>NC_090943.1:12392844-14792844 GCF_040807025.1 Struthio camelus | reverse complement strand
CACCCTAACTCATGGCAGCACCTTTAATTGGACAAAAGACTTTAAGAAAACCAGAGACTGGAAAAACTGCTTTCGATGACTGAGAATGAACACAGAAATATGTCTGGCAACATTCCAGAAATGTTTGTGCTTAAGTGGAACTGGAGGAAAGCCAAAAAATGTGGTGGCTTTGTTCTGAATGCAAATATTATCACACAGCTCTCATCATGACACAATAAAAGACAAAGCGATACTCAAGGGAGCAAAGATATCATCTGATTGTATAAATACTAGTATTCTATCCAAAGAAACTGCTGGTTGAATTCTACGTGGGTTTAAAAATATATATTTTTCTTACCGGGATTATTTCCTAGATATTTCTTACCACATCTCTATTCTGCAAAGTGTCCACGTGCCCCAACTTTGACAAGCGCAATTAGGCCAATTTTTCAATGCTGAGCATTACAGCTGATCACCTGGATTCAGCCGGACTCATTTTTTGCTTAAAACGCGATGAGATGTTCCTCTAGTTCAGAGCCAGGGTGCTCAGAATTTTTCAAGGATGAAGTTTCAGCATAGAATTTTGATAAAACTCTTACTGACAAGTCCTCAGCAGAACAAATAATACTTTTTTTCTGTGCATTTAAATGTATGACTACTTTTATGCGTTGCTGATAATAACTACTTTCCTTATCCAGGTTCCAGGCGCAATTTCTAATGAAGTCAGTAGAAAATGAACCCAAACAGCTGAGGGCAGAATTGTGCCAAATTGCCTTAGTCTAAGTCTGAACCTGTATATAGACTCTGGTATCATTATCTTACACAATCAGGTGGCCTTATTTACTTGAGCTGCAATCAGAAAACTATTGACCAGCGACAATACAGGTTTCATTTCATTATTACTAAAAATGAATCACCTCTGCAGTAAAGTGTATTTTTCATAGATTTCACATGGTTCACAGAAGCAAGAATCCTAAACTTTAAGACGAAGAGCATAGGCATGTAGAAGTTCAGTAACCTGTGACAGGGATGACTCCGTCTTGGAGCTTGGCTAGTTTGCCTTTCTAACGTCTAAAATAAATGTCTCATTCAACTAGATGCATAAAAATGTCCATTCTGTGTTCTTAGCTTTCCTTCAGCTTTACAAAAACTTTCTCTTTCACAGTGAATTCTATTGAAAATATTTCTTGGTTTATGGGATGCGTTCACATTTGTGAAACTTGGATATTTAGTTTTCTTTTCTGCCAATACTTTCCTTGAGCGGGATTCATCCCACCAAAGGGTATGCAAGCAATACCAGTTGGCTGCCTAGCCTTCCCCTATAGGCAGAGAGGCAGATCTCACAGGTGACCCATATCCTAGACAGGTACCTTGGAGGCTTTAAATCACCATGTGGAGATGCCCCTAGTTTTTTATTTATTTATTTCTAGCAAGTGAAGAAGCCACTCCTGGGCACCTAACTTGTACCGGCGAAGGTAGGTGAGATGAACCCCAAACGTTTCCTATTCATCAAATGAAATATTTTCCTTTCTACCCTTTCTGTTGTGGCTTTTAATTTTTAAATCAACAAGTGAGGCATGGTCTTTATATTTAAAACTACATGGTACTTCAATCTATGTCTCTCATAGCTGCATAACAATTTGAAAAATTCTCAGAACGAACAGAAAAAAACAAATAAAACAAAACCATGGAAAATAAATTTTAAGGCTCCAAGATAGTGATTTTTAAGTGCTACCAATCAGTGCATATTGTAGTGCACTACCCTTGGTGAGGGAATCTGTCACAGATTTTAACAGGAGATGCTGCAGGTTTTTATTTGCTTCTACATTGTAAGTTAGTTCTACAGCAGTCTAGTAGTTACCTAGGAAACAGATTTAAGAAGGACATATCGGTGGTTCCATGAGGATTAATCTGGGGATTTTTTTTAGATTTTCGGATAAAGATCAAAAAGAATTTTATATTATTAAATGTTTAAGAATTTACAAAATTAGTTCTAGTCTTTCTTATTAGTTTAACTATAGTCTGATATGGTAAAACTGACAGGTCATAGTAAAAGAATAAGATTTTTTTAAGATGCTGAATAAACTGTGTAACTGTGGGCAGTTATTAAGCTATTCCTCATTGACACTGATTCATTCTTTCCATGAATATTCATAATATTGCAGGCTTCTTTATAGCTTTATCTGATCTATTAATAAAAATCAATGGTGCCTATTGTAAACACACTCCAGGTGATAAGAGATGTCCTGGATTCAATTCTCCATCTGTGTCACATTAAATTCTGACAATTTCCATCTATCTATGTAGGCCACAATAAGCTTGATCTTCTCAAATAAATTTACATGTTTTCTTGAGCTATACTAGTTAACATAGTAATCTTTCCTACCTTACATGATTCAGATAAACTGAAATTCTTATGCTGTCACAGTTATTCTAATAATTAATAAGATATTGGACAAGAAAATTCAGCGAAAAGGACACGCAAACCCTTTTAGCTATTAAAGGAAAACAGCAACTATTTTTACCTCTGTGTGCCCCTATGCTAGCTCTTAAATAGCTAAATACAGGTGTTAATTCAACAAAGCTTTGCAATGAAAGAAATAGCAGATCTGTTACCATCAGGAAAAGTGGAGCCTGTTTTCCTATTAGTTTATAGTCAGATTTTTAGTATTTAACCATATCTGAGATGATAAAACCTTTTCCTTCATAGGATTTCTTTACTCACATGTTACTTTCATGAACTCAGTATCTGCAATTTCCATGGTTAATATGTTCTTAATGTAGAAACTAAGCTGATTATCACTGTTGCTATAATTTAAATTCAGTAAATTCCTAAAATAGCTTCCTACAACTGCTGGTGGAAAAAAAGCAGACGGATCAGAAAATTGTATTGCCATATTTTTAAAGCCTGTGCATAGCTTTTTGGGACTTTATCACTCACCAGTAATATGATTGTGGAAAATCTATGGCAATAAAAAAATACAATCAAAGTGTCATCATCGTAATTTTGAATTTCACACATTACTAGAAATGACTAACACACAGAGTTCAAAGCTCATCAAAAATAATAAAAATGTTAATATTTACTTCTTCCTTTTTTAACCTTTAATTTGGAGTTTGCGAGCTTTCACACAGCTCGAGTGGCTCCTATTTTAATGCTTTTACTTCCATTTTGCTCCCCAGTGTAAGTTTTTAATGAGTTTACCTAATTACTTTTTTATAACAAGTTCCATGTATGGTTTTTATGTGATATTATTTCATTGTATTAAAATATTCTGAAGATATTATAGTGTTTTTAGACTCTAGTCTTGAGATCTCAGGACTTACTGAAGAGTATAAATTTAGGCACTGTAAATTTATTTTGATCTGTAGATCTCAGGTGAGATGTAAAACAATCTTGTACCATAAAAAAGTCAGTTCAGTGTTTATGTATTTAGGACTGTTTAAAACCCTATAGTTCTGAACACATGTGCAAAATCCACATTTTTTCTTATGTAAGAAACTTGCATAGCTTTTTAAAGTCTATCTTTGGTAAAGTGTACATTCAGTAATGACTGCAAATGAAGGATGACTAATTTATTTTTACATAGTAGGATTTTTTTGTTTAATGTGAATCACTAAGGGTTAGTTCTGCTATTCTTCTGGTTGTACACTGGATGTTTTTATCCCTTGAGGTCCATAGTATAGTACTCTGAATCATTTACTTCCTCTTTAACCTCTGAGGGATAAATTTCATTCAAAAGAATAACTATTATGTTCATCGGCAGTAAACTGTTGCAGCTATTTCACCTTTCCTGCCTCCAATTCCCTTAAAAGCACTCAGAAAATTAAGTGCAAAGAAAGTAAGAACAAAAGTAGTGTGAGTACAAGATCAGGAATTGGAAATCTAGTATCTAAAGGCCAGGAAAAAAAATGGTTGGGGTTTTTTTTGGTGCATTATCTTGGTCTTATTCCATATACAATTACGGAATTGTATAAAATTCAGCTATAAAATTCTGTGTTTTACTATTTATAATTTATATTAATAATTTAATGTATGCCATACATACACAGGACACTGAACACATCTAAGTAAATTTTGGCTTTTGCTGATTTTGTATTTTTGACTTTCCACTTTAAAGATGGTAATCCTTTTATATTTAAAACTTCATACACGTGCTGTCCACACCCAAAAGGAAAACAAGCTGAACATGCATTTTTTGAGTTAAAAGGCAATTAGGTTTTTGGATCAGAGCATGTTATTTATCACTTCTAAGGAACACAGCGGAGCTCTGACTAAGAGCTTTCGCCTGACTCCAGCTCTCTGAAGCCAGTAGAGATAGGCAAGGCATGCTGCGTCCCAGCCACTCCTTCCCCCGTCCTCCCCAGCACACTGTTCTGCAAGGAGGGATGGAAGGAGTCAGATATTCCATTTGTATGTTTTACTGAGATCTCTCAAGGGGTAGTTTTTCCTGGCCGTGCAAGTCTGGCACAAATCTCATTCTCTGTGCTCCAGTTGAGGAGAACAAGAACAACAGATCAAGCCAGAAAATCTGCCCATATAACCAATGACACTAAGACGGTGGTAGTATTGTGTCCAGTGCCCTTAAGAAAATTGTTTTTTTTGAGGACTTAACTCCATCCATCTGATAATCCTGAAAGTCTTTCAATTTTTCAGTCTGAAATTTCTTTTAATAGAAAGACAGCAGGTCATTTCCACTTTTCCATTCATCTTCCTCTCTCCATCCTCTTTTTCCTTTCCCTTCCTGATTCATACAGAGAAACGGATTTGAAACTAAATGTCGAAAGGGTAAGTACTGGACATGTCTGAATTTAATTTAGCCACTATCGTCTTTCCCTTACAGAGGAGAGTAATGTTTTTCTATGTTGAATTAAGTTTTTGGGTTTTTTTACATTGGTTTATCTTTTAAAAGAAAAATCAAATGCGATTTGATGTTTTAGCACACGTAAACAAGTTTTACAATTAATAATTAAAATCTATGCTTTCATATTATGATCAACACATGAGATAACTTTTGTCCTCTGCTTTTTGTTAGTAGTAAAATCAATTACTCATAAGAATAGCATTATTTACAATTAGAAATACTACATTTGGAATTTTTGTTCATTATTCTGAGATTTGACAAAATATAAAAATAAATTGAATTTCATTTACTACAGAGTTAGTCTTTTGTATAAAATTCCAATCTGTTTTTGTGCCAACAGTATATTTAACAATGTAAGAATGTACAGACTAGAACATTACACCATGCAAGATAAGGAAGTAATTTGCTCAGGTGTGTGAGTGGAAAATAACGTAACAATTGAATTGACTGTAGTATTTCTATGATTCAGCTTTATAAAAGCCATTGTTACTGAAAAGAAAATGCTTTATTCTTTTTAAAGTCAGTGTATAATGGCAAGAAATCAACAGTTGCAGAGGTGAAAGATCAGATCACACTAAACACACAACCCCCCCAAATGTCTTCAGAAAAGACACTTTTTATGGATGTGAACAATTCCAGGAAGCAGATAGACCCTGATCTCATCCGGACTTTACATTGGACTTTGACCAGGAGTATTGTAGAGTGGCATTAAGTGCTGTGAAATTCATAAACTTGATATTACAAACCCTCTGAAAGACATTGTAGGATGTTAGGAAGCTTATCTGGTGACAAAGAGATAGCTATTCCATTAGATATCTAGATTGCTGTCTTCGTCCTATCCAGTCCCTTCCACTGCAGTGGAAGAAAAGAGATATATTTAGAAAGACAGATATCTGTATGTACATAACTATTATCTATCTATCTATCTATCATCTAGCTAGCTAGCTATCCCCTTGTATATTTAGTTTTTACAGAAACTTTGATTTTCACATTTTTAAAGTATTCATCCAACTTTCAGACTTGGGCTAGTGTACACAGTCTTGATGGAAAGTATGTAATTTAGCAGAATTGTGGAAAAAATGCTAACTGAAAGCAAAAGGAGAAGAAACTAGAAATTCCTAGATGAAGTAGGAATAAACTGAATCATTTCAGTCCCTAAATAAACATATTAGGAAAAATATTTCTTTTTCCTGGGGGAAAAAAAGCTCCCCAACTTTTTTCTTCACTTCCTGGTACAGCGAAAAATGAAAAGGTCAGCTACTGAAGGAGTATATCCTGTATAAAAAGTATATAAGTTCTTATACATTTTATATAAAAAATCAGAAGTGACACACATTTTCTACCACTCCTTCTGGTAGATATAAAAGGTATAGATGCAAGCACTGTCTTTCTGTAAATACTGAAATGCAAAAACATCAGACTTGCCAGTACTGTCTCTTGACACCTTTGCTTTCATGAACAGCAGACAAACTATTTCCTTGGTCTTCCCCATGCAGCTAATAGTTCTCGAACAGTTTTGTGTTGCTCCCTGACTGAATGAAATGTCTTTTGAGACTTGACCTTATTTTTATTTTGTCCCTTTATGCTTATACTTCTCCTTGGTAAGCTGACCTGCATTTTAATTACTATGTATTTCCTTCTTGTGTTCAAAGGAAATTTAAAGATCAAGAATTCACTATGTTGATCTTACCAAATTTCTCTCCATTTTCTTGAATCACATTTAGACGTATTTAAGAATCCTAGTATGTGTCAGTCCAAAATATCCAGCTAGCCCTGTTTCCTGTATTTGATGCAGCAAAGGGCCAACACCAGACACTTAGGGAACAGGGCAAGCATAATGCGATATTTCCTCCTAATATTATCCAAGACTACAGAGATCTTTGGTTTTGGTAATCTACACCTCTAAAGGTTGTTAAGACAGAACACAACTGGATACAACCTTAAGCAACCTTGTCTGAATTCTGTGCTGAACGGGTTCGGAGCGTGGGGTTGGACTAGCTGGCCCCTTGGAGTCCTGTTGACCCAAAAGATTCTGTGATGCTGTGATTTCCTCAGCTGGGGTGGAACCTTGTGGGATCTTTCTCTAGAGTCTTTTTCTATGTTCTGAATTCCCTGCCCTGCCCTTCCCCCCCCCACCCCCACCAAAGTCACTAAAGAATTCCACAATTTGCTGCTCAGTTGGTGTTCCTATTCCTAAATATTCCAAATTCCTGATATTCCAAATTCCTGAATAATCATAGTTTCATTACTACATTGTCTTATGCTTTGAATATTGCTCAGAAATGTTTTGTGTCCTTAATCATCATGAACTGGTGATTTATGAAGGCCAGCATTAACTTTGTTCTTTTCCTTCTTTTATCAGTGCTGGGAGACTTTCAGGAAGTCCCCTCTTCATTCTTGATTTAGGAAAAACTTACAAGTGAATCCTTTCTACACTACTTTATTTTCCATTGGTTCACTTACTATGATAGTGTGTTTGCCAAATGCATTTCATTTGACTGCTCAGTATTTTGAGATTTTTCTTATACCTATGTCTTGCATTTATTTAAACTCTCTTGGCAGAAATTATGACAAAAATGCAATGTACAAAAATAACTAGAGTTCTCCATATATAGAAGGATTTATTCACTGCTAAAACTACTATATTAACTAAAACTACTGTATTAGCTATTATATCAAAGTACAACAACTTACTGTAGCAAGTAGCAGATTTGATGAATTTTTTTGAAGTCAGCAGTTGAAAGAACAGGTGAGACAACAATAGACATTGTTAGGAATCAGTGCCACATTGTTCAGGGAGACTAAAAAATATCCAGCATAAATCTGATTATGAAATACTTGTTCAAACATAAAAATTGCCCCAGATGGACTCTTTCCTAGGAATATATCATTCAAAGTTTAATTAGGTCTTGATTTTTCCTAAACTTATCTAATAGTATGACCCCTTGGGGATATATGTATAGAATTTAATGTAGTTTCGTATCCTGACAGAGAACTCTAACAGATATCTCAAAAAAGTCTCCTAGAAGTACATTTTTCCCTAATCATATTTAATTTATGTAGATCAAATACCTGTAGGTACTTAATTCTTGTAAAACTGTTATAATCTTCTTGAGTACCGTTGCTCTCATCATGAAAGGATTTTTGCAGCAGCAAGGATAATGTACAAGTTATTACGATATGGTTCATGAAGCTTTTCCTCTATCTGCTGTTGAGGTATACACAAATCTCTTCCAGCTTAACTCTAGTGAAACACTGGAGAAGTCAAAGACAGGCATTTTCAAAGAGTGAAAGATATGTCTTTGTTTAAATAATCTCTTTTTTCTCTGGAAACCTCTGTGAATTCCTGATGAAAATGTTGATTTTCCTTGCCCTCTCCGACAAATTGTTCAGCCTCAGGTAGAACCAGCAACCGAGCCTCACTGCAGTCTACACTCATGGCAACGATAGGTTGCTTTATTGCTGTTACTGCTGCTGCTCCTCTGCTTGCTTAAAATCTTTAACACAAAATGAGCAGAAACATTGAAACAGGACTGCATAAGCCTCCACAGCCAAAGCTTCATTTTAGTGCTGGGAACAAAAGTATTCTTCCGGCAAAGTACTGGGCCTTGCAATCCACATGCGTATAGGAAACAAAATAAAGGAGAATTGGGGGTAGATCTGTTCTTATGTCTTTGGTAGTTTTAAAAGACTTTCCTTCTGTAAACATTTCTTAGCTACTATTTCTTCCGTACTTAAGTCTGACGTTCAGTGTGATTGAGGAGCATCCACCTTATTCAGAATGCAGCCATCCACACCATAATAAAAGGATATTTGATGAGAAAGATAAAAATAAGGCTGAGATCTAACATCTTATCATTCTTTTTCTTTTTAGTCAACTGGATGCATTTATTCTATTTTTTTTTTTCAGATGTTGATAGGAAACTAACACTCTGCTGGATCACTTTCTTCCCAACATTTCATCTTTTAGGAGCTGCCAGCATTTTTTTCTCATCCTTATTTTTCTTCTACAACACTTTTAATACTTTATCTCTGACCTACCATTTTTTAAATTTCCTCTCGTCTTCTAGTGTTTCTTACTACTTCCTCTTCTTCCTCCATGTGAGCTTCCAAGCTTAGCTATCCTGTCTTTCCCTTTCAATTTTACAAGTTTTTGAGGGGGAAGATCTCTTCTTCATCAGATATTCTTTTATTTAATTATTTATTTTATTTTTCAAGCCTTTCCCTCTTATTTCGGCTTTCTAAACCTTTTTTCCACTGTTTCTTTTCGTCTTCTAATCTATTTTTGCCTAGGATAACTGAAAATATGCCTTTTCTTTCTTATACACCTGTGGAATTCCAATGAAGCACAAGTCCCGCAGAATCCCCAAGATTCTTATAGCCATTTTCGGAGCTTGTAGACCCCTTCTTACTGCACTGGGTTGCTGAGTTTGGGACATTAGCCTCAAATTGCAGAATGAACATTGCTCCTTTTCCATCTTGGCAGAGAAAGTTCCAAGGCATTTTCCATGGAAATTCACATTCCTCCTACTTGTAGCTGATAAAAAGATCAAAGATACTAATAAGGGACCGTTGATAAATGTAAGACTTGCTAATCAAAGCATATAATAATACTTATTATAGATAAGCTTTGCCTGATTATTTTCACCCACAGATTTCAAAGGAACAAAACCGAAGGTGGTTACCAATAACCCCATGTATGGGAAGGAAGTGGCATGGGGAGGGGTGAAGAATGAAATACAAAGAGATTAATTATTTGGGACTATGTTGTAGAACAATCCAGTAACAGAGCCAGGAAAATCTCATCAGTCCTGCTCAAGAGCAGATACTTGTTGCCCTCCTGGAAAGACTGATTTTTCGCGACCATTCTCACCCTGTCATCTGCTCCAGTTATTCATCAATTCCACCTATATATTAAAGACATGGTGGAAACTAGCCATTATGAGTAACCAGTTCTATATGTAGCACTTATTTTTCTCTTTGTTTCTACTTCCTTTGACCCTAGTTTGTATCCTTCACTTTTTTGTTTGTTTATTTGGGATTTGCCCCTTAATGTCATCCACTGCTTATATTCTAAAGGAAAGAGTTTTAAAATTGCCTGGAGCATGGTTCCTTTAAGACTCGACCAAGATGCTCCGCAGCGTATCATTAATATTTTACCAAAGGGCTCCTCCTCTGGCCAGCAGCACCTTGCTCTTGCCATTGCTCAGGTCATTCGGCTGGAGCAGACATTCAGCTGCAAACATGTTTTTTTTTTTTTAATATGCTGCAGAGAAAGTTTTAAATATAAGTTCAATTTAAAAAACATAAATTAACATTCCGAAGCTGTGACAAGGAGGGATGGATGGTGACTCGTCAGACACAAGGGCACATTTTACCCCATTGTGCTGTTTGCTCTTCCACTCAGAGCAAGCAGAGGTAGAATAATGTGCCTTAATACTACTCATATTTTTTTTTATTATTTCTGTTAAATAAAACCTGCATGGGAAATGGCTCCAAGTACTATGCTATCAGTGATTGATTCATCTCCACAGGAATTGTTAGAGAAAATGTCCTAATTGTAAAGTGAATTACCTTCATTGAAGACACTTGGTATTTTTCCCTGATTGTTATTTATTAGCATTTGTACACACTCAGAATCCATAATAACGTCATAAATCTAAAAAAAAGGTTGGTATTTTCCTTTCTTTTTTGGTTATATACTTTGCTTTCATAAATCTCTCACATTTCCTCCAAACATAAAAGGAGCATCCCATTACATTTCTCTGAAGCAGAAAAAGGCTGTGGTGCTACAACTATGTTTGCAATTTCATCCATGACACAGGTCCTACTGCCTTAATGACACAGAAGACCTTGCTCTTGTGAAAGCTCTAAATCCAGTCTGGATACTAGTTAAAATTTTTTTTGCTCTCAGGGAAAAAATGATACTGTGGCTGAATTGTTTAGCTGCAGGTAGATACATTGCTGCAAGCTGATTCTGCATATTTCTAGCTGCTCCTATCCATATTATTTTCCAGCTGGCGATTTCTATTTTCATTTCTAGGTTCACAGTTCGTTTACACTTGATCCCCTAGAAATTACTTTCTTCAGCATTTTATAAAAGTACAGAGAACGGATTAACCCCAGTGTTCTACTCTGTTCTGGACTGTGTAAGCTCTAAAAAGCACTTACAGGCACGGACCCTTTTTTCCTGTCAATTAGCTCTGCGTTTTGGTTCCTATGCTTACTCCATAGTTTGTGCTTCTCTATAAATGGGAAATGCAACACATGGTTTGGGTTCTGTGTGTGTGTGTGTGTGTGTTTTTCCTCTACAGTAAGTTAATGGTATTTGCGTTTCAGATATGCCAGATTTCTTCACTAGTCACTTGAGACATAGCGCAAGAACGAATTACTCTGAACTGTCTTTCTGTCTCCTGACAGGTCTGCTTGAAAAGCAGCTTGCCTCAAGCTGAATTCATTGTTATTTCACTTATCTCTGAGTCAGCAAGAGACAGCAGTTTTACAAATCTCTAACATAAGGCATGAAATGGAATTCAACAGTAACACTGATTTTCGTCTTTTTGTTTGGCTTCGGCCAAATGAGTGGAGGCTGATATATTGCTAATGTAGAGAGCACATTTTAGGATGTTTTCTTAAAATGTTAACTTTATTAAAATCAGTCAGCCTGTGAGACAAACAGTACTCTCATGGAGAATTCTCTCTCCTTGATTTATTTATATTTCCCTATAACTACCTCAAAATACAACCTTTAGGGTGAGATACGATGATGGCTGTTAACATTTATTGAGATATGTGAGATATAGCATTCTTTCTTGTTTGAGCAATAATATGACAATAATATATTAGTGCTAATAAATGCTATTTAAATAAATACGCAGTTAGCTTAAGAGTAACCTAAAAGACCTTCCCTTCTTCTAGAAGCAATGCTTCCCTGAACTTTCAAGAACAGGGAGGTGTTCTCAAACATGTTCTACTAACTCTAGTGTTGTGGGTAGTAATCTACTTGCACTTATTGATCGGTTCCAATCTATATATTAACGTGGAAAGAAGGCAGGACTTAAGAGGATACATCTATATTTGTAAACTAAACACAGTCAGGGCCCCAAAGACGTGATCAGCCATACAGTCAAATCATCAGGAGGATCATACCCCAAGTCAGTCGGTGATTTTAGTTGTTCTAAGGAGAGTTGTGCCATTTGGCCTCAGAGCTAGAAGCTGGTCCTTTACTTCTAGTTTTAACAGTGTCAGAGCAGGCAAAGGTTACTTCTATCACAAAAACAGATCATTTAGGGCTGACTTGGAACAGCCCCAAACATCCAGGGTAGTAATACCCACTGAGTGAGGTCTTTCTTTGGTTCTTTCATTTGGTTAAAGCAGCACTAAATACCACTTATGTCAGCAAAAGTCTTCCTCCTTCCCGTTACTCCCTTCCCCTTCAGCTGATATCCTATCTCAAGATCGGATATCAAGATCTTCTGAAAAGATACCTGGGACTGGGATTCTGTCCTGATCCATGGCACAGCCTTCAAAGCTCTATCTGCATTAGTAAATAAAATGGAGCTGTCCTGCAGCCCTGAGGGCAAGTGGTAGAGTTCAGCTCACTTTCACAGGGCTCAGATCCCTTTCCACTCCAGGCTAGGTGGCTTTGTCCATACCGAAAACACCCCTTGAACTGTGCTGTCTTTGAATGTGCTCAGAGGTCAAAACCATGCTGAAGTGTGCTAACAGCTATATCGTGTGCCAATGTCCATGACTTTGCTGTGGTCATTTTTGAGCTACTCGTGCAGGCACAGGCAAACAGTCTTATGATTTAGAATTCCCATGAATGGATGAATTATACCTATAGTCTCTCAAGACATTGTCTTCTGGATAACTAGCATGCTAAAAACTGTCTCCAAGCAACTATAGCCCATTCTTCTAGCTGAGGAATTTGAGATTCAATGCAGAGTCTTACCCAAAGGATTTTAAAAGCACATGAAGTGCACTGAAGCCCTGCGGATAATCTCATTCAGAAGCTGCTGTTCCCTTTGGTGTGGGATGTACAAAGTAAGGAAAAAAATACGAAAGCTCTGTCAGCATGAGGCCAAATCCACTCCTTTTTTAAAATTTATTTTTCTTTCCACCAGAACTGCTTGGCATTTTGCAGAGAAAATTTGTCAATTAGACCATAAAGAACTGCCCATTAAAACCAATGAGCAGTTCTTTCTACAGATCAGGGGCCAACATTAGCAAAAGGCTCTAAGTGGTTGAGGTCAAAATGTTAAGCGTAAAACTCTATTTGAAACAATGATATTTTCTAGTATTGTAACAGAATAAGATTCTGGTTACTGTGAGTGGTAGTACTAGATTCTTAATGCAATTTCTCAACTACTAATGCACAGTAAGTTTTTTTTTCTCCAAATTTTTTTGTCATTTTAGTTTCATCCAAAAGACCAGATAAAATGCATCACGGTACTGTAGGGATTTTTTAATCAAATGCAATTATATAATTAATGATACAATACTAAGCCATGGCAGTCCAATTACCATGGATGAACATTTCTTCAGGGGTCTCTAGCTCTTCGTAGTGGAGACTGGCACAGAATGGATTCCTAATAGGCAGCTCAGAGCCCCTTGGGGTATGTCACAGACAAATAGATTTTCACATGCTTGCACTGCTCTTGTCTTATTCTAACAGCTCCCTTCCTGGTCATACTAAATGAGTTAGACTTATTCTGTGGAAGCTGACTGAAGTTCTGCATGAATGCTGTAACCAGCAAATGCAAATGCTGGAGAGCAGCAATGCTACACATCATGTTTTCCTCCAGCACTAGCAAATTTCAAGCTAGGACACTTCACTGTAGTTAACACATTTAGAAAGTATTTTAACCCCTTTTTTGGTTAGATATACCAAGAAATAAATGAATTTACGGCTAAGCAGTCAATAGTCAATACTGACACAACTTGAATATGAACTACAGTTATTGAAACTTGCTTTGTAATAAGTATGATAGAGAGAAAATGAATGTCTGTTCTTCTCAGAAAAATTTTTCAGGGGACTAAAACAAACAAGACCTACACTTCATATGAAGTAGATTTAAAGACTCATGACATGAGAGAGAAAAAGAGAGAGAGAGAGAGAAATAAGGGAAAATTACCTAAAAGTAGTTGACATTATAATTCCCACGTCCACGAATAGTAGAATCACACAGGACAGAGTGACTAACATGAAAAATTGTAAATGAATATCTCTTTGTGGCACGTCTAGAGATCCCTAAACGGCATAGCTTATAGTAATGCTGCTAGGGTGGGCAGGGAACAGGGTCAGTGGTCAAAGTCAGAGAAAATGAAATAGAAATGTTTTATCCAGCTACAAGTATTGGGAGAGGGCCTAATTCCGTTTCTTCTATAAATATTCATCTTTGGCCCAAGTCTGGATATAGCAAGTCTTGTAATGAGGAAGGAAGGGTGCATAGCAGAGCAGCTGCTTCTCCCATATACTGCTGCTGAACAAGTGTCACTGATAAGACTAGTGCTAATCACCAGTGCTAATAAGAGGGACTACAGTACTGTTAACGCTCTCCAGGAAATCAGTCTCTGTATTCCTGCTTGGGACACAAAGCCACAAAGAATGAAGCCAGATGATCAGGCAATAAAATCCTTAAGAAAATAAAAATATATAATGAAAAATATACTTTTCAGCTTAATTTTACCTTTGGAGTTATTTTTGGAGTAGATTACCCTCGACTATTTCCTGCCTCCTACCTCCTTACATGCTGTGTTGTAGCAAATCTGTTGTATGTATGTCTATCAGTAACCATAGCTCATTCAGTTCTTTGAAAAAAAAAAAGAAGGACAGTTGAGTAATTTTTTTTTTACCTCCTTATTATTTGGTCTTCTTTAAGGCTAAAAATTATGCTTTGCTATGTATTGCTAAAAACGTAAAAATAATTACTCCCTACAGGGAAGGAATAGGTAAGTCCTTAGCATGCAGCTTTTCAACCCACAATGGTGTTCAACAGAGTTACTCAAACTCGGTCTAAATACCATTTGTTCCTCCCTTCACTGCTACTATTATACAGATTGTTCCAGTTATGGATTTATAGTTTCTTCACGAAACTGATTTCAATTTTTACAGTGAATGTGACATGTAAAAAATTACAAAATCAACTATATATTGTGCATATTGATTGTGTATCTACAATGAGCCATAAAGCTTAACCATAATCATGAAACTTCTTCATAGAATTACTACTTCAAGACTCAAAATTATAAATGAGGAGAGCTGTTTGATGGTTCTTATACAAGTATTGCTTATATATTCATTGCTTCAGGAGGAAATTATGTGATTATCATTAACTCTATAATGAAATTGATTTTTTTGAAATGTAATATATTGATACACCAAATGACACTTAACAGAAGTTTAAGGACAAAACTTGTTCTTGGTCACAAAGGTCTGGATTTGTAATGTGCATTAATATTGACTGACATCACCAAGTACAGAGCTGTGTAAGCAACAACAAAAGAGTTTACATGAATGCTGGAACTGGTATATGTTAACAAAGATGAATACTGGCATCTTTAGAAATAAATTCTTTTTCAATTAACATGAATAATCTGATTATTTTCACTAAGCTTTTTGAAAATATAAACTCTATTTAAATTATGAAAAATAAAGTGTTTTTATGTAAAGAATTGCGAAAAGAACCTTGATAATCTTTTCTTATGTTTTATGGATTATAATTTGAATAGATTCTGTCTAATCTACAGTTCCTTCCAGATAATAGTAGCGTGTTGTTATGCAAATGTCACTACTTTTGTGCTGCTGAGAATGCGAACAGGTCTTGACACACTATTCACCTCTACCTCTTGCAGTCAGTTTCCTAGAAAGACACTAATTCAATCATATATTTTTCCCTTTAGTCCTTGCTCCAGACATGACTCAAAACTTCTTGATATGAAGGTAAGCAAAGGCTGGAATATTCAGCCTGAACTTTGATATCAGCCTTGACCATCTATGAATACATTGTTAAAAGAAATGCTATTTTATGAATGCAGTCTATAAAAGATAAATCATGTTGTTCACAAAGCAGTTGTTCCAAAAGCAAAACAGGTCTACATTAGATTAAACTCATGACAGGGTTTATCTTCCGTATCTCAACAGCATGCACACCAGTTTGTCTTTCAGAAAATTTATCCTCCTTCTGATACCACAGACCGGAAAGGTGTATGGTTGAGAAGCTATGAAACCTATTCTTCTTCCTAGAGGTTTTGTACACAAAACAATATCAGCTCAAATTTAACATAAAGTTAAGAACTTTTTCTGTTAGTCTCATTACCCATTTCAAGATTGTGTAATGAAAGTAGACTGTGTCAAAGGCGCAACTGACAAGTCCCTGGATTTCTGAATTGTTATTGGATGTTATTCCTTTATCTCTCTGGCTTTACTTATTTTCAGAGTCTGGAGTGCCTTAGAATGAAAGTAGAATCAAATACCAGTCTTGTGCTAAAATTAAAGGCGTTTTTGTTATTCAAAATGACCATGATTTTTGTTTATTTCTTTTTTGGAAAATCTTTGCTTGGTGGATAGAATGCTCCACAGTAGCAACACAGGAATTCCTGCACTGCAGGAGATCCAGTCAATATCTTTCCTCTCTCCCAGTGACCAGCATCAAGCTACTGCAGACGAAAGCACCAGATGCCCTGCAATCTGCAGATTTAAAAAACCTGGCCCTAGGCAGGATATCTTTAATTCCAGACAGTCATGGCAGGTCTCATTTTACTAAATATTGACATAAACAATGTAGACATCTGCAGCTGGGCTGGTCATTCAGACTTCTTTTCTAGTTATAGGAGATAATAAGGCATTTCTAGAGCACAAGTCATCAGACCAATTTTAAAATACTGAATTCTCTCTATTGAAGAAAGAATTAAATGAGGCGGTGAGCTCGTATATAGATATTTACACTGTGCACATCTAAAGGTAAATGAAATACAGTCTATCCTCAAAAAACAGTTTAAACCCCAAAATAGGCGGTTATAGAGATGCTCTAAAATTCTCCTGTCCATAATGGAAAATTAATGAGCAATATAAACAATTTTGTGTGATATATTGGTCCTTCAACATCACTATGAAAGCACATTGCAGGTTAATTCCAGTTTAACAATATAATCCTTGAAAAGCCTTTGCCCAGTACCCAGAGTACTGGAGAAATGGGTCAACGAGGTTGTTTATGAAACAAAAGCTGATGCAAACAGAAAGAAACTCTTATCAGCACCTGAGTGTAAAATAACTGCCCATTGCAGTTCATCCAATACATGAGTCATTGCAGGAATTAGGAAAGGTGATTGATAAGGGGAGGACACCAGAAATGTAAGCCAGTTACAGGTAAAAGGAATGTAAACGGTTCAGCATTCCTCACTGCACTTACAGCCCTGGTAAGTGGTAACGATAACAACCTCCTCCTTTGTCTGTTTGTTGACATACTTTGCTGGTCAGCATTGCCTCTCCTGTACATATGGACACTGGGTTCCTTCCTGATGCTTTTAGAATTCTAGCCTTCGTCCTTCTAGCCAAGGAATAGCAGCATACTATCTCCCCTGCCTCCCAGGCGTGCTGGTATAGTGATAATACTGAATCTATTCGTCCTCCAAAACCACTTGCTAGGGACAGAGCTGGTCAGTCATACAGGCCGAAATATCTATGGGGTTTCTCATTCCTGCAGACAATCCCAACAACAGCTTAAAGCTATCCGTTCCTGCCTAGGAGGTAAATGTAAGGAAATCAAAATGAGTATCAAGGAAGACCTGTGGAGGTAGCTCCTTAACAGTAGATCATTGATTGATCTGATGCCTGGAACCTACTGCGACCCTTGAGGAAACAGATCGGGAGAATATTACAGCGCCAGACTTGCAGGACTGTGGATAGGAAGTGGGAGCAATATGACTACTTCTTGAGCAAAAATAGAATTTCACTAGACAATATGCTAAAGAGATAATTTTTGTAATTACTATATGATATTACCAGGCTAATAGCGAGATAAGAATATTTTGAGGGGTGACTTTGGTCCTCCTTCCTTTTTTGTATTGAAAAAATCACAACTATTACACTTTCTATTTGTGATAGCAGATGTATTTTAAACTATTGCACAATTATTTTGTTAGCACTCTGAAAAAATTGAAAGCTCCAGTAACAATATCAGAATATTCTTAAGAGTCAGATCTGCATTCCGCGTCTTTGTTTCCTGTTACTGAGAACAACATTAACAAATAGAATAAACTCTAAAAGTATGTGGAATCTTGAGCCTTTGGTGTATCCTAAATTAATACTACTCCTTTAATCCTACTTATTTTGTAAGATGACTTTACTGCTTCAGTTCAGTTACTTCATCTGAGATTCTTATAGATCTGTATAAGACAAGCATTGCATGGATCAAACAACTGTTGTGTGATCCTGTTCAGAAGAATAAGATCCTTCCAAACAGCTTTGCAAGTTGGTGTGTACTGATTGTCCACCTGTCCCTCTTTTGTCAACAACCAAAGTATTACTCATCGAAGCATTTGACCATTGACATGTTTTTACCAGTTATTTCACTGAGCCTGAACTTATACATAAATCATTTTCATTATTCCTTCTGTGTAAGGATGATAGTCCTTAGATATGCAAAGTCCCAACACGAAAAGAAGTTAAAAATGATATCCAGGACAGGCAACCCTTTTTCTTCCTTTCTTCCTTTCTTCCTTTCTTCCTTTCTTCCTTTCTTCCTTTCTTCCTTTCTTCCTTTCTTCCTTTCTTCCTTTCTTCCTTTCTTCCTTTCTTCCTTTCTTCCTTTCTTCCTTTCTTCCTTTCTTCCTTTCTTCCTTTCTTCCTTTCTTCCTAGAAAAAAGTTATGTTCACTTTGGAAGAGCATGGCAAGGTTCTTAAAAGTGATCCTTTCTGCTTCTTTAAGGGCACTGTGGACATAATTCACACGGAGGTTATACAAAAAGGATAATAGAATAAATTGCCAGAATCATGTGTTATTCACACACAGTTCTGAAAAAAATTCAGGGATGCAATAGCCGAGCTATTAACTGTGGTATGAAATCTTTCATTTAGAATTGCTCAACCCGCAGAGGATGGGAAGGTAGTTAATATGGTGCCAACTTTTAAGAATGATTTCAGGGTAAACCTGGAGAAATGCTAATCTGTAATTCTGATGTCCATACCACACAAGCCAGGCAATCTGTAATAAAGAATAGACTTAGCATGACATATCATATATGAAAGCCATGCTTCCCCTCCCCTGATACATGATGTATCATGATTAACCTGCTAGAGCTCTCTGGTGAGATCAACAGCCGTATGGATAAAGGAGAGCTGATTCATAAAATATACTTGAATCTCTAAACTGTATTTTGAAATTTCACTTGGCTAAAAGATTTTTTTTTTTAATTAAATGGCCATTAGGTAGATGTTCACATACTTAACACTTAGTCAAGAAATAGAAAACAGAAGATTTAGTACATGGTCAGTGTTATGAACGGAGTAAAACAACACACAGAGCACAACAGAATACTTCAGTGATCTGTGCTGTTAACGTATCCATAAATGATCTGGAAAGGGCAATTAGATGATGTGGCAAAATCTAATGAGAAATCTAAGTTGTTCATGTTCGTAAAAAAACGCAGGGTGACCATCTAGCATTGTAGAAGGACCTGACAAGTCCTGACTGACAAAACGGAAGATGAAGTTAAGTGTATGCAAATGTAACGTAATATATCTAAGATGAATGATCCTCATTTTATACATATCATACCGGTTTACTGCTCTAGAGTGAAGTTTAATAGTGAATTCTGTGAAAATGTTGGCTAAGGACTCACTACAGTTAAAAAGCAAAGAAAATGTTAAGCAGTGTTGGAAAAGAAATAGAGGACAAACTACAAAATAGCATTATGCTTCTATAATCTAGTACTGCTTTTTATTTGCAAAATCAAGAAAAAAGTTACTTCCATATTTCTTGAAGGGTATTAAAAATAATAACAGCAATATCTCTGTGAAGTCAGCTTCTTGTGTTAAAGCTATTTGAAAGGTCACCAATTCCTAAGGTGTAATGGTAAGTGTTGATAGTCCTTGCTAATTAAAATAACCTCCTACACACTGAGGCTGCTTTTTAAAAGCACTTGTTTCCATTCTTTGAGAAAATGAGTTTCGCAACTAATGGCAAATTCTGAAGTTAGTCTCCAATTATATGCAAATGCAGATGCAGACTCTCTTCTCTTGCGCACACCCTCTCTCTCTCTTTTTGTTTTTTTTCCCCCCTCTTTCCCCTCCCCTACTTTTTCCTTCCTAGCCACAGCACAGTGGGAGAAGTAGCAATTGGAAGTGTTGAAACCAGGCCACTACAACATAATTGCAACTGCATTAGCACCAGAAATGTTTTAGAACCAATTAATGGGGAAATTCACTAAAAGCCCCATTATCTCTTTAAAAGAGCTTTACACGCTTATGTCATGCAGCTCATAAATAACAGGGATCTAAAAGGAAATTCCTTTGTAAATTGTTCTTCAGACTTTGTAAGAGTAGGTGCCAGTCATGGAGCTATTGAAACATAAGTTAATGTTCAGAATAAAAGCGCCATGGCATGAATCATGATCTCATTTTGGAAATGACCGTGGGTGGAGATGGAAGACCTCGGCCAGATTAGTTATGTTACAGACACACAAGGGAACTGAGGAGATTTGGATTAAACATGGATATGTCAGCCATGTTTTAGAAGAGATTTAAAGATGCTGTTAGAGTAAGACACAGTGAAGAGAAAGCAAAAAGGGGCACATAAGTACATACAAAGTCATATAGGTAACTGACGAAAATGAGAAGGAATGCAAATAGCAATCCATGCTTACTTTAGTAGCAGCCAGTCAAAGAACTATGTAGTATAATAAATCGGTTGGATTACAAGTCAAGAAGCAGGCAGGCAGCCAGCCAAGTAAACCTGTGGCTATAGTGGCAGGTGTGGCATCACTGCATGAATGAGTGACTTTGAGACATCAGGCTCCTCCAGAAAATCAGCCTCATCCTTTGTGCTGGTATTTGAGGTCAAGCTTAATTGCCTTCTTGTATACTTTTGTGGTCCAGAGTAATAATTTCAGTAAGGTCCAAACTGACGTTGTTCCCGAGATACCTAGAGGAATTTGGAGTAAAACCTGTGTAGTACTTTTTACATCTGGAATCTTGTCTAGGTATAATCTTAAATAGTCTTTGGGTGATATCTTAGTTGCTATTAACTATCAAGAAGGTATAACAAGATCTAACCTCGGGGAAACAGATTGTGATTTATTTTAATACACCCTCTGTCAGAGTGCCGGTGCCACGTAGACAAGAAACCTTATCAAGAACAGCCACAGAATAATCAGATGCAGCAGACCCCATCAGAAGTAGTTTAACGTGGTGGAGGGAGCGGCATCTTCTTTCTTCCCCACTTCCCTAGTGCGGAATTCTCATTTGGTCTTTCTGTAGATGTTACAGTATTCTGAAAAAAAGATTACACTGGGAAACAGGACAAGGGACTTTTCAGAGATGTATAGATATCCTGCATATATATGCTAGTGAGAAATTTGGATATTTAGGGGTTAATATGGGGTTACATATGCTAAACAATCTGGCTTCAGTGATAGAATTGCACTTTAGTTTCGTTTTAACTTTCTTTTTTTTTGGGATTGCTGCTATAGAGGAAAATAAGGCTACTGTTTTCCTTAAAGAAAGGAAAAGGACAAAAAAACCCACTGAAATGAGTTCAGTGATGTGGTTACTCTCCCCAGTTTTGCAGTGATTCTGTTTTAGCCTTTGGGTGTCAGGCTTTCATTTCTTACTACCAAATATTTCCTGGATTCCTGCATTTTATTTCTTCTGCTGTAGTTGATATTTTACTTCTTTCCTTTTCTCATTTTTTTCATTTTGCTACCCTTACATCTCTGTATCATGCTCTAGTAAGTGGATTGAGGTAGACATTACGCTGAAGAAATCCCAACAGGAACATCAGGTAGCAGCACAGCTTTCATTTGTTGCTTTTTTCAGCAGACACCACCACCTCTGCTTTGCTAATTTTGACAGAGAATATTTCAGAAAAAATTACTGAAAGGTATCTGATCTCATATTGGTCAGCGTCTCCTTGGATGATACCATGCCAAGATACTGTGTTTGTCTTATACAAATTAAGGGAACGACTTTGTGGAGAAAGAAATGGAAGAACAGTAAACCTCTCAGGTTTGTCATAATACTCTTTCTTCTCATGTTAGTATCCACCGTTAACATCAGAATGCCTTTGAAGAAGCATTCTTTTAATGCATGTTGTCTTATTCACAATGTACAGAGAAATAACAATAAAGCTGGTGACAGGATTCATACATAACCTCTGTCAAGCTGACATGGATCTGGAGAACCTGAGGGGACATTAGCTATAACTGTATTCATAGATGAATGTTGATTCACTGTCATTGCACTCAATGCCTCAACGTTTTAACCTTTTTTATTGCTTTAAAATATGTTAAGTAACAACAGTTGGGGTTAAACTGCAAGACTGTTTTTTGACACATCACTACATTACAAAGTTGTTATCACCTTTTGATTTCTAATGGAATCCGGAATGGATCTGGTAACTTTGCATTGTCTCTTGTTTCTTTAGCTAAGAGTAGATTATCTGAAAAATGTGATGTAGTGGGAAGCAAAACTATCACAAATTTGTACTAAAACACTCATAATAAAGTTCTAGGCATAACAAGGAGCATGTGGTGCTATAAAAAACATAAAATAGCAGTATAGGATTTAGGGTTCTGGCTTCTGTTCCTTTCACCAGAAGGGCTTTAAACCCATATGTCTTGTGAGAGAGCTATCAAGCTAGGTAGCTGGGATAGGTGGCTTCTTCAGTTGCTTCAGTTGTTCTGTTGCATTTTGCATTTCATAATAAACGATTCATTAAGGCATTAAGAGATGCTATATAGCCTGATAATTAGGACAGTCATCTGAATGTTAATTCTTGTGCCAATTAGTATTTCAGTGTGAAGGCATCCGTCAGCTTGGATTCAAATCTCTATTCTAAACCAGATGACTGTCCTAAACTACCAACCATAGCGGCAATCTCTTTTCAGCTCAATGAATATTTAATTATATCCAAAGTGAAGAAATGGAGAGCAATGTTATCTGGGCGGCTAGAAATTATCACGGTCACTGTAGCGCCAGGGCCCCAATTGTGAAGCTTCCAGAGTAACCAGGCTCCTAAATCCACATGAGTGCCTCTGTTGACCTGAGAATTTGAAAATCCTGGAAACCTTCAGGCAAGTTGTAAAGGAGATAGGGCTGTACGGGTCTTTGTCCTCTCATCTATTCATTCATTCATTAATCAGGTGCTAAAAAAATCAGCAGGTAGGCTGGCATGTGAACAGGGAGTTCTGAGACATTTTTGGCACGAGCAAATACATCAAAACCCTATATGTGTTCTGCTGCAGCTTCACTGTGATCTTTGAAAAATATTTTGCTTTCACTGATTCCACATTCTTCAATGGAAAATGCAAAAAAAAATTGTATTTTCCAAACAGCTAAATGTTTACTTCACAGGCCTAATTCATTGCACTGAGTATAGCTGGATAGCTGAATGACACACGCTGAAGGAGAACTATCCGTAGATGAACATGACAGACTGTGTCACTGCCTTCTAATACACATACACTTTGGTGAGGAACGCGTTCCTGATATTTGCGTAAACTGGGATGCCAGGGTCTTACTGTTTTGAGCGAGAGGATGAAATGATCCGATCAGTCTGCCAAGTTCCTGTAACTCATCACTTTCTATTCCCCGTGAAGTGGCATTCCCCTACTCTGGCTGCCAAAAGCTAGTTTCTGTTTCACAGTCCCAAGGACAGTGTAAAATCTCATTTACTTATTACCTGCTTCTTAGGCTAGCTGCTGCAAAACCTATTTCTGATTTGCACTTTGTTTCAACTAGTGTTCAGCTACTAATAAATTCTCTTTCTCTCTTACTCCTTTGCTCCTTCCTTTCCTCCCCCCTCTTTCCTTTCCTCCTCCCGCCCTCTTTGGGCATATTTCCAAGTGTGAGCAAAAATGGGTCCCCAGCCACATACAATAAGCAGTGCACGCTGTATTTCATTCTTCTTTTAGAGGAACTGAAACACAAGATATACAATGGGTACTATCTGGAGTCAAACTTGTTCGAAAAGGTACGTTAGTATATTAGACTGTATTTTTGTCTATATATTCGACTGTGTTTTTATCTGATACTGGCACTTAGATTCATGTAATATTTACATATAAATCTTCAGTAACTTTGCAAAAATCACCATGTATTGCAAGTTGCGCGCAGAACAAGCAGGTGTAATCCTGGGAAGATAAACTTAATCCAGCTATTAGCATTGATTTCTTTAGCATTTTATCAAACTCCCTGTTGTAGCAACAGTCTTATGCTGTTTTTCCATTCTGCTTAACCAGCAGATGACTCAGTCTACAGACCGAGATAATGTAGTACAATTATAGCATTCAAAATGGTTTATGTGTGACTACTCAAAGCTTGTCTTCACTCTGTTTATTGGCTACTAGCACACTAAGCTAAATGCAAGTTAACAAATTCCTAAAAATACCCCGGGGATGAATCATCCCTTTCAAAAGGGTTCTGGAGAGTGTTTACCACTGTGATGGTAAGTCACGAGGTAGTAGGGAAGCCAATTTCTGTTACAGAAAGAGACAAGCTTGAGTCAGCCAAATGCTATGTTACAGATTCTGAAAGCTTGGCCTGGAAAATGGCTATTATGAGTTAATGTCCTCAAGCTTGGGCAACTAAAGGCGACTGCTAAAGCAAAATTTTCCCAAAGTATCCACATATCTTACAAGTCTGATTCTGTTGCTCCCCTTAGGAGTTCAGCAGTTAGGATTTTCTAACTTTTAGGAAAGTTACTCCCAAGTAACTCATGAAACAGTGGAAATTGCTGAGCCTGTTCACTTTGAATTTAGGTGCTTGATTTTCAACACTGAAATTTGAAAATGTGTGTTCCAGTTCGTTGCATAGAAGTGTATTTAAACATTCTGTGCTACCTGCAGAGCAGACTGAAGTTTTTTTGAAAGAAAGAGATTAAAATGCGGTATCTTTTCCTTAAAAACTTTGTTTGATGTATCCAGCACTAAATAAAAAGGGTTAGAAATTTAATGGTTAATGATGAATAATAATAAAATCTAGGTGTAAATCACATTGACATTTCAACCTTTGCCCTGTTGTTAACCAATAACATACTATAATAAATCTACTAATTTCTACCAATGTCCAGTCAAATTTAGTCCTACTACATCATTATATTATTCCATGGTGGTTTAATTCGATTGAAAATTTACTGAAGATTGAAGTGTCAATAAATGTCTGAAATCTGCATTGTCTTTCTATTTGCTAAATTGTTGTTCTACATTTACATTTTGATCCCTGGCAGACGGCCTAGGCACACCTGCTCTGAAGATCTCACTAGTGTGGCTGAAGGAGCTGCCTCCGCTCCTGCTCATCAGTGCTCCTCTGATGGACATTACCATCCATGCACATCTGAGATACCTTAACTGGTGACACAGCTGCAGCGGGGCCTCACTTCCGTCATGTTTTGGGCAGCAAGCATGCACACCTAATCAGCACAGGCAACGTGGGCCCACTAGACAGAGCTAAGAAAAATGTGGGAGCGCCTTTACACAGTCCAGATGTTGGGCTGGAAGAATAAGCTCCTGAAGCTCTTATGTTAAGCCCAGGCGAGATTAGGTGGGTAAATCCCAACCTTGATCTGTTTCAGTGCAAAACCAGATGAACTTAAACATTTTGAAAAGTTAATTAAAAGCCATGAAAGGTCTTCTGCATTTGAATCTTAACAAGTTGAGAGATATGGCCGTGCTCTTTAGATAAATGTGGAGGGGCCAATACAAAACACTTTTTAGAAATCCTGAATCAAGCCTTTGATCAGACAGGACGAACCTCACAGACCAGTCCTAATTCACCTCTCTTTCCATGTATTACCTTCCATTTTCAAGAATGCTATCTAATGCTCAGCAAAGAAGAAGAATGGGAGACACATGCTGTGGCAAATTAGAATAAAGTTTATGACCAATAAAATTCATAAATAGAATTTTTAAAATGACATTTTGAAAATAGATGCAATATAAATGATATCATGCTCTGCTATCTTGTTCTCTAGGCATTGTTCATTACAACAAACAAGTTTAAAATTCCTCGCCAGTAAAGAGTGAAACATACTATACGAAAGGACATAGATTAAAATCTTCCCCTTCACAAACCAGATATCCTTGATACTCTGCATAGAAGCTACTGGCAGCTCAGAGAATATTTCTCCGTTTTTTTCACTGTAAAAGAGTTCAGTAAATCCTTGCTTCTTAATTAAAAACTTGTTTTACACTTGTCAGCATAATTACAATTTAATCATACTGTGCTTATTCCTTGACTCCTCCCTTTCACAGTTATACTTTAATAAGCAGGCTGATGTTTGTGTTGAAACTGTTATAAATCTTTAAGAAAGTAGCCTATTAAAAGGCTCACTTTAGCTCACACATCTCTAGTCAGAAGGGAAAGTGTTATATAAGATGTGCTACTGCCATATTTGTACAGATAAATCTGGGGAATTGCCTACGGGGAAAAAAAAATTATGAAGAGTAAATGAGGATATCTTTAGATAGTCGCCTGTGTTTGAGACTCTTAAACATGCCCCAGAAATGTTTGTGATAGTAAAACCTCCCACTTGATCCCTGTGGAAGCGTGGAGGAAGGGCTGCTGCTACACTGAAGTGGTGAGTTAAGTAACTGTGGATGCCTAGCGAAAGTCATTTACAAAACCTCTGCTTTTATGTGATTCAGGCTCCAAGCTCTTAGCTCCTGCACTTTGTCAGATGATCCATGTGCCATCCTTCCAAGACTGCACTTTGAAAGAGGTGCTGTAATGTAGCTTCACAAAGTGAAATGCAAAATAAATGAGACTGCAGACAGGACTCTACTTAACAGCCTTCTGGGAGCTGTTTATCAAGCCACAGATGTGTCTCACATACATCACTGACTACAGGGATGGCTCAGGACACTCAATGTGACCACTGGAAAGCTGGAAACTTATCAGGGAGTCCAAACACATGCGGGGCCACGAGTTAGAGATAAGAGTCTGAGTACTTCAGGCTTCTTTAGAACTTCTCGTTTCACTTTTTCGGAACTGGATGAAGGAAGCCAGCAGTCTGAGTAGACCTCTCATAAATTTTAGAAACAAAGAAATTCGTAATTACCAGTGTCATCTGAAATTTCAGGTTAACAGGCAGGCCCCAAAACTGAGAAAGAACTGTGTGGTTATCTGATAACCACAAAAGAAATCGGTATTAATGATAAGTTGGTAATGAGAAATAGTTATTAATAAGCGTTTGGGAAAGAAGACTGCTCAAAAGCTGGAATTGCCTAGAAGAAGAAATCTAAAGACTCCCTTTTCACCCCTATTCTAATTCAAATTCTGCTAAAGGAATTAAAAAAAAAATGTCCATAAAAGTACGGAGCAAAAGTACTACGTACATCAAAGTGTGAGTGAGCATGTGCCCAAGTACAAATGCACACAAGCACATCCTCACACACTAATATTTATATATTTAAAACTGTCATCTGGGAAGAGTTTACATAGTTCACTTATGTCCTCTTGATCCTGCAAAATAGTAAGTAAGAGATGAACGGTGGCATGGTTTTGCAAACATCTATAACCAGGCTAAAGATTATTGAGATGGCCAATTCACAAAGTTTTACCCTAATTTTTTTCCTCCTTCTAGCAGACGTGTGATGCTATTAAATTAGCGTCTAAACAATAGCAAAAATATATTCTACATTAAAATTATACATGTAGAAATAGCCAATGCCTTAGAAAACTGCTTGTGAAAGTACAAACACAAATAATTGTCTTAATTGTATACAGTTTTTTCAATTGCATATATATTTGTTATAAATAGAGCTAAGTAAATAATCGGATTTCTGTTTGCTGGCAGCTCCAGAAAAAAAGAAGCCCATCAATGGATGTACAGGCTTCAAAAATACATTTAATGTTGATTAAAACCGAAATATTTTGTTTAAAAAAAGTTGAAATGAAATGTTATCTTTTTTTGAATTTTAACAAGTACAATTTGGCAAAGAGATGAATTTATGAAGTATTTCAGTACAGCTGTACATATGTTTCTCACATGCAAAGTTCTGGCTAGAAAAGGTTTGCACAAATCACAAATTAGAAAATTACAGCATGCTTAGCAACCACAGAGAAAATTTCAGAATACAATTTTACACTGATATCACTAAAATCTGGTATATGTCACATTATTTTCTTTTTTGGGCCTATTTTTATTACTTATTTGTCATATTTTTTCCCCATTCTTTTCCTTTCATTCTGCTAAACTTGTGGCTATACCTCTTTTTTTTTTTTTTTTTTTTTTTTTACTTCGGATGCAAATATTCCAGCAGTGAAATCAGGTCATCTATACATTCAAAATCAAAGGTAAAAATATACTTCTCTCCCTAGGTATTTCAGGTTTTGGTATGATCACTACCATCATATGCTGGATTAGTTTATATTTTTCATACTCCTGAGGAATTAGTCACCTTATTGACCTTCTAGGACTTGGAATAACTAAGCAAACAAACAAAAGAGAGAACCTTGCTCTGACTGCCAAACTAAGCAAACATGACAAGGAAATCACTAGGGTAAGCTCATACATATGCACTGTCAAGGTGCCATCTTGACAAAGTGTCTTTTTTCACTACAGTCACACGTTTTATACTGTCAGCAGGTTTTAGAAGTGAAATAAACGTATTTCTTTGTTAGAATTAAAAGGAAAGCTTTAAAATCCTTATCTGTACCTTTTTTCAACACAGTATTAAGTAAAAATGCTGTTAACGCAAAAAGAAAAAAGGTGCAGAGAAAGGTCAGTGTGATAGGTTTAGAGGGTGCTGCTGATGACTCATTAAAGCTAACTGCAATGATGATTTTAAACACTGTCACTGCTTCCACCCGTTTCCTGCAGTCTCTCCAGCAAGAGACGAAAGCACTGGGGTCTTGACATGAAATAAGCGAGCGCGTAAAGTTCACAAGTGCTTAAATTCATCCTTCTTCACTGAAACATACGACTATATCCTCTTAATTAAAACTGCTTTATTGTAGTGCTGAGAAAGGCTGAATTAGGAACGTGCTAGAGGCTTGGTTTCAGGTGCTGATGGAGAGGGGAGCTGAATTGCAGGCTCTGTGGGACTGTTCCTGGTAGCCCCAGAGGTCTGAATACGAGCAGTGGTGTTAGTGGAAACATTTGATACTTGCTTGCCTGGTGATTCACTCTGCTTTTGACAGACCACATTAAAAATTTGATCTCTTTCAAATATTTTTTATGCTGCAGTGTGTTGAGTTTAACTATACTAGAAGTGCAATACGCATTCCCTTTTCTACAGAAAGGGGGGGGGGGGAATCAGATAGGTGCATCATCCAGCTGTATATCAGATGGACTTTAGCTGGAAACTGTGGATCCATTTTTTTATAATATGGATATGCCACAGTTTCAGGTGGCTTTACAGTCCTCATTAAGCAATGTATAAGGAGAAAATGAAACTTTAAGCTCACCAAAGACACACATTCTAATAAAGCAAATTTTAGTTAAGGAATGAAGAATCAGCCAACAACTGCTTTCTGCTCACCTGCAGCCACTAGCTGCACTACCTTTGCGTGCTGGAGAAAAGTTTTGTCCGATGTCCCAAAACTCCACTGTGAACTATTAATAAGCCTGTGTGCATAAATGGAAGAAAAGAAAGGAAAGGAAGAGGAAAAGGAAAAGGAAAGGGAAAAAAAAGGAAAATGAAAAGGGAAAAAGAAAAAGAAAAAGGAAAAAAGAAAGCAAGAAAAAGAATAAGAAGGAGAAGAAAGAAAGAGAAAGAAAGAAAAAGGAAGTGAAGGGAAGTGAAGGGAAGGGAAGGGAAGAGAAGGAGAAGGAAAGGAGAAGGAAAGGAAAGAGAGAAGGTGAAAAGGGTAAAAGCGGGAAATGGAGAGAAAGGGAAGGGAAGGGAACATATGAGAAAAGGGGGAGGAAAACAAAAACTGCAGGAAGCTTCCTCTTCTCTGTCAAACCAAACTAAACAGAAGACAAAAAAAAATCTGCTATGTGCAATTTTTAACTGGTTGATCAGGAAGGTATTCCCGGAGCAATTTTTAAATTCAGGAGTAATTGCCACTGTTGTTTTGATTGGTGATGCCTTTGGGCAGCAATTTGCTTCTCTTTAGTTTTTAGGAACTGTTGTGTCAGTCAGATCAGCTACCGTATTCAGGGACAATTATACTACCTACACTAAACTAAACTAAGGAGAATACACACTGAAAGGCAAGTTGTCCCATCCATACTTTAAGGTATAATCATTTCATCCAGCTGCTCTTTCTGTGATAGAGGACTGAAAGAGTTAACAGGAGAGATGAGATGTCTGTTAAGAATGAAGATGATGGGAACAAATTTCTCCTCTTTTCCTTCACATATTTTTATTTACAGATGCTATTTATTTTCTTCTGTAATTGTTATTTATCATATTTCTTAGCACAACATTAATGAACCAGCATAAATCAAGTATTTGCCAAATTCAGCACAACCTGCCTCTCTGCCTCTCTCTGTGTCTTCCTTCTTCCTTCCCTATATGTAATATGTTTCCGTTTATTGACTGAGTACACCTCTTAGAATCACAACTGAAATTATGAATTTAAAAAGGATTTTCTATGAAAACTCTACATATTTGATTTAAAATATTTGACAGTGTTCCTAAAAACAACTTTTTGTTTTAGGTCCTAATGTACCATCCATTGCTGTTCTTTATAAACACTGATCCTACCTACTGGAAGTAGGGAAGCATAATTTTCTACTTTTAGTGATGGGAAGCTAAGTGAAAGGGGCATTAAAGGACCTAGTCAGTTAACTGATGTATTTTAGTCACTGGTCTAAACTGCACCAGAAGTGCATCTTGCTCCTGGAAAAGGATACCCATTCTGCCCACATCCCGCCTCCACATCAAGCATAACCTTTTTTGTAGGAAGGAAACCTAGACATACAGCCTGCAAGGCAGGAACATCCTCATGGCACATAGCACCCTTTAGATGGTGCCACAGGAAGTCTGTAGCAGATGTATTTGATCTACATAATTGTCCTCGCAGGACAATTGCAAAATACCCGTACGAGGGAAGATAAATGTAGGCAAAAATATCTAAAAGCCACTTCAAAAAAGAAAGCTATTACACTGTATGCTGCCAACTATAATCATCATGATTATTACACTTTAGTATTGTATTAGCACCTAGATACCCTACTTCCATATTCCATACATTGGAGAAATATACAGTGAATGAACAGAGCCCAGTCCTGCAGCGTCCAGCTAACAGCTAAGAAGTAAAATATTTTCCAGTGTGTTGCAACTGATAACATGCTAGATCTCACTTCTACGCCTGGACATTTTTGCATTGTTTGGCAAGTAACTTTATCACCTTGTGTTTGTTTTCGTTTCACAAATTTGGGGTATGAGTATTTTACTCCTTGTTGCAGTGCTTTTAGATCTGAACGTGCAAAGAACTATTAAATGAAAAGTAATCAAAGGAAACAAGGAAACAGTGCTGGCAAATAAGATGTCATTAAAGAAAAAATGTGTAAAGTATTTTGAAATATAAAAGGTCTATCTGTCCCCTTGCAATGATTTTTCAATTTCTTTTATAGAGAGACTGCAAAGGAAAATCTGAGATAAATTACCAAATGAGCCATCCATGGCGAAGAGAGTTCTGGGATAGTGCAGGAAGAACAAAGTCAATGAAGGTAAAACAGAAGATAGACACATATTAAACTTTTAAAATCCTAACCACATTATCCCCCAGAAAGAATCTGTCACTTTTTTTTAGAGCTTTCATCTAGACACTTTTCTAGTTTTAATTTGTTGTATACTATAGATGTGTTGTCTGATTTCTGAAAGTCACCCAAATAAAATCTTTATTTATACTGGAGTTGAACTTCTTCCTTATTCTGCTAGAGGCCTTTAGGGCAAAATAATCTGAGAAAATAAGATATTAAAGACAATGTTTCGCTGTTCTAACTTCAGTGAGTGAAATAAAGCCATAGTTTTGTACATAATGAAAGCAGAATATCATAAAATTGTTGGCTGTTTTTAAAGATGGCCCTATTCTCTTTAGCCATTGAAGAGCAGTGAAAGTATCTTCTTTACAGATAGAGAAAGAAGAAAAACTTCAATTTTATACGTATTCTTTACTGTATAGGCAGTGCTGAAAGGAAACCTGCAAATGAGTGGAAAGATAGAGCAGTTGTACGATGGGTAACATGTCTTGTGTGGGAGCACATATAGTAACCAAGGAGTGCTAAGGGAATATTAATCTGTGTTTGCTTTGGGCTGGCTGTCTGAATTGCAGCCATTGGATTTTTATAGCAAATGGAATACGAGATGAAACCTGCAAACTTCACTCCTGGGTCAGCATAAAGGCTCAGCCATAGCCCAGGGTCTCACCATGTGCCGCAGGGGAGGTGGAGCAGAAGCCCTGGCCTGGGACATGCATAGCATGGAGCAACTGAACATATTAGCTTGGAATGCTGCTGCATTAACACAGCTCTGTATACAAATTAATAAATACTCAGGAGTTACTGCAGACTTGTTCAGACCCCTGCACTATGAGTAACATTCTGTCATCATGCTCCTTTTCAACTACAGTTCAGAGACACAGCCCACTGAAAGTGCCAAATACAGGATCCAGGTTTCCTTATGCCGCTCAAAGTTGTAGTCTGCTCATCACCTGCATCTGGATTACTCAGTCCTAGAGCAAAAGAGACTTTACTGCACATCTCTCATGCTCAGCAAAGCGTTCTCCAAGTTGCAGTGCTGCAGCCCAGATCCCACCACAGGCGTGAGACATGAATGAGGAGATTCCAGGAAAAGACCTTTTGCTAGCTTAAAGTCCATCCTATGTTAATACAATTGCTTTCAACGCCAGGGCAGACTGAGTCAATAGCTCGTAAAGTATATCTGCAGTGTGCTCCATCGCACAGTATAAATATTACCACTGCTGCTCTTGTCCTTCCTCTCTGCTCCTTCTCTTTAGGCAGATTTGAACAATAGCTGCAGGAATCTTATAGAAAGAGTCAAATAGGGGTGACAATGATACTGTTAAAGGTAGCAAACCAATTCTGTAAGGAGAAAGACAAATACTACTCTCATGCCATAGATTCCCGCTGATAGATGAGGTGATGTGGAATCACCAAGTGAGTTAGGTGTAACGAGGTACATCAGTGTTAATCAACGCTATGCACATAACAACCTTCCATACTTATCTAGATAGGTTTCCGCGCAGATCGGCTTGCCAAATCATAACCTTTGTAAGTAAGTGTATAGATACTACTTGAATATAAATATAACTTAAATACAGCAAGCATATAGAAAGCTTAATGCTATAAGTTAATTTTTCCTCAAAGGATTTGTCAAAGGATTTCACGTTTCCAAACCAAATGGATCCAGTCTCAACTCTCTGTGTGCAACATGATTCCCCTTGTACAGATAGGGAAATTGATGAGACAAAATGAAGGATTTATTTAAGATCAGGCAGATTTTTTAACAAAATCATGATTATTTGATTTCATGATTTTATAGCAAAGCCATGTAACAGCCAGCTGCTGCCCTTTGAATTGTTCTAAAAGTCATTCTCTGAGTTTTTGTATTTTCAATCCAATTAAATATATGTTAAACTGGTACTGACCACCTACAAATCAAAACCATGGCATTGAAAAGGATTATATTAATTTTTAATACAATTTTATAGACTACTCTGATTTTACACCCTGGAAAAATTGATGCATGTTTTGGCCTCCAGTGAGCTTGAATTTTTATGGGAAAAATAATATACTGTGTTTGTTCCCTGTCCCTCAAAATAACAGTTTCCACTGTTATTCTCCTTTAACAGCCAGAAGGTACATCTGTACTCTTCTATTCTGTCTTATATAGCCTTCCCTTTTAAAAATTGCAGCAGTAGATCTCTGACTAGTTTAAATAACATTTCTCAATTACATTGTGAAGCTGAACAGCTCATTCATAGCTATTCATATCCTTCCGTATTTCTTCATCATTCATCATTTAATAGGCTGTTTCTGAGTTAATCCTCTATGTTCTTTTGTTTCCAGGTGTAAATATTCATTTGGCTTAAGGAAAGAGACTAATGTGGATTGTACTTTAAATGGTACCTCAAGGTTATATTGGTGGGAAAATAAAGCATTCCAAAAAACAAACAAGAAAAAAGCACTGTCCCAAACTCTGGCCTACATTACATATACTTTATCTGTTAGAGAAACCATAAGTATGAAATACTATCCCTAGGAGATTATGCAGATCTTTAGAATGTGATAGTTCCTCTTCCTCCTCTGTTAAGAATTCTTTTTCTTGTAAGATGAGAAAAAATACATGAACAATGTTGACACTGTACTGATCATCATTGAATTTCCTAGTTCCACCAAGATGTAAAAAAGCAGTTTACACTTTTCTGAACTTTTTTTTTTGTCAGAAGCAGGCTGCCCACAGAGTAGAATGGCCTCAACTGCAGTAATTCACACCAGCTCACCTTTTGAAGGTTATCTTAGCAAACAGGAAGGTCTAAAACCGTTTTTTTTTTTTCATTATTATTTTATTTTTTTAGCTTCTGGAAGACTTCGACAAGTGTCAAGTCTGATATGCCACTGCCAACTGGCAGAATTCTCTGGATTTTTTTTTTGGTTATACATATGCATCTTGAATAGGGTAGAGAAGAGATTTCAAAACCAGAGCTTGTGGAGTTCTCCTTCCACAGCAGCACGCTGTTTCTTTTTATGAACAAATCAATTTAGATTTTTGACAGAGCTGCAACAGGAACTAAGAAGGACAAGTATGGCCTGTGCTAGTCCCTGAGTGCTTCAGTTCTTCTCAAATATACCATTAGGTGATACCTTTAATACAGTACTGTATCAATTTTTGCGGATGTGACGTAGATAAGGTCAGACAAGACCATAAAAAGTTAAATGCTAAATATATTAGCTACATACATGGAAAGCAAGAAATTTCTCAGCTCTGTGTACAATATCTGATCTTTTGATGAAGCTTTATAAAATTTACTGTAAAGGAGAATTTTGCTTTTGGGGCCAGTCTTTTGCTTACTGTGTCTTTTTATTAAGAAAGAAGAGATGGAGCATTACTTTCCACCCATATAGTAGAGTAAAAAGGATCAAGAAGGCTTTCATCTAATGCCTTATACTGTTGGGTTTTTTAATTCTTCATCTATTTTTTGTGGCACTCGATTTTCTTGAACACATGAAGGAAAAGGACACTCAAGAAGTATCAAAGTCACTGCCTTTTTCTTATCCTTCTACATTTCATTCTTCTTTCTCTGGCTTTAATCCCTGGGTAGGGAGTGAGAAGCTTTGAGCAGAACATTGGCAGGAATAGAGACTGAAGGCAAATCTTACCTTGTCCTGTCTCTATGAAGATTGTTGACAAAGTCTATTTCCAAGAATCTTACATAGTCTGTTTGCTTGAAAGGGTATATTACTCATATCCTACTAGTCTTATGGTATGAGCTGTTGGACGTTGAAAGGGGCTTTTTTTACGGCTCAGTGAGGAAAGTTTATTACTTTTAAGGCATTTTGCTAGTTAACTCTCCCTCCTTTTTCCCCCTCCCTGCCATTTCCATTTGGAAGTGTTACTTTTTCTGTCCAGTTGATGTAGCTGGATGAAATAAATGACTGCAGATATATTTGAAAGCATCATGCAAAGGCAAGCAAAATAGCTTGCTTTCTTCTGCTAGGAAAATCCTAAATAGGTGCAACCAATCCTATGCAGTGTTATTTACCTGGACTTTAGGATTGTTTTCTGAAACAATGGCTATGGCGTCATTCCCTTTATTAGCAAGCAGCAAGAGAAGAAGTGTACAACGGAGCAATTGGGGCTGAGGCCCTTATAGCCATGTCATGCAAATTTTGTAAGAGTTTTCTTAAAAGTGACTCTAATCAGGTGCCACAGACCAAATACCTGCCAGTGTTTCAATCAAACCAGACACATTTCTGGGCCAGATCTTCACATTTAGTTTTATATGAAAGGAATTCATTTCAAACTCACAGAGACTGCTCTGTAGTGTGCCCCAAAGTGAGGTCAGAGGGGACGTGGGGAGATTTGCTTCAACAAGGCTATTGCAGATATGGATTAAAATGCTCATGTAGAGGCACCTATAGACACCAGTCCATTAGTCCAAGTCAGATGAAAGCTACTAGGCTGAGACATAGCAAGTAAAAAATAGAACCACCGGAAAAAAGCAGCTAAACTTTCTTCCTAGGACCTAAGTACTTGGTAATCTTTACTTCAGTTGGGATCTCAAATATACCAGAGGTGAAGGTAAATATTTAGACATATGCAGAGAAAGGCTGAGAGACAGGTCTTTAATCTGATCCTATGTTCCAGGCTGGTGCCATGTGCATCCTACTGTTTAAGCTGCTCTGAAATCCTGTTGGTAATAAGGAGTTCTCAGTCTGCAGAAGTCCTCTGAACAGTGACCCGAGATATCTTGCTTTTAGGTAGGTTTGCTAAGTTTAGGCTATGGAATTGTATTTCCTTGTGCTATATATCAGCAGCAGTACTGATAAGAGAAGAACATTTTTTAATCAATATATAAAAATATATTAATATTATTTATTGATGATAATTTATGATTCTTTTCTAATCATGCAACTCTTTTTTAAGAATTTGAGATTTTAACTATTACAGTGGAAGATAAAATTAAAACTGGACACTGAGTATTAAGTCAATACCAGTTAAATAAGTACTTTGCTACTCAGTTCCGCTTGAGTTACTCTTAAATAATACTCTATCCTACATTATTTCTGCTGTTCCCTTCAAAGCCTGATCCTCTCCTTTCTGCTGCCAGCAACACTATAGTGATGCCACCTGTGTAGGCTATTTAAGATGGAACAGGATTTGAGAAGGTCTTTGTGTGTTTTTTCCATGATGCATAGCACCATCCCTACGGAAACACTTTTCCCAATGTTAGCAGAGGGGATTCCCAGACAAGAGGCATACTATAAAAGTGATCCATCATTCAGGAGATCCTGTTCTTTCACACACACATATGGGCAAAAAAATCGGAAAGTATTTTTAAGTGTTTTAGACTCCACTATTGTGATCACAGGGTCTTTAGCACTGGCCTGTCTCACCCTGTGGGAGAAGAGCACGTGAGGTCTCAGCCCGGACAGAAGATTCAAGTACCTTAGTGTTTGAACACTTCAACAGTGAAGGCAAACAACTCATAGGGCCATGTCTACCTTACAGGTGATACGAGCTGAGAGGCAAAGAGAATCAGTGCCCTGAGCTCCCTGCTGTCACACTTCTGCACTTTAGAGCTAATTCTGATAAAATACACAAATCACAGCTGCTTCGGACACAAAGTGAAAACATGCATAAATTCACCTATAGATCTCTCTGTTTACTGTGTAGTCACTTCATTTACACAAAATAAATCACTAGACAAATTACCCTGCCTCAGAGAATCAGAGATATAATATCCACTCAACCATTCCAAAACACAGAGAAGTATAAACTTAGGGTGTTATATCAAGTGAGATTCTTTTCTTTCCTTTCTTGAAAGTGGCTTTTAAAGTCTCCCCTCATATTTGAAAATTCAAGCAGCCTTACTCTAATGGCAAAACTTAATTGACTTGATCTAGGCTTGTGTTGTTAACACTGCAAGAGAAAACCTGCCATTCACATAATCATTTGAAATGCTGAAGAATGATTTAATGCCAACAAATTGAAGTTCTTCGCAAGCTGCTGTAGCTTTTATGAATCTGAATGAAACACTTCTCAGGTGTCTGAGAGTTGTATCTGAAACTATAATATACATCCTGCTTCCAGCGTGACCTTTAAGGTTTTATTTTTTTGATAGGCTGCTGTTCACAGCAGGTGAAACTGGCAGGGGGAGATTTCTTTATGGCAGAATAAAAATGTGTTTACCTAAAGAAAAAGCAATACAGAGTGTAGACTTTTATTTCCTTTAACATTACAGGAAATCAGAAAAAGTGCCTCAAAGAGCCTTTAAGGAATTTGGATCACCACCTGTAGTAGAACTCATCAGTGTTTGGGATTAATTCCCTCATTTTGTGCTTGAGAGTTATTTATTAATATACATTTATCCTTCAGGAAAGGTGCTAAATGCAAGCTTGTTGAAACTGAAACCTACTTTTTCTCTAGTGGAGCAATGAAATAGCAATTCAGTATTATTTAAGCAGGAACTAATGCACTATGGGTCTTTATCTCCTTGAAGTGGCCAGACAAATTCAATTGATTAGGGGATTAAAAATCAGGAATGGCTGCTCTGCAGATATCCTGTATTATATGTTTAATACAGGCACATAAACTGTACATTTGGAGGTCCTGATTCAGCTAAGTATGACATCCTGCCTTCACTCATCCGTAAGATCAATTACGGCAGAGAAAAGAGAAGCAGCAACAGGTAATATGGTTTAACATAGGGCTATTCTTCATTTTGGTTGAAGACGACTAGCGGTACCACCTATTAGGACATTCTGCAACCTAAATGGAAATTATAGTGATGTTTCCATGTGTTTGTGCATTCCGGTAAATGCCTTATGGACTGGGACAAGAGATACGAGGTCTCTTAGACAAAGTCTTGGTATATCACGTCTGTGACACTGGCAAGGTTTTGTACTTGGGGTTCATATCTCGAATGGAGTCTGCCATTTAACATATTGATCTGACCAACAATGTACTGAGGAAGAGACTCAGGAAATGTGAGCCTCATTCCTAGATCTTCCTTTGGTTTCTGGCGTGATTTTAATCACTTTACTCCCTTGCTTATTTCTCTGGCATTTCTTTGCCATTAAGACATGAATAAAGATACACCGTCCACTACGTTTTGAAATCTGATTCAATAATCACAAATAGATTTCAAATGTTGCATTTTAACTCCAGTGTACTGTGCCTAAGTTACCTATATTTTTCACCACTCACCTAATATGGTAAGTTGCTAACGTTATTCATCAGTCCGTGGCACATCTCCTACTTGAACTGAAATGGGCAAGAGTTGCGAGAGCTCAGTAGCAGGATACCTGTGAAGAGAAAAATCGCAAGCAGTAAGCTTTGCAGTTGAGCAAACTTGCAACCGCCCATGTGGATTGAGCGCCGACACTGAGTGAGTTCTGAGCAAGCTGAATTTGTGAGGTCACAGGTAGAAAAATAAAGCACAGAGTATAATTCAGCCCAAAGCTCTTATGAAAGCAGACAAGAGAGATTTATTAAGGCTTTTCAAAAACTCATATGACAGCCAGTTGGTGGTGTTTTTGGTAAGTTAGAATTACCCCTATTATCTATGAAGATCCACAAAACACAACTTTCAGTAAACGAGTTTCAAATACCTCACACTCAGCAGGAAAAGAGTAACTGCCAAAGTAATTATTTCAAGTTACTGAAAACACAGTGTGTGTGTGTGTAAGTACTGATGTGCTCCAAGATGTTGTAAATTGTTAATATTCCCTGCTCTCTGCAGACAGGGAATTGCCCTTCTCTGTCCACTTTAATTTACTATTGTAATTCCACTATGTGAAATCAGTGAACTATGTCACAGAAGGTTTTAAAATACAGCTTCTAAGTTTGCAGAATACTGTATCCTGTTTAGAGTTTCCTAACAAATGTCCAGGAAAATCTCAAATTACAATGACTTTCAGGCAGTTCAGCTGGCTCTGTTTTCCCTGTCCTCCTACAAAGTTTCCAAGGAAATAACTCTGCTATAGGTAAGTTTACGGTGAAATAATTCACGTTAGTTTCACACGGCATTGTGCCAGACACAGATCTGACCCTGGGTGGAATTTCTATACCTAAATTTTGAAGATCTTCCGTCTTATTTATTTGACAGAGAATGTAATATCTTTCTATTCATTCCATTCATAGCATATAACGATTTGCTAATGAAGCAGTTACCCCCAAATATATCTCCAAATGAAAAGGAGAATTGATTTCAGCTTATCTTAGTATAAATGGAAGTAGCACAATGAATTACAAAACTTCTGTAGTGCTAACACACATGGCGGGGGGGTGGGGGAGGGTGATGCCCACTAGGACATTTCAGTGAATTGGTATTATTGGTGCTCACTGAATTCAGGAATGAGTCCTCATATTCTCTATATTTATGAATAACTATGAAATCAGTATCTACTACAGTCAACATTCAGGCAAAGCAATTTCAGTTTTCATCATTTCTGCAGAGGTTTCATACAGAAATTGTATTACTATTTAAAGATAATAAATAGAGAGGGACAAAGGCATTGGAAGGTCCATCCCCAGAGAAATTTAAATCCAGACTGCAAGCATTAAAAAAACTCAGGAGGGGGAAAAATGCACTGGATATGCAGGCTTGGTGTTCACACGTTACAAAATTCTCAAGTGAAAATGGTGTTGCATATACAGAGGTTCTGGAACGTATACACAAACCTTGATTTAAGTCATTCAGTCAGCCATGAGAGCTGTTTCCAAAAACGTTAATTTCTTTCTGAATAGAGATGGTAGGAGAAAATACATGGGAAAGTGAGATATCACAGCAAATCCAAATCTGAAATTATCTGACCCACATTTTGTTATTCAGAAATCATTCACAGCCAAGGAACCTGACAGGGGTTTGTTATATTCAGTGTGTAGATTTTAACTGTTCCGCATTGCATAATTTAAGTCTCTGCATGTCATAACAACCAGTATTAAGTGTTTTTTTTCAAGAACCTCTTAAAGATATAGCTGCCTGCATCTTATTTTCTCAGCTAATAATAATAATAGCAATAATAACAAGATATATAATTTTAAGTATACTTAAACATGTAAATTTCTAATTAATTTATCTGCAATGTATACATACTGTTAAGGTTTCCAGTACTATTTTATAAGCCTGTCTTCCTTCAAGATTACTGTTGTCAGACAGTGACAAATCCATTGGTTCTGGTTGTATCATGCTCTGATGCTCAGCCATCTCAATCTGCTATGGCTGATGTCTGAGAGCTTCTTGGGAAAAAAAAAACACACACACAAGACAAAATAAAGCAGCTCAGAACCAGGCAACTCATTTATCTCCTTTTTCTCAGAGATGTGGGGAAGGCTGTCACCCTTCTCTCCATTCTATATCTGTCTGAAGTGATACTCTTATGTGTCTGCAGGCATCTTAGGATACCACTGTTGTTTAAAATATCTCTGTTCTCCACTGAAGAAATGCATGCTATTATTTCCCTTGGATGGGTTACTCCTAGGACCTCTCATTAAATGGATCATTTTACATTGCCTTGCTTGTCTTTTCATAAATCTGAAAGTCCCCAGAGGCTGTAAAATCGATATCTAACACTTTTGGCATCCTTTTTTCCAGGTTTCTACTGAACAAAATACCAACAGGTCTCAATTCTTGATTCTTTGATGCTGTTCCCGAATTTAACATCATTACATACGGCTCTGAGTTTGACTTTGAATCTTTTGACAAGGCATTTTTTAATTCTATTTTATACTAAGTCATTAGACTGGACCTAGTGGTGATTTCAGGTGATATGTCAAAGTGCTACTTCCCTGAAAACTGCTTAAACTTACAGCTAAATTATACTTTCCCATTCGACATTATAGGTTTAGCTATGCCGTGTCTAATGAAAACGATTTTTATTTTGTATTCACAGTCTTTCTGTGGAATTTTGCAATAAAGTTGAGAAGAATAATTGTGGGTAAGTTCACAGTAGTTTTTCTGTTTACTCTTTTGTGTTGATTTTTAAACCTACAAAATCAAACATAAGCTTATGCTGGCCCAGGTGGCTGCTTTTCTACATACTAATTTGAGCCCTTCTGCTCAGTTTGGCATATAGGCACACCTTAGCAATTTCCTCTGTTGTGCTGTCTGCTTTAAGCTACTAAAAAATTCAATCCATTGTTAAAATGTTCAGTGACTTTTACATATTTTTGTATGACTTTGAGATGATCATCATAAGGCCTATGATCAAACCCCCATCTAATTATGAAGGTTGTCCTTTCATATATCTGATGTATGTCCTTCTATATCTGATAATAGTCCTAGGTATATGCTTTTCTTTCAATTACCTGCTAAAGTCTTTATTTCTCTTCTCACCACACAATCTCTTATCTTCATCCTTAGCAAATGCAGCTGATGTTTCAGGCCCAGACATTTTTAAAAGAATCTGTTGACGTATACTGCCTCACCACCTTTTTGTTGAGTGCTCTACCAGGTATCATATCAACCCCTCTCAGCTTTACTCTTAATGTACAAATCATGCATTTTTATCTGAAAAAAAAAAGGGTACTTTCTGAGACAAGATATGGAAGGCTTTTTCGGGCAATTATAGTACGATTTGTTTTAGTTTATAATGGATTTTCACAAATAAATGCACATTCTTTTTATGCCATGTGGTAAGGTTAGAAACCGCTCTATCCTCTTAGTAGACCGGTAATTCATATTCATAAACTTTCGGATCTGGCAGAAGAGCAGACTAATGGCGACGTAGTATGGTGGTTAATCGCTCAGCTAGGGAGGGCAGATTGGTTGCTTGTACCTATTTTTGTTTTGTTTCTGCTTCTTATCCACTGGCTACCAAAGATAAAACACATGAATTTTCCCTGGAATAGAGCCTAAATTTCCTCCTGACAGCTCAAGTCTTACCACTAAGCTATAGCACCATGCTCTGTCATGCCAGCTCCTTTCCTGCTATATGACTTCCACAGTCTTGAGCTCACAATGACCCGGATTCAACAGAAAGACAGAACGGCAGGAGATCAGATCTTTCCTTTTTCTTAGCCTACTAGTTGGGGATTTCTCCTGGGATGTGGGGGCTACAAGCCCAGCTCTCCTCTGCTAAGGTAGATCTATTACACCTGATTGTTCCAGGCAACCTAACTAGTAGGCCATAATGCATAAAAGTGCATAGGACAGCCTTCTTCTCTAGTTCTCTTTGACAAACTCAGTGGTCTCTTTTCATTTTAGGCACACATTAAGCACATCTTAAAAATCAAAGATTGCAGGAGTGTAGCTCGTACTTACTCTATTAAGTCATTAACGCTGTGTAAAAGTAGTAGCAGAAATGCAGATGCCTAAGGATGTTTGAGCACCAAGAGCCTCTCAGGCACTAATGTGGATCAGAAGGGATGTTTTTGGATTTCTCTCTTTATCTCCTGAATAAAGATATATAAATTCCACTGGAGTTGCTCTTTTGCTTATAAAGTGTGATTTTTGGATCTCTCCCTGAGTATCAGCTTTCTGTAACAGGAAGCTTTGAACAAAATATGTCTCTTAGAAACACCTCTAAAAGTTTCACACTTCTCCACACACCTCAGAGTGTTTCCTGACCTTCACAGTGGGTTGAACAAGACACAAGTAGAATAATAAATAAATAAGAGAATAAAACATACAGTTTGTTTTCTGTTTTAAATCAGTGCTTTCATTTTCTGTTAATATACTCAGAAAAAGCTTTCTTATGTACTCTTCTGAGACATTCTGATAAATTTTTATGAGCATGCTTAGTTTCATTTTCTCTTTGTCTATCCCAAGCTCTGGCTGGGAACTGAGTGACAGCAAACACAGCAAGGATCTTTACAATGCTTTCACGGAATTGCAGAATCAAGAATGGCTGAAGTTGAGGAGCACTTCTAAAGAACCTCTGGTCCAGCCTTCAACTAGAGTAGGCTGCCCATGATTGCGTCCAGACAGCTTTTGAATGTTTCCAAGGATGGAGACTCCACAACCTCTCTGGGCAGCCTATTCCAGCGCTCTGTCACCCTCACAGGAAATAAGGTTTTCTTCACGTTCAGATGGACCTTCCCATGTTTCAGATTGTGCCCATTGCTTCTCGTCCTGTTGCTAGGCATCACTCAGAAGAATCCGGTCCCGTTCTCTTGACACCCTCCCTTCAGATACTTATGCACATTGATAAGATCCCGTTAGAGCCTTCTGTCTCCAGGCTGAACAGTTCCAGCTCTCTCAGTCCTTTCTCTGTGGCCCTTTGCTGCATATGCTCCATATCTTTCTTGTAGCAGGGAGCCCAGCACTGGAACCAGTACTCCAGATGTGGCCTCGCGAGGGCTGAGTACAGGGGAAGGATCACCTCTCTCGACCTGTGGGCAACGTTCTGCCCAATGAAGCGCAGGATACCATTGGCCTTCTTGACTTTACTGTCTGTGACATAGGTTGTCCTTCCAATTTCTCTAGTATTAGTGTTATTCATATCATAAATGGAAAGAAATCATGGGCTTATTATACCCATTTGGCATCATACACGGATCTTTAGGAAAAAAACATACCTGCTCCCTCTGTACCAACACTATTAGTTGCCAGCACAGTAAAATATCCATAGTAACCCTTCATATTCTTATCATGTAACAAATATCACTTAAATATAGAGAGAGAATCATTACTGTAGGATTCCTGAATGTATTATAATATAGCATGACATAACACAGCACATAACACAAAAAAGCAGGAGAGAAGGGATTGCTCTTATAGATTCAGTAGCAAAACTTCTTTTCATTTCCATGAATAAGAAGCCTTGACAGTTTCCAGCTCTTAATCTGTTCCAATGGTTTAATTTATTTCTGCTGTGTAAGATTCAGGGAGGGGAAAAAAAAAAAGACAGTTTTCTGAGATTCATTGCCTGCCTCAAAATTAGTTAGACCTCATTATAATTAAGAGACGTGTTATTATAACATGATTGCTTCAAGATCTAGAACTTTATACAGTAACCTAACAGTTCCAGGTTTCTTAGAAGATATAAGCACAAAACTTTGTACTTTTTATATATTCGTTCATTTGAAGAGGGTTTATGTTTCAGAATTTGGTTGTCTGTAAAATACAGTTGGAGTTAGCACTGTAAGATGCTTAGAAAAAAACCCAACAATTTTGCTAGCGAGGAGGATGTCTCAGGTTCATCTCTTTGGGTGTGTTGGGGTGTGTGTATGTGTGTGTGTGTATGTGTGTGCTCATGTTTGTTTTCAGTTTCTTGGCTACAGTGAGTGTAAAATTAGTTTTGATTTTTTCACAAGTGCTATTGAAATCACAGAAAAGAGCTGCAAAGTACATTCCATTAGTTAGATGGCAACTGTTATGAAAAGTTTTTTTTTTGGCTCTGTGTAATATTATACTCTTGAGAAAAAAATACCACTTTGCTCCTCTTTTTTTTTTTTTTCTTTTGCCTTCTGTGGAAACAAAACAAGGCTCTTGGCAAGGCAGCCTGCACTTACAGTCCGCTTCCTTCTTCTCTGTGAGGCGTGATGTCATCATTTGGCACACGGAAACCTATTGTTTCAGTAAGACTCCCATAAATGGCCTTTCTGCACTCCTGATTTACATGTTAAGAAATCGGATGGGAATTGCTTTCTGTAGTGACTCCCACTTTCCTCTTGGTTAAACATCATTTGGTAGTAAATATCCACAGGATACATTGTTATTCATGGTACATCCTGTCTACCATTGAAGCACTCATTTTTTTTTGTTTTCTGGAACTCTCAATTTGAACAGAGTTTGCAAAATAAACGTCTTCTTCCCTTCTCTCCTTTCTCCTCCCTCTCCTTCCAAACATTACAAATGCTGGCTCTGGTATTTGAACATTTCAGTCCTAGAACAAAGACAACTTGTTTCTTTACTTTAGAAGTAAATTCATAATGGTGGCACACTTCCAGAGTGGGGCACTATTCCTTACGGAACTGTATTTACTATGCCCTAGATAAGTCATGACAAAGCTACTCTATTTTGAAACTGCTTAGGATTTACTCATTTTTTAGTCAAATGTTCCCTTCTGGATTTCATGAAAGACCAGGATTAAATCAGAAGGGAAAGGAGGTTTTATTATTAAAAAGCTAAACAAAAATCATTAAATATGCAATTTTCCAGTAGATATTTGTGAGGCCCAGGGCAAATAACCTTATCTCAGTTTTTCACCTATAAAATGGGAAACATTTTCATAAATGTACATTCTGAAGAATACTTCTTTGAGAGCTTTTCTTGAGGGTTTTTTAAAATCATTTTGGAAGGTCTTTGGGGCAGATGGTAGCTCCACGTGTGTAGAAAAACCACCACAGTGGATTCCTGATCTCAGCTGAGTTCCTCATGTGCCGTTGCAGTAAAATATAATAAGTAATAATTAAATCCCAAGCCCTGAAGAATCTTGAACTCGGTGGAAGTTCAGATCATATCTGCATCACCTTGTTCTCCAGCAGGATAAGCACATGAAAACAATGACAAAAATTCCCATGACTTTCAAAAAGTTAGAAGCCCTCTCTAATGAGCCAAAACAATTTACTACGCTATATCATTTGTAGTTCTTAGATTTATGTTCTTTAGGATTCTAGCGGTTCTCATTTGCAGAGAAAAGCTTGGTGATGTGATTAGTTCTACTTTTTTAAAGCTTTTAAATATATATATATTGTGAACATTTACCATCTGCGTTTGTTAGAATGTGATAGGCAGGATCCCTGGTTGATGTAAGTCAATGTTACTCTTATTTAAACCATATTAGGTTTGGCTGTCTGCCTTTTAAATAAAAAGGGAGCTCAGATATTGTTGTAAGTACTGCTGTGAGCTATTTTTACTTAGTCAACCAAGAAAAAATATCACCATCCCAAATAAAGAGAGTTTTAACAAGTTCTGAGTAGGTACTCTGGGGCTGCAAAAAGTCTGTTTCTTCTCAGTGAGCATCTGGAACCCCCAGTGGAGTTCTGGCCCGTTCCCACACACTCACACACTTTTCTTCCAGTAATAACACTGGAGAGTGGCAGTTTCCCATCAGCTCTGTGGAGCAGAACTATAACCTCAGGAAGGAGTGAATAAACATCACTGCCAAGCAGCAGCTCCCGAGGAGCAGGGTGAAACTTCACGTGTTTAGTTCATGTGGCGAATGGAATGTTGACCAAGTTCATCTGAACAATTGGAAAAATATCCTGTATTTCATTAAAATGACTTTCTCCTGAGGACTTGACAGCCACTTTCTTTTTCATGACAGCAACGTTTTCTAACAACAAAATTGCCAAATAATGCTGAAGCAGCCTTTACTGAGAGAATTACGAAGCAACTGGCTTACAATTAGCCAGACAAAGGACACACATTTTCAGACACACTTTACATTGTGGGTACTAGATAAGACTATAATTTGTGTTTTATCAGAGAATATGTGTGCCTAAATGCAATGCAAATTTAATATTCAAAAGCCTATTTACTGTTTTGAGAGTAAGAAGTTGATATCCTTTACAACCGTTAAAATCCAGCTAACACAACTAAATATTATTATTCAATTAAAAACTTCACAAAGGAAGAGATATTAGCATGTGTAACAGTACGTCTTCTAGAAGATAATGTATGTTTTCAAGCGGGACCTCCGAAAGAATATAAATGAACTCATCTGGAACTTGGAGTTTAAAAAAATATTAAGACAATGAATAGAAAAAGATAGAGAGACAGAAACCAGTGAAAGAAAGGGAGAGAGAGAACAGATCTGATAGAAAAAGTTATATATAGTATGGAAAATAAGTTACAAGGATTTGAAAACATCTGGAATACATTTCTGGAATGTCTCTGAAAAACAAAACAAACCACAGGAGGAAAGTCGGACTAAGAGTTACTCAGTTCTTTTCTTCCTTTCCTTTTCATAAGGGGGAGATGCAAAAATATTTGATGTTAATGGAAAAATTCCTTCCAGTATATGTGTTCTGCCTTCATAGGCCTCAACTGAGTAAGCACAAGCCTAATTTTAAACATTTCAACAGCTCCTTCAAAATCAATAGAATTATGCTTGTGTTAGAATGAGGTACATAGAAGGGCCTGAGTGAAAACTTCTTTCTAATGATTTCAGTGAGCTTTGGACAAGGCTCTAAGTGCCTTGCCTTCACGGTCCTATACTTAAAATTCACAGAATTCAAAGAAGCATTTTCTAAAGCACTGAACAAGAGCTATAGAAAAACCAATATTGGACCAAAGCCCAGTAAAGCATATTCTTGTCCTGGTTCAACCTCAGTGTGCAAAATGCCTTAAGGGTGGAGAGGCTATGCAAAGTCTGCAGAATTGTAAACTATCCCTTAAAGCACCAAACAGTTTTTAGTATGAATGGAGGAAGTATCCAAAAATAAAGATTTTCAAGTGTGCAAACAGTGATGCCTGAGAAGTGTATGTCATGCTTTATTTTACAAGTGTGCTTGTGTGGATGATAAATTATTAGCTTTTCTTTTTCAGCCATGCATCCATCCTTAACAAAATGTAACAATTCTGCTGATGGGTGCAAATCAAAGTTTCTATCCAAAACAATGGCTTGAATCTCCTCTAGTCCGTTTTGTGAAACGAGTAGTGTTACTCAGATAAAGGCAGTGAGTGCATCAACTAAGCTAGTGTCATGAGAAAAGGATCAGGCTCAATGTTTCTGAGGTTTTCCAAGCTGGAGAGCTTGCGGAATACTGTGAATTCTGGACCTGAAACAAGCTGACGTATTGCAAAGAAAGTCAGTTTGCTCTGAAAAACAAACAAAAACAGTGCAAAAGTAACACTCTAGGGAATTTTGGATCTTCTCGCTTCCCACGCTCTACTACTCCCAGCCCACTGTCCCTTTATGCAAATGTTCAGGGCTGAGCAGCCCTTAGAAACTATACGCCAGTTACCAGCACTAGCAGAGAGTTGTCTCTGTGGCTGTGCTTTCTAAAGCTATATTCTAGTTTAAGCCAACCTGAAAACTGAGAGATCAGAAGCATAAAGAAAATAACTGACAAAGCAAGGCGATCCTGTACTATCATCTGTGGTTTAACCCTAGCCGCTGACACTTTTTGTAAAGAACGGAGGCTTTCCTGAACCCATTTAGTTTCTGTCTTCCTCCTCATTGAACTCCTAAGCATCTACTACGCAAGCAGTTCTGCTTCTCAGACTTTCTCTTCTCTCTCTCATGAATGATGTTCCCCACACATCTCGTTCTTCCAATTTTTATCTTTGAAAAGGGAAGCTCAAACTTCTCCTCATTACTACTAAAGGACTGGGCTTTGTGTCAGGTGGGATTTCACAAGGATTTCAGGCAGATGGTCCCAAGAGAAGAACCCAGAACCCTGAGTTTAGTATGTGCATTCCATCCACATATATAGAAAATTCCTGTGGTAGCGATGAAGCCACCTTTGTACAAAATCTGAGCAGTTAGAGCGTTCTCCCTGAAAAGGGAAGAATATGGTTCAATTCCCGATTCATTTGCCAGGCTGATTGTCTGAATAATGAAACAATAGTCTATTCTGAAGGGCTGAGGATGACAAGCTGGTTTATTGTAGTCTCAGCCAATGTGCAAAAGACAAATCAGATTTTTTTTGGCTGGAAAGAGGGAGAAGGTTTTGGTATCCTGTGGTTAGAGTTCTCACAGGAAAAGTTTAGCGATCCAAAAATCGTTGTCATCTTATACGGTAAACTGAGACTCTATAAAATTCATGAGACGTTATTTTGTGGTTAGCTATAATGCAAAGAAAGTCCTTTCCTACAAGTTCTTTATTAGCATCTTCTGTGCTGACAGAATATAAGCTTTAATGTAATGCACACTTTCTATTATATCGTATCTTGAAAATATGTCATTAAATTTGCCAAGAACTAAAAATAGCGCTTTGTGATATTTTAATTGATTATTCTCCTGCCTATATAATCTGTATGAATTCTATACAATATTTGAACCCAAACATAACAATTAAATAACTGAAGTGTAATTTTCTTCAATTCTAAATTGCAATTATGGACACTTCTACCAAGGGAAAAAGGTTGGTGAAATGTGTTTAAAGAAGAAAGGTAGGCAAAGTAGTATACTAAAGGCAGTCCTACTTGAAAGGCAAACCTAATTTGAATTTTTGATAGACAAAGAAAGCGCAAAAGGTTTAATAGAGTTTAATGAGCGGGTCTTCTGATTAGAATATATTCCCAAAAGCTTGTGCCTATTATCTCAATATTATCCTAGCAGTCTGCTAGTAAGAAAATGTAGGATTATTCCTTCTTCTGCCACACTCTCTCTGACTTTTTCGTCCAGTGCTTCTGTTACCTGGATGGTATAACAGCTTCTCCTCTTTCCTTCCGCTCACTGACTTCCAGTGTGTATCCTGCTTCAAACTAGAGCTTATAATCACAATGGGCATGAAGTTCCCTCTTTCATATCCATTTGCCAGGTACCTGCACTATGAGCATGAAATGCCTGTGGAATACTCCTGTAGAATGGGCACTGAACAGGCAACAGGCACACGTGGCAGAATTACAGTACTCTGGTCCTAACACTCCTATCTTTTCTGCACATCGGTAAAATTATTTCCTCTATCTATCTGCTACAGAGTAGACAGCTATGTGTTACAATTAAATGATATTCTGAAAAATGTAATCTTCATGACAGTGTACAGTCATTTAGGACAAATTCTGAATTGTACTCATGCTTTTGTTATTGGTAAGTATCCCGCAAGTAGTTTAGAAGAGCCATTTGAGCTTATGCCTAGTTCATGAATAGTTCACTTCTGTGATAGCCTTGGTTACTTATGGTTTATACAATGGGAACATATGGATGTTTTGTGATACTGCTTCTGCTACCCTCACTTCTTTTTCTCAACAAAAGAAAGTAGTATGTTTAAAATAGTGATTAACAAATACTTTAATAGATGTGCTTCTATGACAAATATTCATTTTACAAACATTATATTTGCAATCACCGAATGAAATAAGAATGGAAAGGCACATTTCTATGTGCCTGACAAAATTTCTGTTAAGAATGTCTTTTGAGTGGAATAGGGATTTTGGAAACTTTTATTCCTCTGGAAAATATCCTTTTTTTCCCCCCTGAAAATAGTAAGTACTGGAAAACTAGGTGATTTTTGATTAAGAAACGAAACATTCCAGAAGTGCCATCGCAGTGCTTTAGGGAACAGTAATTGTGTCGTATCTCCATTCCCTTCTCTGAATAGTTTTCCACAGCAAAATATATAAACAATAGTGGCTCAGTAAAGGGGAAAACACTGTAATACATTGCAGGAGATGTAGTCTATTTGAGAATTATGTGCTAGGAGAATATCGTCATGGAGTTGCTGGTGCGTAAGTGTTTTAAACTGTTTAAAATGTGTTTGACAGAAAATGCTTATTTTCCAGCTTTTATTTTTTCCATTTTAATAATCTATATTTTTCTTAAGGATAAGAAAGAAAATTTCTAACTAGGAATAGTTGAAAGAAATCGCTACTCCGAAGTTAAATGAATATTTCTGAAAAGTCTTTCTTTAGTATGTGAGCGTCTGTAATCTACTACTATTACTCATTCAGAAACTCAGTGAATTGAAGATGGAGACATGCTGTGAAGTGTCATGTTAATTGGTAACAATACTGTAAATCTGGTGACAGTACACATTAGACTGATAAGAAATTACATAGTAGAAAAATGTCAGTGAGACAAGCTGAAGTCTATGGGAGTGATTTTTGCTCATTTGTAGGATGGATTTTGTTCAGTCATCCAGGTTCCACAACTAAACACAAGCCCTCAGCTCACCTGGAGTCTAATAGGAGCAACTTCCTTAACCTGGAAATAGAGCTGAGCCAACATCCTCGTAGATAACCGAATGTTCCAGAAAACATTACGGCGAACATCAGACAAGAAAGAGGCACTGAGCCTTGTCTTTGCTGTCAGTTAAACAACTTCTGCCTTAAAAACTAATCCATGACTCTGGCGTCTTCATACTTGTGATAAACCAGTTCATTCTGCTTCAGTTACTTCGACTAACCCTTGAAAAGGAAAAGTATACGAAACATGTGCAATATCTATATTTCTCAACAGGCACTATAGATTTGTTGGTTGTCAGTCACTGATTCACTTTGAACTGAGGAAACTCTGCAGAGGCAAAAGTATTGTTGGTTGTTTAATTCTTTACTATTCCAGCTCTTTAATTCATTATTTATGCAGTGGTTGAATTTAGTAGGACAATCTGAACTAAAATATGCAATTCATTTATATCCAGATTTCTTTATAACTGTATTCATTTTGAGGAAATTGCAGGAAGCACAAAATAATTCCCTTAGAAGTGAAGTGGCTGACACTTTACATTTATTACAGCTGTGAAGCCTTCAAGGTAGATGAGTAATAATTTTTCATTCTCAACAATAGTTTTACAGAAAATGCTTGGAGACTTGTGAAGGATGATTAACAGACTGTGCATTCCCCTGTAATGGCATCATGCTACTAATTCACTCCAAAATAAGTTCACCATTCACTCCCAAGTAGGAAAGAAATGGAAAGACTTGGCATTTTGCTCAAATTATCTCCTTTCATAACCATTCATTTTCAAGTCAAGGCCAAGAGCTTTTCTAAGAAATGTACAAGTCTACAGGCTATATTTACCATAAATGTATATTGTGACCACACTCGAGCTTTTTCATTAAAAATACAAAAGATTTCAAAACTAGAAGGGAACCAACTAATAATTCAGGCATAACAACTCGTAGGGAATTTTTAGATTAAATCTCTATTATTACAATGTTTGGAAAACCTCACTGTTTCTGAAAAATTTTTTCTATTCTTTTCTTTTTTTAATCAGCCAGTATTTTATTTCATGAGTCACAATGGCATGAATAAAACGGATAGAATCTGCCTTTTCCAAATTTTAACTCTCCATAAGAAATATATAAAACATATACAGTAAAATTCAGCAGTGGGTTTGTTAGCCAGCTCATTTTTACAGAAGTACTTATTTGGAATGAATCCTGGGCTCCAAAACCGTTATTACAATCGGACAAATCTGAAGTATGTTCACTTTTAGCAACTTTCAACACTAGACTTAAAAAAAAAAATGGATCGAGGTTCGTAGATTTAGTAACTGAGCTTTAAGCTCCCAGACTGCAATCTAGAGTGTAAAGGGGGGTGGCGAGGGGGGAAGAAGGGGAGGAGAGGTTCTGTAAAAACCAGTTGCATTTAAGAAGCTATGGAAATAGTTAAAATCTGCTTAAGCACCTACTGGGTAGCAGATACCCTCTGTGCAGACTAAAGGTGTAATTCATACAAAGATCTTTGCTAACATCATAGAAAAGAACACACCACTTGAATGGCTTATAAGCACCCAAGCCCAGAGGGCCCCTAATTTAGGGGCTTTTTACTCTTAATATATATTAAGAATAAAAATAGTTTAATAAAACTAATTAAATAAAATAATCCCTAATTAAAACATCTTGCTTTAAACTCAAGGATGATTTTGGCTAAAGGAGTGATTTTTTTTTGGTAGTATGTATTCTGAATGTGCTAGTTTTCTGCTTCTCCCTCAAATGAACCTTGTCATGAAATGTCAAAGAACAAGCTCAGGAATAAATATTGAAGATAGCTTCAAATACATTTTGAAATGAATAACGGAAGGTTTTGAGATATTACAATGGCTTTCAGGAAACCTGCCATTTCCTATCTCAGGTCTGCTGATTAGGTGACCAAACAAGTTCAAGCTGCTACAGCTTGAGCAAATCTCAATACCTCTAAGTTTCCTGGCTGGAGGTTGCAGCCTGCAAATATTTATGGTAAATTTACCCTGAAAAGTACAGGACTTCAGAAAGAATTTTTGTAAGAAGATGCTTGACTTTGGATATTAACTTACCTTAGAAACTATTAGATATTGATTACTCTCATAGCCCCCAGCAGGACTGTCTGTTTTTCAGAACATTGTGTTAGATATAGATCATTGCATAATCTTCAAGATGAATGAAAAATGGAATCTACAGGTTTTCTGTTCTTACCCAGAGCCTTTATCAACATTATCTGAAGAAAGTGGTAGCCCACCATCACATTCTGTGTGTGCATTTCTGGACATACAATAATACAATACTTACAAATTAGTGATAGTCTTCTACCCAGTAAGGAATAGTCTGTTTCAGAGTATTTGCTACAACTGGTAACTAAAGAAAATACTGTTTTAGCAAATACGACATAGGTCCACACTTTTGATGCTATTTAGTATCAAAAATCATCCAGAATTCTTAGTATTATCCTAAGTAGTTCATTATGAAAGTGATGCATGAGCTTGTTGCTTAAACGTTAGTAGATTGCACATAATCCAGCAGGGCATTTCTAGGTTGGGGAAGTATGTAACCTTCTATAAAGATGTGCAGATCTTTGTTCCCTTGTAAAGGATAAGCCCCAGAAGCAATGTATATATTCATTGAGACTTACACACTCTTTGAAAGGGAGCTGCCATCCTCTGGTGCAGGCAGTCTTTGACAATTTGAAAAATGCAGTGAATAAGCACACCCACTTTTTCAAACACTTTCTCTCTTGCACAGTAATTCAGAGGAAAAAAAATCATAGCCATTCCTTGCAAACATTAAAAAGATTTTTAGTGAAAAATAATGGGTAGCGTAAACTTCTCAGTACATGCAATGAATTCAATTATCACAGATTCCTCTATAATGAAACAGCATTTTATTCATTTGCTGCAACTATATCTAGTTCTTTCATTACTATAGTAACCAGCAAAGCATTACTAGCAAAACTTTGCAGGATATATATACGCACATGCATGTATGCATATGTGTGTGTATAGATACTATATATAAGTAAAAGTGTGAAAAACGATATTTTGATCTTCCAGTTGAAACCTAAGCATAAAGGACGGGTCTTTCTCCTGAGCTGTATCACTTTGATGCTTTGCAGGTTTGTTAGGATCTGTCGAGTGTTTCTACAATTATCTTCTTCCTTTGTATTTTCAGTTCTTTTCCCAAAACTCAGGACACTTAGCCTGTTTCTCCTCCCATTTATACTGTTTTTTTTTGAGCCTACTTTATTTATTTGTAATTACTTCTAGGGAGATTTATGTGTTATATTAAATTTGAAGCAGTATTGACCATTGGTTGGTGAGCTCAGGTGGGTACAGTCATCATCACATATGAAACAACTTAGGTGTCAGTAGGATTTTATGCTTAAGAGGCTTAAGGGGCAACTGTAGAGAACATATACTGGATTAAAGAACCTGAGGAAAACAGTCCTATTTTACTGAGATGGCCCTTTACAAAGGTCTTTACCAAAATTCTAAATGAATTTAGAAGATGGCCTTTGAAAGACAAAATGATTTTGTTGTTTATCTTTTGTCCTTCAGTCTTTTCCGTCCTGTAAAAATCACAGGGTCCAGCATATATTACTGGTTCAATTCTAAGCATGCTCCAGTAGTATGGACCATATGTAGAGCTCTTAAATTTACAGAATTTCCGCAGGTGCCAATATGTCAATTTTACTGGGACTTACAGCACCTTTAGTTGTTTCTACTTTGTGGTAAGTGTCTCTTTATTGCAATATGTTGCCATAAAATGCATTAAATTAACGGCTAAATCTCTTTAATCATTTGTAACTATACTCTGGCAGTCTGTGCAAATTCGTGTCCATTGTTTATGTCATTTTTTATTGCTTTCTACAAAACATGCTTCTTGTATCAAGTTTCTTAAGGCAGCTTCAGGTCATAATCAGATCCCTGTCATGTGATTTAGTAACATTTGCAAAACAGTAAAGTATTTGCTTACTGAGGAACCCTGTTAATGTTTCAAAGTGCTTTATAAAACATTAAATATTACAGTGATATGAGATTAAAATTTCCCTTTGTTTGTTTTTTTTTTCCCCCAACAGATATATAGGATAACTAATGAGCAAATAGGGAAGAGAGGATGCTGGTTCTGAAGCTCCCCAAGCCCTCATTAGTCTTGGGACATGTGTGTTCCTGCATCACATGTCAGAACCCCAGGAAATATCTTGTAATTCTCTACCCTCCATCAGGATCAGCTCTATGTCTGTTCCTTTCGCAGTGCAACTTATGAATAGATAATTGCAGCAAAAACATTTTTCTCCTAATGTTCATTTATTTAACTGCAGCCAGTACAGCAAAATGGATAAGGTTACCAGGTCCTGAGTTCAAGTGGTTATAACTTTATGAAATAAAAAGTGAGATTGACCAAGTCAGTTTTCTGCTAAAGGATGATTTTTTTTTTTTTTTGATGATGTTAAAAAGAAAATATTCAGCTATCTCACAGATGGATATTAGGGGAAAAGATTGCTGTGCCTATGTAAAGAAAAGCTTTTAAAAAAGAGACATTGCTGTAAGGCCCTCCAAATCTGGGAACTGAAAATAGGCTAGTAGACCTTTCTTGCAGGGAAAGCTGCAAAGACCAGTGGCAAATTTTAGCTATCCTGGTAAAAACAGTCCAAAAGAATCAGTCCTGCGGACCCCAGATCTCAGGAAGTGCATGCTGTGAAGAACCATTTTAACCACCAAATGCCATCAAAATTCTGTCTCTGCTGTACAGAATAGTAGTATTTTGAGCTCTTTCCTGCTTTCAGATGGAAGTAAAACCACATTATGTTTGAGGAGATGATTTACAGAGTTCTCAGTAGCTTTACCAAAGAGTTAAACTGTGGAAGTTGCAGTGGATAAGCGGAAGGCTGGGCAAAGTCACCTGGACAGTAAAAAGTAGGGGGAAGCAGGGAGGAGCTGAGAGTTGATGGGTCCAGTTAAAGTCATGGGGGCTAGTGAGCAGAAACTATGAAGGAAGGGCTGGAGCTAGGAGGGAGGTGGGGGCTTGCAGTATCGGGGGGTGGAATGGGACTCAGCTGTGGGTACCGAAGCAGAGGTTTCCATAAGCACTGGGCAATATTGCCATTCAGAAATACTGAATTTTAATGTTCCCCTGCTGTTATTAGTGAACTGTGATCCCACTGGCAGGTACATTTATGAGCCTAATCTAGGGGCTGGTTCAAACTAATGACCACAAGTTTTAATTTGAGTCACTTCTGCCCAAATCTGTGTGACAATCTGAATCCCAGTATGCTCGTGTACACATTGAAGGTCAAAGTGGTTTCACATCACAGCAGTTCTACTTTTCAAGAATGACATGACGTGTGAGGTTCATTTTACCTAAATCAAAATGTCTAAGTACCATACGCCTAAGTTTGAGCAAGCCACTCACTCTTACCTTTATAGTTCATGGAGGGAAACAAGCACTCTGACAGGGCTACCCACCTCTTCCTTAAATAGGTTGCTGAAACAGGTTAGATAGATGGATTTCTCCTCACTGATGTGAAAAGATCCTACAGTCTAATGTTTCCAGTTCAGATTTAGATGCCTTTTAGACATCTAAAATCAGGTGAAATAAATCTGGCCAGCACACATATGATGTTGACCACATGCTGATATTGAAGAAATAGGCGGTGTCAGTGCTAGATTGCCCCATTATTGCACAGATATATTGGGATAATCTCTATTGACGTTATTACATAGCCTTTTTTTCATAAGAACCTGCTTTCTTCGGTGTGATGACACAGTGCTTGGGAAATGAATTAGGATCATGCAGTGAATGAGCCTGTGGCAAATTGGTTTCTTGCTTATTGGATGTGGAAGTCCAAAGTTATGTAGTAAATGTAGCAAGATAAGTGTCAGAAAAGATGGTTTCATCACTAACACAGATGAATGCTATTAGTATCTAGTTCTCTATATCAGTGGGATTTCTGATGGAGCCAAGCAATTCACTTAAATCAGATTTTTCACTAGTGGCCACTACTACACATTATTCATTTTCTGGTTGCCCAAACTCAGTTACACGGGGCCAGATTTTTCAAAACTCTGAGCAGACACAGCTGCAAATGAAGTCAGCTATACTTGAAAAGTGTTCTAAAAAGTGTAGTTACTAATAAGTGTATACACTTGACAACATTGATGTTTACCTCTGCCTCAGCTCTTCATTCATATTACAAGAATAATAGCCCCATCAGACTCTCAGAGGAAGTGTGAAGTGATGATCACCTCTTGTGTAAAGCATGTCAACTACTCTTACAAAAGAAATAGTTATAAAGACCTTATATTTCCTTCAGAGTTTGTCTAGTATGCACTAAATAAGATCTATAGACACATTGCACTAGAAGAATTAAAAACAAAAATGTTTAATAATAACTAGTTTAGATTTGGAAAAGAAGTTTTAATTCAGGTCTGCTACTGATACAAATATACAAAGAGGCCAGACTAAGATTAGACCGGTAACCTCACTTCTGAGATACTTAATAACATAATATTCTTTCTTTTTCAATGTTAATATTTGCTTTATGTTACTGAAGTGTATAAATCTTGCTAGATTTTTTTTTTTGTTTGATTTGGTTTTTAATCAGGAATTATCAGTTCAGTTATGAGTACTGGTGGCAACATCTGGATAATTAACATCTCAAATCCCTTCTTCATTTAGATCAGTGGAAAGTTTTACAAAACACCAAAGGGATTTTGCCTATTCTGCAATACGGTATCAGTCAGAGATAGCCCAACTAGTTGCAAATGAGATAATTCTGGAAGTGGAAGTGGAACAGCCATGTTAGCACCTAGCCTGGGTTTCCTACTGCCTGTAGGAAGACTAAGCAATCCTCTGCTCAGTGCTGGTGAGGCCTCAGCTGGATACCAAGTGCTGGTTTGGGTATTGCCCTTTGAGGAAGATGCAGATCCAGTGGAGACAGCCCAGAGGAAAACAATGAGTTGCAGAAAACATGACTAAGAGAGGAAATACTGGGAAGAACTGGAATTGTGGAGTCTAAATGACAAAAGGCAGAGGGAGATGGCTTTCAGACATCAAATACAAATACATAAAATTCTGCTACAGGAGAATGCAAAAATTTATTCTCAGTGTCTAAGGCACAAAGACTGAGAAGTATATGGAACTAAATTACACCAAGTGAGACTTATTTTAGATGTTTAATTCTTCTACTGTGTCATGTAGTTACCTTCAGTCATTTAGGAACTACCCACCTAGAATGAAGCTTCTGCTAGCAAATCCAAGAGACACTCCTGAAAATCATCTAGTTACCCAGAAAATGTCTAGATGCAGGCAATACAAAGGTGAGTTGCCATCAATATATAGTTTATAAGAATAAAAAATTACATTTACATGTACATATTTATATTTACATATTTATATTTAAATATATATATGTATATTTATGTAAACTGAATAGGTACCTTTGAATGGGAATCAGGTAAATGAGTGGTAGAATGACATTTGTTTACACTGTTGTAGTCAAACATAATTTACAGTCAATAAAATAATTAGTGAGGAAAAAAAACCCTGCAAAAAATGCTTTTGCATTGCAATGTATGCATGGTGTTATATACGAAAAACTCCCTGGACACAAGCACTGGGTATTCAGTGTATGTTTAATAAAAAAGAGAAAAAAGGAGAAAAAAGGAAAAAGCTCTTAGGAAAATGTTAAATTAATCTCTCATTAATATTAGTGTAGCATGTGTTAAGGCAGCTCTGGCTTCTTTAAATTCCTGCTTCATTCAAAGTGAGAGAATATCATAATCTAATTTTAGTCTTAAATTTAGTAAAAAATGACAGTTTCAGAATATTTCCCTGAAATCAGTAGTTGTTCGGTTGCATGTGAGGACAATGTTCAAGTGTGTTAAACTTAGAAAGCAAACTACCGAAGGTAAACAAACTGCATATATTAAAATGAATGAAAAATCTTTCATAAGGCTAAAGCTAAGCTTCCAAACTAATTTTTATTATTTGAATGGTATCCTGAAGCTTTCTTTAAATTTGTATTCATAAAACAGTTTTCCAAGCATGTCGCAGAGACTTCTATACTCTGAACCATTTTTTGTTCACCTTAAAATACTATTGAGGAAGATTCCAGAGTTCACTGATTTGTGTTTTCAAGGAATCTCAGGCAATTTAGAGGCTAATTGAAAGGTCCATTGTTTATTAAGTTGCTCATTTCAGATTTTTCTGCTTTGCTCAAGCCTGCACCTCAGAACGGGTCTGATCAGTCAGGCACCATCCTTTCAAGAGAGATTTCCACATCAATAGCAAAAGGAAGACTATGGAAAATGTCCGCCCTTTGCTGAATGGGGTGGGTTCCCTGGTGACAAAGGAGATAGAGAAGACAGAGTTGCTGAACGCCGCCTTTGCTTCAGTCTTCACTGCTAAGGCCAGTCCTCAGGAATTCCAGACCCTGGGGACAAGAGAGGGAGTGTGGAGAAAGGAAGAATCCCTTGGTTGAGGAGGATCAGGTTAGAGATCATTTGGGCAAACCTGACATCCGCAAATCCATGGGCCCTGATGAGATGCACCCACGAGTGCTGAGGGAGCTGGCGGATGTTATCGCTAGGCCACTCTCCATCATCTTTGAAAGGTCCTGGAGAATGGGAGAGGTGCCTGAGGACTGGAAGAAAGCCAGTGTCACCCCACTCTTCCAAAAGGGCAAGAAGGAGGAGCCGGGAAACTACAGGCCTGTCAGCCTCACCTCCATCCCTGGAAAGGTGATGGAGCAGCTCATCCTGGAGGTCCTCGCTAAGCATGTGGAGGACAAGAAGGTGATCAGGAGTAGTCAGCATGGATTCACCAAAGGGAAATCATGCTTGACCAATTTGATAGCCTTCTATGATGGAACGACTGGTTGGGTAGATGAGGGGAGAGCAGTGGATGTTGTCTCCCTGGACTTCAGAAAGGCTTTTAACCATCACGTAAAGGGCAACTCCACCACCTCGCCTTCCTGGCCTGTCTTTCCTAAAAAGCACATAGGCATCCATGACAGCATCCCAGTCATGTGAGCTATCCTACCATGTCTCTGTAACTGCAACGAGATCATGGCCTTGCGACCGCACACAGATTTCTAATTCTTCCTGCTTCTTTCCTCATGCTGCGTGCATTGGTGTACAGGTATTTCAGAGAGCCACAAAGTATGCAGTTTTCTCAGGAGAGGTGCAAGAGGATCCTCCATTGCTACATCCCATGCTGTCTCCCCTGGCTGCATGCACCTGCTGGAGGCACCACAACTTGAGCAGTATTTTACTGACTACCCTGTCTTTATAACTCTCCCTTTCCCCCATCTTTCCTAGTTTAAAGCCCTCCTTACCAGGCTGGCCAACCTGTTGGCAAAGACATGCGAGCCCCGCTTAGTAAGGTGTATCCCATCTCTCCCTGCCAGCTGATGATCTTCAAACAGGGTCCCATGGCTGTAGAAATCAAAACCCTGTTGCTAACACCAGCGGCGCAGCCAGCTGTTAACTTGGAAAATCCGTTTACTCCTCCTCCCATCCTTCCCCCCTCACAGGCAGGATTGAGAAGAAAACAACCTGGGCTCCTAGACCCTTGACCACCATTCCCAGAGCTGAGAAGTCCTGTTTGATGGTATGCAATTTGCCCTTTGATTTTTTACTGTCCATTTTTTTTATTTAAGTGTATCCACCAAATTTTACTGAAACTGAGATAATCCAAAATACAGCCAACCATCTTCTGCATTACATAAGCTCTTCATGAACAATTGCAAGGGATAGAGAGGTAAATAAGTAAACAAGCCTCAGTCAACAAGTGAAGGAAAACAAGTACTGCTTGACCTTGATGAACTAGTTCTGAAAGCACAAAAGAATAAAACCTTGCTACACAGTCAGAAGTAATGAACTCCAAAGTTGATACCTGAAGAAATTGACTGATTCCCTATAAAATGAGATGGATAAATAAAGCACTAATAAATAAAGATATGTCTAATTTTTTTTATTATTTTTATTTGAACAACATCTGTCAGCAGAAGACGATGCAAGAACTCTGAAAATGAGGCAGTAACTGCACAAATAAATTAAGAGATAATACACTATCTTACTTAAAAAGCAATCCGCTTTAATGGTTGATCATAATTAGAAACTAATGAATGATATCTCAATACCAGCTATGGATGTTCTGAGGTGTGGAAGTCCAGCTCCAAGCTTCTCTGTAGAGGGACCTAAAGAAACACACTTTAGAGTGGAAATTATTAGGGGAAGAAGAGAACACGGAAGTGAATAACCAAGGTGAGATTTTTTTTGCCCTAACATCAGTGCCTGAGATGTTTAATCTAGGTATCTTAGTCCTCCTTTATATTCAAAAAAGAATTCAAAAGCCAATTCATCTTACCCTAGTTGGAAAGGCCTCTGAGATGGTGTGGATAAACTACTGTCTAGAGGAGTCAATTTTCTCCAGGGATACTAAAGGCAATCAAGGATGACTAACAGTCACTCAGGGGTCTAACTCCTAGCCAGGTTATGGGACATGATGCCACTCGTCCCACCTGACGGCAATAGGACAGCCCAGATATGTAACAGTGCTGGACTGGGAAGGTAGCTCATAAGGTTGGGTTTTTTTGCTTATATGATTAAAAAAATTTGGCATTTAGCTCACAGCTAATAATTAGAGTTTTCCAATACTCTTAATCATAAGAAAGTTGAAAGATGTTAGTTTCAGCTTTGAAAGTATATCATTAGCTCAGTGCTTTCCTTCAGCCATTGCTTTTTGAAGGTCTTTGCAGAAAATACTAATCAATTTGATTTCCCTTTTAACATCAATTTCCCTCCTCAGACAAAAACTTTTTTTTAAATAGTTTTCTTTGTCTGCAAACAAATCAAGGGAAAATAAAATTAATTAACGAAATGAAAATATTGCTGAGAAAAAATGTGGGGATTATTTAGCATTGGCTCTTCGGCTCTGAAGTGTTGATTGCATTTTTATACTTGAGCAAGGCCTGTCTAACCTAAAAAGCTCCAATTGTGACTTACTGCCAAGGCTGCTGATGATACGGGTAAGTCTGAGGCCAAGTCTGAATGACACAGCAAGCTTAAAATAAACTGTAACCTTCTCCTCTGTAACTTGCTAGTTTCAGTTTAGGTTACTTGAAAAGCAATGTTTGTTGGATCAGTTTAGCTTTACTATAAAGCATGAGGTGTGGGGGAGGATGATCAGATCTCACTCTGACTAGAAATTATGTTTATGACTCAGATTCCAGGTTATAGCGATCTGTCTGGATTAATTCTTAGTGGGAAGTGTAAAAGTAACAGTGACTGCAAAAATAGCTTTATTAAACAATGTGATCTTTCCAATCCTTTCTGGGAAGCAGCAGTCTTTTTTTAACCATTTTAATTTTCTTTGCACAACCAGATCACATAAGCTTTTCCCCATCTTAAATACAGAGGAGAAATTACATCCACATTGGATGCTATTTATTTACTGTATTGCACAGAAAAAATACTTTGAAGGTGATGCATCAGTGCTGAAAGTCCATGTGTTCATACTGCCCATGTAGTGAGATGTTTGGATATTTCTGTTTTTTAAAGGATAAGGAGATCTTATCTTAAATAATAAAAAAAAAAAGAAACGGACTCGCACATTATTCCATACCTGTAGTCCGGCATGCTCCAAGAATGATGAAGATTTCTTTCCTGTAACTGTTGATAAGGAAATGATGAAATACTGAGAGTGTTTTCACAAATACCAGCATAACTCAGAAAAGTCTCTGAAAGAAGAATCACAGATGAACCCCGTTCTGGTATTACTGGAGGCAGCGCAGCATGAACACACGACAGATTTTGTTACGCTGCCTCTTCCCAGGCAGTTTCTACGACGATGATAGCTCTGTCTGCTAAACGGAGCCAGAATTGGGAGCCTGTGGCATTCTGTGGAAAGGCAGTGAAAAATGAACAAATTACACGTGGGAGAAGTTCCCTAAAACCCATTCTAAAGATGTTTAGTTAATAGACTTCTCCAGCTGGGATTTTCTACACTAAAATGACATAGAGGAATTACTAGCTTATGCGATTAATTGCTGGCTTCAGAAGAACCAGACTGGTGAAGGATGTGGCCTTGAGGTCAGACATGAATGTCCAAGGCTGAAGCTCTCTAAGCACTGTCCAAGGTGTCTGATGTGAGGGGACCTGCAAGAGGTCCGTAACTATAGCCCAAGATTTTCTGTAGTCTCTCCGTATCATTCTCTCAGCTACTCTTTGGCTTCGAGGGGAGTTTTCTCTCCCCTTAGGCCTCTGAGGAGCTGCCGTCCCTCCAGTATACAGCTCAGCTACTTGGGTAATAAATTACTGATCACCAGTGGTGTATGACAGAGTGGTCGTGTCTTAGGTGTGTGGAAATGTAGATAAAGACATTCACACCTAGGGTGCTTGTGAACCGCATTGTAAGGCATTGCTCTGTAGAAAGGATCCTGTTCCCAGAGGTTTGCCATAACCTTATTTGTTAAAAAAAAAAAAAGGAAAGAAAGAAAAAAGATACAATCGTTTTTGATAATTTAGTATGTTTGCAATGTTTGCTAGAATTGTTACTGGTTAGTAATGATATGTAAGCTTCAGTTGTAACTGTAATATAATCAGAGTAATATGATAATAAGCAATAGTGCAATTTGGAGAAAAAAAAAAAAAAAGTACTTCTGAAGCCTGTAAGAATTTTATTTTAATATATCAAAGAATGTAGCTTAGAAATACTTAAGCAATAATCATGTAAGTGAGGAAAAGCAGGTTTTGTAGCTTTTATTAGCATGATATTTCTGGGCACAGTGCTATATGCATCTGTCAGGCCAAAGTAAAAACATCTTTGATTTCAGCAGCAAAGAATGTTAACTCTACTTCTTAATTTCTGTTTAAATAAATCTGTGACTTTCTGTGATAATATTAGTGTGACTAATCAGAAATCAACTTAGCAAGGGTAACAAGTGTTAATTGGACCCTCTCTAATCATAATTTAGTCCGACAGTATAGAAATACGTTTGTCCATATGGAGCTTCAAGAAGTTTTTTTTCTTTTTTTCTTTTATCCCCTTTTGTTTTTATTTTGCTTTTATCATTTGTAAATAGCTGGGAAACGTACAGGTCTTTAACCATCAAGGGCTGGAAGATCATTACCCAGGCACACTATCTGTAGGTGGTAAGCAATGTACCACACGTCCAGCTTCAACTGTCTGTTTAGTCAGTGCCTGGTGCAATGCCACATCGTGTGACAAATGTAAAATAGGCACCGTGCAGCTGTTCTGCAAAAGATCAACATGAATGGGTGTGGGCTGTGTGGCAAAGCCAAATTACAACCTAAGCTACTTTGGAAACAGAATGAAACTGGGAACAGAAAGTCTCAGATACTTAGTTATAGAAAACTGTTCCTTCTTTCCTTTCTTCTGCAAAGTGATGGTTCCTGAGGTACCAAGCCTCACAGAGGGGAAATAAAGAAATAAAGAAGCCCAGAATGAAGTCAAAAAGGTGAATTATGCACAAAGGTGTATGTGTTACCTTGTATCCTTTTGCACTGTATGCAGGCAGGTAAAACTCCACAACAGAGTAAACTTCAGCAGGAGAAATGATTTAAAAGAAATCCTGGTTTTCTTCCTGGAAATGACTGATTTATAACTGCTGGTTGACGGGGAATCTGCTAATTGTTATTTCTATAATTTTCATGTCCATAACGTAATGTGACTGATTCTGGACAAAAGAAAGCTTGTGTATTCACTGAACCTGGATGTGATCCACACTAGCCCAACTATTTCTTAGTCCCAGAGACCTGAAATATGAAATTAATTTAGTTTCAAACTGGACACCTTTCAAGATTGAGGATGTAATATTTGAATGTACTGAGCTGCTTTGTAGCAAATGATCTGATTCTCAAAGTTCAGACCCAATTGTCACAAATGGGGTGGCGGGTGGGGGCGGGAGACGTCATTTTTCAGGATTCTTTGTTCTAATCTGTTGAGAATAATAAACATTTCGGGTTCAGAGGTGAACTTTCCTGAAATCTTAACTCAGGGAAAATGAATTTAGCAATTATACTCTAATCGCTTGAATCTTGCACAGCTTTTCAGTTCTGAAATTCTGCTGGATTCTTGAGCAGTGAAAAACCACTGTATAGCAGCATAGGACAGGAAATGGATGTCATGTCATATCCATCCATGAAGGGGGAGAAAATGATTTAGTTGTATTAAATATAATCTCTGTCATAGCTTTACTGATGTTAAGATCACTACTTTTCCAAAATAAAATTGATCCATGATTTTAGATAGATGTGGTCAGAAACCATGATTAAAATTAGCCTGAAAATATTATAATCTTCATCACAACATTCCTTAAGCACATAGTCAAGGCTGATTCAGATGAGAAAATGCACCTCGTGAATCATCAGACTTGTTTCCTGCACTGCCTAGGCAGGCCATGCTGGCTTTATTTCCAACTTTTCCTCCAACATCATTCTTCTGCATATGAGACAGACTGCGATAATAACTCAGTGATGAGATTCATTTTATTAAATCTGAGCTGGTCAGCATGGATTTCTTTTATAGAGATCTAGGAAATACAATCAATAAAAACTAAGGCAAAATCAATCTCACCAAGACAGATAGCTACACTGGGTCAGACGAATTGTTCTCTAAAAGAGAAAAGCATATTCCTCTCTAGTGATTATATGGATCAGAGGAGGACCAGCCAAGCTGCAGATGTCTGCATTCTAAACCTCTGCAGTTAAATGAGGTGAATACCATTCATAGTGTTAGAAATGTAGAATATCAATCACACTTCCCTTTTCTCTCAGGTTTTAGGCATATTCCAATAGAACTGAATATCTCTGAAATCAAAGATCCTCTCTGGAATTTCATATTCAGAGGCTGGACCTTTTTGTACAGTTCCTCCAAGGGTAGAATTTGCTTGTTCATTTAATCAGACATTTGAGTAAAATCATATTTTTCCATACTTTATTAAATGTCATAAGATTTCACTGTAAGGTTGAAGTCCAATATGCCAGTTTAGATGTATTTCTCCCCTGCATAATCTCCAGATCATAAGCTTTAAATACACTGTAACCATGTCATAGGTAACTACATTCTTTTCCCAGTTTTGTTTGGGCATGTATGCATATACATATATACATATACATGCATACACACACACACACACACACAAATATATATAATTATACATAGATAAACAGAAATGAGTAATAATAAGACAGACACCACCTGCATGATATCTAATAGACAAAATGAATTTTGTATATACATATAGTTAGTTATATAAATGCACACTTATATAGTCATATAAATATCATTCATTCTATTATTATTTGAAAGAACAATGACAGGATACAAGAGAGGTAATTGTATTCAGTAAGGAGACAGAGAATAAGATATAAGGAAAAACATAAAATTTTGAGTGAGACTATAGAAAGAGTTACTAAAAATAAAGGAAGGCAAACTTTGGAGTTATAGTCTCTTTATCACTGCATGGGAAAGCAGAACAAAGGGATCAGAAAATGTATGTTTAAAGGATAATGATTCAGAGCTCATAAGGGAATATGTTATTGTAGTATGAGTAAAAGGTCTATGGGAAATATTTTTCTTGGGAGACCAGGAAATGCCTGAAAAAACTAAGCCACAGGGTGCATTAGAGAGAAATGTTTCCCTGGGACACCATTCCTTTTACAGAAGGAAAGAGGAATCTATTAAGTGAGGAACGGACAGTAAGATCAAGGGAAATTAATGAGGTGGAGGAGAGTCTTTTAGAACTGTACTAGTGCTCAGACCCGTGGGCTGTCTTGAAATAGGATTCTGTTTTCCTGAAAACCAACGATAACTTCATGCAGCTGCTCATTAGATAGTGCAGATACCAAAAGAGAAATTGGAACCCTGGATGTGTTAGATTAGCGTTTTCCTCTATTTCCTCAATTTGTTTTCCAGATGGCATACTGTTTCCCTATTATGTTTTATTTATACAAGGCTAGCACCATTCCCCTTTCAACTCCATTAATCTCAGTGGAACAAACCAGAAATGAATATGGCCCATTTACTACTGAGTCTTGTTTGATATTGACTGCCTTCTTCAGGATGATTTGATTGACAGAAATTATTGCAGCAGATGTGTCTTGTAATTTGCAATGGAACATTTTATCCATTTGAATCCAGACAGCCTTTCTTCCAGAATCTCTGATTGTAATTTACATTGGGCCCTTGAATCTTTATTGTATCAAATAGCAAGTATTGGTAGGGGCATCCAAGAGATGTAGTTGGTTAATGCTCAGTCCTTTCAAACCTGAATATCTTGGTTCTCATCTTGTCCTAGGTCACCGGTGGGAATGAATTTGGTCACCTTATGCGGGTACATATTTGTGAAATTCATGGAATTGCCATGGGATTTGATGCAGTTATCAATCTCACTTTGAAAGAGGAGCAAAACTGAAATTATAGAAATCTCATTGACTGAGGCGCTTTGCAGGATTATATCAGATCCTTAACACTGGGCTCCATCACACTTGTTCTTATATTTTTTTTCTTTGAAGCTCTGAATTTCTTCATCCTAAATATTGAGTATGTATTAAATGTGGGGAGAATTTGGCAACCTATCATCAGGATGATGTGGAAGAAATAACGCTTAACCTTTGGATATTTTTAATAGCACTCACAAAATTAATCATTGCTATAGAAAGTTATAAATATTGTGATAGCTTTACTTGAAGAGCAGGAAAATAGCTAGTCCCTGTTTTGATGCTCTGTGAATTAAAGGAGAAGACATCCTTCTTCTCAGGGGCCATAATGGGGCGACGTGTGCATTCACATCCCCATGATATGGAGGAACACAGAGCAGAAACCGGACTGTCGCTGAACAGATGTATCTCTGGGTATGTCTGTAGCTGGACTGTCTGCACAGCCAAGTACAGCAGCAGTTCAGGATCAGGAAAGAGCATCAAAGATGAACGCAGAGATGACGGGAGAGGAGGGCAGTGCAGCTACGCAGTGCTGGTGCCACCCCTGCTGTGGCCCCCACTGGAGGGTGCTGGAAAGGTGAGGAGAGGGTGATAAACCCTTAGCTACAGCCAAAAATGTGAAAACGCTCGAACAGTGCTATGCCCAAGTCAGCCAGCCCTGCTGCTCCAAAGAGCTCATGATCTGGAATGGGGCACTGTATCGGCTGCTTGGTGAACTGAGGGAACCCCTCGCAGCACTGGGACCTTCAGAGCGACAGACCTTTGCGAGGTATCCCAGACCCCTATGTATTATAGAGGTGTAGAACAATCCCTGTGCACTATACGTGGTAAATAGCTTTGACAGACGGCCAAGGTGGAAATCAGAACAAAATGTTCTTTTGGCTTGATCCGAACTATAGCAGTGAAATTATTCTGACTGCTGCCAACAAAACTCAAAAATTCTAAGTAAAAGAAAGAAAGAAAAAAAAAAGAAAATGAATTTATTTTTCTTTAATAAAAATCAACTTGTATTTGTTTTTTTATTGAAGCTTCCCTTCCCCTTTTCCTCATTTTGATTAATTTTAGCTAGATAGTCCCTTAAAATCAAATGAAACGTTTTCCTCCATTTTTTGTTTTTTTGTTTTTTTACTCCAATCTGCTAACTTAACTGAGCTCAAAATCACAGATACTTTTTATTACACAAAAACTACAGTTTTAGTGGCTCAACAGTTTGAGGCATTATATTTTATTCTACACAAGAGAATCAAATATACTTCTCCCTAAGCAACCCGTAGCATACTTGAAACACATAGCTTTTCAGGGATAATACCTTTTGATAGCACTACTCAGATAGCACTAGTCTTCTCCTTCCCTATAAAATATTTCAGCCTGAGAGGGCACATAAATATGCATTAAGAAATATATGACTATTTCACAATGTGTTAAGGCAGCTATTCTCTTATACTAAAAATCTTTCTTATACAATGAATCCGACACGATTTTCATGCTTAAGCTTTCTACATAGGGTTTAAGTGATATAGAGATTCATTGTTAGTCCTCTGCCTGGGGATGGCACATTCATAGTTAATCGATCAATGCTATAAAAATATTATATTGCATAGTGCAGTTATAATACATATAGAAATATTTATACCATTGACCACTGTATGTGGCCTTATAATGCATTTATTACCAAACTGGGAGGGGAAAAAAAAAAAGGATAGAGCAAGTACATGTCACTCATGAAGCAATTAGGAAGAAAGGGTTTCTGAGACACCTCACGCGTTCATGGTAGAATACTTGATTGTAATCTTAATGTAATAAAGAATATCGTGATGTTGGGTGGCAGAGAGCAAAAAGTCAGATTTTGGAAGGCAGAAGAGTGATCTTTTCTCAAATGTCGGCATTTAGGAAGTCTGGAAATTTAAGAAGCAAAAGACATCTATATCTATGCAAACCATGGATAAGACACTGTTCTGAGTTGTTTTCAGTGTGGCTATGTTCCTCTTAAGAGAGTAGAAATTAATGTAAGCAACAACGGGAGTTAACATTATGCTCCAAGGTCACTTTAGATTTGTTTTCTCCTATCTCTGTTACTCTGAATTTCTAAGTGGATGAGGCAAGTTTCAGAGGCTGGAAGCTGAATCTAGACCAGATCAAAATGAAAAAGAGGTACAAGATGTTCACAGTAGTGGAAAATATGGTGAATGTCTCTCTACGAACCAAACTCCAAGGAAGAATGGTATTTATTTATGCTTTACACTTACTTAAGTGCTGCCTGTCTTTCTGAAATACAGAAGTTCGCTAGTGGGACAGCGCGACTAGCAAGCAGGCTGATGCGAAGAACGCAATGGGGCCTCTGCTCATCCTGCTCTCCTCCTCTGCCTTGGCGCCATGGTGCTGGGCTGCCGCGGTCGGGCTGGGCAGGGCAGGGCAGGACAGGGCAGCTCCACCAGCTACACATCAGCCCCGCGGGAGGCTCTCTTTGCCTGGAGCGAGGTGAGAATTGTCTCTAGTGTATAAATAGTATAGTCACCTCAGAGATGAAGCGATTATAAGGTCTTCTCTCACTGTGAAAATCCAATAACCTATACAGTGGTGGAGAAATATTTCTTAGGGAGAAAGCTCTAGCATGTTAGCCTGCTGCTGTCATTCCTGCAGGGCAGATGTAGGATGTTCTTTCTTTGCCGTCTTGCATAGGATTTCAGGCTTTTGTGCCTGGTAGAAAGCCAAAGCTGAAATCCTGGGTTAATCCTGTTATCTGGTACACAGCCTAGTGCATGCTTTGCAGAATTCACCTCCATGCTTTCCACGTATAGGAACAATTTCAAAAGTTTTAAATTGAAAGGATAACATCAAATCTTTTATCCCCCTTCCTCTTTCAAATCACACTTGTTCTTAAAGTCCCCTATCTATAGTGAGCAACAAGATTGACTTTCTAAGCTCTATTAAAATGAACTTTTTAAATAAGACATATAGATGTGCACATAAAAATATTATACTCGTAGGAAGCTGAAGAAAATAAAAATGAAATAGGGCCAATTTTAATCCACAAATCCTGAAGCAATTTTGCTCCAGCTTTCCAATAAAAATTCCAAGCCAGACTATAAGCTTCATTGATTTCTAATGATGCTTTTACATGAACCAAAATTCACTGTCCCTCTTACTTCATGTACCTTCCATTGAAATTTTGGTGAAGTATTAGTGTTTCAAAGAAAACCGTAAGGATGGAGCAGCTGCTAAGTAAAAGAAGGGTTAACTAAAGCAAAACAAGAGTTAACTAGCCGGACCTTCTGCTAGAGCTCTGTTCGTACTGAAGTCAATTACATACTTTGATGACAGGGAGATAGCTAACTATTTTTAAGAACCCAAGTGCCACAATTGGGAGCATAGATACTTTACATAGTCAATAGAAAAGTATAAGCTCCTAAATTAGATGCTCTGGATTAATTCTGGAGGAGCTTACCTCTCTAAAGGCAGACCAAATTAACACTTCCCTGGTCCCTTTCTTCCCTTAGTGAATGACATAAGTTTGCTTTGCGTTGAATATGAAGATGGTAGCTTCCATGTCCACAGAAAATGTATACAGGAAGAGAATCCACTTTCTTTGTTCAAACTGAGCAGTACCTCACCAACCAGTGAGGTCAACCCAGTGCCATTCTCTGTAAAGAATTCAGAATTATCCCTTATTGCCCTCAGTAAGGAGGACAAGTAATCATAATTGCAAAGCTCCTAGATTCTCAGAAAACAGAGTTAACCATGGAGACATAAAAAGCTAAAAAAAATTCCTTGCCATTGTGCTTTCTACAAAAGTAATCGAATAACTGTGGGCTACTTTGCAAAGCCATACATGCCAGCATGGTAGAGGACAGCTGGAAGAAGAAATGTGTATTGTGAATTGTAATAGCAATGGACAGGTGTACGAGAGATTTTTGAACTCGAGAACATGTCCCTGAAACTTGGCACCTGATGCTATTTACTCCTGGGCTGGCATCCAGCAGAGAGTGAGAGAGCGAAACTGCTGCCATTAGTTACGCAGTGTGCACACTTTTGGATTCACTAGAAATCCACTATACAAGTGAAACATTTATAACTCACAGTAAAGCTGCTGCCAGACAGGAAAATATGACAATATCATGTTTGTTGCAACACCTTTAAAAAAATATACATAACAGAAGGCCAGATCCTCTCTGAAGATAGTTAATAAAGAACCAAAGATTACCAAACCTCCAAAAATTAAGAGTTTATTGCCTGTGACATTCATAATAGCAGTTAGATAATTATTTACCTAACTATATTATTAGACACTTAGGGTGGAAGTTTGGCATCTATTCTATGCTGGTCACAAGGGTTTACTCAGCGTTCGATACAGACGAGAGGAATGACTCCAGAGGTCACATCTACCTCTCTTAGTCCTGTTCACTAAAAAGACAGCCCCTATGATTAGCTCAAGCAAGATTCCTGACTTCTAGAAGGTTAAAGCTCCGTAACTGCAGCTCTAAAACTGAAATAAAATCTAAGAAAATGGCATAGAAATGTACCATTAAGTAAAAATAGTAAATTATAGAAAAATTATAAGCTAGTTTTTTCAAACATCTGCACTGTAGAAATCTGGTCTAGTTCATTGCAGGCTCCCTATAGAGTCAACAAAATGACTGTTAGGATAGAAACCATCTGATCAAAGGTAGAGGTGTTTGTTATGATGAGTTGTCCCTGCCACGTCAGATGACTTCCACTGTAGATATCTACCCATCTGAGACACAGATTTCAGCCACAGTAAGTGTTTTCAAATGAATACACCTATATTTAAAAACCAATCTGCTGGTTAATTAATTTGAACAAAAGGTTGCTGAGAAGTTTGCATATGATTCCAGTATGAATTCTAACCTTTCAGTACTTAAAGCTGGATTCTGCCTGCAATTATTGGGATCTTACAAAAGACTTTCCTTCTATCAGTATAAAGAATTTTCAGATGAATAATACGATCCATAAAGTATTTTCAGGATGTTGAGGATTTTTGTTTTTGTTTGTTTGTTTGTTTTTTGAACTCCATATAAATCTTGATTATTTTTCATATTTTTCACTATTAAACTTTTTTTATCTCTGTCGCAGTGATAAATGCAATAAAACAATAACTCCAAAAATAACTTGAATATGTTGTCATGTATGCTATTTGTGGAAATCCCCCCAAAAATTGCCTGACGTTTTCAATTTCTCATATACTTGTTGCCCCTCTAGGTAAGTCTAAAAAATGTTAACAGTAAATGAAGTAAATGAATAGGAAAGATACCTTGGATAGGGACAAAGACTGACTACAGAATTCCCAATGCAAAGAGAATGTTAATATCCTAATCAGGAAGATATTTAAACACATTTCTAATTTTGAGTGTCCAAAGGAATTAAAGGTGTGCCTAGTGTTAAGCACATGGTAAATACCCTTCTTGAGAGTGTTGATGCTCAAAATTGTAAAAAGACTTTACACATAATTTATCCTCCTTAGAACAGAGTTATTTGGCTTTCTGTCACATTTTTGAAGAAGAAACACTGGTAGAAGAGAAGAGAAGCCATCTTAAACCACAAAGTGAAAATCCATCCTGATAATATAAATGTTGAAGGATCTGTCCAAATAAATTAGCAAGATAGAGGATCACGCGGTTCTAACCTGTATGAAGTAATTGTGTAAGCCATCTCAGAGGGCAGTAAAAGCAACAAGTAGATTGGAATTGCTCTGATGGGGAAAAAATAAAATAACATACCTGAGACACAGCAAGGCCTTTGTCATTAAGTTACCAGTACGACAGGATCCAACTGTCTCACTTCTTGGTTGATCTCTGCTTCATTCTCTATAGCATCAATTTTCTGTGTTTGACTGGCAGTCACCTATTTCCATTTCGGACAGCCTCTCGGCTAGCTTACTAGTCCCATAGTCTATACAGTGTTTATCAGGCTTTTAAAACCGTGAGTACATTGCACTGAACTGAAACAGAGTCAAACATGACTAGAACTTGGTTTTGTTTTTTATTTTTAGTCAGATAGCTCAAGCTGTAGGAAACACTTGGTAGGCAAGAATAATTTCCTTGTATAAACCCATGCTTTTTCACCTATGAGCACTCCATTACTGCGGCATTAGTATAACTTTTTTTTCCTTCTCTTGCCACCACAGCATGATGTGTCACAGCATTTATTCATCAGAAAAGGGGCAGGCCCCCAGCTTTAAAGCACAGTGTTCATTTCCAGCTGACTGTTGGTCATAAGTGTGTATATCTGTTTATATGTATACAAGTTTGTATATGCATATGTTTACATGCATATGTGTGGGTGCATATATATGTTTGCATAAATGTATTCATGTATTTTGTACATACACATATACCTTCCCCCAATATATATATAATGATTGCAATTTTCATCATTTTGCCACCAGGAAACACAAAGCAATCCTGACTAGAAAACTATGTAAAGAAGGCAAAATTAAAGCTTGGCATTACAGCTAACATATGTTGCTCGTATCTGAAGGAGGAAAAAGAAGTAATATTAGCTTTAAAATCAATAGTGAGGCTCTGCACAATGGCCAGAGATGAAGCTTGAAGCATAAACCTAGAGCAAATCACATCATGACAGCAGCATACAAAGGAGCAGGTTGTGCGTTTGAAAGCGTGAAAAAGAAGCATGCTGCGTCTTGAAAGGTAAGTATTTGAAGGTACGAATGTCATCCTCGTTCATTCTTTGTAGGTTTGTAGGGGAAAAGGCTAAATTGTTTCTAGGGATTGTTTCATTTGTTCGCAGTTTGACATCCACAGGTTAACTCACTCTGGTGTGTAGCTGTTAGCATGCTGATGTTTTACTTTTCCAAAATCCTGCATCCTCTTCTGTGCTTACTGTAATTTTGCCTTTTATGGAACAGGTTAGGCATAGGGTTAAAGTTAAAGTTAAAACCCAGTTTTAACTTTGTTGATAATAAATGGGTTCTGCTTTGCTCCTGAGATTACGTGGAGATCCAGCACTGGGATTGGTCTGTTTTCTTGTTAACACTGTGTGCACAATCTGTAAGTACTGCAGCTTTGGAAAGATACTGGCAGATAGCCACTACCCTGGTGAACAAACGATTGAGAATCACCCTAAATGGCATTAAATCAGGCAATTCCAGCTAAGAATACAACCAAATGAATTTTACTGTATCTAGCTAGAGCTTATAAAGTACATCAGTCATTCAATGTAGATCAAATGAAGAAATGATTTAGGTACATGGGTGCTTCTTAGAGTTATCTTCTCGTCAGACAAAACTATTCCAGCAGTGTTTTCTCTCAGTGACTTCTGTCCTGTTCCACCTAATGCTTAACAGAAACGTGTGTTTGGTGAGCAGGGCACACGCTGAGCGGAGAGGAATAGGGGGCTGCAACAGCCCTTGTGCAGGGAGCCAGCACCTGCCAGAAACACATCACTTTCTGGAAGTAGCTGTATCTGTCCCAGGGTAATTATTTAAAGCCTAAGTGTTTGACTACAGATATAAATAAACCTGGTAATTTCCATATGCTAGATCAGATATGTGGTCCTTCTAATCCAGCTCTCTATTTCTGGCAGGTGTGAGTACAAGATTGTTTAGAAAGGTGCACAAAAGTGAGCAATTACAAGCAAGCCCACTCACAGACAAGTTGCTTCCTATCACAAGTATTCAGAAGTTGAAGCAGAATAGATGAATTCAGCTAAGTGACTGGAGAGCAAGAGGGAAGAGTGATGGGTACCTTTTTAAGAAACTCAACTTAGTATAGAGATTCCTATATAAATTAACCACACTGGCATACCAAATAATAGAAAATTCATGATCTGGCATCCATCTCTACATCCAAGTAGCCAAAATCAACTTCCTTTGTAAGACTAGGACAGCTAACATAGCTAAACATAAATAGTGGAAATAAAGAGATAAAGAGCTAGGAAGTAACTCTAGCCAAACTCTAAAGGTGCAAAGTAATCAACTACATGGTTTACATAGATTACACATGTCAGGTCTGGTTGTTCTCAGCTAGTGTTAACTTAATTTGTCCCCACTGTGAAATGAAGTGGATACAGCTGAGCCACCTGTTGCTGTTAAATCACAGGTGGTATTCACCTACCAAAAAGAAGGCAGATATTTTTAGCGTCATAATTCTCCCAGTGTCTTCACCCAGTAAGGTTGTCTTTAAGTTAACTCAAAATCTTTTAGAATGGATGACTGAGTGACTGTGAAGGTTATGTCCATTCTCCCTGTCAGTTTTCGAGGTTGTGATGCTTTGTTCAAGGAGTACCAAAGGAACTGTGCTTGCTGACAGCTTCAAGCTCCATCACAAGCAGAGGAAGAACTCATATATTTTCCAGGGTTCAATAAGACTTTTTAAATGCGAAACTGAACCAAGCTGAATATCAGTACCTCCAAACTATATGCATATAGGTTTTCAAGGAAAATACCATAAACTTCAAATTATACCTGGGATGGCAGAATTCATTGCAAAAGTGCTGAGATAGATAAAAACACAAATTATCAGCATAAAACCTTAGTGACAATGGTTTGAAAGAAATGCAGACATTTTCTTTTGCTATAATAATTAAACCTAATAAAATCTGCAATTATGATCTGTTTGTTCATACCTATTTCTAAGGATCTTTCATAAAGATATAGAGTTTTCGTGCTGACTCCCCTTCCTATCAGACAAATCGATCTGAAGGTTTGAGAGAATTTAATTGTCTCTTAGAGGCAAATGGAAGAAAAGGAAGCAGTAATAACAAAGGAGAAAGTTGATGCTGTGCTTTACAGTTTCTTTTTTGTTTTTAAGACAGAACAAAAGGCAAATTCCATGAAAGGGGTGAGTTTAGAAGAGATTCAGCATGTGGTAAGAGAAAACATTTCTTCTATTACACAGGTGCTCTTGTATGCACATACCTTTGTATCCTCAGAAAGTCAGCATTTCCCTTACACACAGTTTGTTCAGCTGGTGAAACTCCTTACTTGTTCTCAAGTGAAAATTCACCCAGAGGCACTTCTGGGTACCGTAGCGCTATTTCTGAGTGCTCTAAAGGCAATTAGATTATCATTAGCAGAGTTTCTCCCATACTCCTAGAGTTTTTCCCAGTCTATCCTCTTATTTTCTCTAAGTGGTAACCTGTTATCTGCTAAGCTTTTCTGTTCCCACTTCAAAATATATTTAGCGGCATATGTATCTTAGGTTATGAAAAGAGATTCTTTCATACTATATTAGTATCCCTGGAATAAGAGCATCTACTAAGAATTTTATATTGCTATTAAGAAGACTGGTCAATTATGAACATTTTTTGGAAATATTTCTGCACGGAGAAAGAAGATTATTAGAAGAAATAATGTAAAGAGTGGAAGCTCATTTCAAAATTCCTGGAGATAAACAACAAATCTTTTCATTGCTTCAGTAACGTGACCTTATTTAAACATTGTCTCTCACTGTGTGTTTTTTCTAATATATTTTAATTTCAAGAAGACTATTTCTCACATGTTGACTATTCAGCATGTGCTTTTTATGTAATTCCATACTTTAAAAGGAATGGAGCCAAGTTCAATATCTTTCTCAGAAGATAAAATTTGATGGAATATTTTATAAGAGATTTTCACTGTAATGCGTGCCTGGTGTGCTGCAGAGCACAGCAGTTGGCACAGCTAACTAACAATGAAAGAGATTACCAGGCACTAATTTATGAAAGTTCACTGGCAGTAAGTTTCGAAACAGTACCACTATCACCAAACTTCAACGATAAGAGAAGACTAAAATGAAAAACTTGTTCCTTTTTTAGTAGAAATGAGTTTTGTAATAAATATGTCTTTTGAGTTGTAAGATTGTCAAGGAGAAATGAGGGGAAATGTTTTCATGTTGAGAGCTGGAAAAAGCTGCCTAAAAAGCAATGTTTTTTAAAAAGTTCTTGTGTTGGCCAGGTGCAATCACTCTGGGCAGTCATTTACCAAGGGATTGTATAGAAATAGAACTAAAACTTATCTCAGACATATAGACAATTTGTAGAGCCTGATAAGACTCTGATAAGACTCTGTTATTCTCATTTTTTTGCCTTTGAATGTTTATTTCATTTTTGCCTCTGTCAAAAGAATTATTCATGTAAATACGAGTTATTCATATGCCTAGGAGTTAACGGTCTCACCTAAACTTTGCAGTCAATGCCACATAGCTTCCGATACACTTGACCACTCACATAACTGTGAATTCTGAAAATTCATAAGCATATCAAAACTTTTTCCACAAAGCAAACTTCCAATAGTTTAGTATTCCTTCATAGGAGGAGTTCTTTTGGATTCTGGCTATATTTTTTAATAGAAAGAGAGCCCAAAAGTATGGTCTCAGACTTTTCAAATATTGATAGTTTACTTGGGCTGCAGGTGAAATGGTTTCAAAATCATGTTGAAAATCAGGCAGAGCCTAAGTCTTTTAAATTCACAGGCACATGTTCAAACTTGGCTGTTGGCTGTTCTGGACTGATGCCCCTTTCTTATTTATTTATTTATTCATTTGTTTGTTTATTTTAGGACATTTAATTCAGACAACTTCTGATAACTCAGATCATTTCAGAAAGTAGGAATCTTGTTTCCAGTAACTCTGTACTTTCAATTTTGCTCACTACGGTATCGACAGGTAGCTCTCACGGGATGGGATGTTGAGGGGCTGGAATCCCATCTTATCTATTACAGCCTTTTTGAACCAAGCTCCTCCTTCTGTGGGTCATAAGAAGAAAAAAGGACAGAAATATTTGGTGGATCAATTCCTAGAGATGCTTCATTTTTCATATAAAGTAAAAATAAAAATGGTTTTGATATGAGCTACGAAATATATACAGAGTTCATTTAACTCAATCTGTTTAATATGATCTCGTGCTGGAAGTAAAATACTAGTGTAAAAATATTGCACAGACCTGACCAGCTGCTGTTTACAGCTTGCTGTCTTTGTTTAACTCTTCCTCCTTACATAAGCTCTGTAGGACTTAATCAGTACGGTCTGAAACTGTTGGAAATATACCCATTGCCATCAATATCTTATTACTCACTCTTTTAAAATGTAATATATGTTTTCATAATTAATAATATTGCTCTATTAGCCATTACACAGGCCAATCACCACTCTTCCTGCAAGCTAAAGCATGAATTTCAAAGTACCACAAACATGGAAGGCAAAAGAACTAGCCATAATCAATAACCATCCTCTCACCTAGGTTTCTCAAAATACTCCTAATTAATTCTGTTCACAAAATCCTGAACAACAGAGGGAAGAAAAAAAAATAGTCATTTAGATCTCAGTCACGAAACCCTTCATTAGTCCTTTCTGATTGTCAATAATGTTGCTTTTACATTGCTTTTAGCCATTATTAGCGCTTGAACATTTGTCTGAGTTTAATCTTCTTTTCCTTTGTTTTACAAAGATTAATACTGCCAGACTGGCTTTATGAAGGAAATGGATAAGAACAGTCACTGATGATAGAAATGGCTAACATGACAGTTTACTTTTGAGATATTTTAGAAGATACCTGCTTTTAAAAAGGAATCTTTAATGGTGAATAAACATAGGCAGCCATAAAACCTGCAACAAACCAGAGAGATGTTCCTCACAAATCAACATCCTTAGTGAGTTAAGAACTTCTTTTTCCCCCTGTTTCTCTTTCATTTTGTCCAGGATTTAAAACAGATAACACTGAAATCTTAACAAAGGAAAAATTTTGCATTATTTTGATACATGCTAAACTTGGAAGAAATTAACATCTTACAAGAAACTTTCTCCTTATGAAATTTTTTTTGAGGAGGTAAAAAAGAAAAAAAAAAAAGAGGGACAGTAGTGTTAAATAAGTATTAGAATATTTTCGCTACATCTCTGAATGGGTTAGACAACCCATTTCAAATTTATCCACTGGGATAGGGGATCACACAAATGTTGCTTTGAACCAAAATGTTGTAATATTCTGTATAAAATAGATGATTCTAATTTTCCTCCTTTTTCTTCCAAATCCCAGATCACTCCAGCTCACTTCTTAGCTGCTCGCATATAAATCTTGTATCTTGTCAGGCAGCTGTCACGTCCCAGCTCCTTTCAGAAAGCAGTGTCAGTCTGGGACTGGCCACTAGTGCTCTGATTTACAGTGCTAGCAGCCTGCTGGTGGGATTTGTTTCATCTAACTTGCACTGGCTAAAAGGTGTGCTCCTCCTCCAGGCTTGTCACCCAGGAACGCATGTAGTCCTTGGAGAGAAATAGAAAGTGATTTAGCTAGTACTAAAGTAATTCAGCTAGTACTAAGGGAGTTACTTTATGATAGAAAAAATATATATATTCTCTCTGTTCCCTGCAGCTGTAAAGGGAATAAAGACGGTAGTCTAAACGAGTCACTTTACTTTTAGATGACTGAAGTCTGTTAGAACCTCAGTCTGGACCTTATTGTTATCTTTTTCTGATTCAGATGGCTGGGAGTATTAATTGCTTGGAGTGAGAAGTGACACTTTACTGGGAATTATTTCACAAATATCTCAGTCCAGAGGCTACGTGAAAAATAATAAAAATAAGATACCACTGTATGTGGTCATGCAGATGAGAATAAAGTCACCTTTGACTGCCTTGCATAGAAACAACACGGCAGTCCATCATGGACAAAACAAAGCTCCTTCTCTTACAGAGGAAGGGGGAAAATTTCTTCTCTCCATAAATTGAAACAGCAGCATAGCCCATGAGGCCCTTCCGTCTTCTTGATTGATAAGCTAAAAAAATGTCTCAGCCATATTGATCTCCTTTATCCACTAAATATGAGGATGTGGATGAGGGGAACATTGACAGGAGAACAGTGAAGAGTGAGGAATGAGCAGACCCTTCTTTGTATCCTGGTTAGCAAATGAAATACATATGCTTGTCTGTGTTGAAAAGTATGGAGCAAAAGGGGAGCAAAAGTTTGTTATCCGGGGTGCTGGGAGCTGAGTCAGTTATCTGACAGGCCCTTATGTTCTGCTTTTTCTGAAGGTCCAGTCTAGTCTTTAATGCATGAAGGATCTGAGCCAAATCGTTGAGCTGAATATGAGTCACTTGACTCCAGAAGGCTTCGGAGCTGGTTCTTAGAGTCGTTCCTGTATATTTCTGCAGCATTCAGAAGGGCGAAGAGGGAGTTGTCTGCACTGAGCAACACGTTCCTTGTACAGAGCAGACAGGTAGTTTGGAGTTAATTATTTCTGTCTTGCCTGACACACCAGAACAGTCTGTTACAAGTTCCTCCTTCCCCTTACCCCAGCCTTTCAAAAATCTACCGCTGTTCTTTATTTAAAGGGCCCAAGGATGGTATTTCAAAGGTGATTACTATCCAGTGCTCACCTGTGACAGCCTGTAGCCTGCTATTATTTGCAATTTAAGTCCATCACCAATATTTTACGACTGCATCTGCAGTTACTGTCAGCTGAACAATATTTAATTGCTTGACACATAAGCTCTGTATTGTCAACAAATACACGTTCTCAGGCCCCATTACATCTTTCCAGTGATGTTTGCAGTTTCCTCGCCTTTTTTTATTTGTTCTGCTGATGGAAAGAACAGTTTACTGTAATATGTTCAATGTTCATAAGCAGTAAAGTCATAAAAGAAGTGTTAAAAAGGTGATAACCAGAGGAAATTCTTGGCTAGTATATAGGTTATTTAAGAGAAGGGAATGGGTTTCATTTCCCCTTAAAGAGACTTCATGTGCTTTTGTACTGAAGAAAACTTGCTGTTGGCCTATGCCGGCCCTCCTGACCCGAGTTCTAAGGGTGATGGCATACCTAAATTTAAAAATATATGCCATTACAGCTTTCTTTGCGTATCAGCCTACAGTTAAAAATGGTTGTAAAAGTTTAAAGGGTAGTGCCTATGTTAATATTTCCTAAACTATGACAGTACTTGGCAGTTACAGTCATTGGCTTGTTTCCAGGCTTAAAATTAGAGTTTGTATTTTTGCTGTTGAGTCTTAAACAGAGTTTAAAGAGTATAAGGAAAAGTCAGCTTTCATGAGTACTATTCACTGCAAACAAGAGGACAGAGACCTTCAGGATATTCTCTAGTCTGCTGGCTACTAATAGATGGACCACAGGATGTAAGAAATGGTCCACAAAACAATAAAAAAAATACCAGTGCCCTCCTAATACACCCAAGCAATCAAATAAAGAAAATAGGGAAAGTAAAAGTAATAAATGAAGACTCAGTTCTCATCTTAGCTTTTTTTGGTTGTAAGTGAAAGTTAGTATGGAAAAAACATACAAGATATTCTATGCTTTTTTTTTTTTTTTAAATGTTACATAGTCCTTAAATGCTCTTAGAAAGTTTATGTGATGCAGTTTATGTGATACCTATATTGAATGAATGAACACATAAATCTTCTACTGCTTATTGCTCTGTAATAACCTGTGCCATTGCTGATAGATATTCGTCTAACCTATTCTCGAAGAGCTCCAGTGGTGGCACTTCCACACATTCTCTAAGCATTCTCTGCCAGTGATTCACTGTTTCCTAATAGATATAACCTATACTTCTCACTGCAACTTGAGCCCATTATTTTTTGTTCTATATCTCATGGACATGGAGAACAGGTTATTCCTTTCCCCTTTTGCAAAAGCCAGAACTGAGCACAAGACTCAAGTTACTCATACAACTAAAACTGTCCATCTGTACATTACATGCACATTACAGAATGCACATTGCAACTCTTGATGTTGCGTCTTATAAAAATAGTACTCTCATTTACCTTAGTGGGAACACAGAAGCAAAACAAAATGAAAAGTTTTGAAACCTCATTAACCAGAACCTGTATTCAGAAATAAACCATCAGCTGCCTTTATAGCAGCATGAAAATTTATATGGGAAGTAGTGAAGACATCTCAGATCTACTCATCTAAAACTTTTTTAGTAAACTGCTGTGTTGCCTCTGCCAATATTCTTATGTATGTGTATATATAAATATATAGTTTTTATTTCAAATTACTTCATCCCCCCTCTAATTTTGTGCTATAGATTTTTATGCCAGGTAATTGCTTCTCTAGATTCTTAAAAAATTATCAGGTTTTATCTAAAAATATATGCAATTGTATCTTTTCAGAAAGCCTGCTTGTTACTGAAAAATTAATCAGTAGAATCAGGGAGCTAATTTTAATGATGATTGCTATTTTAATGGGGGAGTATTTTTAGCTAAATCTGAAATGCAAAAAGGCTTTAGGGTTTGGTGCAACCTTAAGTGAGTAGAGAACTGTAATACATCTACCAAGCACAGATAACACATTATCTTAATTCAAATTACGAAGGTATTTATAGAACAGACCAGCAAGTGGCAGTAAATGTTGTGCATAAATCATGAACGATAAGACTAAAATCTTTAAAATGAAACTAAATAGACAGTCAGACAAGCTTTCATGTACAGTCTTATTCATTTTAACTGCCCTGCCAAGAATTGTAAATGCTTCATTCCACATGACTTTATTTATTTTCCTGGAAATAATAGGTATCTTTCAATTTTAGGAGCGATAGGAAGCAACTCTCTTATAACTGGTGGAATACTTTTATGTCTTAGTTAATCAAAATGTATGTACTATAAGTATAATGTTGGCTCGGAGTGGAAAATGGAATTTTCCATAGACCGTAGTGTTATGAATTGCCATGACTCATAACATATTCCAATAAATAACAACTATCTATGGGTAGTGTATTGTAATAGATACAGAATGCCTACTCCAACGGTCTTTGACCCCGCTATCTGTTATGTGAACTCTATTTTATGCAGTTTATTTTCATAGTTGAAATGTTAGATGAAACCATAATATTTACTATTACACATTCGTTCAAAGTCACTGTAATATATTGCTAGGCAACACCCAGCAAGGGAAAAAAAAAAAAAAAAAGAAATAAGAAGTGTTGCCTTTCATTCATCAAGTAAGCTAAGAGAAGAAATATTAAATGTGTATGTTTTGATAATACCTTATTAAAAGCCCTAGTTGTATTGGTAGAAAGTGTTATTAATGGAAGTAAGCATTTCTTCTACAGGAATACTAAGATTAGTATAACGTGTGATGATAGTGCTGGCCTGACACCCTTGGAGGTGAAAATAATCTCCATACTGTAAAAACATAGACAGAAAGAAATAACACAGGGAACCTTTGATATTTGCAAGAGTATATCATCTGTGACCCAGTGATGCCACTATTATGGGTGAAAGAGGAACGCTTGTCCTGGGGTTCGTTTAACCTTTTGCCTGCCAGTTTAGAATATTAGCAGGAGTGCTAAATACTGCTGCTTATGAATCCGAGTTTTGGCATATGTTTATATTACGTGTTGAATGAGTTTGGCAGCCTTCAGTAAACAGCATGCATGGAGAGGGCAGCATAGAACTTGTTTTCCTAATGCAGTCTTGCTCCCAGGGTTGCTGAACATGACAGCTGAACTTGTTTCCTGTGTCAGATAAGGAGGCCCAAGTAATAGACTGGGACATTCCCTTGTTTTCCTTGTTTTTCTTTTTTTTTCCTTTTTCCTTCTTCTTTTTGCTTTTTGCCTTTTTCTTTTTTCCTCTTTTTTCTTTTTTCTTTTTTTCTTTTTTCTTTTTTTCTTTAGAGCAATATAATTAGAGTTGGCTGAAAAAAAAACATTAAACAGATGATTGACAGAATTTCAGAAAAAGCTTCTGTATTTTTTAAAGTTACACTTGCAAACATGCCAGAGGCAGTGGGTGTTGTCATCCTTTTATGGAGCAGTACAGAGCCAAAGGAATACTTTTGGGTGCAGGACAGCTCAGATTAAGTTCTTTTTCTGATTGAAGGGTTAATTCTCCCTCTTCTCCCAAAAATGCGTTATTTTTTCCATGCTGTAGACTATTTTGGGGGATTATCTTGTTACTACCTTCAAAGGATGTTCTACTTTTCGTGGAATAACTTTTGGGAGAGTAGAAACAAGAACTACAGCTTTCATCCCACGAATGAAAATGATTAGGCTGAGAGGGTCATTCTTACTTGTTCCCTGAATAAGTATATATCCGATGCAAAATGAAATATATCTAGCTTGAGGAACCAAGAGAGACCCCTCTGTGTATACGAGAGTATACTGAGTACACACATTTTCTCTGTGCATTTAGAGAAGATATTTAAATCAATGACTCATAAGCTCTTAGAAGAAGAATGTAATAGCCAGGTGATGGGAGTGATGGGAGTGGGATGTGGGGGAAATTTCCATCACTGTCTTCTACTGGAGTTATTCCACTTAGCATAAAATACTTAAACAGTAGCTAAAGGCATGCTTGCAAAGTACAAAGCAGAACACGCAAACAACAGAACAGCAATGTGCTGTGCTATATCCTGCTCAGCCTTGCTGAGAAGCTACAGCCATGATGTGCACATGCAACACACCATTACACTGCACACTCTGGAGCTGCCTGTGGTGAGACAGGTGAGGTGGTCATTCTGGTGCTTAGGAGAGCCTTCTTCATAGAAAACAGGATGGAAACCTTTTCCACAGGACTGCTCCTCAGCTGAGGGTGTTTTCTGCCCTAGGTGCAGAACTTTGCACTTCTTTTTATTGGATTTCCTGCAGTTTCTGTTGGCCTAGTTCCCAAGTTTATCTGGATTGAGGCTGTGCTGTGACGTGATGAGATTCACAGATCCCAGGGCTGTGTCTGATCAGCTCCAGGAACTGCTTCTGAATTCAGGGACAATAGTAGTGTGCTGGCAGTTTCTGGAACACTTGTAACATTGTACTCTTAACCTTGCTATGCAAGTTAAAGCTACATAGCCTCCAAAAAAGAGTGAAATATGTCTTGAGCCATGTTTTATAATACGCTCTCAGAAGGTGGAGATACAATTTCCATCCTTCATAACCTAAGAAAAAAGCTCTGATTTCTCAGTCGAATCAGATTTCCAGTTTGTCATATGAGCTCTCTGAGCAAGCGGCTATCATGCCAAAGGTAGGCAGCATCGTGCAGTTAGGTGCATTCAGAGCATTCCAACAATCTAGGCCCTTCAAAGGCTTTATGTCAGAGACCATAGAAATAAAATATGAGGAGGATATCTAAATGATCAGCTCAAGTGTAAAGTAGAACTTTATTTATTTATAGGAATATTTACTCGACTATTTGGTTACTACTCAATTTCAGATGCTAAAGAAGTCAGGAGGGGGTTGGCCTTTCTTTGGCTACATCTCCTGAATGTAAGCCTCTTAATTCAACTGCAGTTGCACTTCTATTGCTTAAGTCTTATATTAGATCTTTGTCTAGAAACCTTCCTAAATTCAAGTTCAGTGCTATATCAGCCAACTCCCGAAGAAATTGCCCTTCGTCTCCTGGGGCTGCGTAGACATACACCACTTCCTGCTGAGGACTTTGGTGTAAAGATAGCATCTAGTCAGAAATGGCTATATCTATTGGGTTAGAAAAAGTCAACAAAATAAGAATCAGACAGAACGAACGCATCTCTGCCTAGGGGCTTATCATAACACTAGCAGCAAAAGACTGGATAGTCAGTTACCATGGCTGTAAAGTCATAGTCTTTCAGAAGGAAAGATTTACAGCACCACACACATTCTTCTGCATTTGCTATTCCTTTGCTTCCTATTACAAAGGTGAGGGAATCCCCCGAGTGCATGGTAACAGGCATTGTTTATTTTGGAACATGTAACAGACAATACATCCAAGTGGTGTTTTCTGATTCAAAACTGAGGTCAATAAAAAGTGGTGGAAAATGTTAGCAAAATCTTGGCCATATTCTCTCAGTGCCTTTAGGCATCTGAGTAAGACTTTCCTACAGGTACAGTATCTTTTTTGTTTTTCCTTGCCTAGCCTCTGCACACCTTCTAATTACATGGTAAAGGAAGATTAAAAGGCAAACATATCTTCCAGTTATCTGGAATAATCTACTACTATACCAGGAGATAGGAAGCCAGGTATACAATCACAAACACTAACAGACTTGCATAAACATTTTCTGGAGCCAATGCTATTCTCATTCTTACAATATTCAACATTTTTATATGAGCTCTCAATAACACATAATTTGAAGCTTTTACATCAAGCATATTCAGAAAAAAATATATAGAGTAAAATCACAGTCAGCTGAACTACATCATGTATGATTCATGAGTCAAATAAAAAATTTGCAAGAATGTCTCTTTTAGGTCAATATACTATAGTAGAGTCTGTGCCATTTTCAGCTGAAAGGAAAATAGAGGCCTAGGGAAAGTAAACTGCTGAAGGATAGGAAAAAAAAGTTATTCTGGGCCTCTAAAAATAGAAATCTCCTCTGTGCTTTTTAAAAAAGATGTGACCAGCTGCAAGAGCCATCCAAATCAGTGCATTTTTTCATAATATCTTCTCGATCTTTTCCCTTACTTTCAATAAAATTCTCAAAGCAGAAGGGATCTGTACCCTTGCACATTTCTAATAAAGTTGGAAACAACAACGAAGAAATAAAAATCAATCTAGATATTTCAAAACAATTAACTAGTAATATATCTAATCCCCTGATCAACAACAACAACAACAAAATAGTTATGGCTAAATAAATGGCTAGTAGAAGACAGTCTTTCACTCTTTTTCTCTCCAGGACAATCGCACTATACAGTTATAACAGTTTATGAGAATAAGGATGGACTGAAGTGATACATTATTTGCTCCTTTTCACTTCTGTATACGTTTTGGTTTAGCTTTGCTTTTGCTGTGGAAGTAGTTATGCTCTTGGTTCAAAATGGACATGACAAAGCAAAGGAAGGAAGCTTGAGAAGGCAGAAGAGTAAATTTATGAGAACATGCTCACATGCAATGGCCTTAGAAAAGAGTGATAGTCCATACTTTTCAAACACACGGTTGCACATTTTGAGCCTTTTATTCCTGTTGGTTGGTTGATGTCATGTTGATTCATATTCAAGTTTATGACTAATACATTGGAATAAATAGATCAGAATCACAGTTGAAAGACTTAATTTGGAACAATGTCCCATTCAAGAACGTATTTGCCTAACTTAAAGTAGGTGCTTAAATGCCTTCCTAATTGAAAACTAATTTTCCTACAAACTTCAATCTAAGTAAGCATTAAACATTTATTATTTTGTTAAATAGTCTTCTAATTGTCCAGAAACACTGAAATATTTCATTCTCAATGTTCTGCACAAATAAGCTTTAGGCTGAATACCAGTTTGTTAACTGGATAGAATCTTGAAAGTAACTTAGAGCTGGTTATGATTAATTCTGCAGAATACACCTGCTGATTAAAACTTAAAAAAAGAGAAATAGGAATTAAGGATGAAAAGGAATGTCTTTTTCAGGGTTCATTCACCTCTTCTTTGTACCATAGAACAATGAGGGTGAGCCACCAGGAACTAGCAAGGAAATCTAGTGACTTATCTGTATGAGTATTGAATAACAGTGAAAAAATACCCCCTTGTTTAACACCTTATGTAACTTGTGGCCTCTAACAAATTGATATACTCGCTTAGAGGCGTATTATAGGCCTCATAGCAAAGATCCCAAAGTCCATTAAAGCGTGTAAATATACTATTAAAAACTGCCTGTCTTCAGGTCAAGAGAAGACATATTCTGCCCTTTGCATATTTCTACAGCAGATTCAAGAATAAACTTCAACATAACCAACTGTCCCAAGCTGCCCTAGCAGAGATGGTTGATTCTAGGTTTGTGAGTTTGAGAGTCCTACTACTGACAAGCACAGCCCATCCGTGACCACAGCTGTTGTCTTTTCTCCCAGAGGGCAGGAGAAGAAAAGCCGCAGTGGCATGAGTACCATCTAAAAAATCAGGAAAGTACTGGCTTTCTTGTCCGCAGTCTTAAATAGCTGGGCAAGCTTTTCTCTCTAAGTCTTCAGGAAGCTCCCAAAATATTGGGTTTGATACATCTAAGTTATCAGGTACTGGACTGTATTCACTTTCTCCTAGCATACACCAAAAATATTTGTAAACTACTTTTTAATATATTTATGTGCGTGTGTATATGCAGTTCAGCATTTGGGGGAATATGGTTTTTTTTAATCTAAAAAGTAAAATTATTCCTATTTTAAGATCATAAATAGCACACACAAATTTTTAAGATCTCTGTTCCCTTAACTCTCAAGGTTGCACCTACCAGAGAAAATGGTATCTGCATACTCTAACTGAAAAACTGCAGTACATACATATAAGACAAATACATTTCATAGTAAAAACACGATTCACTAAAAAAATGAGCAAGAAACTAAGGAGGCAACGGACATAAGCTATAAAATATCCCATTTGTTGAAGGAGGATCAAAAGGTCACTGAAACAAGGCAAGAGAAGTTAATATATAGTAAGAAAAGCAAAAATAGGAGAATGGGATGATTACACACGAGGTTAAGATAAATAATAGGACATAGTTAAAGTATATAAAGAAAAAGGAATCACAGAATGAGAAACCAGGGCTTCTAAGAGACAGCAAAGATTATTTATTAAAGAGAACATTTAGTAGAGACCAAAATTAATCATTTTCCTTGTTGTTTGCAAGGAAGATGGAGATATGATATCAGAAGCCAACACATTATTGTCAAAGGGAGAAAGAACATACAGTAGAGTTAACAAATATGCATGTTAGAATGATTCTTCTCCAGGTCAATAACATCTTTTCAGGAAACTATAAGATGGGAAGGAGACAAGAATATAACTATTACAAAACACGGACAAGAAGATCCATGACCGCATTAGGGTCTTCTTGAATCCAAGAAACTTGGAAAATCTTATGCCATCTTCAGAATGGCACCTTATGAACTACATCAAACTTTAATGCTCCTAAGCTATAACTAGAGCTTTGCCCCCATATATACAAAACAAAATGACAATTCCATATAGGAATGTATATTTTATCTCCACAAAATTTTTTATCATTTAAGAGGGAGGAAGTTTGACCCTAGAAGTGCTATAATGGTCCAAGGATAGCTTATCTTAACATATGAAGACTTCTAGAGATGTACTTTCTGCTACAGTATGACCATCCTGAGTTTTTGCAGACATTTCAGTAATGATCTTCATTTATCTGAAATATTACCTAAAGCAACTGGTATGCTTTTAAGAAACCCACATTCAGTTTCACTAGGAGTCTAAGAACCGGAAACTAAAGACATGCATGATCGTGTACTTGAAAGCTTATCTCACTTCTTATTCCCGCGGGTGCACACATGATTTTCAAATTGAATGCGCTTTTCAAGTAGGTGCTTACAGAAAAGCTCTTATCGATATTTCAGTACTTGGACAATGTAGTCAGAAATCAGGATGGCATCCTGGCAATTTTTTATGGAAATATCAACAAGCAGATGAATAAAAACTTGAGAAAAAACTTCTTTCCTGTGAGGGTGACAGAGCACTGGCACAGGTTGCCCAGAGAGGTAGTGGAGTCTCCTTCCCTGGAGATATTCAAAAACCATCTGGATGTGATCCTGAGAAATATGCTCTAGAGGACCCTGCTTGAGCAGGGAGGTTGGACTAGATGATCTCCAGAGGTCCCTTCCAACCGAAACCATTCTCTGATTCTGTGATTCTGTGAATACAGATTGGTGTGAACAGGGTTCTTGCTTCTCTCAAAAAAATATATCAAAAAGCTTTAATTCCTTGATGGAGAGATCACTGAAGCACTAAAAACTAAAATTTATTGAAATTATTGCAGAAAAATAATAAAGTAAATTATAGATATATGAAATCGAGCATAAACTTAAGCACATTGTATATGCCTGGGATATGGTAACAATCCAAACTCTTATTCTCCACCTACTACATCAGTTGCAAAGTTCCCTTAATGTCAATGTTTCAAGATGAAACTCCTGAAGCCTAAACACTTCAGTCAATATGTTGCTAGTGATCTATTTGTGAGGATAACAAACTAGCTTAGACGAGGTGACCGCTGAAAAGCTCTGTTATCACCTCTCATCTTTTTTACTCTATAAACCAATGTCACTTGAACAAAGAGTCATCCATGAACTCAAAAAAAAAAAAAAAAAAGAAAAGAGAACAGGGAAATCAATAAAAAAGTAAGAAGGCAATAAAACCCAGAATTGCTTAGGAAAGGAAAGGCTGGGGAGATACAGTAAATACCTTATGCACACTAACAAAATCAAATATATAGTTTAAAATAAGAATGAAAATAAAATAGAATGAAAATTGAAAGACTTATGTTTCAGTATGTGCATTTGAGAACCATAAGCATTCTAAAATTTTCTATTAGGGTTCAAAAAATGAATTTGACTAAAATTAATGCAGCTTCCCCCCCCCACCCCGCCCCGCGATGTATTGTGTTTCTTTTTTGAAAGGTGGATTTGTTGCTTTTATCTTGAAATTATTTATCTTGAGATTATTTTCTTTTGTAATAATGCCTGTTTTTGTACTTTGCATTTCTTTCTAATCATTCAATCTGTAAAAAATTATTTTTAAAACTGAACGATGATTTTCATTTATAGTCTCTTACTGCCAGAATCTGGGGCCTTACAAAAATATCAACAGTACAAATAAACTGTTGGGCCCTGTGGAAGTCAACAAGAATGTTTTGATTTTACTGAAAGTTCTGCTAAACTTGTAGTAAAAACATGAGTTCTGGTAATACCAAATTTATGAGCAGTCTCTAAGACTCTTTGGTAAGCCAAGTAATTAATTTAAAATTACAGATACTAAAAATAGACTTGCATATACTTACTGCTAAAACATTTGTTTTTATTATTGGACATTTTAGATCTCGTAAACAAAAAAAAACAGTAGCTAGGCTAGAAATATGTCATCTGACCCTACTTTTTTAAATGCTAGTACAAAAATGAATAAGGTTGTACATTAAAAGTAAAAGCTTTTCTATTAAAATATATGCAGAAATATTAGAGGATGAGTACAGAGAAGCTATCTGCAATGTATTTTGAAAAAAAAAGAGAATAGCACTTCAAAAAAGTTAAGGGAAACACAGTAAAGGAATTACATAAAATGTATTTGTCTTTGGAATTTTAAAGTAGCCTTTCTCCCTAAGGAAAATCTTTGCTAGGGCTCATTTATCAGGAAGCCTACGAATAAGAAAAGTTAGACTTTTGATTGCAATACAAAATGATCTCATGGGCAAATCCTCCTCTCTGAAATACTTGGTGTCTAATGCTAGGAACAGTGGCAGGAAGGCCTTTCCTCCACACATCAGACAAGTTATGCATTACCAGGAGACGGTGAGCTTTGGTAAGGGTAGGGCTCTGAGTCGGGATTTGGAAGAACTCAAAGCATTTCTGCAGCATTATGTAGGCGAGTCCAGCAAAAGAGCAAATAGGTATAGTCTGGCTACAGGCAATATGAAACGTTAAATGGATCCACCTGGCACCATGCTGCAGAGTTATATGGTTTCTATGTCTTACCTAGTTTATTTACAGCAAGGTGCATAGGCATCTAGCACAAGCACAGCGTAGAGACTACCTGTGTTCAGATTTTCTGAAAGAGCTTTGTAGATTACCCATCTATTGTCACTATCTCTGCTTATGAAGTGCCAAGCACTAGGTTACCACTATAAAATGAAGAGCAAAAACAAAAGTAAAAACAAACACAAAAAAAGAACAACGATCATAATTATCTATTTATAGAGCATTAGGAAAGCCAGACAACTAACTTCCTCCTGAGAATGTAATACTGGGCAAGGTCCCTTAGCACGTTGCTAGCAGATATCATTAGCTTGTGGCACAGCTTTCTCCTCTTTGAAAACTACTGTTTTCCAGATCATCATCAGCAGGATTCATGACTAGTGGTGTTTATGTATATCACAAAGGCCAAAACCAGAGAAAATCTCTACTTTCTCTTCCTGTATCAGCTGAGATGCTAAATGAAATCAGTGGAGAGAAAATCACTTTTCTGAGAGAATCAGGTCAAAACCAATTTCAGAAAAAGAAAACGTGTATAACCTGGGAGCAGCATCCCAAGGGAAGTTTTTGATTTATTAGAAAATATACAGTATAGATATTTGTTAGAAAGAGAAAAATTGTATAATCTAGATATATTGACATGAGGGCAGACTAAATGACAAATTGTGGTGCTCTTTGTCTGGAATGCCCATGATCCTTTAGTGTTGTGACACCTACTGTACCAGATTTTTTTTTTTCCTCCAGGGGAAACTAGTGGAAGTATTATTATTAAGTACAGGCCTCAGATATTACAGACAAAAATGTTGTGCACTCTTACTACATTTTCAAATTAGACATGTTATTTGTCTCCCTTGCCACTTACTGGGAAGCCATTCAAAAACTTCCTTATTCTATATATCTCTTCCTTATACTGTACTAATGAAAATTAGTACAGTAGTCATCATCTATACTCATAGACAACAGAGAGTAGATGACATCTTATGTGACACAGTAACAGGAAGAAAATTGGTATTCTTCTCACAGAGTAGTACATGCTCCTTACTATCCAATAAGGCTAGTGAGTTTTCCTCTAGATGAGTTTGAGCTTTGCAGCATATGGTATCCCAGAGCAGGAAACTTAATTTATAATACAGTTGTACCTGAAGGTTGAAGTGAAGGAAGGAATTATTTGAACTAGATCCTGGATCCTGAATGCTAAAATATACTAAATACTAAACTGGAGAAGGACTAAATCTTGTTGCAGAGACAGTCTGAAGAAAATCTACTATCTCCTAATCAAAGAAGAACTCAGATCCAGAGCAATACCTTACCCAAGGTCGCAGAAGAGCCTTTAATTGTAATTGTCTAAAGAGGACTTCAAAAAGGTTAAATGAGAGCAGAGTATGTCTAGTGTATCCTTGAAATGAACAAAGAAAACCATATCCTTGAAACCAGATCTGGCAAAATTCTCAAGAATGCAACATAGGAAACAGTCCTTCACTGGCGGAGAAAGCAACACGCACCCATACATAGACAAATAGGTCATTTACATCTCTATGCAATGCACAAAAAAAGACCATCAAAACACGTATTATTTGAAAAAATATGCACTTACAAGCAATATTCACGAAGAAATTCAAGATGTCTCAATGTCTTTTTAAAAGAAAATAATGACGAGCTCCTTGATGACAGCAGGGACTGAGATAGTAGTCAAAGAAATTCATGTCATCTAGGAAAGGAATATTTGGAAGTATCTTTGTCCCTCTGGAATTTTTATTTATTCACAGTTTGAGTACACTGGTGATGGAGCTGGGGGCAGATAAACTCTCATACCTTACTTGTTCATATGAATTGAAAGTCAAAACCTTATATGATTTCAGCTGTGAAAAGTAGGAAATGGCAGGTGCCATACAGAAGTGCTGGAGGCTGGTCCTGCTTTTCACCTTCACTATGAATGGGGAGCAATTCATAGAGCAAATGACAGAAGAACACATCTTCTCACTAACACAGCTTAGAGAGATATGTAACCTGCATACATGATGACTTCAGCAGTAAGCAGAGATACGATTTATCTGACTAAATGTAGACTTCTACAATATAGTCACCCTAGGCTCTCTTTGCAGCTATTGAACATCAAATCAGGATAATAAGTCCCATTTAAGACACAATTTATCTGTCTTAAAGTAAATGCCTACAACATATTAGATAAATCATGCTTTACAATGGAATTGGCTATAAAACCAGCTTACAGTGTAGTCAACTGCATTTAAATGTGTGAAGTTAGGTAAGAAGAATTGTTCTTGGCAGCAAGTTTTGAAGTTTCTTTTGATACCTGCACTTTATGTCTTCGGAAAATGAGCATCTGTGTGATCAGCCTCTCGGGCTATTAGCTCCTCTCTTGGATTTGATATTATGTAAAAGCTGGACATGGGCCATTTTTACTTATCGATAAATTATTCAAAGTTCTGTGAGTTATATTTTTTTGCTTGAGAGGTGAGATATATAGGAGAGTTTACTAGTATTGCTTATTGGAAAATACCCTCTTTGTTGTGATTTTCGTTCCCTCTTCTGTCACCTTAATAACAGAGGCTGTGAAAACTGTTGCTGTTCTAAGTACTAGTGAGTTTGATGTAACAAGATTCTTCAAAGTGTTCTAAAATTACTACAAGTGAGAATTCTGTCAGCCCTTAGAGCCTCATATAAATGATGTACTACTATCTGCTCTGGGTATCAAAAACTGTCATCAGTCATCAGTCATGCAGTAGTCAAAGTCTGAACTGGATACTGCAGAAGAGGGAGAGGAGAAATATAGCCATCCATAACACTTCTCAGTAATAATCCTGACGGCAATGTATTTTAAAGTTGAAATGCCTTTGTCTTCACCTTCGCAGGGGGTGCAAGGTTGAGTCCCAAAAGCTCTGTATTGCAGGCCTATATATGTACCTTCCTGATTTCAGTCGTACTTTGCCAAGTATGCACAGTGTTAGTGTTGACTCTGTTCTCATTTAAAACAATATTCCACAGCAAATGAGCTTTTTTAGTCCGGAAGAATGTCTTAAAAAATTTGGCAGTGAAATGAGGATTCAATAGACTTAAGAAACCTATAAAATTAGGATATATATTTCTTTAAAATTATGATAATGTGTGCCTGCTTCACCGGAGGACTATAATAATAATCAATTGATAACATAAGGTGATCAGAAAAGTTATAAGAGCTTAATGAGTCAACGAAATTGTTTCCTACTTTTAGAGTAGTGTTTGTAAAATGAAGAACTTGCCTATTAAGTTGCTTCTCTTATTGTTGCTGTTTTATCAGTTTGAATTTGGCAAACCTCCCTTACCTGAGGGATAGCTTTTTAAAACGTGATCATCCCTTTCTGATTATTAAGACTTTTTACTCTACTGTCAGCCAAGAGGATTATTGTAAAAAGGTTTGTTTAATTTCCTGACTCTAAGCTGTTTGCGTGGAAAAAAAGAACACAATTACACTTAATTTGAAATAAATCAATATGATTGGCAGGATTTTCTACAAAAGTGTCTGATATCAAATGTACATACTGCCTGAATTGCCTCTAACAGACTGTGATTTAGGCTGGTCGCGTTCAAGATAGGCCTGCTATTTCCCAAGCAGTACAGATTGGCACTGGATCTAGCTGACGGATTTCCTCTTGTACGTCTTTAAAAGTTGCACCATTTCTAAAAGGGCATATTGAAAAGGGGCAGTCCTGAATAAATAACTCCTTTGCAAGATCAGAGCAATCGCTTCCTAATGGAGCAACTAGGAGAAAGGAAGTACCAGAAGGATGGGATATAGTAAAGAATATTGAGTGATGTGGAGCAGATAAACAGGGAAATGGATAGGTAGATAAATTTAAAGAGGGAGTTGTAGAGCCTGAATTATTTAGTACAGAAGAATAGTTGACACTACTCAAATGATACAGGAAAAAATGTGAAGATGTAGGAGATACTTCACAGGATTACTGGAGAGCCTGAAGGAGTGAGATGGGAGTGGGGGTGAAGGAAGAAAAGTAGTTAAATAGGATGAGGGAAGATGAAAATGTGAGAGCTAAGGTTAGAGAGGATCAGATATTTCTTGAAGACTTTTGCAGTTAGGCATGAATTAAATAGGTAGAGTTAGTTAAATAAGCACACACAAAAAGATTCTAATGGCAATTTGATACCATTTGATTTATTATGGCTAAATCTGTTTAGTTATGTGTAGTTTAAAGCCACTGCTTCAAGATTTTTCTCTAGAATAATCCATTAAAATATAATGGTGTGGTTTAACTATATCCTTGAGCCTAGCCCCCTGTGCCTTGCTACTCATATAGAGAACAGGTTAAAGGCGTTAATTCCCTGAATGCTACTGTAAAAGCACATGGAATATCTTGATTTGGAAACTTGCAAAGGAAAAGTGAGCAGAGTCTTTGCATAAAGCTTCAGACCTGTGATAGTCCATGGACACATTTAAAAAACTAATGACATTTGATGCACTCCAGTGCTTTTCAAAGACAAATCTAATTGCTCTTTAGAAGAATCTTTATGAACCGAGGAGAATTTATTAGTAGACAGAGTATGATCACAATCAAATGCAAGCAAATTCTCTCACTTCTCCATCTTGCCAGCTCTTCATTACAAGAATATTGTCAAGTTGAAAATGGAAATATCCTTGTTCTGTACTGAACCACTCGTATGCTTTCTGTCTACAGAAGACAAAGTTAAGATGCTTTGGAAGAATCAGGTTCACTTTTTACTTGTGTCTGGCATTTTGCTTTTCATGAAGAAGCAATGACTTCATCTTCTCTTTTGTAGTACAACTATCGTACCAAGGCTATCAGTTCCCTAACTGTATGCTCCCGTATGCTCAGCTATATAGTTGCATTTTCCCTTTGTGAGACCATCAGATTTCCTATGTTATGTTTCAATATACCAGAGATCTCCATTAATTAACTCCTAAGAAGTATAACGTGGAGTAAAATTTGATTCAAAATAATGCTGCCCCTACTTCCTTCAACTGTATTCCAGGTGGTTTTCTTTCTGGTTTAGTTATGGAATAAAATATTGCTGCAGGAAATGGCCTGCGCTGATCTGTACGGTCATGTGAATGTCATGTTGGCAGCAGCAGGAGCTACAGCTGTTATGATTAAATGCTTGCCACGGTAACATTTCTCAAAGAAATAAGATGATTTAAGTGTATTCTCCTCTGTCATTCACATACGCCACTAACTGTCTGAGGAGAGATCAAATTACAGTGCATTTTGTGGCATTTCTTGATCAAATCAATGGCTTCAAGTAAGGTTTTGTTCCAAGAGCTCAAAAATTCCATGTTACTTCATAGCCTTGTAACTAAAACTTTTCAGACAACACCAGTTATGAATAGAACAGAGCTTTTCTCCTTGATGCTTTTAGAAAACTCCAGTGGGACAACTTAGTTCCTTTTCTAAGGACTGTTTCCTTTTACTGCTTTCCCTTTCTTTATTCCCTTCCCCTTCCCCTTCCATTTTCCCTTCCCCTACCTTTCCTCCTTTCCTCCTTCCTTTGAAAAATTCTCAGCTGCACTGGAAAAAAAAAAAAAAAAAAAACAGCCTGTGCTGTGGTGCTCTGACTACTTACTAGAAGGCTGGAGAGTGGCCTTGGGGCTACAACTGCTCCGCAGCTGGAAAGCAAGACAGGCGCAGACCCAAGAGACCACATCTGTGCCTGCGAGTGTGTGAAGGGAGCGTAGCTGCCCTCCCACACCACAGGAATTCCTTCGGAAGTATGTACTGTGCATGGGAGGAGGGAAAAAAAATCTGTTTGGTAGATCACTACGGAAACCCAGAGACATTCTCACCGCCAAAGTACAGAAGACAGTACAGTTTGTGATTATGACTCAAAATGACTAAAGCAGAGGTCTTCAAATGATCTCGATAAAGCAGGAAAATATAAAGAAAGAAGAAACGTACTTTTAAATAATGTTCTACAGAAATATAATACTCCCCTTTTACATCACTGGGAAATATAACTATAGCTTATTCCATGCTTGCGGTGCATTGAGGTCACAGAAACTAGAAAGAAATGTGCTTCGTAGAGCATGTTACTGTAAATTATGTTTCTCATTCAATTTCCAAACTCTAAGCCATCTACCTATTTAAAGATTCTGTTTCATCAGGCTTTTTCTACTCTGTGATCCCTTGAAATTTTAACATAGTGGAAATGGACATCACAACTGTGCACATGCAGAAGCAACTAAATTTCTTTTAGAGTTTTACTTTGAGCTTTTCTTTCACTCGCATCTTCTAAACTGTCAAGATTATCAGGCTACAAACTGCACGTCTGCAGCCTCCCGATTGTGCCCCATATACTCTCCAGCCATAGCTTAATCTCATACAGTCAGTGGATTAAGTTTTACATGTGTAATTGCGGAATGATTCTCCTCTGAAGCGGCTAAAATATATCACATACGGGTTGCCAGAAACTATAATTTCTATAACATCATCTGAGACAACAACAACAACAAAAGCCAGAGTAAATAGAGGAATGTTCCTTATACAAGAGCTTATTGGATTTGCTGTAAACTCCTTTTATTGAGGCAGTTCTGCTGTGTGGTGCATGAGCTGAAAAAATGCTATTTTACTATGGAAGAGGTAGCAATGTATCTATTTTACAAGCTATACTGTCTCAATTTTTCCCCTCAACGTTATCGTGTATTATTTACTGCAGCCCCTTAGTCACAATAAGAAAGAGATTGCTGAAATCCACAAGGATTTGACCATTTAGAAGTTGGCAATGGAAGGCAGCATGTAAACATAGCTCTATAGAGTTCTTTAACACAGCAAACAGATAGCAGATTATTGGATAAAAATTCCGCCAGTAAAAAAGGCATTGGCCAGTGGTGGGTTTATTTGTCTGTTCTTGTTAAGAGAAGTGCAAACATCCTGAAAAATATTGTTCTGTACCTTGTGACTGTGTATATTGCACATTTTATTATTCAGTTCTTTTGGCTGGTAGCTTGAAACAGATGGGACTCCTAGAAAATAAATATTTAACCCAGCAGGCCAGTAGCTAATGTTTGAAATCATATTTAGTGAAAGTATAATGGCTTTTATGCCATTGGTGGTTATACAAGCCTTATGCCTATGACAATTTTACCTAGTCTTCCATTTTCATTTGTTCATAATTTTATGAAAATATGCCCTTTGCGGCTAAAATTTTCCTTACTTTGTTGACCTCAAATACATTCTTTACGCAAGGTTAAAAGAGAAGGAAAAATCTTTTCAGTTGTTTTTAAGAAATGTGAAGCTGGAAAAACACACATCTGCATGCATTTCTTTCTTTTGCATCCATCAGAAATGGCTCCCTTTTGAAATTAGAAAAAGGTATACTGTGCTAAATGAAATAGCACTTTTGCTATCTAGAAAAAAATAACAAGTTGGAGGCATAACTGAATAATAAAGTTATAAACGACTGAAATTCTCTTGCTGAGTATCTCAGTGGGTATAAATAAAAGAACAAGTGTATTAGCAAGGCCAGCTGATGTAAATCAGTATGACTACAGTGATCTCACCACAAATATATCAATTTACATATTGAGCTGAGCTGAGTGCAAGGGCTTATTCAACTTCTCTTTTGAGAAATCATAGCGCATCTCCTCCTTCGCAACAAATAAGCCTAGGAGGTTTATATATTGTTAAGATATTGTTTTTATAAGATGTTGTTTTTACAAGGGAGGGGTTGTAAATGGCTAATTGAAACGTGTAAATAAGTTACTTGAGGAGGTTTTTTTTTTCCTCTCCAGGTAGTGTAGGCCTCTGCCTCCATGAAGTCAGTTCTCGTCCATTGCTATCACAACACTACATCATTCAGATTGTCATCTTCCCTGGATGTGAGACTTAACCATGGAAACTAATTCTCTCATGTAGGTCACGCTTGAGGAAAGGAACAGGGATAACAGTCAAGGAATGTGAAAAGAATTTTAGTGTGTTTCTTTCAGCAAAAAGTGACTACCCAGCTCTTCAGTGGTCATAGGCTCTTTTCCAATTCACATGCCAAAAGGGAGGTTAGAGTCACCCCCCTTTACATTTGCCTAGTACAAGCATTCTAGGAGAAGACTGGCCATGCTGCTAAAGCCCCTAACATTCCCAATGAATCATCCCACGTCTCAATCACACACTGAACTGTGGAGTGGGTGCACCATCACAGCAGACACATACGTAGTTTACTGTGCAGTCATACAAAAGCTCATTTGCTTACCAATTAATGGAAACCTGAGCATTTCAATCTAAAAAAATATAGTGCACTAGACACAAAGGGAATGACACACATATACAGTAAAGTCAGGGCTCTACAGCTGATCAGCAGATCTTCAAAGGCAGAGAGAAACTAAAGTAGCAGTCATGGCTTGGTTTAAAGATTCTGCCATTGTGTGGTCTCATGGGATGAACAAGTATCATTTCTGTCAGAGGCTTAGGCATGTACACACCTCTGATAACATACACCACCAGTAAATTCAAACCACAGTCATCTATTTTCTTGCTTTTCAGGTGATGAAACATGTGATATGGCAATTATGTTATCAGTGTTTTTTACTAGTGGGAAAATACAAAGAGAGAAAAAGCCATCATCCAAATCTAAATCTACACTAGTTAAAACTTCTACAGAAGTCTAAAAAAATTCCTGTTTCTTATTGAAATCTATAAACTGGCATTTATGTCAGTAGTAATGGAATCATGCTGTCTTTACTTCACTTACAGCACAGTGCTTTGGTTCTCTGGGGATATATTTCACTGTCAATTCACATTAGACCGTTAGAGTGAAAAGAGCCTTACTAACTTTGGATAGAAAATAATTTTCCACCATTGTTTCTATAGCTAACGTACAATAAAGAGTTTTGCTTTAAAACTTGGAACAATTTTTTCATCACTGGTTGATATTCACTGTCACATAACCAACCAGATACATAAAGGATTCCATTCTCTTGCCTCTTTTTGCGATAATGCCGCATCCATGAATAGTCTGTGACATGTCAGTCCTTCTGCCTCTCTTCTCATCAGCATCTTAGTTCTATTTGTCTCAAGAGAGAACACATTATCACCAATTGTTTGAGCTCTAGAGAAGAATAAATCTAAATTCTAGACTCTGCTGGTTATAGTTAAAGTTTCTATTGCAATCAATATTGCATATTTTTACACCTCAGTGCCGCCATTGAAGATTGCTGTGAACTAAACAAAATTATATATTTGTTGTGATTTCAGTATGTTTTGAAGGTTTTATGTAGCGTTCTCAACATGCATTTTGAACTACCATAGTTCTGTTATTTATTTTAGCAGTTATTTAGCTCTCATAAATATAATAACCACAACAGGACATGACTCATGACTGTAAAGCTCATAAATTAAGATAACTTATCTTTTGACCCTCTTACAGGATATCTGCTTCTTTAAATCACTGGGCCAAGTTTAATTTACTGAATATTTTTTCTATTTTCACAAAGAATCTTTTTCATGGGGATGAGGATTATGTGAATGAATAAATTAACACAAAGAACCTGCTTCTAGGGAAATTTTCTTCCTGGGAATAATAGAAACTATATCCTTCCTAGACAATTGCATATAATAGGAGTACATCCCAAATCTGTTGTATATAGGCCTTCAAATTTTATATGGAAATGAGCAATTGATTTTTATGTTTGCAGTTTTTTGGTCTCATGAATTTCTTTAGAGAGAATTTATCATGCAGTATGTGACATGAAGCTTGCTTTACCAATATGCTAAAAGTAAACCTGGATAAATTATTCATTGTCAAAATATTTAGTTGCAAATGTAGCCCTTTTCTTATTAATTAATCATAGTCATACTAGCCCTAATTTGTAAAATATATGAACTTGGCCTAATTCCTCATTTTGCTATACTAGCTGCAGGCTGCAATGCTGAAACAGAGAAATATTTATATGACAGCATAAATAGAGTTATTTACAGGAAAAGAATGTATTTTGATCATTAGAGCTTTCCAAATAATGTTTGTTGGATCTATCAGTTGTTTGCAAACTGTTTTATAATACTATTTGCAAATTGATATAGCCATTGACTTTCACTCTGGATTTTGTTTCACCTTAAGGATTGTTGTCTCTATATGACACTTATTAAAGCTAGGAAATAGCCAATGGTAAAGACTGTTGGAGTCCGTTTTCACATGACTTGAGTCTATTTGAGTTTATGATTCAGGACTTTTTACTCAACTACACAGGTGGTTCTGTTTGAACAATAGCAATTACAATCTCACAGAGTAATCAGAAGCTCAACTCTTGTGTTTTCTTTGCAAAAGCATGTGTGAGCCAGTTTTTATAGCATATACAGTTAGGAGAGAGAAAGAGAGAGAGACTAAAAAATAGAGAAAAAGATTGAGTACTCTGTTATTTATTTACTCTCTCTTGGCATGACTGTTTCATATATAATCTCAGCAATTGTATCTCAGACGCTTAGCTGTCAACACTTTAATGAAAAATTCAGTAGATCAAATTCTGTCTGTACTTTAGCGCACATGTGCAAGCAACTATTGAGCCTGCATCAGTTGTACTTGCAAAAATACAGATTTTCAGCTCTCTTCCTCTTCTTGTTGACCTAATATGAAACTAGATAAATTAAAGAAACCTGATTTTGTAGGAGGCCTTGGAAATAAAATAGAATATTTAGACTGTTTCAGGCAGTAGATTTTTGACTTACATCTCATCCTGCATCTGTTGATGCTAACAGCAAAGTTGCCAGTGGTGCAGGCGTGAACCATTATACAATCAGCTGCTTTCGGTTTCTCCTTTCTAGGGACTGGTAATATGTGCTTCAGCAGCTTATCATGAAGACCAGAGTGCATCACTTGCCCCAAGGGGAACAAAAAAGAGACTCCCAGAGCTCTAGTTCCCAACTCCCTCTTTTGAAGGTAAGGCATTATTAACTTTACCAGTGGTATTTCCTCTGCTCTCCTGACTTTATTTTCTTCATTATCAGCAGAACGTACGTTTTGTGATGGGAGAAATATAGGCACCTTCTCTGCCTATATTTCTCCAGAGCAAAGAATTTATTTGGTAGGGGGTTGGAAAATGAACTATTAATTGTACCGCTAAAGGAAAAATGCCTGGGGTAACTTTACACCTAACAGTTGTTCTATACAACAGCAAGAATGTGAACTTTTATTGTTTGCTTTAGAGTATCAACAGTTCAAACAGCTAAGAAAATGTACTGTGTTACACCTTCCAAATATAGAGGGTGCAAGTACACATTAGACACATACTTTGAATTACTGATAGCTTGGGCTTTAAAGAGTGGAAGAACAAAGAAACACACTAAGAAATCGTCTGAATCATGTTCAAAATAAAACACTCCTTGTACTTGACCCTTAAGATTTATAGTTGCATTCTTTAGTTTATCCCAATCTTTGGAAATGTTCCTAATTTATGAGTAATATCCCCACAAAAAACTTTAGAGTCTTGCTTTTATATGGTAACGTTAGTCAATAATTCATGAAGGGGATTATTTCTCACAAAGTCAAAATTATTTTTTCCCAGGACCCAATTTTAAAACTGGCAATACATGAGATTAGAGATTAACTAAATCAATATAAAAATGCATAGATTTATGCTCTTTTTTAGTATTGCCCTATTAATTAAAATATCCCATAGCAGCATAAACCAACGTTTTGAAAGTACAGGGTCTAAATCGAGACATTTAAATAGAAGTAGTTCACTTTTCAGGAGTGCTGAGCACCCACAACATCCATAGGAGCATTACAAGAACTGAATGCTCAGCATTGCTGAAATGAAGACTGCTAAATTCACAGGAGGTGTTTTAACAACCATTCCCTCAGCACCCTGAGGCAAAACTGAATTCAGGGACTCTCTCCAGCAAAAGGAGCCTCTTATAGGTCACAGGAGGCTTTCCAGCATGCCATTTGAGTAGCCACCTGGCTATTTCCAGGCTTTTCCCCCTTAGAAATGAATGAAAACTCCTGGCCAACTGGCAATGGTGGCAATTTTCTTTAACTAGGACTGTCAGTTATGAACTTTTCCTTTTGCTGGAAACTTAAGGTGGGTGATCTTTCCCATAGAAGAAAACAAAAACAAATACCTCCTCAGTTTCTACTTCAGTGTGCTCTAATTGTTAATAAAAGGTAGAGAAATCGTTTAGGAGACATTTGAAATTGTCCTGTACATCAAATCCCATTCCACCCGTCTTGGAACTGAAATTTGAATCCAGATTTCAAATGTCCGAGGCTAGTAATTTAATCCTCAAAAATAAACTATTTGAGACTCCTGAAATTTGTTGTATTTTTTCCACATCATATACCAGATTAAATTTTCATTGCTACAAGGATTTGAACATTTTGTCTTCCTAATATTTTACCCAACACATTATATAGTCACTTACTTTCTGCGTCTTCTGGCTACCATTCTTTCCCTCTCTCCTCATTTCAGTAGCCTAAGATAATTTATTTATTCATACTAAAGTAAATTCAAATGGGATTGCATGGTATTAGTCACTTAGAAAGTCACTCTTTACTTAAGTCCCTGTGTGGATCTAGACCCAGATACACATTTCTGTGTAGGTACCATGCTTGAGAGGCATTTTAGACAAAGGATCAAACTATAATTACTTTCAGAATGTGTTTGCTAAGGTAAGTAAAACAGGATTTTTCTTAGCAGTATACTTCATATGTAGGTATAGAACTTTTCATAATAAACAATAACAACAAAAAGATTACAATTGCCCGCAAAGTCTGAAGACAGAAGAATTGAGGAGATGATAGAAAGTAGATATTGATATGAACAGTAGACTAGAATTCTTTTGCAAGGTGCCTAGCTTCTCATTTGCTAATAGAGTTTGAGAAGTAATTGAGTGCTTTAAATGAGGAAAGATACCATAATCTAGCAGAATCTCATCTGAAATAACAGCTGTAGTATGACTTAAAGCCCTTGTGAAGTCCATCAAAAGACTATCATTGGCTACGCAGGTATGGATCAAGGCCCCAAATGCTGTTAGTTTTTGTTAGTATCAGCACAACAGTTCTTTTTAAATTAAAAATTTCAATGTTTCTTTTTGTTTTCCTTTTTAAATATAAAAATAGAGCAGCTACGGGCTCCACTTTCCCTCTTTCCTGACTTCTGAAGAGATCTTCTCTGCTGTCACTACTAAAAGGCACCACAGGTTGTGCAAACAACAGATTTCAAACCCAAGGCAGTGCAAGTTTTCACTGAAAGTAACAGTAATGTTCTTCAGTGAACCCAATCCCTGAAACCTATGGCTAGACCCAAAGTTTATGAGGCTGATCTGGTCCCTAAAAAAGAGCAGGCAACACCACAGTCCAAAATTCCCTGAAGTCCGACTAAGGCTTCAAGGACTTCATTGTACTCCATGTTCTGCAGAGACTAGATATGACAAGTTCAAGGGGTGCCTTATTGTCATCTGCACCCAGGAAGCTGCCAGAGTAACAATCAGGATTCTCTGAGTCAGCCAAAACGAAGATATCCCATTTTCTGCTTTGGACAAACTGGCCTTTTTGAAATATGAAATGTCATTCTCTTGGAAAATTTCCATCCATCTCTCATAAAAATATTGCTGTATTACTTTATTAGTTTCCCCATCTGATAGATTAGGACTGAAATATTCATACATGCTGTTGCTGTTCATTGATCTTCAGTGAGGTTCATTACAAGTTGTCCACCAAACGTAGTCTCTAATTTTTCTGTTAAAAAAAAAGAAAAACCAAACCTTTTTGGAGAAACAAAGCAAAATAAAGTAAATACCGATACCTCAAAGAACCAAAACTTTAATTCTGATATGATGTACAACTTGACTGAAGATTTCATTGCATAACTCACTCTCATCTTCTTCAGTATGTCTTTTCCATGGCAGGAGTGCACTTCCAGAATGTACCACAGCAAGGGATCAGCTGCACCAGGAATTGAGCTCAGTCCTCAAGGAAGAATGGGAGCATGAGGCACATGCGCTATGACTTTCTTGGAACACATGTGCACACTAAGATACTGCAGCAAAAAGTTTGAATGGAAAACTCAGGTTTACTACTAGAAAAGGGGTGTGGCTTATCCAAAGCATTGTGTTTTTGGAGTTTATCTGTACAGAGTGAAGAGCTTTATGGGAAAATATGACAGATACACGTTTTTATTTCCATTAAAATATTGTACAAAAAAACAAAAACAAAACTCAGTCCTATTTCTTCACAGACCTAGAAGTAAATATGAGCTGTCTGATTCTGGTTTAGGAAAGTTTTATATTTGACATGCAATGGATATTATTTAGATAATTTAGTAAAATATATGTTTTTACATTATATTTATCAGTAAGTTTTTTTCTTGTGCTTCTATGAAATTGAATATTACTGTGATGATTTTATTCCAAGAAATGTGGTTTGCATATAGCTAAGGAATAACATTAAAATTAGCTAGGAAATCTAAATCGAATTAAATCTCTCTTCTGAATATTTGATTTCTTGTGAAAAGTAGCACAAGCTGATACCAGTAATCCATTTTATTTCCATTTTGTTACTCTGATCTGCAAATATATGTTCATTTTGGGTGTAGTTTTTCTTGCTTTGAATGAGAAGAAAATTTAATCGACTCATTGTTATTTACTTAATGGAATACTATATTTGTAACATTACAAGACTCTCCAAATTAAAGTGCAGTAATTTCTAGCTTATGAACTTGCAGGGGATCAAAATACCATGATTTGAAAATCCTAACAATTATTGCACAGATTTCCTCAACTGAGTCTGCAGTTAATTTTGAGCATGTTCGCTTAGATTAAACAAGCTGGAATTTCCTAATATAAGACATGCAAGTCTAAAGAAATCTACAAAAGGAAAATTTTCTTTATTAATTTCATATGGAAATGGTTTCTTATGACAACTTTTTAGCCTGGAAATTATCATATAGGGGATACGATTACTTAATAGAAGCACCTAAATGCACCGGAATGTTTTCCCCTCATCATTACTAAGCAGCTGTTGCCAATAAGTAATAGAAGAGCTAATGGTTTTGAAATATCCTTTGTTGTACTTTGTTGTCCAGTTGTCCGTCTTGTTTATGTTAAATTGTTATTACATAAACCAGAAGTATTAGCCTAATCCTGCAGAAGCTAAATTTTTAAAGTTCCAGTCACTTTTCTTTCTTCCAGCCCTTTGCCTCCTTCCTTGAAATTACACAGATCTGTTGCTTACCTCATGCAGAATGGTGGCAAAGGTGAAGAGCTCATTCCAAATTTGGAGGCCTACACTTGAGCCTGCCAGCCTAACATTACTACTGGCCAAGAATAGATGCTGGAAACTCATAGTGATACCTGGAAAAAATCGTGTGGAAGGAGGCCAAAGAAGAAAGAAGGGCAGATCTTCCATGCCAAAATATATTACTGAAATTCTGATGTCATACACACTTTATCACTTTATTCCACGTGTACTATATCATGCTATGTTTCCACTGACCTCTATAGTTGACTGGCATCTATAAATCAAAAATGTGAACATCCTAACCTTCCATTCTAGCATTTGAAGCTTAAAATCACCAACACTGTCATGAAAGAATATTCAATCTTTCCCTGAAGTAGTACATCACTTCTGCAAAGCAAGCATCTTTGACTGAGTAACATAGATCAAATCTTTGTGGTAGTATTTTCAAAACCAATTCAGAACCACAAAGTTAACATCTGAGGGATATTGTTCTCTCTTTATTTTAGCCACCACCAAGTTAGTTGTGTAAGTCTAAATTAATCACCTCGCTTCCTCTGTAGTTAGTGGAAAAGAATACTCACGTCAAAAAGGCTATACACGACACTGTAAGGTAGGTGCCTGAGTTGTTAGGATGAATCACATTCTGAAGTCAGCCTTCAGCTGGCTAAAATTAGTGAGAAGACTGCATCTGCTCATCGAGGTCCTCATGCCTTCTGTTTAATGTAGCAGTCTAGAACATACCTGGATTCAATCATTTAGCTGAATGTCTGTTCATTTACATTTACATTCAGGCTCTTCACCCTGTCCCTTTACAGCCTGTAGAGATCTAGTCAATGTGAAGTCAATAGTCATTAAAGTCTAGGGTGCTATTTATTTCATTCTAAGTAGGCAAATAAAATAGGTCAGATGGATCATTCCCTAAAATAGGTCAGATAGATGACTCCCTAAAAGTACTTAATTCTCTGTGTTAATTGGAAAGGGAGCCTAGGAAGCCTAGATTAGTCACCACCCAGGTACTTTAAACCAACCTACATCCTGACATTACTCAACAAGGTTTCTTGAAATCCTTGTTCAAATCTTCAGTGCCCTGAAATCTTCCTGGTTCTCCCATGTACCTCGGAGAAGTATCACTAATTTTGTCATATTCAGTTAGGATAATTAACCACCATGTGGGATGCTTGGGGTTTAAATATGCCTGGGCTCAAATATTAACGTTCAAAATGACATTTGAAAATCTTTATACCCTTTCCTTGTTAGTGCTCCAAGTGTTTTCACTATGAAATGGCAGACAATACAAACACTAAGAGGATAAATCCACAGCACATAGATATTCTTGCTTGGACCTCTATCCATGTTTTCTACTGAAATTATTCTGCACTTAAAGATCATTAGTATAATGAGAATGACAGAGAATAGAGATATTTTTGCAGGATATGGAAGAATGTCATTCAATACTTTGTTCTGATTAATATTTTCTTAGCTGTACAAAATGACTCGCAGCAAGAGAAAATATGATAATCAATGACACCTCTTACCATTGTCAAAAATATATTTAGAGTATATTTAGAGTATTCTAAAAGTAAGTGGAGGTCAATTTTTTAAAGTCACTGATCATATCTGGGAGGAGATGTATTCAATAATGGTACACACAACTCCTCCATTCAGGCACTAATTACAACCTGATAGAACTTCTGTTAAGGAGGTGGTTTTGTGCGATGTTGGAAAGTAAAGATGCATAAGTAGCAGGTGTGGATTTTACATTTGCAATGCTTTTCTATCTTAGCAGTGATAGATCTGACTGATAGATATTTTGACATGGCATTCTGACAGAAAACAGGAAAACAGATACGATAGGGATGAGCTAGAAGACCAATGAAGTAATTTAAAAGAATAAAGACTGTCAAAAGCAATAAAATGAACACACTGATCTCTATTACAGGTGTCACAAGATAGTCGAAAGAGATAGCATGACAGATATCCACCATAAACTACTATATCAGAAGAAATAAACACAACAGCCTTCCAAACATCCAAAAGGTGTGCAAGATTGACCAGCTGGATTAGCAGGGACAACAGTTTGAGCTTATCTGTGTAAGAGTGTTCTACTTGTGCAGCATCTGCTCAGATAATCTTGCTTTGGTCCTCTTGGAACTACATGAAAATTAAAATGATTTTAAATACTTTTTTTTCTTTTTTTAAAAAAGAAACATTATGGGCAGGCATGAGAATTCAAAAAATCAAGAAGGCCCTCCCAAAATCACTAGTATAAAATAATTCGTTATGAAGCAGTAATATTCTGTGATATATTTATTTATTTATTTATTTACTCACTCTTGTCTTGAGGAGATGGATACAATGGATGAATAAAAAAAGGAGCTCTTGAATGAAAACAAAGTTTTGAAGTTCACAAATAAAATTACTCTAGAAGTTACTCTGGGGGCAAAAAAATACAACACAGTACCCAAGAACCATAGCTGACAAACACATGGAAAACTGCAAATTGTGCTACTGTTGAAGAAATTCCTGACAGTGCAAAGTAGACTTATATACCTAAGCCTCGTTAACTTTCAGTGATAACCGAGTAGCTAACTGTTCTTGCTGCCCTTGAAAGTATTCCTATAATCAATCCTCAAAAGAGTTTTCACTCTGCTGCAAATTTTACTATAAAAGGCAATGTAGTATGTACTAATTTCTTGCATTTTCTTTGCAATTATTTCACTCATTTGACAAGCTTTTCCTGTTCTGCTCAGTCTTGTCACAGTCTAGCACTTGGGTTTTACAGCAAGGTCAAAGGCAAAGTACACACACAGTTAATGAGGAAATCAGATGCTTAATGTAAGTGTTTGCTTGACAATACCAACAACAATCAGAAGTAAATAAGGATAGGAAATTCCAAAGATTTGCAGTAATTTGGATACCAGAATCCTAGTGAAATTCAGCAGCCGGGGCTCTGACAGTTTTTTTTGCTGAATCTTAGCTAAGTGGAAAAGCTCTCATTGCCGTAAAGGCCCAGGATTCAGCTTGTTATTTACTTCCTAATCTGTTATTGAGGACAATACTAAGATAAAGAATCTAACAGAACCTGGATTTGATTCTGTACATGTGTTACCTGGTCCTTCATTTAAAAAGGTAACCCAGCATATGCTTGACCCAATTAATTTAAATGTCACTTAGGCATGTTCAAGGCCCAGAGCCATGGCCATGGCATGGTATAGCCACAGATTTAAAGAATCCCAAAGTCTTCTTTGAGTGTTATCAGGATAATCAACTGTTCGGGTTGATAAGACTACCTCTGTGCACCATGGTCCATAAATAATGGGGACAAAGCTTCAGAGCTCCATGTTAAAGAAACTAATGTAGAAAATGCTTGGCCTTAGCTAGCAGGTGAAATAGATACACAGATGAGAAAAAAATTCTCAGATGATGGAAAACGGAATAGCTTCATCAGTGTATTAAAAATGTTATTATTTTCTCTTTAACGTATCACACTGCCTAATTAACTCATCAGAGGATTGGGCCCAGGAATAGTAGCATGCTTGCATAGAAAACACTAAATCAAAAAAAAAAAAGTCAAGGAACAGATCTTTATAAAAGATTATGTTATCTAGTTTGAATATTTCATAAATCCTGCTAAGAAACCTCCCTTGCAGTTCTAGTCTATGATCAATAAAAAGAGTATGACAGAAAAGCATTACAAGAGATGAAGAAAATGTAATTTCTGTCTTAGTAGATGGATGAGAAAACTTATTATTTTCTCCTTAATTTTTAAAAAGTCAAAATGGCATGCTAATAAATTGGTGTGGTCTTCGAAGGATACTCAGAAAACTTCTCTGCTGCAGTTCATAAATCTCCCAAGTGTTTTGGAATTATCAATGCCTTAAGGACACAAAAACACAAACCACTGGTTCAATGTCAGCTCTGCAGAAACTGTGAATGTTTAAACAAATAATGAGATAAAAAGTAATGTATAATTAAAGAGTTTCTTCAGAAGAAGTCTGAGTCATATTTATTTTAAGGGTGGCAGTGAAATGCATTTGCACCTGTATATTCTCCAAAGGTGTCATTTTCACAAGTCTCACTGCACAAACAGGGCCTAAGTACATAATACATTACGAAAAGGAATATGCATTTCCAAGAGAATAAAAATGCAGGAAAATAAATGTAATATTTAATTTTAGTAATATATCAGAATTGTTAGTGTAATGGTCCAGAAGAAGAGATTCAAACAAATGACTGGGAAACACAGGTTACATATTTTGGGTTTGAGGTTTTACTTTTAATTAGATTTATGAACAGTTCAAGAAAAGTCCAGTTTACATCAGTGTAATGTTTTCTATTTAAAGGATAACAAAGGCAAAATTTGTTCTCTGCCTCACAGTTTCTCTAGGGATGATACTGATCTGAAATTGGTCCATACTAGTTCTGCTGCAGCAATGTTTAGTTTCACTAGGCAATCCAAATGTATTCTAAATTGATTCAGCAATATAAGAGATGTGGAGTATTTACAGATGAGACTTTGCATTCAGAATACAATCCCTCTCTAATATAATGCAATAAGTAACAGAAACTGTCTTCCAGCCACTCTTGAGGGATTTTCTGATTTGGGCAAATAATCACTAAAACCACTCCACAGATTTCTCCAGATTGTGACATAACAACGACATGACATAAGTAATTTCAGGTATTGTACATCCTAAATTAGGAAATGAGTCCCTTTCATTTCCTTATTTCTAATTAGAAAAATCCTGCTTTTCTTGTTCAGCCAATGGAGAGAGAGAGAGAGAAGTGATACGCCTATATCAGCAAGTAGTGCTTTAGAGTTAGAGCAGATCTGGAGAACAAAACGGTTCTTGCTGAAAACCTAACATCCAAAATGTATGTATTTTGGGGTTTTACTTCACATTACCTCTGGTCTGGTTCTGCAAACGAAGGCCCACTAGAGGCTGGCTAGGTACCACCCGGAGAGATCTTCTGATTTAGTTTACATCTGAAAGGAACTGGGTTCCTAAGTTTTAAGAATTGCTTCATGATGAACCCAAGTGTAGTAATACAAAACAACTGGGAAATTCAGTACAGCAGTGCATCCCTAACCCGAACTAACATTTCTAGGAGGACACATGTGCAAGCAACTCCAACAAATGATTCAGTCAACCAGGGAATGAAGAGATGGTGTCCCTCTCCTAAATCAGGGACCTCAGGTCCTTGAATTTTGATAGGATGATTCTAATCTAATACACTGATCTCCTACATCCTGGGCAAACTTCAGGAGTTTTCTCATTCTGCTTTTCCACGTGTTCCACCATGACAATTTTGAAACGGTACAATGCATCCTATTATTTTTTTAAAGACAGAAGACATGTCTAAAATTGGACTCCCTGAGACAGAATGAACAATACACGCATCCACTGCTCTATCTTGGCCTCTGTATGATCCACTTCAGTAGTATGCACTCAGACTTGGCAGTGCTGATGTACACATACCTGTAAATTTATTTATTTTTTTGTTTTACTATGTAAGATTCTGTGACATGTAATCACATAGTAAGGCATCTTCAGTCACACAGTTAAATGTCTTAGCTTACAGCTGCCTGTGTTAATGTCTACACAAGTATGAACACAGAGAAGAAGGAATAAAGACTGGAGTAGGAACCTGAAGGAAATTCAGGATCTTTGTGTCACTTCCCTGTTTTCTCCCCGAGGCATGCACATCCACACAAATGCTCGCCAGTTATTAACACCACCTTTACTGAAAGCTGACAAGAAAGCTAATGGAAGAGTATTTAGACTTCTTATTCTGTGAAAAGGAACCTTAAGAAGATGCAGTTCCATTCCTCTCATGAATAAACATAAATGACAGGTTTAGTGAAGCATCTGAATTGATATTGGACAGGTAACAGTTTGATTACTAGCTCTTCTGCACTACGATGTGTCACCGAACGGCGTTACCTTCTAGTGTAATTAAAACACAGTGAAAGAAATGTACTAAATTTTTAACATTAAATCTTGAATTTTAATTAAAAGTTGTTTCAGGAACCCTCAACTGACACTTGCTAAAGCTAAAAATGTTCCGTAGTTTAATTACATGGAAATGTATGATTTCTCTTTCTAAGTAAGCCATCGTCTATGCAAGCTAGTCATTATCTCTTTAGATACCAGTAATTAAAAATTAAGATTCAGTGTTACTGTCTTCCATGCTTTTTCAAAGCATTCCTATAATACTTTAGAAGTAAATTTACTTTCCAAATATCCTTTTGGAAGATGTTCCGGTTGCTAATCTAAATAGATCTCTTTGTATTATTTACTTGAAAATCAACAATCCCATTAAGCCAATGCTTGTCTGAGCCGTGGATCCAATACATACAACTGCCGGGGTTCAATGGTGATAATTGAAGTTTGAAACCAGCTGCATCTTCAGGCAATTTGAAAAGGATCCTTTTGCATTATTTCTTTGTCAGCTTTTTATGTCCAGGCTTTACTTTTAGGCCCACTTTGAATATATAATAACATATTGCACAATAGAAGGGCACAATGGACAAGAAAGGTGCTTCTAACAACCACAAATTATTTATTGCCAGTTAGGGAGGGATCCATCACTTCACCCCTGTTGCTGGAATCAGAAGTTACTTGCCGAGCAGGATCCAGTGACATGAACCATGCATTGATTCAGCTGCTCAGATTATAGTCGACCTCTTCAATATGCATTTTATGAGTGTCCAAATAGGACATGTGTTCATACCTTTAGTTTATTTAAAAGGAAGTCCGAGCTCTAAAACAGAAAGTAGCAAACTATTTTAATACCCTCAGCATTATTCCAGCCTCTAACCAGGCGTAGTTATGAATGTTTTAGTAGTAGCAGTAATAGTATTATTGCATATGTTTTTCTATTTAAAACTCTCATTTTCATAAGACGGAGGGTGACATTCTCATCTCCTTTAGAGGGGTGCGTAAAATAAAATAGTTTACTTACTCTAAGTGCATATCTTAACAATAGCAGTGATGATTGATGATGGTGTCAAGGAAGTTAAATCACCAAAACTATGTAGATATCAAACTCTTATATCGCTGTGTCAAACCCTTCCAAAAGCTTTTGTAATTAAAGTGTTTAGGCATTAAATCCAGCTTTATGTGCTTAAATAACTTTTTCAATCTGGACCACACTGTTTTCTCGGCTTTGTGGACCTGATCCCATGGGTATGCAAACAAATATTTCTTTTGACTTTAGCATACTTTGTTTTGTATCATAAATGACCAAGAAATCCCATATATAGTAACTTCCTCCTTCTCACTCATACACACAAATAAACAAGACAAAAATCTATTTAGCTAACCTGAGGTCCCTAACATAATTATTTTTGTCTTTAACTGCACAGTAGCACAGTCAGACTCTGAGGTTTCATGAAAAAATTTCCTCTGGCTTTATAAATAAACAATTGTGTTTCTGCTTTCTGAAGGGTTCATAAGAAGGTGAATGCATAAACTTTTTTCCTGAATGGTTTCCCTTGCAGTCCTCATGAATACAGAGCAGATCGGAAGGAGTAGAGTTGTTTTATTTGTTTGTTTCTTTTTATTGAAATGAGAAAATCTGGAACTTATGCAGCTTAAGAAAGGGCATGTACTGAAGGTGAAAGGCAAGTCTACTTATTGGAGTTGAATTTACAGCCAAATTTATTCAGAGCATGCAGCATTTTGGAACCTGGGGTATGTCAAACACCTCTTCAGGGAAATAGGGTTACTTAACTATACTATTAAAGAACGCTGAAGCAGAGTCAAAAAAAATGTGTTGGCACCTAAATCTATTAAAGCTTTTAGATTCACACTGTAAGAAGTCTGGCCTTCAAGTGAGCTAAACAACTATATATCTACCAATAAAAAAAGCTGAGATACTCAACTTGATCAATACAAATCTAACAAGGACATCAATTCTTTTTAATTTTTTACATCCAAATTGTAAGTAAAATATGTCAGACGGCTCAGGCAGAAGCTAATAAAGTGTAACTATGAGCTATTTTAACTGGTACTGTTGGGTTAAGGACAGACAGTGAGATTCAGAGTGCCTAGATGGGGCACTCAGATAACCAACTCAGATATTACAAAAATTAGGTGACTAGTTCCTGTTGGAATATGCAAGTTTGGATGAAATTAATTTCACATCTTTTTAAATCAGCTAAAAGTTAGGGGTTTAGCTGAAGATATATATCTAGGATTACTCTTCAGCCAGGAGTAATCAGCCCAGAGAACAGTTATCCACCAGCCTCAGATGTCCCTTCCTCAGGTAGGACGAATCACCTTCTGGCAGCATCTCCTTCTCAGTCGGCTATAGAGGGAGCTAGACGGCTAGGTCAGATCTTTCCACAATACACAGCTAAAATTAGGTGGAGCACAGCCTACATGTAGTGCTCGGAGGGAGTTGGGCACATCTCAAAGGGGTCACACAAGCCCCAAAGACTACTCTGAGAGGTGGCTAGAGGAAAAGGCACTTAGTATAGCAGTTTGTTTGACCTCCTTTTTCTCCTTGATGTGCTGGCAAGTTAGGATTCAGAAATCCCAATTTTTCCCAGGGTCTAAGCACACACCAGAGCCATGTTTCTGGCGACGAGAAATGCTTTGTAAAAGCTGGCTGGAGGAGGTGCTCCTGCTGCGTTCCTGGGGGAGCAGACCACTCTTTGAGCAAGCAGCCAGGGTGATGGTGATTTTTCTTCAGCCTGAGCTTGAGGCAATTTAAATCCTCATCTTTCTAGCTATCAGGCTACAGAACAGTCTAAAGAGGAAGAGCCCTCTATCAGTCCTAATAGGACTAGGGACTGCTCAAATGCAGGAATTTTTTTAACAGAGAGAGTAAGGGGGAACTTGACTAGCTGTTAGGCAGATACTTGGTTACTGGGTTTATTGGTTTTATCTGAAGACTCTATAATGTAAAACTCATTGTAAATGCAACACAGTGCAAAGCAGCCTTGCTGGTATTGTCTGCTAGTCAAGTTTCCCTCTCTTTTGGACGACTGACCTAAGTGGTAAGGATAGGTCCCTGAAGTAGCAACAAGGTGCCTAACCACTTTTGTGTTTTAGATCCTGGTGTACTTTGTTGTGGATACTTTCATTTTGTTAATTCCTTTTATTTTTTTCATTTATATTAAAATAAATCTTTTCTCAATTTCCCCTCCAAAAGTAATAGCAGTGCACAAATCTCATCTTTCCCCACTTGTATTCGTTTAGTGGCCTACACCCGGAATCATTTATACCACCCTAAATAGCTTTTATGAATTTGCATTTGCATTTCTTTCTTTTTACAATATTTTTACTCTGTGGAAAAGGTGTGAGCATAATCTTTACTGTCATTATTTCTAAATTTTAAACTGCATTAATAAATTTTAAGACAAAGAGAGACCACTATGTTCTCATTTGGCTTGATTAACACAGGCCAAAGAATTGCAAATGTCTGGGAAACGTCTTTCAACAGAGAGCTTAACATCTTAGACAGAAGGGTAGATTTATATCTTCTTTTTAAAAACTTGAATATATGTGTCTGACACAGGCCCTAGAAAGGACTTTTTGAAAGGGACTTAGCCCCTCAGCTTCTATCCTAAAACCAGGTGTTAGGGTCCAGATGATAATTTCATGCCATGTGAGATTTTTTGTCTGGCAAATTAAGATAGTTTAGAAGAATTAACCTCAGCCTTTGTCATATTTTGAAACCAGACACTTTTTTAAAGGCTTTTTCTGTACTTATGTGAAATAAAGCAGAGCTGAATTTACTCTCATCATTGGTATCGTAGTGTCTTTGATCATGCAATATAAGAAGGACAAAGGATTAGATAATACCTTGGACATCATAATGTTTTATGTCTGAAGTCATACATAGAGAAACGGCTTAAGAAAAATGACAGTATACTTAACCAACCTGAGCTCCTTAAAAGGACAGAGATGATATTAAAATTCTTGAAGCAATACCAAAACCTTTTGCCAATGGCATTTTTTAGTGAAGTATATTGAATGTTATTAATGGCTGTTCTTTACTAGATTATATATTGCATTCCTAATACTCTGTCCACGAGGAAATTCAGCATGCTGAATAAATAGTTCAGCAGCATAACAGTACATGTCTGAAACTGATTTCAAATGCACTGGTTTTATACAAACGTATCCTTGAATTTAGAGTCACTCCAATAATCTCAAAAGTTTAACTGCAGTCAAAATGAGATCAGTGTACATCTATATTTATGTCTCTCTCATTTCTCTGTATAAAGCAGTCTGCTTATGCATGAGAAGTAGCTGGATATAAATAGATGAGCTTTCAAAAACAACTGTTTCATTAGCAAGGGATGGATTGAGTAGACAGTACAGTAGGAATGAAATATTTATTAAGCATGTATAGAAGCCAGTCATACATGGTGAAAAGTCTCAGTTTGCCTGGAAGCAACCTTGCCAAACTGAATTCCTCAGACTGTGAAGTTTTAGCATATACTTTTTCTTCATGCCCTTCATGCGTTCTTCTACAATGTACACACCACTGTAATCAAAATCTCATCCATGACTTTTCATTTTGTTTCATATTTCCTTGGCAGCATTTCAGCCTTATTATGATTCAGGCAATTTCTGAAGGAAATTATATTAATAGTGCACAAGCGCCAGTTATCCCAACGTGGAGAAAGGCTAGAAAACATTTTAAATGATTAACTTGTTTAAACCATCAGCTTTTTAATGATCACAAACACTGAAAGAAAGCATATAGGAAAGTAGGTCAAATGACTTTAGATAACTACAGAAGAAAGCCTCTAGGGACAAAAGTGAGAAAGCAAAAGCACAGATAATATACACTTAGGCACAAACAATATACAACAATAAGAATGGGATATAAAGAATAATAGGAAAGAATGAACATATTATACTGAAAGGATAACCAGAGAAAGAGAGCTGGTTTACTTCTCAGACAAATCTGATGGATGATAATGTGAACTATAAAGTATTTAATGGCTTTTTTACAACAAGCTTCAGTAAAATTTCAACTGCACGTAGTTGAATTTAACACAATGAAAAATGAGGAGTTAAAAAGTCAAGCTTGAACAAATCAGATGTTTTCAAAACAATCAAGCCCATGAAATCTACTCCTGATAGATTAGAGAAGTAACCTAAACAACATCTGAAACATTCATGATTACATTTTGAGAACTCACGGAAGATGGAGGATATTTCAAAAGACCTGAAATGAATAAACGCAAGCCAGGTTATTTCGCTCCCAACTTTAAGTGTTTAACTCAGATGTCTAGATTTGCTGATTAATTGTCTAGACTTAGTATTCAGCCCAAACATATAGATGTTGTCTGTCTCTCTGCAGCGATATATATATATCTGCAGATTATACAGGGTACCAGAATTCAAGATTCCTAGTCAAGTTGTCTCAGTTAAATTACAGAAACATGTATCTTTAAAAAGGAGAAAGAGAAGGAGTTGTGCAATTATAGCCCATTCAGCTTATTTTTAATTACAGAAAAATACTAGAAAAAATAATATTTCTAAGCATCAATCCCAGAAAATAACAGGAAATGTGAAATAGCCAACACTGACTCTGAAAAACAAGCACTCAAAAGTCATTGTCTATAGCAAGTAACAACTCATGTGAATAAAAGAGAATCAGTAGGCACTATATATTTCAGCCTGAGAAAGGTTTTTAAAAAGTCCTCTATGACTTTCTCAAAATTAAGCTAGAAAAGTTGCCTATACGGGTCTATGATCAGATACAGGCAAAACTAGCTAGAAAATTATACTTAGAGAGTACTTGTCATAGGTTCATTTTTGTGAGCAGCTCTGGGATCATTACTGAACTGGATACTGCTCTGTTCTCATTAATAACTGGGATAACAGAATAAGAACTCTGCTCATTTAATTTACAGAAGACACTCACTTAAAAGTGTTTGGCACCATGTTTGATTAATAAATTAGAATTTAAATTAATAAAAAAAGTTGTAGAAGTGCTCTGAAAAAAAACAAAGATGCAATTCTGAAAGGAAAAATGCAAAGCTTTAAACTTATATGAAAAACCATCAGCACAAATTCATTAAACAATTCACAGATTGATTAAAGTAGTGCTTTTGCATAAAATAGTCTAGGGATACAAGAGAACACAAGTTGAATAAAAGCAACATGTTATACTTATGCAACAAAAGGCAAATATCAACGGGCATGTCTAAACAGAAGTAGAATATATAAATAATCCTTCCTCTTTGCAAAGCATTGCTAAGGCTCCTGCTGAAGTATTGTGTCTAGTATGGGGCAGCACATTTGAAGAAAGATAGGAACAGAGAAGAGTTCAAAGGAGTACTACAAGAATGACCAAACATCTGCAAAATGTAGAAAAGAGGAAAAGAATTTATTTTAAGGAAAGAGGAAAGGAATTGCAACTGTTATTTTTAAACATAGAATCCTAACCTGAAAAGTTAATAGGTAAGCATAAATCAGAGTGAGAGAGAGAGAAATCGGACTTTAAAGAAAAGGGAATCTGACTGTAAGTGAAATTAATTACTAGAACATATTAGATGGATTATCTTATAGAGGACACTTTCAAGAAAAGGTTAGGAAAATATCTCTTGGGAATGTTGGCCTTGTCTGAGAGTAGGGGATGGATTATGTGACCTTTGAGATCTCTTCTAGGCCAGTTTTTCTTTAAGGCATCATCAACTGTTTGCTCCACAAAACTGGGAACAGACTTGGCGAATTAAAGTTCACTTGACTTTGCTTTTTGCGCGCTTTTTTATTGAAAGGATGAACAAAGGAAAAATCTTTTGTCTACTAATTCTGATCAGATATTGCATCCTGAGTTAACAGCTCTTATTATTTTATGGGAGAGCATACAATTTAAAAAAAAATGTGTGAATATAAAGATACCAAAGCTAACCTTAGTATAGGAGAGAAATGCTGGAAAAGTTTAATCTCAGCTTAACATTACAGGCTGAGAAACCAGGGGGAAAAATTAAAGGAACACAAATATACTTCAGTTGGAAACTATTCATGATTTTTAAGTCAATCTACAGATTTTGGTGAGCATGGTTAATGATTGTAAACACTTTAGTTTGTACTTATGAGATATATGCAGCAATTTAGAGTACTAAGAAATAGGTCATGTTCAAGAAAACTTTTTGAGTTCATGAAACCAAAGTAGGACTACAGTCCAGCAAAGAAAGAATGAAAAAACGTATATTTAGAAGAAGAGAAGAAAAACACTGGCTGAACTATTTTAGAGGGCTAGTTTATCCTGTGTTAATCACAATGATTTCATGTATTGAAAAATTTTACTCCTGTCAGTTGAAATCTATTTCTTGAGACAGTAACAGGGACTTAAAAAGAGGTTAAAACGCATAAATAAAGTGCTAAGGAGTCTCTTTGTTCAAGACTACGTACTTGCTCATCAGCACGTGAGTGTAAAATGAGCAGGAAGATGAGGAGGACCGGGTAACACTTCCATCCCCTTTCAGAATTTAGGCCCTGGTGCTCACGGGAAAACACAGACTTCTCTCCTGCTCCTCTCCAGCGGCATGCGAGGCCCAGACCTGGGCAGGATTCAGCCTGCCTTCCCCTCTGACTCCCACATTATCTAAGCAGTATTATCATGTGAGCAGGGAGCATACAGTTTCCTACAGGGTGCATAACAGCAACTACAACGTCGATGCAAGCTGTAAGAATTTGGGGAGGATTGTGTAAGGACCTAATTCTGGCTATGCCTGAAAGGCATGATCTGTCTTCCCACAGCATCTTCTTTTTCCCTGAGTGATTCCAGATAAAAAGTGTTCGCCACCATACCTGGCTTTTCTCCATGTTGCTAAAGTATTTATTTATACGGGTTGCACACGCATGGGGAATACTGTGCAAAATTTCATTTTTATGCAGTTATTGCCTTAGCCAAATAACATGTCGATAAAATTATGATGTGATGAAAATACTGAAAACTGTTTGGAAATGAAAAATTTTGAAAAGAGCAATAAAGACATAAAGTATGTCCAGCAGCTAGCGGAAAAGAAACTGCTTGAAAAGAAACCGGCCTGCTCTAAGAACATTATGGAAGGGTGGCCTTTCAGAAAGATAAGCTAATCTGTTTTTTCTTTTATGTCAAATTAATTTAAAAGTTTAATGTACTACATTAAATTTCTCCCGATTGAACAGTTGCATTTTGCAGGTGTGAGGGTGAACATTTTCCCCAATTACAATGGCAACCTAAAGGCAGAGAGGATCAGAGAGGAGGAAGAAATGAAAAATAAATTTCTTATAAATTAATTTTTTAATTCTAGAGCAAGTTCTCCATTTGTAGAAGTGATGGCTATTATCACTTTTGAAAAATCAAGCCTTTTGTAACCTATATATGACCTGGGAAACTGTCCCTACCCTCTAGTGATGAACTACGGTGAAACAGGGCCCCAGACAGTCTAGCTTCTTTCTTTTGTGTAGCACATTCATTTCTTCAGTATTTATACAGCTGTGGAAGTGGTACTGCACACAGTTATATGGTAGATGTCAGGAGCGTAGGCTATGATAACTATGCTTGCAAAAAAATCAGTCCTGGCCAAAGTGGGGCAAAGATTTCATTTTAAATCTCCGCAGACAGTCAGCTAGTTAAACACTTTAAAATTATGTTCTGTTATCTCTTCCACTGCTGTATCCGTGTTTACACTGAATTTCATTCTTAGTAATGGTCTGAGCCAAGTCCTAGTCCCTCTGGAATAGATAGGAATTTTGTTTTTTACTCTGTGGAAACACAAATTGGACTAACAGGACTGAAACTGCTTTTTATATTGCAAATTCAGAGGAAACTCACTGGTAACTGAAAACCTAATCCAGTTCCCATTGAACTCAGTGGAATAACCTGTGGTCTTCAATCAAAACTGCAACAAAGTGTGAAAGCAAAAATGAAAGAACATTAGTCACAACACACGGATATTTTTCCGTCTATTTTCAGTGTGAATCAATTCCCCACTACAATTTTATGCCTCTGTACTCTTCCAAGCTAAGACTGAAAAAAGCATTTGTAAATCAGATTCCACACGCTTATTTTGGATAAAAGTCTTTCGAAATTGTACTCCTTGGGAACTGAACCGATTTGAGGATATTATTATATTCTGAAAGAATGATAAAAAGAAAAAAGAAACAATTAATATAAGTTAAGATAACTCTGAAAGAGCAAAAGAAGCTTTCCAGGATAAGATGAATCTATGCCCAGATAACAGTGGGGCCAGGATTGGGAGAGAGTGTGTCTTGATGAATGTAAAAGGCATTAGCATCAGCTAAGTAGTTAAAATGAATCAGTCATTTGGAGATCAGAAAATAATGATGGAGCCAAACAAATAATATTCTATAAGGGTTAAAATTAAACCTCTAACTGACCAAAGGCTGAATGGTGTTCCAAAGCTGATGAGAAATTAATAGTTTCCAGTATGTTAAGCCAGAGATATTTCTTCAGAACAGAAGCCCTTAACTGACTGCCAAATTGCCCATAGCTTGGCTCCTGTTGACCGTTCATGCTAATTATTTACTATGGATTTCTAATAGGTATGGCCAGCATGACAGGGAAATATTTTATCTTAATTTTACAAAGTTGCATAGAGGATACTCTCCGAGTATGTTGGAAGTCTCTGATAATGAAGAGAGACATATATCTGAAAAACTGCTTCCCTGTAGACAAAACTAATTTCAGAAGCTCTTCACGCTGTCATTTGAACAAGTATGGCTTTTCCAATGACATCAAATGGAATTTTACATATGTAAAAGAAAGTATGATATCACAGTTATGATCTTTTCTACCATGTGTCATTTCATTACAAAATAACTGCAGGTCAATTGCAATTCCAGAGACCACATATCTATGTCTTGTTTTGCTAAATAAATCTCAACAGGAGTTTACTTCTGCTGTTATTTTATATCTTGGTAAATGTTTTTATTCTCTATAGACATTGGATTGGGTTCAATACGCTTTCTTCAAAACTGACACTGAACAATCCTGGGATTCACTAACGCTTGGATGCGAAGCTACTAGAAATCTGTGGTGATACGAACACAGGAAAGAAGTCCTCAGGAAACACTCGGTATTATTCTACCACTGAAGCTAAACTGCCTAATTTGATTCAGCCAATTCAGGCTTAGATATTGAGCTGAATATTGAAAAAAATGGCCTTATTGGAAGCTTTGCTATACATTATTGTAATGTGCATTTAGGGAGTAATTCTATTTTATAATTAATTCCACTTCTTTGATAGCTTATACCAAATCCTAATCTCCCTGGAATAATCAGGATTTTTCCCATTGAAATTATTGGACAGACTCCCGTTGATTCTGGTGGGTTTTTAAACAAGCTGTCAGAAATTTTGCTTTAAAATTAGTTATCCCAATATATTCATGCTCCTATGACTTAGAAACTGGGAAAACCTACAGGATTATTTATTGCTAAACAGTAGAAATAGAAGGGAAATTAATTTCTTATGTTATTTCCATCCTTGGCTTCCACTTTTGTTCAAGTCAAAATAAAACAGAACTAATCAAATAACAAAATAAAGGAGCACTAATTTTCCAAACCTTGGAAAGTTTAAGGAACAGCAAGGTCATTTCTTCATATATCTGAAAGGCCTATTCTGAACTTGCCTGTTACCTGAGGCACTGTGAAGTAAAGGAGATTCACGGAATTGGAATTTTCTTACTCATTGGAAACACACTTTTTACGTCTGACTGTACCGTAATTATATGTAATTCTTTACTTAGGCTCACATATATATATATACACCTTTCTTTCTGCATAAGAATCATCTAATACTTAGCAGTACAGAAGTACAAGTCTTCTCTTAAGTTATAGTTCCTACTAGGGAAAAAGCCATGTTCTAGACATATTTATAATATTTCACCTGAAAGATTTGGAGAAGGGAAAGCATATTTTCTTTTTTTTTTCTACTCTACTGACTTGACAGGCATATTTGCAAGGCTGGTTTTGTAAAGCACGTACCAGCTGACTTTGATGCGCTTTTCCTGTTGCTGCTCTACAGCTTATGTTTTTTTATTGAAAGGGGATACCCTTTCAATATATTTTTAAGGCTTTATTTAAGGTTTCTTGACATAGTTCTGAGCTGAGGTTTAGGTTGATCTGCATGGCTGCCATTAAATTTTGGGAGGCCCCACTTCTCACATATTGTCCCATGATGTTTCAGCCCTTCAATACACATATTTCCCTTTGGGATTCACGTATCCTGGAGTGTTTTACCCAGAGATTGGCACTGTAGGAGAAGCTAATCTGAGAATAGGAAAATACTTGACTGGAGACTTCTTCCCTCCAAACCAGATATCCAGAACAGGAACTGAAAATTCAGGACATACCTTTACAAGGTCTTTACAGGCTTCTTTGAGCAGTAAAGCTGAACCTTACTTTATTCTCTCTTTGCTGGGAGAAAAAAATCTCAGTCAATGAATTGAGACTTCTACCTCTAGAGTTTGCTTACGTACACAACAGCCATTCAAAATCCCTGAGGGCTTTCCATACTTTTACAGAAAAGTAAAACAATAATCTGAATATTAACATTAATGCCTTATCAAAGGCTACAGCTTCGATGATTTTCTTTAGGTTAGAGAAAGAAAAGGTTTTGATTGTTGATCTATTTTGTGAGATTAGTGATCCATGTCTGTCACTAATAAGGCATAAAGATATCATCAAGAGCTGCCCTGGGGGTCCATGCAATTCATATTAATCAGAAAAATTGTCCTTATTTCTTGAAATGTAGTTTTCACTAGGGCCTCACAGGGTCACAGGGCCGGGGTTCAAGCTTACAAATCCTTGTTTGTCTTTCCAGAGCAGCATAAAGACTTTTAGACAATGAAGGGAAAGTATTGCCTTGCCAAGGATCAGAAACTGGGACCTAGCCAGAGCTGAAAATCTCACACGAAAGGACAAGATGGGAAGCAAGGTGAGCCTAGGCTGAAAAGCTCTGACAGACTCAGGGCTCCAAGTGTCTTGGAGATCATTCTCCCTTCTGACGTGGAAGAAGTGGGCTTGTAATTACACTTTCCAGGAACGATCCTTACTCTATCCCATTACCACCATCGCTAGCTGACAGCTCACATGTCATAACTTAGCTTTTCCATAGATTAAACACAGACAAAGGTGACAAAGGGGACCTCAACCTCTATTGCCCCAGAAATCTTCCATTCAGAGCAACTGCTTACTTTGCTTCTGTCTAGGGCTTCCACTTTAGTCTTTAGTCCTCTGAAAAATCCTGTAGGGAACACGGTAGTGGAAAGCCCTTCTGGTAAAGAGAAACGTGATGTATCAGGTTACCTTTTTCTTTCTTTTATTGTTGCTCACTACCTGCACCTATATCATGCATTATTATCAGTCACAATATTGATGTCTTTTTGCAGGCATCTCTAGAAGAATAACAAAAGTGGCTTATAGAAAATTTATTTGTGGCTCTTGAAAATTTATTATCAACAAAAGACAAACTAAAATATATTATTTGTATTGGTAAATTACAAATAGAATGATGCTGCATAATGAATAATAATCATTCTTCATTGTTTTTTGACCTATACTAAAACATAAGTTCCAGTTTTCATGAGTCATTCTAATTAGAACAGTAATTGAAATTAGATTTGTTTTTCCATCATAAATAGGTCATCCATTAGAATAAATCATCCTATTGTCTTGCAGAGCTGTACAGGAGCCATGCAGCACACTGGGTTCTTGAAGCACTGTGTTCTGGACAATCAATAAGACAAATTTATGAACATGATTTGTTCAGTGAAGTAATTTAATTGTATGTAATCTGATCAGAAAGGATTTAGAAAAACGAAGTTGGGAATTGGGAAATGAGCAAAGCAGATGCATAGTAACACAAAAGCAAACCAGTAACATGAAGCTACCAAAATGTTGATTCAGGCTTTCATAGACTGGCCTATCTTCCTGGCTCAGGAAGCTTTTTATATTAAACTCTGGCAGAAGTTACCCCGTGCAGCCAAGCTGATACTGACAAAGCAATTTGCACCATTGTGAGAATACTGGCGCTGGTCCACCCGTTTGATTCCTGCTTTTTATATTTGCAGAATTTGAGTGGGTAGAAAAGTTGTTTATAGTTCAAGGGGCTGATCCTTACTGGCAGTGTAAAAAGCCTTCTGGAGCCTACTAAATTATCACACATGTCCCTTTTCCTTTTAACATAAATAAATTGAAAAACTCTTACATATATTTTACGTTCCAAGGCGCTGTTTAGTGCCCTCTGGAAATATCTTTCAGTCTTTAAAGAACAATAATAAAATATGCATCCAGAGTTCAGTAGACAGGCTCACAGGACACAATTAACCACAAGAACGAGACGAGACTTACAGCTCAGGTCTCCTTTTTCCCAAGAAAGTGCCTTGCAAAATACTTAAAGACGCAGCTATTTGATTTATGCCTGCAGTTTTTGCAGTGAAGGAGTCTGCAAGTGAAAATCAACTCTTTGCATAGACTAATTTTAAAAGCCTATATAAATGGATTTTACACAGACTTGAGGGAATAATCCCGCCTACCTACCAGTATGGTGAGACGTATGGCATAAACAGGTCTTGGCATATCCTGTGTGGGAAGCCAGCCTGCCTGGTGTGAGCATTGCACTTTGGCTAAATAAGTCTCACTTTGCCAGTGCGCCTAAAATACTCTCCAGCGTGGTATGGTATGTTACCCTAGGCATGTTATTGTACGAACTACATGCACCAAAGCTGGAAGCTCCCGTTTTACCAGCTTGAACACACGCAGAATGAGCTCACATCTACTCCTTATGCCACATAACCTACCTGGGGTGAGCAACGGAAACTGAAATTCATCTCTTTCTTCCAGGCATGGCCAGATTGCTGGGCTTAGTGGGGCCCCTAATCCTAACCTTTCTACAGGTATGCTCCGTGAGAAACCTACAGTCCTGGCATCCCATCCAGGACTACAAGGAACTCAAAGTTGCTGACTTCTTGTAGACAGGCAAGATGTGGATGCCTAAGCAAGAGCATGCCAAAAAAGGGCTAAACATAGAGTGGTATGAGCGGCATGGCATGTCATGGCAATGTTCTACACTTCTGCAGAACTTCACATACATGATTAACTTCCTACGCTTACCTGCTATGTTTGAAGGAACAGGGCCCAGACTTATAAATGGAACTCAGCTGTGACTTGTTTAGAACAGTAAGACAATAGTAGAAGGTAAATGGCAGTCTAATAGGTACAGTTGCTATACACAGTGCACCAGTGTACTGTCGAGAGCTGGTTGTTGTCAAATTTCTAAGGCATTGAGTTAAACAAGTGTAGCATCTCCAGCCCTGAAGCTTTGGCCTCACAGCTCAAATCTTCCCCTGTTTCGAAGGCAGGAAAGATTTTCAAAGTCTCCTGTCAACCACTTGTAGACAGTTGTTTGTGTCCTGGCCCCAAGGACTCTGCCAGGTCTCCAACCTTCGCTAAAGCCGAGGCCGAGACATGGTGTCCTGCCCCAGGCTGTGCTGTGGGTTTGCCTGCCGCTGGCCCTGCCTCCTGGGTGGGCACCCTGGACGCAGGCTGCTCGTCTCCGGCCCTGTCTCCTTTTGCTCCTGACTAAACCTCCTGGATGGCCGTTGGCTCATTGCCACAGGGACCATTGATGGCCCCACGATCAGGCCCAGCCCTGCCCAGTGCTTTGGCCCCGTTCTGGGTTCTGGGGGACTGGCTACCCCTGCTGATCCCTCTTGGTATGGGTTTATTGCCTGGAGGAAGGAATTTGTTATCTATACAATGAGTAAGTTACACGGGAGTAACAAACACAAAGGAGAGAGAAATTCCCCAGGAAGCGTAGCTTACCTGCTTAACATTTCGAAGTCTACCAGGAATGTGGACAAAATAGGTCAATGTCTCTGAACGTTCTCTGCTGTTTCCTGTGCTTTTAAAGTTAAATATCTTCCATGGGAACTGATTAGATGCCACAGAAATGCTTAACAGGTCAAGAGAGAAAGCATCTTCCTTTCCTGCAGGAATTCTCAAGTTTTCAATATATTCTCTTCCAAATCATGGAAATGATCATGAAGAATAAAGAAATTATGCAAAGTAAAACTCAGTACGGATTAGTCCATATGAACCCATGTGAGAAAGTTTCTATTTGATATGATTTTGTAACAGAAATGGGATTTTTAAATTCTTAAATAATTTTGAAATTATTCAAAGAAATTATTTCTGGAAAAGCTAGAATTTGCTCAAAATCCATCCTTTCCCTCAAAATATTTTCTCTAAATGATTATTTTTAATGGAATAAAGTGAATAAAAGATATTTAAAGCCAGTTAAATTTTCTATAAGGTTGTTGCAACATACTGACCATTTCTGTCATTCACTGAAAGATATACACAAGTATAACATAATAGATACTCTTGTATTTAGCCCTTACTAGAAAAATTATTGAAGCAGTCATAAATAAATTCTTACAAGATACAGATAATCAGTAATTGAACTGGGTATAGTTTAATCAATTTGTAGTTAGGCTAACATTAAATGTGCACAGACTAACCATTTTAGGATGTGACTGAAAGCAAACAAAATACCAGGAGACTATCAGGAAAGTACTGGAAAATGGGGCTATTTTTCGACAGAGTTTGTGATGGCTTTCTAAATTGACTGCACATTAAGAAAATCTTAAATTTAGACCTCTTTCTCATTACCTTCTTGCATTTCCTGATCATGCAGTCATGGCATTTTATAAAGTTAACATATAAAAAGATGTTTAAAAAAATGAGAACATAAGAGAAAAAATATTCAAAATTGTCCTTAGAAAAGTTTATAATAGTGAATTCATAATATTTTTTCTTTTCTGTCTATAAAATTGTTTGGATACAGGAAAGTTTAGATCACCTGTTGATTTATGCACCTATTAAAGAAGAGCAATGATAAATGTTCTGGGATGAATGTGTGCACAGCTTTGATCTCTTGTGCTTTTTAAAGACTCATTAGCAACATTTTCTTGCTGACTACATGAGAAATGGTCTAATTCTTCCCACTATCTGCCTCCATGATGTGATCTGTGAAGAATTTGTTGATTGCTCAGTAATGGAAAAAGACAACTTTGCTGATGTTTAGTTTGATAAAGCAGTTCTTTCTGAAGCATCACTTTAGCAAATTCTAAAGTATAGATCAAGAATTTAAAATTAGATGGTATTATTTTCCAGCAACAATTTTTTCAACTTTCAGATGGATTTAAGTAAATTCAGATTTTTTAGATCTTCATGCAAATGACAAAAAAAGGGGCAGGGAATAGAAGAAATAGAAAGTTAGGAAAAAATAAATAAAAACAAAGTGTATAATGAGAGAAAATGTTGGTAAAATGGATAAACTTTTGCTTAGTTAAATAAGCTAAATGTCATTGAATAGAGACTTAAGGGATTGCTTAAGAAGGGATTTCTGCTTCTTTAAATGAGGATTTTAAAGAGACGTTGTTGCTTTTATGAAAGCATGTTCTGAAAACTCAAAGCCAACAGAAATCATGCTTCTCTTGCTTTTAACAGCATTTTAGTTTTGGAGCAATATGACTTGTAATTCTTAAAAGAAAGTCTCCCTCTAGTATTGGAATCCCTGGGAAAGAACTGGCCACACTGATCCAGGAGATGATTAACCCTACCTATCACAAATGATCCCATTAGTAATTAGCTCTAAAAAGGTACATCTATCTATTAACATAATTATAGGAAGATATGGAAAATGATGGTGGTCCATTTGTAAATCTTGGAAATTGCTGGCAGACAGGGGTGTTCAGGCGTCTGTATACTCTAAATTGCTAATGAATACCAACTGTTTCTAGGTATCATTCTCATTGCATTTTAGAGTATTACAAAGAGGTTTAAAGTTCAGAATAGCCATATATTTTGAGATTTTCCATTATTCTACAAAAAAAAAAAACCTAGAAAATTACGTGATATAATAAATAGAGCATAACTTCTGACTGATATGATGTGTTTTGAAAATGTTCATATTCAATGGATTTTTAATAAATAAGAAATTCTTTAGCTTGAAAAGTCATTTATTAATTACTGATTATCTTTTGAATAGTTTTGAATTTTCACATGAAATTCAGAATCCTATCTGGAAATTTAATCTTTAAAATATCACTGAGCAATGTTTCAACACACTGTTCAGTACCACAATGTCATTTATATGACTAGAGCAAAAATCTCCCCCTTTTTAGGGCAACACAACAGAATGCATTTCTCAAAGAAAATACTAGCCTCTCCTTCTGATTCATATTTCATCTTCATTTTAAAAACAATGCTAGCCCTTTAAAATGTGCGTAATTCTCCCTATTCAGTAATAAAATTCAGTTGATAATTAGAATGTAGATTAAAAGATACTGATTTTATAGACTAAATATAAGTGGAAAAGGTACTTACAAAACTTCCCATAAATGTTTACTGGGGCCTAAAAGCTAAACTCACTACCAGTATTATATGAATTCACGAAAGAAACTATTCAAAATAAAGAGTATAGTTGTACTCTGTTACATACATATAAAATATTATAGCTAGTGAGACTTGTGCATGGTGAAATAATTCTAGAGTGCTGAAATGGTACATTATAAACCATCAAAATACTAGAGGTTTAAATTAGTGCTGTTAAAAATTACTGAAACAAAAGATATTGTCTGATTTGGGGTTTCATGACAAATTCAGATATTAGCTAGGCTTGCCAAAGTTTTCTACAATTTTCACTGGGCACAGGATGAGAATCAAATTAATTTGATCTATTTTGAACTGCTCCCACCCAGCCATGGCTGAAAGAGACTGAGCCAAGTGTATTTTATGACTTTGCCTTCACACTCACTAGCCAATCCTAATCTATTTATTAGAGAAATAAATAGTAATTTAATCAGAGAACTAGTTCATAGAATATGCATTTTTTACATGGACAAAAGAAGCAATGGGCCCAGGTATACAGTCAAATAATATTTATTAGCTGGTCATGAGCATAGGATAATAAAGAATTACCTGGATCAACAGATCTAGTCCCCTACTAAAAAAGGTACGCAGCTCTTTAAGTCCTTGTACGACACCCACTTTAAATCTGACTGAAGACTGTTTCAGCATATCTTTGCTCTGTTTGCTAGAGGTAGTCTTTGTAAATGCTTTTTAGTATTATTGTCTCCATTATTAGTATTATCATAAATTATTCAGCATTAGCTGTCTGATTTATTCAAAAATATATATGATACGTGATCCCGAGTCAGTCCTTAGTAAAGAAAGAAAATAAAGTGAGAATCAAACCATGGATAACCTTTTTACTTGTATTTGTCCTTTTTAGGACTCCTTCAGTTAATGATCCCTGCTTAGGACAGATTAACCCCACGTATTATGACAGCTTTGAAAGACAAGCTGTTTTTACTTTGTTATCGGCATTAGATCTACAAGCGTAACTTTTGAAAATGTGGGGCTAAGGCTGTAGGACAGAGTTTGGTATTCTCTCAGAATAAAAAAATGTAAAGTTTTCAGGACCAGACTCATAGAATGTAGTTAAATATTTTAATTTTTTCATTTTGAAAGAAATATACCAAATACTTGAGCCATATAGTACTTGAGTATATTAAATATTAATTATTTCCACACAACGTTAAGTATTCATAACTCTAACGTGTGACTGCCATGGCTTCATGTCAGTCTTGTAAAAGGAGTTCTTTCTTGTTTTTGACATTTCTAGTCAAGATTTACCTACATCTGCTTTTTGAATTACCTCCAAAGTTCCTAATTATTATACCATAAACATTCTTTTTTTTTGTTTTTCTTGCCAAAATGGTGAGAGGCATTCATCAGCCTCATAAAATATTAATAATAGTCTTCATTTTGCATTAATGGATTCACTGAGAGGTTTTAGGGTTCTGCAAAAGAAAAGAATTCTGAAGGGGAAGGAAGGAAAAGGAAATTGAAGATTTAGCTCTAATCTGAAGTAGAAGAGATAGTAAGACTATAACTACTCCATACCAGATTTGTACTTGTAAAAAACCCATATTGTATAATAATCAGCATAGCTCTTCAGCCTTGCTTCAGTTTAGTCCCTGAGGAAATAGCAGGGATTGACAGTTCCAGGTTAAATTTTCAACATCATTCTTACTGTCTTTTTTTTCCCCCTGTTTTTAAAGCGGTTATCATTAAAAATGAAGATTTTGAGCATCAAATAGTTAAATTCCAAGAATGTATTCTAAATAAAGATGGACACAAAAAGAATGCACTTAATCTGAGAAAGTAGCAATGGCTCTATGACAAAAAAATGTTTTTTTTTGGGATACAGATATATTTTATTTTTAGATAATTTGTTAGGATCCAAGAACCTCGTTAGTGACTACAAGGGCTACCACAGGTGTATGTATAAAGTAACACACTGTTAGGTTAATAAATCCTTAGCCTTTCTGAGTAACCACTGGATAGAAGATAGCATTGAAAATCTACCACTTTTCAGGAGAGAAGAGATGGTAGAAAATGACATGACTGTCACCTTAATCCTAAATGTTGCTCTTTTAAAGCTTGAGACAGGAAAATCAGTTTCATGTCTACAGTCTTGGACAAACATTCCTCCCAGGCTTCCTGAGAGTACTTACAGCGCTTTTAGGATATCGCTTATTCTGTAGTTCTATCTCCATCTTTGGAGAATTTAGTTACAGAATCTGTCTTCATTCCTCTATAACTAGAAAGACCAGATATGCTACTGTTTTTGGAACAAAAAATTGGTGTTGCCCCACCATTCAATACTGTACAACAGTTTATGCTTTTGATTTAACAACATAAATAATTGTATTTCATAAAATAGCACAGTTTATGATTCAGTTCTAATTACTGCCAATGATGGACAAGGATTCAATCATTTCAAATCATTACACTTTTTTCTCAGATAGTTACTGTAATTCTTCAATGTGTTTAAATTGATTTTTCTTGTTTGTAGAAGCCATCTGATGCAATCAGAAATGAGAAACAAGACTTTGTTATTAAAAAAAAAATGAGTCAGTACTTTCAAAGGAGCTACCAGTTAGCTTATACTCACAATTCTATGGGTAAGGTTCATTCCACTAACTTAATGCATCTAAAATAGATGCTCCTCTTTTAAACCTGTTGTCTGATCTCTTTATAGATAATGGAGACACTTCCAGTGAGTGATCTGAGGACCTCAAGGCGGTGACTCATTCTCATCCTATGCCACATGCAAGATAATAGCTTCCCACCCAAGTTGTGTGAATCACCTTGGAAATGACTATCATCTGTTTCAGTGGACTATATAACAAAACTAGAGATCTATCCCACATTGGAGATCAAATTTTTAGGTGCTTGAAGTCAGGTTAGATGAGACTCAGTATAAATGATGGTGGTGTCAGAACACAATCACAAACCAAATCAATATCTTTTCCTTAAAACTGGCTGTTTAAATACAAGACATTATCATCACTCAATCCAGTCTGATAGAAAATCAAAAGTAGAGGTAGACTACTTATATCAGGTTATATTTCTAGTTTCTTGATACAAAGGGAGGACTTTATGACTTTGTAATCTGATTATCTCCATAATCTTGGTTATTTCACATTAATTCTTTCATAAAGCATTTAACTTCATCCTGTGAGGATGGTGAGCTTCTTTTGCCCTTTTAAAAGTCAAAACTTAAGTGCAGTGTTTAACAAGGGCGGCTAACTCATACCTATTGAGCTGTGTGTATTTCACAAAAAGTTTAACTGAAATTTTGATGCCAGAGGCACAGAGGTCCTGCTGAGCACTCCAAATCCCCAGTCATGGGAGGAAGAGTGCTATATCTTCTGTTCCACTCCTGAATGTCTTGGGAACCACTGCCCTTTCTTGCTTATGCCATTTCTGGCCCTTACTTTTGCTGAAATTAGCGTGCATGTCCTTTGCTTCTTGGTCATACGAAAACTTTGGAATATGGTTTGTAACTTGGGCTAAAGATTATAGCTATTGCTTTGCATCATGTATTGGCATCAGTTAATCGACTAATTTCAGAGCTATACTTCTGCTTAAAATTGGGGGAAAAAAATAGAATTTTTCTTGTAGTTTTTGATCATGGAATAATTTTTCTGTGCTGGATCCTTAGCAGGTACAAATCATTTAAAAAGCTTTAGTAAAAGTATAAAGAGAGTGGAATACTGACACTCAAAAAATGTTTTATTGAGTTTGCCATCAAGACTTATGAAACAATTATATGTGTTTTCTGGCAATTTTTCTGGTCTCTGAATAAAGGATATGGCACTCTAATCTTATCTTAAAAGTAGATATTCATATTTTTAATAAAGGTGTGCTTAAAACTAGTTCCACAGTTAGATTTTGCTCGTTAGCTACAATTCAATATTTTTAATTAATGACAGATAAAAGTTGCCTTATGATTTTGCTAATACACTCCAGGAAGAAAAATGCTTGCTGAAAGAGTAGAGTACTTCCACTTTTAACATCTTTCTACACCTGAATTTTATTCACGAGGTTCCACCTGGCTACCCCTGCTACACTGCTGCAGCTTTTCCTCACTTGAAGCAAGCCTTTACACCACAGAAAAATATACTGAGAGAGAAACAAGCAAATAAAATGCTACATTGGCACATCAGTTAATTGGATTCTAACATACAACAATACCACCTCTGCTTATCTTTTCTTTTATTTACTATTCTTTGAGCATCTGTTGCCAAATATTTTGGAGACAGACAACTATGTGCTTAGAACAGATATATTTGCAATCTGAGCCGTAGTGATTCTGTAGACCTCTCATTCCCGAGCTCTTCTGAAAAAAAGCACTATTTCAAGAGCCCAGTTCAGATGGAGCAATGCTTCAACGAACATGGTTTTAGGCTTCACCAAGTGGCATGTAGTCACACCTGCCCAGATTTCCAGCGGTAGAAGGTGGATCACATCAACGACGTCAGAGTAAACCACTGTGGGACTGAACTGTGTGTGACTGTCCACACATAAGAGGAAGACAACATTTATGCAGAAGCGCTTTAAAGGGAAAGACAGAAGATTCTACTTGTTTGAGCTTCGCTAATAAGCATATGTAGATTTCAAGTAGCGATGTCTATAGTTTGCAGTGACCTATATCACTGTGCACATCCATTACTCTCAATTTCAAAATAGGCAGTGTCACATTCCAGCATATAAATCATTTAGAAACACTAACATAACTGGTAACTAGTCAAAAATTAGGCAAATCATAATCTTCTCAGCTATTCAGGGAACCATGGTTTTTATAAAAAAAGGGTAGAATATCCACCTTCCAAAAAATGAAAAAAATCTATTTCGAGTTTGCATGTAGGACATCTAAAACAGCTCCTCTTGCTGCTAGTAAATTGTCTTGTCTACAGATGAGGAGATAAAACAGACAATCCTAAGCTACAAATCACTGTAGAAGTAAAAAGGCGAGCACATCCTGATATTGGATACATTGTTATTTTTGTCTTTTATTTTGTGCAATTTTTTTAATGGTTTAGCCTTTTTAAATTTGATGAAGGAAGTGGAACTACAAAAGATTATCTCATATTTTGTATGTGTCTCTCTAGGAATCTGTAGTGGAATGCTCTTAAAGGAGCTTCTAGGGCACATGTAATTTTGATGTAGAAAAATTAGCAGGGTGTGTACAGATTCTTCTTCTTTGATGTTCCCTATCTACCACAATAGTATCATCTTGAAGAATGTGAATACATTTAAGCATACAGAAATGCTTTCCTCTGGAGAGATGTGAGATGGCCTTAATTGAATAGTGCTGAACAAACAGAGTGACATTTTACCCTTTGCTATACTTCAAGTTTCTTCTGTTTTTTTTTTTTTTCCCAAACCTTCATAACATTTTTCAGTCTCTTCCTACAACACTACCAAAAAGACTGAACTAACTTTATCATGTCTGTACCCCTTCCTCTTCTTCATCTTTTGAAGTAAAGAAGCTATGTGACCCATTTTCTCAATCTTCAGATCTGTCTCTGGCTCTTGAAGTGAATAAAAATTGAGTGAACTTGCTGCTAATGCTTTGCCAGTTTCATCCCCCACTTCCTCCAGTACTCCTGGGCATTTGCAACCTGGACAAGGAACCTTGTCAATTTTAAAAGGCTATAACCTTTTAACAACCATTTTCTACTGTACTTTGCACAGTTTCTAATTTCTCATTTGCTTTCCTTGGATGCCCAATTTGGATACAATTTTTTTTTTTCATATGTAAAAGTCGATGTAGGGTAGCATTTCATCTAGTTCTTTCTCTGCTAAGTCCCTACAGTTTTTCGTGTGCTCTCACAATTTTTCAGAAACACTTATGTTGTTGATAAACGAGTTTTAACTCTGTCTGCTCCAACCAAAAACTGATGTGGCCTAAGACAATCGCTATTAGAATTCAATCACTTCTTTATATCGCCATGATATAAGATTAATAATAGAGGTGGGACTGATGGAACTTTGAATTTTGTAAATCTATTTAGAGGTTAGTTTATTTTTTAACCTTTAAAAGAGGCAATTTTTTTAAGATTAATTACATTTTATAAGGATACTTTTTTCTAGTTTAGAGACAAGCTATGCTATATATTAAGAATGAAAGGAAACTGTCAGAAAAAAAAGGATGAAGGATATGTTTTAGGCAGTTATGAGAAAGTACTGGGAGAGATCTTCATCGAATGTCACCTGATGCCTCAGTGAGGTCGAGGTAGCTATGCTAAAGATTTGGCAAGAAGATGTTGTTTTAAACAGATCTGAGGCTTGGAAACTCTCAAGTTATGTACAGACATCATCTAATTAATGGATACATTTGCGCAGATCAAAAAAGTGAGGCATACAGGACAAAAGCCACAAAGACAAACATTTAGACCCTGGGAACTTTTGGTAATGAAAATATTTCACCTTCCAGCATCAGCATGAAGCTAGGAATATACAAATAGTGAGTAGCCCACACCGAAGTAGCCCAGAGGGTGGTAAACAGGAAGTTTCTTAAAACGCTGAGAAAGCCAGCTCTGGCTCCTACTTTCCTATATTTTGACCATCAACTAAGTCTAATTTTCAGCCTTTGTTGTGACAAGAATTTCTTTTCTGGATCTGAAAACCTTTTGCAGGAAAACAAACAACAAACAAACAGACAAATAAACAAATACACAAAAACCAACCAACTAAACCTCCTTTTGTGTTCCTGGAAAACATTTTTATTTTATCGTATCAGTATCTTCCAAGGGAAAATGATTTGTCTAAAAGTTTTAGGACAGCATAGCAGAAGATCAGGATTTGGCTTGCCCTGTTTCCGCTGCACACCTTTGTCTACTATGCTGTACGTCCTTCTTGAAAGACAATGGCAAAATACCCATTGACTTTCATACTCAGAAGCAGAGGGATTGTCATGCAACAATTTTAGTTTTGTGTTACTGAAGTCAGTGGCTATTTTACCGTATATAATAAAGGGAGCAGGAACAAGCAAAGAAAGAGAATCAAATGAAATCTGCCTCTCTCTCCCCATAAAACTGTACAATCTTCTGTATTTTATTTTCTATGTCAGCAGGGTTATATTGAGAAATCCTATTTATTGTTATTAAAGAGAGCTGTCAAGGCTGACTGACTGAGTCACTCACTGGTAGCATGATCTCAAATGATTTAGAAAGACTATTACCAAAGAAACTGGCTTTAAAAAAGAAAAGGATTAGTTTGTATAACCTGCTTAGTATAAGTACATTACAGGAAGACAGAGGTCACCTGGACAAATAAGGAATTAAACTAATAGTCTCTTGTAAATGATTTAAATCCATCTAGTTGCAAATGCACTAGGATAACTTTGCTTTGCAAAAAGAGAATATGAAGTGTGCTTTTACATTCTCCTTTGAGGATGCTCTGGAGGACTACCATTCAGTGCATAGACTTATGCCATCTCTGGAGCTTTGAGACCTAATATATCAGAATATAAAGAGTATCCCCTAATATCAAATCAAATAAATGATCTCTATTAAGCTAGCACTTCGTGGTTTAATATGATGGATAATGCAGATCGAAGGATATGATATGACTGTCCTGTCACTCCCACATATATACTGCATACCCATCATGGAAACATAACATGAAAAGTTCAGGCAGGGTTTAATAGCAGATCTTGATTCCTTATGTGTTTCGTACTCACACACTGAAAGAGGACTCACTTCCGCTTTCTCCCTTTTCCTTATTGTGTGGCACGTAAGTCCTTTTTACAGAACCTAACACCGCTGAGCTGTGTTGGCCGGCCTTTTCTCCTGCTGAAGTGAAGAAAGAGAAAGCAAAATAGCAGTTCCTGTGCTCATAAGTGGCTGCCCAACTGTTATTCTTCTATCTCACAGCACTCTAAAGCTTCAGAGAGAAAATACATCCTCTCTCCCAGCATGTTTTGCTAAAAGATATTAATAGTTTATCTCCTCCTGCCAACCCATGTTTTTCCCTTTATTTTTGCCAGTTTCTTCTGTTAGCTTTGTCTGTGTGGATTGGAAGTGGTTTCCCTACAGCACCCTCATTTTAGATATTTGTTCCACATTTCTGTCCTTCGTTGTTTGATTTTTCTTTTGATCAATGTAATGTACCTGAGACTCGTTTTTGTTCTGAGGAGACTCGTATGGGTATGTCAACACATAGATAGCTGTGCTAGCTGAAGCAGAAATAGCTCCAGACTAGCCCGAATCCCTTGAAATGGAATATCTACGTTAGCTCAGTTATACTGTCTAGGGTGATTAGCATCACTGGCAGAATGATTCTGTAATGCAGCTTCCAGAGCTGCTGAGAAAATTTTGCAAGTGTTAAACAATGCTGTAATGTTATAACCTTAATGTTCATCCATTTGGGGTTTCAGATAGGCGGCAGAGCGATAGACTCTTATCAGAGAAGCCATTGCTGATAATGGTCCTTATATTCAATACCCTCATCCTCACCTCTCCCTCCTTTTTTCTTTATTTTACTGAGCAGTTTCTGGGATCTTTGAGCCCTCTTAAATTAGGATGTTTGGCCTTTGCAACCTGCTGGGTTTATGTCCACTTACAGAGTAGTTATGCTGCAGCAGCTGCCTATATCTGTACTGCAATCTACGCAGGATAGGAGACGTGATTAATGGGCACCTGGTAAGTAACAGACACTGGGAAAAAAGAGATGAAACAAGCTCATAATAAGGAAAAGGGCCAAGGGCACACCTATCCTATTAGCAGTGGTCAAATAACAACTCTTTGATTAGACTATGTATCACTGTTTCCTTGAATTCCTAACTAGTGGGTGACATCACACTTGATCAACAGCTCTGCTTTAGAATTAGAAAGATAAATCAGTTTTTCTTATAAAATATAGCTAGCAAACACCTTTCAAAACATATATCTTCAGTCAGATGTGAAAAGAGCCTTATAAACACCTGTTGATAATTACACAGTCGTCATGTCTATTATTTAAAAAAAAACTAACCTTTTCCATTAACAGGACATTTCAAGATATTAGTGAAACGTTTGTTTGGCCTATAGCATATCTTTGCAAAGATAAAACAGAACTACGCTTCATTGTCTCTTGGCTTGAACATTGGTTCATGAGTGCTGCGCTACTTCCAATAAAAAGTACATTGAAAGACATTAGCTCTGAAATTAAAACACGAACCTGGCAAAATGCTGCAGAAGAAACAATGTACAGTAGGTCAAACTGCTCATCTGTAAGCATCCCAGAGAGGAATTGCATTGAGAACAAATCACTCCTCTTGAAGAGATGTACATTTACCTCCTGCAGCCAGAACCTTTTCTTATTTATAAGAAATATGGACACATCAGTCTGTCTGGAGAAAATGAAATAGTCAGCTGTTCAAATCATTACTTTGTTAAACGTACATTAAAAAGTATGCTTTACTAGGTGAATATGATTATTGGATGGGCTCTGAAATTTATTGTCCTTGAGTGCAGATTCATACAATTCAGCAAGATGTATCGCTAATAGACTTATAAAAAAGCCACACTAAAATAGTATTACTTAGATGACATGATTGCGTTTCAACAAGATTCAGCTCATTTGGTGCGCAGATTATTTACTTTAAACTCTGGATATATCATGTTAACCGTTGCCCAGGCAGCTTTAATTTTGTCCTGTGTGTGTCTTATCTCCTCCTGCATGAAGCTCAAGTCCGCTTCAGACAAGCTAGCCATAAGATGGCATAGGATGAAGCACGGTTCTTAGGAGAGCATAGCCATCAAGTGTACTGACCCTAAGGATATTCTTTCGTACCTACCTTCCATAAAGGCCAAAAACAATGACAGTTACTGTGCCCTGAAGAGGCCAGAGATTTGTTCTGCAGTGGTCAAGGGGCAATCAGTTCTATCTTACTGTCCAGGAAGGCCCTAACAGAAAGTACACACCTGTCAGAAAGCAATTTTTTTTTACTGTTTTCTTTTTTTTTCTTTTTTTTTTTTTGTTAAGTAGATTGACACTGACCACCAGTGTGACTGGTCAGCGGTTTTTTTTTTTTTTAATTATTATTATTCAAAGCATATGCCTTCTTAAAGCCCTCTAGCACAGAGAGTGATTGGGAGAGGGAGAAAAGAACAGTGCTTTCTGCATTCAGGATGAGATGGATCAACATCCAGGAAAACTAAATGCTCATGAAAAACACAGCAGATTATTTGGCACAAAATATTATAGGCTGTTGCTCTATGAGAAGTTCAAGACTGGATTACCTGTCCAACCTTTCTTAGGAATGCAGCTTTAATCAGCATCTGGGAGGGCAGGGAGAAAAAGGGAGGAGAAACTGGCTGGGTTTCTACATAACGTACACATCTTCTGGTCTACTTGTGCATTAGCATCAGTTCTCAAAGAAGGTGTTTGTCTGATCTGCTAACTGGAAATAAAGTGAAGTGGCTGCCGGCAAGAGTTCATCAGGAAGTCAAAAACTGGGAGAGGTGAGGAGAGACTTAAACAAAAACAAAAGCAGAAAAATTTTAAACCCAGGAACTTGATAATACAATATGCGAGCTTCAGTTCGTACATTTATGTAGTATCTTCCGTCTGTGATGAGATCTAAAATATTTCATACAGCAATGTACCACAGCTATTGACCAGAACATTTCTAGGGCAGGAAGCAAAACACAATTCATGAATCTATAGGAGAATTTCTCATGTAGTGAGAATGAAGCTATTCATATGGGAATTCAGTCAAAGCAGCTAGAACTATATCCCTACTCCTCTGTAATAAGCATCTGTAGTAACACACCCAGCCAGGACACTGGCATTAATTTTCATGTGAAGACTAGCTCCAGCAATAAAGTGTACCCCAATATCTGGGAAAGGGACCACTATCCAATTCAGATTGACAGGAACAAAAGCCACTTGCGTGGTGTAGACATTGCTTTCTCTATCACCTATATTTTCCTGGGTGAACTTCCATGAACCAGACAAGTCCAACCTTTGCTTAAATAGTTAGCACTGATGAAACACAGTGCGAAGCAGTTTCATCTACCTGGGAGTAATTAAGCACATCTTCTGTGTATGTCTGCGTGGATGATGTATGCCTTAGAAAGTCATGTCACAGTCTTGTGAAAAATGTGAGAAACTGTAACTTTGTGATATTTTCATCTTTTTCATTTAGAAGATATTTTAAAAATAGTGCCTGGGAACTTCAGCATGTGTGATTTGGCTCAGAATCAATGAACTCAGTGGAGACATGCTGAATTATAAACTGAGGATGTGCATTAAAACTCTCTGGCTCTACTGCAGTCACAAGAAAATAGTCTACTTATCTTAATGAAGCAGGAATTTCATCACTCGATCTCACAATATATCTAATAATCAGGTATTAATATTTTCCCATGTGAAAGCACAATTACTACATTGTTTATAGCCCTATGCTTAAATCTAAATTCTTACAATATTATCCAAAGAACGCGTAACCAATAATGCTATTATATTGCTTAAATGGAATATGTGAGATATGAAATTGAAAGGAGAAAGAGAGAATGAACTCTTCAGTGTAAGGACTATACCTTCCTTCAGTGTATTCTACTATTGGATCATATTTCACTGTTACTGCTATTGCTACTATTATGACTAATCATATGATGATTATTTTCTTGAATATTCTTATTAGGATTTCTTAATTTAAATAGTATTTTGACTATCCCTGAATGTTTTATTCATTTCACTTCATTATTAAAATAATTATTAAAGATTAGAGGGAATCATAGAAGTTCTTTTTAAGAAAAAAAGGCACCATGTGTTTCAGTAAGTGATACGGGTTTCCCATAGGCTGGAAATTGCATTAGCATGGCTGATTAGACTCCTCTTAATTCTACTGTAAAACAATGTCTGGGATATATCTTATACTGTAACACATAAAGGGGGATAATTTCTAGCATTGAATGAGCACCCTGGCCTGCTAAAGTGCATAGGTTTGCAAGACTGTCTGATAGAACTACTAAAGACCGCTTGACCTAAATTCACAAACTCAGCCTTCATTGCACTGAAAATGGAGTGAGTCTGAAATATATTTCAGTACAACCTCTTCACCTAGCATTCTTTCATGTACCTACTGATATTTAGAACAAAATTCCCGTCAACTTTAGCGGTAGATGATAGTGACCCCATTCACCTCAAATGAGGTTTTGCACTTCCAAAGCATGCAGGGTGGTTCTTGGTATTGGAATGCACATTTTTGCGGCTTATTTTGACTTCTGAAAGTTAGGATGTATCAATTTTTGTTAGTGTAGCAGCTCATGAAACAGGTCTGTCATCAAAAATAAGGAGAAAGATTAAATCTTGGAATAAAACGTAGTGGCTATTTATTCATGAAAATGAAACAGATGATAGATAGATAGATAGTGAAAATAAACCTGAATTGAACTAAAACAGAATATAGCTTATGTACATTTGTATATTACAAAAGTAATGCTCACTTTCAAACATATGGTAAGTTAAAGTTCTAATCAAGACTTAATTAGATTTTTACATTTTAGAATTATGCTACAGAACACTGAAACAGTATTTTATAAAATTATTACTGTAGAAGTAAACAATGCTCTCAGATAAACTTCATCCAGATTCCTTTTTGGGAGACAAAAATACAATAAAATATTGTAAATTAATAAAAATTTTGAAGAAGAAATAATTTATCCTTATTACCTAATAAAAATATTTTACTGAGGTAGAGAAATAAAAATGTAGAGAAAATTAAAGATGAAAAAGAAATCTCTAAGAAAATTCCCTGCTGTACCCATTTGTAATGGACAATTTTTAGACTTTTCATCATTAACACAGACGGTATGACAGATGAAAATGCATGCCGAAGTACAAAATAATACATAACGCATTCATAAAGGGAGTCATTAGAAAAGTACTGAGAGAGGAAAAGCAGGATACACAATAATCACATAGCTGTAGCACTCAAAACCCAGTGAAAGATTGCAATTAGAAACATAAGAATACAGTAGCAGTGCACAGCATCTGACATCTCTGACTTATTTTTTGTATCCTAAAGATTTTGATCCATATCCAGCCCTCAGTTACATTTTCAACAGCACTCACATTTGTATTGGAGACACTATGACCAGCGATACAGTTTCTCCTAAGAAGAGTTCACCACCTTCTACAAAAATTGAAGGATTCATATTTCCAAAAGTTTTAAATTGTTTTAATCTGGGAACTGAGCTATTAGGTAGGGAACTGATTCAAAGAGGGTTGTGTATTTTTTTGTTTATTTTTTTTTTTTCAAAATGAGATTAAGAGAAATATGAGAGAGAAAATTTGAATCTAAGAATAAAATAGTATGTATTAAATAGTATTTCAGATAACTTCTGGTGATTTACATGATGAAAACTGACATTGACATAATGTTGCATTTCTCTGCCCCATTTTTTTCTGACTCTCAAAAGGTCACATTTCAAGACAATGGTCCCTCAGAGCCATGAGAATTTAATACTGAAAAGCTATATTATTTCTAAGCTCTCTTTAAATGAAGAAAAAAAATGGTACAAGGAGTGATGAATGCACATATGCATTCTTACGATGAGATCTGGCATCAGATTGTAAGTGATTGATAAGATAATGCTGAATGTACCAACAGATTGCTCAAATATGAGTTATCTTTGAATAGAAAATAATGTATTATCTTTTGATCCGTAGGTGAAGTATATCACTGAAATTGTAAAGTTAACAAGACTTCTTTCAGCTAAGTAAGTTTCAATTAGAATAGGTCTGAGATAAATCTGAGATTAATCCATAAGAAAAAAAATATAAATATATACTTTTAATTGTAAATTGTTGTTAAAAGTGCAAAATCGCAAGCACTATGGAAAATAATGGTGAGGGTTTCAGGACTGCTATTTGTATAAATCACACAGTGCAGGCCTCATTTCAGCAGTTTATAAATATATTATTTGTTTGTAAGACTCAATTTCATCTTGAAGAATCAGTTGAAGTAATGGAGAATATGTTGTGCTGATGTTAACCAATCCTAAAATATTTTTCACAGTGTATCTAATTCACTTCTTGGTAAAACAACTGAAATATTTAAATAAAAATCCTTAACAAAAATATTATTTTGGTTATTCTCAAAGCATTTGTAAATTCTGTTTGAATTCACTGGTGAACCCATCAGCTAGAGAAAACATCTGGGCAGATATTCATTATCCTATTTAGCTCAAGAGAACAAACAAACATTCTGTCATTAGAAGACTCATATTCACTTATATGTCTGTCTAAAATGGTGTAGACTCACATCTCTTTCACCACAACAGGAAAACTGTCGCTTGTTCTTCCTGTGGGAGCTGTATAAAATATTTAAATTTTATTTAAACCAAAGAGTAAACAACATACTAGAATGCTGTGGATAGTCTCTTGAGAAGGGGAACATGGCCGTAAACATATCTGTATTCTGGCAACTAGCAGATCTGACCATTATGATCTTTCCTCTCAACTGAGCATTTGAATTGCTAGACCACAAGTCACTTTTCAATGTGGTTTCCTCACTCCCTTCTATTGCAGCTTTTGTACTTTAAATGTACTTTCCACTGGAGAAAATAAGGCGCTAATGTATTGCTGGTTAATACATTGTTGATCTTCACATTAGAAAGACACACTGGGGCTGGGGGGGGGCGTTGACAGAATATTTAATTGCTCACCCAAAATGAATAGCATCAAATGGAGATACTCAGAGCAATATCTTTGCTATCTTTGATTTTCCTGAGTCTTAATAATTAGGACATTCAAAGAGGTGAAAGTTATATATTCATACTCTCCTATCAGGAAGAGCAACCGATTATTAAACCTCCCGTAAGTAAGCATCTTACCTAGTAAGCTTTTTAGCAGAAGAATTGCTATCTCCCTTTGTTGATATTTCTCTGAATTAATCCCTTTGTTTTCTTTGTGCCTTTCTTCAAGTGTCCTGAAATTAAATATTTTGACTATTTTTTAACAAAGCTTTTTTTCCCCTATTTCTTACAGTATTGGTCTTCTAAGAAAGCCTTGGACAGAATTTCACCCTCAACGCATTATATACAGAAAGATGCATATGAGATATCGTGAAAAATAACATGATTTAATAGTAACAAATTTATCTGTATAATATAGACAAGCATGCACACAGGCAAATGCACTCAATTGTGTATTTGCTACAATCAATTTGTACCACAGAAAGAACAGTGTCATTATCATCAATGATAATAGCTCTGCTGCAATGATGAAAAAAAAATATATACATATGTTTCAGCAAGACTAAAACATGCAATACAGAAGGCAAAGTAAATATTGTAATTCTTTTATCAGAGTGGAAATTGTTCCAGCAATTGTCATTAAAATTCAACTTTGCATTTGCATAATCATTATTTCCATTGTTTTAACTAGTGCAGAAATGGGACTTCTCTTGCTTTTTTATATTAAAACATGTCAAGAAAGCCTTGCGGTCTCTCACACTTTCCTCTGCCTGCTTTTTGTCTTCTGTTGGCTACAATCTAAGGCTATGGAAAAGAAAATAGATAGCATCTGCTCAAGGGTGTGAGATTATATGAAATCATAATCTTTTAAAATAGAAAATACAGAAAATGTACTTTACTTGCCAAACTTTCATAATTTCAATCCAGCCAGGGGTTTGTGGGTTTTTTTGTTTTGTTTTGTTTTAAGCCACATGCTGTGTCACAACACCAAAAAACACATTCCATGCATGAATAACATTTAAGTGTTGCAATAGTCAAAAAAAAATGTAAAGGGATATGCCACAAACAGATGCCCTTTTTATTTTGGGAAGCCTTTAGATGCTGAGAGTTGAAGCCATTCCACATTTCAGTTCTGCTGGAAGTCCCTTCCAAAAGCCAGAAAGAAAAACTACCAAGAAATCCAATCCAGTTTTCAACAAGAACCAGAGAATCCCACTGTTCTGGCCTTATGCCGGGTTATTATGTGAATGATTCTCCATGAAATCTCATTACGTGATGAGTTCTCCAACAGGAGTTTGTTAGCTGTAAATCACCCCCGTTCCTCAGAAGCAACTATTTTGAAACTAAATGATGGGGCATCTTTTAGCAGGCAGAAAAAGAACTGGTAGAAATGAATTATTGATTTCATGCAAATGATTTTACCCACCCACAAACCAAAACGTCACTTGTTTCTCAGTCCTTGGAACTATTATTATATAGACATACAACTACTGCATAATTTTTACTTCTTAACCATAACCAACTCACTGTTGGGTTTCCTCACGGTATATTAGCCAGTAAGCTCCATAGAAGAGCCTGAACAAAATAGCTTTTTCCACGTAAGATCAATAAAGATGACCATGTAATCTTTTTTGTCCTGATGTTTATTAGGAGGAATCAACCAAATTCACAGTCAGATTCATTTATATAAAAAATTAACCTCCTATTGAAACTAGTCTTCATGCTTCATGTGTGTAATCAAGGATGTGAGTCAAGAACCTTCAGAGGCAACTATCCCATCCATAAGCATCTAAAGAAATTGGGATCACACTCAAGAAATGTTCTGTTTTGTTTCCAGTTGAGAAAGAGTTCACTGTAGCAATTCCAGAAGGAGTCTTAACCTAAACAGCTAATTTTAAACAGCTGAAGTTGGATGAAATGCTTCCTATCCTAAATTACTGATAGACAAATTATAGTTATAATAACCGAAAGCAAAGTATTGCTTTATTTTTGAGCTCTTCTAGCTTTGGGAAGAGGATGTGCCATAGATCTTCAATGAAAATAGCTTAGATAATCTCACACTCATATTTAGTTGTTTTAATCTGTGAACTGAATCCTATATGACGTTAAGAAAATCACCACTTACTTTTTACACTTGCAGGCTTTTAAGAAACTTTCTTTATTAGGCTCAAATCATCTTCATTCTTCTTTTGAATAAATGAATTTGGGATACTCTCTGTAGGATTAGGACGTAGCAAATTTGGTCCCATCCAAGTTCTAACCTCTGCGATGGACTGAAAAGTGCCTTGGCACTGTGAGAAAGCTGCAGTGCATGTTTGGTCTGTCCTGCACCAAGACACTGCAGCATCTGAACTGAGGCAAGTCCAAGCGCAAAGCAAGGGCAGATCTCACCTTGCACGGTTGTGACACTGCAAACTGATGTCCATTTCTGCCCAGCTGCTGAGCAGATCCTGCTGGCTGTCCATCCACATCATCTGTCTTTTCCCTTCTCTTATCTTGTATTGGTCAATGTGGCAAACATGCAGAGAAATATTGTCCTATTAAATGCAAAACACAAGGGCATGGAACACTAACAGCACAGGGGGAAATGTAGCAGATGTACCAAATCTCCCTGCACATCCTCATAAGAAGCAAGCAAAGTCACGATCCTTGTGATTTTTAAAGAGCAAACGATATATGACCGTTCAATCCCAAAGAAATTGTGCATAGTATATGTTTACATGACAGCACCGTTACATCTGTATCAAATGATAAATAATTTCCCTAGCATATCCCAGTCCATCAAACAGCTGCGCTGTGCTGCTTCTATAGCAACTAACAATGCTCAGGATGTGGCCAACGAACTGCAGAAGTGCTTGGCACTCAGCAAGCTGGAGACAAAATGCTAAAAGCTGACTTTCCTGTTTCAAGTCATATGATTGTGGCAAACTGAAAGAACATAAATCCCACTACAACATCCATGGGGCTATTTAGTTTCTTGTAAATCTTTAAATGGATGGGGGGGAGGGCACACAAAACATATATTGAAAAGCATTTGCTGTTGGTGTGTACATGAAAGGGTGTTCTGGATTTATATTTTGGAAAATCATGACCTTTCCCAGAGGGTTACTTAAATATTTGAAGCAACAGAGATCTCAAATATGCGCTGATGTATATCCTTATCAGAAATTACTGTAGAAATTATGCTTATGCGACATTCAGGAAAGCATATGTTTACAGTTCGTTTCATTTTCCTATTGAAAATGTATAAGCCTATCAGCTTCACCTTGAAAAACACTCACAGTGGGAAAAACAGTACAGTTTATTTAGAAAATGCTTTTGTAAGAATATTTCTTTATATCTTTCAGCATTATTTGGGAGGATATGACCTTAAAAAAGACAAACTGTCAGAAAAGGAATGGGAAGTAGAAGAGATTTCACAAACTTTTTCTTCTCTTCTGATTCTGCGAGACCTTTCCCCTTTCCCCATTTTCCACAGAATTTGGTATTCAGACAATCTGTCTCTTCTATCCTAAATGTTCTTGAAAGTACTAGTTATCTTTAGTAAGCCTTGAAGCATTTTCTGTGCAACATGTGCTTATTTTCTTATTTTCTTATTTGTTTGAGTAGGGGTATAACTTCAAGAGATTTCAGTTTTTATGGCAAAGCAAGCTTAATACATTCCTTATCTTCTCCTCTTATTGTTTCTGCAAGTTTAACTAAAAGGTTTTAAGGAATCTATCTATCTACAGCATCCTCCCCTCCCAAAACTTTTCTCATAGCACTGCTGAAGAGGCAGCAAATTTGCATGGAAGCAGGAAACTGCCAGCCAGAGCTGGCTGTGGGGAAAGAAGAAAAAAAAAAAAACTTAATTTGTCATGTCATGAAATTATACTCATAGAAACCATTGAACACAGAGTGTCCTTGGAAAATGTAAAGTTAAACATTTAGGCTCTTATGCTAGAAGGTGCTTAAAGTTTTGAAGAAGTCGTAGGCTATCCTTATTTCTCAGCTAAGCACAGCCATCCATTAAATGTATCTGTAGAAGCTGAATGAATTGAATACAAAATGCTTTTTTAAACCTGTGTAAAACAGATTTGCTGTTGACTGACCTGTCACAACAGGCTTATTCAGCAGAATAATCCAGATCTCATTTCAGCACAGCATTTCAGCCTTAACTTTAGGGATGCGAATTAGTCACCCTGATGACAGGGGTACACCTTCAATGTCTTGGCTAAACTGAGCCAATTGGGAGACAATGGGTTTTACCAAGACAGATTCCTGCTTTTCAGCTCCTGGATCAGAATGTGAATTTCTGCTAAATAGCACATGAAAACTAAAATTCATTTAAAATAATGCTAACATACCCTTTTTAGTCTGGTGTCATCGCTGTGGTGCAGCTCCCTTGCACTCCCTTGGACACACCTTTCCCACACTTTCTAATTGAAACTGTCAGAAGACATTTTACAGCATATGAAGAGACCGTGTAAGTAGCAGCACACAGCTGTCAGTGAGAGAAAAAAGCTGAAAGGTGAGAAATCATAGAAGTGAAAAAGAACCAGTTTCAATAGAAATTTTCATCTGGCAGAAACTGTACCAGAATAAATAAGGCAAAGAGCAAGTGGATGTAAAGAGCAATACACTAACAAGGAAATATTTATTTGGAAATACTTTGGGACTTGCATATGTGTGTATGTGTCTTTAGTCCTCTGTGATCTGCGTGAAAAAGCCACAGACTGGAAGCGAAGTACAGGCTCCAAGATACTTTGAGAAAAGAGTAAGAAATCTACTTAATCACATTTGACAAAATCCATATAGTTCTGGCTTTACTGTGATTGTCTAGTTTTTGCCTATCAACAAGTCAGGAGAGCTGCCAGGCAGTGTAGTGCTTAGGAAACCAGAAAAAAAAAAAAGGGGAAAAGAATACCAAAGAAAGTCTCTGAAATTCAGAGTTGTACCTTTTATTTTTCTCTCATTTGCACAAGTAACATCTACACAGCATATTTCTACAGCCAAGCACATGCTCACTAAATAACATTCACATTGTGTTTGTGACTAAAGTGTAAGATACACTCTGAATAGATATAATCCCTTTCAAACCAATAGCACCAAGAGACTTATGATCTCCCTGCTGAAGAATTAATAGCACACTCACCACATAGTTTTTGTGTTCAACAATTGTTATTCTCTCAGACAGTGTCCTGGCACAGTCTGATGCTCAATAGTTAGTCTGGGGAAGGCCATCCTATTTTCAGGGAAGACTGGCCATATGGTAGCAAGCCATGCACTTGTCCTCAGAGCTAGGCAATGGGTCCTGGTTATACTAGTACAAAGTATGTCTCTCTCACTCTGGCTTTGATCAGAAGTACTATCCTGAATGTAAGAAATGTTTCAATGTGATAGTCTTGTCAAATTTGATCTGTTGCTTTGGAAAACATCAGTCCTGACAAATCTTCCCTTTCCAGCTAGAAAATTTTTATTACAAAAAATTCCCAATTTTTATCCTGTAACCCTTCCCTTTCAAGGAAAATATTCTGTGTTGATTTATTCTGACATAAAAACATACTGATCACTCTATCCTAGTCTGATATTTCACATGATTTATTCTGTTAAAAATATCTAAAATAAACCATACAGATACAAGAATTTAACAGAATCACAGTTTAATCAACATTTTTTATTTAGATTTTCTAAAATACTTATTTGCCATAGCAAAAACTTAGAATAAATTAATATGAGACAGTGAATCACAGAATCACAGAATGGTGGAGGTTGTAAGGGACCTCTGGAGATCATCTGGTCCAGCCTCCCTGGTCTCCCTAGCAGGGTCACCTAGTGCACGTTGCCCAGGATCACGTCCAGAAGGTTTTTGAATATCTCCAGGGAAGGAGGCTCCACTACCTCTCTGGGCAACCTGTCACCCTCACAGTAAGGAATTTTTCCTGCAAATTCAGATGGAACTTCCTGTGTTCCTGTTTGTGCCCGGTGCCTCTTGTCCTGTTGCTGGGCACCACGGAGAAGAGTCTGGCCCCCTCCTCTCGACACCCTCCCTTCAGATACTTGTACACATTGATGAGATCGCCTCTCAGTCTTCTCTTCTCCAGGCTCAACAGGCCCAGCTCCCTCAGCCTTTCCTCACGGGAGAGATGCTCCAGGCCCCTCATCATCTCTGTAGCCCTCCGCTGGACTCTCTCCAGGAGCGCCATGGCTCTCTTGCACTGGGGAGCCCAGAACTGGACACCGTACTCCAGGGGAGGCCTCACCAGGGCTGAGGAGAGGGCCAGGATCACCTCCCTCCACCTGCTGGCAGCACTCTTCCTCATGCATCCCAGGATCCCACTGGCCTTCTTGGCCACAAGGGCACGTTGCTGCCTCATGGTCAACGTGTTGTCCACCAGCACTCCCAGGTCCTTCTCTGCAGAGCTGCTTTCCAGCAGGTCAGCCCCCAGCCTGTCTTGGTGCCTGGGGTTCTTCCTCCCCAGAGGCAGGACCCTGCACTTGCCTTTCTTGAACTTCAGGAGGTTCCTCTCCGCCGCCCAGCTCTCCAGCCTGTCCAGGTCCCTCTCAATGGCAGCACAGCCTTCTGGTGTGTCAGCCACTCCCCCCAGTTTTGTATCACCAGTAAACTTGCTGAGGAGGCACTCTGTGCCTTCATCCAGGGCACTGATGAATGAGTTGAACAAGACTGGACCCAGTAGTGACCCCTAGGGGACACCACTAGCTACAGGCCTCTAACTAGACTCTGTGCCACTGACCACAACCCTCTGAGCTCTGCCATCCAACCAGTTCTCAAACCATCTCTCAGTCCGCTCACTGAGCCTGCAGTTCCTGTGCTTGCCTATGCGGATGTTATGGGAGACAGTGTCAAAAGCCTTACTGAAGTCCAGGTAGACAACATCCACTGCTCTCCCCTCATCTATCCAGCCATTTATCCCATCATAGAAGACTATCAGGTTGGTTAAATATGATTTCCCTTTGCTGATGAATCCATGCTGATTACTCCTGATCACCTTCTTGATCACCTCTGCACCTCCTGATCACCTCCACATGCTTAGAGATGGCCTCTAGGATGAACCATTTCAACAACTCTCTAGGGATGGAGGTGAGGCTGACAGGCCTGTAGTTCCCTGGGTCCTTTTTCTTGTCCTTTTTGAAGACTGAGGTGACGTTTGCTTTCTTATACTGTAAAGTCTGTAGCCTCATTTTTTTAGGCTTATTCCAGCAACTACTCTGGAATGTGGTCAATTCTATAGGACACTAAGCAACCAGAGGAAAATTAAGGAGACCAGTTTCCCTTTGAGTAAGTAAAAAAATTTTTAAGGAGCTTAGCGCACTGCAGAATTAAATTCTACCAAGAATATAGTAATTATAATGTGGTCTGACAAGCTTTTTCCTGTACTTTAACAGTAGGCTACATTAGAGATCCACAGAATATTTACTCTTCTTGCAAAAGGAATTTGGAAACCTTGCTGAACTGAAAAGGGTTTCCCCCTTTGGAGCTGTGTTGCTCTGCAGGCTACATAAATATGTACTGACCAAACTGCTCACTGCAATAATAGAACCAGTAAAACATCACTGAGCATATAAAACATTCTGGGTAAATCTGAATTGCCATGTAAGGCAATTTAAATGTAAGGAAAGTTAGTTCCAAAAACACAGAGCTTAGCAACATGAGCCCTGCAAGGTATAGAAATTTAACTTTATCAGCTGCAAATTTGCGAGCAATTCATAAACTTCAGTGGTTTTTGGAAAGTTCTTTCATAAGTACTTAAAAAAATGTTCTCAATGTCGGTAATAAATGACAGCCACGGAATTTTGGCAGCAAATGTTTCAGGCATCCTCATGAAATGGATGAATATTTCCCTCCTCACATTAATTCATGTTACACCACGTACACGGGAGAATGATAATAGGGTTCTTCCCTCAATCCTGTCATGTATAAAATATTGTACCACTTCATAACATTAAAAGGGTGAGTGAGGCCAGACACTGCTTAAAAAAAAGGGAAACTTAAAAGTTTGAAAGGCAACATCTTCAGTGTGAAATGTAGTATTCATGAACACTGTCAAATACCAACCTCGTCTCAAGTGCTGGCTCCTGCTAATTCTTACTGACAGCTGTTCTTATGCTTACCTTGAGACATTTGGTTTTAAATGTCAAACCAGTTGGATTTTACTTCTTCCCTAAACATTCATGAACAAGATGAAGAACATGTTCGTTAAAAAAAATATAAAAAGAACAAAGAAATCATGCAAATGTGAAACATGTGAAATGTTCTGTAAAGATATTTCCTTTCACAGAAAAATTATCCAAAGTAAATTATTTCTTTCTGTATCTCTCGAGATTGCAAAATAGAGAGGATTTGATATATATAGTAACTACTACATGCAGAAGGATAACAATCTGCTAATGAACCTGTTTTTACAGTGCTTGCACTGGCATACTCAATTACAAGGGTGCTTGAGAGAAGGTGTGGGCATAAAAAGATTGATCTCAACCCTACTGCTCTCTGTGTGTCTCTGAAAAATCTGCTACCTCTCTCATGTGCATGTTCAGTAGCCGCTTAAAAGACCAGTGACTGATTGAAATCCTGTGGAAATCAGTGAACATCTTCCTATTAACTTGAATGATCTTTGAATTTGGCACATCTGTGACAGGTTGATGTGTCTTGCTTTGGGAAACTGATGAGCACATTTCTTGTGCTCTGAAGAGACCACAAGATTCATAAAGGCATTTGTAAAATTTGTCTTTGACCCTATATTGACTCTCACAGCGAGAGAAATTAATTTCCCTCTACCTTAGCAAATTAATCATCCATTAAAGCTACTTTTTAGCTCTTGATAGATCTAATGCCCTCCTTCCCCTCCACTTTTTTTTTTTCTTTCTTTAAACGACCTATAAAAGAGCATAAGGGAGCATAAGGAAAGTGATGGAACTCAGTTGCTTCATATCAAGACTGAACACCTTTTGCGCAGGGTGCTTTGGTCAGACATTCAAGGTTTATGTTTCCGCAGGGGGCTGGTAGGTTGGGTATTCCATGCTATGTTATACAAGGGTTCAAACTAGATGATCTCAAGTCTCTGAATGCATTGGAAGAGTATTTGTGTCTGTCTGTCTTAACTATTTAGACTGTATTCTCTGGCCATAATCTGTCCCTTTGCATGCATCTTTGCAGCACTTTATGGAATGAAATCTTGCACTGGGGCAGCACGGTGCTAATGGATATACCTGAAAGCATCGTGGGAATATTCTTTGACTTTCTAGTCTGACTGATCTTATAACTAATATTATCTTGTGTCAGGCTTCCAAGGAGATTACACTTCAGCAGTAACTAGATTTAGCATAATTTTTCTAAACAGATGCAGAGTGAAATAATCAGAATGTGCAAAAAGGCACTATTTGAAAGCATAGCACTACATGACAGTTGGCAGCTGCCTTAGGTAAACCTAGCAATCAGTATTTCTTCCTGTTGAATCTGAAAGTTGGTAGCTGGCTTCAGTTATTTATTTTTCCTTTTCTCTTCCTTCTGCTATCTGTGCCTAAGTAACCATCTCTCACCTACTTCCCGCTGCCTTGAATGAAGTACGAAAGCCTGAATTTCTAGCTAACATTAGATTATATGGCCATTTATTTCAGGAAATGCTATTGCTAAATCAGCTGAGGTTGTACGCTGGGCTGTCATTCTGGAGGCTGCTAACCTCTGCTTTCTCCTGAATGGTGATCAAAGCCCTGAGCCTTGGTCTGTGATTGTGCATTTAGCATTCATTTTTTCTCTGAGTCACCTCTTAGCTTGTCAGCACATCGCTGTCCCTTTTGATCTGGATGGACCTGGAACTCAATTACCTATTTTATTGGTACGTATGGCAAAGCACACTGGATTTCTCAGCTATCATTGGTGCAATCCAAATCAGAAACATGCTTCTTTCCATGACCAGTAGATCTTCTGACATCTCCCACAGACATTTAGAGACCCATCGTCCTACAAGCTTCAAAATTAGGCAAACGTTGCCTGACCAAGAATCTTCAAAACAAAAGAATGTTATGAGAGATCTAATATACAACAATTAGCAGCCTAAGCACTACAAGTATTTACTGACAAAGAAAGCTAAAATTTATGGATTTGCTCTTCATGAAATATCTATTATGCGTATTATGACCCCTATGACTCCTAGAAGGTCACTCTGACAGATGCTAATCAAGTCTGGAGACGTGTGCATGAACCCATCCTGTAGCTTTCTCAAGAGATTCTGTAACCGTCCTCTTCTACATGTGTAGGTATAGACACTATGCGTCATATGCTGCTACATTTTGCATAAAGATAAAGGACCTACAGCTGTTGCTGGGTCTTATGCATATTTGTCTACGTACCATTTCTTACACACATCTAAGCAGTGCTTTCTCATTACACTGTCACTGCTCAAAATGTAAAGTATTGCTCCACAGGAATATGCACCGCAGAACTTTACCCATTATTTGAGCTAAAACAGGGGTTCACTACTGCAGCTCCTGTAAGCAGACTTCAGTTCACAAGCTATGCACTTCACCTAGCCCTCGCTTAGACTTCCCGATATTTTATGAACATGACACTGGTGGGTCACTGTGCCAATGACTTCTGGAAATATCCTACATATTGCTTAGATTTAAAGATTTATCTTTACAAGAACACTGAATATCAGTTTCAGGTAACAAACAGTGAGCTAAATCCTTTTTCTGTAACAATTTGTCTTTTGTTTTATATGCTTTTCCAAACTTCTTCATTTAGCAGTAGTTTCAGTGGAAATAGTTTTGGAGTCATTATGGTCCGTAACTCGTCTATTTTTAAAGGATGCATTTAATCAAAACAGGTGCAGTACCCTTACTAATGTACACGGAGGGAGTTTATAGCTTATGAGTTTATCCTATGTGTTGCCTAATTACAGCACAATCAGCAATACAGTAAATTAAAGCTACAGAATGGAGTATTAGACAGGAGTTTTACAGCTGGAGAGTCGGTTAGAGGACAATTGCAGGTAAACATCCACCTGTAGGTTTAGAAAGGAAAGAACAAAAGAAGAGACAAAGATTAAAAAAGACTAATTAAGATGGGAGAGGAATTGTAACTAATGTCATAATTCAATTTATTTTTCTTTGCTAACTCATATAGAATTAAATATGTCCGTTAGGATACACTGTGTACACAGAATCTGTGTTATGTACTATTAAGCATTTTAAATGGTACTGTAACATAGCCAGGACTAGACTAAACCCTGGTTCAGCTGTGTGCCTAGGCCTGATCCCCAGTTCATTGAACATGATCCCAAATCTCCTAGCTATGCTACTGGGAACCCAAACCTCCTAAACCTTTTGCTACTAGTCACAGAGGTGTCAGGTGTGATCTGTACAGCTGTGATCGTCAGTCCTGCAAACATCAGAATTTCCAATTTGCCTAAGCAGCCCCCAGTAAAATTCACTAGGAACTGATGTTTTAACCCTAAGAAATCTACAATTTCATGCAGCTATTGACAGCAGCTAATTGTTTAAAACCAAAGAATGATCTTTAGCTACTCTTAATCTGACTTGAAGCCAGAGGTCTCCTAGACTAGAAGGTGCCTTTATCAAGAGTAAAGAGGATGTGATAGTATCTTCTTTTCATATACAACTTGAATGACTGCAGCACTTAATTAAGCAGTGGTACAAAGCAGTTATATGGAGACAAGTATGGGACCATTCATGATGGCGCTAGCTTTCTTCCTTTAGTGAAAGTCATCATTATTTTAAGCAAATAGAGGATATTTAAGAGGAAAAATGGAAGCCAGAGTACTTTCTAAGTTAGTGCAGAAGCTTGGGAGCTCACAGGTTAAATTACTGGTACTTTGCATGGCAGAAGAGATTTTCATGTATATCATATAGGTCTTAAATGACTTTACTAATTACTAGATTACTAAGGGCAAGATGAGAGCGTGGTAGGACCAAAAACATGTAATTCAAAGTTGTAATCAGTGGCACAGAGTCTAGTTAGAGGCCTGTAGCTAGTGGTGTCCCCTAGGGGTCACTACTGGGTCCAGTCTTGTTCAACTCATTCATCAGTGCCCTGGATGAAGGCACAGAGTGCCTCCTCAGCAAGTTTACTGGTGATACAAAACTGGGGGGAGTGGCTGACACACCAGAAGGCTGTGCTGCCATTGAGAGGGACCTGGACAGGCTGGAGAGCTGGGCGGCGGAGAGGAACCTCCTGAAGTTCAAGAAAGGCAAGTGCAGGGTCCTGCCTCTGGGGAAGAAGAACCCCAGGCACCAAGACAGGCTGGGGGCTGACCTGCTGGAAAGCAGCTCTGCAGAGAAGGACCTGGGAGTGCTGGTGGACAACACGTTGACCATGAGGCAGCAACGTGCCCTTGTGGCCAAGAAGGCCAGTGGGATCCTGGGGTGCATGAGGAAGAGTGCTGCCAGCAGGTGGAGGGAGGTGATCCTGGCCCTCTCCTCAGCCCTGGTGAGGCCTCCCCTGGAGTACGGTGTCCAGTTCTGGGCTCCCCAGTGCAAGAGAGCCATGGCGCTCCTGGAGAGAGTCCAGCGGAGGGCTACAGAGATGATGAGGGGCCTGGAGCATCTCTCCCGTGAGGAAAGGCTGAGGGAGCTGGGCCTGTTGAGCCTGGAGAAGAGAAGACTGAGAGGCGATCTCATCAATGTGTACAAGTATCTGAAGGGAGGGTGTCGAGAGGAGGGGGCCAGACTCTTCTCCGTGGTGCCCAGCAACAGGACAAGAGGCACCGGGCACAAACAGGAACACAGGAAGTTCCATCTGAATTTGCAGGAAAAATTCCTTACTGTGAGGGTGACAGGTTGCCCAGAGAGGTAGTGGAGCCTCCTTCCCTGGAGATATTCAAAAACCTTCTGGACGTGATCCTGGGCAACGTGCACTAGGTGACCCTGCTAGGGAGACCAGGGAGGCTGGACCAGATGATCTCCAGAGGTCCCTTACAACCTCCACCATTCTGTGATTCTGTGATTTCAAGTTCTAACGTAGAAGAACTTACAGTCCATAGTTCAACCAGAGAAATAAGATTAGCTCAGGATGTATTGTTTGTAGTTAAATGGCTAATTGTTACATTGTGCTAAATTATTTATTTTTGATGGAATTAGTTTGTCTCTTTTTTGCTATGTTAAATTATTGATAGTTTCTGTAAATCATTTTTTCTTTATACCTGTTTATTCTAAGCTTTTGCAAAGTGCCACTTTCTTTTTAAATTTCTCAAGAATGTGCTATAAAATGCTGCAGAACCATTTTATGATACCTTACTTAAAATCTAGAAAGTTTAACTGTTTCACAGTATATGAGTATATGTGTTTCATAACTTCAAGATCTCTTATTTCCCACAATCCTCCCATGGAAACAGCAGCTTTCTTTAACAGGGTGACTTGTGTTTCTGCAACAAGCCTCAACGTTTCTGTTCCCATAAATTCAAAAAAACCCAAAAAATACAAATCACATGGAGAGGAAAACTACTAAATAAGTTGTTTCTCAAGAGGCCGGGTGAGGTTTACCCTTGGAAAGCTACACTGCAAGCCAAGGACAGTATGTATAAATGCTTTTCATTGAGTACATTTTTCGCTCCACGGAGACCCATCAGCCCTCTGGGCAAATTCCTCCCATGTTTTCTCAGCACACCCATAAATCTTGAAAACCCTCCCACTGAAAAAAACAACAACAAATGATACTTACTCCAAGGCAAGCACAGCAAATCAGTTAATATGGTCAAATAGATCTGATTTTATTAGGGACAGATGAACGTGTGGGTTGATTCTTGAGAAAACATTGCAAGCTTCTTGCTGACAGTGATAAAATCTTTTGACACTTGGACTTTATTATTTGCAATGTCCAGCCTTTTCATGTTAAAAAAGAAAACACAAACTTTCTGAAGTCAGTGGAGTGGAGAGAAAAAGAGTCCTTAAAAGGATGGATCCTCATTACCTACCACAGGCTGAGCAAACAAACGTTCCAGAGGAAGTCTTCATTTCCAGAGCTTAAGGAGATCCCTGTAGCAAACAGTGCTGACAAAGTGTATCTACATCATCCGTTCATTAATCTGTATTACTTCTTTTAGTGCTTCTGCTGTTGAAGCCAACTCTGTGATTGCAGTGTATTCGCTTTGGAAGGATTTCTGCTGTATCATGCACTAGGGAGAAATAACTATTGAGTGCAATTTAACTCTCTAAGCCGAGGGGAAAAAAATGAATAGTAATTATTCCCGCTTGCTTGCCTTTCAGAAAATGTGCACTTTAAAGGCTCATGTAACTATAAAAGCAGTTGCATGCTGAGCAGTTTTGAAAGATTTTTAAACAGTTTGAAATTCATGATATTTACTGCCTCACAAGGACCACTGACAGCTAGGATAGCTTTGGATCCACTGTTTATTTTTCATAAATCAGATATGATTAAAACAGGGAGCAGAAGCCTGAATCTTGTGAATCATCCACTTGCATATGATTTCTTTGTGTTGGGTTTGTAATAATATGCATTATTTGAAACTCTCATACATAAGAGGATTCTCTCTTATACATGGCGCTATATACTAGTTAACAAGTCAGAGATAGACTGAGATGCAGAAACATCAGTCCTCCTAATTGGAATACTAATTACTAGTTGTCATCGCCTTTATTCCTACTTTGGAGAAGTATATAAAATATTCCCTGCTTCCAGCTGTGCTTTAATATAAATTTAATATAGAATCACAGAATAATTTGTGTTGGAAGAGACCTTTGGAGGTCATCTAGTCCAACCTTCTGCTTAAAGCAGGTTTAACTTCAAAGTTAAATCAAGTTGCTCAGAGAATTGCCCAGTCAGCTTTTGAATATCTCCAAAGCTGCAGATCCCACAGTCTCTCTGGGAAACCTGTTCCTGTGCTGAGCCACACTCTGTTCATTTTTTTCCTTATATCTAGTCAGAATTTCCCTTGCTACAGTTTGTGAACTTTGCCTCTTATCCTTTTACTGTGCATCTCAGGGAAGAGCCTGACTCTGTCTTCTCTATAACCACCCATCAGGTAGTTAAAGAAAGAAGTTAGATCTCCCTTAAACTTCTCTTTTCCAGGATAAACAAACTCAGGCCCTTCAGCTTCTCATCTTATGCCCTATCCTCTGGCCATCTGACCACCTCATTGGACCTCTGCTGGACTTTCTCCAATTTTTCAGTCTATTTCTATTGCAAGGGGAGGGGGCCAAAACTTGACACAGCACACCAGAGGAAGCCTCACAAGCACTGAGTGGAGGGTGAGAAGCTACTCTTTCAACATGCTGAATGAACCATCTCACAATATTCCAGATTTGGGCCTCAGATGAGTAACAAGCCTTCCAAGACAGTAAGTCTGGTTGGCATCCCTTTCTACATCCCTCCCTTAGAGGGTCACCGCTATTACTCTTTCTCTCTGTGTCAGTGGCTCCATAATCTGGATCAGGCATTACCATCTGGACTCCTTCCCAATCAATCTCATTCCTCCTCTCCTGCTGCCAGGTCCTTATACATTTTTTATGCACAAACTCCTGAAGGTGGAGAAACAGCTTACTTTCTGCCAAAAGCCACAGTCTTCCAGCTTCCATGGTCATGAGTGTCCCTGTCCTTCCTCTGCTTGATCACAGCCACCGACTGTCCCTCTTGGGCAATGTGGGTCTGGAATTCTTGCACCTACAGGGTCTCTGCAAATATCTCTCATCAATCTCTCAGTTGTCCTCCCTGCTGTGATACGATCTGCTCTTCTCCTTCCCTAGCCCCTTCAGCAGGTGGTTCATTGACTTCACTAGAGCACACCTCCTATAGGTGAGGCTGCTGTTGCCCTAGCACTGACCTTGGCACCAGCCATCCCTGCAGCCCAAGACCTGCACAACTCTGTCCTCCCCTAGCACATCCACCTGGGTTAGCTGCAAGGTCTAATCCACTTTAAAAAGGACTAACAGAATTTTTACTTAATTCTTCTAGAGAATTTGTTTCTTTTAAAATTTACTAGTTCTTTTATTAAAAGAAAAATATATATACAAACTGCCATTCTTTTGATGAAAGACAAAAAATGAAGTCAGTTGTGAGATTACCCCATTTCTACAGTAGAGAAAAATCATCCTTTCCTCCCTTCATTCTTTGAACCTTGATTACAAAGACTATAAAAAAGATACACAGTATAATATTCACCTATTGAGGTTACAGATTTCTATGTGAGAAATAACTCCACGTTCTTTCCTAAGCAGTTGCCTGAATTGTTACCCTGAAGCTATTTCCACATAACTTTTGAATTTCCCACCCCGCTGTTCTGACAGCTTTTGAAGCACTCTTCTTTGTAATGTGCAGCTTCCATCCTAGGAAAAACTCTTGTACTGTAGTGAATGTTTAATGTCTATTTAAAAGCCCTGACCACTTTCAGCTTTTCAGTTTCCTCTGCTAAAATTAACAGCAAAAACGGTTTTGCTTATGTTCCTTCCTTGTCTACAACTTACATTCTTTGCTGATATACATTAAAGAGTTCATAAAAATGCATCATGGACCCATTTAAAGTATGTCATTAACTGCTAATATGAGACATTAAGTTGCAGTGCTTTGATAAAGATGATCATGTACAATTATATTTGATGATGGTAATTCATAATTACCATTTTTCTTACATTTTTAAAATACGGTATGGCAACTGCTAAGTATTCAAAATTTCTATATATATTTAAGAAATAAATACTGTTGTAAAGCTGACTGTCCAGTCATGACCACTATGATTGGACATTTAACTCTTCTCAGTTTTTCCCATCACAACAGCACCTCTTGAACTGTTAAAAGATCTGGTAGCTAAGTTATATTTATAAGAGCTGATGGCCATTCTTTATAAAAAGCTCTGGATAACTTGTTTTCTCAAAAGGCACTCATATGACAATTGTTTTCAATAAAAAGGACTTTGTTACTCAGAGGATAAAAATTTCTTCAGGCTACAGAAATTTTTTTGTCCCTATCTTTTATGTTGAAATACCAAAAAAAAATTATTAAGATCATCATTAAGAGCATCTTTTTAGTATTTGTACTGGTTTGTCTCAGAAAAAAATAGTTTACCTAAAGAACCATTGTATGCAAGAAAAAAAACTAAGACTGAGCTCATATTCACATGTAACTACAGAAGTCACATCTACCATATGGGGAAAGCTGGGAAAAATAGGAAACTTCTGGATCATATTATGCAAGTTGCTCTGAAATTTAATGTATGACTCATAATCTCTCTCCATTTTGGGAGATATACACAGACTACAAAAAAAAAGATACAGGAGGAGGGCTTTACTAGCATTTAAACTCCCCTGACAGATTTATCATTAAATTTAACCTATGTGTTATCTTAGACAGAAATTTCCATCAAAAAATCCCTTCATTAGGTGCAAGACAGACTAAGGCCTCAGGAAGAAATTATAGAACCGTGGGCTTCTTTTGGTTTTCCTTCTACTCTTTGCTCATCACAAACGTTTTGCTGCAATACTAATGTTTCAAAATTTAAACTCCATTGATGGTGCAAGGTGAAGACACTAATGATGGTTATTGCACAATTTATAATTGTTTTAGTGTTTATTAACTAAAGTTTATACTTGAGACGTTTTCAAAAGAAGCATTTTTTCTTGTTTGAAAACTCTAGTTTCTGGAAAATATATATTTTTTCAAACAAAAACATCTCCTGTGGTTAATATTGTTACTCAAAACACAGGGCAAAAGTTAACAACTTGTTCAAAATATTCAGCAAAAATGATATTTTTCTGATTTTTCATTTCAAAATTTACAATTATTTTAGCATATAATGGTCAAAAATGGGAATAAAATTATTAATCTCATGCTGTACCAACTGTATGAACCTTTTGCTTCATGCAGCTGTACTTTTTGTGGAGGAATACACATATTTAGGGAGAATATAACACCAGGGCTGGATACCGAACCCAGAGGGAGTTTGAATGAAAGAGAAATCTGGCAGAGTTTTTTTGTTCATTTTTTAAAGGTATTTTTCAGTCAGGAAAACATTTTTGTCTTGGGAGAACTTTAAAAAAAAACTTGGGAAAGTAGAAAATGAATGTACACATTGAAACATACAGGCTTAGTTGTGTGTATTTAAATAATGTTATTGAAGTTGCTAAGTAAAGCATAGAAATGAAAAGAAATAACCAAGCTATTGCTACTGGGCAATTTTAATAACCTCCCTTCTTCAATATGATACAGTATTTTGTTATATGTTCTCTTAGCAGTGCTCCCCTGCGCTCCCGCCTCACTCATTGCACATGGCGACAGCAAAGGCAGACTCGTAGATTATTTCTGCCAGTCTTCTGTGCTGGCACTTCTCTGCCTTGTATAATTAATTAAATACTTAAAGTAGAGAGAAAGAAAAATAGGAAGAAATTCTTGACAGAGATCAGTATGCTCACCAGAGAAGAGGAAGACCCTGATTCACGTTTCTGCTCTGTATAAAATGGTCACAAATCCACTCCCTGACAAGTATTCTTGCAGTCGTCCTGTGCTCTGCTCTCTTGTTACCTTGCCAAGGTGTAACAAGTTAGCAATCCCCCTTTTCGTAGCCATCTGAAGACGGCTATTTCTAAACGGATTTTTAGATAGCAATCACTAGGTAGACGACAATTGAAAGAGCCTCTGCCAAAGGCCATGGAGAAGGGGAATGAAGCTCCTTTGGGCACGTCCTTCCTGAAAGAAATCAAAAGGAGTTTTTGTCTCATGGTCTGCGTTGTTCTGACTGCACTGAGCAGTGATAGGCATACTTATTCAGAAATTAGAGTTTTTGAACAAGAAAAGGAGTGTTTGAGCAGCATCTCGTGCATCCTCAGTTGCCAGAGGTGCTGCACATAAGTCCCCATATCGGCTTGCAAGAGGAAGGCGCTGTGGTTAGAACCAGTGATATTTCTTTATATCATGAGGAAAGCAAGCAGATAGGTTGATCATATTAGTTTTTATGGGACCAATTGATTTATCTTGCCCCTTCATCCTTCCTTTTTGTAGTGCAAATCAAGAGGCAGACACAATTAAACTCTTCACTTTAAAACTAGAATTAATTTTTCAATTATTTCTAATAAAGTGTTGGTCAATTTACATGTATATCAGGTCCTTTACATACAGACTATAACTACTGTTAGCGGTGAGAGAAATAACATTGAGGCTGTTCCTATGGGGGAAAAATGTTAGCATTCAGCTTTCTAATTATTAACACGATTAATCTTCTCTCTTGCTGTTTTTAGAACTCCAATCAAACTATTTAAAAATGTAGAACCTGCTCCATGGGGAAAAGAACTCTTAATTGGGCAGGATGTGCAGATTTTCTATACCTAATTGAGGGTTCAGGTTAACTACTCCTTGCGAGCACTATTGTGAACTAAGGGAGTTGCTCCTTCCACTTCCTCTGTAATAGTGCAGGAGCAAGAAAGAGACCTGGTTTCAAGTCCCGCAGAGCAGTTGCAAATGTGAGGGTGATTATAATAATTATCCACAGGAGCTGTGTGCATAGCAGCAGTATAAAAATGTTGCAAGTTGGATGCATGACTGAAAAAGGAAACCAGTCAAGACTTAAAGGTCACAGGCATAGATGGTGTTATGATGAAGGTCTCAAAATCACTTCATCATATCAGTCATTCACTCCTAGTCTGGTTAATATAGCAGGCTTTTTTTTTTTTTTGTCTCCTATGAGGGCAGTCCCCAGTAGAGGCCAACGGAATTAAACATAAGAAAAAATCCCAAAGCTAATAAATAAATAATAAATTTAAAAAAAGAAGGTTTACACATGAAACACACTCCCTTAAAGGGTTAATGTCTTTTGTTTCCTTCCCTTTCCCTACACAAATCCCTCTCAAGCTCTTCTGCTTTGATGCCCACAGAAAATCAGACAAGCAGTGATGGTAGATTGAGTTACAGCCAGGAAGCTAATTTTATTCATTAAACCAAAGTACAGTGATGGGGAATTTCTTAGAACTATCCGTTGTACATAGACTGTGTGTAATGCAAATGCAGCAGTGCCTATGACAAGCACCTTCACGCTGTGAAAATCACACACCGCAGGTTATAAACAGGAGAGGAAGCCCTAGTGCCCACCAGCTCTACTTTTGCCATTGGCTGTGAGGCCAGGATTTCAGCCAATAATTATGCAATAATTTCAATATAACTGATAATAGGGCTCCATCCTTTAATCAGGTCACACAGCAACAGCTTTGCATTTGTCTTTACACATGAGGCCATTTTGTAAAAGAGCTGTAACATTCACAGGAAAAAGGGGGAAGGGACTACTGATATATGTCTTATTTATAGTAGGATTTCCACAAAGATTAAGTTAAAAGGACTGCTCCACAGGAAAAAAAACTAAATGCTTTTAATATTTCAGTTTTAATATTATGGCTGCAACCTGAAGAACATCAAAGGCATCTTAGCTCTGCAAGCTGCTTTTTTCTGAAGCTCCTCTATGCAAGGAGCCAATTAATACTTACAACAGAATATGCAAAACAGCTTGTTGAAAATCTGGTTGGATTGAATGAGTAAGCTTTATACCACAACTCCCAAACTTTTCCATTCACGACTCTGCTTCCATTTGCACTTCTAGGCTTGCTTCCAGATTTCCTAGTTTGGGAAATGCTGCTTTGGGCCCTGGAATTAAAAGCATATGTTGAGATTCAGCCTGACCTTTAGAAAGCACAAGTAGGTGTAGGAGATGGTGAGGGGGCAGTAGATGGAGGAGCAGGAAGAGTCAGTAAGTATCTCCTTCCCCCACCCACAAACAAACTTTTAATTTTAACCTCTTTCTTACTGCGGTTTCTTTTTGCAATGCTATTCTGCATATGTGTGCACGTGCACCTATATGCCAGTTTATCAGTGTTCCCATTTCCCTTTATTAATTTTACAGTTCTTGGTCAATTTCCGCACAGAATGGAGGTCTGATTCCTAGAGTTTTCATAAAAACAAAGGTCAAGCAATGGAAAAAGGATTTTTAATGGTCCCCCACGCAAGACTGCAGAGCAAACTTACTCCTTCCTGGAGAGTAGAGAGTCCACCCCTCTGAGATTTCTAGTGGAGATCCTGCCTCACCAGCAGTGCTGCTCAGTAGTGCCGTAAACTTCCTCTGGCACCAGGACATCCAGCTGTATGACACAGGAAACCAGGCTTTGCTAATTCCTCTGCTCAGGAAGTATGCTTTATTAATCAATATTGTGATGGTACCTAGAGGCTAAATATGACACAAGTATGGCATTACCAGATTGGATGCCAGTAGCAGAGGGTTCAGCAAGGTCAGGTAGATTAAGAGAGCAGATCTTGAGGGTCTCACACTGGGAGGTAAATGCATGATAATCCCTTTTAGACCCACTATAAAGTAAACTGCCAGCTGAACAGCCTCAAGCCACTACAAGACAAACTGAACTGGTTCAGATGGTGACTGGATACTGGGAGAATCCATAAAGGGCCTCTGTTTCTCCATAAAACACTCAGAAAAATATGAGTCAGAGAGTGATTTGTGAACCCCTCCTCCCTTCTCCTACTTTCTGCAGCAAGTGCCTGTAAACCCAGACTCTCAGTCTAACATATTTAGTCTTGTCCTTGAAAATTTAATTAAACTTAGCAGCACAAAATGGCTCTTTACTCTGCTAGTGGACAATATTGCACTCTGTATCACAGTTTCCATCTTTGAACTACTTTTCTGTGATGATAAAACTCAAATTAAAAAAAAAAAATTAAATTCTGCTACATTTTCCACTAAGATAGAAGCTACAGACATTGTAATTTAGCCTCACCTGATCTCTAGAAAACCAATGGAAGATAAATGAACATTCATTTCTGCAGCTGTTTTGCTCAATAACCACAGTAATATAGTTGTTAGACATAAGCAGCACACATCAGCTCTGGCAGAGCAAAAGAAGGATTCCAGGCTAAGTACTTGATAAGCTTTCACAGTCAAGTGTTTGCACGTAATATCAGGATTTCTCCAATGCAAACGATGGTGGATGACAGCTGTCACTTAAGTGCACACAGTGCTCCACATGAGCAGGGGTTCCCAAGAGGTGAGTTGCGGAACAATTTCTATTCCATTAGGGACTGGATTTTGGCACTTTTCCAGAGAAGAGGGAGGGAATCCCTTTGATGCCCACAAGTAAGAGGAAAAACAGTATAGACAAGATTAAAGAGCGAAGTAAAACAAAGATTAAGTCTGAGGTTTTCAGTGGAGCCGGAGGGAACTAAGTTAGTTCAAAGGCCTCTAATTCTTTTAGGCTTTTTGAAATTCCCAGTCTGAGCACCATATTGCAACACTAATGACTGTAGTTACTCAATCAAGAAGAGACACTAAAGGAAGCTTGAGTAAGATCGCTATGAGACTGCATTTTAAGTAGAATTATAGTTTTAACAGCCTCATGCGATCTAATTCTGTTCCCTGCTTTCTACAGGATTCACCTTCCTGTCACCGCTCACCTTCCATGGGTGCACACACACCTGTATGACGTCCAGCTTTTTCTCTGCAGCTCAGACCCTAATCGGAACATTTCCCTTTTTTTCTTGTGAACTAAAATTTGCTCCAGATTGTAGATGGATGCTAAGGAAAGTTATAAAGGACTGTAATGTCTCTCAGAAGATTACATCATAAATGCACTCTCTGCAATAATTTTTGTTCAGTCTGGTCCTGTCTATGCCCCCATAGAAACTCAAGGCAGAGAGGACATAGGATTACCAGGAAAGAGCTCCCTTTACAAAACAACGGAAGAGAGGTTTCTGGTAGATTTAGATACATCCATGATGCATTGTACCTACCAATCTACATGCTGAGCAGCTGACCTGCCGTTTTTCAATCAATCTGTTATATCCCAGGTACTTCGGATGTATTGCACACATATATAAGCCATTTGTGTGAAATATTCACAGAAGGTCAGCTATATGCAGAGCATGTTGGACCTACTGTAAACGCACTCTATAACTATGCGCATGAACAAGCAAGCCAAATGTACAGCAAAATTAATCAGCATTACTGAGAATTCACAGGGCCTGAACAGTAAGTAGGATGGATGTGTGAAGTTCATTTTCACTTACTGCAGAGCTGATCCACATGCGTGTAAGGAACAAAGGCCAGGATTTCTCTGGCAGCCTAAGTGGAAATATTGATCTTACAGAACTTGTGACCATCTGGAAAGTCAGGAAAATAGATAAAACCCTCAAAAATTTATTGACAGGAAAAGTAGACATATATAATGAAACATGTATATTAGAGCTAATACAGGATCAAGGAAAGAATATATCTCATGGGATACTGGTACTCCAAAACGCCAGGAAAATGGCTGAAACATATTACTGAATTTTGAATTTGTTTACATATAAATATATATTTTATAAATGCCCACCTTCATTATAGATTTTAGATTCCTTACTTAGAACATTTTTATTATTTGAAATAGCTTGAAGAACATTTAATAACAGTGTGTTTAAATTGGTGGCTTCTCTTCTCTTCTCAATTTTCAGTGCAAAAGTCTCTTTGGGAAGGATGAGCCACTTAGAGCCTTTCAGTGTGTTTGATTTCTTTGCTGTTATTTTTATCAACTTTTCTATTATAATTTCCTACTTTTTAGGCACATGACATAATATATACAGCTGTCTGGTGGCCATCTGTAAAAAATACTAGAGCAAGCCAGGACTACTCCTCATGAAAAATCACAAGAGGCAAGGTGCAATAAGCTTGTCATGGACAAGTTGTTCACAAAACTATTAATTTCAAATATGGCTTCGCTTACTTAGCATGATACCTGGCATCACACATAACAATTCTTTTTGCCAGATTGGTTGCTGAAATATTTTCATAACTACTTTGTGGAAAATCTGCATAATTTTAGTTTCTCCCTGTTTCCATTTTAAATAACTTTTTTTCTTCCTTTCTATGATATCTGTTATTTAAAATATCACAAGAAAGGGAATAACACTTGGGTAATCCTTCTGTAGGGTACTTGTTTTTAGAGGTAAATTGCTTTAAATTTGGCTATCCTGTTTTCTGTTTAATTATGTCATTGTCTCTTTTACTTTCCTTCCCTAAACTATTTAAAAGCATGAAGTTTTTTCAGAATTCCTGATTGAAATCACAGAACTTGCAAAAGCAGTTCAAACTTTTAATATTAATTTTACCTCATATAAATTAAAATAGTTGGAATGTGTATTTGTTTTTTGTCCTTGACAATTTACAATTTATTCCTGCAGAAAAAAGGTTTCAGAAGCTCAGACAATAAAAAATAGATCCTCTCATTCTATTTATTCTATAAATTCTTAAAGTAGGTCAATGAATACAATAGAAGAGGTGATGTAATTCTGTTATACTATGTTTGGCTACAGTAGAACATTATCCAATAATCAAGTTCATAATCTGTAATAAAAAAATAGATAGGTATAAAGTTTGTACAGGTACTGGCAAATCATGAGAGTGTTCGTGTTTGGGATGGATTGAAAGTCAAGTCTCTTGCCTCATGAGGTGTAAGCCAGATTTCCCCACACTTACAAACAGCAGGATCAAAACAAAGAAAACAAAGATTTTCACTTCAGTAGTTTTTAATGATAATTCAGTTCAGAACTACAGTTCTGATGAATGGGGTGTGGGTTTTTGTTTTTTTCTTTTTAGTTAGGAGAGAGATGACATCAAAACTTGCATGCTGGAAGACAGGCAGATAACCTGTACAGCACTGTCATACGTGACTGACATATGTAGCTGGATCCTCCTGGCGGAGTTATTTTAGGCAGGATCGGAGTTCTGCCCTGGTTCTGACTGGTTTTAGGAGTACTCAAATTTAAAATTCAAAATACGCCTAACCTGCTTAGATCCAGTTTGGAATGCAAAAACTCAGTCTGAAGTTTGGAGAAGGGAGGAGAGTGCCTTCTCATTCTTCAGAGCAGGGAGTAGCTGAGAGAAGAGCGGAAGGCGGCAGAAAGGACTAATAACCCAGCTCTGCATCACGGCCAACTGCAGGCAGGGAGCCCATTTTGCGCCATCCGGCAAAAACTAGTAAAGGCTCTCAAACGAGCAGCAATATCTTCTGCTTGGTGTGCTGCTGACACAACTGATATTACCACATAACCTAGCACTGAATTTCCCCATTAGACATAGTTCCCATTTTGATGATGTCTGACCACGGTGACCTAGGAAAGTACTACCACTTTCATTTTCTTACATTTGACCTATATCCTGCATTATTCACTGGGTACTAGAAAAGAAAAAAGTGCCATTTGGATGCTCCCCAGCTCCCATACTGCTCTTTCTTATATTTTCCTGGGGATTTGTGAACTGTGATAACAACCCGAAGCTTGCAATTGCAGACACAGGAAAAGGACATTGATCTAAAGAGAGGAGAGACTAAAGTAAAAATAGCAACTTGAAAGAGGTAAGTGTATAATTTATATCCCAGTGGCAAACCGTGCATATCATAAAGCTAGCAGAAATTTCTTACAAATATTTTTCCTCAGTTATTGTAAATGCTGGTCTCTGCAGCTTTCTGAAGCAGATCAAAATAAATGCAAAGGTAACATTTTAATCTCTTTGCAGGAAACGCAGACCTCAATAACAGCCGGTACCAGGTTCCCTTCTCCGCTTCCACGGTACGCTGCTTTGCACGTGTCTGCAGATCCTGAATGGTCAGCGCTGTTTCTCTTCATAGCTGACCGTTAACGATTTCTTAGCATGATCATTCTCTGATGTACAAGCACATAAACAAAACTGCAGCAGGGAATTTCTGTAGTCAAAGTTACAGAAAATATGAAATATGTCAGAGAGAGGCGAGAAATGCATACTTGGCAGAAAATAAATCATAAACAGCATCCTGACTTCAGCACATAACCAGATATTAGAGAGTTTGCTTTTGGCTGGTCATTAATGCCTGAGATTGTTCTGGGAATGAGGCTAGTGGCCACCTTATCCATGAGGTTTTTTTTAAAATTCATGTCCCTTCAGCAAACATTCATAGCCCATTGTAGAATCTTATATGTTTCCAGGGATTATTATTGTTTTACAGATGAAGATGGCATATTCTGAATATCACAGACAAGTCAGACTTTAAAGCTGTCTAAAGTGTCTAAATATTTATACATTCAGTTTATATATCCATATATCTGTATCTCCACAACAGCTACAGTTTCATATATTTACTTTTGCTCATAAAAACATTTGGGAAATGAATATTTAAAGCTAATAACGTCACAGACGTTACTTTCTCTAGAACCAGATTGCTATCTCCTAGGATGATTTTCAATATTATTGTTAATATTATTATTTCTTGACGATTTTTATACCTTCCTTTTTTTTTTTTTTCCCTCTTGGGCTGACTGAAAATGGGTTTTTACATAATTTACATTTTTATTTTGAGTGTATGTGAAATTTAACTCTGTGCAAAGGCTCAGTCAGCGCAAACTGTATCTTAAACTTCATAGTTTATGGAAAACAAGGTAAGGATGTACGAACAATGTGGGGATTTGAGAACTGGACCAAAAGCAGATATAAATGATATGAAAAAGAAAATGTTATGAGCAGAACAATTTTTTCTTCCTGAAGTAAGGAACAAACAAACAAATAAAAGTAAATTTCAAAACAAAATGTTTCATTTTAGCTACTTGTTTAAAAAGCTAAGGAAATCAGTATGATTTATAAAATTGCCAGAGAAGCTCCCCTTTTATATGGTGGCATATTATTCATTCACTCTTCTTTCCTTGCCAAAAAAAAGAAAAAAACAACACAGACCAATAGATTTCACTATTCAAAATCATGCTTAAAAAGCAAACTGGAGAGTAATTCTTACACATCTTGATTTTTGCTGCAGATCTAGGTTCACAGGCTTGCTCAGAATTAAGCAGGGAGCAGTTTGGCACTTAAGCAGTTCTTGACCTGAAGAACAAAACAATAAGGATAAGTCATTAGCTTGATGCATAGACCACCTTCCTTAGAGGATTTTTAATCTCTGCTCTGGTTCGTGCTTAATTCTCTCTATACAGTGAAAAGACATCAACAAGAACAAATGAAACACCTTATTCCCAGAACAGTAGCTAGCAGTGCCTCGTCTCTGCCTAAGCTGTGAGGTATTTGGGTTTGAATCCCTGCAGGTAGGCTCGAACTTTGGTCTTGCATGTGCTCTGGGAGTTTCGACTCTTCTGCTGTTCTAGGAATTTGGTCTAGTGTGATCACTGCTATGTACACCTCAATAAAAGAATTGTAGTTTTCATTTACTTCATTCTGTTAACAAAAAGCTTGGTATATACACAATTATGGAATATGAGCTTTCATTAGATTGAATTTGCATTATTTTTGAGGGAGTTTTTTGTTTTTTTCCTATTTTTCAGTCAGTGAAGAGATAGCCGTAGATCTTTTTATTTAGGTGCATTTCTGTGTGAACAGAAAGATTAGTTTTCACACAAAGCAGAAATCAAATCTAAAGATTGACCAGTTGATCCAGTTCGGTCTGGCTTTCATTGAAAGCAACGCTCATTTTGCCAAGGACTTTTGTGGGAACGGACACCGGTCCGTTCTCAGAACAAAATAAATGAAAACATCACTAAAATGTAATTTCTATGAACCTAACATTTCCGAAAGAAAAGAAAGAAAAGAAAACAAACCCAAGGACCTCGGTGTGAAGCAGAATGGTGTCAGAGTCTCAGCTGTGGGCAATAAAAGGGCAATACAATGAAATATTTCTCAAATTCCTGCTGAGAGATTTACAGAATAACATTTCTTTCTTTGGGGATTTTCACCAAATGTCGGCTAATTATTCCTGACATTTATTCTGAGGTCCCATAGTGAAGAAGCACATCACCAGCAAGATTTAAGAAACTAATAACAGCCAGTTTAAAATATTTACTGACTCGAACCTTGAAAGGTAGAGCCAGAGGGTTCCTCCCGTACCTGAGAAAGTTTCATCTGTACTATTGTATACCTTAGGGACACCACATACAAAAACAGATAGTAAACCTCAAGTGAAAAGTCTACTTACTGTACCTATATTGCATGCTAGCTTTGAGACTAGTGTGCTGGCCTATTTTCAGTATCTAAGCTGCGGTGCACTGTATATTATCAATGTCCTATTTGTGTACATATCGTGTTGTTTCAGTATTGTTTTCAATAGTTATTTAAAGGAACATGGATTACCTAAGAAGATGTTAGTAAATGGACCATTGATTTTCATATTCATTTTGTTTCCTTGAAATATAGATCACTTCTAATAGAAGAAAGAAAATTACAGGCTTGAATAGAAAAGTGAAAAGCTAAATAATTTAAATAATAAATGTAAACAAGTTAAATAATAACATCATTTTTGCCCAACTTCAGCAACATGGAGTCACTTAAATTTCCTTAATAACATAAAATATTTAGCTCTCAAATCAGAAAAAGGCCCTAAAACTAGATATTGAATTTCCACAGGAGGTCAAAGTTTACGAAACGAAGGGGCTCGCTACTGACACACCATTAAAGCTGCATCAAGGCATAAGCATTAAGGACTTTGGAGTAATGTAGAAGTTAAAGACAATTTATCGCCTCGCTTGGGGTGGCACTTGCACAGATATCAGCAGAATGAGGTACAGGTGCAGAGGAAGACAAGTCACTGGAGAAGCGGCTGCGGCAGCAGCTCCGGTCTGAGGCCGGAGCCCGCTCCTGAGCTCCTCGCTCTGATCCTGGGCAGTAGGGCTAGGACAGGGCAGGCCTGGCAGCGCCGCTGTGTTTGCCTTCCGCGTGAGTATTTGTATGCATTATAACTGGATGCTTTCTTTGCTATTACTGCATAGATTCCTGATGCCTGTGAAGCATCTGTCCTGCTCTTAACTTCTGCTAAGTTCACTGATATCACTGGCTTGGAAACTGATACACAAACTGAAGGGAAAATGGAAATGTTAAAACTGTTCCTGTCCCGAAACAGTGATGCATCACAGGTTTTGCAAGCTAGAACTCGAAAGAAATATCAATTCAGTTCACTCAGAATTATCTTGACAGCTTTGAAACATTGGATATGAAGTTAGAACATTATTTCCTTTAATAAAATTAGCTTAAAGAAATGCTGTAGTAAAATCAGATACATTTATTATGAAAATTACACTGCAAAAACTGAAAAAAAATATTTGCTTTCCCATTTTGTTTATGCTTTGTTAAAATCAATAAGCCAAATCCTTTGTTATAATCAGTTCCAGTTTTGCAAATAAGACTTTTTAATTAAAAAACAATCAAATATATTTTGTCAGGAAATTTCTAAGAAGATTAACTTGTAATGCGCGTTTGCAGTGTTCTACTGGACACTGAAATCATTTCCATGATCATTCTAATTTCACTGAATTTAAAATTATCACTATTCCTAGAATAATTTTCAAGGCTGCACAATAACCATCAGAGCTGAAACTATGGTATATCACGAAGATATGTTCACATTTCACGTGTAGTTTCACGAAAAATGATTCAGTTCCTATCAGGTACTGGTCATGCGTATGGTTAGTAAAACCTCATAAACATTAATAAACATAAATAAAAAGCATAAATAAATAACATAACATAAATAAAAAATTGAACCATGTGACCTACATCCATCTACTCTTCATGGACTTCACCAGAAATCCACATAACGTGATCCGTCTGGGAAGATCCCACAAACCCAGAGCTTAAGGAAGTCTTAGTGTTCAGGGACAAAATCAGAGAAAGATTTCATAATCCAGAGTATTAACAACCTCAAAGAGACTTTTTCCTTTACTGATATTTTGAATCATATCTTCATGATTCAGCTTACATATAATGCTGCATTTAGAAAAATAAGTTGTGGAATTAGTGAAGGATAATTCAGTTTATTCCTCTTAAGAGTCTTCACACTCCAGAGACAAACAACTGTAGGAAATGTTTATTATGCAGTTGGAAGGGTACTACCATTTTGCATGTGTTTCTGTGCAATGCTTCTCTATGCAGAAAATGAGAGGATCCCTTCAGGGTGTCTCACTCATAATCTTTTATCTTCCAGAAGATTCATATCAACATGAAACCTTCAGTGTTGTTTCACTCATCATTTCTCTTACGTTGGGAATACTGTAATTTTACTGATGAAGAATAGCTAAAAATTTATAAGGTTTCACTCAATATTTCACAAACTCCCAGTTATCTTCTGAAATCTTTGGAGAAATCTGTGCTGCTTTGAAAAATACAAAAGTAAATAAATAAATACTTTAGCATACAGATAAGTTTATATTTAATTCCCTAAAAATCCAGCCTTACACAAATATTAAGGCAAGCTTTAATCTAGCAAGTAGTTGCATGAGCTTCCTGGCTCCACAGCAGAGCAGAGGGCCAGAACTGATGATCTCAAGCAATTAAACATAATCCCATGCCTGATACACGTAAAGGGTTCACACTTGTCCTTGGCACAGAACAAATTTCATTCAACATCAAATCCTTAAATACAAAAATTACATCTTATAAGCACATGAAGGGTCTGGGGGTTTTGAGGGGTACAAGCTCTCAAATGCAGTCTCTTTGCACTGTACTCTGCACAGTGTCCAGTTGTTACGTTTTAAACTCCTCAGATGTTCATACTGTGGCTGAAAGCCCAAAAATGCAAACATTACCAAGAAATATAAAGTTGAAAATCGGTTCATGGACATCTTCCCAGGTTCTAGAAGAAATGTAGGTCATTCAGTCAGAGCAGAGAGCTAAAGGCACAAAGGATAAAGGTAATTTGGTGCTTACTAGGCATCACACCTTCCAATGAAATGCCCAAGTTGCCCATACAGCGCACAGGGCTTTTGATACCAGTAAATCTGAGCAATCAGCAGAAGCCCAACTGGCCTGCTGAAGGGGAATCTGGCTCTCAGGAAAAGCTGGGTAGGCGGTGGAGGGCAAACTGACAGGCGAGGTCTTCCTGCCGGGAACGCTCCTCTGGCTTGAGGTGCCGGAGGGCGTTCCGGCAGGAGGGCTGAAACGCTGTCCTGCTGCTGACTGGGGTGCTCTGGAGCCAGAACGGATCCGGCTGCCTCAGTGCAGAGCTGCGCACAGCTGATTCACTTTGATTAAATGATATTGATTATTGCGTTATATATTGTATAACGCGTAATTTTGTGTTAAAAAATAGAACGAGTAGCTGGGGACTGAAGAATAAAATGTCAGCCCAGCCCTTAACATAGCTTATAGTATGCTTTAGAGCAGTGGTAGAGGGAACAGTAAAATATATTCAGTACAGCACTGGTAAGATAACATCGATTCACACTTTGCAGTGCTTGTGCATGCAGGATCTATGCTTTCAGGCTGACTGTCTCCACCTACTCTCTCCAGATAGGGATGCAATGTGCTGCGCAGATGGATCATATCAGTGCTAGTTCAGGGGTTTCTTCACCTTTCTTTCCTGAGTCACTCTGTTACGCCTAGTCTGTCTTTTCCCTTCAGTCTCTTTGTCTTTTTTAATGGCGTTTAACACCCAGGACGAAAGACGACTATGTTCAACTGTTTATGCTACCTGGAAAAACATGAACTTAGCTTCTCCATCAAACTTTCTAAACATTACCTAGCAGGGAAATCTCAACTATTTCACTTTCTTCATGTAAGATGGAATGGCTTCAATTGGAATGATAAAGAAAGCCAAAGGTGAGAACAGCCCTAAAGACTGTGATTTTTATGTTAAAATAGGCTCAAAGGAGGGTTTTCATCTTGACCCTTTTTTCCTGAGTGTGATAAATACTGACATGAAGTAAAAGGGGGTATCACTGATTTCCTCTCCCTTCAGTATATAGCTGCCTTTTGGTGTAATGTGAGCGCAGCAACATACTGAGGACTTGTAGGCAAGACGGGTGAAGGAACAGGATTTACAAAGAAGGGAAGCTAGATATCCAGCACTGCCTAGAAGAAGATCATTCTACACACGGACAAGCAAGCTCTCAGTATCTCTCCTGGTGGAAACTTAGGTCAAACCCAAAAAGATATTTAGGTACCTGATTCTTAAGAAGTATATGGGAGTTAGTTTCCTAAATATATGTTTATATATGGCCCTAGGCTTTTTTAGCTGATTGCAGGGGCAGGCAGAAGCTTAAGGGCTTAGATTTTGGACACCAGATGTTAGCCGTTAGGAAGGTGAGTTCTTGGCAAGACCTGCCTCTGAAGGCCTACCTACCTTTCAGCTACACTAGTGAAATTTTCAGGACCAGCTTTTTGGACTTGCAGAAATTGAAGATTATTTTTCTTTAAGGAAAAGCTGGATTTTTTAATCTCTGTTACTCTCTTTCCCAATTGAAAAATTGTGTTCATTTACAACTTAACACATATAAAAGTTAAATGTTCTGGTGATTGAGAAATTACTTATGAAAGAATGCAATTATTTTCTTGGCTGCTTGTTTTGATTCTTTTTCTCCTTGGCTTTAGTGCAGGCCTTCCAGGAATTTGGAGCTTTATAGAATATCATTTTGTTTATGGGATAATACATTCAGTGATTTCAGTTCATTGGTAAATGTTCTCTTTAAGTTTCCTGCGCCTACCATTAATCTCAAATGTACAGCACTGCAGAGAAGGTAGTTAAGCAGCTTACATGAAGGCTAACTGACTGTATGCGCAGTCTGATGCTACTTCTATGACAGCCTGACAAGCTTGCCTTCCTATTGAATATCCAGGATTGTGGCTCATTTCTTAGCAATGCAGAAACTCTTCCTGTTCACCCTGTGAATATCAGTTTTGTCTAAAACAGCTTATTGAAAAAGATGAAAGACCAATGTCTTTCAATGTCTTCAAACCTATTCTTTTTTAAACCATGTTCTCTGTCTGAAGTGACCTTCGCCATGTGCCTGGTGATAAAATATAATCTCTTTTCAAATATTTTATGCATTCATTTCATGCATTTTAAGCATTTAGACTATTTCAAGTGCAGTGCCCTCCATGAGGAAGTGTGGTGTCAGCTGGATTCTGCGTATGCTTCTCTATAACGTCTTCATGATAATACAAATACACACCTTCTCCTTTCTTTCACAAGTAAGCCCCCAACCCCTGCTTGCAAACATTATTAAATGTAACTTCATCAAGAAGGACATCAGTACAAAGGATATGAAAAATAAGCAAAGCATATAGGACCTGTGGCATTACTGGAAAGGGGAAAAGCTTCAGTGGCGAATACACACATACATAAAACATCTCCCACGTATTTGGCTGGGCAAGTGGCAGCATATGCTGTGACAGATTTACAGCTGTACATGTGCTGACTGCCCAAACATACATGTGTGCTGGCCGGCCAACTGGCTGCTTCCTCTTGAAATGAAAAAAGGACTGGATTACAATGACTTTTCCTTCAAGGGAATACTAATTAGCGTCTCTGCTACCACTGGGAACTGATTTTCATAAAACTCATAGGAATTTCAAATCTTTGAGGCTTCTATACCTCTGTCAGATTCGGTTCTGACTGGACCAAAAAGTCGAGGGATAACAACAACGGACAGACAGATGGACAGACAGCGTGATCACGTAAGCCTCATTTCTTCAGGGAACATGGCTAAAACAATTAGCTTTTCCTTGAATTCTTGAAAAAAGGGATATTAAAATCTGCATTATCCTTTTGCATCCCTACTGCATGCTGATAGAGGTACAATACCTTTTGTATTTACCAATAAGTTTTTGTTTCCATCTCCTTCTCCAAAGGTATGTTGAGATTTCTAACCAAAGCTAATGGAAATTTCAAGCCCAGAAAGGGTAGACAAGTGAAGAGAGATGTTCAGAAACACACCTGGATCTGAATGAGTTAAAGATCTTTCTAAACAGTAGTTTGGTATATTAAGGTTACTTTTTCTAAGAGGAGCAGAGTGGCATTCCTCATATGGAAAATAAAGTCTGAGGGACTTGTCTTTGGCCAGAAGAATCAAAGGTAAGATAGCTTCCTTATTGCTAAAGCCACAGCAATTTTTGCTCAAATGTAAACCTTGATGAGCTTTGAGGGCTTAAATATAGTGGTAGTGGAAGCTTTAAAAAGCATTGGTACCTGTGGCATTGTGCAGAAAAGCAGTGTGTTTTAAATGTTAATTTATTGAAAATAGTCATTTATCTTATTTTGTCTTAAATTTGTATAGCAAAAGTCAGAACTTAAGACAATCTATCGCTGCTCCATCTTTGCTAGAGCAGAGGTAAATTCTGACTTTGTCATTGCGGTTCTCACTAAGTGGAAGGGGAATTTTTTTTGGCCTGTTCTGATGGCCTAACTGTAGACACCTATCATGCCTAAAGACAGGTATATCTAAGGTGGTCACTATCAAAAAGTCTTTACACCCAATAGGAAGAGACAGAAACTTGTAGGTTTTAGCTGAGTTGTTTAAGATGTCTGATGTAAGACAAGATGAGCTCAGTGCTAGAATTGCTTATGTATCTCCATTGATTGAAGAGAGAATTAAAAAATATGTCAGCACCAAATACATTTGCTCTTGATATCAACATTCTAACAAACATTAACATTGTCATATAGGAATATTAGCAAAATTGTAACAAAATTTGGATATATTTTTCATTGCTTGTTTTTTTCAATCACTTTAATGATTTCCTTATACTTCGAAAGATTCCTGTGGATGCAATTAGGGAGACACCAGCTCTTCCTTAGGAATAATGGAGGAATTTTCTCCAGTTGCTTTCCTAAACAGTATAGTTACTTCCAGAACAAAAGAAAGATTGAACTCTGTCTGGGCTTAGCCACACCACTATTCACCTCCTCACCCCCAGTTTTCATCTTTTACCCTCTGGATCTCTCTGTGGTCTCATGCTAAAAGGTATCACACAATGATTTTAGGATGCGTCAATGCAGCAATCTTTCATATAAGCATCTGTTTCCCTCAGCTCTGCTAGCTTTCCTGCTTTGAGCACTTTAGAAGTGCACTTTAGCCAGCTGCCCAGTGGTAGTTTCCTGCTCCCTCATCGTTGTGGATCTTATTGCCGATTTCAGTGAGATCACAAATTTAGAGGGGCTTAAATCTCTGGAGAGCTATTTGCTGCAGCTCTAATAAGAAGGTGTTGATAGACCTTTGGCAGTGTTATTGAAAGACTGGCTCAAGGTTATTATGTTTTTTTTTTCCACTGTACTTACAGTATGTTATTTGTGTAGCTGGATTTTTGCCATTGCACAATTAATTACAATATTTTTATACTCTAAAGTAAAATGCCTAATCCCGTACTGCTTTGGATGCTTATTGACATTTCCCCCCATTTTATACTCTCAAGCAATTGTTTTTTTTCTGTGGGCATGATGCATTATGTTGGTAAGATTCTCTAGAACTGCTCCTCTGAGAAGGAAATATACTTCCGTTCATCATAAACCTAGTCTTATCTTGATTTTATTACTGTAAATTAATTATGGGAGACTGATGAGTCATCATGACATTATGGCTATAGAAAATTACATTTATTCAAATTAATCTTGCATGAGGTTAAGATTCTCTTACACGACAATTTTTTTTTTATGTCCCTTGACATTTTAACACTCTTTCCCACATGATTCCCTGTAGGTTAAAGTGTGTTTCTTCTTGACGTGCTTTAAGAAGAAATGAGTACATACATAAAATAAAGATCATATGTATGCAAGCATAGATCAGAAAGCATACAAGTATAATACATTATTTCCTTTTTATAACTAATTAAAAAGAGACTCCAGCAGTGGAAGGGTTTTATTTCTTTCTCTAAAGCCAACTGACAAGACAACTGCGTTCTGTCTTGCTGTATTTGTAACTGTCTGTCCACTTGTATATCAATCAGACTGTGAGACTTTTCATAAAACGTATCTTTGATTAACCAAAGACATTGCCCCTATGTTCATCTGGCATTTGTAGAATGTAGCAGGTCATGCAGATGTCACCTTATTAAAAGTATATAAAATGAAATAGTCAAAAATACAGCTAAAGAAGAACTAATAACTGTACCACAAGAGTGCCTCTCTTATTTTTTTTATTTTTAAAGCCACTGTACATCATCCTTGGGGGAAAAAAATGAACAGTGTTACACACTTTAAGGGAATTAGACTGAAAGGAGGGGAGTTGATGAGGGGGAGGGGAGAGAGCTGTAGACTTTGAAAGCACCAGTTTTCTTGGAAACATATGATACCACAGAAGGCAGATGCATTTGTCTGAAAAGCAGCATGTCATGCAGATGAGCGCTGGGCTCCACCAAGTGTAATATCTGAAAGGAAAGAGCTGTCAAAAATAATAATCCAGCCTCAAAGCCAGTTATGTGATTTTAAAAATATTTGCATGTTGCCACCGCTGCCTCATACGGTGGCATCAGAAGTGCGTAGAATTTGAAATCACTTAAGGTGTTTGCATCTCCGCAGAAGTGCAGATTGTTTCCCGTTGCACCGGTAGGCTCCCAGAATGCCAAGTTATTTGTGCTGCATGAACAGATTGCATAATTATGTGTTGACTTTCTTGAAAGGTGAGTCGGCTGTGCAGCGTGGTTAGGTTTTCCAGAGCTGACAAACGCATAGGTGAGGAGACAGACTCATAAGGACCATACCAGTGCAATTTTTAATAATGAGCAGAAACTCTTGGGACCTTTTTTTTTTTTTTTAAATATAATGATGAAACACCTCAAATGTGAGATACATGTGGTTGATTTGGTATGTGATGTTAAATTGAGTGAATGTAAGCGTGGGTTAGGATTACTGCATTGCTGAACAAGCGTAAGAAGGTAGTCTACTAGCAATGCTTTTGTTGCCTCACTGGAAAATTTAGATTTTAGGGAACTCTTTCAGTTTTCCCGTCAGAAAAATACAAGCCGAACGTTTTTATATCAGACTTGGCAAAAAAAAAAAAAGAAAAAGAAAAGAAAGAGTGTTTTGTTAAAGAAAACTGAAACCTTTTTTCATGCTTAGGCTAATCTTTATGTTCTACAGAATGGTTGTTAGCAGTATCTCTGTTGTCAGACCACCTCCTATTTCTTCTACAGTGATGTTCCTACAGTTTTGTCTGTGGATACTTCGCTGGGGGCTCCACAGCAAAGTTCAGATGGAGATTTAGCATGAGTGTGGAGCTGCAGCAGCCTTGCAAAAAGCCATAAGAGTAGCTTTTTAACGCTATCGGGTGAAATAGGGAAGGCAGAGGGAAATAATGAGTGAATGAGCTGAATTACACAGCTGTACAGTTCTCAGTGTACCACACTTTAAGAAAAAAAAAAAAAAAAAAAGACACTTGCAGTCTGCAGGAAAAGGGTTTTGTGACGTATGAGGGCTGTATGAAAGACACTGCTTGGTACGTAGGTTCTGTGGCCTGAGGCTACTCAAATACACTTACATTGCTCAGAAAATATCTATACTGTATCCTGGGAATCACAGATCTGCAGTGTCAGGAAAAAATCACCCAGTTAGCAGACTGCAATAGGCTAGAGACACAGATCTACCACTTCACAGGACACACAGAGACCCCAGAAATAAGTGAAATGGAAGTTAAACTGACCTGCAATGAAAGTCCTAAATATATTTTTTTAATTTAATTTTTTACACATTGTCTACTAAAAAAAATACCTAGAGGGTATTGTTCTGATTCTAGACAAATTTTGAACTATCAAAATTTCTAGGGAGACATACTGATTATGTCAGCACAGAGCTCACACTGGCTGAGGGCGGGAGAAAAGATTACATTGCTATGTTTTAGGCTGGGTAGCTCTCCTTTGAAACTATCGTATGCGTGGAGTACCTTCCTTGTTTTTCATTTAAAGAAAGGCAGTAAAGTAAGATTGTATAAAACTAAATTTGCTATTGGAAATGAATCTGACCTTAGTTTTTCACTTTTCTGACTACAAACATAGATTAAGGAGAAAACAACGTTTGAAGTGCTAGATTCCAAAACACTTTTATATAATAGCACATTTCCTTCAAATTACTCTTCTATTGCGGTTATTACTTTGTGTGCAGAGGACAGACAGTATATTATAGATTTCAGAATCCTAAAATTTGACAGTGTGTTTCCATAGGTTTTTTTGAAGCCCTTCTTTGAATTCTTGGAATCACTTTCATTCCTGATTGGAGATCAGGCATTGCAAGGTATATATAACAGTAAGTAATTGATTCAGAGGAGAAATCAGAGGTTAAAATTGCAATTTTCTCCAAAGGAAACCTTCCCTGTTTTGAATTTTTAGTAGCTGTCTGTGTATTATTAACAACCCTACTTAGATTTGACAGGCAAGTAATAATGTGGTTATTCATCTCAAAGACAGTGGACCAGAATACATTTCTGGCTGTATAAATGCATTTTAAAAGCTGAAAGACAAATTTCGTTACAATAAAGAATGGGGATTTGGTAAATGTAATCTTTGGTTTTTTATTGCTAGATAAATCTTTTTCTACAATTGCTGTTAGTATTTTAGAAAGTTTAATAAATAGAGCAAGCATTTCCCTATTTACTAGTAACACTAATGTTTGAAAGCTGACAGTGCAGCATCCATTTCAGAGTACAGTCCACCCTGCGTGCAATGCCACTGCAACCAGTTTAGCTACATTAGATCTGGATTTGGTTCAACGTGCACACTTTACCTTTCCTGGAAGAGCTTTGCCAAGTCAAAGTCAAAGACACAACAAATGACAAGAGCCTGCTCCCAGTAAAAGGTTTGTCTATAACCTTACAGAGATGCCCAGCTAACTCTCCAGTGTTATTTCCAGAACAGTACCTATATAAATACACACACACACACACACGTACAGATGTATTCATTGTAGTGATTTCCTCTCCTGGAATATTTCCTAGAGAATATTTTCCTTATGAAAAGTTGATCCTGAGTTTTTGATAGAAAATTAAGGTTCTAATTAATAAACAATAAATTAAAATATATAAAAAAATCTGAGTATATTTTGCTCCATCTCAAGCTTCTCTGTTACTCTCGTTAAATGTATAAATGGCAACTAGAAATTAAGTACTACTAGTCAGAAATAGTATTATAGCATTTAAGGACCCCTCTGTTTCAAGATAGATACCCTTCCTTTGAGGTTAATTAGTAATCCTCTTTAGGAAAAAGTCCTACACTCTCAGAAGTATTATTTTTGTGATGCTGAACTGATATCTATTTCTCTTTACCAATTAGATTGCTTCTGCTTATTCTTATCACTTTTTATTCAGGGTATAGTCTTTCAGTTGTTTACGATTTAAATGTCTATTCAAAAAAATTCCATCTTCCTGTCTTTTTCAAAGTGATATCTTCTAGAAATCATTAAATTCATGAGTTAGGGTAATAGTAACTGAAATAATAATAGTTTTACCTGACGTGACAGGAACTGTTCTGACTTAAAGTAAGTGTGATATCTTCACCTGACATACTTAAATCAAGGCAATATCTTTAGAATGTAATTTAGTAATGATGAAAATGATGGCATAAAGTTGTGATTTAATGAAAGTTGTCTCCTATATGGCTCTTAGTGAACAAATATTTATTTTTTTCATCTGCCATTTTAAACTTCGTATTCATAAAACATATACAGGTAAACAAAACACTTGGCATATACTCTTTGATTTCTCCAAGCAGTGCTAAGTTCTGGTTTGTCTTAACTCTGTAAGATATTCCTTCAGCTGAGAAACCCAAATGCTTATGCTTATCCTGTTTTTATGAAGCTCTGGCAGATTAAGGCCATTGTTCACCCCAGTCTATGGAGGAAGTGAAATGGAAGTTGCTCTTTGGTTATAACAGGAATTGTGTGAAGTCCCAAAAGAGGTGAATGGCTTCTAGTTTTTTTTTTTAAATATGAAATGCCAAATAAACATTGTACATAAGTACATTTGTTGCCATAAACTATTACTTCACTTCCCATGTTCTTCAAGGCCTCTTCAATAGTGAGAGAGAATAGATAGGGATACAGGAGTCTGAATGTTGAATGGCAATATAAGCAAAAACAAAGTTCTTTCAGGCATCTGACTGTCAGGTGAGTACCTCACAAAGTTTAAGTCATGGTCCAGCTGAGGGTTATCATCAGAGGGACTCTCTTATTCCTGCCCACTACAAGCAGTGACATTATCTGGAAATATGACGTAGCTGAAGCTGTGAGCTTTAGACCTTCCAAATGGGCTTCTCTAATTCCTGCTCTTGCTCCCTTTGTGTGACCTTCGTAAGTAGTTTTCCACCCAGAAGAACATCTAGATCCCAGAAGTTCTATCAAAGACTTCATATAATTTTCAGGAATCCATTTAGATTTTGTCTTCTTAAGAAGATTTCTGTAAACCATCCGATTTTACCTTTTTTTACAACTTAATAAATTGTAAACATAGGAACAATGCACAAACTAAGTTACTACTTCAGATTTTCCCTGGATTATGCTGTGTTGAAATACTTTGTCATGCATGCAATATCTTTTTCTCTGGTAGACTTATTAGATTCCATCTAGTTTTTAGTGGTCAAACAGGTACAAAAACCAACAGCAGTTCTGGTAGGTTCCCTGCACTTGGAAATGTCAACCAGGAGGACAGGGAATGAAGGGAATAAACTATATTTTCAATTTGAGGTGATATTCTTCCAAATTAAGGCTAGAAGATTTTGACAAGTCTAGTCTGGGAAGTTCCCTATAATACAATGGAACAACTTGAACTGCAGGTCTGGCATATAAATCACAGTGCTTTCCAGAGGTGTGACAATAAGTTTTATTTCAAAGCACATCTCGAAACAGACACACAGCTATAAACAGCAAGACCTGGCAGCAACAGTACCCCTTAATTTCTCCTCTCCTCAGTGCAACTGTTCATCTCCCTGTCCCATCCTGAGCAGTTGCTGGCTCCTGTGCTCCCCAGCCCGTAGAGGTATTAAATCACATACAAGTCTTCTGGTTTTGTCTCATGAGCAGTAATGTTTGGGAACAAAGAAATAAAAATAAGAAGAAACTACAGCTACAAACAGTTTTGGAAGGAAAACAGGAAAGACAACCTTCTGCACTCTTTGGTCACCTCTTCATCCTACACATAAATCTTTAACAGATATCTGACCACCTTCACACGTCTATCGTTCTTATAGTTAATTGGAGAATTTCAAAATCAAAAGCTACTAATCTGGCAATTTTCACAAGTACTCAGTGCACACAGATACTAAATCTGTATGACACAATCTCTCCTGAATTCCTAAAATCAACTAATCTATAAGTAATAGAGACAGAAGTCACAAAAAGCGGTTTATACCCTTTAATCCACCTGCTATCAAGTCAATGCATGTCTGTTATCTAACATAAATTGTTGGCAGCAAAGTTAAAATGAACTTTCTCACACTGATTAGATATCAGAGCTGGCTCTGTTTCTAGCAGCATATGCTGCTAGAATATATCTGCTCTATAAATTGGAAGAGACACTGAATCAGTTATCATTTCTTACAACATAAAACTCATGGAGTTCTCTATTCATGAGGTCAGAATTACAAGGTGAAATATAAAAAGGATGCAAAGATTTCCAATATCTGCTTAACCAGTGGCCCATTATCTTGTACTCTTTTTTACAAGTTGACCAGTATCAGGTTGCTGAGAGCAAGAGCAATAAACCCCAGGAGGATAAGAATCATTTGAACTGCCCATAAGCATACATTCATATCTTATTGGATATAGGCTTGTATGCTAAAAGACAGTGATTTACACTTTTAAATGTGAAAGATCTCTGTATCTTTTCAAATACTTCTAAGATTTTGGCTGTCGAGGGCATCTTGCACTGATTAGGTCTACCAGTGAATTGAGTGTTATGTTCAGAATTACTTCTGTTGAATAGTGTGCAATGTGCTGCTATAATTGTTTATTGATTAGTCCCCCTTCTTGTATTATGAGACAAATTATTGCATAGCATCTACTTTATTGTCTACAGACCATTCATTATTTTCTATAAGTTTCTTGCCCATTATTTATCCCTTCTGAAAATTAAATAATCCCAAAATTTTAAATTTCCTTTCAAGTAAAATTTTATCTATTGCTTTAATTTGTTCCTTGTCTTTGATTGCATCCTATTTCTGCTACGTATTTTGAGATCAGGTAGCCAGAGGCATGCCCAGGCTGAAAATTTGCCATTACTTCTTTGTTCAATAGTAGCTTCTTAATACTTTTGCGTTTGTTTCTACCACGTTCTTCATAAATCTTTATGTAAGATTTAATTTCTGACTAGTGCTGCACATACAAGCACATTTTCTTATGCTGCCCTAGGTTTTCCTCTCAAGGGCTTATCCTTGATTTCAAACTCAAGATGAAACTTCAGATGGATAGTTCAGGTTATTTCTTCCATTTGTAATATAAAAATATCTTATTAACCACTGTTACAGAGCAACCAGCAACCATTAAACTCTGTGGAATGACTTGCATTGGCTGAATTTTCCACATATTTTTAAAAAAGGGTTGAGTCTCTCTCCATCTCATTCATCACTATATCTACCAAGGAATTTATGTACACAATTTTATCCAAACTTTCTGAATGATCCAAACTCTAGATATGAACCAAACTTTAGATCCTCAGTGTGAACCAAAATGTAGATCCTGACACCTTTAACTAAACTTACAGTCTGATCTTTCAAGGTGCTGTCTATAGAAGAGATGTCATATATCTTTGGAGGATGATGGCTTTTTTTTTTTTTTTTTTTTTTTTTTAAAAGTGTGATATTTCATTGTCATTGTTGTCAGGTCAGATCTCGTAGATACCAAACTTACCACTAGTTCAATAAATATTCTGTTCTAGTCATAAATATTGACTGTTCTCTACCAAGAGAGAAAGGCAATTCAGATATTAGAGGGGCTGAATAGCTCTCTGCTGATGGCTGTCTGTATTTATTTACTTTAGGGATGTCTAAGATATATATAAGTGTGTGTATACTACCATCTTAAATAAGAATTAATTCTTCTGATTTTGTTGGAAAATCCATTTAAAGTCTAAGTTAGTGAACTAAGACTAAGTACTGTAACAGGTAAGAATGCACAAGTGCTAGTATTTATTGTTATTTCATTTTTCTTCCTCTGGTTTTAAAATGTCCAAGAAGTCAAAAATTACAGCATTTGTTTTCAATAGGGAATATTTTTAACTATTTACCTGCTAATGCCTGTTTTAGTTGTTCCTGCTTCATGAGAGATATAAAGGATTAAATCGTTTGGCATCACTCTGAATACTGTATCAGAGTCATACCCACTCATCCGAGAACCGCATATCTCAAAGTCTGACTCTTCTCTCATTCATATTAAATTCACAGTAGTAAGATGTCAGTTTCTTGATTAAACTCTTTCAGATTTCCCCCGACAAAATAATAACAGAAGCCTTCCTGTTCTCCCATCCTCTGCCTTCTTTACTTTGCTTCCAGAATCAGCAATACAAAAATCAATAGCTAATATTTTGTTACCAGGAAAGGGAAAGCGTTAGCAGCAGAACCATGACAAGGTTATTCTCTCAGTCTCGGGCTATCATACAAAACACTTGCCCACAGTGAGGGCAGAGAACAGTTCTGGATGCTGCCAGGCTGCTGTGCTCACTGACCACAGCGTATGTCAACGCACAAATCACATTCTGTGATAGAAACACACACACATCCATATTCATGCACTTATCCCAACCTATTTTTTGCCACTTTATGGATTTACTGCCTATCAGAACTGTTGAGCTCCCAGATGATAATATTTAATGTTTATTCTCTTGTAATACTTGATTGTAATACTTCAGTTTAAAAGCATCCTCAGCTAGCAAATGAGATTTTCTGGATGTATCACACATGACATCTAAAGACATATAGGCTCAGGTCCTCAAAATACATTTGCCAGACTACTTTCTATAGGTCTATATCTTTCACAGGGGGTATGTGTAGAAATGCTGAAGGCTAGACAGCTCTGAGCTGACTGGCTCTCCTGATGGGGGAGCATGATTCAGGTACACGATGGGGGCATGATTCAGGTACATATGCTTCCTCCACAGACCTTAGCTCAGCATTGGAGTCCATACAACACAACCAAGAAAAATTGTTCTTTTCCTTTCCCATTTGTGTAACAGGTGAGTAACGTGTGGGAGGCTGTAGTTCAGCCTCTCCCTGACCTGATTTGCAAAATAAATTTGAGCAGCAGCATCACATTTCCTGCAAGACTTCTGGAACTATTGGGCCATATAATCAGCCTTTCCTTTCCTCTTTCCCTTTCTAGTCCAGCTCATATTTAAAAAAAATGAATGAAACTGATAGGAAGCAAACCTTAGACATAAATCGCTAGAACATTTCCATAACACAAAAATTCAAGCCTCAACAGGTAAAAGGGGACTTGAAATCATCTCCAGTTTCAGCAGCACATAAGTTTCTTCTTGATAGCTTAATGGGACACAACCTGGGTATGTCTATCGCATATTTTTTACATGCATATCTGAACCAGTTCACTCATTCCATGAAACTATCCAGACAAAATCTAGTTTCAGTTCAGATGTTATTTAACCATTTTAGTACAAGAATGAAGACAAAATAAGCCAGTTGCTCAGCTGGGCTTATAAGCCAGGTACAACTTCGTTTTAATTTAGCTAAATGGCCCTTAGGTCCAAGCTATCTTGCAGTCCAATGCTTCAAAGCATGAGAGAATGAAATGAGTCTACCTGCAAAATATCATGCAGATGGAGCTTATGGACAGTTTATTTCAAAAAGAGTTTCACCTTTGTAGTGAGTCCTATCCTTATTCTTTTAACATCACTCCTATTTAATAAAAGGAAATTGTTCTCAGCATAACTGGGTCTTCAGCATTGGCTCCATGGAAAGTGTATTGTTATCTTATGTTCTGTATGGTCAGAAAAGCTTCAGATCTTCTCTGTGACTCTTGGGATAAAACAGCAGTGGGGCAGCATCTTGATTGTAAAGCTGGAATGGGACGTGGGAACCCCTGCTCCACAAGAAACCTCTCCTAAAAGCCTGGAGAAACACACTCCTACCTTGATTTCAGTTTTTATTTTGCAAATATAAGAAAAATACTTACTTGATTTACAGAAACAGCTTTTAGCTGTGTAAAGAGATTGTAGGCTTTCAAAGACTCTAGGTATACATAAGAACTATAGGTAAAAAACAAGATTTCATCCCTGTGCCAGGAACAAATACTTCCAGCAGAAAAAAAGATTCTGAAAAATAGATGAACTTCTCAGCGAGCACTTCCAAATTTGTATTTTTTTTTTTTTTTTTAAATGTCTTTCATCTCAACTGACAGGATAATTCATCATAATTAAAAAGATGACCTAGGTTAGTGAGGCTTGCTCACCAATGGAGTTGTGAGATTAATCTTTAGATGGACTTACACACGTATATATAGCAGAGTTTTTAAGGCTTATGGGAGCAAATGCTTCCACTGAACACAAACAGTGATAATGACACACTCACCTTTTTTCTGACTAAAGAAGAAATCTGATCAAATAAACTACAGACCAGATTCTCAGCTGTATAATTTTGACAATTCTAACAATAATTGACTGTCATGAACAGTTGTAAAAACACTCAGTTCATGGAAGCATATATATTTTTCTAAAAATATTAGCAAACACTTACAATACTGGCCATTAAAAGGAATTTATTATCAAAGTAATATTTGGAAATTAGACATAGCTGTACATATGCAGCACTCCTTTGTACCTGCTATTCCCTTTAAATATAAAGTAGAATATTATAAAAGCATCCAACTGTCACCGAGGGTTTTCAGAGCTCCAGAACTGGGGCTGCAACATCTACCAATGCTCTACTCATCCCATGTTCTCTTTATAATTAATGCAGAGAAACAGGCATTTTTAAGGTGCAATTCATTTGGCTTGTTTAAGGTATCCACTTTAGGATGTAATGAATCATACGTTAGACTTTATTGACAGTATTAATGAAAATTCCTTAACTCTAAAGCATGCCCATGGTGACTGACTGAGACAAATTGAGCCCAAGGTGCCTAATGTGGTGGAATGGTACGATATGTTTTCCATTCCTATTTTTGCAAAGGCTTACTGTCTGCTTATGAGCAATTATATTTTTGAGAGTAAAGGCTCCTAAAATTAATTCATTTGGATTCCTGTGGTCTGAGGACCTTCTCAGTAAAAGATAAACAAATTTTGAACATCACAATGATTTTTTTAAAGAAAACGATAAAGGCATTCAGCTTTGGTAACACTGGTTTTAATTTCCCTGTGTGTCAGCTGTTCCATATATAAAATGAAAATTATAACACTGATCTTATTGTGGCCTGGTTTGCCTTTATTCATTCAGGCTTAGAAAACGCTTTGATAAACTCAAAGGATACAGATGCTAAATATGACTTTATTAGCTATGTTATTCCTCTTTGCCTCTACTTGTAACTGAGATTCATATATTGCTGTCATCTATTCTTAGACATTTTAATCTCAATTTGAATTTGGTCCCATATTCATTTCTCCTTTCTAACAGAATAGGATGTGCCCATTTTTGTGCTTTGAACTCTCTGAATTTTTACTTCATACCTTTGTGGTTCAGAGTATATCCTATAATGCCATTCTTTGCTCTGTATGTAACGTGGAAGACGTTAGCCTTCCATATGCTAATAAACATTCAGTATCACAAGCCATCATTATATTAAATTTGAGACACTTTTTTTTTTATCAGCAGATGAACAATCATGATGATTAAAAATGCTTCTCTTCTCAAGGGCTTGCACAGTATTTTACATTCTCTGGCATGTTGATTAGTTATGTTGATTGAAAATGAGTGAAAAACAGAGACAACTTATTAGTTTAGTTAGCTTCTACTTACATTAATGCAAATGCCTGGATACATGCCCATTAAGAGTACTTGGAAGATCAGAAGTTGAAAAGTGATTCCTCTGTTTCTCATTGCTGACAATTTGGAAATGTGCATATTCACAAATGGCTGTTGAAGCATGCACAGTCTCCACAAGCAAAGGCTGCTGCATGGGAATACAGTCCAAACCAGAGCACCCTCAGGAGCAGGGGAGTCACACTTGGCTGGTGGTTCGCATGGCACCCTCAGTAGGTTGGCACAGCAGGTGTTTTGGCAGCAGCAGTATTTATCAGTGAGAGCAGCTAGCAGCAGCTCCATTACTGCCACAACTAACAACACATGTCTTTCTTTCACTGCCAGCGAGGCACTGATGGAAATAAGGGAGGGCACATAGTTGGTTTTCTAAAGGACAGCTTTGTTTTTTCTTCACAATTTGTTTATTTAAAGTGCCGCCTCAGAGGGGCTTTTTAGACTGTAAAATAGAATTTCTTGTAATTATTATTTTTTTTGCTAATTTCAGTGTTTACCAAGGAGCTTCACACTGAATAAAAAATGCCCATTGTCTGAGATGTGTAGATTTAATAAGAGGCATTAGTGGCCCATAGGGGGACAAAAGAAATATTCTCATGATTCCTGTTGCACATTAGGAATTGCAAGGCTAAGAGCAGTAAAGTGATTTGCCCAAGATGATGTAAATAGTGCCAGGAACTGAATCCAGATCTCCTGAGTCATAGCCCAATGCCTTAATCAGCTGACCATGTTTCCAAGCATTTGGCTTTACAAAATCTGTTGGCCTGATTTACTGGCAAAGTCTTAAAAGAGTGATTTTTTTCCCACTACAAAAGTCAATGACCTAAAACAACGAAAAAAGGAATATTTTTCCCCCTTTTTTTTTTTTTGATAATTGTATAAATATCCCATCTGAGTAATTAATACAATACAAATGCTGAAGACAAAGGATGGTAATAGAAATGAGGCTTACAGGTAGTGCAGTATCTCTTCCAGCACTGCTGCAAGACTCAGGTGACAATGACTTGCCATAAGGAACTCTGCATTAGGATGTAAGACAAGGATCTTATCACTGAGAAAACATCTGCTGCTTGTCAGCTGCCACTTAGATGGTGGGAAACGGCTAGGAAAGAGAATGAAGTTTGCTTGTGATTTCTAGGCTGCTGAGTATCTGCTTTCTTTTTCCTAATGCTTACTTCTGTCTGAAGGAAAAAAAAAGCAGCTTTTGACCTGACTGTGTTCTAATTCTGTTGAATAGACTTCAAATCATGGCAGAGTATATACTAAATTCTCCCTGGATAAGAACAGAATCATTAATTGTGGTAGTTAACACTCAGAATTGATGAGAATGGAGTTTAAAGCTATTTTATAAACATTTTACTTACGTTTTCTATCTGAACTTCCCATATTTCATGTTTATAATTTTTATTCTGGTCATTCACATTTTGAATCATCTCTGAAAATACATAGGTAGACTAAAATATATTATTCTGCTAAGGTGGGCTTTGGATAATTGGTACAAGGTGGGCTTTGGATAATTGGTACGGTAACGTTACCTATTCCTGACACTTCAGAGTTAATGTAGTTGAAATGCTGGGTTACTGAAAAAGTCAGTGCATATATCTACGTTTATACACAGAGATTTGCTGAATTAGCAGTAGAAGATTCAAAGGATGAAAATGGATATTTCATTTAACTGTGCAAAACAAGCTGAATTATGTTATTCAATGCTTAAACTGAGTAGAGCCATTTAACTAGGACGCAATTTTGCTTTAAAATACGGGTCCAAGTTGTGTATGGGTGTGTTTGTTTTTGTTTTTTCAACACAGCAGTCCAACAGTAACATCAAAGAGAAGAGATGAAGAAACACTCAAACCATGCCTTCTGCAATCCTCTCTTCAGTCCACCAGTTTTTATCCCTTACGATTAGCAGTGGCAAACAATCTAGCCTCCAGAGAAGGGGTCCTGCCTGGAGAGGAAGCTCATTTTACGCATGTCACTGGTATGCAGTACAGATGCATTGCAGACTTAATCATTAAACCTAATCAATCTTTCTGTTGTGCCATCCATAGGCTTCTTTTTGGGACACCTACTCCTGCTATTCTTCATTTTAGAGATAGGTTCATGGATGAGTATCAGTAGATAGAAAGAATGAAAATAGATCCCTTCTTTTTTTTTCCTTTTTTTTTTATTGTTCTGTTGAGAAGTCATCAGTGTACCAAAAACAGCACACATCTGCAAGTCTTCAACACATATATTTCATTGTCTCCCACTTTAACCCGCTTATTATATTTACTACTACTAAAGCATCTACCATGGGAAATGCTTCATTTTGTAACTGTAGCATTCAGGCCCTTGGATAAGCTCCCTCTTCTGAGATCCTGTTGAAATCTGCAATGAGAGATAGAAAACCCACAAAATAGCAACCCAGATAACTTTAATGGAAAGATTAATTACTTCCTCAGCTCTACCTAAGGTGATTGGTAGATACAGCTCCTGTAGAAAAAGGTTATTTTTTTATTTTATTTATTTATTTTCAATAAATATTTTCAATAAATAAATAAATAAAAGACCTCTTTCATTAGGAGGTCTTATTCAGCAGGCAACTATCAGGCCAAGTGATTACCAATATCTCTGCTTTTTCAAGGTAGCTTGCACGTGTTGAACCTTTTTATGCGTGTAGTTTCCTGAAGTCCTGATGAAAATACTTCATCAGGCTGTTGGTGGTTAAAGGAAAGCTGAGAGAATTTTCAAGTTTTTTAGAAAATAATGTGATGGGAGAGCTTTACGATTTCAATATATAAACAAATCCTGAGTCTGGGCTAGAAAGAGCTTTGGTTAGTTTTGCACATGCTTAGCATGATAAGGGGGAGGGGAACTACAAAATGCTCTATTTCAGCCATGAGAATGGCTTTCTTATTAAATTTTGAATGATTAAAAGTCCAGTAGAATAAAATACTATGAAATGGAGTATAAAACAAGCTGGAGATACTTTAAGTAAAAAGAACTTCAGACCCATCTGTGATAGAAGAGAATGCAAAAATAATCTCATGTCATCTGCCGACTTCAAACCAGAATTTTCTAAGAGGTTAACATAAGCAGAAGGAAAATCAGAAAGATCATTACACTGGTATTGTCTTGCACTTTCTGGTAACATATAAGAGAATACAAAGAGAAGAGGCCCAAAAGCCATGTTCATGTAATCCTGAGTTAGCAGACAGTAGATCAAACTCACACCGAAAGAGTATGCTTCTCTGATAACAGTAAAAAAGAGCATTGTGAATTAGTATGAATATTAAACATGGCAAGATAAAAACACATCTCACTCCTGAGAACAAAAATATCATTGTCTAATTTCCTCTGAAATGTGTCATAAATGTGCCTTTTATTCAGTATTTTGAAGGAAAAATGAATCATATTACACTTCTCAGTAGTATGGTTATGCAATTCAGTGGGGGATGAAATATCATGATTTAATAAATAGGATAAAGATTAGTAAAATAATCTAATCACTGCTCTCTTATTTTTAGTCTATCACTGGGGATGGAAAGAAGCAGGAGAGGAAGATTAATTTGAGGTTTTGTGCAGATATGGGTCAGTAGCCCACAGCTTTCCTGCGTTTTATAGGTGATAACATGCTTCAGTAAAGAGAAGATCACTGGCAACGAGACAGTGATTGCAAATATAATGCACGCTTCCTTGAGCAAGCAAAAGTAGGAGCAAATTGCTCAGTGCAAGTGGCACCCTGTCGTGGAGGACAAGTCCACTCTGCTCCTCGGAAAGTGTGTGGGGCATTTCTACAGTGACTTGTGCAGAAGCAATCCCAAGTGGTGTTTGACCTGGAGTAAGCAATCTTTAGGGCCAGCTTTGGGTGACCCAGCTGATCTTTGAAAAGCCTGTGTTACAAGTGCTCCTATGAGGTCTAGCTAGACTGTACTCAGCTATCTTATATTCCTTCAGAGTGATCTGTCATGGACACAGTTAGAGAGAGGCAAGCTGAACTCAGAGAGGTTTCAAGAGTTAGGTGTGTCCTAGATTTCTGAGAGCTCCTAAAATCCTATAAGTTCAAGCTAAGATACAGCACCACAAAAATGTAGAAAGGGACGTAAATATGAGGGCATTGGCACAACAAAGGTGCTCACTATGTTGTGAATAAGCAGGCAGAAGGAAGGGTTGTATGGCAGAATGGCTTCATTTACGTTAGAGCTAGAGCTCTCCTAACAAGCCTGATCCCCTCTGAGGTCCATCAGGCAACAAGTGCAAGCTAGGGTAAGTAGGGTATATGCAAGACTTTGTCTCATTGTATATTTTTCAGAGGAGCATGTTATCTGTTATCTGGCCTAAGCCACTATTCCAGGCATTAGGCATGTGGAATTAATCACAGACATTTGATGGTACCCAAGTGAGTCAGTGATTTCAGCTGTCACATATGGTCCCTTCTGCTTTCACACAGTGAAGAGATACTACCTCAGTCTGAACCTGATCTCTCAGCAGTTTTAACCTCCTAGGTTAAAACTATATACACACACTTCCTTTGCGCACCTATTTTCCACCAATGCACCCATGTGGAGAATCAGATGTAAAACCTGCCATGGCTCTCTCACGTGAACTGTCATTTACAGAGGGCATCTTTTCATGTCTAAAATATGCCTGTAGATGATCTCATTCATGCATTTTTCTATTTTGAGGTTTTCATTGGTTGTTCACTTCCCAGCCTCAGGTTGCCATCAAGTCTAGAACTCACTGCAGTCCTCACGTGTTTATCATGCTATGTGTTTAGCCTCTGGTCTAAAGATTAAAGGCGCCTTCTGGGTTCATTCCAGTCCTAAACATGTAACAATACAACACAGTGACAGTCTCTGTCACTGTCCCAGTAATGACAAGGACTCACGAGGGCAGGTTGCTGACTCATAAAGGACACCTAAGTACATCTAAAAGCAAATTCAGCTCTTAGGAGGAAAATTAAGCTAAATAGAGAAAAACAATTTGTGGTTTGAAATTCTAGTAAAAAAATCGGTGTTGATCGTGAATTCCCTGAATTTAGGGTAAGGATGGTTTCTGTCCTAAGCAGTATCTGCAGCGTATCTAGGGAGATACTGGCAGAATTCTGCAGGCACAGTTTCAGTACTAGGTCAGAACAGCTGCATTATTTATTACTCATATGTGTTGTTATTTCTCAATGTTCATCACAACGAGACCTAGGTATGTGTAAAGCAAGCAGCTGCCTGAGGCAACAAGCTATGAAGCAGTTTGGGGAAAGATCAAGGAAGAGGAGAGGGGGAACAGCCATAGCTCCGCTGATGCCTTTGCCTACACCAAAGGACTTAAAATCCAGGACATACCCTGTCATCAGTATGATAGAAAGGAAGGTTTCTGCAAGGAGAGGAGGGAGAGAAAAGACCGTCCTAGGAACAGCAGTAACTAGCCACACTTTCCGGGCTTTCCTGTGCCTTTCCTCCTCTCTCATGCTGTTTTCCCCTCTGACTTGCTTTCCAGCTCTGCTGATGCCTCGTTCTCATCGTCTTTCCTTAACAAGAAGCCAGGTTAGACTCCAGCCCCTCATCTCCAAGGTGGCAAAATTCAGTTTAGCCCACACTGCAATGAGAGCCTTCAGGCAGCTCGAGTTCATTCATTTGATATTTAAAATCCCTGACAATCATCTGACATTGTCAGAGCATGTGCAGATGAGTTGGCTCCCTGAGGCAACCCAAGATAATGTTTGCTGAAACTCAGAAACTGTTTACCATGAAAACACAGAACTGCTCCATGGAAATCTGGTGCTGTGCCTTGCATCACATGACCATCATGTCAACGTTGCTGCTTTTTTCCTGCTTAATCTGCCATACTTAAATCATTTATTGAATAAAGGTTTCTAAATGGGAATGATGTTGATGTTTCCAATGATTGCAGAGACCTATTTTTTACTGCCTAGGCAGAATCTGTGGCTCTATGAGGTATGGGACCAAGGAAGGTGAATGCTGACATAAGCAGCCACCAGTATGTATTAATGATTTATACGACTTTTACACACTGGCTTTTAAAGGATTGAAGGTCATTTCTAAAAACTTTGGCATAACCTTCATGCTAATCTGATAAAGCTTATGGGAACGTTTGAATCAGGCACCCGAATTCCTGTCTCCCCTCTCCACTCCAGCCTAACTCATAGTGTGCTGCAGGCTTTCCATTTGAAGGGATTTACTGCTCTCTCTTCAACTATTCATATGAGGGAGTTATATCTTGCCTTCATCCCTCCCTGATACTCTTTGTAGCTGTTAGAAACCTTGGGAAGGGAAGGAATGATACTTCCTCCTTCTCTAAGTTATCAGGGAATTTTGGGAGAGGAGATGTTTCTCACATCCCCTCCCGCAGAGCAGTCCCTTCAAATGCATGTATACCTGAGGCACAGCTGAGTTCTCTGTATATGCAACATCTAGTTAACAATAATTAATTCTGCAACGGCATCCTTCTCCAGGATTCACTGAGGGCTGTGGTCCTCAAGGACACTGGGTGTATTTCTGTCACTGTTCCACTGATTTCAAGCACCTGGACATTCACAGAAAGTGTTAAGAATGCAAATACTCTCTCTTTTTAGATCGATCATCCAGAACAGCTGCCCAAGGATCCTAGCTGGGGTGGGTATTGGGGGGAGATCCTGTAAATAAACAATGGCAAATGATCCATCAAATCGGTAGGCAGAGAGCACTCACACCTTGGGCTTTGTCTGAGGCTTTGAAAGCCAACTGTGATATGGACCTATGTGTTTCTGAAAGAGCTGATCAAGAGGTCCAGGTCTTGGCTGAGCAGTTGGCTGTAGAGTCCAGAGAAGCTCTGAGCAGTCTGATGCGAGCGAGGTCCTGCACTTCCCTGCACAGGCTGGGGAACCCTTTCAGTAATCCAGTCCTCTGGGCTTCCCTGCTGCACAACTTGTTTTCCTTATGAGTCTCCAGCCTAAAACAATAGAGGAGTTTCCAACAATAAATGGGATTTTCAGTACTCTGAGCTTAGTCATTTCCTATTACTCAAAGTAAGAAAATGTGAAAAAGTTCCAATTTACAAAGTCTCTGGCTAGTAATCCAGCCAATATTTATATATCTGTTCTCACAAAGTAGTGAACTTCCGAATAGCAGGGATGTTGCCTCCCTGGAGGAGGTGGGGGGAACCCAACATAATACTTCAGAACAATTGTTCAAAATAGCATTGTAAATTGCTTTCAACATAACAGAATTTGCAGTGGACATTAATGTTTCCATAGCAACACAGAATGCTGTGTTGTTTTTGTTTTGTTTTGTTGGATATTAAAGGAAAACCCTTTGACTAGTTCCAGCGTTAAGGATTATGTTGTAACTATTACTGTTGCATGTCTCCCCAGAGGAATGAGAATCCTACTCCACAAGTTATACTGACTGTACCTTTGAATGTATAAACATGTTTAATAACTAGGATTCTATTAAGTTCAGTTTAGCTATCTCTCAGGGTTGAGAGCTTCAGTTAAAGAATAAACTTCCTAAGCAGGAAAAATAGCACTGATATGCCATTAAATGAGAAACATAGCAAATAAATGTATTATGTTCAGCTCTTACTGATATATGATTTGACTCAATGCTCTTTTCTTGACTGGATTTGTGTACATGTGAAAAATTTGTGTGGAAAAGCATGTCAGGCTTTTTATTATGTTGGAAATCTTTATGAGTATTTTTTCCACAATTTCAAAATACAGTTTTAAGATCAATTTCATTCTGTGGATTTCAATGTCCACATTATTTTATTATGGTTATATTATTTTACAAAATCAGGAGTAATGGTGGTGTATAGCATACTAAGATGTAGTAACCTGACATATATAATCATCAAAATGGTAAATGTTATTTTTAGTTTAATTTAAAAATGATAAGGGCAACCAATCATCAACCGTAATGTTTTGGCTTACCTAGGTAAAAAAAGTTGTTTGTTTGAGCTACAAGGTTGTTTGGAATTGTGCACATGTTATTGTTATCCAGAAGCTAGTAGAGAATACACAAATCCAACCATAATCCATAACATAATCCAACCACTGGGATACAAAATAAAGCATAAAGCAGAAATTTTAAATGAAGCTCTGACACTCCGAAACAAACTTTAAAAATTCCAAAGCAAAATTTATATTTCTGTCTTAGAAAAAGTAATGATAATATTCCAAAATACTATTTATTTTATGATTTAGAACTAAACCCTTTCTGAAATTCCGTGGAAAGAAGCATTTTCATCATCTCTACTAGTATGTTTACTTACTGTTCTATGTTTGTTCGGTTTTCTGCAAAGCCATTGGACAAGAAGGCATGAGGTGGCAAAGAACTTGGCTCTTGCTATCTGTTTGTACTCACTCACTCGCCAAAAAAGATTAGCTGACGGAGGGGCATTGTAACTCTCTACAGTCTTTTTCCAGAAATAAATACTAATCATTTTTGAGAGAAATGAGAAAAATATGATGAAAAATGTGAACTCATGTTCACCCTTGAGGTAATTTCAAGGGAGATGTGGTTCCTGCACTATTCTTGCCATAGTGTTTGGCTCAGGTTATTATCTTGACCTGATTTGCATGTCAATTTTAAATTTAAAAAAAAAAAAACTTTCTATGATGCCATAGAATCATAGAATAATTTAGGTTGGAAAGGGTCTCATGAGGTCGTCATGTCCAACCTCCTGATTAAAGCAGTGCTAAATTCAACATTTGGTCAGATTGCTTGGGGACTTTTCCAGTTGAGTTTAAATATCTTCAGTGATGGAGATTACATAGTACGTCATAGCATGGAACATATTTTTCCTCTTGCCTATGTCCTTCTCTTTATAATGACACCCAATACAGTCATCAGTTTCTGAATAAGAGAATGATGGAGGTCACTGAGAAATATTATGTTGCATTGAAACCGATGGAAATTTCGCCTTTAATTCCTGTAGTGCCGGGATTTCGCTCTTTATCGTCTTCTGTGTCTGGAATACATTTTTAAAAATGAAGTCAATTTTTTTGGCAATATTTTTATGTGGGCTCTTTGAATTTAATCAATAACTCAGCCCATCTTGGTTTTATTCCTTGATTACCTACCGTGATTTCAGTCAGTTCACTTTTGTAAATCAGCATGTTTCTCTTTTCTGCTGAAAAGAAGAAGAAAAACCAGGCAATTTTCAGTCAGATGCTTTAAATGCGGATTTTGAAGAAAAGATCTTGTTAAGAGTCCTAATTATTAATTAACAATATTAGAGGGGCAAGATATTCCTCATCTTGAGAACTTTCACCAATTTTTCTACCTCTAAGTTTAGAATCTATTTTCCCAAATGGAACACTATAAACTTAAAGTGATAAAAAACAGTTAACATTTCTCCTCCTGAGACTATAGAAGCAAAAGCAGTCACCACAGTCACAGAAATCAGAAGGTGAATTCAGATTAGCATATTATAGCTTGCCCGACTTCTCAGAGTATGCCAAAACAAGATTAGAACAGCTGATTCGGGGGTGTCCGAAACAGAAACCTTCTCCATATCAATGACTTATCATATGATTACTGCAAAGCACATGTCCTAAAACAATAACAAACAGCCTTTCATAGTTCTAAGCAGTCCTTGTTCTTGAATCAGATGATAGTTATTTGATCTAAACATATTGAACTGAAATAGCTCATGTGTTTTCCTCCTTACCATTACCACATGTTTTTATGAGGAGCTAGGAACTACTGTAGATGTGGAAAATAGCTAAATGCAACAAATTGAGTGGATTCCATAAATTGGGTTCATAGCCAAATGTGATGCTTAAACTAGTTTTCTTCTAACTTCTGACGTGAGAATAAAGAAAACCAGTACAGCAAGAATTATTTTAGTATGAATTTTTAATGATGTCACTTCTTTTATTTTCTCTCATATTCACAGTGGAAAAGTGCACGTGTTGATTAATGAAAATGTACTTAAAGATGGCAACCACTACTATAAAAAAAGCAGGAGGTGTTTTGGCACTGGAAAAGTCAAAAAATAATGGGAAAACAAGGCAGCCTGAGAAAAGACTTCCCCACCACTTATGTCTTCTCGTTTTCCCAAATCATGAAATATGACCTGGTAATCATCACAAATGGATACATTTCCCAAATCCATGGGCAAATTAAAGCTAATTACTGCTCTAACTGCACAGACAACAAAAATACTCATAGCTAATATGGTAACTACACGAGTTAAATAAGAAGTGTATGTAAACAGAAAAAGAAGCAGAAACCTATATCCAGAAGAGTGGGAATTACCTTTGGGATATTTGGTTTTGCAATACTTGTTGTAACAGATATGAGTTTCTAATTCGGTAGTGAGCACTATTACATTAGAAATAATAAATATTACTTAACACTTACACTTCATATAGAAATATATAACATTGAAGCTCATATAGAAAAGAAGACATAGAAATACATTCAAAATTCAGCTAAAGTCTTGATTATTTCACTCTGTTGGGCAGGATTCTTCAAAGGTTTCTTCTCCTTGAATAACCCATGAAAACATACACAACCTTAGTAACTCTAGTTTTCTTGCATATATCAAGTTTAATCATATAAGTAAACTACTGATGAGTATGAGCAGTGGTTTCATGTTACATTTCAGATTTCTAAATAAGCCACAGGCCCCATCTCTTTCCCACTGAAGAAAGAGGAAAGATCCTTAGCATGGGATTCATTTAATCTGATGCATCTGGTCAAAGCTGTTTTTTTAAGCACTCTGTAAGGTCAGCGGAGAGAAATCAGCACCTTCTGAGGGTCATCTGAAGGCATATGACAAAGCTCAGTAGAATGACTCACCTTCTAGAAGCATCTGTCTATTTCTATCTATTTCTATCGACTACAGAAAGCCACTTAGTTGTGTTATAAACAAAATATTGTACAGCATGTGCAGCTAGGGTTTAACAGTTTGTCTTTTAAAAAAAATCAGAATAGTTTATACTTTAGTTAATATGGTCCATTCAAAGCGATGGCAATAAAACTTTAGTGCCATTCACTGTCACATAGTCTATAGATACTTCCATACAACGTAAAGCAATGTTAAAATACCTTTTTCTTCCTACACTGAAAACTTTTACGTATCCTCCCCCATTTTATACTTGTTTAGAATACATTTTTACAGCCTAGCTGTAAGCTCTGTAACATGCAGTGATTTATCTTGGAAAAGCAGACCCAAGAGTAACTGCTCTGAAAGCAGTATGGCAGGAAAAGAAGAGGTCTGGACCATCTGGGTGAAAATATGTGACTTTGAAAAATGTTTAGAAGAAAGAAAATTGACATAGATCTGGAACTGAAAAGCTTTGCATTCAAATGAGAGCTTTGTCACTCATTTGCTTGCTGACATTAGTCATGACACTGACGGCTGATTTTCAGAGCAATGTGGTACCCACCTCTTCTTTGCAGTTAGGTAACTAGGGAGCTGGTCTGAAACTTGGTTTTCTATCTGGGGATGATGTGCAAGCAACAGCTATTTAATAACTGTGGAATAGGCACTAGTGGGTTCTTTAGTTTTCTTTGCCTCACATACGTCATTTAGACAAATTGTTAAATTAGCATGATCTTTATAGCACCACTTTCCCCCTCTTTTAGTAACACTATATCTGATCATAATATGAATATAATAATAAAAACTAAAAAAAGGAAACTGGGGAGCATTTGTCACATGCAATATTCAGTCAACTATATAAAAAAATGTATTTCTGTTTTGATGCTGGTGTTGTTTATATTGTTGCCCAGATAAATCTAAAAATAAAAATGAATTACTAGTATTTGGAAATAAAGGTATAAGTTTTCCAGTGCTGAAACAAATGGTAAGCCTTTGTGTCTTATTGGAAAGGTAAAGGAGAATAGGTTTGTTGCTAAAACAATAAAAGCTTATTCTTATCCTTGTTCTGTTTTATATGGCCTGTTATTGCACTGAAACTCATCTGGTATTTACCAGGTGCTAAAAAGGGCAAAACAAACTGTTCTTTGCTGGAACTGTGGAACTTTGATGTTACAGCTGATATCAAATAGACCTGCTAGGCAGGATAGTATCAGAGTCCTTCTGAATGCAGGCTGAATCCAGAATTTTCATAAAGGATAAAAGTTGTAGTTTGGTATTGTTTAAAATATTAAGCTAGACTTTGACATAATTTATGCTGAAGTTTTAAGAAACTCAAGTGAAAGCTAGTGGAACTGCAGTACTGTTTATGTCTGTGAATAACAGGGAGAGCCCCGAAGGTATCTGAAAAAGAATACGGCACCAAAACGTGAGGACCCACTGGTGGTTGGAAATGGAAGCCTATATTTTTCAAAGCTTCATCTTCATGTGCAAATCAACAAGTTACCATGAAGTAAAACACTTTATGGCAATAATTCATGCACTGGGAATGTCATGCAGTTTAGCCATTCTTTGCTGCACGGATACCATATTTTCACTTCACTCCTAAATTGCCCTTCATATCTGTATCATATTTTCTTCTCATTGAATTCCCTTGCATAAGCTCCAAGAGGGGTCAATCAGAGTGACAATTCTGCAATGGCAAACTCTTTGTTACCAAATGAACGGAGCCCATCCTCACTCAGTTGGTTCGGTTCCCTGGCATGTCTGGTATAAGCTCCCAGAGCAAAAGGAGAGACTGTCTGGGTTAAAATGAAGTTACATTTAAAAAAAATAAAACAAAATGAAGTTGTACTAGAAATAGGAAGATAAGCACAGTAGAAAGCTGATAAATTTTAAACCAGCTAATATAGTCTAAAGGAGTTTGTTTCTATTGAAGCATTAGACAATCATTAATCATCTAAACCAAAATAGTCAGAAGACCAGTCTGAAAATTATACAGGAGCTGCTCACCTCACAGACCGTGATAGGCAGCATACTCTCTATAAAGTTAGTTCGCCAGCCCACAGGTGAGACAAAAATGAGGAAAAGCCAGCGCTTTGGTTTCCCAGTCCCATCCTCCAGCACTAAGCCGAAAGGTCGATCCAGCAGGAGGAAAAATCCTCTGTTTGGCAGATACATGGTAAATATGTCTGAATCTATTCCAGACACATGCAATAAGTCAAGGATCAAATTGTCACTCCAGGGTCAAAATAATTAAATCCCACCTTTACTGAAGGCAGATTTTAATATACTAGGAATCCCTAAAACTCACTGCACATCTCCGAAATACTATGTCTCAGTAGAAAGTCTAAGGGTTTGTGTTATTAAAGTAAGTGAACTGCAGTAGTAGAAAGTAGAAAATCCTTTAATAAGGCAGTGCAGGGAAGATTTGTGGGACCTTTTTTAAAGTTTTAGTTACCAGTGAAAAATGAGCAGAATTTCAACAGCCCAAATAAAAAGTCACATAATGAGCATCAAGCTTGAGGGAGGTCCCTGTGCCAAATATCAAAGGATCTCTGAAAACAAGCTTGAAACCATCCTCAAGTTTTACAGAGCAATAAACTACTGAGCAATAAGCTATTATAAATCATCATTTCCTCTCTCCTATTTCTGTTCCCCTGGAAAAAAATCCCACCTTCCAAAGGTTTAGCTAACTGTACGTAGGCTCACGCTGCTCCCAAACCAGCAAAAGTGGAGGAGGCATTGCACAGAGCTGAGAATGCAGCTGAGAACGCAGGTGTCAAAAAGGTAGAGAAAGATATAAAAAAGGGAAAAAGACACAAGGGGATATTCTTCCTGGATATTCTATGTCCCCAAAGTGGGCTGGGAACTCCTCCATTACCTTGAAGGCTGGGGAGAGAAGAGTGTACAAGCTAAGTAGAATACCCTGGGGATCAGTAGTATATAACATAGGCGCAAAGTAACACCAGGACTTGGAAACACAGCATCTCGAGCTATGTGTCTGGAGGAAGTGGTGTCTCCCTGTGCCACTGAGTGCTCAGTTCAGCAAACCTGGCAGCTGGAAGCTGAATATTATGGAAGTAAGATACTGCTCTTTTAGGAGAGGCCTCACCTTCCAGCTCGCTGCTGAGTTTCTACTGCATGCTGGCCCTCTAATTTGTGAAAGAAACAGTCAGGCGTGTCACCTCTGGAAGGGGTTCACAGTCATGATATATAACTCGATGTAATGAGTAATATCTTATTACTTTTATTGGCTTATTACTTTTCTATTGGATCTCCCATATCATTCAGCGCAAAAGCAGTGCTTAGGAAGGAAAAGGATGCAAATGAATGGCAACCATTAATCTTGCATTTGCTAACTTTTTTGGTTGCATCTACAACTGAATTAATAATTTTTAAGGAAGGAAGGTTTTTGCATGCTGTTTCTTTGTGTTCTGATAGTCCATAAAGATCAGTTACCCACTGTGCAAGGTGCTGGGTAAACAGATGACAGACATTTCTAATGGAGGGAACCTTTCGGTTTAAGATAAAACTACCTGGACTTAGTCCTACCTAAAAGCAGAAAAGATAAAGTTTGCTTATGAATTAATTATGCTAAAAATCTGATTTAGTATGGACATGTTCTTTCAGCAGGGCAGCCCACAGCACAACTCATGATCAAACTTGTGAATACCCTTCTCTCCATATACGTAGAAATCTTTTCTGTTATAGATGATATTACAAATAAAACAAAATCGTTCCATGCCCTACAGGAAAAATATGACAACTGATTATGGGAATTGCCCATTACCAAGCTACAACTCAGCAGATACATCAAATGAATATCGGAAAACAAGAGACATGCCAAACTGTGAGAAACAGATACCTGGCTGTACGCGTTATAAATCAGCTTACGCAATTTCTTTAGCTATGTAGCAATGTCCCTACGTGAGAGGAATTGTAAGAGCTCATTTGTGCCTTGAGAAATTATGGAATGAAGTTTACGCTTCCTTATATGGCCAAGCACTTTTCATGATCAGTATGCGAGGCTCTGCCTCTCTCTAACTTTTCCCTGATATTCTGGGGAGTTTTTAGAGAAAACTTTTCCTGTCAGATATGCCCAGTGGATCTTTACTCCATCCATCTCCATACATCAATCTATATTCACAGATGTTGTATTGTGCAGTTTCCACACGGAGGTCCTATGGAGAGCTATGTGTTCTCCTGAATCTCCAGGTTTGACAAGAGAATATTTCTCCTAAATTATTGATGCTTGCCTGCTCTAAAAATGCAACACAAATACCTCAGGAAGTATTATTTGTGCATAGTGAATATGAGAACTTTTTCAGCTTTCCTTAGACATGCTTAAGTTGCTAGAAAAAGCTAGTATTTGCATATTTCCGCTACCAAAGTTTCTGCCTACGAACCCTAGCAATGCAATCATCCTAGAGGAGAAAAGCAAGCAGCTCAGAAAATCACTGCAGAAAAATAACATCTTACAAAGTGGAAGCACAAAAGATCTTTACTTATCACTGAAGAAAGAGACAAAAGTACTCAGCAAAATGAACTGAATCCATAGGAAACCCTCATGAAAAGGAGGAAGCAAAGATCAATAGTGAAAAACATCCCTTCAAGGATGGGGAAATGAAAAATGAAAAAACAATAGATAGTGATTTCGAGCTTAATGCAATCATAGTCGTACAGCTAAATCCAGCGATCTTACCTTTCTTCTTCAGTTACATTTCTCATTCATTTTACTTATTAACCATTAAGAGAGATTCAGTAAGGTCTAGGCTGGTTCATGGGCTCTAACAAATGGCTTCCAAAACAGACTTGATTTAATTAGAAGACAAGCTTTATGATTTAGCTGTAATGGACTTACTATTTGAGATAATACGCTCTCATTTTATCTTGTTGCCAAAATAACCCACATGCGCAAGTCTACATTCCATACAAATGGCTGTTTTTCTAGTACTTTGAAAATTATGATGGGTCTTGCCACTAAATTTAATAGTCTTTTCACAGTGCTAGGAGTCTCAAATACAGCCTGAAGAAGAAAGTACTGTTTTAGAAGCCCAGGTACAGAAATTGTTTGACTAATCCCTAGGGAAATGGTTGAACTAACTGGAAATCACAGAATCACAGAATGGTTGAGGCTGGAAGGGACCTCTGGAGATCATCTAGTCCAACCTCCCTGCTCAAGCGGGGTCCTCTACAGTATATTGCCCAGGATCGCGTCCAGGCGGGTTTTGAATATCTCCAGCGAAGGAGACTCCACCACCTCTCTGGGCAACCTGTTCCAGTGCTCTGTCACCCTCACAGGAAAGAAGTTTTTTCTCGGGTTTAGATGGAACTTCCTGTGCTTCAGTTTGTGCCCATTGCCTCTTGTCCTGTCACTGGGCACCACGGAGAAGAGACTGGCCTCCTCCTCTCGACACTCCCCCTTCACATACTTGTACATGTTGATGAGATCGCCTTTCAGTCTTTTCTTCTCCAGACTGAACAGGCCCATGAACATGAAATGGTGAACATGAAATGGTGAACATGAAACGGATAACTAAGAATTTCTAATCCATGGTATAAGTAAGTAGGTTTGCCAAAAAAAGAAAAACAAAGACAAAAAAGACAAAAAAAGAAAAAAAAAAAAAAGCCTGACTGAAAAATATCACTTCATGACTGGCTGGTAAGATGTTTCTATTCTCTGAAGCAGATGCAGATTGCATCATCCTTACACGGTAGGTGTTAAGAAAGCTCTCACTGGCAATGTAATAAAAAGACTGAAAGATGAACAGGCTTATCTTTAGTTCTTCCAAATAAAAAAGAGTGTTTTCCATTAGCATAGCTGGACTGATGTTTAGAGGTAATCACCTTTATCCAGCTATTCACTTTGCAGTGACTATACTTAAAAAAATTGAACTATACTGAATATACTGAAAAGTGTATACTTTCATGACTTTCTTTTCCATTTGCTGTGCACAGAAGTTCTTATTCTGACTTTCTGATCTTTCTGCCTCTTTCCTTTCTTTTCCTTCATCCTCCACATCCGCAGAAGTCCTTTATCCAGCTCCTCCCTTTCTTCCTTCTAATTTACTTCTAATTATTTTCATAGTACAACTGGAAGTCTCCAGGAGCTATCCAAAATGTCATTCTGTTAGGCGTTCTACAAACACATATTGAAAAATATACTGTGTCTTGAGTAGGTGAGTAATCAAAAGATGAGAAACTAGAAGTGCAAGGAAGGAGGAGGGTATAGCAAGGCATGGGAAAGAGGTTTGTTGTACCAAATCAGGTGGTGAAAGGTAGGTGTAGAGAAATCTAAGATCTGCCTCCTTCACACTGCCTCTTTCAGTTGCTCATGTAATTACACTGTTCTCTCTTATTTCATCCGCACTCCTATAGAAAAAAAAAAACTTTCATAGATAAATTTCAGAACAAATCTAATGCAAAATTATAAGAAAGCAATTCTTTTGTACAGTTTTGGCATTCATTCCATTGAATAATAGCATGCTTATCTTCCGTATGAATCAAAATACAATGATTATTTATTAGAGTGAGAGCTGAGCTCTGTAAAAGGCGTTACCACCTCAGAGGTAAAAACAAGAAAAAAAAGAAGCAGCTGTTTAAAGGAGCTGTGATATTTTCTTCTCACTGATGACCTTTCTTCCACAGCTCTGAAAACATATATTCTGGTTTTGTGAGTCTATGCCTAGAAGCTTTTTTCTAAAATTAGTAACAAAAACACCATGCATGTTTTCAAAGCTCCTGGCAAGTCGCCAGTGCGGGCCTCTGCGCTGCAAGTACAGAGTATCCCTGATTCTTCAGCCCTTCTCATACACATTTCTTTTTACCATAGGTAAAGTCATTGTATAGTCCATGTTCTTTGTATTTTTAAAGATGAAAGAATAATTAAGCCTTTGTCAACAGTCTCTTTTTTTTACACCTTACAAGAAAAGCCAATTTTACAAATTCCTGAAAGAAAATATGATCTCAGCAAGGAACATTTCTAAAAAGCAATAGCATTTGGTCTTGATCCTGTGATTACTTCTCATGAGAATGGCAGCCTTGAAGTCAACATTTAGACTCAATAGGACTGTTTTGCATGAGTTAGTTTCATTTTCCTAGTGGGAAGATATATGATCATATGACTAGCTACGTTACATAGGCTAAGGCAGAGATTTTCAAGATATCCTGAAGCACTTATCCACCTAAAACAAAGCAAAATTTGTGAGTTGGTTCCTACATCTCCTAGATGTCTTTGAAATAATGTATGTATTACTCTTTATTTAGGTATCTTAATTACACCTAATAACAATTATTATAAACAATGAAAGATACTGTAATATTTTACTTCTTTTCCAGATATTTATTTTCATAAATGGAAAGTTCGCCTATGTTGTAAATTTTTGTTTTCCTGTAAAATATGTATTAAAAATTAGCATGAGAACAGCTGATGGTACCATCAAACAAAATAGAATATATTATCTGTATTAGTCCAGATAATAGATACTAATAATTTTTATATTCTTGAATTTTCATTCACTGCTTGTTTTCTTGGGTATAAAATTTGTAGGACTTAACTGGAATGGATTAATGTCTTTTTTAAACCAGGCAAACGATTTTGTGTCAGTTGTTTGAACATATCAGAGTTGAATTCATCACATCCTATTTCAGAAGTCTAAAAGTTGGATATCCAAATCCAAACTACTCTCATTCCCTAACAGTCAGTAAAGAGACACAGGCATCTCTAGAGGGCAGTTCATCTGATCTTTCCTAGACACCTATCTTAGAAACAGATGAATTGCTGTCTGGAGATGGTATTTCTCTACACGGACTATTAAAAAAGCCTATAGTAACTGTCTTAGTCACTTTGTAACTTAGTTACCACGTTAGATTCCTCAACTAGGGCAGATGAATCTCTTGATAGGTGACACACTTATTATATACCAGGTTCAAAAAAGCAATGCAGAGCGAATCAATGCATTTGTCTGGTGTCCCACTTTCTATATATGTATATGTGAACATCTGTTCTGGAAGCTAGTAAAGTGTTAAGATTTTTTCCTTAATGCTATTTTAGCAATTTCTTCATATATAGCAAATGCCAGATATCTGTTGAGATGTTTCTTCCAAATGGATGCTTGCCAGTCCTTGGAAACCTGTTGTATCATGATTTCCCCAGTCTTTATGCTAAAGTAGTGTAATGCCAAGGTGCATGTACATACAAGCAAGGTATGTAATAAATTACAAAGTACCAAAGAGAAAAAACCACAGGGGAAAAAAAGACAAATATTTTTTATAAGAGAACACAGAGTGCTAGAGGGTGAAATCTTTCAAAAACAAGTGCACTTCACTAAAAATGTTCAGACGTGGGAAAATGAATAACATGAAGTTTTGATAGTTAAGGGACTGGAGTGAAACATCGTGAATGGTGTTTGCGGAGTAACTCATTAACTTTTTCTGCCTGTTTCTAAAGGTTATAGGGATTATTGCCCTACCAGCCTCTGACATCTGATGCTTAAGGTTTAGAACACCCGTGTTCAGCTTTCGTGACTCTGAAATCTTGATTGCAACAGTTATGCTACAGTAGAGAGTGGAAAATAAAGTTCATACCTCAAACCAGCCACAGGGCTTTCTAAGCAATAGAGAAACTGACCTGGGGAGAGACGTGGGGAGAAGAGGATTGACGGGAGGGGGCAGAAATAAGAAGTTCATTCTTTGCCATGAGCTCTCATATTATAGTATTTAAAGGTGTGCAAGACTTGTTTCACACTGTCCTTTTCTTTCCATATTTTGGTTTAGCTCTGCCATGCCTGAACCATAATTAATAAACAACTACAGGCAGGGCCAAAAGGCTTCTGCATCAGTTGCAGTGTCATCTTCTTTGCAGCCAAATGCTGCCCATGAAACATCCAAGCAAACCTAGGAATGGATGTAACCTTGAGGGGGCACATTATCTACTATTTGTCTGCCTGGGGTCTGCAGACATTAGAAAATAGCCTGCAAAAACATTGGAAAAAACCTGAGACCTCAAATATAGCTATAGATTCCCACACCTAGGAGCAAGCAAACAAAAACAAGTAAGGGGAGGTGTGGGTAATAAAATGCAAAGTTTAGTCTCCATTTTTTCTGGAGTTAAAGAAAGCCACTGTAACAGTGCTACACAAGACATTGTGTTGTATTTTGTTTTGTTTCCAAAAAGCTGGGAGGCAGGAAAGAAGCATATTTAAAATGCTAGAAAGCCTTGGTCTAATTTATCAGCCTGAGCTGTTGTAGGATGAGTTACATTTGTACTGCTATATATAGATATTTGTCTAACCTGTTTGTGAATACTTACAAAGACTATGATTCCACAAGGTAGCTTGTGCTGGACGCTCCCAGTACATCGCCTAAATCATCTTTGCAGCAATAGGGCAGTTCCTTCTTTCCTACCTGCAGTGAAAATGGAACTGCTTGATCTTTACATGTTTTACATGCAACTTCTGCACAGACTAAGAGGTTACTATGACTATTCTTCCCTCCATCACCTGACGTTCATCTTTTTTAGACTAAAAAAAAAAAAAAAAAAGACAGACTTTCTCTAAAGGAAATTAATAAATCTCTCATCTTCGGCAATATTATTCTCTAGACTGTCTCTGACTTGTCTACATCTTTTCTGAGATATGGCACTCAAAACTCCCCCTCCAAAATTTCATCAGTTCCAAGAGAGGTGGAATAATTACTCCTTTGTCTGATATATGAGACTTCTATTAACACATTCCAAATTAAATTTGCACTTTTTACAACAACGTTAGTACATTGATTCACATTAGTCTGAAATGCAGGGTCCTACTTACGTCCTTTTCTGCAGTGCTAATGCCTCCGTCTTCCCCATTTTATATTTGAGCAATTGACTGCTCCTTAAGCACAAGTTTTACCTAGCAAGATAGGTTTTTTTCTTAAAGTCCTTGCCAAATTCCAAAAACAGTATTTACAATGTGGCATTCTAAATTCATCTGTACTTCCAAAATGGAAGGAAGATTCAATTCCTAGATCAAATTCCTGAATTTATGTCATGTGTTCCATAAGCAGAGCAAATGCTCACAGCACAACTAAGTAAGCTATTGGAGTAAAAGAAAATTTTTTAATAAATCCAATGAATTTGAAGTCATGTGTTCGAGCAGAATTTCTTTTTATTTAATTTCACCTACAAATTCCAAACTATCTATTCAATTTGCCATGAATCTTTTGAATTCCAGGCCTTCCAGAACGAACCTGGGCCTCCGAAGTGCTCGCAACCACTTTCAGGCTGGAAAAAATCTCCAATTTTAGAAGTGTATTGGCTGTTCCACCTGAGTCATTAACAAATATATTACATTGATTAGGCTTCAGGACGGATCCCAGCAGAACCTGGCTATAAATGCTTTCCTCATCCAGCAGCAAACACTGTGGTTTACCAGGCCATTACACACTCTCCTTATGGCAATATATTGCCCTAGTTTTAATACGTAATCTTCTAACATATGCTCATAAATACAATAAAGTAACATGTCCTATTATGGCTCTTCCACTAATATATCATCTCATTCAAAATTTTAACTAACTTATATACACTGAGAAGATCAGAGAAACAGGTTGCCCATCTTCATCTGTTGCTTTAAAGTGAAGAAAAACTTCATACATGAAGTAATAGTAGCAATTTAAGCAGCAAAGCAGTTGGGATTTGTAGTTATTTGTGACAACCTCAATTTTGGTACTACATGGAGGAGGAGCTTAGTGAAAAGGTTTACTCATAGTCTAATATTGTCTGATCTGCTTTCCTCTGATTTCCATAAACTCATTGCCTGGAATAGAAAGCTTCATTTGCATTTGATTGTTCTCATGTATGCAAATTTTTTTTGCAATACAGAATTTATCTCTACGGAGTGATCTCTGTGATCTTTCTGGCACATTTGGAAGCAGCTGACAATGTAGTTTCTACTATTATTTTTAATGCTTGTGTTCCCAAACATGTTTAATCCATTTTAATGGCTCTCTCTACAACTCCACTACTTTGTGCTTTTATTCTATTAGATGTTGTGGGTTAATTGGGTTCATGTGAGCTCAGTTTTTTGACTGAAGACCTCCAAGAAAAGAATTAAGTATTATAGAGAGAACTACTGATGAATCAGTAGGATGACTTCTAATAGGCAGAGAGCCAATGCTGTGTTGTTACAGTGCAATGTGCTTTCTCATAAGATGCTATAGGTCCTGGCCACATGATATCATTTAATATCTCATCACAGCTTTGCAAAAATAATTATACTACCTCTGGTATCCCTGCTAAACTCCAGCACTGATAATTGCATTATGTAATTTAAACTAATCTTGAATATTCATAGGAAAAATATTTTTCAATTTCTGTTCTAGATATTATGTCATGTGTGTGTATTCTAATCTTCAGCAAAAATCACTGTGAATATTTACTAAGCTGTCATAGAATTCAGTTAGGGATGGACTCACTCCAGATCATGGGCCATCACATTTCGCAAGTTGTCCCTCCTACTGGACCCAATAAGCTGCATTTGACTAAGTAATTAAGTATTTAAAAAATTTAATTTAAATGGGTTCAGCCAAATGAGCAATTTGAGTTGCCTGTGACAACTGCTTTGACCTCACCATGATTGACCTTTATGTGGCTGATATATTTTGTCAATGGAAATTTTATGTCTATTTCCAGATCATTGATGAAAGTATTGAATAGTATATAATATGAGTACTATGTGTATCCACACTAGGAGCACCTCATTTGATGATTAATCCCTATGGATGACTGATTTTTTCAATGTGTTAGTTATTTTTTAAGCTCTTTAATATACACTGTATCGATATTATATAGCCCTAATATCGTCACCAGAATGTCAAGAGAGCTAACTACACTGTCAATTACAATAATGCTTCTAGTAGCCAATCAATAGAAGCGTTGCTATTGACCTCAGTGGCAAAGTTTAAGAAAGGGAAAGAGGAGAAAGCAACATTTTTAAAAAATAATCTTTATTTGACCCCTTTTCAAAAAAATGCAACATAAAAGGGAAAAAAGATGGAAATGTAAGAATCAATGGAGAAGAAATATGCAGATTTTCAACTCCATCTGTCCGGATTCTGAAGTTAGATGCAACTCCATCTCTTCCCTTCAGGTTATCCAGAGCCACGTCGATACAAATCAAAAGTAACCTTTTCTTATACGTTACACACCTTAACTTAATCCTTTCATAATGCCTTTTTAACAAGAACTTGGGAGCACAGGATAACCGGTAACAAGATTAGATGTGAATCTATTAGGATGTATAATGTCCAGACCTGTCCAGAGATAGACAGTAAAGGAGGCGGTTCAAAGGGACCTGACTCTGTTAGCCACAGAAGACATTCATGCCATTCAAAATATCCCAGATATCCAAACTGATGTTGAGTTGCCACTTCAAAAGAACTCATGTATTCCTACAGGTTCTTTGTCACTTCTGCTGGCCTCGGGTCTCGCAAACCCTGTCAAATGGCATTAGATAACTACATATGGACAATTAAATGGAGCCTCAGACAATTTTATTCCAAGATAAAAAGATTTGGAAATCATTATTACAAATATTATTCCATAAAACGGTTTAGTTTCTCACCTAAAAGTTTGGATTTGAATCTGACATGGATACATACTTTTTATATATGTCTATATTTTGTATAAATATGAGAAATATTTCTACTACAGTTCGTGCAACCAAATGCCACTTGCGTATTTTATATGCTCCAATTTGTGTCGAAGCCCTAAGAAGCGTGACTGCAATCAACTCTGGAAGTTCTTACTCAGTTTTGGTTTGGGCCAACACAATATACATCCTGCAACATTTCAAAAAAGGTACTTAAGGTTTCTAATTACATGGGTGAAATCCTTGGCCTAGTCGGTGAAATTCTCAATGGCTAGTTTCCCAAAAGGCATACAGTTTTCTCAAAATGAGACACAGTGCAGAGTTTCCCAAGCTCAAAATCACCAAGCTACATTCTCTAACCCAGAAATTATGACACTGCTTCATCAGAACAGAAGTAATACACTGCTGGTTTAAGACAATTGCACTATGTTCACACACATTTTCTGATTACACGGTTAACACAAGCTGGGCAAGCCCAAGTCCAGCTATATTGATGTAAACATACTCAAAGAGTCCAATGATGAGCTTCATTTCATTTCAAAGTGGGTAAGAGAAGGGAAAAAGGGACCAAATTAGAACAATAAACTCAGTTAAAAGATATTTGTGTACCAATCTCAATGGGATTTGGACGAGGAAGTAAGTTTCACAAGCTATTTCTCTTTCCTAAGAAAATTATTTGTTATCCGTCTACACAGAACTGTAGAATCATAGAATAATTTATGTTGGAAGGGTCATCTGTAGGTCAGCTAATCCAAGCCCCCTCTCAAAGCAGGCCCAATTAAATCAGTGTTTCTTCTCCCCTTAGGACTTGGTGAGGGATTTGATACTGGCTTTGAGAAGACAAGGATGGCCCCGTTCACCTCCTAAAAAAGTTTCCACTCACTGGAAGGAAAAAGAAAAATAGCCACCCCTGAAATTTTATCTTCCTAAAAATTACTGAAACAAATTCATTAGTGGATTACGCTAATCATTATGCTAGGGAACTGCAACCGTGAAGTCCCTAACTTTTTTGAATATTATCACATCTGCTGCCCTCTCAATGATACACTTCAATTACTCTCTCAATAACAGGATCACATATCCTCAATTAACACATTAAATAACTAAGTAAAAAAGATAAAAATCTTTATATACTTTAATTAAAAGAAAAAGACTCACCAACTGTCTAAAGAGGCACATAACTATTATTGGAGAAGCTCCAAGATATCACATGTGAAAGGGAGACAAGGGGAAAGGGCATAATTACTTCTTCTTCTTTTTCTTTTTTTTAAGGAAAGTGTAGAAATTGAAAGTGGCATTAGGCCAGGTTCTGCTACACCTACACATGCTGAATAGCAATTTTAAAATAGCTCCACTGAGCTCAAGGAGAAAATCACTGCTCAAAGGAGATAGCAATGAAGACCTTATAAATTAAGTACTACACACTACTCAGATCAAAAATTTGTTTTCTTGTCAAGAGCAAGAAGAGCACCTATACCAGCAAAGATGTAAGTTGAATCCCTCAGCATTGGCTTCCTGCACTGTCATCAAAAAACAATTTTTCTATAGTAGTTTAGAAATCTATGCTTTCAAATAGGTCATCAGTGCTCTTAATCTTAATCTAATACGTATCAACAGTCTATCCAGATGTCAGTTTTCAAATTGCTGGTTATTCAGGCTTTTCTATTTAAAATACAATTCCATTTCTTTAATGAGAATACCACTCCTGTGGTATCATTAATACTATAATTTTTTTTTCCTCATAGATCTTCTTCTTGATTGAGTACCTTTATTTACATGTATCTATCCACCATTTTCCCCTAAAGAAAATAAACATGAAAATTGATTTTGAAAACAGTAATAGTGGCCAGCATACGGAAAAAGAACTTTATTCTTCCCTCTCAGATTTATACATAATCACACCTATGTTATGTACAACGCTCACAGACAGGTATAACATAGTAATATTATTGGTATGGAGTTTCTAATGGTTTCTTTGAAAGTACTGGGATGCCATACAAAAACATAAAGCTCTGTTAATGAAGATAAGACTAAAATCTTGTCTGAGTTGAAAGTATGCACTATACGAATTTGGAGCAGCTCTGAATCTAAGTGACCTCAAAATTTGCATAGACTCAATCATAAAAACGGGGACCCAAGGGGAATTCAGGCTTAGATGAAAACAGGTACAGGGATGAATCTCCACATGCTAAATGAGAACTTCTGGTCCTTCAGCTCTTCCACAAGAAATGCTTGTCATCGTCCACTGGCAAAGCACAAGGTAGGTAAGCTCACATGGAGTAAGGCTATGTACACAAACAATTAGCAGAGTCTCCAGGAATTCTGAAAGTTTTAGCACTTCATCCCTCCCTCTGATATCTTGTTTGTGTGACTATAGTCAGAGGCATCTGTGGAATTTAGGTCCTTCTAAATTGCATTAGAGCAAGATTTTTCAAATTCTTAGTTTCAGACTTAGATGTCAGGTGTCTGGACACCTCTGAAGATCTAATCTTAAGTGAATAATACACATATATAATTACATTTATTTATAATTATATTTATATTTATTTGTGTGTATGTGTTTGTGCAAGTGTGAGGGTGTACACGTTCTCATACAAAGATGAACTTACAGTTTACTAGCTTAGCTGGGAATTTTACACAAACACAAAAGGCTAGCGAAGTAAGCTTAGTTTCTCACTAACCAATCTGCAGCTTCTAAAATAGCTAGTGATAGAACAGAATGATTTGACCTTACAAAGTTTTTTCAAAATATACCTGATCCTAAGATTAGGAGATATGGAAAAATATAGACAAACAAGCTGTGTAGCAAGGAGCGCAAAAACATTTCCAAGGGTAAGTAAAGATAGGAGATGAAATATGCAACATACGTGGTGCATTAGCAACAGACTACTTAGCTGCTCTACTATCTAAATGATATTGATGGAGGTATTTACAGTTCTAGTATTGCAAATATTTATTACATCTAGTCTGTTCTGTCAGGCATTAAATAACATTCCCATCCTCATTTTCAAGAACTGTGTCTAATCTTTGTTTACACTAATGCCTCCTTTGTTGACTTTTAACAATTATGTGCCATTGACAATTGTTTATTGTTGTTTAATTAGGAGGTGGATTATTCCCATGTTTTAATGATTGCTGTTCAACAGCTTGACAGAAATGTTATTCCCAAAACCACTAAACACTAATTGGCTTTGATTTATTTTACTTAATCTTGTTATGATTGTATTATAAGCTCTCCGTATTATAATTTTTTATTAATTACAATATCTCACAGTTTCAGCTCAGTAATGTGCACCAAAGGAAACAAACCTATACACTGTGTATGCTATTGAATTCTGCTGGTTCTGAGAAAAAGAAAAATGAACATAAATGTTGGATAGCAGAATATACACGTGCACTAAACTGGCCAGCACTGACTCCAGAGCTGATTTACACATTCTGAAAATATGGAACATCTTTTTTATTTATATTCTTAATCATCTAGGTAGACTAAAAGTGTCTGAAATAATGAACAGCTTATAAAAGCTGATTGTTATATGGAGAAGGGCATGGCATCCACCTTCCTTACCTAATCCAAACACTTATTTTTTGTCATGAAATATTTATGATGACTAAAATAATAATGAGGAAAAACTGTGCAACCTAAACCTTGCATGAGACACAACAGCACTTATTTCCAAATGCAGTAGTTTGCATAATAACTGAAAAAATTCTTATAGTTTATTAAACATTGCATCTATACCAGGTGACTACGGCCCATAAGTAAATTGGCTATCTAATATGTGTTTATGGCAATCCATATTTTTAACAGAATTTTATTCTTTTACTATTATTATTATCATCATTATCATTATTCTAATAGCTTTTTTTCTTATTATCATATTTTAGATATTTTAGACTGCAAATCTGATCGAAATAAATAAATATTATAAGGAAAAATTGAAAGAAATGTTAAAATCTAGAGGTAAAAAGTCCCAGTTTAAAGTTCCTATTTATAAACTTGAAAAATTCAATAATTTCTTTTGTTCTGGCTTGGAATTCAAGTCTGAAAAAAAAATGCTGTAATTCTATAAATCTTTCACCTAAGGAGCCCTGGAGCAGGGCTTGCCTGATTGACATTGTGTTCTCAGGGATTTAAAATGAACGTGATTTTTGCATATATGAATAGATCTGTCTGGCAGCTTCCCCAAGCTTTTAAAGTTCACTGCGCTAGAGAAGTCCTACAGCCTAGACTACTCCATGGCCAGAGACACCATAGGTGCCAAAACTTAAAACAGTGCTGGTCCTCTTTTTTTTTCTGCTTTCACCTATATTATTGGAATGAAGATGCCCTTGCATCTGGAAGCTTTTGGGTCCTGCGTGCATCGATATCCTATGCCTTGAGCTACTCTGCAATGAAAATTTTGGAAGTATTGGGCTGCCGGATCCACAGAACCTGGCACCTCTCTGGCTATGATGGGCTGGCAGAGAACGGAGCGGGGTTATGTCAGCCTATCATTTATTAGAAGATTTTTCTGAAAGTAGCACATTTTCATGAAGTGTTTTGCTGCATTGGCTCAGCCATTTCTGACAGATCAACGCTGAACTGGTAAATTTACAACCCAGCCCCACTGCTACCTCTTGATTCCATCTCAAGCAGCTGAGGAATCTGCCTCTCTCTCCTCCGCAGTTTCTTCTCGAGGTCACGCAAAACTGCTTCTCTCATTCTTAGCACTTTCCTTGGGTTAAATAAAGTAGTTGCAGGAGAGAAGTGCAATTTCTAAAATGGAAAAAGGCTTTTAGGGATTTTCATATACTGGGCACTAAGAATAATACTTCAAAAGAGCATAATATAGTATATCAATTATTAAGTATAATAATATAGTATGTACCAAAATTTCTTTAAAGATAAATAAGTGAATGAGTGAAAGAAGTTAAAGTTTCACCTGTTCTTATGTAGAGTGTATCCCTCTGTAATAAATGGCCTTTTCAATAAAATAACATAGAAAAGTCATAAAAATAAATGACTTTTCTGTTTATACAAAAAAAAAAAAAGGAAGGAGAAATATATTATGTGTAAGATTACTTTAAATCTGTGGATATATTATGCAATGGGAACTGGAAAATGGAAGATGAAATGAAATGTTAAGAGCATGATTTAGCCTTTGAAGGATATATCTAGATTCTTAAATCTCCGTTCTGACATCTTCCAAATTAGTTATAAAAATGTGCCAGAACTGCAAATCAGCAAAAAAATTATATTCTTTTGCAAAATTAGCAATATTGCAGTCACAATTTCTTTCATTCTCCTCTTTTTAACATTGCATATTCCTCTATCACCTTCTTTCCAATATTATAGATGATCAAATTTATTGAAATAGTGTATGACAATATTATGAACATTTCATATATGTATGTGTTATGTATGCCTATGTGATATGTAGCTTTATGAATCTAACTGCATATAATGCCAATGATAAATGTAAGAGTGGTTCATTAATCACATGTCTTGTAACATTAATCCTTGTTGGGATTCTCTATATTGCATCTGTCTACACAATAGCTTTATAGCTACCAAGTATATTTAAAAAAAATCATATTCTTTATCCCTAAATTAGAATAGTAGGATTAAAAGAGATGTGAAAATATTCTGGTGTTATCAAGTCCAGATCCAGACACTGCTGCTTCAGAAAATTGCATCATATGTTCCGTTTCCTAAATATCCTTTAGGATGTTGAAACCAGTTGGGTTTCTTGCAATAGAGTGAATGAGACAGGCCTCGTGCTTCTGATAATTAGGAGCTTTTTATTTCGACACCAGCAGCAGATTATTCTGATTTATTCTTGTTCCAACACTTACTTTAAATATGTCTTCTTTCAACATGGTGTTTATATTGTCAAGATATTTATGAAGATCATTTTTTTTAACCCTTATTTTTCTTAAGCAAAATAAGCTATCCTGTTTTAACCTCCCTTTGTAAAATAGGTCCTCCATTTCTTTGTTCATTCTGGTAGCCCTCACTGGTCTCTCGGACACAGCTGACTAGAACCATGTATGGTACTGTGTTAAAGATATTATCAGTTATTTCTTTACATTTTCCTATATTTATTTGAAGTAACTAATGTGATATGTATCAGGGATACAATTGCCTCATACACGGCCACATCATATTCACAGTTTACTGATGCCTCTAGACCATATGTCATCATTACTGGATGAGCTGATCATTTTTACTCTTTTTTTTTTTTGGCTATTTGTCATTAAATATAAGATTTTTCATTTTGTGCTGTTTTTCTTGCTTGTTTAAATATAGATCTAATAGTTTCTATTTTGAAGGGAGTTGATGCCATCCTACAAATTTAACAGAAGCATTAAGAATATTCTTTATCAGTCTTGCAACTTCCTACAGTAATTTTGCTTGCATTCTGAAAGGAACATTGCCAGTTCCCTTAAATTGCATGCATGCAATTCTCTAAATATATCTACATTGCCAATTAATTGGATTGTCTGATAATCCATACATATATTTTAAATGAATCCTACATAATCTGCGTGTAACAAAACAATATTTCTTTCAAAGATGAAACTCGGATGAGGTTTTGGGTGTAGCTCAGAGTAGGAATGGCTATTGTAGGCAATAGGGTCCATTCAAAGCTTGTTCCATCAAAACTATATTTTGTCTCATAATCGTTCACCACTGTAGCAAAATACCTTACATCTTCATTTATCCCCCTCCAACACATACACGTATAAGAACTCATATTAATGCCCCAGTGCATACATGGCATCCTCTCAACAGCAAGACTTAAAACTATTATGATGACAGAGCCTTTAAATTACTTCATGCTCTTTGGCTGAAAAAAAAATATGCTCTATAGCCATCAGATGAGCCCCAGAAGCAGCTTAGCCCAAGCATCATAAAATATGGATACAGCCAGACTGTTCTAGATGAAATAGCTCTGAAGCATGTAAACATGAGCAACTCTCCAGCACTTGGCCTAACAGACAAAGATCACTCTGATAAGCTCCAAAGATATACCAGCATAGTTTTTCCATTTTGGTATTATTTAGATAACAATAATTTCTATTTTGATTCACTCATCTCCATCAGTCATCAGGCCTTCTGATCCATGACCTACATCCTTATCAAAGCTGAAAACTATTCATGTGATCCTGGACCCAATCTTTAGCCTTTGTCCTGTTCTAATTCCATTGTAAATTCTGCTATAGCCTTCCTTTTAATTTCTGTGGGTAAAGATCCCTTTATTATTTATATTCATTTCTTTGCAAGGTCTAACTCAGTTTTTAGTCATTTTCATTTTATTCTAATGCTTTCTGACTTTTAATATTTAACTATCTTTTCTAATTTTATGCTCTATTTTCTAGCACCTTTTTAAAGGTTTTCATTTTTAGATAGTATCTATTACTTTCTCACATCAGTCAGTTTTCCTTAATTTTCAGTCTTTGCTCCTAATATTGAAAACCTTCTTTATAGACTTATTTTTGTTTAGTATTTCACATGTTCAAATTCTGACTACTCATGGTTAACCAGTGAAAGCTTTTTTATTTCTTCAGGTGGCTCTCTTTTTAACGACCCTGCTGCTCACCAGAAGTATACATAAAGCAGCACTAGCCCTTGCACTGGCTCAGTGACTAGCTGGTGTATAAATTTGTCAACTATCACAGCCAGAAATATCCTGGATCTACTTTTAATAGTATCATTTGTTCTGTAGTCTATACTGTGAAGTCAATGTCTGTCAAAAGGTAATTATTTTAGGTAATTAAAATTGCTTGTAGTTAAAGTCATCTCACTACAGATATCTCTTTACACATACAAAGGTAACAAAGGGAGCTGAGGAATCTATAGCAGAACATCAACCTCTTTTCCACCGTTATTGAATGAATATTGACTGAAGCTTGTTTATCTCATCCATGTCGTTGTTTATTTCTTTGCAGTTAATGGCATAATTAAAATGTCAAGCAATTCTGCTTTTTTTTTTCCCCCGCTGTAAAGAGTGCTGTCTTAAGTCTCTTTCTAGTCTGTTTTGGCAAACTGGTCTATTCTTCCTATTGTAACTCATTCATATTTATCAGCAGTCATTCAAGTTCACCCACCTTGGTTCAGTAGTGCATATCTAACATAACCAACAATATCTTGTATCTAGCATAACTCTCATATTCTTAAAAATATTTATGACAAAAGGATGGAGGAATTTGGTGTCTTGAGAGGATGAAAAGGAGAAAGGGATAGTGGACTCATCTTTTACTTTATAAACAATTTAATTTCAAGCGTGTGGTTGAAATATATCCTCTTGAAGTCAACTCATATTTATTCAGTCTTAAAATTCATGCAGTAAATTAGTCAAGTTTTATATTGTTTCAGGTCATCCCCCACAATTATTTGTGTCCCTACTAATTGATCTACATTGCCCCTGATTTTAGATTGTCAGAATCTCTTGGCAAGTTGCATAGTAAGGTAATTAGGTGTTGAAAAGAAGGATGAATATTATCAAAAACTATTGCCATCTGTCCTTTTTTTCTCTCTCACTCTTTCTTTTTTTTTCTCTCTCATTCTTTCTTTTTTTTTTTCCATGAGCTGTTTTCCTGTCTTTCAGCGTATTGTGGAATCTTTTCTTTCTCACTTTTCTCTTTTTCTCTTCCCTTCCCTTCTCCCTTAGGATCCTGCTGACAGTACAGAAAAGCAAAGATTAAAAAATAGATGTGGTTACTCCTTTCCTTTTATTTGGGATGCTGGCTGGGAGGAACCAGCTAATCAATACATTCATTTAGTTTGTACTCAAAGGCACAGCTCATGGAAGTATTGAGCAAGAGGAACACCAAATGGAAGTAAATATAAAGGAATATATGAAAGACAATTTCTGACAATCAGATCTCTTTGAAATTTCAGTAGGAACTGGGAGTCTCTTAAAAAGGGAAGACCTTATTTCTCTAAGAGACATGCTGATGGAAAGAGAAAGGAGGGGCATGTTTCATCTTGCCATGCAGTGATGCTCCCGTTTGATACTACTTAGAGTCTTTAAGCCTGCCTCCATGTATAGACTAGATACCACTTAGTCCCTGCATCTCCCACTCCCAGCACTGTGACTCTCCCTTAGGGTATCCCAAATATTCTAGTTATTCACTTAAGAACCACAGCTCTCCCTCTTACTCATGTTCAGGGAAAAGCATTTATTTCAGCATGCACAGGCTCTCCCTATCTTTCCCTGTATACTTCAAAATGACATGACTAGCCAGCTCTTTATCTGAACCCACAAGCTGGGGAGGATTTGGGGACAGTGCAGGGAAAAAGGGGATATTATGTTTTTTCCACTACTGCACACTGAAGTCTACACAGAACCTAACCTTGAATACAGAACACCCAAAGAAAAGCAGCAAAACACGCTTAAATGGTAGTCCTGGAAAGGACCCTAAAAACTGATGATGCTGATGCATATCTGTTGAGAAAGACATCTTGCTCTGAGAAAAAGCGTGTAGTAGGCTATATAGGCATGACTCAAGGAGAAGCTGTCACTGAATTCAGAGTATGGCTAACTGCTAATGTATGCTTTTCAACACAAGCGGTGATTCATCTGCCTCGATTTGGGCATCTAAAACTTGAACATCTTAATCTGAGAAAATTACTCAAGACATCATTCATATTCAAACGATAGAACAGATGTTTTCATAGTGTAATTCATTTGAAGATAGGCATCCAACTAGGGCAAGCAACACCTATACATTTGTTTTTTGACTATGGAGTGAGTCTAGATTGACCAAATCAAGTTAGATGTCTAACTAAAGCTAGGTGTCTAAACCTAGGAGAGATGAATCCCCCCATATATCTGTACAGCTAAAGGCCCAAAGGGGTATTTCAAAGGGATAAGCAGACTCCATAATTTCAAAATATTACACAAACATCCTCTTTCTTGAAAACATAAAATAGGGAAGGGAGTGTGATTCTGTTCTCCTGTAAAACATTTTTCAGTAGTAGATTATACAAGGCACAGTTCTTATTTCCCACAAAACTTGAGACATGGAGCTGAGATGACTCTGGAAGGATCTTTGTAATCATTGTATGGGAAGGTGCATGTTTCACATCAGTGACTGTAGAAGAAATAAAATGTGACTGTGCTTCTCGATCAGGCACCTCAGTTAAGCACTTAAAGTTAAGACTAACATATCTTAGGCATTAACTTTTGCAATCCATGAAGGGACATAGGGATATGTCTGCAATAGGAGATCTGAGAAGTCTGACCATGAGTCCTCAGCTCCATATAAACAGAAAAAGGGGGGGCTGTGCCTTACTTTGGGCTTTAAAATACCCAGCAACACAGGAATGGGATGTTTCATATACTATTTATGTAACTGTTCCTTAATACAAAAGACATGCCCCTTCAGCAGGGACCAACTCTAAGATCAATTCCATCCCTGCAGGAATGTCTTCTGCTAGACTACAAACCAATGAATCTACTTCCTTTCTAGCTTCATGAATTTCCTTTTCCTTTTCCCTTACTCCAACCTTACATGCAAGTTAACAAAGAGGACCCTTGCCTGAGATGTGGAACTGTGTGCCTGGACTCCTCCAAGCTAAGCAGAACACTGATATTCCACTTCCACGTGGATGGAGGAGTGTGCCAACTCCTTGGTTTTCATGCAAAAGATGGACTGTGGTCTTTGAATTAATATAGCGAGGACTTTTATGCTGAAACATTATACACCAGTGCTAACTATAGTCTGACCAAATAAGTGTTGGTTATGAAAGCGGAGCAAGAACATATGTTTCTACTCGATATTCAGAGCAGCTAGAGTGCATAGGCGAGAACGTTTTGAAGTTTTACCTAAGTAAGTGTCCAATAGCTAATCAGTTTAATTGAGAAGTGAATTCGCTGTATTGCTGTTGTTCACCTTAGTTCTCAGAATGTGGGCTTTCTCTTCCCATACTGCTTCCTTAAGAAAGTGTATTGGAAAAGGTAAATAACAAAAAGCTACAGATGGAGAATTCTTGAATAAAGTAGCTATCGTGTGCTAAGCAAGAACTGGTGAAGAGTGCAGCTCTTTCAAAACAGGGTTCAGTGTTTCAGGTTTTTCCAGCTTCATATTGTTTTATGTGACAGAATGTCTTTAATTAGGCTAGCAAAGGCTGAGATAATGTCTGTGTTTGGCAAACGTGCTGTGCCTAAGGGTTTCTCTGTGGTGCTGAGTAGCTTCAGTTCCTGTGAATGCTCAAGGCTGTGCAGACTGAAAACTCTATCCTCGGCAAATGATGACTGCATCATTAGTAAGCAGTTAATTACTTTCTCTTTTATCTTAACTGGATCATGGCTTTTTTGAAGGTTTTGTACTTTTTGTTTTATCCCACTTGTCTGTTTAAATCTTGAGAGAATCTCCACCGTTTATTTCCAGGTTCTTGAGTAACTTCTACCAGGGAATCAATGACAGACACTGTAGCATATGTGGTCCTTTGAGCAATGATCAGCAGGACTTTAGCCTGGGATCCTGAAGAAGACAGCCTTACTAATGCACAGAGAATTTCCAGATGTGAGACTTTGTTCCCTGTATGTACTCACACTTCCTTACTTGGATAGTGCAACATTTTCAGGCAGCAGATTAAAACAGAAGAAGTTGAAAATGAAGCAAGACTAAAAAATCCCAAATACAGTTTTTTTTTTTTTTTAAATTTCAGTCTAGAAACTATTACTTACTTCTCCCTTGCTTTCATTTTTCTTGCTTAGAAAAATTTATGACTTGTGCAGACTTGAAGAGTAACCTCCGGTTCACATGTTAGATCACATAAGCATATCAGATCACACTTAACTTTTAAGGTTTGTGAACTTCATTTGAGTTTGAAAGGCAGTGTTCAACCATTTAAAGTTAAGCACTTGCTAAAGCGTTTTGCTGGATCATACTCTAATAAGAAATATAAGCTTTAAATACACTTCTCAATTTAACATAAAATGCATTAAAAATGTATATACATATAGAACTCACATTTATGACATCATTTTGACATGATGGATTAATTCTCCATTAATAGAAGCTGAAGAAAAAATCGTTCACAGCCCTACTCGATGCCGTCCACTAGGACTGGATTAAATTCTGGACCTGCTTCTACTACTACTAAATTAATTGGACATTTTGCCATTCATTTTAATGAGAGCAGAAACTGCTTTTCTTCTGCAGAATGATAAGCTCTTTTGCCTGCAAGTGTGCCCATCAAACTGAATGCATGACAAGAAAAATCTTAAAAACCTTTGAAATCAATATGAAGCAGTGAATTCGAAACTATGCTATTAAAGGATACTTCTCCTCTGCTAAGACAAGGCCTTACTCAGAGGACTTGTTCCAGCTGACTGTTTTCTTTTAACCCCATCTTCTATAAAGACAGTTGTAATAGGTGACATGAAAAACTAATGAATCAATTGCAAATGCCTGCCTTTACCTAGTTTTACTCTTGATAAGTATGTTATACAACTGAAAGTTAGTCTCTTGTTATTCTGTAGGGCTAAGAAGAAAAATCCCTCTTGGAAGACTGTGAACACTAGGTAATACAAAACTCCCATTCCATAATTCAAGAGGCTATAGAAAAAACATATCTTTTAGTTAATACTGAGAACTGCCACACTGGACCAAGATCATTATAGCAGCAGGAGAAATTTTCTATGTAGGAAAAAAGTTATAGTAGAAGATTTTAATTTTGTCACATGGTTCTGCTATTAAGATTGGCATGCCACCTCTCCCTCTGCAATATAATGATATACGTAGGTGTGGTAAAAGAATCTACTGGAGTGAGTTCAAGGTTAGGTCTGGGCATGGTGAAAGGTGAACTAACAGATATGGAGGGTAGGTTCTAAATTCAAAACCTGCATATTCCCTAGTCCTCTCATTCCCAAGAATCCATTTCACACTATCTATCTGCAAACCATTTGTCCATCATGTCTTACCTTTCTTACCATCATTCTATGGCACTTTCCGTTTTACTTTCCATTCCACATACCTACAGTTCCTTTGTGTACTCACCTAGAAAGCACAAACTCTGGTTGCTGTGAAACAAGTTTATTTGAAAAGTAAAGTGATTGACAGAGATCAGACAGGCGTAGTGGCCAGAAGTTGTTGTATCTTACACGGTCATGTAACCAAAGCCACTTTAAGTATAATGAACAACCTCGTATCCATCATATATGAAATAATACAAGTTCATTTAGCCCTGTAGGACACCTGTCATAATGCACAAGGTAACAGCCTGCACATGGACAATTATTATATTGTGGTTGGTACATGATTATTTTAGGAGAGAAGATTTGGGAACGCCAAGTTTGGTGTCTTGGACCTCAGATCAGCCTTGCTCGAGTCAGCTATAATATTCCTCAGTTATGCTGACTGTTCCAAATTCAGATAAGTGCTTTATCCTGTACTACAAAATTAGTATCCTCTAAAGCCTTTTCTTTCTTTAATTAAATTGTCATTTTATAAAGTCTAAATAACGGATCAGGCTGGAACTATCATCCCAAGATACAGAGGAGTGAGCAGAGCATACCTGAGATCAAAAGGGCTTTCTATAGAGATCTGAATAAGATTTCATGCCATATATTTTACATGAATTGTTGAGCTTGCAATGAAGTTACGTGGGAAAGCACATATATGAAAAAATTGCTTACAATGAGAGACAATATTATATTAATATCCAGATGATGCATAAAATGTAAGAAAATTTTGAAAACAATATAACACAATTAACTCTAACTGTTATTATAATACAGTACTGTCCTTGAACTTCAATTTTGAAGCAAATTGTTATAAGGAATTTAATTATATTTTTTCTTTCTTTAACCTTTTTTTTTTTCCTTTCAGGAGACAAAATGGATCATAAACTCTTCTCTATGGGATGGATTAGAGCAGTCCTTAATTTTAAACTATTTTAGTCGCAAGTGCTATCGGCATTTCAAGAGTCTAGTTACTCATAGAAAGTAAAATTTTACTTAAGTATAGTCAACCTCAGGCAGAGATTATTATCATAAGACAAAAGAATACTAGGAATGATAGGAAAAAATCTTTGAAATTATTAGGAAAAGCTTTAAGGATAATTAGAGCCTAATTAGAAATAGAGATGCTATCAGTATGATAATAGTTGCTATTTCATTCACGCCAATGCATAATTTCTCTCAGTGACACAATGTGGTTCTATTCTGAAAGCATGCACTCATAAATTGCTCACAGCAGTTAGTGGTTGAATTAGTGCAACCGTGTTTTGTTTTCCGTAACTAGTTGTCTTCTAAGTACTGATACGATCATTTAAATTAATCATTGGGAGTATTTATGGAAATTAGTGTTGGTTGCCAGAGAGTTCGTTATGAGAAAAAGATTTACTTTTGAAATAAAATGTTAACTACACCACCTTGACATCATAGTGAAGTTCTCAGATGCATTTATGTTAGATGTGATGGAAGAAAATAGCAACCTTCATTACAGGAAAAAATTGTTGAAAATAATTTTGAAAATAAGAAAATGATACTACGTCCCTCTTTTTGTATCTTTGACCAATACTGACCTACTGACCAATAATTGTAAAATATATATATTTTTACTGTATTTGGTTAATCCAAGTTTACCAAAACAATCCTCTCTACAAAAAGTACATTTAAAAAGTCATATCTTTAATGTCAGCCTTAATGTTCTCATTTATCTATTGACCACAGGAGGCTGAATACACTGGCTTATATTATGGGGGATTTTGAAATTTAATTATTATTTTTAAAATGTTTAAATATCCAGGAATTAACATAAAACTATAAAAGAGAAAAGGTAAACTACTCATTTTGTCTTCCAAAGTGCCACTTGCCTCCTTTCAAAACACGGAAGATTATTGACTGTAGCCAGAATATATGTATTTCTTTTTGTTCATGTTCTCATAACATTGTTACAAAACAGTATACACCCTCTTTTCAGCTAAGAAATTAGACTTTAAATTTAATTAAAAAGCACGGATTTGATTTGATTACTTTCCTATTTTGATAATAAGCACTGGGTAATCAAACTTGCCCACTTTTTAGAAAATGTTAAAATATCACTAAGAAAACATTCCCAGCAGCACAACACATATTGAAAGGAGTAAATAGCTTTTGCTTTTTTTCTGACTGAGATGATACATTTACAGTGCAATGTGCTAACACGGCTATAGATTTCTCTAAAATTTCAGCACACCCTTCTAAGTCAAAGGCAGTTTCTCCCAGCAACACTCCAGGGTAACTAGAATAGATAAGAGTACTATTTTCCATAACCTGCAACCAACAATGAAATCTCACACAATAATTTTATTTTTTTCAGTCAGAAATTTCTGTCAAAAGGTAATGATGTTTGCTGTCCTCAATGCCTGTCACTCCAGTGACATAAGACTCAATTAGGCAAAAGTCCCTATTCATGAATCACTAAGAATAAAATCTAGTGACTGCACTGGAAGTATGCATCATCCTGTGAAAAATTACAGTCAGTCAAGTTCACTTTTTAAAAACACTTCATGCCCTGACCAAAGGTAAATGGAAAGCAGCCAGTGGGGAATTCTTCTATTTCTTAAAGTTTCAGGTTCTTCTTACTCATATCTATTGTTTTCCAGCAGCATAGAATCCCCTCAAAAGTCGTGTTGCTTTCAAATAGTATGTGGTTTGATAGCAGAGCCTTCAGTTTGGTTAATGTGCAAGTGAGTATAATTTCTTTTAAATAAAGACGCTACATTACAATCTCCACAGCTGTTATCTAGATCATATACTTCATGCAGGTTCAAGTTAAAGTCTTGTTAAAATCTCAGTTCAGTGAGCAGCCCTGAAGAAGGACTTTTGCTTTACTGGAAATGATTGATGATGGATAACTTTATTTATTTTAAGGTTGAGAATTAAGATGAGGGATTACAGTTTAGGATTTTCTGCAGAAAAGATTGCACTGCTTCAAATTCAGACTCTGTCAAGTTACAGCTGATTGTTTCAAATAACACAGTTCAGCCTTCTAGTCATACTGGGTAGTGCTGATTAAACCAAAGTGTAGACAGCTACCTTTTGAATGCATCAACCTCTGAGCTAGACTCCTAAATTTCCTTTATAATAAGCAGAGTGAAGTAATATTTTTTAGGGCATGAATCACTTCATCCTATTTATTTAAGACAGATTCTACAAGGTAAAGTGTATGGCATTCTAAAATACTTATCTTCTCCAGAGCCAAAGACCTGAATCTTTAGAAAGCCCCACTCCTCCATCATTTTCCTTCTGTATCACCATCTTTCTCCTGAAACTGGCAACTGAAGAAATGAAAGAATAACACATCAACCCTCTCTGCCATTTGGAAGAAAAATTACTGGCTGCCATTTCTAGTGGTTTCTATCTAAGATATTAAACTCACTTTTTCAAGCTGTCACTCAGAAATCTGAGTTGGCAGATTGCATTGGCTGACCATCCATGATTTCCTGATCACAAGCTGTGGACTCGAAAGGTTGTAAGAGGCAGAGACGTACTTCAGAGGGAAGAGTACATTTCCAGCAAAATGGTAAGTCTGAACAACCAACTGTAAGCTAGATGATTACCTTAACAAATAAATAGCACATGAGTTTCTTCCCACAGAAGCAGTCAAGCAGTTAAACATTAAATATTTTCAGTATAGCCTACTATATCTGGTCATTATATCTGTATTTTGAACTTTCCTTAACCTGTTACATAATAATCATGAAGATAAGTTCTGATATATTCTACTAGTCTCTTCTGTTCACTGCAAAGTGCCAAGCCAGATCCTTTACCTTGAAAGAGGCCTGTCTTTCTCAGGCTGCTTTCTTGGAGAGCTCTTGGCTAAAAAGAGCCTGCCTGCAAACAGGTATCAGCAGTGAATAGTCTTAAGTCTTTTAACACATCAGGCCAGAGACTTCGACACATGTACCTCTGCAGTGGGCAAAGGTCGCTAAATGCTGTCTCTTAATTTATTCATGAGCACTGATCATTCAGCACTTCACCCAGGGCTACAGAGTTACCTATGCTTTTGTGAGAGCTCATCCATTTGTCCTTATGCACCACTAGCATAGTATGTTAGTAGGTGTCTTTGGGAAACTATCTGTACAGCTTTTGATCTAAGTTGAAAATTTATTCTTGGCCTTATAGTAACATTGACTTGAATATTTTAAATGTCTGTGAGTAACTTTTATGTATGAAAACGAATCTGATGATTGACTGTTTATGACCTCAACTGATAGAAATATTTCAACTACAATTTCAGCACGCACTTGAACTGAGGATTTCCAAGAAAGGTGAACTCTTAATCAGTGCTTGATCTTCTCAGATTGTTATTTTCCTTCCCAGTAGTTTTTCAGAGAATATTTCTGTGAGACCAGCTCCTTCTTCTGTGTTCAGAATCTGACTCTCCGAAAGGAACCATTTGATGCCAAACAACCATCAGGAAGATACAGAGTGACTCTTCCAACCCAGTTGTTGTGCCTGCAAAGCTTGGCACATTTCCTCAGAGTCTGTGAAGTCAAATCCTCCTGCCTGGCTTTTATTAACGGTAGTAATACGAAAGATTAAAAAGGCTAGCTTATTAAATATTTGCTTTGGATTCAACGCTTAATATTTGATAAGTTCTTTTGATTTTATTGGAAACTGTTCAGTAGGATGTGGCTACATCTTTTATCTAGGTATCAAAGCCGCAGACAGTGAAGAAAATCTTGTGAGTAATAATCTTAAGTAGCTACATCACACATGACAACAGATTATTTAATTAAAGCTGTCAGTACTGGTGCACTCTATATAGGCACCAAATGTACTTCATTAATTTGTCAGAAGTATTCATTAAGAACAGAAATGCCAGTCGATGCCAGTTAACGCATATTGTTTTTTATTTTATGAGCCAATGAAGTCAGAAGCATGCAAGAGTTGAAATTTCTGGCTTCTGAGAGTTGACAGCGCTCTTACTATTTTTTAGTTCGTCTTCGGAACTGTTCATGCCCTGTTTTCAGTCTTCTTTGGCATACTGTCTTTCTGAATTACTTTCTCCTTTCCATAGCTACTGTCTGGGCAACTGTACCCACATCGGTAAGTAACTACTTCCTGAGAGACAATGACCAATACATTTCCACTATCCCTTCTACTTTTCACTTCATCATAGCCTTTTATTATCCTTTCCTTTGTGGATATTCTGTCACCTTTCCCCATTAAGAGTATTCAGACTGGATCCTCTTCATTTCCTAAGTCCTTCTTCTTTTGTTTTTTTCTCTTTTCACAGTAGATGACTCTAACCTTTTTAATCTTTTATTTTTTCCCAGTTGCTCAGCAGAAATTAAATGTGGCTTAGAATTTTTTAAGAAGTCCAATCATTTTTCAGCAGCAGTTTTATAATTGCCAAAAGAGAAACTTTTAGTATATAAACCATTCCTAACGGAACTATCAACAAGATTTCTCTGATTCAAGATAAAAATTCACTTCTAAGTCAAAGACAGAACCATAAAGAACAATCCTAGATGCCTGCCTAGGAAAAGGGAATGCGACCAGACAAGAATGTAAGTCTGGATCTTCTGCATCTCAGGTGAGTACCTTTATCTGAGGTTCTGCCTTGTACTCTTAGATTCTCACTTTGTCTTATTAATTAGCAGGATAACTAGTGAAGTCCTAAAAAGTTTCGCAGAATAAGAGAAGTACATCCTGATCTGTTCCAGTGGTAAAACTTCTCCTTCTTAGATTTCTGTACCTCATCTTTCCTTAAATCTTACTCATGCTTCCTATGTTAGCTACTTGTTGGCATTTATTGCTAAGCCCCCGTGGGAAATATTTAAATATATGGATTTTTTTGATGTTATACTTTGTTATCTCTCCAATTTTGGTCTAATTACAGCCATCTTTCTTTTGCAGCTCCTCCTTTTTTTCTTTCTTTTTAATCTGTGCTTAAGCCTCTGCATTATTTTTCTGAGGGTTATAATAACAAACATAAACTCCTCTCAAGATTTTCCATAACCCTGTCTCAAACTTCTTTCTGCTCTAACTGTGCCTTAATGTGTTTCTTTTTCTGTGCCTGTGCCTCTCTCTTCCACCTTATGGTTATATTCACTTTTATTTCATATGCTTCTCTGTTTGCAGTAGTCTACAGCTTCTTATTTCCTTACTCAGCAATTTCCATAAGACTTACCTTTTTCATGAATTCCTATTCATACAATGTCTGCTACATTAATGCCTAAGAGCTCTAGGTCTCCTGCTAACATAAAACAGATAAATTCTCTGCTGAAAAGCTTATATTTTAGCACTATTTCTGCCATAATAAATATTCTACCAGTTTCAATATTAGATGATATGCTACTTGAGGCAGTTTTCTTCTGCCAAGCACATTTACAATGAATGTTACAGTATAATAAAAGTAACACAGTTCACAGAAAACTTCTGGGTCCTATCGGTGATGCACAAAGAGAGGCTAATTTTAAAGAGAGAACTAAGAGAGCCTCAAGAAGTGTAGAGAAAGTATACCATTACTCAGAGCTCTTTATCAATAGGAGCGTCCTCTGTGAAATCCTGTCTTCCAAAATCTAAGGACACAATTCCTAGGAGTAGAGATCAAAAAGTTGACCAGTTAAAAAAAAAAAAAAAAGAAGAAGAAGAAGAAGAAGAACCAACTTAGTGTATTTTGAACACTTTCTTTGGAAAACTTCAAATATATTAATAACAGTTTAAGAAATGTTTACAAATACTTATAAAAGTTATATTTAGTACATAGTAGAAGGGAAAGAACTCTGATCTATCACAAATACTGTATTCTATTGCAATATAATAAGCTTTAACACATGTCTTCAGCATTTCTGAGTACTAAATGACTCAATTTAGTAATAGAATGGAAAATTTAAGATTTTTAGGAAAGGTAAAGATATATTCTATCTTATGTTAAAATAACCTTAAGAGAAACAAGGGCAGGAGAAGTAAAATCTTATTTCCGAGAAATACATATTCAAAACTCGCAGGTAAGCTTTTCTGCTCCATGTCTCTTTACCAACTTCTAAACGTCAAAGCCTTTTCCCAGCTATATCAGTTGTTGCAATAAACGATATTAGACCAATACAGTAACTTAACTAGCATGGAGCTATGGAAAAGTAGTGCTCAGAAAAGCACTTCTAAGGCAACACATATAATAAGGCCTGTGACTATGCTTGTACATTCAGTCGTCTCTAAAATTGGAAAGTCCTTCCTAGCGTCAAAGTTTAGATAATTCAGACATAAAAGGAAATTAGTTGGCCATGAGAAATTCTACTTAGAGCATCAAAAGTTGATACACACTTAAAACATCTTTCCTATTAATGATAAATACAAGTCATATTTTGCATTTCTCAGTAGTTATCGTAACATTACTGTCAAAGGAAAAGAAATCCCGTTCTCATTGGACATAGTGAAATTATTCATTTTGTTTAACTTAAGACAGTCTAGAATCTCTTTATTGGGACAAAGCAGACATTTCCAGGCTGAGTTTCATCTAACTTCTTTTAAAAGTGGTTTGCTGGCTTGGCATCACAGTGCATTTCTTGCAAATAGTAAAGAATAAAAGATGTGGAGATGCAAAGGAAGGGTAGTGGCCTTGGTCTTCATTTCCATAATTTAAAAAGGTATAAAAGTGAGCTATGGGGATGCCTCCAAAGATGGATTTTGAAATTACTTTAGGCTGCTTGTTAATTTTAGAATAAGAACTCCTTCACCTTTCCTCAGAATTTTTATTTTCCATGGCATGATCTTCCTGTGAGGCTCTTAGTATCATTCCCATAGTTTAGAAAGTGAAGACAGAACATCTTTTCAATGAACAATTGTGTCTTTAGTCTCAATGAAAAATATAAGAGATGGCAGTTATCTGCAGAGATCTATTCCACTTTGAATGTCTCTGTAGTAGATGTGTACTGTTTGTTTGCTCTCAGCTGAAGAAAAAGTCTGTTTTGAAAAACAAATTATCCACTTACCTTAAAAATATATTTTCCTGTTATAAAAACATTATTTGTATAATTCCTTAAACTTTCATTGTCATCTGTTCTTATGTAGGATTGCCTTATAGAGATGCTCTTAATAAGTATTAGGAAAGATGATGAGGTGCTATGATGGAAAGTGCCCAGATAGAATATTACGACAGAAGTTGTAATAGACATGGAAAAATTCTTTTTATACCTTTTTAAAACTACTTTTAAAATATCTCTACATATTGCTGCAGTGAATGTTACATTTATCTTCCCCATCCCTTGAAATCATTTTTAAGAGACTAGATTTAACTCTGCATGTCTTTCTCTTTCTCTTTCTCTCTTTCGCTTTCTCTTTCTTTCTTTCGCTTTCTCTTTCTTTCTCTTTCTTTCTCTTTTTTCTTTTTCTTTTTGTTTTTCTTTCTTCTTTTTTTTCTTCCGTTTTTCTTCTGTTTTTCTTTTTTTGAATTGTAAAATAATTTATCATTTGCTCGCAACTCAGCATAAGTATTATAGAACTGATGTCTGAAATAGATAAGATTTTTCATTTAAAAAAAGACGTAGTGATGCTTTATGCCCAATATTCTTTCTGAAAGTTTCATAAGGAATTTTACGATATAATCACAAGTTATAATTGTGTCATTATGCATAATTACTCTACACTGTTACATCACATAATTGGATCAGTTCAAGTTCTAATTGCATGGTTAGAGAGATTTACCCTAAGTATGTTTGGGATATAATTACACTAATTTCATAAATCTGGGAACCACAGAGTCCAAATTTTGGAGGATTAATGGTTAGTTTTGTGATTCTATCTCACAGCAGAAAAATCTTAACATCGTATTTTGGTTGCATAATGGATCATGTTTATTTTCACCAGGATGGTATGAAAGTCCATTTATATTTGTAATATATTAACTTTTATTTGAATGTGCAAAGATTAGAGTACTATATAGAATGTCGGTCTCTAGAATGTCAAACCTGCTTATACAGGCCACCTCGTCCACTGGTCCAGAAATGAAAAATAAGTAAACGTAGTGGTCAGCACATGGCAAGAAGCAGATGGGCAGAGACTAGTAGAACCAGAGCCAGCTGGTGCGCAAGAGGCAGGGGCTGCTTCACTGTCTTGTGAGGGAGCCAACTCAGAGACACTGATGTGATATTACTGGGACACTATTAATATCTCGATACTTTAATGAAATGTCTGTGGGTGGGCCTGTGGCAACACAGACACCACTTGGAGTATCGCCAGCTTTAGAAGACCAAAAGTCATCTGTCAGACAGCAAAAAAGCTGAAACTGACCTTATGATATTGACATTAAAAATAATCAGATTATGTTTTCTATTCTATCTTTTGACTTTTAAATGTCCATCTGCTCCTCTTCTAATAGTAATTGGCAGATGACAATTTCAGGTTGAAAAGTCAGTAAGGCAAAGCTTTACCTATTTTTTCCATTTGTTCCTCTAAGCTTGCGGAACTCTACTCATTTTCCTTTATTATCTTGATTTTTCCAGTTTTTCTCTGTGTCTAAAGCAAGCACTAGAAAATGATTAATATATATCCCCATTATATGTATATATATATATAAAATTAATATATAATCCACAAAAGCATTAATTTTCTCAATTATTTATGTATATAAGCTTCAAGGCTGTAAGACTATTTCCACAGGATTGTATACACACATATGACCACATCAGACAGTTTATAAGTTCAAATATCTTCACTGATAATGTTTTCCTTTTCGATACATTGGACAAAGACTGTAAGAATCAATCTACTGCTTCCTTATCTTCCTCATTTTACCAGTACTGACAGGGTATAGTATGCCCAAGCTTGATTCTGTGGAACTGAAACTTCCTTTTCCTTTCACTATATAAAGATTGAAATTCTTTCACTATTTTTTCTTTTTTTGTGGAGAGAGGGTCTGCTTACATATAACATGATCAATTATATTTTGATATTAAAACTATTAGTTAAGACTTGATGACCATTTCCACATAATGGAGGCTGTTTGTTATAATTTACCGTCCCATCATGTAAACATCATCATTAAAAAAAAAAAAAAAATACATATACACACACACACACAGATGTATATACATATTTGTTCCTTTCTGCCATCTCTGGAAGCCTATCTGGGTTCCTAGCCACAGCATTTCTCTTATTTTGTGTACTTCTCCGATTGCCTACGATTCTTTGCTTATATCATTTCTCCTCAACCTCCCATCTCTGTTTCCTTTCTTGGCATCCTTCTAAGAGTTAAGTTTTTTTTTGTTGCTACTACTGTGAGGGTCTAATCCATAACCTAAGGCCATGTCCAGGGACAAGAATCCACTTGAGTTTACAGCTCTCGAGCACAGATGCCTGGGCCTGCAGACCACAGTAATCTGAAAACTTCTTGCATTTTCCTGAAGACAAGGAAGCTTTCTGGTCAACTGGTTCCCAAGAGTAGGTCCTATGGACTCTAGAGCAGTGGATTGTCATCCTTTACAGTCACCACAAGGAGCAAGTGCAGCAAATGAAAATGATGACTCAGAATATCTCCAGAGAAAGGAGCTTACGCTGCCTCTGGGCAACTGATTTTCTTACGTTCTACACCTTCAATGAGGCTATGCGTGAGTAACTAAATTAATGGGAGGCAGTATTTAGCTCTTTATTGACACAACCACAATAAATCAAAGTAGACAATTGTTTTAGGCAAAGATTATTACAGAAATTTCTTGATACTAATAATTTTATGTATATTAATATACATCTAGTTCACCATATATAAGCAGAAAAAACAGTAAGGATCATAACAGCAGTGTTTCTGGTGCTGGAATAAATAAGAATTTTTTTGTTTTCTTCTAAATGAAACAGAAGAAACCTGCTCTGAGCCTAGCTTTGATTTACCTTTTTTCTTATAATTAACATTTCCTATAATGGATTGCAAATTCAAAAATAAATAAAATTCTGCATCTTTGAACCTTTATGTTTTGTACTATAATTAAAGGATAATCAGTATAACATCGGACTGCCCAAAGTAATAAATAGCATTTGCAGGTAATTAAATGCCAGAGAAAAGCTGAAGTACTTTATAACCTTAAAAGCTATTTAGTAGGACTATAAACCAAAGTGATCTGTTTCTACAACCAGATTTGAAAAAGCTAATCAGGCATAAGAGTGCTCTTTGGTACTAATGATCGTTTTAGTTGTTCATAAAAACTTTTTTTTTGTTTCCTTTTTTTTTTTTTTTTTCAGTTTGTAAAGCAGAAGGGAAATTTTACAGGGTTTCCTGTGGTAAATTGTATGTACCATTTTCTATGGAAATTTATTGAAATAGTTTATCTCCAGGCCATAGAAGGTACAATTTAAAGACCTTTGTGTGTGTATGCTGTCATGCAGCAAAATTCTATAAGAAGGGAGGCAGAGAGGAAGGGATGAAGGAAGGAGGAAGAGAATGAGATAGAAAAAGAGAGCAAGAGAGGATGAGGAGGGAGAGGGAGAGTAAAGTGGAAAAGTGAGAAAGCAAGCACAAGAAAGCATCAGAGAGAGAGAGAGAGAGAGGGAGGGAGGAAAGGAAAAGAAGGGAGGGAGGGAGGAAAGAAAAGAGAAGGAATATCCCAGCAAATAGTCAGTAGGAATACTGGCATCAGCTAGGAAATTATGAAAACATCTTAAGATAAAATGAATATACTTCTCAGTGCTGGGGATTTTGATGTGGCTGCAATATACTGTATCAAATCACTTGAATGAGGAAAGTGCTAAAATACCTTTGATTTTGTACAACAGAGCTCCCATCTAGAGTCTTTACTGCAGTTAGATGCTGAGCTCAAACCACATAGACAGGGAATTTTTTGTTAGGTTTATGCAGGTGAAAAAAATCAGAAATTTCTAAAGGAGTTAGGTATCCAAACCATGTGGGATGCTATTGAATTCTAATTTCTTTAGAATTTCTTTACACCACGATACCCTTCTAACCTGAAAGTCACACAGGAAAGTGAAATGCCCTTTAGAATGCAAGTACGATGGTAGCAATATAAAGATGGTCTTTCTCAGGGAAAAAAAAAGAGACTGGTTACTATATTTGTTCCCTCTATAACTGTGTGATTCCTTGCTCTCTGATATTCTAGACTGAAGCTGGAAGCACCATATTAATGGTGCTTAATCAGTAATTTATATCTTTTGTAAATGGGCTTAACGCGGAACGTGTATTGATATTCCATTTAGATCTCAAGTAAAACTGATGGCCCATTATATTAGGTATTATACAAATGCATAGTATGAGATGATCATTGAGGGGGGGATCATTGAGAGTTTACACTCCAAATGGACATGGAAAAGGGTAGGAAAGGAAATAAAAGAACCTATGATCACACAAAGAATTAACAGCAGAGCCAAAAAATAGAACCACCATTGCCTTTCTGACAATTTTTTCCTTATTATATTCTACAGTCTCTCTAATTTTAATGAGAATTAGGGGATTACATATTAGCCTGCTAAAGCTAACATTACAAAGTCTAGCAAAATTTAGGATGTGTTCTGTTTTCTTTTAAAGATATATATCCATGATGCAGTCCAAACATAATTTCAAACAATGAAAGTTTTCCCTTTAGTCCTAGATAGCCTTCTCAAAAGTGCTCACATGGAAGGAAAGAGAATTTGAAAATGATAACTAATATCCAGACTGAAAAATAAAGAAAATAAAGGAAATTTCATCTGAAATGATATTCAGACAATATTCTAATGGATGGAAAGAGAGCTGAGAATTAATTCTTATCCTCAGTAAAGGTGCAGCATATGGAAACCTAGATTAAAGCTTTCAAAAATGATCTTGGCTTTACTGACTTTTTTTAATAGGCTTATTTTTCAGTTTTTGTGATTCCTTTGGGCTGCCAAATATGGTGGCAAGCTACCAACAATACTAAGAGTCTAGCTGTCTACAAGATGCAATAGTGATCCTAATTAAGATCCACAAGTGAAAACACATGCAGATCTTCAGTTGTACTATAATGCAAAATTCAGCTGATTATTAACATAAGAATAAAAATTATATTTCTCTTGACTAATTCCTCTTCAGAAGCTGAATTTTTAATTGACCATTTTTAATTTTTAATTGACCATTTCTCTGGTATTCTGCGAGAAGCAATTAAAATGAGCAGCTTGAATTTATCTGAGAGAAAATCATGAAAACCTGTATAGTTACAAGATTCTCCATGACTTGTAAGTGTGACTAATAATATTCCTAAATGTCTCAAATAATCTTTCCTTTTGGGTGACACACAAATCCAAATTATGGTTTACTTTTACATCCTCCAGAAATGGAGAATAGGAATAGCTTCAAAGCACGCTTTCTGTGCATATTTGGCCATACTGCAGATGAGATTTAATGTCTGATTTAAGAATCAGCTTTTTAAGCTCTGCAGTGACTAGTAACTCTCAGTAGACCCTACACCTGATGAGCAGATTTTCAGCCTGCTACCATTATTTAAAATCTTCTCCGTTTCGGTATACTGAAATTTACTTCAGCTGGTACTAATTGCACCAAAACTTCTATGACAAAAGATGGCATATCCTATCAAACACAGCTATAACTAAACCCAGAAATATCACAGTTCACACCTAAATATGCTGTCTAGCCTTAGGCCTTCCACAGAGACCAGTACCAGTTTGGGCTCCTGCTGCTGCTTGAGGCAAGTGAGAGAACGGACTCTGGACCTGTAGCACTACCAGAATCTGACATATGCTGGAGGATTGCTGAGACTTGTCAGCTTCTTTGATGCATCACCCACGTAAAACAGATGGAAATGTGGTTCTGAAATTTCTATACGTTGATTTCCTGTCTGTGGTATCAGCTAACTAAACAAATAAGAACTTCTAAGCCATATGGTCTTTCAACTGGCTCTTGATTTCTTACTCTAAGGGAAGGAAAAAAGTGAGCTTTATTATACAGTACTGAATGGAAAATCCTTTCTGAGAAAGTATTATCAAGATTACTTCCTTCTACAATTGTTGATGACCAGAAAGACAAGAACTGCACACTGCACACTAATTTCAATGAAGACAGCTGGGGAGTTTGGTTTTTGCCTTTGTAATGGCTCTTTTTAGAGCTAGAGAAGAGAAATCTACAGTATGGTCAATATGCAATAACTTCCCATAAATTAAGAAATTGATAATCTAGCAAAATTTAGTTAAACACATTGATTCTGATACATTTTAGAAAATTATAAAAATTACTGGCTGAAAAGACATTCTCAAGCAAAGCCCCTATTACATACCAGCATACATTGTGAAATTATACCTACAGGCATTCTAACCTCTCCCACAGTGCTGCCTTCATCTTTTCTTTATGGCAAGAATTTGTTAAGCTACAAAGTGGTAAATCCTTCATGAAGGAGATGCTGCCAGGAAACCCCAAAATATTGATATAACAGTTTCATGCTTGTGTGAAAATAATCTATGGACTTTTTTTCTGTTTTTCAAATAATAGCAAGATAGTTTTTTTCTAAAAGGCCACTTTTGTCCTAACTTTGCTTCTATGGAGTGAAAGGATTTTTCTCTGGGTTCTGTGTGGTTGAAAATATCTTAGTTCAGACTGCACAAATTGGAATGCTTTAAAAAAAGGCATGGTTCACTTTTTCCACTTCTTTTAGTTTGCTTCCTTTTGAGTGAAAGGGATAAATAATACAGCAATTGCTGTGTTTGTTCTTGCAAAGAAGAGATTGTTAAAAAAAATGAGTTAGCTCAGAACTAAAATTTGTCTATCATTAGATATTAAAGCTCTTTTCCATAAATAGCATGACTGCATCTTTCAGTGGTCAACAAAAGGTAGCCTTTAAATATGCTGAGGCACCTTCCCTCTATAAGTGAACAGGCAAAGGAGTTAATTTGTTTTTGTTTAGACTTCTCAGTCAGCAGCTGTGACATGCTCTCCTGCTGTATGTCTGACCCTGTTACAACTTGCCTGTTATTAAATAAAAACCTCTTCTGTTTGTTTATCTTGAACGTGAATCCCTGGCCACAATGAAGCAGAATCTGATACAGCGGCTCATTGGAATTCAGGAAAACATTCTCTTTCTCTGCACTTTCTTGTCTTCTGGGACTAGCACTGCTGGTGACCCTCCTTTTCAGGATGTTCCTGGTTTTTAACAATGGAGGCAGTGTTCAATTCTCTTTTCCTGCAGTTTAAGGCAAGTTGCTTAGACAGGGTGCGCTCCAAGTTCTTTCACTGTAGTTACAGTTAGCAGAAATAGTCCATAATTTTTCTGATCGTTATCACAGAAGCACTCAAAGATTAACAGACAACAAAGCTACAGCACTAGGTTCCAACGAATCACCAGAAGCCAACAGATAGTATCCCTTGAAAAAAAGCCTGAGGTATAAAGATATCAGGCAGGAAAAGTGAAGGGGGAACGAGTAGGTAGTGACGGCTGGCCAACATCACGTTAGGTCAAGGACTGGAAAAAAAAGTAGTGATAGAGGTGAATTAACTAAGATTTTGTTAGAAGGAGATAAGAAAAACGAAAAGACTAAAAAAGAAAGTGAGAGGGTCGAAGGAAGAAAAAAATGATGGGTCTGAAAGCTTTCAGGCAAAGGGTACAACAAGGATGGAAGTAATGGCCAGTGAGCAGAAGAAGATACTGTCAGAATAAAAATTAAAGAAATTCTTTGGACCATCTTCTTTGTATGTTCCTTCCAGCTTGGGCGTGCTTCAACATTGATGACAGCTTATCCACAGAGTTTGCGTTGTGGGGAGTGGTGAGTGTTACAAGTCCATGTAGGGTATTAAAAGAGGAGAGGACCTGGCGCAGATCTTATTACCCTGTAAAGAGTTAGTTCTAGGAATGGGATATAAAGATAAAAGATTGGTGACCAGGCTTAGGAAATAATTAAAGCAGTACTGCTACTGATAGAAGAAAAAAAAGTTTTTATTCAGTACTAATCAGTTTCCTCCTCCACCTTCCTCTGCATTCTTCTGTACCTTTGGTAACCAAATGCCAAATTAACTGCCTTCATGCCAATGTGTTAACTAAGGAGATGAAAACTTCTGATACAGGATGATAAAAAATCCCTTACTGAAGACCAAAAAGGTATGTTATCATTTGTGAGACCAAAGTTACCAAGAACTGGTGAACTAGTTACTCTAATGGTCTTCTAATAGTCCTAGTCATATACAGCACTACAGGTATGAATGAAAATGACCAATACAGTAATGCACGGTCTCAGCCTTAGAGTTGCTGATCTGCATGTTACCAGAGTATCCAGATCTCGGAGTTTGATGCCAATGCTCAGTACAGAAAAAATGCTTGGGAAACTGTTTGCATTTACCAAACGCATATTGGTAAAAAAAGGAAGAGTTGATTGTCAAAGAGAATAGCAGCAGTCACCATCTGTCAGACAGTCTAATAAGTTAACTGAGCTGTATTTTTTGGTCCAGAGATGTTTCATCGATTAAAAGAATATTTCTTTAACCAGAAGCAGTACCACAAAGTGAAATCATGGCGAAAAAAAAAAAAAAGTGCACATTTCTTTTGTCCCCATTTTTTTCGTCAATAAGGTCTGAAAAATGGTTGCTGAAAATATGCCACTTGGTATTGCTACTCTGAAGCTGTGTCTTGGCTTACTTTCTGGACTGTGCTTGGAAGCATCTCAGAGCTGTGCTTCTTATTCGAATGAACCAAAACCCCATTTGGTATAAATGTGATTTCCCTTGCATGGAAGCTACGGAGCAGGAGACAGGACTGTGTTTCTCTGAGTCATATATCGATATGCAATCTGGAGGTTACTAAGCTATGTATCCCGCTCAGGGAACTTGGAAGTGCTCCCAAATCCATAACAGGTAATACAGCCATAACATAAGGAAACCTCAAAGGTACAAAATTTCATTTTTTTCAGTGAAAATTATATCCTCTTATTAATCATTCAAAGAGGAAATAAGCCAGTTTTCTTCAAGACTGGTGCTTTGCTCCTGTTTTTTGTCAGATAGTTCAAATCACCAGTTGTGTTTTAAATCAGTTTCAGAAGTGTTAAAACATCTGAAACTCAAGGATGTAGCTGGTGAAGCACTATTATAATAGAAAATGCTGGCTGCATCTGTAAAAGGTCGCAGTAGCACAGAGATACCCTCATTTTTATCTGTCTTCTCAGCTGTGACAGAGATTAACTCATTTGGTTCCTCAAGTTTGCTATTTGACCATCATGGACTTGTGCCATGGATACCCAGTCTCCTACCCAACTACTAACTGGCCCAGAACTGCTGTTTCCTACTTCGGAGAAGTTCAGCCTGGGTGAAGCAATACTGAGTAAAGAAAAATGCCAAATTTGGTACTAGGAAGCAGGTGCTGGATTGGCATCTCTGACAGACAAGTAAAGACTACAGTTATTACTGTTTAATTGCCATGGCAACTAAACATGGCCTTTTTGCCGAAATAATATCATGGCAACACCTTACTCATTGTAAAGAAATAATAATCAGTCAACCTAGAATTGCTATCGGGGCTGCACTCAAGTGAAAACTGTAGACTTAGAAAAGAAAGGTTAATAAAATACACAGAACAGAAAACAAGGTTAGAGGTGATGTTTTGCCTGTGAGGCGTTTTTCAGAATGCACAAGAAAAAGATTAGCTGCAAAGACAAGACGAACATTAGCTCCCTGGTTTCTCCTTTCTACCAATAAGCTTTTAAGAGTCTTTCCACAGCCCTGCAGCCATCATGTCACCTTCAACCTTGTTATCTTTCCCAGTTTTCAAAATATATTGCTATCAATTCTCTTTTTCTTGCAATCTTTTGAAGAAGGCACAAATTATAATTTTTTCACATACAAATTATAATCATTTCACATCCATATTAGGAATTATGATCTCTGAGTAATCTGACTGCTTTTTATCTGGTTCTTTTCCAGCTACTGGGAAACCTGAAAGTTTGTGAAATAGCATCTTTGTTACTGACATTTCTCTTCTTAGTTCTTTGGTCTACGACCATATGAACTAAACGCATCCATGAAGAAACTTTACTGATTCACTTTGACCTATTTTCTTCTATTACGTCATTGTTATATTAAAATGTAGATTAATGGAATATACCATGAGAAAAATAAAATGCTTTATCATCTAAGAACTCAGTTCTTACTATTACATGATATGTATCTCCTTATATTACTTTTTAATTTTTCATAAGCTTTAAGAATTGCTGAATCTGAAGGAATTCATTTAACAACATGTTACTCCCTACCTTCTAAACATTTTTCATGCTGAGAACTGCACAGGAACAAAGAATATTTGAAAACTCAAAGTTAGTGCACTTTAGCTTATAGGAGAAATAAGAATTTAAAAAAATCACAGAAGGAGAAACAATGACTTACACTTTTAGCTGCTACACAGGATTTATATGCTTGTTTCCAGTTAAATTCCTTGAGAAAAGCTATATACTTTGAAGATCTAGAAGGTAAATATTTCATGAAATTGAACACAAACTTTTTTAGAAATGCATTAAGGAGGACATTCTGCCCATTTGTCTTTTCAGATTGTTAACTTGACTACGTATTTTTTACAACAGAGTATAAATTAGCATTTTGTGATTCTTCTCACTATGAAACAGAGTGATTGCCTATAATAACTACCTTACTATCTGTCAATAGTTCTTTTGGCAGAAGAGTTGTACAGATGCCTGTATTTATGACCAGGTCTCATAATTTCTTTTAATACTATTATTTTTCTTCTTAAAGAATAGTTTATTTTCAAATTAATCATTCTTTACAATCCAGTGAACATCTTGAGTTTAGAAATGCTCTAAAGGAGACAAAGAATTTTAATTTGCTCTAATTTGTTATGCAATTCTGAACAGTGCTGTGCAAGACAAACAAGGATGACTATGTACATCTAGTATCTTTATAAAAATGATTTATTAAGCCTCAGACATGGGTATCAAAGAACAAAAGCCAGTTATGGACCCAAGACATATTCTCTTTAACCATTGCCTTTATCAGGTTTTATATGAAAACGGTGTTTTTTTCATATAAATCAGAGTTCCTTCTCTAGGAATAAATTAAGACTACAAATTTTAGTACTTGTGGTTAAAGAGCCATCAAATCAGTAGTTCACATCATTGACAGAAGCATTAGCCCCACTGAATAACATCAGGGAAACATATTTTTAGCATTTAAATATGACTTTTGTGCAGGAATCACTCACATATCGCACATATTCTTTGTGTCTAAACTCCTTAGTGACTTACAGAGAAGTGAGATATGTCATCCTGCACCCTAGCAGTATCCTGGGAGCTTGGAAGAACACAGGGAAGTTCAACATTAACAACAAGGGAATTGCTCTGTATTCACATTCAGAGAGATGCTTTCCACCTGTGTGGAAGGTCAGCCTCTTTAGGCTGAGCTACACAGTGTCTCTAAGTGCTGTTCAGAAGAAATAAATCTGTGGGTCAGTGCAATTAAAAAAGAAATGCTGCTTATTCCAAAAAGAATATGATTCTATTTTTTATAATGTTCTTTACTTTAAGAAAAGAAGTTAGTACTAAGAGCACATAATTGCGGGCATATCCCTTTGAATTTCTTGCTCTATATTCTTTCTCCATTAAGCATTCTCCAAATGCATCTGACATTCAGGAGCCCTAGTCAAAAACAGAAAGAAGTTTTTAGAAGTTTTACATGAGAAAACATGTGTGTCATGAACAGGATAAATTCCTTTGAAGAAGCATTTCTGAGGAATTTTTTTATGTCTGAAAATTATTTCCCTTTGATCATTAAAATATAATTAAATCTTCCTTACACATTGAATCCTATGCATCTTTTCAAAAAATGCAAGTTCAGCTTTGCTTTGCTTAATATCTTGAAAGAAAAATATATTATGTATTTTTTTTTATTCTACACTGATATGACTTGAACTGAATAAAAGTCAGAAATAATGTCAATTTTCAGACCAGTTTAGTTCAGTATCCACTGTGATGCAAATGACTGTTAGGTACCTAAACCAGTAAGGTCTCTGATTTTTGTTAGTTAACCTTTACACACATTAAAAATAGACTAATGGTTTCAGTGATCTGGACCATCTCTCAAGCTGAATATTGACAAACAAAATAATTAAAGCATAAGAAGGAAGTAGTCACCAGCATGCCAGAATGTTTCTATTCCTTAAGGGCTACTTTCCAGTTGAACGATCCTTCCCTGGACTGTCCATATCTGACTGGAATATGATTTTTACCGGCAGTAACCCTAAGGAAATAAAATAAATCACATGATTCTATAATTTTTCTGCTAAGCCTATATCTACTCTGGAAATTTTCACATAACATATGACTTCAGCTAAAAGTTTCAGAGAAAGAAATTGGTAGCCTGCTTCTTTACAAGCTTGATAATGTTATGATTACTGAAAGACTATTGTTAAATGGAGCGAAAATTTTCTGGTTAATACTATGAAGTCTAAAATTAACAAACTATTTGGCTGCCTGGAAATAATGCTTTCAAAATTGAAAGATTACCTGCTAACCACTCAGTAAGCGTCATTATTAAGTATTTTTTGTTAAAAAGCTGGAATCCTAGTCCAGCTCCCATTAAAGGAATATACATTATTACTCTTTGACAGCTGTAGACATACACCGCTGAAATCATCAAGCCAGAAAAACAGAGTAGTAGTTTGATTAATTTCTTTCAGCCTTGTGAATGCAGAACCCTATGAATCTTCAAAATCAGATGAAGACCACTATCAGCATATGAAAAATATGTTCTATTTTATTGTTATTGTGTTCCAATTCCACAACTTTGCACAACCAGAATAACCTTATGATGGGGAATACAAGTGGATGATGAAACTGTACTTTGCATTTGTGTCTATTATTTCTTGGTAAAAAGCTGGGGGAGGGAAGAGTGATTATCTGAACTAATCTTTTTGATGATCACTATTAGCTCAGAGAAATCATTAATTGTCTTTCTAAAGCAGAAGATACTATTAATTATGTTAATATTATAAATGGTTTCCAACAATTTGCTAAGAGTCCTGCAGTTTTTGATTAGTGATGAGCTTGCAAACTAATCCTTGTGGATTTGACAGGTTCTGAAAATGAGGAAATTTCTTGAATTTTACATGACAGACAGAGGACTTACATACGCTAAAATGCAGGTTACTGCCATCTGTTCTGTCACAAGGTAGTGCTGGAAGTAAAAGGGCAAAGGTGAGTTACGTGTACACAACTTCTGTCCATGCCTAAAACTAGACCAAAGGCCAACAGTTTCATTGCTTTGTAACCTTTAATCTGAAGTTGTATCATATATGTCAAATTTTTCAAATAGGCTGCCATATGCTTAAACCAGTACTTGTCTCACTATATATTTTAGCATGATACCAATGTGATCTTGTAAAACTTCATCTAATAAATGTGAAACAGTTAGGGTTTTACACTGTACTGAGAACTGACAGAGCAGGTCAAAGCAGAGGTGTGTGCATTCACTGCTGCAACAGCTTGTAGCCCCCCCGTCCAAAAACATATACATATACACACTTTTTTATATATATACGTGCAAAATGCGATTCGAGAAATTCATGAAGGCTAAAGATATCAGTAGCTATTAAATGATTTTTTTCTAGAGGCAATCTGGCTCAGAAATTCCCCAGATAGTAGATTGGAAAGGCCTCCTAGGAAAGGGTATTTGAATTTTTTAAAGTTAGATACTTTCTAGTGTCCTTAGTAAATACTCCCATTAAACAAACTATCTTCTCTAGGGTCAGGAAGAGGCAAATCAGATCAAAATGCTGTAGGAATATTACTTAGTACATTTCACATTCGGACATCTTTATCAAAATGTTGGAGTTGTTACATAAGAATAAAGATTTTGCCCATTTCCTTGTTCTAACATAAAAAATAATGGGAAACACTCAATGCAAAGTATTAGATTGAAGTTGCTGTAAACAAAATCACCTCTTTTCAGGATGCCTCAGAAATGATGACTTATTGTTCCTAGCAAAGCAGGGACATCTGCAGCGTATTGTTAACAACTTATTCTAATTTGTATATGCTTAGCTATCATGCCTGTTGGAATATGCTGCTGGATTTCCATGTGGCTACACTTCATTGCCTATAATGTATTGGAAGCTTACATTAAGAACTGCCAAAAAAATGTGCTCCTAATGCAGTGAGGATATTGGATATTTATTATGCAAAACATATTTATTATGTAAAACAAAGGTTAAGCCTCCGTTAGGGATGTCCATTTTCTGAAGAAATATCCATTGCAGCTGCACATGCTGTTCTGTGTCTCCCACAAGTGCTCTGGACAGACTTTAGGTAGGACCTTTTTCTCCAGTCTGTGTGCTGTCTTCTGTGCTACCCTTTTGCAAAGGGTACAAGTTGATATATCTGCAAATGCAGAGAGCTGGAGATCTTTCCATACCAGGGCCTCATGTTCTGTTTGATACCTACATCGATATACAAAGGCCTGTGCTTAACTACATCTCACATATTTCTGTCAGATACTTTCACTTCTGAAACCAGAAGTCTTAATCACATCATAGCTTTCATCATTGCTGAAAATCAGCAGATTGGTCTGTCATGGGTAGAAGTAGCTTCCTACACAAATCTCTTTGGTCATACCGAGATGCAACAGCTAATGACCTGACCCTTCACTTATGAAGTACACTCTCCAGCCACCAGGAGGTAGTTTCTTCCAGGGGACAAAACATGAAAGATTTTGAATTCATAGAAAATAGCTGATAAAAAATGACTGCATTACTGTACTGATGGTGCTTAATTCTTTTACAAGTACCTAATACATCTAAATAGCTTCTGCCCTATAATTTATGATGCTTCTTGAAAGGAAGTGGTTTTGTAGGTGCTATTTGCATAAACGTACTCTTCTTTGTAATCAGAATCATTTCCTGCTTTTGGAGAAAGCGAGCTCTTCAGAGATGAGCCTATAAGATAATATTATTGCTATGAAAATATAACCTCTAGGATAAAAAAAAAAAAGAGAGATATTTTGCCTATCTATAAAGAATCCTTCATTTGAGACTCTCAGTGAACCTTGTAAGCATGTAGTTAAATTATGCAATGCTCTGTGTATTAGGTAAATGCTGATGACCTACATTACTGCTGGATAAAGCTTTGTGCAAAGGTTAAGTGACTGCCCAAGGAACCATAAGAAGAAAATCAGACCCTCTCAATCAATAGCATGTGCTTTCAAAGAGGGTAAGATTCCACCTGCAGCTGGAGATGGGATCAAACTCAGAGCATCTGGCTTTCCCATTATACTCTCATGATGCTGGTTGACTGATGGAGAGCTTGCTTGGACACATCATTGTAGTTATGCAACATACATATTCAGAAGAGGGAAAAAGCCCTCTTTTCAAATCATTGTTCCATGGTTAGATAGCTGCAAAACTGGCATGTTGAGAGCTAAGCAGCTGTTCTGAGAGCTGACAAGTGACTGAAGGGCCAACTTTATACTTAAGCTCACCTCACTGAGTACAAGATCAAACAAGTCTTGCTTTGGGGCAAGATTTTATCTGGCTTTGGATTTAAGGTTAAATCTCAAACCAAAACAAACAAAAAGAAAAGGATTTAGGCACTTTATCGGAGGAAAGGGTGATATTTCAGTAGCTACATCCAAAATGCTGTTCCTAAAAGCTCCTGTTCAGCTTCCACCTAACCCTCAAGGCACCTAACCTTCAAAGGTGTTGCCTTATGTGACCTTAAACTTCCCAAAGAGCTTACCTTCTGTACAACTGCAGAAGTGCTTCTGTTTTGATATGGTTAAACAGCTTACTGTACAGTTCATACTGAAGACCAGGTAGGATGTCAAGCAGGCGTTCCTTCACCAAATTCCACTCAGGGTCTTCCTGATCTGATAAGCATTATCAGAGTAGATCTCATGCACGTAGACCAGATTGGTCCCCTTGAAAACGTCGCACATCCTGGATTCTTGGAGAAGGACACAATGCAACTAAACATTTACTTAAAAATTAAGTAGCTTCCAAGGAAGTAGGAGATGAAAGCTAATTCCTTCCTCTGCCCAAGAGATTTCTTTCTTCTTCTTAGGTCAGTGGTCAGAGTTGATAGGCTATGCAGAAAATAACTGAGTTCTTCGGGCCAAAAAAGAAAACAGAAGAGACAGCATGACTCCTCTGAGTATGACAAGTCCTTTGTGACTTGGCTACTGAGTGACACCTCACCTGTGTTTTCCGTTTAAAACTCCTTGAATCCTGCATTCCTTTCTACAAAGTGACACAACAAGCTTCAACAAGCATGTGGAATTTGTCTTTCCTCCTCCAGCTCCCAGTGTTACCTGGAGCCCAGCGGTTATTGCATTTGCCTGAGGAAGCAACAAGGAATTGAAAGATTTTAGGCTGAAAAGAACCTCAGAGTTGGGCTATGCCCTATTTAGATGCCGTATACAAAGTAAATGGAAGTGACTGTGGCTAGTATGTACTTCAAGTGAAACCCAGATTTGCAGAGTTTGCTAGCCTTGACCTGACTCTGTGACCTTAACAGTCATCATATAAAACGAAAGCATTTATTGTGGGAAAGTCAAGATGCACTTCACACACAAAATGTGAATGTAGAGATTCAGTACTTTTCTGTACCTTTCCATTTGCTATAATAATCCAATCTCTTTCAGATACTTGTTTGCAGGAAGAGTCCACAAAATACAGCTTAGAAAATGTTCAGCTATGCAAAATAGGGGAAGATAAAAATTATATTTAATACACCATTGTCAGACACAGACCAATTACTTTTGGTCAAAAGGATGATATAGCAAAGTATGGCCAGTCTCCAGACTTGCTGGCTATACCCCCCATATTTCAGAACCTCACATGCTCAAAGCTTCTATCACCTTTTGGTGAGAGATGGTATGATTTAGTCTCATCCCTCTGGCTATTGTGTGATCTATCTATCCCTTCATAAAATAAAATGGAAGGGATCAACCAGCCTTCAATGTGAAAAGAGATAAAGACACAATAAAGATTTACATCATCTCTTAGTGATATAACACACATTTTAATGTGCTTTTGCTTGACATGCAGCCCCAGTACAATATGAAAGATTGCTAATGAATACAATAAAAGCCTAATATTAGGCTTTCGACTTCATCCGGGCAGAGCCAGAGAAAGTAAAGTTAAGGTCAATATTCAATGCCTAAATCTTTGTGCTATGGCATTTGTCATGTCAGTATGATATAAAGTTGCTTTCAGTTTATATTTCTTGGCATTTATCAGTTAAAGACAGTACTTTGAGATTTATTTAAGTACAGGATATTAGATGTAATTTGCATCTAATAATAAGTGCAAGCCAGACCTTTTGCTGTCCTCATGAGCGTATGAATGTCAAAAAGACTCAGCATTCCAGAAATACCATAATGAACTAAATATGAAGGCAATGGGGGAAAAACACATCACAGGTGAAGTATGTTTTCAATCAGTCTCTGCAGAGGACTCATCAGCCCTGGAATGTCGAGATTGTATAATAACCTGCAGACCAGATTCCCATGCACAGCTGTACGAAGTAAAACATGAGCAAGCGAACTGTGAAAACTATTATTGGCTCTGAGAGCCTAGGTAGCATTTATTTGAAGCCTTATCTGTTCCAATGAAATTTTATTTTAGAGATAGATAGACACCAAAAACATAGTATAATTATGCATTAGCCATTTTTAGCACCAAGCATGGAATTGGAAATTGTCCTCCTTTGGACATCTAGTTAAAATTCTAGAGACTTTCAAGTCATAGTTAAAAAAAAAACACACACACACACACACAAACAGTCTATCTTCAAAGCAAAGCTGAACTGATTTCTACTCTATAACTATGAGATTATATAGATGTAAATATGTCAGTAGTGTGCCTATGTGTATTTTGCTGTATATATGTATATACACAGATATGTATATTGGTACATGTAAATATATATATATATGTATTTTTGTATACACACATACACACATGTATAGATACATATATGTATATACACACATATATATGTGAATATATTTACACACATATGTATACTTCACATTTTTTATATATTCAGTATGAGAATCATAACGTGATTTCTTGTTAGCACCGATGTTATTTCTCTTTCTTTCACACGGAAAATTACATTCTAACAAAGAATCATAATTGCTCTTTAAAAAATTACATGTGGCTTAACTGCATGCAGCTTTTTACCGCATAGAACTGTGTGAAATTTCATTATGAAACCTGGAATCAATTAAAGCTCATCTCATTAAGGCTTTGTTAATAGCTTGACACTCACCTTTAGATCAACATAATGCGAGTGTGATCTTTTAAAGTACAGCTGGGTATAGTAACTGTACCTGTAGAGATTTCTTTTTTTTTTTAAGCAGATACTACAGAAATCAGAGTTTTATAGAAATGTTTTAAAGGTGAGAAAAGTCAAGAAAAAAATACTTATTTGTTCAGAAGAAAAACAAAGGAATTCAGTTTGATAGTACTTACTATCTCTTCTATTTATCTGCCAAGGTGTTTATATCAGCAAATTTTTGTTTGCTGATCACATAAATAGAGGTTGACTCATGCAAATATGTATGTACAAGTGTTTGTGCTGGAACAATTTGTGAGCCTGTCTTGAGAGCTGTTTGTTGGCGTGGGAATTTATCCAACAAGGAAACAGAAATGGTATCACATGTGAAAGAGATGACCAATTGCAGAGAAGGTAGAACATAATAAACATAGAGCAAACTCTAAACAGTAGTCGACCTTTCATGTTAGGATCTGTCCCTCAGTACCGGGTCATTGCTGTGCTGAGCGTGGTACACAGATACATACCACCTTCGTGCCTAGAGGTGTGTTACGGACAGCTCACCTTCAGCCTTTGACTGAAGTATATCATTTGATGAGTAATTTTCTGATGGAATAGATGACTCAGCTTGAGGTAAACACGAAGAGAATTCGAGCAGTTTCCTTTAAGTTTTCCTGCATTTTTCCCATCAAGTTTCGCTGGAACCTGAAATCCACAGGCAAAATGAGATCAAAGCAGAGGTTCAGCCCTGTGTATCAAAAGACTAAGCACGACACAGTTACACAAGTAAGACTCCAGGTGACATTCCCCCTCAATGAGTATCTCTGATCCTTAGCTCTCACCAAACTACTTGGCTGAACCAGTTATGCATGACAGTGTGACTGACTCCACGTTAAGCCTAGGTTTAAATTGGTGAAAATGGAAAATTAGTAACAGGGATAGCTAAATTACACATAAGGTAATTTTAGAGGGAACATAAATTGAAAAAAATAATATATACAGTATATTAACATCAAAATAGTGTTATACCATACTGAACAACTACTTTAATGAAAAACAAGTACTAATGCTACGTTCTGCATTCCTTTCCCATTTTGCTCAGCTGAATGTTCAAGTTAATGTTCAACATATTTAATACTTACAGATCCAGCTGATTTGGTTTGTTTATTTATTTAGTTCTAGCATACGTTCAAAATTTTATGCAAGCATCGATCACAACATGATAGTCAAAAGTGATTTGACATAGATTAAAAACGCTACATCCTTCTTGGAGCATAGAGACATCCTAGATGAATTTTTTGAGATTTCTTTCCGCTCAGTGACTCAAAACTTCAGATCATGCAGATCATGATCATAGTCTGATGACTGTAAAGTGCAAACACAGAAGATTCTTTCGTGAACAGTCAATTTTTTTTTGTGCCTAGTTGTGGTTTATTCGAAAAAAACTGACCAGGAAATCATATCTGAAACCTCAAAAGCCAGAGTAATGATGAATATTTAGGTCGAGTCTGCTCTTTGAGGATTTTTTTTAGTTAGAATGATTGATAAATATCCCTCTAGAGTAGAATAATTCTTGACTGACTGATTACTTCCTTCTTGGAGGTTTTGAATCAAACTAACACAGACATTTTGATCACACTTCTTTCTTTTGTATTAATATAGCCTAAAATCCTCCCACAGCTACATATGTGTCACATAGAAATATTATATCTAATTCATAAATATTTATTTATAACAAATCTTACTTCTGAAGTCTCCTGGATTGCTAACAAAAAAGTAAATAGAATAGATTTATCGCCTGCAAGAACCCAAAATACCGACCGTGTTCATTTATACGGTGCAGACAAGGGTCATGGACACAATGGACATCAGTCCTGTTGGCTTTTATTTTTACGAATCCCCAAAGAGTCCTCTGCACTTTAAAATATAAACAGAAAGGGCTTTGCCCCAAGCTGGTTTTTATCTCACATTAAATGCGACTTAGTGGTGCCAACTATTACAAGGAGAAAGAGGATGAATGTTACAGTAAGATCATGAAGAAGGTCGTCATGATTGTCTGCCCCAGGCTTCTTCACACATTCAAAGGCAGTGGGCCAGATCCAGCACTCCTGTAAAGGAGCCTAGCTCCTCTCCAGTCAGTAGAGGCAGCCTGATTTATACTGAACAGACCGCTGTCTCTGAACAGGTAACCTGGCAATTTGGTGACGACTAGTTAACGACCTGTCAAAGCTAAAACACCAGTCATTCACTTGCCTATATCTAAGAAAGTGATACGCAGCCAGAGCTATATGCGTAGCCTTTAAGCAACTGCCACAGATGGGGAATTTAACACACTTGCTGAAATTATTCCAGGAATCCCTAAACTATATTTGAGCATCAGCAATTTCATATAGAAATGCACAGTTATCAAGAATGCCATCTAGTGTACCCTCCAGCAACGCTCAACCATAACAAACACCCTGTGTGCTGAAATGAAATGAAATAATTATGAACTGTATTTCACCCTGGATTGTGATAGATGGGGCCATTAATAGTAACCTGACAAAAATCAGGTGGCTGGATCTAATGGAAATCACATGGTTTCTCAAAGCAACTTACACTGTTTTGTTCTGTCAGGTGGCATAACATTGCTTGTATAAGATTATATAAAACTATTCCAGTTCCATCCAGGCTGTCTCACTAATCTTTCACTAGGAAGCCTAGGGGCAAGTCTGTAAAGTGCCCCCTGCCCCGGGCACTGTTTCTCTAGCTCTGAATCATCCTAAATATAGGAGAGAAACATTTTGTGGAGCAAGGCTCATGGATGGTTCCCTGAGTGCTCAGAGATAAGCATTAATCTGAGTAACCCTAGTAAAGATGCTTGATATGATGTTATCTGGTAAGTGGTTAATCTTAATCTTGCTATCTCACAGTTGCTCTGGTATGCAATAACAAATTGTAAATACCTAAATGTTTTCCACCGTGCACGTCACATCTTTATTTCTTCACACACAAGACTGAATGACTGCACCACCTCTCTGGCTGACTTATGCGATGGCATAATGTGCGAACCAATAGCAAAGGCTTTCCATTACCTGCTCTAATTTCAAATCTTCTGACTTACAGTGTTTTAGCATTCCAGATCAAGTCAATTTTCTAGCCGTTATGGGCAACGCTACTGTGAATTATTTATATACACAAATAATTTGGATTTTTATATAGCCTATTCAATGTATTTCCAAGAAAAATCTTGTATTTCATATTTTGAAAGATTCCTGCTATGTTCCAGCTTGTACTAAGCAATTTCTCACATGTATATTTACTATGTGTCATCAGTCATGCAAAAGCATTAGAATTTGTGTTCACACTACATTTCACAGTAAACTTCTCTCTCATTTTCATCTATGGAAACAAGAAGGATTTAATGAGCAAGAAAGGTCCAATGCACAGGGAACTAATCTAGCGCTAAACTTCCCTAGTTGCTATACGCTTCTTGTTTGATTTTAGGCGGGGTGTTTAGTTGTAACCTAACTTCTTCCCACGTAAATCAGAGATAAAGGCACAGCTGCCACTCTAAGGAGTTTTGTGAAGGTTAAATAATGCTAAAGACTGAAGTATCTGAACAGGACATTAGTAGAGGCAGGTAATACTTTAGATAGATTTGATGCTTTGTCCCACTTCCAACTGTGCTAGTGCCTGCTCTGAATTCTGTAACATATTTTAAATAAACTTTGTCAACAGTTCTTGCCATTTGTTTTAAGCATCTACCCTTTTCATTAGTGGATTTAAGCTGTTTGGTGAGATTGTGCTGAGAACAATCTGCAGCTTAGCTGTCAGTGACAGCATATCAGTGATGCTACCCTGGCAGGGGACAGCTGCATTTTCACAGCTGATGGCTGCACAATCATTGTGAAGGCTGCCACAACATATACTGCTGAAGAGCATGGCAGTAATAGTTCAATAAACTTATTTACTGCTGGATAGAAAGTGTTTCTCCCTCCCAGATATTTTTCACTGAACTGGATCCTGTCTATGATTTACAAAACTGAGTATAAAAATTTGAAGAATAGCTCTAGTAAGACGCATCTCCATTGCTAATAATTTAATGAACTTCACTGCTCAATTCAATGAAAATATACAAATTCAAGCCAGTGGAGACTTGATTTATAATATAATTTATTAATTTTTGTAATGAATAATGATGTAGCAAAATATTAAGGCATCAACATGTTTCTGAGATATATTTTCCAATAGCGGAATGGAATGAAATAGAATCAGAGCTCACGGATAAAGCCTCTTGAGCACCCTCTCTAAGTGGGCAGATCCTCTTTTGCTGTAGAGGACCCTAGCACATTCTACCCAGTTTCTCATCCTGATTAATAAGTGGGAATTTAGCAAGAAAACAGAACTAGGAGGAAAGTGATCAATATTAAACATTTAGGGAGACCAATACTACATGCTAAAAGACCTATCTTTTTTATTCAAAGCCTATCTGTGCTTACACTGCAGAGCTCTTGATGCCTCCTCAAACTGCAGGTATATGGAAGCATCACCCTCCAGATCCATTAGCCGTGATAGCTTGGAAGCAGCTAGACAACATCTCAGCAGGGAGCAGGATTTGCTCCGTAGCTATTAAACACCAAAAGTCGTGAATGAAAACCTCCTATTACAGGCAGATGAAGTGAAAGTCTGACAGAAGGCTGTATCGTCATTATTCTGGAAAATTCATCAGCGTACTGAAAGTAAATATACCAAGGAAACTCAAAACATAAGGAAATACCACAGGTAAGAAAAAGAGGAATTAATTCATTTATTAAATGTGAGTCAAATATTTTGCATAAGTGAAACAAAGACTGTACATAATATGGGCTCATTGGTAAAAACTTCTGAATCTGTCCATAATTCTGTCATGAAATATTACAAATACTTTAAACTGGACATACAGGCATGCAGAATAACTCAGTAAATTAGGAGGCATAAGAGGACTGGGAAGTGGATAACGTTCTTGGTAAAACTGATACGGCTTCTTTGACTTCCACGGTGAAGGTATCAATTTATGCCAAATCTACTTCAGAAGATTTGAATATTTGTTCTTTCTAAGGGGTTGGTTGACTTCAGACAAGACAGTTTTCTGAGACCTTCACAATCTGTAAATGATGAATGCAATTTTTCAGCTGTACAACGAAACATTATCCAGATCTCCAGATGGCCTACATTTCATATGCTCAGGGTCTGGTGTAACCGCTGTCCCAACATGATATGTAGCAGGTACCTCATATCTGAGTGACAAATGAGTGTGTGAAAGGCATTGCTTTGGCAAGAAATCTGTATCTCAGTGCAAAATGAACCCTGTGAACCCCTCTGCAACATACAATACAAGAAATCACCAAGCAAATACAAAAACACATACAGTCCTTTCCTTGTACTAAGAGAAGAACCTTCAACGCTATTAAGTTACGTTTAGCCTAACTTCAGTTACTATTTGTTGAAGAGAATGCCATTTACTGTGATTTAAATAACATGAATAACAATGCAGAGAGTAAGTTTAAAGGCTAAATGCTGAATTAAAAAAAAAAAAAAAGTAATTCTCCGTGTAATATTAATAAAGTACTGTATACTTCCCAAGCGTAAAAACTGCCCAAGAGATTTTCTGTAGATATCCCTTCCTCCAAAAGGAAGAAAATTAGAGTATAAAAATATATATTACCACATATTACACAACCTAAAAGATGACTAAATTATTAGATAATAAGCAAAGGGCAGAATTTCTGATGAAAAGAAGGTACTCATTTAAGTGAACACAGTAGGTTATCTGCCAAGTTTTCATTTGGAAAAATACTCAAACAACACCAATAAACAACAGGTCTCAAGGTTCATGATGACGGTTTCCAGTGATTTTGGTAGAATTTAGACTTGAAATACTTTATAATACAAATAGTTGTTTTAAAGTAAAAATGAGAAAGATAGTGAGAGAAAAAATGTAGATGGACAACGACAGAATATGCTGATAGACTGATAAGCTGATGCTGATATCGATAAACTGAGCGTGGAGTTGTGATATCACAAGACCTTACACTATGAGATGGTCATAGCGTTGTGGTTTGTCTCAATAAAAAAGCAAAATAGTATTTGTTTTTCTTACTTTCCCGTTAACTTCACTGTTCATTTTTTTCATCCATACATACTTTTTCATACGTAAAAACTTTAGGTCAAATATCAAAGGTTTTCTGGCAACTTAAAAGCAAACACTTAAGAGCATTTCACAATCTATTTTATGGAAAAAGCTTAACTTTTCCAGTGTTCTAAATTGGAAGGCAGGTTCACAAGGTTATAAAGCGCTGACCACAAAAGATCTAGGGATCTTTTTGCATGCATGAAAACAAGTCAGCCAAATGTTGGGCCATTATTGGTGGCTCTGTTTTCTGCACACATTTCATATTTTTTCAGTAGCGTTTTTTAAGTGTGAATGCAAGAACTGGATGCATCTTGATTCCTAAAAAACGTAGCAGTTCCTTATGCTCCTATTTAAAAAAAAAATCTCTTGGAAATTTGGAATGGATGCAGAAGAAAAATAGTCACAAAAATGATTCAGGTTATAGATCTTGAAATTCAGGGATTACAGACTTTCACCAGATTAACTAATCAAACAGAGGATTTAGAAGCAACTGAACTGATAGGACTTCATACAAAAAAATATGGGTTCTACTTGTGAAGGCATAACAAATAATAATGGTTGGAAATAAAGCCAACACTATGTAAAACAGTAGAATGGATGGATTTTTAAGAGTGAGGGTGACTTACAAAGCCTCAAGGAAATTGACACATTATCTCCCTTTCAAATTGAAACTGTCTCTCTGGGAAACATGCTTTTGTCAAACACAAAACTTACTAGTTTCTACAGAGGGATAACTAGGTGAAATGATACATTGGGGGTCAGAACAGAAATTCAGTGGTCCCACGTAGACTTCATTCTTATCAGTTAAACTTTATACTTTATAAATCTGCAAAACCATATGAGCAGAATTATTCCATATAAAATCTTCAGTCACTTTATATAGCATTAAACACATTTCCCCCTCACCCTTTTAGCAGCCTACCTCTAACAAATTTGGGTACAGTGATTCAGGAAAAGGTTGAGAATTTTTATTGAGCATCATTACTATTTCATCATAAGTACCATTTCTTTCACTACAGGAAAGGAACTCACTATAGACTGGACAATTTGTTATGAAATTTATAGTAATACCTAATTTGTACTGCAAACAATTTAGTAAGGGTTGTATTAAGGTTAATGTGAAGGAATCTGTTTCCTAGAAGGAAGCAATTGTATAAAAGATTTTATTATGAATTGAGTATGTTCCATTTTGTAAGGGAAAGACTGATAAATCAACTTACATTAGATGCTGAAGAGAAAAACTTCTAGGTTAATGACTGCTTACTGGTTACTTCTGAACATGTTATAAATTTGGCAAAAATGTTCTACGGAAGAATAGATAGAAATCTCGTGAATTTGTTTTCTGAGTGAATGATCAATTGTGTGTGTTTGCACCCGTAATCAGAGAAACTGTAGCTCATAAATAGGGTATTTGCACCAATGTGTGTGTGGGTCGTATCTTCGCATTCTGAAGAGACAGAGAACCTAAGACCCATCAACAGAGCTCAATCTCAGAAGCAGTTAAACAAGCTAGACAAGCATGTGACTCCATCCTTACAAACTAGGGCAATGCGTTGACTTTGTATGAGTCTGATGAGACAAAATTAAGTGTAAAGTCTGAGCCCAGACAATAAAACATACAGTAGCCTAATTGTTCTAAGAACAACTAAAGCCTTCAGCTAAACCTGTGTGAACCAGAAAGAAAACAAATGAACATTTGTTTTCTATATCCTTCATCTTGTATCTCTGCTTCTCCTTCCTGAAAGAGGAGATCCTAGAGATTTCCTAGAGATTTCCTCAGGTGCTTCCCTTATTTTGAAATTATGAACATCCAGGCAAGGAAAATATGTGATTTTATCTTGCAGTTACAACCACGAATCTCAGCAGAGACTCTGTATATCAGGCATCAAAAGCACATACCAAAACATTCTAGCTTCACTCATAGGAAAATCAAAACTCCTTGCGAATCATAAGGAAGATTCATTACAATGTGTGTGTGTTTTTCTTTTTTTTAGCTTAAGCCTTTATGGGACTACAGCAAGCTGTTTAGAATCCCATTTGTTACGAGAGAGAGCAGGACTAGCTGACGTATTGGTCTGCCAGTATAGTCTCACACTCCATGCAGACAGAAAGCCACAGGTACAGAAGCTTAAAAAAAAAAAAAATTAAACTCCAATATACCAGAGTGGGAATTTTTCTTCTTAAATTTTGAACCATCTGCACGCACGAGCAAAAGGGAAGGAAAGTCTAAATACAAAATAGATCATGAAGTATACAAGAGCAAACTTTTTCCATGCTCTAATCTGGACCACCATCTGAAAGAGAGGCATTTAGTGCAGAGAACATTTATTATATGATACTGAGCATTAGCATTTTTTATACATACCTGATACGATAAATAACCCAGGTGGCTCGCAGAAGTCAGTAAGAATGTTAGAACAGTCAAACCATCAGAGACACTAGGTGATACCCACACATCATGCAGCCTTGTTACCTACCATGGATTGACACATCATGTGAGCCATTGAAGAATTCAGGACAGTATTTTTTAAAACTATTTTGACCTGATGGTACTCCTTGGCTAGGATCAGAAGTAAACCCACTTTTCTTTAAATGGAGGGTTAGATTCTCTTTTTCTTTAAATCTAGATCTGTGATTGGTATGAGGTGATAAAGGCAGAAATGGTGAGAGGAAACTCAGTAAAATCAGATTAGATTTTTTTGCATAACCCTGGATTCAGTAAACAAACACAATTTCCTTCAATTTTTTTTCTTAACTCTGTTTTTTATGTTTGTCTTGCTTTCTGATCTTTTCATCTTACTCTTTCACCAATACTTTCTTTTTTTCTTTCTTTCCTTTTCCTTTTTCATCACAAGAATATGATGTTTCTGGCTATAAACTTTTATGTCTTCAAGTGTTTCTCTTCCATCATGAATAACATTCCCAATTTAAAAAGGAAATTTCCTGCTTTCTGAATATTATTACAGCATATAAAATTAAAGTATCAAAATCATTTTAATTCCTTATAATAGTTTAAACTGAAAGAATATATAGGAGAGCCACATACAGATAAAATTGCAAAAGTAGGCTACCAGCAAAAAAGCATGAATATGAAAGGATAATGTAAGGATATCTGCTATTTCAAGAAATTTACAGAATCCCCAAAGGATAATCTTTTCCTTCACTTGTCTGTACTTATCCCACAATCCCATGCATTCTGTAGTTGAACTGGGTAATGACAGATATCAGAATTGATCCGAATTAGGATGATTCTATGAAGCCAACACAGAACATCAAATCTTTTGACTTTGGCTTTTTTGGAGACTTTTGTATGGAACTAAGTTCCCTTCTAGCTACTGCCCAGTATAAAAGATATGCAAGGTATAAAAGTAATTCCATACACCACCTTTCTTTGTTTCTTATATTGCTTAATCTGGTTCCCAGTAACATTTCTAGCTCTTCATAAGAGAACTGAAAGTCATTGTAAGCCCTACAGTGAACAAGAAGACTAAGTTCATGTTTTGGGACAGTGAATATCTTGTTTTTGATCTCAGCTGTACTAGATTTTTCCCCACGTATTTCACAAATATCGACGAAATTGTTCCAGTTGTATCACATTGTTTGATGTAATCCCAGTACTATAGGTTGAAAATGTTCCTTCTGTTATCCCTTTTCTAAAGGTCATGTTTATCTCTGACAAGTAGGCTGTTAAAAAATTAACTTATGCAAAAAAGACCTCCCTTCTAGCTCATAGCCGTATCTTTTACACTTACACTTGCATTATTCAGACTTTTCATATGCAGAATTTACAATTTGGCTTCTTCTGAATATGTCTAGTTGAAGTTATGGTGAGACAAGATAATTCAGCATCTGTATTAGTATTCGACTGGAATGTATTAGAGCACTATGTACTATCCTATGTAAATGTAATAGAGCAAGATGGAACATTTTTAATAAATTTCATGTTGATGAAAATTCACTGTTTCTTTAAATCTGAAATGTTTTTGAGATACGTGGCAATTTCACAGAATCATAGAATCATAGAATGGCCAAGGTTGGAAGGGACCTCTGGAGATCATCTAGTCCAACCCCCCTCCTCAAGCAGGGTCCTCTAGAGCATATTGCCCAGGGTCACATCCAGACGGGTTTTGAACATCTCCAGCGAAGGAGACTCCACCACGTCTCTGGGCAACCTGTGCCAGTGCTCTGTCGCCCTCACAGGAAAGAAGTTTTCCCTCAGGTTCAGATGGAACTGCCTGTGGTTCAGCTTCTGCCCGTTGCCTCTCGTCCTATCGCTGGGCACCGCGGAGAAGAGTCTGGCCTCATCCTCTTGACACCCCCCTCTTCAGATACTTGTACACATTGATGAGATCCCCGCTCAGTCTTCTCTCCTCCAGGCTCAACAGGCCCAGCTCTCGCAGCCTTTCTTCACAGGAGACATGCTCCAGTCCCCTCATCATCTTCCCAGGCCTCCGCTGGACTCTCTCCAGTAGTGCCATGTCTCTCTTGTCCTGGGGAGCCCAGAACTGGACACCGTACTCCAGGGGAGGCCTCACCAGGGCTGAGGAGAGGGCCAGGATCACTTCCCTCCACCTGCTGGCAGCACTCTGCCTCATGCATCCCAGGATCCCACTGGCCTTCTTGGCCACAAGGGCACGTTGCTGCCTCATGGTCAACGTGTTGTCCACCAGCACTCCCAGGTCCTTCTCGGCAGAGCTGCTTTCCAGCAGGCCAGCCCCCAGCCTGTACTGCTGCATGGGGTTCTTCCTCCCTAGGTTCAGCACCCTGCACTTGCCTTTGTTGAACTTCAGGAGGTTCCTCTCCGCCCAGCTCACCCAGCCTCTCCAGGTCCCTCTCAATGGCAGCACAGCCTTCTGGTGTGTCAGCCACTCCCCCCAGTTTAGTGTCATCAGCAAACTTGCTGAGGGTGCACTCTGTCCCTTCATGCAGGTCATTTCAATGCAGTTACCACAGTTTTAAAATATTTGGAAGGGTGGTGAGATATGAGCCTTTGGTATCTTAGGTCTGATTTTTCCACATAACCCTTACCTGAAGAACACTCCAAAAGAACTGTGTGGCAACAGTGAGAGGAGGCTGATTCAATTCCTGCATCTGTGTCTCCACTACCATAGGAAGACTTCAAACCACTAAGTTTCCTAACTACTGCCTAGAGTTAGGTGGGATGAATTTGTTCGGTGGGTTAAGCCTGGAGGCAAGTCTGCATTGCATAGAAAGAGTAAGGCATAGAAACCTGTGCTCTACATTGGCAAAGTCCACTAAATCCACAAGGTATTGTACAACCAACAGACAGAGCAAATGTCTTTCGGTTGCTTTTTTTACTTCAGCTAGCTATATTGTCCACCTGTGCAACTCCAGCTCTGGAGTTAACCTTATCAAACCCAATACAGACATCTGCAAATCTACAAAGGCAGTAAGAGATCCAAACTTATCATATGTTCTGGAAAACTGATATTTTTGCATAATTTCTTCAGGAAAACATTTGAAAGGTTTTTGTGCTGTCTTCAATTTCCCTTTAAAAAAGTGCTGCTTGGAGAAACTTGCTAAATGATACATGACACAATCGGAGGAGAAAATAAAACCTTTTTCTCCTCTCAATCAGAGCCCCAAAATAACAACCTTTTGACAATACAGAGATACATTTTTTCCCAGTTGTCACCCACATTGTCACTTTCAGCTGAATGGCAACAACCGAGCAAGCACAAAAGAAAAGTCAGCTTTTTTGTTCATAAAATCCAAACTGACAAGAAAACATATTGAGCTGCACTTGCCCAGCAGGTTGGTGGGCTTTTGCTCATTGCCACTGACTTGTTTTGGAGGTAGGTTATGGAAAGAGGACTACAAAACGAGTTCCAGAGCGCCTACTTGGTGCCTAAAATGGAAGTTGGATGAAAGGTAGGCATTTAAGTCCAAGAAAGCGATCCAGAAAACCCATGCAGCAAACGGTTGTCAAAGCCAGCAGACACTAACGCTCAAAGCACCTTCCTGATCAGCCTGAGTTTTTCAGAAGTTAGAGTTGGCCCTGTCTCCTACCTCTGCTCCTCGCCACGGGGGGATGAGGGGGGACGTGACCGGCCTCCGTCCGAGCTCGCTATCGGCTGGTTTCTCTGCGGGGCCTCTGTCAGGTGTTGCCGGACCGAGGTCGGAGCAAACAACTTCTGCAGAGTGCAGAAACAGGGCTGCAAGATGCGACGGCGATGCTAATTTTGCCCCCTTTCTGGTGAATTTGTCCTACGGATTTTGATGGAGCTACAGCTGAGTTACCTTGCAGTCCGTCACAGTCGATCTGCACGTTTGTAAATCGCAGTTTTAGCAGTGCCAAGAGTTCCCACTGGCAGATCCTGCCATGGCCCCGAGGGCGCTGACCGCCCTGGCTGTGGCTGCTCCCCCAGCTCCCCCCAGCCCAGCCCTGCCAGGGCCGCCGGTCGCTGCCCCGCAACGCCGCAGCGCTGCCGCTGCCGCCTCCAGCCCCGCCACCGCCCGGCCCTGGCCCCGGCCCGGCCTCACCCACCCCGCGGGTGACCACCCGGCCCGTCCTGGCCTTGGCCTCGGCCCCGGTGCTGCGGTGGTGCCCCATGCTGGGGCCAGGGTGGCCCCGCTGCCTCAGGACCCTGCGGCCAGGCCTGGCCCGGCCCCTCCGGGAGCCCCAGTGCCGACCCCGGGAGCCCCCGGCCCCCTGGAGGTGACCCGCCAGCCCCAGCGCTCACCCGGGTTGTGCCTGCTGCCTAATCCCTCTGCTCAGAAAAAGAGTGGAGCTGGATAATCCCATTGCTCCCTTGACTCCTCAGGGACATTTGACACTCATGGGTCAATAAGGAAACTAAGGAGACATTGGCTTTCTTTAACTGACTTTTCTTGTTTTGTTTTTCTGTCATTAAAAATACTCCACTGCACCCCTCGGAGGGAAAAACAATTACAGACATACTGCAACAAGCTGTCACTGCCCTAAAACTTCCTTTTATGAGCTAAGGAAATTCCAGTATTCCAGAATGACAACCATAGCACTTCTGAGAAAACTCTCTAAATCTTGATTGCGAGCCAGCACATTGTTTTAGCCAGGTTTATTACTGCTAGGAAATACTGAAGAGAACGTGATGAGAAAGCCTGTTCTCACGAAATCCGTACCAAAACCGAGACCAAAACTACTAGATTTTTCTCTGCAGCAAACCAAATCTTAGAACCTTTCAAAGGTTCTCTCGTCATTACATAAATATCTACATAAATCAGCCAGGGATAATAAGGCAATACATTTTAATTCATGCACAAATATCCTGGCAATTAACTATTCTAGGAAAAGAAAATAGAGCATTATATGGGAACTTAGAAGGGTTTACTAAAGTCTGATTCAGGCAACCTTTGCTAGAAAGTGACAGGATCTGTTTAAGTCCGTACCTATTTTCATGCCTATTATTGTGTTTTGCTACAACTGAGAACCCTTGCAGAACTTTTCTTTTTTTTGGGGGGGGAGGGGGTTTACAGTTCAAGTTATGTTAGTAATTCACTATAAATAATATTTATCAGAGGTTTTCAGTAAGCCAGTAAAAATATACTTGGCATCAAAACTCGGTATACAAAGGACTGACATAAGGATTCCCCATAAGAATTTTCCCTTCCCTTCCTTTCCTAAATTTGAAAGACAAATAAACAGAGTCACTCTGAGTTGTTGGTATGTATTAAAAGAACCAGCTTAATATTTTCAAATAGATTTTTTGCACTTATGTAATTCTAAAATGGGATGAATCCAAGTAAAATACCACAGAGCTCATATTGATTCCTTTTATTAGAAATGCTAAAAATAGCGAAAAATTTAGCTAAAAATAAGAAATGTAAAAGACATTTCTCATTCTAGACCATGAAGAAATTAATTTTGGGCTTCTTATAGGCTTCACGTTGCTTCAGTGGTTTGAAGGGGCCATAACACCACCAGTGCTGCCCATGAAAGAATTTCCCTTGATACAGAGGCATTATCTTCCAGTTATATCAGAGACAGAAAGTACAAGAAGCAGCCAAAAGCAAAGAAGAAGATTCCTGAGTTTGATTCAGCATATGCTAACTAAACAGGTCCTAGCTGGCCTATTTTCCATTTGTCCCTTCCTTTTAGTATTGTGCTATTGACTTCAAGAAAGAAGAAAGATAAAAGTATCTTGTTTCTCTGAGCAAAGAAAGCCTAAGCCAGATACACATATATATTCTGTGGAAGGGGGTTACCCCCCTTCTGGAGCCCTCCATCTGCTCACACTATTAAGCCATCTCAGTAGCAATACTACATAAAATACGCCTTCGGTGAAGTGGGCGTCCTGCCAGGAAATCCACCAAGAGAGCCGTGGTTTGAAAACCTTTGAGGAGGTACAGAGCGGTAGCAAAGATTAATCCTAGAAACTAGCAGACCTCAGGGATTCTCAAGATTTTAAGAATCAAACCACCTTAAATGCTCAGTCTAAAGATGAACCAGCCTTTTTCCTCCTTCCATTCGTGCCTTACTCCCTCCCTCTCTACATTCACACTAAAATGATGTGATGGAAACAGTGAAACTTCTTGAACTTTCCTAGTCAGACTTACACAGATTTTTCCTTGGAAGGGGCAATCTGCCCCAATACTCAGGAACCAAAAGAAGGAAAAATGCAGTCAAGTTAAGGGTTGCACATAGTTTTTTCCACCAAAGCTCAGAGGGGATTCTGGCTAGAGATAATGGTCTGGAGAGAATCAGAGAATATAATAGAAGGCATGCCTGAAGTAAAGACCGACCTCCTGAGGCTAAGCCAAGAAACAATTTTTTTGACTTCCCTTCCAGAACCATTACCCTTCCCAGAAGTGAGACTTGGGGAGTTTTTAAAGCTGTTAAGTTTGATCCTTTTAGGTAGCCAGCGAGCTGAAGAGTGGAATGGAGAGACAAATTAATATGGTTAACTCAAATTTCACATAAATCCTATTTAGGAAGAGTTTGGGCAGCATGAGCTTTTCCTTATTTACTCTTTTTTCTTCTTCTTCTTCCTTTCTTTAGACCTGAATATTTGTATAGGATATGGACAAACACAAATCATTGGTCTCCATACAGACCAAAAGGCTGAAAATCAATTCTTTATGGGAATTCAAATGTGATACCTCGTGGATTTAAAATCCATACACCTCTGAACTCTGAATCACCCACCTACAGTAGCCAAGCAAATTCTCCCGGTCTTTCCAAGTAATTCAGGAACTGACTAGACCAAACTTACGACAGTGCTAGGGTGGTTTAACTACTGCTAGCATGGAACTACTGTGAACGTTCATGAGCTCTTTATGACTGTGAGATAATGTGACACAAAATGAATCTCCTCTGAAGAGATTCTAACCCCCTGCCAGACATGGGCTCACAGTGTGCACACAGACAGTTCCTGCAGTTCTGTAGATGGGTAGTAATTTGTTAAATTGCCATAACTCTAGATGGATTCGGGCTGAAGGTCTCATATATTACAGCAACAGGAATGAGTCTCATCTTTTTATTTGAAACTCCATTGCTATTTCAGGGGGGCTAGGTTAGACATGACAGCTACAACAACACTGCAATGACTGCTGTTTTATCCCCTTTGCTTTGAAACTGTTCCACCATCATTTTTTTTGCCCTCATAATCCAGCAGAAAATCATGCAATGACATATGAGGAATATCGTCCTTCACCACGGGAGGCAGAGGGCAGACACTGTTGATATCTTGTATGTCTTGCTGTTTCTACATCCCATTAGTCCTTCCATTTTTAAAACATCCTTATCCCATGAAATCTAGCACCTGTAAATTTAACCATGTGTTTATCTGCGGCTGGTTGGTAAAAATTTGGTGCACGTGTCCTGCATATAGAAAAGTTTAAGAATAGTCTAAGGCTTTGCCGCAGTCTTTCCATACTTCTCCATTTTTCTTTTAAAATTATTACACTTGAGAAATTAAATACCTCTGCAAAAGAGACACATTCTTCCATGCATTTACCAGCAAAAACATCTAAAAAACATTAGATTTTAAAACCTATCTGGGAATAGCAATTTCCATAAAGCCTATTTTGCTAGAAGGCTGCTAGCAAGGTGTCGTTCATTCTGGAAACAGCACACATTCAGGTCTGCTTCCATTCATGTAAGTGGAATCTGGGTCACTGGCATCACTGTTGGCAAGATCTATTTTGCAGAACCTCCCTAATCTCAAAATGATGTTGGATTGTCATTCCCCTCTAATCCAGGTAGAACTTTTACAAAGAAATAAAGTTTTCTTAGATTCTGCTTCTACTTTGATCGTTTATCTCTGTTTAATTAAGAACTCTGAATCATCTTCATCTTGACATAATAGCTTATATCCCCGATTCATTTTCCTTTGGCAAGATGAAATAAATTATGACTATTAGCTGCTTTCCACTTTTGCCTTTGCATAGATGGTCTAAGAGAGGGACTAACTTTCTTTTTTTCATTCATGCTTAGCCTTTTGCATTAGTATTTCAACACGAAGTCTATAACTCTTAAGTCCAGCTTGCCTCAATGCTTATAACATTACCTATTAAAGACATCTATTTCCTGCATGTAGTAAATTCTTATTAAAACATCCTAGTTTTTTATTATTATTATTTTCCCCCGCAGCACAGAGTGGCACTACACTTGAAAAGGGTTTTTTTTTGCAGTGGATGCATTTAGCCTCATTAAATAATTACAAAATAAACCAGAAGAAGCTGGTTCCAACCATTATATGGGAGATAAACAATTTTTAAAATGTGGCCTAATTAAATAATTACTCAGTAGACCACAACAATTCTGATCTGTCATTTAGCTAATATGCAGTTTTCAAAAACTATCTAATTAAAGTAATTACCCAATAGAGTTGATGGTTCTAAATGAGCGACTTCTTTTTTGGGGGTACTTGGTGCCTAGTTTAAAACAACTTAATTAAATAATTTCTTTAAGGAAGTATTCTGATCAATAATATACTAGAGTCTTCTCCCATTTCTGTTTCTTTTCAGCTTTTTTAACTGCACTGACTGCTTTCGCTGCAGTTAATCGCAGACTTCTGTGGTCTCTGGGGAAGAGGTTCTAGTCCTAAGCAAAAATCCTTGATGACTCTTCAGTGGCAGCATGACTCTTTCTGTTTCCCCATTCAAAAAGGAAGTGTCAGAAGCCCCTTTGTAAATGCAGACTCTTTGTATAACGTCTACTTATCCTACCTTAACATCTGTATACGTATTTGAAGTGCCAGTATGACATACTATCACTGACTGGCCGATTTTAATCACTGACACATTTTATCAGCAAAGTCTTCCTAACATGAATGTATTTTATACAAACAAAACTGTGCTTTGCCTAGAATCACTTAATCTTCTGCTATCTCTCTCCTTCTTCCTCCTCCCCCACGTGCCTCAGACTAAAAGGATGTATCAGCAAAAGCACAGTTTTGCCAATATGAATGTGCTTACATTGGCTATTTCACCAGCACAGTTCTGTCAGTCACACATCACTCTTTACTACCCTCCTCATCAACATAGCTGTTCCAGCAAAATTTTATATTAAAAACCTGAACTGAGTCTCATTAAAGTGGCCAAGGATCATAGGCTGTAGAGTCACACAGACGTGTTTGAAAAATATGACTTCCTATCTTCTGTTTAGTTTAATGGATCTTGAGCTTAAATTTAAGTTGAACTTTTTTTCAATTTTTGACCGAAAATTATCCATGGCTAGTCTTGATCTTTTTTTTTTTTTTAAAAGTCACAAAATTATGTTACCTTTTGAGCGAACTGTCCTTAGAGGTCAGATATGTGTATAATGTACTGATGGTTATGAGCACTCAGCTGTTTTTAGTCCCTGGTCACAGGGCTATAGTGAGGGTATGTTTTGAAGGAGGATCCATAAGACAAGATATATCTGAGCCATATTAAGAAAATGGGCTAAAGGTTTGTAACAACTGAAGGACCCCAAAGAGAGAAAGGAGGAAAAAGACCCCCAAGTACCAAAAGTGCTTTTACTGGGCTGTGACTGAACTTCTGTAACACCCTTTAAACTTAGGTGGCAGACATTAACAGCTTCCTAGCTTTTAAAAATGTAGTCGTTCATTTAAGACCTTACACAAAGCTTTGATTATTTACTTTTAGTCCTCCAATTGTGAACTTATAGTATTTATTTTTAGAAATGTATTTAACCTGTGTAACTCTGTATTGGCAGCTGCAATTAAATGGCTTTTGTTATTCACTGTGCTGTTTCTAATATCGTAATGAAGCCAGTAACACGTCTATGCTTGTGTTAACCTAATTGACTCAAAAGCTTCATAGACAGAATATAAACTAACTGAGGTCCTCTAGATATGACAGTGACATCCATAGCCTTTGCTACCATATGACAGCTTTAGTGTTTGTAACAACAAAAGACAATGTACCTCACACTACACACCTCACACAACTGTCCAGAGGAGCTTATGATATGAACCAGGGTGAAGAGAGCATTGAAAAGCCAGTAGGGAAGTGAGCCCTGAGCCTAAATCAAAACCAGGTCTATTAAAATAGTAAGTCTGTTTTCAGGATTTTCCCTTGTTTAAGAATATCCAAAGTAACAATATGCCAAAAGAAACAGTTTTGTTTCAGTTTGGAAAAAAACACATTAGTTAATAATGCAAAGCTTATCCTTGTTTTTATAGTAACAGCAACTGAGTAACTGAGATGATAAAATTCCAGTACAGAGATTTAAAAATGTTACTTTATATTTTAAAATGTTACTATATATTTTATATATACAGAAAAAATCATAGGCATGATCCCCATTTGCCTCAGAAAAAAAGGCATTTTCATTTTTTAAATTTCTATGTAGCAACCTAGATTCTCCCCCAGAGAGCAATGAATTCCTTGATTCTTAAAAAAAAAAAAAAAAAAAAAATCTTTCTTAGCCATCTCAGTCATTTAAAGTTTTCATAAGATATGATCCTGATTTCTTTGAAATAAATACAATGGCTGACTTTGATTTCGAGGAGAATACATTTGATTATATGGGCATCTGTTCTGTGAGCAAAAAAAAAAAAAAAAACTACGTATTCTTTGTGAGTGCAAGGGAGGGGGCTTGTTACATAGAGGTACAGGGCATATGTATGAGGCATGCAAAGACGCCATGATTTACCTTAGTTGCTGTAGCAAACAAATACAGTCCCATTATATAATTTTCTTATATCACAACTGAAAAGCATAATATTCCACCTTCTTCCGGCATTAAGATCAATGCCGGAATAATTTCATTCTTGTCATTCATTGTCTTTATTCACTCCCTTGTCTTCATTCACTCTCGATTAGCATTGGGAAAAATGAATGGGCTCAAAGAGAAAGCAGACAAATTCATAGAGGATAAATTTACTAGTGACTATTAACCATGATAGTCCAAATCCATCCTTTGCCTCAGAAAGTCTCTAAGTCACTGATTACCTGAAGATGAAAAAAAGTAGGTCAGAGAAAAATATACTGTGTTTGCCCTGCTTCTTAGGCTGCAGTTTCACAACAGTTTAAGCTGATGCAAGGATTGCATTTCCTCCTGCTATAGACCTGTATTCCTCCCTCTTCCTTTTATCCAGCTGGCCCAGGAAACTGAGTCAATTAAGAATGAAGCACTTTCAGTCAACTCTACTTCCTGATCTCATCACATAAGCACAGTTGCTTAATTTTTTATGTAATCTGCTACTGACCAACTGAGGATGGGTTCTGAAGCCCCACAGACCTTTGGTCTACCCCCTGTGGCTTTAATAGCAGGTTTAACACTGTGTTCCTCGGCGCGCAGCTATGAGCCATCCCCTTCTCACCTGTGTCCTCAAGTGTTGGCAATGTGGGGAGGCAGTCGCGCTAGGTGGGTTGCTGATTTTGTGCCAGCTACACACAGTGAAAAACACTAACCCATGCCGGCAGAGGATGCGTTGTCTTACACCTTTCTCAGGGTAACGGGTGATTTGAAAACTGGTCTGCTCCTGCCGATTTGCAAGCGTGCACTCCTGCTGGTGATCTCTCCGTGGTGTAGCCCTGCCACTGGTATTTAGAAATAAATAAATTTAGAAATAACCCCCTGTACAGCTCTGTAGACCTGCTGACCCTTTTCACCATTTGCATTTGCTTCAGTGGAAGTGACTGTGTTTCTACTGACAACTGTTCTACTATGACACCTAAAATACTTTTCTTCAGAGGTGCTGTTAAACTAGCCTTTAATTTTATAAGCTCATCACCTAAGTCTGTGGTAAAGTAACAACAAGATAAGTGCTCTTGGCATGTGCATGTGTGCAGCTGTCTACCCTTTCCCACTTTGCAACACTTATCTGACTTCAGGAGGAAGTCATCAAAAACATAATATACTGAATGATTTTCAGGGCATATAGGCATAGCCGAGCTATGTTTTAAAAACCTCTCTGGTTCAAGTGCCACGCATATTTTCTGTTGTATGTATTCATTACTGGCCTCCAGTGAGAATGGCAGTAGTGTCCTGAACCAACAAAAGCAGTTATTCATGTTACCTTTAAGTTCACCAGTATTCCCACTGAAGTCAATAGGGACACAAGAGTTAACTGTTTAAATTTAAACAGATGTCTCAGAGCTCTCTGACTTGAGAACAAAATTGTTACTATTACTAAGTCCCTGGACTCTTGATTAAAACTGGGTAACTTTGGTTTTGGATTCTACGGAGTAAATTCTCAAAGAGGAAGGGCTGTGGAGGAAAACTAAAATTATCTGCCTAATTGCAATAGTACTAAAGAAATAATTTTAGTTAAGGGAAAGAAGAAAGAAAAAAAGCCAAAACACACAAAAATATAAACTGTTATATTTCATGTTCAAGATTTTAATTACTTAAATTTATCTTGAAATGCTGAAGAATTTCATTTGATTGTTTTTATCATAGTCATGAGAAAGCATCTTTCTTGTTAAAACTTAGCAATATTTTTTTAAAAATGCAAAGAAAAAGAAAGAGGATTCTGAAAAAATTAAGTAACTCATAATTGAAAACCATGTTCCATCCTGGGATTTAAAGTGTTTTCCATTTGACCTGAAGTTTAAAATGAAACTTATATTTTGTGGTAAAAGAGTTCAGCTTGACCTGATATTATTATTAGCAGTAGTAGTAGTGTGTTTGTGAAGTATTTCTTTTTTTCAATTTATGTTCTACCTACTGAACTAAAAATGCAGCATTTTTCCTGTTCCTCTGCTGAGTGATGGAGAAGGAAGGTAAAAAGGAAAGTAGCTTGTCGTAGATGAGGTTATTGTACCTTGTGAGGTACGATAAGGCAAGGCTTTAGGGAGCGTCTTCAGCCACGCTAGCTCTTTTCTTCAATTCCGGTTATTTCCCCTACCTGGGGATATACTCAACATCAGTGGAGTAGATAAAAAATAAAAATAGATAAAGCCCTTATTCAGTGACAGCCTGACTTTGTTTTTACTGTTGTCTTTGTTAATGTTATCTTGATGCGGTTCCAGTCATGCACCTAACTACCCTTGGCCCTATCCCTGGTGTGGTCACTTGCAGCTCCACATAGTGGATCCAAGGTGTTACCCATTGAGAACAATAGTAGTTTACCCACTTATCGCAGGGACAGCTGAACACACAAGGTTCACAACATTAGAGAATCAGTCTCCAAATCTTTCTGTTTAATAGTACTGTTCTTTCCTTCCATTGTTCTTTAGACAAAGAAGTGCACCACATAGAAACTTATTGCCTTACAGTGCAGCATTGTAACTCTCACAATTGCATTGGTGCTTGTTTTACATTGAGGTGAGATTATTTAAGAATGAGCGTAGTAAACTTAAAAATCAACTGTATTGCACTGTGAATCGCATAGGCAAGATTTTCTGGTGCTGGGGGCTGTCCTTTGGGTCAGTGTTGTTGTTAGGGTTGATCTAAAGGCTGGAGTAATAAATGGACTCACTAGGGCAGAGAAAAGGTACAGAGGGGGAAGAAAGTGATGAGATGGTGAAGGGACCCATGATTTTCCCTTCAAATTTGCCTACAGTCCCCTTTCTTCCGCTCTGCCTTTGCTGGGTACGGTCAATACTATCATGAACATAAAGTAAAATCCTGGAAACGCTGAACTTAGTTGCAGAACTACCACTGCTTTCTGCACGTCATGATTTCACACATAAGTAGTATGAAGTCTAGGTTAGAGCTATTTTAAAGAATCTGATTCTGCCTTTATTTGAAAGGGTAACCTCATACTACACTTTACTTAGAGAGCCCCTGCCCTTTTGAGTAGGAAGTTTTAGAGCTGCTCAATATAATTGCGAACATCCACATACTCAATCATTGTAAAAATTGACATACTAAATAATTGTACCCTCCTTATTCAACACTAACCCGTAGTCACTTAATCTTCGAGTAAAATAGCTATACCATTGAAGTCCACTGGAAGATTTTCATCTACCAAGCCATGCCTTTAGAGTTTCTAGTGAAAGGACAGATTACTCTGGATATCACAAATGCTGCAACCACTTTTGCCCCCAAAAGAGCAACAAAAAAAAAAAAGATAAAAATCAAAAAAAACCCTCTGAATTTACTTAGCTTTGTAGCTACATATGACATCTTATCTGTGAATATTCATACAAAATTCGGTAGTGTATTAGTGAAGAACATAGTCAAATGTGAATTTAAATGATTATTCTATGGAAATTTGACAATGAATAGTCTCTCACAGACTTTATGGTTGCACAGTTCAATAGCTGACATGTGCTACCTGTTTTACATTTTGACATTTACTGTTTTGACATTTTTAACTTTTTGAAAAATAAAATAGCAATACTGTCATGACTGTTCTGAGTTCACTGATTTCATTTAGGCAATATATACTCAAACTTTAGCTTTTCAAAGGGGAAAAAGTGTTTCATAGTAGTCCATAGAGGTCTAGAGCGAAAGGTAACACACAGCTTAGAAAAAATTACATGATTTTATTTTTAACAAAAGGGTGATTGTGGTATAGGCATTTTTCTAGTGGGATCCTGCAAGGATCAGGTGTTAGCTTTGTGATGGCTAATATTTTTACAGCATACCTGGAAGAAAACATAAAGTTTAGTGTGGCACATTAAGCCTGTAAATGGCACAGAGAAAGAGAAACCCAGATTACTGGGACAGCGCGGTCGAGATGTCACCCAGGCTGGAGTTAGTCCAACTCCGTGGGGATTCAGTACAGCCACTCTGTGCCTCTAAAAACAATGAATTCAGTGTGTCCTTGCTGAGTGGAAGACTATATCCACCTTTGGTTGTTTTTTTTTAATTCTTTATGGGTTTTTTGAGTCACTGTTTCCTAGAATAGTTAACCGAACACGAGATTCTAGCCTGATGTGATGCCTAAGAAAGATAATGAACCAAGAACAAGGCAATAATGACTAGGAGTAAGAATTTCAAATTACTCTATTTTGCACTAAAGGCACCATTGCTGTATCTAGTACCAAATACACTTACAAATAATTATCTGAAATGGAACAGCTCCAATAGAAACAACAAAAGAAGACACTTTTCAGAGTAGAAAGATGTCTGGAGGTTAAAGCACTTCCCTGGGATACAGATTCTGATTTTCAAGACCTTCATACAATAAATATTCAGTTAATTGTGCAAAATAGAATATCTCCAACAGGAAAGAACATGAAAGAAACACCCTGCAAAACTATGGTGACTTAAAATCATTGTTTAGGATTCCCTATAGGAGACAAAGATTCATTCTGAATCAGGCAGAACCTTAACCTGAGTTGTTTTTCTCATTTTAAGATGAACAACCTAACTAGTACACTCTGTGGTTATGGCTGAGTCTTTTTTATGCATCGCCCTTCTTCTCTTTCCCTGTCCTTCCCCTAGCTCTGAATTTCTTTGAACCTGCTATGTTACTGTGGGAAGTTCCCATTTCAACAAAATGGAATTTCCCGAGGAGGGAAATTCTGTCATTAGAAAATTCCCAATTTCTTCTGTTATTATTCCCCAAGAAATGACCTTCTTAAGTACCACTGGGTGAGGCGTCGAAGTATTTTATATTAATGAAAAACAGCTACATCTCCTGGGAACTTTAAAAGGCAATTAGCAGAGTGGAAAGGAGAGGAGCCTTGAGGTGCTGCAGCTGCTAACCATAGTTCTGGGACTGGTGGCAGTACTCATACAATACACGTTTTTATGGAGTTTTCAAACGGGCATTTATTTCTTCCTAGGTATGGTACTGAAGTCATCCAGTCAGGGAAAACAAAACAAAGCAAAACAAAGCAAAGCAAAACAAAACAAAACAATGAATTGCTTAGGTCACCATTAGATCATGGTGCGAGCAATTCACCAAGAATACAGGAATGCGTTAACTGCTTACTGAGCATTTCTGAATAACAAGCAGATCTATAAAAATCTGAAATTTAAATGGATTTTTATATATTCTGCAAGCAGGAAAAGGAGTGAAATAAATCAAATACATTATCCACCATAAAGTATTCTCCCAAGTCCTCTTTTCTTTATCTAGCAAACTACAGAATCAACCATTGCTTTCTGGGGATTTCATTAGTATGTGGAAGACATATTGTAAAAAACTGGTCCACTAGGGAAACATTATCTTTTACTGGCAATCTGTGAATGCTACTGAAAAATGACCTTTTACTATCAAAATATTAATGTCTTCATTTCAAGAATGAATTTCAACTCTAAACCACACAAGAAAATTGGATATCATTTTTCTTCGCACTCTGTGGACATGGATGCTTCATAATGTCTGTATAATTCTCTGTTTTACATGCACCTAGTGTCATATTATATGATATCTGAAAGTTATTATATTTCATAAGGCCATTGTAGTATTTCTGCCATGCAGAATGAAAATTGTAGACTTAATATAGTTTATATTATATATGTAAAATATTTCTTTTTCTCTGACAGATAGACATGGATAGTGGGCAATAAGAATTAATATCTATAGCAGCAATCAAAATATGCTCTGTAGCTTTACTCACCCAACAAAAGACTAACGTACAATGATTTTCAACGAGTTCTTTACTCCACAAGTTTATTGAAACTTTTCATTCTGTAAGGTTCCCTTCAAACCTACAAGGGTGTCTGAATCTGGGTCTGAAATAACTTTGGATTATTTAACTTAGAAGTTTAGGTATATTACTGTTATTCTCTCAGTTCTAAAAGAAAAGTACAGAGGGAACAATCATCTCTTGTTATGCTGCTCCTGTTATCACAGTGCTTCCCTCACTTCAGTAACTTAGGGAAAGAAACAAATCCTACAATACCATTTACTCTCTGCAGAAGGTCAGCGCCAAGTATGCACACCACTGAGTCCTAGAGCATCATTACACCTCTGGAGAGGACTGGTAATGAGGAAAGAAAGAGAGAGGCAGGCCCAAACCACAGTTCCAAATCCAAAACCCAAATCCTTAAGTTGGTTCTTGAATCATAGGTTTACTCTTGGTCTAAATTTTATTATAGCTGACCGCCACAAAGGAAAAAAAAGAACATATGAAGGAAATTGCCAGATAGTAGAAAACTAACAGAATTGCATGATATGCATATGAGAAGTGAGTTACAATCTTTTTATGTGGATGAGGACTGAGTTGGTTAGTTTACTTGGGATAGATTATTTCTTGCAGAATTTCTTATGACCTATGCTTAAAATGGTAAAGTGTGATTGTGTTTCTTACTCCCTGTAAACTTAGTAGTTCAATGCTACTCTGTAGTCAGGAAAGCACAAATTCCTTTTAAAATTTTGAATTAAGTTATTAAGGCTACCAATAGGAATCTTAAAATGTCTAAACTGAGTTATTTTCCTTAGGACTCCGTAGGCATGCCTTGGCTCATGAGCCAAGAAGAAACTCCGAACTTCTTGTGTAACTAAGACAATCAAATGACTTGTGGATACTGAAAAGGCATTCCCAGTCCTTCCACCAAACTCAGACTGATGCTGCTGCCTTTGCTGCAAGTCTAGTACTCAGTGATCTAGTTCGGCTCACTAAACAGACAAAAAAACCTAACCTAGCATCAAGAATAATTCAAAATTTTCTGCAAGAATCCCAAAACTACTGTTGGTGATATTATTTTGATTTGGATCAGTTAGCTCCTGTAGGGAAAGCATATATTAGAGTTTCATCGTGTTCCTCAGCTCTACTGATAGCCACTGGAATTTAAGAATACGCATAAAATTAAGCAAAACCTTTCTTTAATGAACCTAACTGTTCATCATAAGGATTGAGAGAAAGTCCGAAATTAGAACCTCTTCTCAGATGGGCTGAGAATAGAGGGCTTAAAATGGGCCTATATTTCTCTTAGTCCCTCCCTATAAAGATTCTAGTTCACTTCTGTTGGGGAGATAGAAAAAGATAGGTTCTTTCTTTTTAGAGAGAAAATTAGAAAATTTAGATATGGTCTCATATCTAAAACATTGCACAGGTCAAAATAAAATCTCAGGTAGAAGCATGCAATATGGAATGATTTAAATGATATTCTAAAGTGACTACTACGACCTAAGAATTCAGCAGTTAAAAGGAAGCAGAACAATTTAAAAAAACTTGTCATTAGCACCATTGCCAAAACTCATCAGTGCGGGAGTTAAAAAACCGGCATGAACTACTAACTATTAACTATAGCTATTAACACTTCTACAGTTACACTGTGGCATGAAGATTTTAGGTCAGCTTCATTTTAAAAGGATAAATAATGAATGGAAGTGCCAAATCATTTGTGCAAGCATCCTGTAATGCAAACGGCTCTTAAAGGAATAAGAAATTCATGCTTAGAAATAACATAAAAAAATCTGTCTCTGGTGAGTCCTCAGAAACTACATCACAATTTATAATAGGCTCCTTCCCTCATCTAATCCATGAAAATTTGTGCTTTTTCTAGACTGAAATGCATTTTCCACTATGGGCTCTGGTTTCACTGTGACAGGGAAGGTATTAATATCCCTTGTTGTATGCCCAAGCTTTCTGCCAAAGGTAGCAGAATGGATTTTGCCATACTTCAGTCACCCTAATTCATAGTCCACAAAGCAGCACAAAATTGACAGTGATGAAAATGCTCATGTTCAAATGTGAATTGGGGTGCTAAGGTGGCAAAACATGTCTTATTTGGCTGTCTCATTTGTAGCAAAAAGCAGGGAAGATCACTGAGGACGTTGGACCACAACCCTCTGAGCTCGGCCATCCAGCCAGTTCTCAATCCACCTCACTGGCTAGACGAGTGGACAGTGAGGTGGATTGAGAACTGGCTGGATGGCCGAGCTCAGAGGGGTGTGGTGAATGGCGCAGAGTCAAGTTGGAGGCCTGTGGCTAGTGGTGTCCCCCAGGGGTCAGTCCTGGGTCCAGTCTTGTTCAATATATTCATCCATGACCTGGAGGAAGGGACAGAGGGCACCCTCAGCAAGTTTGCTGATGACACTAAACTGGGGGGAGAGGCTAACACACCAGAAGACTGTGCTGCCATTCAGAGGGACCTGGACAGGCTGGAGAGCTGGGCGGAGAGGAACCTCATGAAGTTCAACAAAGGCAAGTGCAAGGTCCTGCACCTAGGCAGGAATAATCCCATGCACCAGGACAGGCTGGGGGTTGACCTGCTGGAAAGTAGCTCTGCAGAGAAGGACCTGGGAGTGCTGGTGGACAACAAGTTAAACATGAGGCAGCAGTGTGCCCTTGTGGCCAAGAAGGCCAATGGTCTCCTGGGGTGCATGAGGCAGAGTGTTGCCAGCAGGTGGAGGGAGGTGATCCTGCCCCTCTACTCAGCCTTGGGGAGGCCTCACCTGGAGTCCTGTGTCCAGTTCTGGGCTCCCCAGTACAAGAGAGCCATGGAGCTCCTGGAGAGAGTCCAGCGGAGGGCTACCAAGATGATTAGAGGGCTGGAGCACCTCTCCTATGAAGAAAGACTGCAAGAGCTGGGCCTGTTGAGCCTGGAGAAGAGAAGACTGAGAGGCGATCTCATCAACGTGTACAAGTATCTGAAGGGGGAGTGTCAAGAGGATGAGGCCAGCCTCTTCTCCGTGGTGCCCAGCAACAGGACAAGAGGCAACGGGCAGAAACTGAACCACAGGCAGTTCCATCTGAACCTGAGGAAAAACTTCTTCACTGTGAGGGTGACAGAGCATTGGAACAGGTTGCCCAGAGAGGTGGTGGAGTCTCCTTCGCTGGAGATATTCAAAAGCCGTCTGGACGTGATCCTGGGCAATATGCTCTAGGTGACCCTGCTTGAGGAGGGGGGTTGGACTAGATGATCTCCAGAGGTCCCTTCCAACCTAAACGATTCTGTGATTCTGTGATCTTAAATTGTCAGAATCAAAGATGCTAGTACTTTTCTGTTAGAGCTCCAAGTCGTTTCTCTCCGCATATCCTAAATCCCTCTTTCGGGCTATGCTGGGACTACTCACAGAGTCAAGTATAAGTGCATCAAAAATTCCTTGTCTCAGGTCTCAGTTTGACTAAAGAATGAAATAGCATTATTTTCAATAGCAATTTTAAAGCTACCTTTGAGGTATTTTTTTATGTTCTATTTAACCTTTTTGTCTAACTTCAGTAGTGTGAACTTTTGGTGCTTGTAGCACACTTATACATGGTGTCAGGAGCCTCAGAAGAGCTAAAATAATTGATCATTAGCATCCTGTTATCTTTTTTTTCCCCACTAATTTCAGGAACAAAGCTTCAACAGCACTAAGCGATTCTTGCCACCTTCCTCTTTCCAGAGTGTTAGGCACAACAATTCAGCAGTCATAATGCAGTGAAGTTAGGACAATCTATAAACGGCAGTCACCGTTTTTTTTACAGTTAGAAAATGTAAATTCATAAAGACTAAAAACCTTCACAAAAGGTGTCTAAGACACTTATTTCTGAGTGAGAGAAACTGAGCTTTTAGCCCTTTCACCATTTCCTGAAAACGGTTCCGCTAAGGAGGGGGTTGAGTTTAACGTCCTTTGAACTGTTGTAGGTCATGAGCAGTTCTACTGAAATCAATGCATTTACTCCAATTTCAGATGCTAGATGAGAATCTAGGCCATTATTCTACATAAAATTCATTACGGGGTGGAAAAAAAATCTCTCCGTAAAATAGTTGACTCTCTACTATAAAATGAGCATATCTTCAGAGTTCTATGGGTTTGTTGGTCTATTTGCTATTTTCAAGTAGGCCCATACATCTGCAAAGATAAGAATTTGCACATGACTGCCACATCCCATGAGTCTGGGAGTAGTATAGGAAATGATTTATCTAGATAACAAATCATTACATATTTAGAAAGACTGCTATTCCACTGCAGGTAAACTGAAAAATTTGATTAGGTTAACTGGGTAAATTAAAAGGAAAAACAATTTTCAGTAGCTATAACAGTGAATGAAGGCACAGAAAAGTATTTCTGTGCTAATCTAGCCATGTCGATAAGTCTTTTCATCTATAGCAAAAGAAATCTCTTTACATAAAATCAAACAGAGAAGAAATTGCTAGGCAAACCAATGTTACATAGTGGTTGGGAATTCCCAGCAGAGTGATTATACCAACATTAACGTTATGTGAATTGTTAGTTTATAAAAAATTTGGTATAGTTTGAGCACCTTATAATTACTAATTCTCTCCAATGGTGACAAAAATATTATGTAGCTAGAACTTGCTGATTTCCTGAATGATACATGTGATTTTTTGAATATTCACATCCAATTACTATACATCAGTTACTCTCACTGACTCATCCCATTCCAGTGCCTTGCCTTGACCTAATAGGAGTTCAGACATGTTTAATGGACATTGTGGCCCTTTTCAACAGTAGTAGGAACTTTTTTTCCTATCATCTGCTCAGATCAAATTCTTGATTTAATGTATTAGAGATTTTTGAGAGATGCAAAGTCACTGAAGTTCCACTGACGTCGGAAAAATGACATGGAGATTAATTGAGTTCACTCATAAGAACATAAACACAGTGACTTTGATGCTTGTACAAGGACGGTCATGTGCCTTAAAAGATTCACTACAAGACAAGTAGTATCAGCTGATGTGCAGAAGCTAGAGTTTCACATGTGATTATAATCACATAAGAACAACAAATGCAGTGAATTCCCAAGTACTCCTGAGTTTTGAGAAAATGCAGAATAAGATCATAACTTTGATTAATAGTCTGTGTTAAGTTGTCATTTACTGCACGGCTCCATTTCTTGGTCTCCGAAGACTATTTTGTAATTGAGAGAGAATCATCTGACAGCCACAATCTGCATTTACACATGAGACCACACTGATTACTAGAATACATCCAACACAGAGTAACAAGAACCATTTCAGTGTAACTCTGTAAATTCAACCCCCTTATAACACACTAATGCTCTTAGTTTTACCTTATAGTCAGACAAATGTTCCTCCTCCATACAAATCATAATAACTTCCTCCAACTTTTTCAACAATATTTTGATTCGATGTTGCATCTTCAACAATGTGGGAGCATATTGTATTCATAAATTTGTGCTGAGTAGCTGATACTAATCAGAATTCACTAGTATGAAAACCAGAAGCTTTTAAATCAATGATGTTAGACAGCTGACATAGATAGACCTAGAGGTTGATTTCTCACTTTACATAGCTGATTGAGTAGATCAGAGTATTCCCTCTAAAGGACAGCTGATTTACCAAACCAGCACAGAGCTGTAACACAGACCTTATTTTGCAAATTGAACAAACTGGCCTTAGTTACAGTTAGGCAGTTTTAGGGCAGCCCAATTAGAAACATAAGTCTTTCTAAAAAAGCATAAAAACACTCTTCAGATGAATAAGTGAAAGATATGGGAAGATCAAATAAAAGCACCCTAATAATGCTTAGCAATGAGGTCTTACCAGAGCAGTTAATATTTTCCAGTATGTAACTAGAAGCCATGCTCTGGAGTTACAGCAAAAGCTCCAAGTAAACTCTGCTGCAAATAGATGCTTGGTCATAAGGGCAACAGATGCACTACTAATGGTATCAATCTCTTCTTGTGCTTTAACCATGCTAGTTCAATTAGCTAGGATTCAATGGACCCTTATTTCTACAAAGGGTTGAATCAGTCTCAGAAAGTCTCCTTTCTTGCTAAAATGAAGATACAAATTGAAATGCAAACATTGCAGCTTGAATGAAGCTATACATCACTAATACTGGGAAATATAATGAACTTCCTTCTGCAAGCAAATGAACATTAAACATATAAGTACATAAGTGAAGCTAAGTAAGTAAACAGTTTTACTGAGTTTAGTGATTCTGGTTCATATTGGTGGTCAAAACAAAGTTAAACATAGACAAAAAGGTTTCGAGGGATTTAATCTGATGTATTCATCACTCTGAAAGGCCAGTCCCCAAAAGTTTAACAATCTGGGGTTACAGGAAATGTTCCAGCTTTCAGGAGCACCAACCAATAAAGCACCAGTTCTCAAACTTTCTAGTTCAGGAAACTTCTCTTCTACCACAGCATGAAACTCACGGCTTTTATTGGCAAATTACAGTAGGCTTGTTAATATTGCCTTCCTCCCCCTCCCCCCTCCCCCCCCAAAAAAAGGAATTTGCATGATTAATGCAAAGTCATATAATTCAACACAGCAATCCTGCCAGTGGCAAATGATAGGAACTGTGGGGTGAAATCTCTTGCCCCATGTTGTGCAGAAAGTTTAAAGAAAGGAGAGCAATAGTCAATTTCTTCAAAACTATAGAGAAATGCACAGAGAATTGTACTATTTCTGCTGATCAGCAAATATTAACAAACATTTGTTTTTGGTGATGCTACTAACTTACCAACTAAAGCCCTGTGTGCATGACCTAATTAGTCCCCAGGACTATAGGGGAGTGGAAGGGCTATAAAAATGTATTTCCTAATAGTTCTTCTTGCTTGTTCTTCTTGGAACAGGTCCTGAGTATGTGGCAAGAATTATCAGATCTTCTTGATCACACTGAGGCATAATTTCCTTCTCACCCCATCATACTCTTATCAACAATGTCACTGTATGCTCAGTGACATAGGAACATGGCGCACAAAACTGGGGTACTCAGTTACTATATCCTCTGCCGTAGTCCCCTGCCATTGTAGGCATCCACATCAAATTGTCTTTTAAATGAATATATCAAGCTTCATTTTTAATTATTTTTTTTTACCTTCCTCTACTCCTATAGAAAGAATGTTCTAAAACTGAATGGCTCTAATATTTGAAGTAAATTGTAAGATAGTGAGTTAGCCAATGGTACTGGGGCAAGTCAGAACACGGCATTTGTGTCTAGCAAGGGATGGACACAATAAGCCAAAATACCAGAAACATTAAGTGGGGAAAAAGGTTTTAAAAGTGTGTTTTGGAAATAGTAAAAAAAAATAAAAATAAAGATTTTTTTGCTGCTTATCAAAAAAGAACATTACAAAGTTCTAAAAGGCAACACTGGAATGATCAGCTAAAAAAGAAACTCTTCAAGTTGAAACGTGGCAAGAGAACAGGAAAATAGCATTGAAGTCAACGTCCCCCACAGGAAATTTCAACATAAACAAACAAAAAAATTGAATTAAGATTTTATTTGCTGAAGAATAAAATATTTCATTGCAGACTTCTAAGCACTCTCACAAAGATAAGGCTATGAATAAGAACATTTAGTTAATAAGGGCAGGATTCATCTGACAAGATGTGGATACCTACATTGGAGATGCTTAGGAAGATCCTGAATCCCTACTTTATTAAGATTTAGCATATTCACTGAAGACTTTTCAAGTGACTCAGATGAATTGTGCCTTTCCAAGGGCTATTTCTGTCCAGCGACCATAAAGGAAACTGAGGTGACTAATTCAGCTGCAGACTTCCGTGGCTCAATAAAATGAACCTCCTCCTTACGTCTCAATGATGCAATCATTAAATGCGTGTGTGCACATGCACAAATACTTCATATTGTTGTAACGTTTAAATGAACCGACAATATCATTACTATTTTCACAGTATGATGTTTTGACTTTTGGCTTTGATTGTAATTTAATTGCTTCATATGTGTTAAAGGATCCTTAAAAAGGGGGTGACTGACTGCTGGAATTTAACTCCCAAGTGGCCACATCTTCTTCTGTAATTTATTACATACTTTCATTGTATCAGGCTGCCAACATTATTAGGTACTTCATCTAGAAACACACATACACGTTTATATGTATGATTTCGATTAATCTCGTTCAATTTCTCACTTGTAGAGAAGTTAAAAGACATGTTAGGATATGTAAGATCAGCGTCTATGGCTTTTGACAGCTGAGCACTGAAATATCTCACTGCACAGGTTCATTGTTGCTGGTCCATGCTGGTCCTTCGGTTGGGAGTTACCATTTCCACTGCTGACTCAGAGAAACACATGCCCAAATCTCAGCTGTCTGGGGGCAAAGTTTGGTTATTCGGCTGACAGCCACCTGAAGACTAAGCTGAAAGGCTGGACTTTGTTGTGAAGTGGCTAAGATATAGGCACATAGTGAGGTCAGGCACTTTTTCTGTCAGTTTGGCCATGGTGGGAGTAATCTTCAGCAGCGAGGCAGAACAAAGAGCTGGGGTTAATAACATCTTAAACTTCTGCAGCTATAGACACCAAAATCAATGCCCTTATCTCTTAGAGAATTCTTATTTGGTAGCATGACTTTGATGCTTTGTGCCTGTACAACGACCACTCTAGACAAATGACTGTGTACATCACTTAAATAAATACATACAATTTTTAAACATTAGTCTGAAAAATCACAAAAAATAGGTCACGTCAAAATAAAAACATTTATGTTGCAACAGTTAAAAATGTGTTGAAAAACTGGTTAAAAACTGCTCTGTACCTTGATAGCTCTGCCTCAAAACATTCAAAATGAAAATGAAGAAACAAGGTCTTATTTATCACAGGTAGGAAATAGAGTAAAGGGAAGAGATTATAACTGTACCTTTCTAATATCTAATCTTTTTCTACAGATATATCATTTCACTGTTTCATGGGAAACTGGACAGGGGCAGTATGTGCATGCAGATGAGTGAAGAAGATGCTGTTGAGCAAGGCTAAGGAATTCCCTTTTTTGGTGAGCTTTCCTCCTGAACACCGACACTGTGTTCAGAGATCTGTGCCTCTAACTTTCTGGTTACTTATAAAACTCTCTGTAAACTGACAGGAAAAAGATCCCTCCCCACAAACAAATAAACAAAAAACCTTCCCCTAAAAGCCTGCGCTTGACTGAAACCATTGAGGGAGTTATTCAACGCTGTACTGCCACAATGGTTAATTTTAATTGAGACTTATAATAGGACTAATTGCCCTAATAAAAGTTAAAAAGTCCTTGCCTACTTAAAATGATCATCTAGCAAGCTGATACTTAGTGATTTCAAGTGACTAATTTAATGGCAATAACTTTCAAAGAACCTGAATTGTCAAGATATCTCTTTACTGCTACAGCTTAGGGCAGAGCTGCTCAGATGAGAGTTGCTTCTTCCTGTGAAACCAAAAGATCTTGCTTGCCAAATTCAAGAGGGACAGCTCATTTGAAAACTATGTCTAGCAGCTACAGTGTCAGTATGAATGAACAGATCCTCTCTCCTCGAGCTGTTTTACTGCTGTACTTCTAATGTTTGTTCTGTGTTGTCCCTTGTACTGCTGTATAATTACTCAAAGTATAGGTGACCTCATTTAATGTTCATTTGTTATTTATTCTCTGTCTTGTCATCTGATCCAAAACCCAGTGAAACCAGAACTCCGTTCTGTTTAAGATATAGGAGCTGGATGCCTAGTCCATATACTGAAATAGAAATGATGACTAACAACATAACTGCACATAGAAAATTGTACACTAATTCTTTCCAGTCTTCTCCTCCTCTGAAGACATGAGTTTTTATTACGCTAAAGAGTAGACCAAATTGAAGAATGAGTTCTAGACCTGCGGCTCTTCATGAAAAGTACCCTGAGACAGTTTCCTCATGTTCTTATATATAAAAAAATAAAAAAAAAATAAAAAGGATACCTCTGCTTAAACTGTTCCCAGTCCGTTCATTTCAGAGAGGGACAGTCTCTCTCCCTTTCCGAAAGTGCTTAACTTTAGCCACTTAGACAGGTATGAGTCATCAGAAAAACATCCATGATCCTTTAGTGAAGAAACCTTGATCCCCCTACGCAGACCAGTACAACTAGATCCTGATTGGGGCAATTCACATGTTCTCAGCACCAAAGGAAAACAAGCACTTTCGGTCAGAAGACAGGATTGCATCAGATATCATCGACTGTGCAAAGGTGTTTTATCCAAATAAGCAGAAGATCCTGAGATATAGAACACATTGGAGTCTGGCATTCCAGTGCTGTACTCTTATCTCTTTAAAATGCCTTATGGCTAATATCATCTTTTATTCCATACTGCTATCTCTTCAGTTTTTGCATTTCGATCTCAAAGCTAACATCTTGACTAACGTCCCTCTTACTGGCTAACATATAACAGTAAAGTCCATTTTGGCAGTGATGGATAGTGTTTTGGAGATTGCATGTGACAGTAAAATCTTGCCAGTGCCTGTCCTAAAGAGCTCCTGCTCTGAAGCTATGATTTCAGTCACTGCTTATTCTAGCTGACAAACTTGTTAATCAAGATGTGGCTGAGATCATAGTGCCCCTAAAGGCAGACCTCTCAAGTATCTGCTCTCCCCGTGCAGGAGATAGTCTGCATGGGGCCAAATGAAGCTGGCATCCGCTTATCTGTGTTGTTATATGATGGGAGAGGATTTGTCATGCCAGGCTGCAACCTGGAAATGTGCAGATAAAGTCTCTTTGAGCATAGGACTCCAACTGGGTGAAATACTCAGGTAAAAGTCCCACATCTCCTCTTGAGTCCTCACATCTCCCCTTCAGTCCCCTTTTACGTGTCAGATGCAGGCCATGAGGTAGAAGGGACAAAGTTCAGTACTTCCTTGCTGTTTTGCAAGATGCAAGTCAATCTGCAGGGCGGAAGGGAAGGAGTGAGGTGGGAAGGTATCCAAATGTGTGACTTGATTATGTAACATTTATGAGTGAGATCTGAGCAGGATGTTGAGGGTTAACCATACATTGTCTTCCACTTCCCTTTTTCAGCTGGAAAAACAGGGGGATGAGAACTGACTCCTATTTCAACCATCTGTTCCTGTGGTAGTGTACTTCTGGGGTTGATCTCCTCACAGGGGGCTGCTTTACATGCAATTTTGTGGTACAAAGCATAGCGCGGCATTAACAAACCCTAAGAGGAGTTAGACACTTCTAGCAGTGTATTTTCAGAGCTTTTACGGAAATATAAATCTTTATTTTCTTTCTACTTTCCTCTGCTGGGCTTTTAATATAAATATATATATCTTGGGTGTTGTTTTTCTGACTGCTGTGCTTAGAAAAGTTCATTTTCAGCATTGCTATTGTTTTCCAGGCTATCTTCCGAAATACAATAAAGGAAAGAGAACTAGATGTTGCCTTATGGGCCAGCAAAGAATTGCTAGTTCCGACCATTCAGGTAATCAGGTCAACCAAGAATCCTTGCACTCAATTGTGAGATATAAAATATGTTTTAGGCCTTTTAGAATCTCTTTCTGCTTTCTCAGCGCTTGAGTGTCACAGTACTCACTTCTCTGACATTTTCAGGCACAAAAGCTATATAAATTTTGCTATTTATTTGTTATTTACCAAAGCTTAGGTTAATATAATCTGTTGTATATTGGTAATTTTAAATCAACCATCAGCTATTGTGATACAGTAGATTCGGGAAAGCTGGCTCAGCTGTGACAAAGAAGGCTCTATATGCCATAGAGCTGAAGGATTTGAAAGTAGAACGTGGGTTAAATCAAAAATAAAGTCCTGTTCCTTTCTTCCTCCTTCTTACAGTGCACAAATTTAGGAGGAATATCGAAGCAGGTTGTCAGCCACCTCAGATATTAAGACTCCTTGGACACTTGCATGGACACACTGGAATAAGTTATAGCCACTTCAGACTTGCTGTAACTGCCAACTGGGCTGTAATAGCTACTTAGATATCTGTCTCCAGGCAAGAACAGTGCAACGTGCAACAGCCAAGTCTACTCCAATGCTCCTAGTCTCTTCATCCCCAAAGCCACAGCGCCAACTCAGGAGCAGCTCCCGCAGTTAGTCATTTGTGTCAGCCAAAAAAAGGAGTGACATAAGAGACTCTGCTCTTGCCTGCAATCCACCAAGCAATCACTCTAAGTGGCTTTTCCTGGGTTGCTGGTCTCTACTGCTCCGTACCACCAGAAACTAGTGTTTGCGTACCACACACGAGAAGGCCTCTAGAAAGCGTGGGGGAAATGCAGTGTCTTAAAGTGAAATATAAACATATATTTCTGTAGCATTGCTCTTTTCTTGGGTGGGGATGGGGGTGGGGGGAAAATATGAGTGAGGATCTCTATTCCTAGAGCATAAAGCTGTCAAGACCCTTGTCTTTCACTTTAGCCATTTAGCTGTGGTGAACAGTAATTGCTGTACCTCTGTAGAGCAACTCCAAGACGAGGCAGACCCCTGCACTCTTAGAAAAAGATACCACTTGTCAGAGAAGTGCCTTGAGCAGAGGAATCTCCACAGGAGTTCCTGGGAGACAGCTTATGGCTAATGCCCTTTCCCAACAACAGATATAGGCTGCACAATATTTCCATCATATTTTGGAAAATGGGGAGGAGAGACGTTTGTGAGCCTGCCTTTCTTCAGCTCTCAAGCAGAGATGATAACAGGCCTTCAGCCTTTCGCCCAGGGTGACAAAAAGAAGCATCTGATGCTACATTAGTAAAATCATACTAAACTATGTGTATAAAAGAAGCTGAATGAAAAATATGATTATCTCAATAATCAAGGCTGGCTAACATATGTAAGTTTGGTAAGCCTCAACATCCTTGCTCAGCAGTTCCTATATGATTTGTACTAAGAGCAGCTGCTGAGGAAGGTGGTTTTGCTTCTAGCTGATAGGTGATCTTAATGTTCTTAGCGTCTAAATTCTGAGTTGACCTCAAGTTCTTCACGCAATAAAAGGTCTGATGATAGCTTCATGGACTTTCAGGGGAGCCTTATTCTAAAATTACTTACTCCTTCTTCATTAACCCAGATGAGTTTCGACCTACGTGCTTTCAGTAATGCTGGCAGACTGCATATTTCTATGATTCTACTTCTTTTTTCCAATCTATTGCACTAAATATAAGTTCCTGTATATTACAGGTGTGTATAACATTCATGCATCCTCAACGAATCTTAGAGATTTTACAATGCTTCCACAAGTCAAACACAGACTAAGCTTGTCTTTCTCTTTTTAAGGATACTCGTATATGTACATCTACACATGGGACACTGAGGCTTGTACCATCTAATAATAGCGTCTTATCTTTTGGAATTCAAATATATGAATAAATTTTAAAGCCACTAGCTGGACTGTGGTGGGAATCAGGTATGTTTTGTGCCTTGCATAGCTGACAGTTAAAAAAATCCGTTAAGTTTGCTGTAGTTGTGATATTTTGAGCATTTAAAAGTAATTTTAATTTTTTAAAAGTAGTTGAAAAATTTAAAATGTGAAGACAGATATCTTATGGCTAGCAAAGTTTGGGACGGTATGCAATTTACACGTATGCAATTGGTTTGTGACAAATGCAATTTCAGGTGAGACGGCCATTGCTTCAATAAGCAGATCTAGTGCAATGAGGAAGACTTTTATATCCTGATTTGTCATCTAAATAAATATTTTGAATAATAATAATAATTTATATAACAATAGTAACTACTGTAAACAATTCCTTGAACCATAAGTATTTCAGCTGTCTTCTAAAAGCAAGTAAATATTAATCTCCTTTTTTCATGTAGGTGAAATCTGAGGCCCAGAGGTGCAGTTACATAGTCAAAGTATAAACAGGAATCAGAACTGGGACTGTATGCTTCCTAAACTTTTAAGTAGTACTTTTGTAAGACTCGGTGACTTTGCTTTGCTGGATTTTCATTAAAATGTGCATTTAAATAAGAACTTGAATATGCAGTAAAAATGTTAAATGTAGTTCACATCCTCTTTCAATTAATATTTACATTTTGCTTACAGTAGCACAGAATTCTAATAAGTTAACACTATGTAGTTTGTTTGTTTACGGTGTGCCATGTGTTACCATGGAAATAACTATACTCTGTATCTATGTTAACAGTCATAGTGGTATAAACTGTGATACCAAAAAGAGGAAGTTAGTAAGCCGAAGTTATAAATTCTAAGAAAAACCTGACAAAATTGAACATTTCCTGTAACGAAATTCTAGTTTATGTCACAGGCCAATTTTCATAAATCCTGGTTTCAATCTCAGATCTGCTGGACGGTCAGAGTTACTCACATACGGAGCTTTGCTGGTGTAAAGGACAGTCTGTGTGGGGCGAGCATGGTCTCTCACCTCAAGGACTATTTAATTCAAAATTCACTAAGTACAGTTTGTGCACATCAGTCCACAAAGAAGTTCTGCTAAGGCAAAGGTGTTTTTCCCCTAAATTGTATCAGAAATACATCAGTTGTTAACCTATTTTTGTCTTTCTTTTATTCACTCGCCAGATTTCTCTGTGCCATCTGAAAAAAAACTTGCCACAGTAGAAGATATTCACCTAATCCTACATCAAATGTCATCTAAAGATGCTCAGAGTCACTCTCTGGAGATATTGTTCTCTCTCTATTAACAATAGAGAGGATTCAAGTTTCTAGGCTTTGGTAAATTGAATTTCACAAGAGTAAGGTGCTTAAAATAGCTTTTATAAATACTGTCCTCAAACTCTGCAAAAGAAGTACACCATTTGAGCATAAATGATGTGTACATTTCATTTAAATTAAAAAATAGAATATTCCCACATAAAAAAAAAAAAAAAAAACAGTTCAGGCACTGCTGGCGTTCAAGAATTCAAGGCCTTTTTTCTCTTTGCATTTTGCTATAGATGCATCATGATTATAGGATCACACTAAGAAATTCATCATTGCAGGAAGATATGGACGTTAAAAACAAGTGTAAATATACCTATATGTTTTTATAAATATTGGAAATGTATTCAGCCAGAACTGACAAAAATAAATGTATTAGAAGAAACAATGTATTTTGTGTTCAACCACTCTCTGTCAGAGATCAGTATGAGTTCAACCGGGATCAAATTACTCCAAACCTGCCTGCTGAATTCTTGTATCATTTCCTGTAGCACTGGCTCTAGCCCAAGAAAGGATAATGGCCTGCATGGAACTTTGGTCCATCAAGGATATGATCCTGTGTTTTCAGATTTTCCAGCCTAATTCTTTTTTCTTCTGAGAGCTTTCAGTTTCCCAGCCTTAGTACTAGCAGTCACGAATCTGGAGACAATTTACAGGACAAAAGATAGCAGGTGCGGAAGCCCTGGCTCTGAATCTACCTCTGGATAAAAGCAGAATTGCTCCAATGAAATAAAAGTTTTGTATAGAAAACCTCCAAGGAGTTGCTTTTATGAATGTAGCTCCATAGATGTCCTGGACTCTTGCCCGTTCGCACCAAAAGAGATTGTGCCTTCATGCACGTCCCACCCATCTACACCTTGTGTGAGAACAAGTTCGGATTTAACTGGGTGGGGTGCACACAGCCTTCAACGAGTTTTGATCATAAAGCAATTACTCAGAGGTCTTCAAGAGCAGTTGTGTAATCCTTTTTCTATGTCATAAACTAGGTGACCTCCAAGAGAAAGTGTGCTTTTGTTTAACTCAAGTATTGTGGGCAAAGGAGATAAGCTATAATACAATTTTCTGTTCCACTGTGCTATTATACTAGTTTAAATGTATTTAATTCAGAATCATCATGCTGGCAGAAATCCAGGGAAATAGAATAAACAGTTGTGTCCAGATGTTAACATTTCAGATAATTATTTTACAAAATATATTATAAAATCTGAAGTCTCAAAAAAGAAACATCAGCTGTTTACACCAAAATTAGGATTCCCAGGAAACACAATGGCAACACGTTTGAATCAAAACAGTCCAGGTTTCAGTTAAAAATATATTATCTTTCAATTTTTCACTGAAAAGTTGAGCTTTTCTATGAGACACACAAATAGCCTTTTTCTTATTTTTACTGAAAAGATCATTGTACCCTCCAAACAATTCAGATTATCTCTCAAATTAGCACTAAGAAGGACTTATATACCATTGAAGCACTGCTACCAGAATAGTAAAATAAACTACTGCAGCCTATGGAAAGTATCCCGGTAACACACTGGAGCTCTGTATCAGATTCCAATTTTCAGTGTATCTTCATTACTAATTTGAAAGAATATATCAACTAAGTTTGAAGATAATATTATATTGAGACATATTGCTGATTTACCAAAAAGAAAGCAAAAGGAAAAAAATACTCCAACAGACCTTTTAAATGAAAAGGAGGATATCAAGGCCTAAATAAACTCGAGATTGCTAATGGAAAATAAACCATAAATGACTTTGCAAGTTAAGATGTTAGCTGTAAAATTTCAGTGTATTTTTGATCTGCACAGTCAGAGACTATCTTCTACTGGATAAATTTGGGTCCATGAAAACAGGATGATTTCATCCTACGTATATTTGGGTTGATTGCTGCATCAGTAGTTGAAAGACGCCAGAGAAGGCATGTTGTGTTTTCATTTCTGGGCATCACACTAAATCTGGCTCACCATCTATATTAGAGCTCCTTGACTCATACTGAATGTCATATCTAATCAAACTGTCCATGAAGCAATGCTACTTTCTTACTCTATAAATATTTGGTGAATAGTTTGTGCAAGTGATATTCAGTTGATGATTTGTTTGGTAACTAATCACGCCAGCCATTCATCACTTGGTCTTTGTTATTCATGGTTGGTCACTCAGGTAACAGAGTTTTAAAAATGTCTGAAAAAATGTGATAATTGGTTTTGGATCAAGAGGGCAGTTCTGATATTTTTTTACCTGCTTCATGCCATGATCAGAACAACAAATCTTTTCTGCAAAAAATATGTTTCCATCTCTATACTCTTTTGGCCGCAGTCTAGATAAATGAAAATTTTGAGAGAAAAATAATGAATGGCATATGATAGGCATTCTATTAATTCAAATATCAGTGGAACAAAATCTACAAATAGGTCCAGGATTGCAAATGACAAAAACTGACAAACTCCAGTAAAGTATCTTTAAATATAGACCATGCAAATTATGGGGTTTTTAAGTTTCATGTTAATCCATCCTTGCCTGTGCTTTAAAACAAAATTGGGGTTAGGAAAGACAGAATATGGATATCACAGGTAATAGAAGGGTCCAGCTGTGTGTTGCCTAACTTGTGCCGAAGGACTGAGGGAAAGAGGAGAAATAGCAGTGGGAGACGAAGGCATGCACACAGCCAGTAGGACTTTGCAGAAGCAGAAGAAAAAGGATCTTATGATTAAGTTCCTCTGATCCCATGATTACAGATAGTGCAAGGCAAAGCGACACTCTAGTCTTAAAATGCTGCAACATCAAGAACTTTATTCTCAACAGTTCCTCAAATAATACCAGAGGTGGTTCCCAGGGGGAGGATAAGTATGAGGGGAGGGAGGACAGACTAGCAGGTCTTTGTATAATGCAGATTGACGGGTGAAAATGTGGCAAAAGCTTACTCTCAGCTGATATCTGCTTGTGGGACTGCTGTAGAATAGTGTGGTCCCTCGGAACAATGTCTCCTCTAAATTTCAGGCTTTAAGTTCTCTAAGAAAGTAATCAACAGCTGATATTTCATCCTTCCACATGCACCCTTTCTCTATTTTTCACTTCCTACTTGAGCAGCACTGATACGGATGATACATTTAACCTGTTTGTGCATATAAACTTCTCTAATGGGATGTCTAAACTACCTGGACATGTCAATATGGATCTCATACAAGGAGGTAGTCTTATAGAGTGGAATAAATATTCCCACCTTTTAGGGCAACAGCTCAAAACTGGGTACAATTTGTAGGGGCTTATGTTTAAACTGTACTTTTCTCTCTAACTTTACAGATATTATAGACAGATGTCATTAGATGGAGGTATGTAATATTTTGTATTAACGCTTTTCTAGGAAGTGACTGCAAGAATTGATTCTCTACCACTTGTTATCTTGTACTGTCATCTATTTTCATAAAAAAAAGATGGAAAAGATTCTCTCTGGGTGAGGAAGTTGAAAATGTTGATTATGTTTCATGATACAGTGAAGAAGTGCAAATTTGTTTGCAGAAAGGACAAGTGGAGAGGAATCGAATGGCCTAACTTACAGGTATACCAAACCATTGTACCATCATATTCTAAGTGCATGTAGACTTATGTTTCTATGGGGTTCTACAGCCAGCTCAAGTAATTAAAAATAATAATGATCTCCTCCTGAATTTAGTCAAAGGTAGCATTCACCCTGAAAGCCTTTAATAATTCTGTATAACATAGCTCCATAGAACCATAACTCTAGTTACTGTTAATGTATAGTTACACAAACAATCTCCTCCGTCTGTGTTTGCACAGTTTCAAGAAAGAGATTTAAAATGGAAAAAAGTGAAGCAATTAGGTAAAATTTTCCTAACAATAAAGAATTTCTCTATGGAAGTTATGGGAATATTTCATTTACTGAGTGCAAAAACAAATCAAAACCACCTCATAGTTTTTACTTAATATAAAAACAAATCAAAATTACCTCATAGTTTATACATAGGAAAATTCAAGAATCCCAAGCAGTCTTGGGGAAAATAGACATTGTAGGAGTAATATGAAAGGAAAATAAGTGGCAGCTGCTACCCAGAAGCTAATGATCAGGAATTAATGTAGGCTGGAAATTAAAAGTTGCAAACTGTCACAGCATTGAGGCTCCAGAACTGCATGGCATTTTGGAGAAGCAGATAGAGAACAAAGGAAAATTCAGTTACACAGGACCATGATTGTTTTAGGGGAAGCAATTTTTTTTGGTATGAGAGCGTGGCAAGAGGGAGTAGATTCGATGATCAGGAAGATTCTTCTATACCAGGTATCTTAAGTCTCCTTTAGGTAGGAAACAGAGAAGAAGTAAAGAAAAATAACAATTAATGAAGGTAAAAAATTAAGCCATCAATATCAAGCCTAATTTCTTGTGAAGAAGATGAAGGACATTTATTTCAAAGCCTTTGGCCTTGTTTAAACTAGAAAGGGTTTGTGATACTACTACCAGCTATTTATCTCAGAAAACCATTCAAATAGAATATTCTAAAATGGCAATAGAATTGCCTTGCAACTGCCATAGAATTTGCTGATATAGCTAATACCTGCTGTTACAGTGGCAAAAACACTTCTCTACTTAGGTGAATTTACTCTGTCTTTGGCAGGTCTTATACACTCATCAGAATTTTAAGCCTAGGGATGAATCTACAGCTGGTGTAAGCCTTGTTTTATGTATTTCCTCAAAACAAATGAGAGATTAGTTTAGTAATAATTGCATATTTTTTCAAATACAAAATGTAAGTTCTTATGATTTGCCTCATGGTTCTGGAAAGCTTGAGCATATCATCTCCTATCTTACACTGTAGCGTCACACTACACGCTAGACACTTGAGTTTTTTCAGTAACAAAAGATGAGAATCCCATGTGCTCAGAGGTTTGGGGCTCTAAGCAAATGCTAAGTATTGCAAAATTCACAATTAAATCTCTAAAGTTGCTTACACTGAAATTTACTTCAGTTTACAATCTGGCCTGTTTTTTTGTTGTTGTTTGAGAGACAATATTGGTTCAAAAATACAAGACCAACTTCTACAGTCTCCTCTAGTTCCTTTATTTTTGTTTGCTCTCTGAATCTCTTCCAGTTTTTTGCTAATTAGTTCACCTTTTGTAAGAAACCTTTTGCAAGGTTTCAGGAAGAATCATAGGGAACAAGCAGTCATGAGGTTAGCTTTGAAAAGCACATGCCAGTGTGAAGAGAAAAAGGCACTTCACAACCCTTTGTAGGACACAGGGAACAACGCACTATTGTCTTTGATGTAAATTGCTGCATTAGAGGTTAATTATACAGAAAACACCACCAACACTTGTGAACTGTTATTATGTTCATTAAGATAGAATTAAAGCGAATCCATTGTCTGGCATGCCTGGTTTATGGGAAGGTGGAGTTTTCTGAATCCTGAGTGACAGCCCTGTGCTATCTGTGGTTCAGTTTCCCATTTAGAAGATGAGAATATTAGCTCTTACTTCCTGTAAAAAGTAAAAAATTCCCAAATCAGAAACTATGATACTGACTCTAGAAATTTTAAAAGCTTTAAGCACCTATCCCCAGAGGTATGGACCCTCCACACTAAAGGTTTTTAAGAACAGATTAGAATAACATCTGTGAGGACTGACTTCATACAGCTTATCCTGTCTAGAGAAGAGAACAATGAACAAGACAATGTGCTGAGGTTTTTCCAAGTCCTGTGATTTTAGGAGGCTATTGGCAAGTGGTTACAGCACTTCTTCAGGCTGCAGGCTAGATAGAAATTTTAAAGGAAGAAGAAACACACACCTTGCACCACTTCCTGGTGGTTGGGGCACTCACACAAGGTATGGAGAGGCCTTGCTTCAGGTTTCCACTGAGGAGCACAAGGGATTTTAATTCATGCACATAACAAGGCATTGCTCATCCTTTCACTCTCACTTTGATCTGAAATTTTATCAGTGGCACAGAAATGTAACAAAATCTCAAAAAAAAAATCTAATAAATGTAGCACATTCACAAAAGTTTCTTGTGTTCCAAGGTAACCTTTTCCAACCAAAAAAAAAAAAAAACCCTTAACTAAATAATGTCAACCAACTTTAGTTACTTGGAGAGGCCATGGAAGTGTTGGTCTAGCAGCACTGTAATTTGTGATAATCTGGATACATATTTATTTATTCACACAACCTGGAAAAGAAAAAAACAGAGGTGCTCATTTGCTTTTCACCCTAAGCTCATGATTCTTTCTTAACAGGACTGCTGTCTGTGGTTTGGGAATGAAAAATAAAAATAAAAGAGGGGTACATGGTTTGGAACACACAATATTCTTTTTCAATATATTTTACCATTGTCATGTATGTTAGATGACAGAAAAAAAAATGGTAAGGAAAGAAACAGCACAAAGCAACTTGGAAACTACTCTGGCTCCCTTAGAGCCAAGGACAAGTAATGCCTCTGGCAGCTTTGACATTTTAGAAAAGTTTCCATTGTGGTTTTACACTAGAACCATATCGAATTAGTTTCTGATGACCTTATTTTTATTTTAGAAGGAAATTAAAGCTGATGTAAGTTGTAAGGAGCATATAAAATACTCAGAAAACAAGAGGGGAAAGTTGTGGATTTTTTCGTAATGTAGTAAGAATGTTAGGGAGCAACCTGTGACACCAAGGCTGGCTTCTGCTCTTTTAACACTTTGGGCAGGAGAAGCTGTATCCTCTTTTTCCACAGAGAAAAAAATATCATACGCAGTATGGAACATATAAAGCATTAAATTCCACCTGCTTTCAGGCACCTTGTCACAGTTAGTAAGTTAAGTAGCACCATCGGGGGTGGAAGTCAGGTACCTCCAGAACCTGATTTGGCAAACTAAAGTTTTCTTTCCACTGACTTTTAATGAATCCTGGGGGACTATGTTTCTGATGTAAGCACCTCACCTCGGGAGGATGAATCTCAGCCGAGAGATCCAAGAAGCTCACAAGAATGAGGCCTGTGCCTGCGTAGATATGGTATGGTATACTTTAACATACAAGTATTAAATTTATATATGCTTAAGTTAGCACGAATAGAGTTTCTTCCCCCCTACCCAGGATTTCCTACAATTACTCAAAGAGTAGTTACAAAGAGGGCTAAAGTCTTCTTAGTAGAAACAGGAAATATAGCAAGGGGCAGCAGCCACCAGCTGCAGCTTAGAAGGTTCAGGTTAGATAAGTAGATGAAATTTCTTCATTTGAAGGGTGGAGGAGTGTCAGAACAGGCTGCTCTAAGAGACTGTGGAATCTCCATTCTGGAAGGTTTTAAAGATTTAGGCAAGGCAAAGCTATGTCTGTCCTCATCTAGTAGTAGGCCTGCCTCAAGCAGGAGACTGAGTAGATGTCTTTCAGAGATCCCCTACCACCAACATTTCTATTCTGTCATTTCTATGGCTCTGTTTTTTTCCTCTCCAGTATTAAAACAGCTGTTAAGTGTACAACCCTTAAATTTCAGTCCAAAGCAAAGAACTAATCTGTAGTCCAGCAACTAGTTATGTGCAAATGATCCCTGCGTAGCATCCAAATTAACTTTGCATTTTTCCAACCTTTTACTCAAGTGTTTTACATTGGAAAAACACCATTTTTTGAATTATAAAAAAAGTCAGCCCCATGTGTTTAGTATGAAGTCAGTTAATGGAATGAAATGAGAAAATCTTGCCTAATAAAGGCTTCACTCTTCATATCTGGAGTCACCAAACATGGATATATGTTATTTGAGTAAAGAATAAAACTATTTTTTTTTAATCAGGATTTAAAAACAGAAATAAAAGACGATAAGAGGATATTTTTCTTTCCAGTAAGGCATTTTATTGCCAGTTCTACTTTAGAGGGAACATGTCATATGCTACAGCTCCAGATACCCAGGAAAAAAAACTAAATCAAGCTTGTTATGACAAATTAAAAATCTTCTACAAGTCAGTGGTTTGAAGAGCTGGTAGGAGTCACTACTTGACTTCCAAAGAAAGAACAGCATTTGTAGGAGTGAAAAGTCATTCCCTCTGGGATCTGACTTATTAAGAGAAAGGTCATTCTATAACAACTTGCCAACCTTCAGATAAAACCACTACTGGCACTTTTCCCTCTTGGCTTTCTTTAGGAGATTCCTTCTTCTAAGATTTGGAGAGAACTTCTGAGACCTCTTACAGGTCCTTCCAGGAGGCCATGCCCACCCTACACCTCACTTGCTCTCTGCGCTCTCTCTAGCTTAGGTGGAGAAAAAGGAGGCAAGGATTTAGTGAAACTTGACTCAAAAGTCACTTCAGAATTCCAGCTCTTGTTTCTGTAACCTGCACAAGAAGCCTTTCTGCTATTTAATCCATATACAAAGTCAAGGTGTCCAAAATATATCTTTGGACTCTGCTCCAGAGATCCCTCTCAAACTCACCCATCTCTCTTCCCGTACATATAGATTTTTTGCAGACATCCTGAAGAGGAGACTGAAGGGATGAGGCACGCAGTCATAATTTCAGATGAGATACTGGGATATCATTTGAATGAATGCATGAATAAATCACTTCTGTAGAGAAAATGGAAAGTTTTTCTGTAGAAAGGAATTTTTGATTAAAGACTGAATTTTTATAAGCAAAAACAACTAATTTGATTAATGGTTTCATTTTCCACTGAAAAATATTTCAAAGGAAACATTTCACTACACTTAATTTTGGGCACTCAGTGTCTAAACATCTCCCCAAGCTTTTACCTCACATGGCCGTAAAGCACAGTATGAAGTCTTTACCTGCAGCAATCTTCTTGACACTGTCAGAGGAAAATAGCTGTTTTCTAATATGAGTAAAAGATTCACAATCTATTCCCTTGGATTGAGGTGTCTAATTTTAGGCAGCCAAGCTTGTTGTCTTAAGCTCTTTGTGCCTCAGATTATCTACCTCTAAAATGGATATAATGTTCTTTGTTTATCTCAGAGAGCTAACATGAGATTTACTTAATTTACATCAGCAAAGTACTTTACAATCCAAGTAAAACAGACCCATTTAAATGCAACGCATTATTGCAAACACAAGGCTAAATGCTACTGTCATTTACAGTGGTGACAACTGGGATTGATTCCATTGCAAATGAAGGAATTACATATGTGAAAAGGCAGTGCAATAGGAAAATCAGATGCTCCGACCACCTTATTGACCAAAGTGAAGCTCAGCAAAGACGTGCTGCTGATTTTTGCCATGACTTTCCACGCCTTTTCTGAGTAAAGCCACAGGGAACCGTAAATCCTTGCTCCGGCGGAGAGCGGCTCTGGGGCTGCGGCTCGCCTGGAGCGCTCCGGGGAATACTTGACGGCTGCTGAGGGTGCTGACTCAGTGTTTGGGGCTCCTGCAACTTCCCAACAAGTAATCAAGCATCAAGAGGCATGGCACACATTCAGTAGGAGTGAGTAGGTCCAACAGCTAGTCAGTGAAGGAGCAGAGAGAGCAATTTTAAAACATATTAAATGCATGTAAACAGCAACAACGGAACAAAGGCAGAAGTAACCGAGACTAAAACAGCTACCGACACACATAGGAACAAAGGCTGCTGTGGATTTTCACTGTCAGGGATCTGGCAGTGATTACACCAAATGCTGTGGGCTGTTGACAGTTGAAGATGAGCAGCTTAGGCAGAAGGAGAAATCCTCTGGACTTACAGTAAGTCCTGTGACACTGTATCATTTGACTCAATTAGCTCAAATGACTGGGATATAATTGAGCAAACTATAACATGAGTTGTGACTCATGCAGTTCCTCAGACTGCCCATGTCAGCGTGGTAAATTAATTCATAGTGTATTAAGTGAAAGTTAATAGCCAACAGCAATTCTTGGCATATCAGAGAGATATTTCATACGAAGACAATGTTAGAGAAGGAAGGGTTTTATGAAACTCTTGATCTGTCCACTGATTTCCAAACCAAAAGTGAATGAGAGACAGAAACAGGAGACCACAGTAAAGAAATATGTTAGGTCAACAAAAATAACAGAGACAAGAAGTTATTTCTGGCATCATATCTGGTAACTGTGTTTGAACGTTGATGATTAACATATTAGTTATGTGTGTGTGATGCAAGAGGCACAATAAGTGGTTTGCCTGCATATTCAGCTCTCCAGCCTGTTCACTCTGTCCAGACAAAATCCCCAACATAAAAGGCTTATCTCGCAAATTAGCCAGCACAGTCATCCCAGGATTTTATTTATTTTAAACTGTGGGCCCTAGTGTGACAGACATACCATTTCAAAAACTACTGCCTTTTGCAATAGCATTTTCTAACTTGCTCTGAAACACTATTTTTTCAGAAGTGGCCAAAGAACTAACTGCTGGACTCAATATACTGGTAAGATAGACAAAAGGGGAAGCCCAAATCTGGCTCTGTTGGATATTGTTTAATGTCCAGTTAGGACCTAGGTCTAGTATTTGGATGTTTTGTGTAGGAGGAAATGTGAAGTGAAAGAAGGGTTGAAGAAAAGCTAAAGTTAAAAGAGAGTTAGGAATAAACTGAAACAGTATCAGGGAAGTGAAAAAATGAAGTGGAAAGTGGAAAGTAGTAGCATAAATTCTGAAGCTGAAAGGGAAGAATAGAAAACAAAATAGAAGTAAAAATAAGAATAATTTTGAATCATGAATGGGTCAAAAGAGTGTTGCAGGACATAATTCTGGACCTAACCCTATAGAAAATGCCGGTCTGTGGAACTGTGGTGGAACGGATGGCAGGTCTGCACGCTGGTACCCAGCATGATTGTAAAAGGATTGAAGCTCTTACTGTATGAATGCAAAATGTGCTGACTTTTAAGAGTCTGCCTTTCTCAGAACTGCTTAATAACTGCAGTTTTAAGTAGTCCAAAACACATGATAGTGTGAATCATGGTTCCTGTGGCAAACCTGTGGTAAGAACTTGTGCCAGGAGTAATATAACAGCTTATTAGAAGGCGAACATACGCCTTTCATCCAAACATGGATACAGCAAAGCTATTTTGAAGACTGAAAGTCCGTTATTCAAAAGAACGTGTTTCTCTTTGAAAAATAAAAACCCCTTCACATACCCTAAACACAAATCAGTGCACACAATACTTGTGCCCATTTCCATTAAACAAAGCTTTTTCCTTCTTTAGAGAGATTTCACTAGCAGCTCTCAAATGTACACCCAACCCAACCAAACCACCAAAAATATAATGTTATCTCTTTAATTGCAGAACTATTCAATTACATTAAAGAAGGTGGCCTAAAGCACTAAGCTTTGTCATTCAAAAGCCCATCAAAGTCTTTGAAACACTTTATAAAGAAGTACAATTTCTGACTGAAGATTTCTTCAGATAGAAGTAGAGGGTCAAATTGTTAGCTGGTATAAAAATGAGGTAGTTCCAACTAGATTGTTCTAACTGATGATCTTGAGATAGCTTAGAGATAGAATCCTAACTGAAGGTTGAGATATTTTTCCATTAAAGACTTCCCTCCCTAGAGACTTAAAAAGTAATATGCATAAAATATATTTAATAGGTGAGTTGAAGAGGATATTTCATATTCAGCAGAATTTTTCAGTGTTAACTCAGATATGCTTTCATTTCTCTACAAAAGAGTCACAAAGGGCAGCACCTTGGCCCTCATTTAGCTTGCCTGTCTGTTGTAATCCGTGCCAGCCACAAGAAAGCAATCAGCAAATCAGCAGTGCCAGGCAGATTGGAGAAACAAGCTGTGAGAACATGCGATTATGAATTCTCTGTTGGGACAGTGGTAGACCAGAAACAGAGTGGAAGTTACTGCCAGGTCAGGGGCGAAGAGTTATTGTTTTCCTAGCTTTTATTGCCGTAGTTTCTAACTGAGATATTAGTGGCTTCCTAAAGTCCTGATTTAAGCGGCTTACCCAATACCAGTTAATAAGTTGGTAGCACAGATGGATCTCCCGCGTAAAAACCTACCTCCTTAATCAAGGAACAGCCACTATTGTTTCCCTTACCAATGTTCCCTTTCTCAGTCTCTCCACAGGAACGCCATCATACTTAACAGTGCGCTGGGCAAATTCAGCTTGCCTTTTACACCACTCAGTAGTGTTGTGTGGCTATATATATATAGGCCTAGGTAGAACAGTCAAGTACTCGATCTTTGGAGATAGTATCCTCATTGAAACTTGAAATACTTTTTGACTGAAGATCTTTTGGAGAAACGGTATTCTTAACATTTACTTTCCTTTTGAAGAACTGCATCCATTTGCTCCCCTTTCAGAAATGTTTTTGTGGTAACTCCTGGACTACCCCTCCTGAGGCTGACTTGATTTACCAGGTAGATGATTTAGGAAAAATTGCAACGTTCTGCTTTAAATTTAAATTTATTTCTTACCTTAAGGAGTTGAAAATGCAGTCTGTGCTCTACACAGGCCTGCAGCAGCCTTTGAATGTGAACCATAGCCTAGTTTTCAGCCCTATGAGCTAAGGCATAGGCAAGGATATTTGGGTTTACTTCTGGATTGTGCAAGTGGAAGGTGATTCTGTCATTCAGCAAGCGGCAATACAAATGAGTGGAATACCTCCAGTTTGATTTATGAATTTTAGTGCAAACTGTGCTCCAAGACCTCCGTTTTTGGACTAGTTTGACAAACTCACAGATATTAGAAGGGTTGAAAAAACAGCTGTTGCATTGTTACTTTGTGAACTTCAGGGCAGTTACTTGTCCTTCATGATGTAAAGCCTGCATTTAACGGCTCTTCAAACAGAAGTCTAAAGTGCTGAATTCCCCACAGCCTTGAATCATCACTATATGGGTCAATTTTATCCTACTGCAGTATTCCACTGAGTGACCAGCACAAGTCAAACCACAGTGTTATCAAAAATCTCCATTTTCTGACTGTAATATAAAGAAAGAATACACTGCACATTTCTAAGTAAAGAATTCTTGCTCAGAAGGTTGTCTTACTACTTTTTTAGCCATATCTGCAGCATCTGACCCCTGAATAGCAAAGAATAGCCTTGCCACTGAGACTCTATGATCCTATTATTCCTGTTTAACAGAGTTATAATACAGTGCTTGTGGTCCCAGAGGATTTTCTTCTTATGCCATTCTGTATCTCTCCCCAAGAGGTCTGAGCATCTTCCAGTGATGAACTGAGTGAAATGATGCATATGTTTTTTGCCTGCTGGAATAACAATGGTGCCACATCACGGTCTGTATGGTCTACCTAGAAAAATAGGAGCAGAGAGCCTAGACAGGTGAAAATAGGCACAGCTTTTCCAAAATCACACAATTTACACCAACTGAAGGGCTGACCTGCCATCAACAGCCCAGTGCAGATTACGCTGCTTTGGGAAGGAAGGAAAACAGCAATAACAATTAAAAAAACCCCTTGTCCCCTGTGGTCAGAAGTGGTATGCTGGAATTATACTAGCATGCAACCACATTTAAACATAGCTGTGGCCAGCATGTTTTGAATTTTAATGTGGATAGTACCTAATTTAGAAAGATGCAGGAGGAGCTGAATGTAAATGGGCAGAGGATAATATTAATGACTGGCACCAGTGTCACTTTCACTTTGTTGTTAAAAGCAGCCTCAGTGCTTTGGAAGCATATTATAGGCCCCAGAAAAGTGGAACTGGCTGCTGCTTTTAGCACGAGGCCAGAGACCCTCTAATTTTAACTCTTTGCGAATGTAGCATTTGAGCAAGATACCCTGATGAAAACAGGAAAGGAATGTAGTTATCCTCTGACTACAGGCAACCCCCGCTGAGATGGTATCATATCCTGATTTGGAGGTAGTCACTTAGGTCTTACACCACACCAGTTCCTAGATAAAAGCCAATCTTTTCCTCAAGTGATTTTTTTTTTTTTTTCTATTGGGAGCAAAGGTCTTTAATGACTGCAGAACAGCTGTAAGTAAGAGGTCATCACCACCTACCAGAGGGCAGGAGTTTTTGGCAGCTGTGTGTTTTCGCTGTCATATCTCATTGTAAAAAGTTTTATCTCCCGTGGCATGTTGCCCGAACCATTTGGTTGGTTGTTGTACCCTCCTTAGCTCATAGCTTAAACCACTGATGGGAGGACCAGCCTGATGTGGCTCCACAAAACTAAAGTGCTCAGTCTTCCTCCTTTGCCCTCAGCCACCCTCCTGCTACACAGGGAGGCAAATGCCAGGAAAGGAGAACGCATCACAGAGTTATTAGCATTCACTACACAAGGGTCGATCCAATTTGAATTAACAGATCAACATTATGCTCAGGTGATTAAAAAGGCAATTTTTATATCACTAGATCACCTTCGTTTACTGTGGATGTTTTCCAGGGAAGATGGAGACTTGATCACGGTTATCTCTACATAACATAATGCTATTTGTTTTTTAAATTAGGCATATATACCTCTTAGCAAAATGTTTTGCTGTATGACTACATCATTTTTAGCAGGCTGTTAATAAGCATACAGGTTGGTCTTGTCACTGCTTCTGCATTAAAGTAATGTTTCTTTTGTCAAAGCTTTTAATAGAACTTTGGGTTGGAAAAGTGCCAAGATGGTCACAAGACTGCATGATTCAGAGGGCTATTGAGATTTAAGAGTGTTTTAAAAGTTTAAAACAATAAAAATACTTCTACTGTGTCATTTTTAATAGATATAAATATATGTTACACACTTCAGACCCAGAAACTCCTTTCAGTAATGAACAAAGATCATCATAATAGCAAGCATTTCTAAAATGTTTGAGAAGTAAGCTCAAGGTCATGTTTGAATGCAAACATGTTGCACATAGTAATTATCATGAGTTTGTTATATTTACTGGTACAAAGTATTCAGAGAGTCATGCAGCAAGTAAACTAATGGTGTATTATTGAGCAAAGTTTAACATCAAGCAATGTGCAACGAATTTTAAAACATTTTTTAATGTCAGCTCTCAGAAATTGTAATGAGGAAAGTATCCTGATTATGAAAGTTTTACGAAAGGGGAGAAGAGGGGAGAGGGAAAGGAGAGTAGAGGGAAGTATTAAAAAACAAACAAACAAACAAACAAAACCCATAGTGTGGAGATCCAGTTGTACAGCTGACAGAACGAGGCTTGTGGAAGTGATTCAAATCTTGTTTTGTGTACTAATATCTTAAACTTTCCAAGCCAGGTCAAACTCTCTTGTTAATTTTCAACCTTGTACCTTTTGATCCGCTGTCAGACTGAAAACGCTCTGCTGAAAGTGAGCTTGGCCTTTCCAGGAGGCCTTTGTGAGTAACACACGGGTCTCATCTCCCGACGCAGAGTCCCTGCGCTGGAGGCAGTTTCGGTATTAATCAGTCAGTTGTCGCTATGGGCTACAACCTGCCAACAAAAACCCTGGACTGCTCCCTGATTCATTGTAGTCGGTGCGGTTACTTAACAAGGTTTTAATTTAACCAATGTAATTGCCTTCCAGATTTTTTTTTAAGAAAAAGGTTTTCCTTTTTTTTTTTTTTTTTGTCAGAGGATATTTTTTGATGCCATGGTGTCTTTCTATTGCTTGCTTTGTATTGGCACTGTGGTACAATTGTGGCATTGCTTTCTTTTAAAATCTCTGGCAAAATATTACTGATTTCCTGATAGTGACAAATCCTGGAGAGTGGGTTCAAGCCTGTCCAGGAAGACATATTAATGTCTGTGCTGGGGGCTGCCGGCAGACCTGCAGAAAAGTGAATGAGCGTTGGGTTCAGGGACGTATTTGTTCAAGCCATCTCTAGAAGCAATTCAGCCGCAGACTCCTTCACTGGTTTTGGAGCAGCCCCACCGCACAAAGCTCCTAGGGGTGAGTTTCACTCGAAAAGAGGAAATTGAGTTAAGTGCTATCTAAAGTGACATTGCTGTGGCTATTAGAGACAAGGGTAAGGGTTAATATTCAGACCCATAGGCCTAGACTACACCAGAAGAATTAGGGAGTGAATTTAGCTGGCTCTAGGAATGGGGCTCAGCAGCGAAGTGCATATTCAGCAGTGGGCTCTAACAGCTCCAGCAAGGAATTAGACAAAAATTGAATTCCCAGCAAATAACCTTGAAAGGCATGACTCAGCAAAACATTTCCCCCTCATTAAGATGTTCTGTTTGGTCAGGCATAGAAAATTCTGCTAACCTCCAAAATAGAAGGAGAAACAGATTTGCTACCCAAGAACTGCAATTGCTATTTTTGTACCCTTTGGGTGCCCATCTAGTGAAAGATTTATTCCTGGGTTGGTACTACTCATCTTTGTTATTTCCAAAGTCCTGGGAATCACTGTTACAGTCACTGTAACAATCTGTGGCTTCTTCCTGTGACAGTTTTCATTGGCAGACCTCAACATGCTTCACAAAAGAAGTCAAGATTATTAACCCCATCTTACAAGCCGGATAAATAAGGCAAAAGGTGTGTGTGGGGAGGTGCTGGAGAGGGCAGAAAGTGACTTGTTCAAGATCTCTCATGAGGTCAAACAAGGACTCAGGCACAAGTATGCTAAGTCCCAGGCGAGTGCTCAGCTGTGTAGACTACTAAGCTAATGTCTCTACCTGCCTGCTTTTTTATTTTTTTGAAAAGTCTATACACAGAAATGTAGGCTTGATAGAGAACTATTGAGCAGCTGATGGAGTCCAGGTTGTTGTTGTCCACTTTGGTGTCTCACTGTTGTAATGTGCAAATATTGTTATTTCCCCCAAAAACATGACTGATGAGACAATCAATTTTTAATAATACTGGAAGCATCCTTGTCTATTTAGAAGCATTTTCATCTGCAAAACCACTCCTGAACACAGTGGCTTAGATTTGATTTTTGAAACAGACCATTCAAGTCAGTAGTCATGATCCCAATTTATCACTAAAGATACTGAAATACTGGAGTCACAGGGAAGGCCTTTTTAAAGTCACAGTTCCTGGAGCCATGAGAAAAGAAGAGCATCTCCATTTCATTTTGTAACCCATGCTCCTAGCTCTAGTTTGTGAAATAAAACTGAAAAATGTGAATTTGGGAGCCCTGAAAATAGCAACGAATTAAAAGAATTCAAGGTATACACACTTTTACTTATTTACTTATTTTTTATAGGAATTCCAGTTCTTGGAAACCTTCCTCATCATTTTTGATGACTCAGTGATAGTATAGTCCAGAAAGGCATTTTTTTGCTGTGGCTTTCCTGTTTCTTACGGATGACTCATGGAGCATCATGGATCTGGTAGGCAAAAATATGCTGAAGACAAATTTCCTTGGGACAACATACTACAGAAAGGGCTTTGGTTCTTTGCAGGCCTTTCATTAGCATATTTCCAGATTTCTATAACTAACTCTGGTGATGATCCAGCCAAACAGATTCGGGAGATAAAGGAAGGGGGACAGGGATAGAGCTTGGGTACAAAGCAACACACTAACCAGTTCATCTCTTAGTTTTGAATAGATAGTCACAGCTTTGACAGACACAGCTAAGACCTATGCTAGGATACAATCTCTTTGAAAAACAGCGCACTAACTATTACTATTTAAATATTATCACCAATACCATGCCCCTAAAAAGCTATTTCATCCCTCGCACACAGCTAGAAGCATATCAATAGTCTCCTCAGAGGAGATGGATGGTTTGCTTAATTCACTTTGCAAATCTATGGAAGCAACACTTTAGCACTTGGCACAAACTGTCTCTGACACTGAAAATTAGTAAAGAAAAGAAGTAGTGAAAATGTCAGGAGCAGGAGGACTTCATTTTTCTCTTGTTTAAAATGTCATCTGTTATCTACAATCAATGCAAGGAGACAACTTCCCATACCATAATGATTTACAGTATGTTTATAGGCACAGATAGAAGTAATCACAGGGTTTCGGGAATGTCTCTTGGTGAATTCTTCAAGTGTCAGAAGTGCTTAGTTCTGCAGTTCTCTCTTCCTAAGAATGCAGGAGAGATAGACACGGATAACTATGCAATTGCTGTATTTCCATATACAAACCTATAAAATCTGCAGTCTATCTGGCCTCAACTATGTATAAACATATCCATGACCAGATGCCTAAGACTTTAAAAAAAATGTTGCCTTTACCAGTGAAGAAAAGGCCATAAATATTTTTCACTCCTTTCATATCTAAACAAATATGTATGAAAGGAAATACAGTCATAGTCTTGGTGCTAGATTTAATGTTTTAAACTTTCCATTGTTTGGAATTTCCTGTTTAGGATCTTGAAAATAAAACTTCCATTACTGATTTTTGTCCTTTCCCAATGAGAACTTATTGTCCAAATCTTTTAAATGGTACTGAGATGAATGAGTTCCAATTTATTCATTTCCTCTGTGTCCACCAGATTTTGGAGGACTATTGGATACAATGTCTTCTTTACCCACAGAATTCCTGTTTGATATTCCTTGACAACAGAATCTTGGATGTTTGGCTGGCTTTCCTGGCCATACAACTCCACAATCCTCACGTGCTCTTTTCTACCCAATATTCCCTGTGAAGCAGGGAAGTGTTGAAATTTCCACTTTATGGATGGCAAATTAAAATAAAAACAGCTCAGCATCTAAATACTTCTGAGAATTTCAGCCTACAGCCCTGCAGCACAGAGGCAGAATAAGGAATGAGTGCCAGGCCTTTCAAGTTTTGGGCTATTGCCCAAAGAACTTGTTTGTCCTTCCTGCCAGTAGGTGAATGATGGCTTTTAATAAATGAAATGATTCCTGAATCCTGCAGCCACTCCCCATCACATTAGCACAGTGGTTCTCAAGAGGAGTTGCAACGCTCACTCCACATGGCTGCTGCTAACAAGCAGCCTACAACTTCCTACAACTGGGTAAGACACGAGGTTTACATAATGTTCAAAATTAGATCAAACATTTTCAATTGAAGTATTTTTTAAATAAAACCATTCTATGTTCTTACAATCTCAATTTTTACATAAAAAATTCACTTCCAAGTATTTTAATGAAAAAGCTGAAAAAATATTTTTTCTCTTTTTCGCCCTTTGAAAGCCTGCAAAACTTTCCAAAAACAAGCTAATGAGTTTTAACAATTTCTCACCAACAAATACTTACACATATTCTAGCCAGTTCTTGCTAGCAAGCTCTTTTGTCTTTTACGAGAGCAGTAATGGAGCACACAAAGCGTAGTGCAGGGAATTCTGTCTTCTCTAGCGGCTGCACTTGCAGTCAGCACATCTGCTCAGGAACCACCCCACAGTCAGCGCCTGCCCAGCAGCAGCCACATAATGATCTATTCTATAGCACCATTTTTCCCCCAAGCCTGGTATACTGTGAGTGTTACAGGGCATACCGTTGGTTAGAGCATCGATTTAATTACTCATCTAGGTCTATTTTACACATCCAACAATCTCCTCAAATTAAAACATATGCTTTGGTCCCTGGCATTTCCACAGTGTTCATTCAAAATTTCATAGTATTTATCTATTCCCAGCTTTGCTAGTTGCCTGCAGGGTGACCTTGAGCAAGTCCCGTCTTCTCTCCGTACTTGCGCACTATCGCTTTGGGTTCTGTTTTCAGGCTCTTTGGAATAAACATTACCTAGGAAAGGGACAAGCTGATTTTCCTGTGTCTACAAAGAGTGTCATGGGGAAGTAAAAATATATATGAATAAGAGAAAATAATACGACTAATAAACAGTAAATTAGTTGCAGGAGTAGAGCTATAAAAGGTGAGGTCCTGCCCTTTGCTTATTTTCTAGTCCATGCAGCTTTTGAACAGATTCTCAAGTACCATCCCAAAATAAACCATGTAAACAAAACAGACAAAACTCTGAGAAAAAGAAGAGTATAATCTGAAACAATATAAAAATAAAGGTTTCTTCATAACTACAGATAGTATCTCAACCCTGTACACACATTACTCAGCACAAATCCACTAATAAAATATAACTTGATGCTGTATCTGTGGAAATAGTGATATACCTAGAAATCCTTAGTATGGTAACATTATGGCAAACAACCCTTTAAGGGAGAGATCAGTCATTTTCCTTCTGTTACAGTAAAGGCTTCAGGATTTCAAATGAATAAACCCTTTGCAATCTGAGCTTAGTGAGTCATCCTTAACAAGCCAGATGTGTGCAGAGAATTAGCAGTCCATAATGCATGGGTTTTCCCAGCCTTGCTGGACTGAATTACTAAAGACAAAGCAGGCAGAAAATGTGAAGGCTCAAACAGCCACGTGTTTCTCTTTGTCTCAGCGCACAGAGATCACCCCGGTAATGGTTATGTGGGGAAGGCTGCAATGAGTGGTGGGAACCCTTCATTCCCAGTGGGGCAAGCAGGGCACCAAAGCTGCTCCAAAACTGAGAGAAGGGTCAGGCCTGGGGCAACGGAGGAACTGGCAGTTAGATCAGACTGAAGCCTGAGCCTGCAGATTGCTACACCTGTGAGCCCATACTCAGGTACAGATTTTTCTCTGAAGTCGATGGCTGATATGAAAGAAAATGAACTTATCAGGATAACTTACCTGAGCAAAAGCCATATTCATATGAAGGAGCGAAACAGAGCGCTCTGCATATAGCAAGAGAAACAGCCTTTAGCCCCACGCTCTCACTCCTGACTCTCTTCCGGAATCAGACTTCACATTTTGCTTTCCCTCTTTGTCGCCTTGGTTTCATCCTTGATCCTGAACTTTCCTCAGCTCCTGTTTTTCCCGCATCCATTAATCTGCCTCAGATATCCTCCACAACTGTCACCCTTGTTTAAATTCTCATGTATATCACTCTCCTCTCACCTTGACTGCTGCACTTCTTTCTTCTACAACACCTCTGAACTCCGGCATACGGCGTTTGTAAAATAATGCTGCCTGTCTTCTAGGATATTCACAAAGCTCGTCTTCTCCTGTCCTCAAATAATTCCACACACCTCTGTATCAATTCCAAATCGCCTGTCCTATTGCAAATCTCTTGTCCAGTTAAGAATTTTCATCTCCTTATTGTGACCCATTTCCTTCTCATCTGACAATCTCCTTTTTTTTAATAGAAAGTCATTATTGTTAAGAAAATTCGGTCCCATGCAGAATACATTTCCTGTCTATTGCTATCTCATTGAATTTTGAAGCCAAAATCACATCTTCTGTAGAATTTCTTTTGGAGTTGGCGGGGCTGCATCCATGTGCCTCAGGTTTATTTTTGGCCCACAGATGCCTCTGAAACAGCAGCGGGAAAAAATATTTTATCCCCTTGACTTCTGTATCTTTCTACAATTCTGAATTTATTGCATATATATCTATTACATATAATGGTTTAGTCTATAAAGTGCTTTAGAAAAGATATATAGGAAATTGTTGATATAAAATGAAATTGCCCTGTATCTCAGCTTCTGTAAATCCCTGTGTTATCTTTGGCTATATGATACATCTTAATCATGGAATCACAGCTGAATATTAAATATTTGTACATGTAAGCCCCAAGGAACGCTAAATTCCTTTTTTTCCTTTCAACCAGGCATGCTATTAATTAATGCATAGCATAATGATTAAAAGCATTTTTCAAATAACGAACAATACAGAGACAGACGACTTAATTGATTGATTGGTGTATGAGCAGGGCCCTAATGGATTAGCATTTGCATATTAACACAGATCCAATCTCTCTCTCTTAATGAGCCACTTGCCACATTTTGTCTTCTTTTAAGCAGCAGTGAGCACGATAAAACAAATAAAGCCGCTGGATTGCTCCCTCTCAAGGGACTGAAAGACTTAAAAAATATATATATTTTTTTAAATGCCTTTCTCCATCATTGACTTATGAAAACACCCTGTAAATCAGGTCAGTAGGTGCACAGGGGTAGTCATATTTATCACAAGTTGCTTGTGAAAGCTGCCGTTCTGAAAATCCTGGAAATTTACAACTGCTCCTTACAAAATGCTTATAACGTAATTTTCACCACAATGATCTGGCATTTGCCTCAGCTGGTTTTTCTGTGTAAGAAGACAGAGTGCGATGTCACTGACCAGCTTGTTCCATCTGTGGATCTTCATGTTCAGGCATAACTACAAAAAATGAAAAAAAAAGTTGTTTGAGGGCATAAAAAATCAAACTGTTGCTGTCATCAGGTAAATCTGTGTGATTTTGGGTGCAATATCACACAACATTGTAGGGCGCAGAGATCTCCTTAACTGCAGGCCAGTGCATATCAGTACATACATATCAATAACCATGATGTGTTGTAGCCATGTTAACTAGCAATTTAAGGAGCTTCTGGGATCCAGTTAGTATCACAGTATGGAACCTCACTGTGCCATATACTAAATTATTTGAAGCTAGCTCAGTGACCTGCAATACACAGCTGATGTAGGCCATGCAGACATGCCCTTTGAGTTCTTGGCCCAGAGCCTTTATTAGAGTCAGTTGGCATGGCTGCATTACAGTCATTTCTCTATTTACGTAGGGTGAGTATCTGGTCCATTATGTATTTTGGCCATGGAGTACAGCTCTGCCTTCTGCTCAGCTGGCTGGTGGTGAAGAAGGTAGTCTCTGGGTTTTGAACTTGTCATCCAAGGTCAAGCCGGGTGACACTTCAAAGATTGCTGGGCAAACGTCCAAGTTTTCCAGGGAAGCTGCGTGACCTCCAGCTACCTGAGGTTCTCTTGCATTGTTTTGCTTAACTCAGAACGGCTACTAGGGTCCACATTTACTGTGGGTGCAGGGAAAGACTCACTCAAGTCCTGCCCACGCCAGTGCATTATCAATGAAGGTGAGCACCTGCATCCAGGCATCGAACGGGAAGCAGTGACAAGGCAGCAGCTCAGATGGGATGTGCTGTCTTCAGGGTGAATCATCATATGATGAACTGGCTGCAGATTTTAAATTACTTCTGCATTCAGCCATTAGACTGTGCTGCTGTTCTGATTGACACGGCTCACAGGATATGAAGGGTATTCTCATCTAGGGGATGCACTTTAAAATAATCGTTAGAAAATGGGATCATTTATGGATCCTATACCAAGTGGATTTAAGCCCCTATTTTGACTACAGAGATAATTAATCCACTTAGGGATTTTTTTTTCACTCAAATGGATTGTTTCAAATGGGTTGTTCTAAATTAAACGTAAGCTCATCCGTGTTAATTTAATAGAGAACGTAGGCTTGATCCTTCTCTTCACTCTGTGAACGCTTTTTCTTTTTAAATTTCATCAACCTGTCCTAATCATTTCAATTCTAAAAGAAAAGGAATAAAAATCTCAGAAAAAACTCTATTTTTAATTATTGTTCTAATAATGTTTATACTATAAATTATAATTACACGTTGTGCATTCATGATTAATGGAGACCATCAAGATTTTTTGGAAATCAGTACTGAAGTATTTTGTTTCTCTAATAGTGTCTGTTAATATCTGTCACTTTTTGCAAGGGAAAAATATTCCAGGCATGTGTAGCTCTCTATCTATCACCTGTCTACCCGGGCATGATAAATGCAACAAAAAACCCCGAAGCGTTGACATTGATATGAGTTTTCCATTGACTTCTATCAAACAAGAAATAAACCCAGTGTAGGGGCCTAGCCAAGGTTTCTACTTGTAATAGTTATTTTCAGTCTTTTTTTTCCAAGTAGGTATTACAAAATAAGAAGAAACATAAACAGACCTCGTCTTACTGAAATGCCACATATCTCAAAAATAAAAATTAAAAACAAAAGCAGGAAAGCTACAATCTGCAAACTTCTTTGGTTTCATTTGCTAATCTGCTAAAGAGCTGCTCAAACAATTGGGACCTTTAAGATTTTGATAAAATCTTGTTTTCCAGAATTTTGTCCAGCTGAAAAAAAACATATAAAATGTAGCCAATATTTGTATGCTTTTCCATTCCTCTCCCTCTTTGTTTTTGACCTGCTTTAATATTAAGGTACACAGTTAACCAGAAAACAAAAAGAGGAAATATTAGTCCAGCTTGGTTTATTTAGGTGCTAAGAAGGCTGATGGATAAATTCCCCCAGTGTGCGATATATCTGTGATCTTGCTACTTCACAGCCCCTTCTCTCCCTCTGCAGCCTCCCCCATGCCCATTCTGCGTGGGTGCATAATCAGTCCCATAACGGGGAGAACAGAAACCTTTCTTTTAGACTTTCTTATCTCAGTGTCCTTTGTTCGTGCCAAGTAGCAGCTTATGAATGCCAGCCAGTTTTCTCTACCTCTGTCTCACAAAGGTTGTGGTTGTTGGTTCCAAGGGGAGACACCTATCGTTCAAAAACAATTGAAGAGATTTTTATCTAAACATAAACAAACAAAAGCTGTCCATAGGGAGCGCAGAAAATGTTTTTCTCTAGAGCAACAATTCCTCCACAGGTCCCCCACATCACTAGGGCTCTGCTGTGGCTTCTGTGGTGGCATACCGCTGGAGCTAGGCTTAGAGGGTGGCAAACCGTATCTTGGGGCTGAGGGAGCGCCTGGCCTAGAGGGCTCCAGCTTCTCCCGGGGCACCCCTCTGTCCCTGCTAGCAGGTGCCTGGGGCTGGGCCAGGTATTAAGGAGAGGGGAGGAAAAGCTAACGCTCATCATAGCAGGAATCCTGTGCTGCTGCCCATCCTCTCACTGCCCCAAAGGAGCCAGGAGGAGCAGAGATCAGCTGGAAAGGCAAATGGAGGTTTGGAGCTGGGTGGAAAGAGTATCCATGAGCCGGTGGAGAGGCGCACAGATCAATGGGAGTTAACTGTTTAACTTCAAAAAAAGTAAATGGCTAAATATTTTTGAAGATCCAAAGTTTAAGAACATCCTGCTTTCATAGTTCTCTGACAAAATCCACCTACCATCCTCAAACCTTTCCTCCAGTTCGTCTTTAAATCTTCTTGTCATTTTCTTCAAGTCACAACCCAATTCTTCTCCTTTCTACTTGACAAATCTTATTTCTTACAATGTAATTTTCCACCCTGTCAGCTCTTTTTATTCCACAAAGAAGACCACAAACCCGTGTTGATCCCCTGTTCCCAGAATTGTTCCTATGCTTTTTTTCCTGACGGAAGTTTAAATGTTGCTAATCCCTGTTGTGTGCCCCTTTAGACACAAGAAGGGGTATATGCAGTTCTGTTGCGGTGATTCCTCTCCAGCAGAAATTACATTTCAGATGCATTCTGCATATAAAGAGATTCAGAACAAAACAATTAAGTAGGCATAAATGAGCAAAGTTTAGCTGAATTAAAGTTTATATTCACTCTGAGGTACTCCAGGTCAGAATACACTGAACACTTAGGAAACCTCTGACAAACAAATTTAATGCAAATGGATGAGTTTATATCTTATCCTCTAATTAGAAATCTAATTACACTGTAAGGCCTTTGGGTCATGGTCTCTACCATTTCTTTTCGCTGTGAAGTGTTCAGAACATTTGCAATAGATAGTGGGTCTGAGCCTTTTGAGCGAATAACTGCTTTTCTAATGCCTTCACTGAGAATAAAACAGGGCCGTAAAGAACATAATCATACAGTGTACAATAGCAGCACTGCCGATAGGAAATACAAAGTATTAAACAAGAATTAGAAATTGGCAACACAATTTTGATCAAACAATTAGTCCTTGTGGAGCAGATTCTCAGCTGAGATAATGGCAGTGATTCTGGAAATGTATCCCTGCAGTCTGATACTCCAGTCTGATATTTTTGAAGAGATATTTACCTATCCTTTTAGGTACCTCATTACAACCTATACTATCATCTGAGTTATATCCTCTGCGTCATGGCATTATCACACTGCCGGTTTGTAGGAGTAAGACTTATCATTTCAAAATGCTCATTAATCCAAATTCTTCTTCTTTGTGAGAAGCAAACTAAATTACCAGTAACAAAAACAAATTGTATAAGAGAAGTTTGCATTTTGTTCCTCTGCTGACGCTTATATTCTGATAGGTAATATGTCCGGAATAATTAGACAGATTGGCCTAGTTCCCACCAGACTTTTTCCCTAATAAAATACAGTATAAGCCAGTCAGTAAGAAACAGACACATCAAACAGATCTATTTCACCAAGAAGCACGAGCTAGAGCAGTCTTTTATAATTCTGAATACAGCTCTAAATGTAAACACTGTTTACATTTGAATGTAAATGCTCATAGAAGTGAAATATCAGAAAGGTGTGATTTGGCTCCTGTGGATCTCCTGAGCTTTCTGTGACTGGCATTTCTCCCTGGGGTAATTTATAAACTAATATTCCCTGTTGTGAGAACATTGGCAGGCTTGAGGAGTGAATAGCTCCAATTTTCACTCCAACATGCCTGGCTCACATCCAAAATTGCAGAAAGAGTATTTGCCACAAAAATGAGATGAAAAGGAAATTCTTATATATAGAGTTAATGACACAATGCAAAAATGGCACATTTTGAGCTGAGGCATATAAAGATACTACATATAACAAATAAAGGTGCATAGCATGGATTGCTAAGGTGGAATTTTTTAGATTATAAGCAAGTATAACCTGCTGTCAGTAATAAAAAGGTATAAATAAAATTATATAAATGAAAACAACAGCCTGTAAAGCCACAACACTAAATGGACATTGGAAGATGTATAAGTTCCCTTCTAAAATACTGGAATTTTTTGATCTAGCTTATGAGCTACATGAATCAACAGATATAGCAGGTTTGAAGATATACACTTCTTAAAGTGGAACTTCTTAAAATAGAGGAACTGTTGAAACAAGATACAGTAGCGTTAATGGCTGCCTAGACACCGTTCTATTTTAATAAGTGTCATGGATGCTTTGGGGCATATCAAAAATAAATGGCAGTAACTAGGTAGGAAGCCAAGCTTCTGTGACTTCCAGCAGAATTGCAATGCAAATAAACTCCAGTGAAGTCTTTCACAACCTCTCCAGGGTTATCTCTGCACCATTGTCTCCAGTCAACAATTTATAAACTTGGATTTGCTGATTATCCTTGTCTGGACAATAGACTCCAGGTGCTAAAGCCTTATATGATGTCAGACTTTGACAAGTGATTAAGACTAGACTTACTAATTTAACCTTTACCAGGGCACTGTAGTAAGTCTGTTTTAAAATGTTGAATTTTCTTCTCCCATCACTTTTACATCTGTGCAGGTCCACTGACTTCAATGAAGTTGAATATCATTTATTTTGGTATATGTGAGAAATGCAAATTAGGACTAAGGCATTTAAACAGTGGCCAAAAAGAACCTTCCAAAATCCTGAGGAGGTTGTATTTCAGAAGAAATCCTCATGAATGAGGGAAAAAAGATATTACACCAGGAATTGTTCCTGTCTTCTGCACTTTCAGTCTTGTTCCATTGCTTCACATACAGAAACAAAATTTTTTTTTTTCCAAAAAGGTTTAGCATTTCATATAAAACAAAAATATTTAGCCATTTATTAATATTTGACAGCTAAAGACTTGGTTGCCAAATCATTTACATGATTAATAAGCATTTTCTTATTATTGTAATTATATGCAATGATTTTTTCTTTTCTCAATTTCTCTATAGTATGTACAAGATATTAACAATTTATTCCCTATACTAACTACCTAAAACTCCTAGTGCAGGTATGTGTGCATGTGAGAGAAAGAGATTTTATACAAGAATACCTTAAACATACCAGAGAAAATGTGTACTCAAGAGGAAACCTTCAGATAACAGTGAGATGTGATAAAGAAATTCAAAACGCCTTGCATGATGACACTAACGTGGATTTGTTTTTATTTAGGAGATTTTTGAATTGGTAACACTGTAGAGAATAGTCAAACACGTGGACAAAGCTTCTTCGAGGAACATTTTGTTTCCAGCTATGCACATGAAAGATATTTTATGAGAAGAAAGTTGCTGTAGTCACAGACTAGCAAACCAAACTTACTAATTAACTGCAGTCTGCACCACTTGCACTTAGCGACGTGCACTGGCTGACAACACAGCATTCAGTGCCAGTTTGCAAACAAATTTAAATATTCAGTGCACAGCTTCTGGGAAGGAGGCCATCTTTTTTCTTGTTGTAGCTTTGGGATGTAACATTTATTAGTGACTTATGCTTTTTTCTACTGGCTTTGTGATGTCAGGAGAGTTAGCAGCATTTTCAATCCCGTTAAAGGGAAAACCACAAAGATATACAGTAGGAATGGGGAAGGAATAGTACAAATGTGAGGGATGCAGCAGCAGGAGGAATGTGAAAAGATACTTATTTAATGTTGGCTGGTAGTACAGCTGTCTGGAAGAACAAATTCTGTTTTGTGACAGATGTTGAAATTTTAAAATATCTTTACATTCTCTGTGGGAATGAAAATGATCTCTATTGAAAAAGTTCACCAAAAATAAATAAAAGCAAGGCCTGTCTCCACTCTGCATAGCTAATAACCAGCTTCAGTCTTTCTCTTTTCTGCCATTTGGCATCTCCCCTACTGACACGGAAAACCTTGACCCTCTACTGATCCAACACCCTTCTTCTGTCCCTCTTTCCTTTCCACCAGGACAAATGATACCTCAGTTCTGGTGGTTCCTCAACCTGAAGAAGAACTATATTTAATTTGAAAGGGAAATGTTGAAAGCTTTTGTCATGCTATTTGTTGTGGATCCTTGGAGATGACTGGTGTTAGCTTTACAATACATGTTGCACCAAGGGCTTATGAGCAGAACGGTGCTTCTTCAAACAAATAAAAGTATTCTTTTTTCCTTCCAAAATATATCTTGATCTGTAAAACATCTAAGATAGCAACTCCAGCTTGTCAGAAAGCAGCAAATACTTATTTGTGAAGGCAAGCAAAGAAAGAGTAAACCTAGGTTAGGCAAGGTAAAGCTGAAATGCAAACACTTCTTTAGAATCTGGTCTTATTCCTGGGTGAACAGCGTTCATCCCAAGGAAAACTGTAGTTTAAATCTCTGGCAATGTACAGAAATAATTTATAGACTCATAGCTTCTCTACTACTTATGATCAAGTTTCCAGAATTTTTTCCTATCTGACCTAAAGTCATCAATTCACAGGCTCTACTTCATGAAATCCATTGTGATTCCTCTTATATATATGCCCTCTCCTGCAAGCATGCTTCAGCTGGTTTACACTTGCCATGATTGAATTCATACTTTCTAATAAAATTTGTAAAGGAGTATGCTATGATGCTACAATGTGCTTGATCTCATATATAACCACAGTGTAATGATAAATGAAGTGATCTTTATGATGTATAAACTCCAGGGTGACACGCTGTGTGTCTATAAATGTTAGGTACCGTTATATGCTCTCCCAGGCCATGGACCATTTCTGGTCTTTACTCGCTAATATAATTTGACTCTAATTTCCTCTATAGAAGGGATTAAACTGGAGGCACCTCCTACCTCCACCTCCTAACACCACTTAGAAGCATTTGATGTATGAGTTAATTTATTCCATCTAATAATTAATCATTTTCTCTCTCATTGTAAAAATGTACAATGTCATCTACATTGCCTCTATTCATTTTACCATCAATATAGTAAGTGACATTTCCTGTAATTAAGTAGAAATATTACATTAAACAATTAAGATGCATGCATAACGTGGCCTATTCTGAAAAGTGAAACTGATCTTATGTACTGCACACGCCAGTGTAATTCTGTAATCCACATCTGAAGCCACAAAACACGGAAAAGAAATACACATAAATGACACTTCTAGTAATCTGGGCTTTTTGGGTGCCTGCCTTGAGCGGCCTTTAAAAAGCCCAATGATTTTCAGGAACAGGATATCAGCAATAATGTAGCATCGTTAACGTTGGGCCACATTGCTGTTTATGCCGCCCATGTACTTATAGCACAAAAGAGGAGTTCCATGGTGTTACTTCTGCTCTACCCTTTGGTCATTAAGGATTTCATAAAGACCATCATCCCTCTCCGTTCTCCTTCGAATGATGGAATAAAGATGAAAGATACTCAAAAAGTGCAGGAGTCCCTCTAGGAAGATCCTTGATTTGAAAGTACTAAACAATTTTCCATCCTAAAGAAAGAACATTAAAATCTATAAAAAGTTAAGAAGTGCAAAAATGAGAACATATTCAATGCCTAAAGCTGAAAAATGTTGTAATGAAAAGACCAACTCAATAGGGGGGGTTTGATAATGAACTAAAAAATAAAGGCCAGAGGTCTCTTTTGCCTTCTTCCATTTTTCTTATTATTTTTAATATAAGATAGAAGAAGTCTCTCAAATGCACAGTCTGTTGAACTAACAATATGCCACATTGAAAGCTACCAAGAGATAACACAATGAATGTTCGGTTTATAACTTTTAAAGGATATCGAAGTGGTGCATATAAGAACTGGAACTATCACGCTAGGTTAGACCTACAGAGTAAAAGACTGCAGCTCATCATTAATGCTGTCTTTGACATATCTGGTCATCACAGATAAATGAGATGGTGGTATGAGACTATCTATCAGACAGGTGTGATATAATCTGTCCCTTCGGTCAGATATCGCCTTCTTTTTTACAGCAGCATAACTCTCATTTTGACTGAGTTAAGGCTTGGAGCACAAGGTTTAACGGTCAATAAGTACTCTTACATTGTTTGCTTATCATTTATTATAACTTCAGGTACCGTTGTTATCCATGTAAATATTCAGTGTCACTCAGAATCTTCCTAGAGTTACTGGTCTGATTTCCTCTGAGAATGAATTCTGCCACCTATTTACACACTGTAGAAAATGTGTTTCCTTATAGTGTTTTCCAGTCTGTCTTTTTTTTTCTTACTTTTCTCTGTTATTATACTATTTGTCAAAGAAAAGAGATATTCTTATTCTACCACTTCAATATTATCCACTATTTTATATACTTTTTGATGCATTTGCTCTTATTCCTCTCCTTTCTAAATCAAACCATTTCATCTTTTCAATCTCTTTTCTCAAAAGCTTTTTCTTGCTTGCGATCACTCTCATTATCTTTCTCTGAACATTTTCTCATATATGATACATAAATATAAGACTTTGTTCTGTAAGATCCTGAATACTGTTTGTGACCCACCAGATACCTAATTTAAAGCATGCAAATATTCTCTCTGCTCTGAGTGGGACTTGTCATATAATTAAGTAAACGTTTAAAGACACTGCTGGTTAATGTTGCCAGATATATGTTTGTGCCTACAACCAAAAAAAAAACACATACAGTTTTTATTCGTCACCCTAGAAGGACAATTTATACAGCTATTGATTTCAGCCATATACTCACATGGTTAAAAATAAGCTCATAGTTAAGACTTTGTTTCTTCAGATTAATGCCAATCTGCATATGTTTGTTCCTGGAAGACCACACACTCGCTACAAGCATACCCTGTGACAATAATCTGCATAGAAATAAAGTGATATAGCAAAAGAAAAATTACTACAAGCCAACTGAATTATGAAACCAAATTACAGCCAAACACAATGACAATAAATACTTTCATCCACAGGCAATAAAATCCTGCATCATTAATAAAGCTAAGTGGAGAAAAATTTTGCTTGTCAATTTCATTTATAACTTAAATTTTATACTTTACCCTTACACGTTAGCTCAGTGCATTACACATCTCTCAGACAATTCCCCTCTGGCCCCAGCAATCATGAGTTACTGTGGTTTCAAAAAGTGGTGAACTGGGTAAATGGAAACTGATTTTCAAGGATGAAATAATGGCCTAATTCCAGAATGTAGCAGTTTTAAAAGAAAGACAGCTGAGACAGAGAAATAGCAAGGAACTGATGATACAGAGTTTAAAACTGCAAGTCCTCATGGATGTGGGAGACAAATCTGAGAGGAACTTAGGAATCATACTTATTAGAAGCATACTTAAGCTGTTTTGAGATTAATAATTCATGAGTTTGTATGTGCCACCAATAACGGCTACAAAAAGTGCTGTTTCTGACCTTCCTGGTGATTCAAACGCTAAGCCCGTTCTATATCCTAGCTTGTACAGGCCATTCAAGAGCCTTACCAAATTGAAAGAAAGGATTGAAAAATAAGGTGATAACCACTTTACTCTGTTGCCCGGTTTCAAGAAAAGCCAGGAAGAAATAACAGCAAATTGTCTCACAACTAGCTATGTAGTATGAGGGGTTGGTGTATCAGTGGTGTTAGTGAAGAAGCACCTCAGTAACAGTGCATTTGGCTCTCTTTAGTAGATGTAAATCAGGATAACACCACTGATAGCAATATACAGAGGCTGTCTGGGATCTGGTCGTGAATATTCTTTGCGATATCATTAGTTCAAGCACCCAGTCACGGGAGATTTACTGGATAGGGACCCAGCATAACAAGTGTTTCACATATGAACCAGTGATATTTGAGGGAGAGAAGAGAAACAGATGGAGACAAAACTTCTAGGGTTATAAACTTCTAGAGAAAGCAAAAAACTCATCTGCAGGCATCCAGGGAAACAGATCAAAAGGACTAATGGGCTAGATGTTGGGCTTCTCTTGAGATCTCCTTTCTACCAACTACAGAAACTAATCATTACTACCACCTCTTGTCCTTTCAGCCATTTAAAAGAATATAGCATGCCTGCTAGAGCCAGATGTTAGTTTTGTTTTTATTTTATGAGTGAGTGAGCAGTGAAATAGATCTTTTACTATCTCATTGCACTTATTTTCTTGTTCTATGTTTTTATGTGAGGGCACCTTATGAACACCCAGTTGTAAACTGCAAAGTTTATGGTTTATTCCTGTAATATGTTTCATATCGAAGCTGACAACTCTGTTGCAGTAGACGAAATTCAATCTAAGGAAGAGAAAGAGAAGCCTAGAAGCCAAGGAATAAAGAAAAACAGAAGAAAATGCACATCAGCTGTAAACTAAAGGAGCTGGTAAAGATTCTGAGGAGGCTTCAACCTAACGACCATGGCAGTCAGTGGAAATACTGCTAATGACTTTGGGTTTCAGTACTGCAATTCTATAATGTTGATTTCATTTATCTGGTAGCAAAAGAACTTTCACAAAACTATTCCAAAGCAAAAACTATGCTAGAATCCTTGGAATTCACAAAGGCATGGATTAAACTAGTGTTATTAACCCAACCTCTCTATTTGAAATTCCTGTACATACATAATACACTCAACTCCAAATCATTTCCAGATTCCTAATGATTCCCAGTATTATTACCGCTACTTGGTTCCAACCTTCTACATTTAAGCTCTTACTATAACCTTTGAGGCTTTCTGGATCAGGAAAGATTTATACTAGGCTGGAGATCAAAAGGAAAGATTTATTATAAGAGTAAACAAATGCACATCTCACCAGCTTCATCTGAATCTATCCAAATTGTAAGAATCTTGTGTTAGATCTTGTGTTGCGAAGAATTATTGCTTGCTAGTATCTACCAGTTGAGTTCCTTTTTGCAGTAAAACTTTCCGCTATAAATAGTGTTAAAAAGTGTAAAAAATATAACTGAAGTATAGAATATATCTTTTCCTGGCAAAACTGGCACCCTTATGCACTACCAGGCTAAAGGGGACTAATTTATCCCATCACATAGCATATGCTGAAGTCCATTCTTCTACTGTGAAATGCATATATATGTATATTTTAAGCCTAGTTTTAAATCATTTAAGTAAATATTTACATGTGCTTCTGTATTTTACCTAGAGAGCTGAATCTTAAGGACAGAAATCTGATTATGAAGAACTTAATAATTCAGTTACTGACAGATACTTTCCCACGGGGTTAAATAGGAGATTACCATTTGCTTCAATGGGTGTGTGTCACAACATTCAAAAGCTGCATGAAAATCAGGTATCTGAGTTAGATAAATCTCAATTTGATTGAATTCCTTTAAATAAAATTTTTCTAATTGAAAATATGCAATTTGGAACATACTTTTATACCAATATATCCAATGGTAGATTTTGCGTCATTAAAATTTCTTTGCATTGTAGCTTTGTGATCTGTATCCTTAAACACTTAGTAATAGAGTCCCGATTTGGTCCTTTTATCTAATGAATAACTTTTCAGAGGCAAAAGCTGCTTTCTGACTTTGCACCTTATTGATCCCTAGTGAATTCTCAGTGAATTACAATTCTGTGCACTAAAGAGAAAAAAAAGTCCCTATTTTTCTTATTAATTGAATCAGTTGTAATTGTGTACGATTCTTCATACTGAAGAAAGAGGCCTTAGCTAGATAGATTGAATGACCCAAAACAGTTTTGAAAATGGGTTACCACTACTGTAATGAATTTCTTGGGAAAGGAATATCCTGGGAAGAAGACAGTAGGCTCCACACATTTTCTCGCTTCATTGGTAGCAACTGGCAGAAAGGCAGAATATCTCCCCCTGCCCATGATAAGGTACTCCAGATCATCTGCAGTTCTTTAATTCTCTTGGTATGATGCATTGTGGCAGAAGCTCTACTGCTGGCAGAGCAGAACCCAGCATTACTGTATCAAAAAGCGACTCATGAATGACTGGCTGAGATGTCCTTTTTGCTGGTCACTGATTTAGGGAGGAAGCTGCCGCTCCTGAGCTGTGATGATGCTCCATATTCTGATCTCCACTTCAGCATGTTCCTGAACAATCTTTGCCATAACTATACACGGGTAGCTGAAGGCAAGAACCAATTGAAATAATCACAAGGGAACTATCAAACAAGGGAGAGGAAAGAGAAGTAACCCGTTACTATGAAGGTTATCTGCTGAATAAGCCCCAAAGAGTCATAGAGTTTTGGTTTTGGTTCCAGTCAATGTATCTGTAAATTTAAACACGGCACAACTAGTTCTGGAAACTGAGGAAAATGTCTGGTTTTCAAACTACTGGGGATAGAGACTGTCTCTCATATTGAGCTAATTCAGTGTCTGGTCCAGTAGAAACCCATTTTCATCTGGATTTTCCAAGGGCAATAACATCACCTCACTTTTTCTTATTTTCAGTGTGTTTTTGGCTATATGCCAACTTTTTCATGTTTTCTTTCATTTTTTCAACCCATCTTTTCTGATGTCTCAATGATTGTTTCTCATTAGTCCTCATTTCAGTATTCCCCAGCCTGCAGATACCCACTTATTGTCTTATATAACACAGATGTCTTTAAAAGATTTCCTCTGATGGTGAATTGCTGGCCTCATGACTTACACAATTTTCATTTGTGCCTATCTCTCTTGATCATCCCAGCATCCAACTAAGCATTCTGGTCCAGCTGTGTAAAGTGTATATTGGCCTTTCCTCCTCACTGGTCAGCATTCTGGAACACACACATAGCCTAATCATGCTCCTATATAATTTGCAAATTAGTATCACATAATATCCTTGCAGACTGTGTTCATCATCTCTGTGATTTGCATTTAATTCTCTTGATAAAAGTCATTAACTTCTACTATGCAGGATATAGACTCCAGTTTCCCAGGCTTAATGGAGTCAATAGATAACTAGTAAGCATAGTTAGCGGAGCATAGGGCACACCGCTTTTCCTTAAGGAAACATCTGAAATATTTCGGACGTAGTACTCTCTAAAAATGTCTCTTCCTTTCCATTGACTTTAAGGGGAACTCAGAAACAGCCACCCAGCTGTAGACATCTATGGTTTGGATTTCTAAGCTGTGACATGTATCTTCCCTTAATGACCACGTTGTTGTTTCCATCAGGTTACAACTGTAAGCAGAGTTAACACCACAGTGCAAATAATAAAGAATAAAACCCTCTAAAAGAAATACTAGGCTGTGAAATAATCTAACCAGGAGAGTGATGGAAAACTATTGGAACATCAGAGGCTAAACAGGACAAAGATATAGAAAATATGTTTCTGTGATTAAAAATATTTAACACTGCTAAAGCTTCCCATAAAGCAGTTTCTTGCTATTGCCTAAACAAAAATGACCAAACTCAAACCCATAAATCTTCTATAAATATGTATGTTCCAAGTTTCTATTCCATATCCTTACATTAACATAAGGCTGTTGTGCTGACATAGTAACTGTAGTGAAACAGGGAAACAAAATAATAGAAACTGAAACTACACTACTGAAGTCTGGCTTTATTTCTTTCTAGCTATTTGAGATGGAAGCTTTTATTTAATTGGCAATAATTACCTTTAATTGTCAGACACAAAGAATATTTTCTGTTGCTGCTGTCCCTCTAGAGACGGAGTTAAATACGGATATCATTAGAGTGTCTTCTGTCTTTTAGGCTTCCTGAGTCAGAAATAGTTGTTTTTGATAAATGTACAGTGACTTTTGTGGTTAAACCCCTTCAGATTCTTCAGGCCTTCAAATTCTTTGGACCCTAAAAGCAAAAAAGGTATTACACTAGACACAGCACTAGATGAGGAAATGAATGTGAGGCTGTCCTTAGAAACACAAGAAACTGCTAAAGAGACAAGGAAGGTGAAGTGTAAAACAAAGTAATAGAAATGAAGCAATTACAGAAACCACTGTGAGAAACATCACAGCCAAAAGAATTTTTTCTGACTAAGTTTTTGACTTCACATCACAGTTTGTTTTACTCTTACATGGATTCACAGAGATTATTACAGCAGGTAATCAGGAGAGAAAACTCTAGGAGCTCATTTTATGTTACAGGAATTAAAGGATTAAACATCTACACTCAATGACTGTGTTGTCATATGTTCCTGTGTAGCCTAGTAGTAAATCCTCAACGAACAGTAAGGTTGCTATCCACTTCACCTTTCTGAGGGCTCATCCTGGCTACTAGTCATATCAGGTATTAATATCGGGTAGGTTAAAAAGCACAGTGGCATCACTACTGAAGACGAGATGGTCCAGGATATACACTGAGGTACTCGCATGGTGTAGGTGATGGGTCTGATTTAATTTGTTCCATGGGCCAAGACACAGTAACTCATATTACATGAGCTAGTCCCTGAACTGGAAGTGCAACTGTGCTGTACCCAAAAGCAGTACAGTATGACGCTGTGCCTGAGCTAAGCCTCTCAAGAGCAGAAAGTGAGAAGAGAAATAAATTATGACCGCATCAGGAATCTTTCATCTAGCAAAACTGTGTAAAGGTGCATTCATGAAAATAAGGATCAGGACCAACGTCTCTTACTACATACATGTAAAATGCTACTAATCCTCTCCAAAATAAAGATAGAGATTTTTAATGGCATCTATTCAATTTCATTCACTTTGATTTAAATAATAACCAAGAGGCTCCCAACAAAATGCTCAAACACCTTAATGCACCATTAGCAATACAATTAAATCACAGCAGTGCCAAACATCTGATCAAGAACTTAGCCAACCTACAAAATTACTTTTCTAACTTTTCATTCCCTAGAAAGCTCACACTCAGTTCCTGTCCATCTAATTTACTTAGCCCTCTTTGAGAATCCCTGAGCAATTTTAGTGGAGCCTTGGAGGTCTGAAGGCACTGACAGAAAACCAACTCAGTTTGTTAAAGGTATTTGTCAGTGCAGATACATGAAGAAGCACAGAGCCATGAGGTTTTTCAGACAAGCCAGATAAAGGAGGAAGAATAAATTGCAGCTGTGTAAAGCAAGTACTCTCTTGCACTTCGACTTTGGTAAAGCAAAGTCCCACCCATTACATATAACTTGCTATTTCTCTCCCAACTCCTTTCTCAAGAATACCAGGCAAAAAAACCTACCTCTGAATCATATGTCAGAGAAAGAGATTACTTCCCTCCTGGAGAGCTGGGGTAGAAAAAACAGAACCTTGAATCACAGTTCTTCTTCCAGTCTGTGGCTGAGGTCTCTTACTGTTGGCCCAAGGCAAAGTCCCACATTTGCTCTATGGCAGCAGAGATGTAAGCCACTTCTCGGCTGTGACTTTCACACAGTCAGCACAGCTGTGCCAGCCAGCAGATCCCTTTGGAATACTCCGCTGCTAATGCAGCTTCACTCTTGCCCCACTGACACAATCTCAGAAGGACCTAAAAATAACCAAAAGAATTCACTCAATGCTGAAATAAACACAAGGGGCCAGATTGTATTGATGTAACTGAGATGAGGAATGTATTAATGTATTTGGGCTGTTGGTGTTCATCTTACAATCAGATTGCAGCAATGTGCAGATGTCTGTGACATACTGACTTAGCCTACCATGGAGAAACAGCAGTCAGCCACTGTGTGATCTGGACTTGCAATCAGTAAACAAAAAAACCAAATATGTATTCTTTAGTAGTTTCCAACAATTTTAATAATGCCTTCTGACCCAGCTTTTCTGAAAACTGTAAGCAACATTTAATTGTCATGATATCTTCCCTCTCTTACTCTTGGATTCATCTACTCTGAAGATCACATAGCTAAATTATCAGCTTAATTTTCAACACTTTGGCCAGCTATCTTATCAGGCTCCCCAATAGTGCTTGCATCATTATTATGATAAAGAAGATCCAAAGCACGAATGGCTTATTTCCCTGCAGCAAAGCGCCCCTGAATAAAATAAAAAATGCTTCACATTCCTTCTGTTCAAACAATGCCTGCAGCCACAGAGTGGGTGACATTACTGAGAACAACAACATCTATTCAAATGTGTAAAGCAAGCATTTGATAGAGATGCTTCCTCTGACACAATAACTTCACTGAATGAGCTGTTAGCTTATTTAGTTTCTACGCTTTGAAGTATACAGTTTGAAAAAGTCAAGCACATACCAGCAATCCTAGATTCCAGTTTATTAGCTCAAGAAATGTTTTCAATTTCATACCGAAAAGAAGCAAAAATGTGACAGCTTATTTTATTTACTTGGCTTTTGCTGATTGAAAGAAGTGACAGTGAGCATTAATTTACTATACAGTTGTGAAGAGATATGCAAAGAGCTATGAATTTCTAGGAATCATCTTTTTTACTCCATATTACATAACCTTATCCTTTGCAGATTTCACAACTGACATCCCACAACTCTCAATCCTATGGAAGATGTCACCTAATGTGGATACATCATATGCATTTGTCTAATAGATCAGTACACATGGTACTTATCTCTATGTATTTCAGCCTGCAGCTGATGTTGATGTCAGTAGAAATTATTTTATCAAGTAAATCAGTCATTCAGATATTGCTGGCTATGAAGGATTCCTGGTTGGTCGGGACAACTCACAAAAATAAGTAAGTAAACAAGTAAACTCCCTACTGAAAAAAAGTTTCTAAATAAGCCAGAAGCTACTGTCTTACATTAAGTGGAGAAAAGAGGGAAAGAATCAAAGAAACAGACCTCAGCTGAATAAAACTGATCTTCCTTCAGGATAGAAGATGCTTTTATTGATAATATACATAGACCGTCGTCTTCATTGCAGCTAGGAAAAAGTCCTTGCTATGAAATGTAACTAACCTCACAAAATGAATCCAAATTATGGGGTTCAATAACAGTCCTAAATCACACTTACTTTGTTTATATAAACTGGAAATAGTTTGCATTGCTTGCTACTTTTTGAACTTCATGAATCTTGATTTTGTAATATACTCTAATTCCTTACAAGATTTCAATACATTTTTTTGAAAAGCTGGGACTGCCAACACCGCAAAAGTATTTACACTAACAGGGAGATGTGACGTCTTTTAAGATCATTAGAAGCATTAAAAAGGATTTATAAACATAACAAATGGGTTTACAAACTATGCACCAAATGTTACTGTTGGATGTGCAGAGATTCTAGGCCAACTTCCCTTAACTGAGCACAGAGACTCCACATACAAAGGATACAAAGAGAAATAAAATATACATAGTGTCCTGTTAAACATTTCGTGAAGCAGTTCTTAAGCATTTCTTCAAAAATCTCAGCTCTAATCAGATATGGTATATTAACTTATAATATTTTGGAACATTTAATCCAAAATAGTTATCGTTATATTGTGATATAGACACTGCTTTGAAACCTGCATAGTTAAGCAAGAGCCTCATACTTAATATGGAATAATTTGAGCTGATTTTCATTAATTGGGCTAGGAAAATAGGGTAATTGCTGTATATTAACTAAGATGCTGGAGCTAACATTCTCATTTTATGATGAAAGTATAGCTGGAACAGTGATTTCAGGAGGTTAGGACACACAACCTCAAGTCGATATGTGGCAGACAGACTTTGGAAATGGCCTGTATCTTTTTATGGAATGATATGGATTTTCAAGGGTTTGACTTTTTTTTTTTTTAATGCAGAACAGGCCATCTGCCAATTTATCAAATTTTCGTTGTGATTATTTCAAAGCATTCTGATTATTCCGTGTTCTAGGTATAGGAGAACGTTTGTGTACTAGGCAACTTCCCACTGTCTAGTATTATACCAGTAATGAAAGTGCATTACTGAGTCAATTAGAAATCTACTGAGGTCTACTGTAAAGTTTTCATTGATAACAAGTGTTTTTTCTGCAGCTAAAAATCTTTTATGGAAGGAGAGGAGAATTAGTCCCGTAGTAGAATAACAAAACTTCTTTTACAGTACGACAACAGCTTTCCAGGGGGAACATAGGCTATATCAATGTTGCCTACACTTACTCAGATCTTTCAAACATCACAAGAATTGCTTATGTAGTTTCATTTAACGGATAGAAAATAAATGGCTTTAGGCAACTATACAGACAGATCATTAAATTCTAAACAGCTTTAATATCTGTTTCAGAAACATATAAAAGTGATAGTTTTAAATATCAGTGTTATTTTTCTTGAGTACATTACAGAGAGCTTTCAGCATGCCTGCAGATATGCAAGTAATCATTACCTACACACAAAAGGTCAAGAACCATCTAAACTACGCAGGTTTATATGATCCAAAGGTTTTGTTAACTATTCAACAGCCGATGATGTCATTAGAGAGCATCTTATCGAGTGAGTCAGTTGAGAAGGAAATCAAGAATGTTTCAACTTAAACAATCCCTCAGCAAGAGCTGCCCTGCTCAGAAGTCCTATTTAATGAATTTGTAAACTGCACTATAAAGCAAAAGGAAATTCTGACTGCTCATTTGCCTTGTTTATATCTTCTTTAGGAAACATCTGCTAGCCATTCTGCTGCTGCTGCTGCTGCTTCTTCCCCCCCCCCCCCCCATTATTTACTTACATTGCTATTGACTCAGGGATTGAAGGTTTAGGTACTCTTTTATTTTTTTTAAATCGGGCATTTCTGGGTTTATTTGAGGTCACCTAAGGAATGAAGAAACTATCAACTGTTTGCTGGAGTGTAAAGGGGGAGGTGATTTTCCCCAGGGGGTAGAATTGCAAACTGTTTATATGGCTGGAACAGAAGACAGCTTTTTTTGAATGTTTTGCTTCTCTTGCAACTGTGCCACCACACATCACACATACACAATCCCGAGCTATTAGGTTGACTCAAAATGCATTTTGAAAAATCCACGCAAACCTGACTGCTACAAACCTGACATTTTATTAACAAGACTTATATTTGTGAGCTGTGTAGCCCCAACTTCACTGAGGAATTTAAAAGGTCACTGCAGGCACCAAATAAGGCTTCAAACTTTTAAGACCTGCTGTGAAGGACAGCTGGCATGGCATGCAGAACTCTGCCATGGGGTGATAAAAAGAATGAAGTGAATATTTTAGCAGTGAGCTGTCACTAATTAACACTAAATTTATTTACTTGAAAGATAAATATATTTGGAAATGGTAAACGCTCCAGAAAGAATGTTTGGCCGTCAGTTGTGCAAGTGTTAGTTAAGTAGGAAACACACAGAACGTGCCTTGGCTAGGATCTGAAGCATCAAGGCTGAATATCTTCAGAGCTGGAGTTGTGTGGCTGTTAAGCTGGATGCTGATTTCACACGGATTGCAGAAAATCTGCTGGCTACAGTGGAATGACCCCTGATTTACACTCTTTTAAAATGCGAGTAGAATAGCATTTTTTGAACACAACTTCTAACACTTAAAAACTTTCCTGGAACTCCACAGCCCAGTGACAACCGACCCCCAGGTGCTGTGGGATGTCAGCATTTCGAATCAGCAATTCCCAAGACTTTAAACTGGTGTATCACAAATAAGATTTATTAGTAAAGGTGCTTCTCTTGCATTTAGCTCTATTTAATGGGAATGACATAACTGATAGCACTGCCTTGTATTCCCAGTAGGGGCAGAAGTGTGAGGGCTCTGAAGATGGAGGTGTAAAAAAAAGTTCAGACTGAACTTCTTCTCCGTGGATATTTTACGCTTGTTCCTTGCTCATTGCAAGTTTTAATACATCTGAAATTTTGACTTCAGTGCATTTGTTTTTTTTTTCTTTTTGTTTTGGTTTTTGTTTGTTTGTTTGTTTGTTTTTCATACGAATGTAAAACAGAGCAGGGCCGAAGCTTTATCTGCTAATACAGAGTAACCATATAAGGTTTATCCTACCCATTCGTATGACATGTGAAAAAAGGCTGGTGAAAAATTGAAGGCCGTGGAGAGTCCTGCATAGATATGCTAACAGGAACTGGAGGGGAGAGGCTAAAATATGAATAATTAATCATTGTAATTTGAAAATGCTTCTTTTGAGAATGACCTTTAAGAGCTTCAACTGTCACCACGCAGATTTTTTCTTGAAAGAAGTTCAAGATGTCCATGATGCCCCCACATGAAGTCAAAAATGTTTCCTTTGGCATTAAATATATTTGATCCCTGTGGCAACAGGGATCAGACAAGTCCTTGTGGACTCCTTCAAGGAAGACCACATCCCATGCCAGCAGATCTCAAGCCATCTTGGCTGTGTGTGACCACAAAGAACTTCATGTGTGGCTACTGCACCAAATCATATTCTCTGAAATACATCCAATTCAAAGCTTTAATAGGTGTTGTTAGTTTGCAGTGGCCACGTGTGCGATTCTCAACAATAAATACCCTTGAGAACTGGTATCCTAGGATATGCATGTACAGTACCAAACCCACTCAAGCTACTCAGTAAGAGGTTAAATTCCCGGACAAGTAGACCACACAATAAGAAACTGTCTGCCCATGTACATCATTCACACTTGCAAATTGCCAAAGACTCGCAGACAATGGAAGACCAATTGTTTTAAACTGTCTTTTAAACTGTGCTGCCCAGCCAGAGGAACTGGAAAGCACATATACAGGATCTCCAGGACGGCATTTGAGCCAGTGAAAGAGATGTGCTTATCAAGGTGCTGACTGAACAGATTCTACCGTGTTAACTCAGAATCCATTTCCTTCTGCCAGATATTAAATAGCTATTAACCTCATCTCGGCATGACATAATTTATTTTTAATATATCCTTTTTATTTCAGACTCACTTAAACAATCAAGCCAAAGCAAAGAAATAGATCTGAGCCATTCCATATGACATCATGCTTTGTTCCCAAGTGAGAACATATATGTGAATTGTATTTATCTGCAAGTCTACCTGTAAGGTTACTTTGGTTCTTTGTGCCACAGGGTTCAATTGGAGTCCATTCTGCGCAAAACCACTGCAAGGGGAAGTGAACCTAAAACACTGTAGCAGTACCTCAGAACTTTTATAGCTCTGGGACTCTTCAGTCTACAGTATAATACAGTACAATATAGTGAAGCTTTTGGACGCTTAGATGACACTGAGCAGAGAAAACCCATTGGAAGATTGCAGTGCTCTAGAGCTGCCTCTCCACTGGAAGCTATGAGAAAGGGAACAGTACAGAAGCAAATCAAAAAATTCTATGTCATCCTAGGACACCCTATAACAAAGAAATTTCCCAGTCATAAACTCTAGACAATGTATAACCCTTTTGAATCTCTGGAATAACATACAGGGATGTTGAATGGAAACATGAGATTGTCTTTTTGTCTGCTTTTCCCTTACAAATCTTAAATTCACAACACATTCTATACTCTAAAATAAAACCCCAGAAGCACTAATGCATAGTCTATAGGACTGAAAAGAGAAGCAAAGAAGTGGGCAGTCTCAGAATAGTTTTCTTTGTAATTGCCTACTGCAGCTGGAATGAAACATTCTCTTAAACTATGCTTTATTCCTTCTTTTTTGTTGTTTGAAAAAGCGCAGAGACACTGCCAAACTGAAACATTCAGACTCCAGTCAGCGTTAAATGATTGAAGATGATGTGCTTCCATATAGTACAGTACCTCATTAGATCATGGTCTAATCAAGCCATAAATGAAACATGTCAAGTCACTGGCTAGCCAAACTGTCTCATTAGTATCTCAATCCCTACTTTCAAAAAAAACTCCATAAAGAGCTACATTCACAGCAGAAATATTTTTGTCTTGTAAAGAGTATGATGGTGAATAATGTCTAGTTAATTAGTTTCTTCAGTATCCTCAGAAAGTGTTTGAAGTTTAATTCTGCGAGCTTCAGAGCATTTGCAACTCACATCAGCCTAATAGAAGTTGATACCATTGAACTACGTCTGAACTAGTATGTAGGATCCATCTTACCTATTGACCTGTGTACTGCAGAACCAGTGCTTGATTCCAGCAGTTATCAACCCCCTAATGCTGAACTTACAGGCATGATGTCAAATTTGTAACTTTGAGGGTCCTATTCCGTCCTGTATTTGATAGTATATTTGGAACCATTACGCTGAAAGCACTGAATGTAGGACACTTATTAGCAGCAACTCCACAATTCCTTAAAGCTTACTTTCGTGTATTCTGCTCTTCCTCTCTACTACCTGTTAGTAAAGTCAAGGCTAGAGGGGTAGTCATGAAGCCCATAGGCCTTTTCTTAGAAAAGGTCTGTTTTAGAGGTCAGAAGAAAGGCACAGACAACTTTGGCAAGACTGAGGCCAAAACTGGCTCAAAACTGGCTTAAAACTGGCCCCACACTTCTTTGTAAGTGAACCTTGTTGGCAATCTTCAGCGTCTTGCTTCTCCTGGCCATCATCTTAACTATAGGGTTCCCACTAAAATCTTTCAATAAGAATTGTGTTACAGGAATGCAACCAATTCTAATGTATATATAGCAGCAAAAGCCTGACATCCAGCACATTGCAGATGATGGCATGGTAGAGAAATATAGCTCAAAGGTTCATATAAATATTAGCATGGGATCTTCAAATGTCCAGCTGAAGTAGACATGATCTCAGTCCTTAGCCTCTCCTCTAGAAAGTACAAAATAGTAATAATAAATATTCATAGTAAATAATGTTCAATGGAAAAAGTGTAAGACACTCACTGATTATTTTGGAGAGCTGCAGGACTGAAATGACCTCTTTGTAACTTTAGACAATTTTCTAAAAATAAAACTTTTAAGTTTCTTAAATAGAGAGCTTAAATCCTGGCATTACTGATGTAAGTGGGAGGTTTTTTGACTTCAATGGATTATGTTTTTTTCACTGACTGAAGGGGAGCAAACTGTGTAATATGTTTAGTATTTGGAGGGGAAAAAAGGAAGGAGTGCTGAATTTGCTGGAAGATGGCCTGGAAGACTGAAGCTGCAAACATGAAGCATATGTGTAATTTAAAGCAAAGGGGCTCCTCACATGCTAAGGACATTAGCAAGTCATCGTAGAATCAGGCTTTTGAACATTCTTCGAGAAAGGTCACATGCATTACGTGTGCTTGGAGCACATCCCCTTCACAATATTGCTTAGACTTCAGTAAGAGATTGCTATTACATTAATCTTGGTAGGAATAACACAGCATAACTGCTTTTTTTTGTTGTTGTTGTTGCTTTAGGGCTTGAAAACTTGAAAACCTTTCTCTTCATTAAGCTTCTTTCCCACTCCCCTCACTTTTGGAAATGAGAAATCTTTAGGTTAAGAAAGAGGATTAGATAACTATTATGATAAGTTAATTTAATGCATATAAATTCCTCTTACATCATGGTTGGTGCTCAAAAAATGTAAAATGTATCCATCGGAAATAACATTTAACTTTGTTGGTCATCTAATATCATCACATTATGCAGCAGTAGGTTTTATTTTTAAATTTACTGAAGCTTTCTTACCTCAGAACTAGAAAATTTCAAAACTAGTATTCCTAGACTTCAGCAAAATTCATTCTTTCTGTAATCTTTTCAAAATAGATCAAATATGCAAAAAAAAGCCTTTTCTAATGAAACTGTACCAGTGAAGGTTACCCAGTGCTACTTCTAAAAAATTAAAAGATCACACAAAATAGTGGAAATTAAATTTAAAAATGCAGAGCAGGTAATAAATTGTATTTTTCTACTTTCTTTTTTTAAAAGAGGAAAGCTGCAAATGACAAAACTCCTCAACTTCCAAGAGCAACGAGTGATCTGTTTGTCTTAGGCCACCATTAATAACACAGTTTAGTCTTGGGAAATGGTAGGAGTCAATGAAAGCAAAGTGCTGCTATTGCAGTCACTGAAGTATGTGCCTGACTTTAGCTACAAGAGCTGTGACCCAGTGTGTGCAACATGTCCGTGGGTTTAGCTGCATGCTTGGGACCTTAATTTCAGCAAGCACTGCTCATGTGCCTGTGACAAATATTGTTTTAGTTCTGCTGCTATGAATCCGGGCAGCTACAACTTTTCAGAAGCAAAGTGTGTGCAGAGTGTGGTGTTAAAAAAAAAAAAAAAAGTAGCTTCCAATTGAGGAAATAAAATGCCTTTTAAAACGTCTCACACTGGATCAGCCACAACATGTATCAGACAACATTACTGCTTTTTTATTACAGTGGTATTCCTCGTCATATTTGAATACTGTCTTTTCCTTTCAGTGTAGCTCTCCCTGCAGTTGATTCGCTTGCTCTATTTTTGCATTCTCTCCTCTGCAAGTATAACAAATGGGCAATATGACTGGTATTTCAGCCAGCAAAACCAGTAATCTTTCCCTCATGCTGGCATTTCACCTTTGACTCACCGCTCTGGAATCCTGCCGGATACAAAGCTCAGACGTTGTCAGGCTGCGGTCAGGGTTGCACAAAGCAGGTGATAGCTATGAAACATGTCACTAATGACATCACCAGTAATGTCTGTGCACTGCTGCTATTGCTACATATTATTTGCCTCAGTGATGCTACAGATTGGATTAAGATGATGTTATATACCAACAAGAATTTAAAATTATGTTTTAAATATCTTCATCACACATTTCGCTTTTGCAAATGAAACTAAATCTCCCCTTCTTCCATCTCTTCCCTCCCCCTGCCACATTATGTCACTGATCAAGTGACACGGAAGCATTCATAGAATCACAGAATCACAGAATCACAGAATGGTTGAGGTTGGAAGGGACCTCTGGAGATCATCTAGTCCAACCCCCCTCCTCAAGCAGGGTCCTCTAGAGCGTATTGCTCTACGCTGGATGCATCCAGGGTCACATCCAGACGGGTTTTGAACATCTCCAGCGAAGGAGACTCCACCACGTCTCTGGGCAACCTGTGCCAGTGCTCTGTCGCCCTCACAGGAAAGAAGTTTTCCCTCAGGTTCAGATGGAACTGCCTGTGGTTCAGCTTCTGCCCATTGCCTCTTGTCCTGTCGCTGGGCACCACGGAGAAGAGTCTGGCCCCATCCTCTCAACACCCCTCCTTCACATACTTGTACACATTGATGAGATCCCCTCTCAGTCTTCTCTTCTCCAGGCTCAACAGGCCCAGCTCCCTCAGCCTTTCCTCTCGGGAGAGATGCTCCAGGCCCCTCATCATCTTTGTAGCCCTCCGCTGGACTCTCTCCAGGAGCTCCATGGCTCTCTTGCACTGGGGAGCCCAGAACTGGACACCGTACTCCAGGGGAGGCCTCACCAGGGCTGAGGAGAGGGCCAGGATCACCTCCCTCCACCTGCTGGCAGCACTCTGCCTCATGCATCCCAGGATCCCACTGGCCTTCTTGGCCACAAGGGCACGTTGCTGCCTCATGGTCAACGTGTTGTCCACCAGCACTCCCAGGTCCTTCTCGGCAGAGCTGCTTTCCAGCAGGCCAGCCCCCAGCCTGTCCTGCTGCAGGGGGTTCTTCCTCCCCAGAGGCAGGACCTTGCACTTGCCTTTGTTGAACTTCAGGAGGTTCCTCTCCGCCCAGCTCACCCAGCCTCTCCAGGTCCCTCTGAATGGCAGCACAGCCTTCTGGTGTGTCAGCCACTCCCCCCAGTTTTGTATCACCAGCAAACTTGCTGAGGAGGCACTCTGTGCCTTCATCCAGGGCACTGATGAATGAGTTGAACAAGACTGGACCCAGTAGTGACCCCTGGGGGACACCGCTAGCTACAGGCCTCCAACTAGACTCCGCGCCACTGACCACAACCCTCTGAACTCTGCCATCCAACCAGTTCTCAATCCACCTCACTGTCCACTCATCTAGCCCACACTTCCTGAGTTTACCTACGAGGATGTGACAGGAGACTATGAAACTATTCAAATCCCATTCAGATGGTCTGAAGACCATCCTTTTTCTTTATTTAAAGAAAAAAAAAAATGAAGTAAAATATTCTGCATTATTCTGAAACAATTCAGCTTATCTTTGTGTTGTTGGAATGTTATTTTCAAAGAAAGGCTGAATCTGCAAAGCTTCTTTGAGAGTTACTGTTGTTAACTCCTGTGACTTTATCATGAGTCTTGTGATAACTTGTGCCTTGCTTCATTTCAGAATGGAAAATATTAGAGAGTCTACTATTTGAAGATAAAACAAAGCAACCCATGCTTGCAAGGTGGTGAAGAAGGATCTAAAGCTTAAAAAATTAAAATTCCTAACTTCGGGAGGAAGACCATAGAGGCAACTTAGAGGTTTATGTTTGTCATTGGCAATATTGGTACATATCCTGCACTTGTTTGGCCCTTGTATACGTGACGGCCCCATTTAAAGCGTGGGCCAGCAGCAGAACTCAGATGCAGACATGTATTTGAAATGTCAAACCTCCCCGATGGCTGGGTAAGGACAGCATGCAGCCAGGAGCGGTGTGAAGCTGCCTGTCACTAGAACAAGCAAGACAAAGCACAACAGAGCTTGAAGGCATGAAAAACCTAAGTAATCGCTCACTTCTCCATGTGCTATGCAGGATGCAGGAGGAAAAAAGAGTCATGGTGTTGCATCATTTACCTCCTAATCCAAGGAGTAGGACTGGCACCTTGCCAGGACCCCAAGTAGGACAGCAATTTCCTTTCACTCCATTTCTTTTCCATTGTACATGCAGAAAAGAAAGAGGAGGAATCTGGTCCTCAGGTTTTGATTGCTAATCAGTTATCACATAGTCACTAGTGAAAAGTGTGCCACTGCTTTTTGCGGAGCTCAAAAACATCAACATTGGCACCTACTACTTTGTTCTGCAGAGGGTTTTATCTCCTCTCTTCCTCTCGCTCTTCTGCACGCACGCTCCTCCACGCACGCACGCACGCGCGCACGTGTGCACATCCCCCCCCCCCCGACATTCTTTTGTTCCTGCCTTTGTTTGTATTAGTGATACAAGAACACATCCAGCCTCATTTTCAGCACATTTTCTTAAAGGGTGCAGATACAGCCTTATTTTCCTAAATGCTTTTCCCTTACGTTCTACTTAAAAAAAAAAAAACAGTACCAGCAAATCAGTAAAGAAATTTTGACAAAATGAGAGAGAGAGAGAGAGAAACTACATCTATCCCACGGCAACTGTGGTAGGGAGTTTTTTTTCAGCCCTTAGAGGTCCCTAGAGAACCTTGAACACGTTTACTAATATCAAAGCAGGGCAATAGCTTTTCAATGACATCATCTTCCCACTCCCTGTAACCGAGAACTCACCGTTCCCTGAACTAGATAGAGTCAGGAGGCTTAAGTGCCAAAGGTCTTACAGCATAGTTTCACCTACAAGTATTAGTATTTTCAAGCAGTCAGTAGTGACTTGCTGCGTTTAATAAAATTTGCTAGTGGCAAAGTTCTTTGCTGTCTAAACATCAGTACTAAAGGGTTACCCCTGTCAAATTGTAAGGCTTATTTTAAGACAGCCCTAAGAGGCTTGAATCCAGTATTAAAATATCTGTTCTTAAAAAATGCATGAGATTTTTAATATCCAAACTTAGGGCTCAATTATATTCACAGATGTATTCTAGGAGCAAATCCGTATACGCACAGAGAAAGCTGCCCACAGCAGAACGTTCAAGGTAGACAGCAACACAGCCTCGTAAAAAATGAGCCTTTAGGCTGCAGTGATACTCTCAATGTCCGATAAATTACTCTGAAGACAAAGAAGATCGCAGGCAAATACAAATCCTTTCCATTGATATAGCCTGGAACATTGTAAATGCAGCTTACAGCCAACATTCGTTCTGTTTTAGGAAGAAAAGCAACATATACAAACAACGGTACTTTTCCATTCCTCAGACAATGGAATAATAACACACGATAGTTCCTTTACAGTGCTGAAATTCTGACAGGCATCTCAACAGCTGCTTAGAAACCAGCCACAGCATTTACAACTGGTTAATTACAGACACCCAAATCCTTGCAACACATTTTGCTTTCATGGCCTAAACAGTATAATGAGTGACTTTACCCAGGACTGCACAATAATGTCTCTGTTTACTGGAGAACAGAGCATGGTAACTTATCCCCAGACTCATCATGAGCTGTGCTTAAACATATCAACTTACATTTTCTGTTTTTTTTTTTTTTCAAGCTAAAAGGAAAAGAAATAAAAAGAGTTGAAAAGATTTTTTTCTTTTGTAAAAATGTAAAAGCAAGAAAACTGCAGATTGCACTTGACTAGCCCTTAACAAGATCCTTGTTCTATGCCATAATTATAACAATTTGATTTTGAAAGTGGGAGGATGAAAAGGATGTTCAAAATGACACATTTCACATCAGTGTGATGCCTTTCCTCTTGTGAGTAGCACTTTACAAACACTGTCATTCATTCGGACTCCTCATGGGCAGAGTCGCCGTGCACCTGGTAGAAGAGCTAAGGCACAAGAGACGTGGGGTACCTAGAACTACCAGTCAAATGGCTCTAAGGAAGAACTAGCATAAATTATCCTGCGGGAAGGATATTAAACATAGTAAACAGAGTAAAACAAATCCAGAATCTAGGGAAACTGTTTTGTTTGCTCAGAATGCCTACCTCTCTCTGTACATATAGCACTGTTTACCTAAGAATACTGAATTTCTTCACAAGTTTTGTTATTTCTGTTTCAAAAAAGTGCAGGCTGATTTTTCAAATGATTCTTGTATTTTGAGGACCTGACATGATACTTGATTTTTACGGCAGAAGACAGGGGTAAAATCTCTGAAGTACATTTAAGTTCCCCCATGTTTAGTATTACCAGGTTCAGAAGTCAGCCCTTCAGCCGTCACACACTGAGTCAGTAACAGAGGCTCAGGTACAGATCTGACAGACTATCCAGAACACCAGAGACACTGCTCCCAAATACTAACAAACATTTGAAACTTGGTGGAAAAAAAGACAAAAAAAAAGTAGCAATAACAGTACTGAAACTAAACATTGGATTGGACCCTTATTTAGCTGCTTTAACTGCAGAAAGTGTTTTTGCCAATTTACTTTGCCCAGGAAACGCATTCCAACCTGTTATGTAAAAGTCCTAATGAGCTGCTGCTCCCGCTGACTCAGCTGCGCTGCGAGAGGAGACCACCTCTGACTGCGAGCTGAGCGCAGCGCAAATCCTGCTCAGATGTGGCAGGCCGACTGAAACCGCTGCTTGTTTGATATTCTGAATTAAAAGTGTCTTTAAAAACCACAGTAAAAGACAAGAAGACGCTAGAGGACATTTGTTAGGTGACAAACGGAATGAACGGACAGGTATTTTTCAAATCTTATTTGGGTAAACAAGAAACAGCTGGCTGTGACCCTGCAGATCGCACTTGAGAAGGCTCGGGTGATATTAGTGCATTATGCTGCATCCAGAATCCCTTGACAGAATTACAACATTACTGTACACAGTTGGGTGGATATTATTATGTTGCACTAAGAAATCAGAGATCATACTATCAGGAATAAATGAAACTGAGAACCAACACTAACGCCTGTTAATACAGAGCTGGTATCTCCAAATTTAGTACAGTATGTTTTTCAACACTAACTTTCTAACAACATGGACAAATAAAGCCATGCACACGCTGGCAAACTATACTGTGGCTAGAGAAGTTTGCTAATGACAGTCTTGTTATTGTAACAGGAAATGACTCAGCCTTGGCAACAAGAGATCAGATATTTTATTCAGAAGCATTAGGTCATTTTTTTCCCCTAACCAACCAACAGTTTCACAAGGCAACTGGTTTTGTTTGAAAATAAATATCTATTTTGAAAGCGTTTTACCAGGGGAGTGGAGTTAAACGTTTACGGTTAGGAATAATCACTGAGTTAAATTCACGGCATCTGGAAATCTCTTGTCCTTTTAACTCTCCTAAATTTGCTGCCTGTACAAAATTCCACCCCTCAGGCAAGAATTCTCCCACATGGGTGAGTAAAGTATCACCAGTTTCATTATCACCCGGATAGTGAGGATGAGCGGGGAGAGTTTGTGTGTGGACTAGTAACTTTCCATGACAATTATACGTGACTGATGCATTGCTACAGCTAAAGTAAAACTACTTCACACCAGCATCACAGCTGAATCAAGCATGTGCTTTGTTGTAACGGCTTACTACATGATCTTTCATCAGTTATTTATAAATAGCACATGATCTTACGTTGTTTCTCCTAAAATCAGTGTGAAACAAAAATCCTGCTAACAATTGCCATTCAGCCTTACCTAGGGCAGTTTTTCTCCTTCTCAGCTTGTGCACTGTTACTTACCCTAAGTATGCTTTCCGTTACAGTGAAGTAAGTATATACATGTAAGTATATGAAGAAAAAATAGTTTTCCATCTAATGCTAGAAGTACTGGTATTACTCATTTCTGTTTCAAGTAGCTTTAAGCTCAGTTGACAATTGCATAAAGGTTACGCAAAAAGAAACTAATTTTTCAAGCCAATTTTAAATTTTCCCTCTAATGATAAAGAGTAAACACACCGCCAGCTGCAGCACTCTTAAAAAGAACCGGATTTCATCATCTTCCTAATATTTTCCTGACTCGGTTGTCAGTTTTGTATTTTTAAAATACCAAGGAAGCATAATACTCCACATCACAATGACTCAAATATCCCATACATAAACACATAAATAACAATGCCAGCATTTTATCTTGGTCTGGGAGCGGACAAAAAAAGTTGATGAGGGTATCTTTAAAAACTCTATAGCAACAGCGTTTATCTGTTGCCTCCATACTGTGCCCAGAGCCTAATTTTAGGCATTAAAAATAAAATTCCAGACAATTTTCAGCACTGAGTACTGCAAGAACACAATAAGGCCTCAAGCATTCTTCTTTGACACTAAAACACATTATTTTTGTAGATGTGTGAAAAATTAAACTTCTTTGAAAAGCCACTGCAGTGAATACAAATATACAATTTGGTGTCAAATGAAATATATCCTAAGAAACCTCAGTGCCCTACATTGTTTTGCTGTTATCTTCCTTGTGACACAAGCAGTATTTTTTATTTCCAGCCCCCTAAAACAGCAGATTCCATAATTTTGCTGCTAAAGCAACATAGTTTTCCGTGCTCTGTCAAATAGCATTTTTATCTTTAAGCAGGAAAAAAATAGTTATCTTGTTCCACCATCTGCCAAAAACTACTTAACTCAGGGTAGTGCTTCTGTGATTTCAAATTGCAGAAGCTTAAGTAATTCCAGTGTTATACCTATTATATATATACTGACAATCAGACCCTAACATTTTTAAAGTTCTGTGGCATGCTATTTAAGAAATGTATTTCTGCTGTACTGTTCCAGGGCTTAACTGCTAACACCATCTACATTTCAGTTAGTTGTCCTTGCTGACCGCTGTTAGATATCAGATGATTTTAACTAGCTAGTGGTCTTGAAGAGATGGACAAAGGCTCACTATCTATTCATAGCTTACCACTAAATTTGAGAAACCATGCTGCTTTGTCCGTCTGTATATAACCACTGAACACAATATGAACATGATTTCACCTCTCTTGCAAACTCTTCCTATTCTAAGTTTCATGAGACAGGACACTACTGCAACTGCTTGACAAAACCTGCTGCCTGAGAATTGCAGTTTTATACATGAACACTCACAAGCACATGTGTATGTGTCGATTCTTATATGTCGTATTTGCCCTCAAAGATTTGAAAACACAAGGCCCCAGGGTTTTAACACTCAAAGGATAATGAAAGGAGCTTGTATTTCTTAGTACCCACATTTCACTGTTTTAAAGCCAATGTCCTGCTTTTCTTGGGCCTAACATTTAACGTATGAATACTTGGAGTCGGCTTTCTCTGCCTTGTATTCAACACGCACAAACATATTGCCATCTTCCATTTGCACCATGTCAGTTTTATGATTACAAATCCCCCATTTGCATATGTTCTTTTCAAAAGTACTCATGTTTTAATGGGCCTCCGTCATACATGAAGCCTTAATCTAAGAACTGACAGGTTTCAACTCTGATGTTATATTTCTTACTGAAATAGAGACCCCAGAGGTTTGATATAGCACACTCAATCAGGAGCAGCAATTGACAGGAAGAGATAAACCATAACCTGCTTTTTACTGTGTGCAAGTCCCAACTTCATCTCAGGGCAGGCTGACCCAGGGAGCTGGAGATATAGAAAATATTCTGAGTTTTTCAGATAAATAGCTTAAATTTTTGCATTCTTTGTGGGACAGGATATTATTTTCACTTATTATGAGAGACAGCAGCAGCCAACCGTATTCGTGACTTGAAAAGCTGGGACGATAATGTGTTACATTTTCACAAGGATGAAATATTTTTTCAGTTGTGTACATTTGTGGTGCAGCTGTAATGTATTTTAATGGAGTCAAGTTCTAAACTTAAAGATTTTGGAAACTCCTTTTGAGCATGCAAAATTAATTCTCTGCAAAATACACAAGCTTTTGGTGGAAAATGCATATCAAAGATATGTAGAGAGACCTATTAAATCGTTTTCTGATCGTTTTTTTTCAGTAGGTATTGCAGCATATGCAATAAGAAAATAAATACAGAAACTGTGCAGAAAAAGGAAACAGGTTGGATAGGAGCAAGCTCTTCTTCAAACCAGCGCAAGAAGCAGAAACTGTGGTTAGAAAAAGTATTTCAGCATGCGGTCTCCATTTGCCTAACTCATTCTAAAAGTGATCCTAGCAGGGTCACAGGAGAAGTAGTCAGGAAAGGAGAAAAAGAAACTCTTATGAATCACCCGCATGCATAGAGAAAATGTACTATATTGAGATCGTATCCTAATCTAACCATAGAAAAACTAACTATGCTTTTCCAAAAAGTCTTCACTTCTCTGAGGAAGACTTCACTGAATAATAATGTATCCTGTAATGACTTCAAGGAATTGCAAGCGCACTGCTCCAGTGAAGATGCAGTTCCCAGATATTTTACCAGATATTTCCAGATATTTTATTTTAAAATGAACAGGTACGGAATTCATGCCCTCCTGGAGGTGTGACAGAAATCCTTCCACATCACTTGAGTTCAGCAATAGCCTTGCAGACATTTTGTATTTGGGCTTCAGCCACTATTTCTGTATTTCTTTCATTGCATTCCCTATTCACTTCCATAGCCAATAAGGTCGTGATCCAAGCTCCTTGGGCAAGGAAGCTGCTTCCTAGCACCTTCCACTCTAACAGCAAGGGCATGGATGAATACAAGCCCAACTTATTCTGTGCGCTGCAATGTTTCCCAATTCTTGATCCTTCACATTGGAACTTTTTGTAGCACGAGGCTTCCTCCTTTTATTGGATATGCCCAAGTTTTTGGGGGTTTGTTTTGTTTTGTGTTGTGCTGTTTTGAGTTTTTGTTTTGTTTTTTTCTGGCAAAAACATAGTCTAAGATAGGGAACAGTGGCCCAAATATGAACTTGGGACACAGTTAGGGCACACTGCTGAATCTGATTGCTCAGAAGCAGTCTTGGGTCCTCCCAGTTTACATGCATAGTTCGTGGGACTTGTTGAGAGATCAAAGACTATGTTATTAAGTTGATTTTTAAAGACATTAAATCCTCTCTTGCCTCAGGTCTTGATGTCAGATGAATTGGATTTTGATCTGAGGCTGTACATATCTGGGAAAGGTCAGAATTTCCTTCAAATTTAGCCCTTATTTATGGATAAATCCAAAATGATGTATCAACCAAGCATTCTTTTTGGCCTCTGTAAAATAAATGTCTAAGACCTTTCGTTTGGACCACACTTGGAATAAATAGAAATTACTGAAGGATGAAGAAATTCAGGAATTCATGGGCTCTGCAAATCAGCTGACCCCTACAGCTGCGACATTGACCTGAAACCGTCCTGTTGAGTGACGAAAGGTTGATGTTACCTTTAAAATCAATTGGAGAGTGCAATCTTATTTTTGTTTTTTTCTTATGCAATTCATAAACTTTTTGCAAAAACACTACTAAACGGCCTTTTTCTTAGAGAACATTATTTTAGTACTAATGTTTTTATTTAGTTTCCTCTTTTTTTTGCACATAGTGAAGGAGCCAAATTTCTTTAAGTTATTTATGCATTACCAGTATTTTTGAATCTCATCCCTATTGTCTCACCAATAAGCTGCAGGTCTGCCATCTATTAGAAATTCTGAATGTTAGTTAGAAACCATGGATGCCTTGTTAGTACAAACAGGATTTCAAATATTAATTCAAATCTTGTAAGAAAGAGAAAAATATATACTAGTAGTTCCATGGGAGTTCTAATTTACCGTTATATATTATTAACATTTACTCAATGCTATAAAATCAAATAGTTTATGGAAGAGGCTGTTCTACTCCTATTCCCCTTCTGCGCTGTTCATTTCTTGTTCTGCAATTTAAACATGTTTTCTGTTAGCCACTAAAAGGGAAAAGAGCAATCATCATACACAGCTCTTAACAACAATGTGTTTCCCACTCTGAAGAGTAAGAGCCTATGGAGCAGGCACCATAAGCATCAGAAATGTTCACTGTGAATCAGTTCAATAAATTCAATACACTTCTCGTTAAAGCTAGTGCCACAAAAGATACTTAAATACTTACAGAAGTGAAAGTAGGCAACCTTTTTGCCTATTTATCAGAATATTTGTAGTTTCACATTGAGGAAAGTGACATATTATAGACCAAACAGAAAAGCAAATTTTATTTAGAAACATCAAATAAATGAAGCAGTGAATGAAAAAGAAACAATCAGGCCTTTGCCAAATATTTGGGGGTTCCTAGACAGACATTTGCTGAGGTTTTTTATGACTAGCTGAAGCTCACATAGGTTAAGGATGGGAATCATGGTCATAAAAGTAGAATTGCATAAGTACAAGTTACTAAGGGAACTGACATCAAGGACACGTGGCAGGTAAAGGTGATACAGAACAGTCATCCTGATTATACAAGCAGCCTTGCTGAAGAGAACTTGCTAGACAGTGGAATATCCACTCCCATGAGAAAGTCTGAAAGACGAAGGTGTGTTGGAAGTGAGTAAGTGCCAGCTCAGCTCTGCCTCCAGCCCAGTTGTCTGTCTGTAACTAATGCAAGAGCAATCATGACTGTCTTTCAAACAATAGCACTGTAAATGTTTCTGTGCTGTATAACATGCAAATCCCGGTCCGTCATCATTCGTCCTTGCTCTTTGATAGAGCCTGAGAGAGAGAACTGAACTAACAACTCAGGTTGAGTGGTCATGCCAAGAGGCAAAAAGCCTATTTAAAGTCTGAAATATGTCTACGTAGCTTGAAAAGTGAATGCACGTGTATTTATTTCAAATACTGCTTGATGGTTTAAGAAGATGAGATAGGACCAGAATACTAGTTTCTATGCTATGAAGTCATAATATTTTGCTCTTAACAAGCTAAATGTACCTTAACATTAAAAAAGTCATATAGCTGAGAATTTTAATTATGTAAAGGCTGACAAAAGCGATCACAGGAGTTCAGCAAGGACAGATACTTGTTCCTGCTCAGAACTGCAACACAGATGACCAGGAGGGACCTACACACATGTAGAGCCTAAACCCCCTACTATCACAGGCAACAGAAAACCATCAGTAAAACAACACTAAAGAAACAAAAAGGGGTTACACAAATTCATGGATAATAGGTCTATAAACAGAATTTTTAAAGCACAGATGTAATATCTATCACTAGTACAACAGTTGTGAACAGTAAGGGAATACAAGGGGAACTGAACACAGAAAGTATTCTCCCTAAACAAGATCTATTGAGAATAGCTTTTTGTTGTTGTTGTTATTTTAAAAGCAGAATGCAAATGCAGTCCTGCATTACCACAAATTATGAAGTTGAATTTCCTGCATTTCTAGACAAATATTATTGCTGCTGGAGACAGAATACTGAGCTTGATAGACCATAGCCCTGACCCACTAGGACCTTCTTATGTTTTTATGCTAAGTAATGGTATTTTTGGTCCACTATTGCTACTGAAAGACTTAGTACACTTCTTTGTTCCCAGTCTAAACCAAAAACATCCTGCTTTTGAGCCTCGACTTTTCCATAATCACTTTCTATGGAACTCTTCTTATGCCTGTGTTGCATCTCGTTAAATACCTCTCTGGTGTTTACTCCCTTGATTCAGAGAACAAACGTATACCCCCTCAGCTGTCTTTTCTTGGCTAAAGGCACAATTTTTTTTAACCTTCTGTCTCTTGCAACGAAGGTTATCTAGGCCACGTGTTCCCCTTCTCCGCAACTATTCACATGCAGCATATTTCTTAAACAGGGAAGGACTCAGATATGATATTCCACACAAGATCTTACTTAGGACTTTGCACATCAGCGTTTATCTCTGGAAATTCCAACTACATCCCACGATTTCCTTTACCATCCTACAACTGGCTGAAATTCCTCTATGAACCAGGTGATCTCCTCACATTCAGGTGATTTCATAATCAGTGACTAAACGGCCTATTTGTTCTTCTGTCAAGTCTAAAAGATGACCTCTTGCGGTGCCAGACAAAATCTTGGGTTTGGTACCTAAGTGCATGACCCCAAATTTCACACTATTTTTTCTTTCTGCTGTTATTACCCTAGCCCTCAAGGCCATTTCTTCTTCTGTGGTACTACAGCACCATCCATCTCTGTATTGACAATGTCTCCAGCTTTGTGCCATCAGTATATTTCATTACTCCATTCCTAATTCTTGTGCCAAGATTAGGAATGAAAATATTAATAATTCCTCATCACTCCAAATATTTTCATAAAGTCCAGGTAAATTAGATCTGTCAGAGTTCCCTTGAGAAACTCTATTGATTTTCTCTTGATAAGAGAAGATCTATTCTCTTATCAGTGAAATGTCTAATTAATGGTATCGTGTTAGCCTAATGAAATCTAAATTAGGCACTACAGGAGTTTGTATGGGAGCCAGGAGAAGGATCATAACTCTGTATTTTTAATCTGATTGAGATCCTATTGAAGTCTGAAAAGATTCCCAGTGATCTCAGAAGGAATGCAGTGAAATACTTAGCATGATGATTGATGACCTCTGTAATATAACAACACCACCCAGCACTTATAAATAGAATAAAACCTACATACTATCTGTCAGGCTTCTTAAAACTCATGATATTGTTCAAAAAGTCAGTATTTTTAATATTAAATTGCTACCGTTCTTGTGTTTGGCCTTTGTTTTATTCTCTTACAGTTTTTGAGTCCTTGAAAGGAATTTCCAGATTGTAACTTTAGCTTTTTCTCAATTGTTCATAGGCAGTGACAGCCTGTATTTTGCGGTGGAACTCAGATCTTCACCAGTTCACATGCCTCTAAGATATGGGGTGCAAAAGAAAAAGAAAATAGCGTTATTTTTTTAGAGGTGTCTGAGTGTAAAAAAAGTGGTTAGGCACAGAACTTTTGGAGTGCCTAGTGGAAAAAGGGTATTTTATAAATAATTAAATAAATACTAAACGTTGAAATAATATTGAAATTTCACCAAAAAAGGTCATTTCACTAAGTGATTGTTGCTCTAGAGATTTTACTTAAGTGTTCTCCGTTAATTGCAACTGTGCTGAAATAAGAGGACATCCGCTGAGATTATGGTGGATAAAAGAATTACCCATATTGTATATTCATTCAGGCCTGTCATACTTGAGCCCACTGGTATGCAAATTAATACTCCATATTTCATTTCAAGACTAAAGTATGGATAAAGGATATATGGCTGTTTTTCAAATCTGAACAAAAAATTAAACAGCGCTGAAAAGATGTAGGAAGTAACCACGTGGTTTGGACAGAACTCTTTTAGGTGATACTTTGAGATGGAAGTTTGTGTGTCAAGGCCCTATTTAGACCCTGGGATACACTTTGAGGGTTAAATAACAACTGTGGCAAAGATCTCTTTCCTTAGTAAGACAAGCACAACCATTTATTCCCGATGAAGGTATTGCTATAAGTATCCTGGCCTTTGGCAATGTGCAGATTAGGCTACTGTGGTAGTGCTGTGCCCCCTACTTGGAGCTACTCCAAGAATTATTCAGATGCAAGAGTTATTGCTGAATGTAGCTGTCTGATAAAGCAGGATTTCATAAGCAAGCTTGTTATACCTGAATTCAGCGTCTGCAGAAGTTATTTACTTCTGGCTGATATTCACACTACTATACTTCAATGGTGTAGACAGTGACTGATTAAAAGAACATGTTTCTCCTCTGTGTAGAACTGTTGTAACTCAACGGAGGTGCTCAAACTAGTGCCCTCTTTTTAAAACACCTTCCCTAACACATTTTCTATGAGTCTTTCACTCTGGAACTGTCTCTAGAGTCCACTTTCATTAACCTCCTGAGCATGTCACAAGGCTGATCTTTTCATCCCACAAAGATCTGGAAAGATTGAAAGCTACTGGATTAAATGGAATTTTACTTGAGCAATCAGTACTTCTCTTGCTGAAAAATCTTCAGGACAGTTTATTTGTATTTAATTGCATTTTTGGAATTTTCAATGTTAGCATCATTTTACTTTGTGAAGAAGCACCTATGACACTGTTTCATACTTTGTAAATGTACAGAAACACCACATATTCTGACCTATGGTTCCTGGAGGCAGGGAACTGATGGTAATTTAACTCTCTGAACACAAGCACCACTGTGCGCTGGTGTCTTTAAATACTCAGGTAAGGAGCTTTTACTCTCCTTTGAAGAAAAAGTCACCTTAAATACCCACTATTTGTACTCTCCACTTTCTCATACTGCTTTCCGTAACACTCTGACCAGTTATTCTTTTTTCTTCTATGACTTCTCCCCTGTGATCATGTATAGCATCTCCTCTTTAAAGTTATGAGACAGTCTCCATAAAAGAAACATGGTCTTTTCCAAGGTTGCTTCTGACATCACTAAAAAGTAATACTATGAACAGTAGCCAGAAAAAGAGAGCAGTTCCACAATCCTTTGGGCCCAGCAACAGCACAAAGGAGCAAAGGATAGGAACCCCCAAAGCTTGTACTTCAGAGGACGTTCCTACCTAGCAATAATGTGTCACAGTGAAGCAAAAGCCATCTGTTTATCTGGACAGAGAAACTGCATGTCACTTAGCAAGAAACATTTCCATTGACAACTCTCACTTAAAGCTCCTTCTGCAGAAAAACTCCCACTGTTTCAGATCTTCTAGTCTATAAACTTCCAGTTCCAACACTTCCTTTCCCCAAGCTTTTGTCTGTCTTGTCACGCAGTAGGTCATCCAATTGGATGTATCTGTACAGCTTAGCTAGTACCATGGGGTCTCCGGGTCAGTTAATGAGACTAGATGTTCCCGTCACATACTAAGTATTCAAAGCTAGTCACACATAGCATTGATGACTTTCAGCCAGAGGCAGCACTGGGCTCATGAGGTCCTCCAGCAGCAGTGCTTTCCCAATCCTCTTTCCCTTCCCACTGCTGCCTAACTTAGCCAGGCTAGGACCTGTTCTGATTCTGGGAAATTGGCATGTTCCTTCCTAAACACAGCCCTGCCTTTAGCTATTGATGAAACTGAGAAAAGCGCAGTCATCATTAATACATTGGATCTTGAAATGATCAGCAGCAGAAATGTACTCTGTAAAGAGACCAATTAGCCACAATTAAAGTCACATTTAACTAAGCTTTTTGGGATAGGGACTGTCATTCATTGTGTATTGCAGTAGCTCAATGGGACTCAGCATTGCTGTGGCCTTCAGGTGTTATCACAACATAAGCAATGAATAATGACTACATAAGCAGAAAACTCTCCTAGGATGACTGCTTCTGAAAGCATCGTATTTCAATTCACTTGACTATCATCTAGTCTGGGTCATCACTATATGAACGTTTAGCTCCAACAGAACTACTCATATGTGCTGCACGGGTGGCTAATTCTTTTCATGTGTGTAATGTTTTGGATCAAACTATTTACATATTCATTTTGATAGATTAGGTTTCAGGTGGATGAGACCCAAAAAATCAGATAAACTCTTAAGTACTCTGCTATACTGAAGACATTCTTAATAATGACATCTGAAAGAATAAGAAAGCACTATATACTTATATTAAAATTAGATTTGCAACACAGAGGCGCAATTATCTCAAAATACAAGTTTTTTCCCCAAAAGCCATCAGCATTTCTTAAAACAAAAGTGTGATTTCATATTAAATCAAATGATACTAAAAAAGAGGGAGCTGGTTAAAGCTCCCTCAAGTTGAAGCAACAAGGCAATGTCTTTATGCTTCAAATAACCTATTTTTTGATCTCTATCATGCCTCTGAAATCCATGATTTCTAAACTAATGCTAAATGAGATTAAAAATAAAAAAAATCCTCATATGAATTACCCATAATCTTATAAACTGCAAGAGAATGAGAGAGACCTGGAAAGAAGGAATTTGGCTTTGGTGAATGAATATCAACTTAATTGTTTTTCCCCTGAAAATAGCAGCTTGCCTGGAGTATTTACAGTCCAAGAGTGTTCATTTTAAGTAAAATATTTTTATTTGTCAAAAAAAAAAAAAACTCCTAACAAACGATCTACATATTTTTGAGGGAGAAGGGAGTAGATATAAATGATAGGCAAGGAAGACAGAAAAAAATACCATGCAGTGACAAAATGCTAACAGATGCTTCCAGCACCAGGTAAAAATCACACAGCCTCCACCTCCAAAGACAGGGAAAGCTCTCCTAGAGAAATCTTGAAGGAAGCTACCAATCTCTTAAAAAAAAATACAGGGGAAAAGAAGCCTTAAAACGCTTGTGAAATTGCCAGCAGGAAATGAAAATGATCATCACAGATAAGACATCCTATAAATGTATAGGAATAGGGTTAACACTTTGGTTGTTATTCAAAACCAAATGAAAGATGAGCTTATGATAACAGGCCTGTATTAGGACTCAGAAGATCTGAGTTCATTTCTTGGCTCTGCCATAATCTCCCTTTGTGATTTTGGGCCAAGGATTACATTTGGCATAGACTGAAGAAAGGAAGTAGTATCCTCTTTGTATATTAGGGAACTGAGACCCAGAGATAATAACAGGCAAAGGTTCACAATGTCATACAGGCATTTACATTTCCAATAAATTTCCCTGAAGAGAAAGATGACTTACAGAGTTGAGAGGTACCTCTGCGGGTCTGATCCTCCAGTTATCTCTGTCTTTCTGTTTCCTCATTACAACATAGCGGTAATAATCCCTTTCTCCTGCACTTTGAACAGAGGCTGATTTTTTTGTTCCTCTCTCACTAAACTTGAATATAAACTCTCAGGAAAAAAATGCCCTTTTACACAGTCATTTATATATTTCTTACATTTTTTTATAGTGAGTAGAGGAGCCAAGGTGCTTCCATGAAGATAACAACTAATAAGTAGTTATTATGAGTGTGTTTGTGTGTGTGTGTGTGTGTGTGTGTGTGTGTGTGTGTGTGTGTGTATGTTTTATACATATATATATATATTTATATATATTTATATATATTTATATATATTTATATATATTATATATATATGCCCATTCATCTCAGATACTTACAGATATCCTTATTATTGCTATCATCCTACTGTATGATAGCAATAATAACAATAACCTGAGTATATTGATGGAGGTCTCCCTTGGAGCTTAAACAGCAAACAGTAATTTCACAGATTTCCTATGCAATAGGCTAAATTCTGACACTGACTGGGATTAAACCCAGAGTACCTCAGTGTAAACTCAGGATTACTTCATCAAAGTCGCTTGCTTTTCATTTCCTTTTCCCTACCCATCTTCCGAAGCTACTAGATTTACACTGATGTGAATGAGATCTGAGTCCTGCCCATTGGCAACAGTTACTCATAACAGGAAATGGAATATTTCAAATAACAATAGGTGGGAACAGTGAGTAAAGGTTCACTATGTGGTAAGGGCGCTGACTCTTTAATGACTATGTTTATTTCCTTGTGTCCCAAAGAAGGTTAAGTTGCTGAAAGGCCACTTTTCATTTTACTCTGAAATATGTATGTATATTAGATTTTGAATCTAATTTTGCAGCTTATGCTAATGGAAGAAAAATAAAAAATAGTACTGACTCTCACATTTCATAATGAGGAGAGAAACAGTTAAGATCACTTTCTTGTACCGTGGAACCAAAGGAACAAGTCAAGTTGTAAGGGCCAAAAGGATCTTCTCACGCCTTGTTAATAGGAAAGCTCGCTATTGTTGCAGCAGCAGATTAGATGTTTTGTTTTTCCCATGCACTACTGAAAGCGGTGACATCAGGGAGAAACTCTTTACAAAACTTAACAGCCCACATGATACACACAGCATAAAGTCAGAGCCAAGATGTTACGAGCTGGAAAAGGTATCCTGGGCCACGTAGTTTATTCCAAGCAAAGGTCTGCCATTCTCAGCTGAAGTTTCCACAGAATTCCTGGTCTAGTCTTGCCTTGATTACTTCCTAGAAAAGGCAGTTTCACAACCACTCCAAGCAAGCAACTCCTACGTCTAATTGGCATCACTACTTAGAAACACTTCTTTGCATTCTTCTGTGAAGTTCACAGTTACAATCTAATCCTTTATGCTCTTGCTAACCTTACTTGGACAGCCACAAGCAACTAGAGACACAGTCCAGGTATTTGTAGCTGTCATTAGCCCTCCAGTCTTTCATTCCATTTCACAAAATGATTGGTCCATGTCAGATTCCTTTTCTTGCAACTTCCAGAATTTGTCTGAATTGCATTTCCCCGCTTAACCTACTATTAAACAATTGTCTCTAACAATGGCAAAAAGGAAAAAATAGTTACGCAAAAATGGTAAAATGTCCAGCGACACCATTTTTCCCTAGTACAGACTGTTTTTTTCACTATTAATTACAGCAGTTTCTGCTCTGCTCCTCCACCTGGGGAAGCAGTCCTTAACTTCCTGAAAGCAGTCAGTAACCTGGCATCAGACAAGCCCCAGGTAAATGACCACATTTACCTTTTATGAGGATTCTTATCCTGAAACCCCAGTCTTTCCTAAAGACACTTTGCAAACGAAGTGTGCTTTTCTTTTCCTTTTTTACTCATATTTAGGAGAAAAGATTTGGAAGGCTGCCTCATTCACATCCTTTTTTCTAAGAACAGAAATTCATGTCTTCTAAAACATAGAAGATTTTACGGAAGACTAGAGAAGTAGTCACCCTAAGGTTCAGATACCACAAAAAAGAAAACTGTTAACTTTTTGAACTGTAATTTTTATTTAGACCGCACAGGACTAGAACAGTGTGCTTTTATATACTTTAAAAACCCACAAGTGCTATTTACTGCATTAGAAACCACAAAATAAGTGTTATTTAAATAGGACATAATTATTAATAATACTCACGTACTACTAAGTGGACTGTTCTACTGAGCCTCTTGTGGGAATAGGGTCTAATTCTTTACTAAAGCAGTCGCCCAAAAAAAACTGAAAGTGAACATATACTTCTTTTCATAAATATGTCTAGCAACTAAGCACCAGGCAAGAAAAGGAACTGTTTAAAGCAGAAGAATAACATTGGCATGTGAGGAAACAGGTAAAATACATTGGTTGTAGACAGGCCTGGAACTGGGAGACCCTCACTAGCAATTACTGCACTGAGAAACAGAATCACCTTTCCAGTGTCATCTATGGAAGCAAAAAATGTAACTGTCTTCAAGGTGGAGGTACACAAACTTCAGGAGGACATCATATGGTACGTCTGCCTGAAACAGGACTGTTTGTAGATATCTTCTGGTCTAATACTGTGTCAGGGTGCTGATAAGGATCACAGACTAGTCCTCAGAGTGCTGCCTTCTCATGGACTGTTTAGGCATACCTAGGAGTAGCAAAGTGAAAACATGAACTGGAAAGCAGGAACTAGGCTCCACAACAGGTAAATTGTGGAAATACATAGCTCCAGGTTTGGTCTGCAGAGTAGGAAAAATAAAATAAAAAAAAAAAAACCTCTTGACTCAGTTGAGGTTCATTACTTCATGTTCAGTTCACATTAGCTAATGAAAACAATTTCGTCCCTCCATTGTGGTTAATTCTTTACCAGTATTTGTAGCACGTCACCTCTCCTACCTGTTTTTTCTATATGCTGCACAATGTCAGGTTACATTTACCAAAACTCTTCCTTATTGTATTTTTGTCACTATTTCTTTTATAATGTTCTCAGCTTTCTCTCTCTCTTAGGCCAGCTTATGATCTGAAACGTAATTCTCTTAATTCTGCCTCTGCCAGAGCGACAGATCAGGAATCACCCCACTTGCTTGCCTACGCGTAACACTTCTATTTATGTGTCCTCAAACAGCATTTACTTTATCTGTGGTAGAATCACATTGCCTGCTAGTTTTCGATTTAGCAACTTACCACCTCAAAAGCAGATCATTTCAGGTAGTGTTCTCTGCTAACCAACAACGCTTTCATACACTTGACAATCTCTCTCTTTTTCCCCAAATAAAGTCCATTTATCCTAATCAAACCACAAGCTATTGATTCTTTCGCCTTTCATCTAACTTCCCTGTATCTGGTTGTACATGAAGTAATTTCAAAAGGATTTCTCCTTTTCCTACTCTCAGCACTGAATACAGTACAAAGCAAGCTAGTATGTCCTCTAAAAATGTATGAATATTCTAAGAACAGAACAGGTGCTCCCCCTGCCTCACACAGAGCACAGCCCACCTGGAAAACAAGGTCTGTCGCCTGCTGAGCAGGCTAGAAGCTTTTCCAGGAGCGTTCCACCATCCCCGACAAAGCGGTTACTACAGAAAAGTGGCGGGGCATTTAATGTGGTAACACAGCTTTTCAGACAGGACCTTTTTAAAATTAATGAACCAACAAAATTAAAGCACACAGAGTTTGTTTTTTTTTTTTTTTCCCTCGTACATATTTGTAAAACAATGGCCTTATGGGGTAAATTGACTGATTATCCTAACTTCACTTGTGGACAGTGAAGCTGTCAAAGCTCTTGCGCAACTCTGTAGGCAAAACAACGACATTCTGGAGTAATCTTATATGATTTCTACCAATTGTTGCTACTTTTACAAATGACTGAGCTTATACAGAGGTAAAAACACTCTGATCATTTACAGGTCATTGGTGACTACTTCTACATAATCAGGGTCACACATACGGAATTAGCTGTAAGGTAGTCGTATGAAATTTACTAAAGGAACTGAAGAGTTAGCTGTATTCCTTCCCTGGCCTATTACCGTTCAGTACACATGCTTCAGCATCCTTCACCACTACCATCAATGAACAGCTCTCTGCTCTAAATCAGGTTGGCTCTGTGATGGGTTGGAACATCTAAATACAGTGGTGCAGTATCAAGGGATTGATTTTGGTTTGCCTTTTTTTTTTTTTTTTTCAGTTGGAGCATGTTTTCATTAAGGTTTTCAAGGTAAATTCCAACCTGGCTCATGATTCAAAAAATCCCAGTGGTATAAAATGGATATTTCAGACTTTATTACTATGTATAGCTTGAAGAAAGTCATTAGGACCAAATTATATCTTCAAGTATCTCCGCTAGTTTGTTCTTTCATTTGGGGGCCTATTAAAAGTTGTCCTTATGTTTATCATCTTCCACATAATACAACAGATTCCCTTCAATCTCATGCTCTGTCCTTTCATTCTACCTGGCTACTATAATGTGAAAGAACCTTCTCCCTTCAGCTCATGGGACGGTCTTCCAGGCTGCAGCATTTTATTGACATACCATTTCATTTTAATTCCTGATTAAACATATGCTGGGTAAAAACACTGTCCTTTTACTTCGCTCTGCACAGTCTTACCCATTCTTTCTTATCTGGGATTGCCTTTAGTTCTGTGACTCTTTGTTATTTAAGATTAAAATCTCTTGATACGGTTATAACCTAAAACTAAAACATTCAGTGACATGTATGTCAATTTTGTCGTAAATGGCCATATATAATGGCCCAAACAAAGCAACCATTTAATCAGGCTTAACTTAAATTTTACTGCAGCATAGTCGCATCTGTGCCATGACTTTCTTTGATTTTCCGTATGGCAATAATTTAAACACTGCTCAACCAATCACAGACTGGTAGAAGTGCGTGAAAACTTCTATTTGTCAGCTAAAAAGGTACTCCATTATAGGAGCTTTCTTTCTTTTTAAAAATTGCATCTCCGTCAATTTACAATCACTAATCCTAGCTGTCCTTCACTGGGAGATACTGTCTACCCGAGAATACCTGTATAAAATAAGATCCTGGCTGCTTCACATGGGCATAGTAAATCTTTCCCAGTCCATGAAGTGCCCAGACCTTTGCGATATGGAATACAGCTAAAAAGGGGTAAATTAAAAAAAAAAAAAAAAAAGGTAGAGAGTGGACGTTGGCATTTGCTGTCACTGTGTTTGAAAATAAAATCTTATCCAAAGAGGGAGGGGGTCAGCTACACAAATAGTAAGAATTTCCAGTTAGGTTACTAGGTTATATTTGACTGGAGCCCACATCACATTTCAGGCCACAGAACTCAAAGTAGGCTCCAGTAAGGTGTGTAATTCATCTACTTAAATCAAGGTTTTATTTTTCTCTCCACACTTTTCTTCGGAGCCTAGCTCTGGCCACAAGTAGACACAAAACTATCTGGACCCTCGTCCACAAGGCAATTTAGGATATATATTCACGTGCTTGGCCATGTGAAGCCAAGTAAGGAACTCCCGACCAAGTAAGCCGGTCTCTCAATTTAGATGTTTTGAGTCTTCTGTATTGGCTTATTTTTCTAAGCATAGAATAATGCTTTAATTGACCTTTAGCTTTTTCTTCATACACACACAAAACCCCGAACAGCTGATTCCAGCAGCACCAGTTGTTTATGGAATCAACATACTAATAGCTTATGCAGGGATGGGTGATGGAAACTTAGGTTGGTGACATTTTCTCTCCCAGCGATCACTAGTTCACACAAGACAGTAAGCAGAAGAAACAAACATTTAATACTTCCGTTACCATCTGTAGGTAACTAGCAACGATTTAGAGAAAAGTGGGAAAGCAGGAAGAAGATTATGATAGCGTCATTAGTAGAAAGCCAGCAGTCCTTTAATAACAGAAATACAGTAGAAGCATTTGCTCCATGTGCTGGACACTCCTTTGGAAGGCTAATAACCACAATTTTTAAAGTTGTATTAAGACACTCATAACTCTGACAGGAACAAGAGCTCGTCTTAATGACAGCGGTGCTCCAGCACCAACACACAAGCATTGACAGGAACAAGAGCTCGTCTTAATGACAGCGGTGCTCCAGCACCAACACACAAGCATTGACAGGAACAAGAGCTCGTCTTAATGACAGCGGTGCTCCAGCACCAACACACAAGCATTGACAGGAACAAGAGCTCGTCTTAATGACAGCGGTGCTCCAGCACCAACACACAAGCATCAGTGCTCTGATGGAAGCGCGCCCCAACCACAGTGAACAGCTTCTGGAGGACCACGGCCCTTCGGTGTAGGCCAGGAGAGGCCAGCCCTGGCAGCTGCCGCGGGTCAAGCGACAACAACAACAACATTAGCTTTCACTTGCAAAAAAGAAGGGGCGGGCTGGGGGTGGGGAAGGGAAGGAGGCTTCCAGCCTTCCTGTTCACAGGCAAAGCATGACCTACGAGGGCTGACAGCTAAGGAACAGGCTGCATACAAGCCCCTCGGCTTCCGCCTCCTAAGCCTTGCGGGCTGCCGGTGCCACGGGCGGAGGAGACCTGCCCGAGCCCGAGCCCGAGCCCGGCCAAGGCTCCTCCGCGCCGACAGCGCCCCCCCCTCGCCCGGGCGGCCGCCTCACGGCGCGGGCGGCTCCGCAGCGCCCTCAGCGCCCGCCGCCGGCACCGCAGCCCCCTCAGCGCCGCCGCCCCTCCCCCCGCGCGGCCGGCTAGCTCGCGCGAGCCCGCCGAGCGCACACCTCCCCTCGCGAAAAGGCACCAGCTCCCCGCTTTATATACCCTGCTAAAAATAGCCTGCCGCGGAGCTCGCCAATCAGGACGGGGCGAATTTCGAATCGGGCCAATGGCGGGAGCCGTCAGGGAAAGGCTCGGTCACGCCAGGAGGAGCCGCGATGCCTGCCGCCCGGCGATTGGGCGGCTCTGACATCATTGGCACGCGGGGTAAGGAGCGTGTGGCGGAGATTGGGCCGCGCCGCCGGGCGGCGTAATGGGATCACGCGGGGCGGGGGGAGGGCGCGGGGGGCGGGGGCGGCGGCGGCTGCGGCCGGGCAGAGCTTTGAATAGGGAAGTTTTGCAGGGGGTTACATTTGCAGTCAGCGCCGTGTTTGCAAATATTGTGTACGCTCCTGCGCAAGTGTCCTCCGCCAGCCGCGGGAGGGGAGAGCCGCAGCGGCAGCCTTTGGAGACGTCCTACATTGCTGTGCAATTAAACTTTGCATGAAACTTCGGGTCTTTTTTCCTCCTTAAGCTCCTAAAGGAATTAATATATATCTATATACATAATTTTTTTTTTTATTATTGTTATTTTTTGCTTCTTCTCTGGAGAAAACGGGGGGGGCTTGGAAACTGAGACAAGAGGTTTGACATCCCCCTCGCACACACCCCTCACCCCTGCACATAAAGGAGGCATCTGTATTTTTGTAACCAGCACTGACTTTGTTGTTGCAACTTGAGACATGGATGTTCTCCCAATGTGCAGCATCTTCCAGGAACTCCAGATTGTGCACGACACGGGTTACTTCTCAGCCTTGCCGTCCCTGGAGGAGTATTGGCAACAGGTAAACGAGGATGTCGATGTTGTTGTTGTTGTTGTCGTCGGTTTTTAAGCCGTATGAGTGAATTCAAAAAAAAAAAAAACCCAAAAAACAGACCAAAACCAAGTGTCAGCAGCGAAACTGGGGAGCATTGAGCACAAACGCGTAGAAATGTTTTGAAGCAGGTGCCTTGCTTTTAAAATAGTTAGCTTTTTATTATTATTATTATTATTATTACTATTACTATTCTGTTTTTTTTTGGAAAGAGTTCCGAGGGGGATTTAAATTATCTACGCATCTCCGTTTCTCCTTACTCCGTCCCCCCTGCCCGAAAGGGGCTGTCAGGCACGAAACCAGCCCAGCGTCTCCCAGCGCCTCGCGCTCCGCCGAAGCGGCCGCGCAGCGCAGCCCGGTTCCGCTCCGCGCCGTGCGCTGCAGCGCAGCCCGGTTCCGCGCCGCGCGGTGCAGCGCGGTGCAGCGCAGCCCGGTTCGTCTCCGCGCCGCGCGGTGCAGCGCAGCCCGGTTCGTCTCCGCGCCGCGCGGTGCAGCGGAGCCCGGCTCCGCTCGGCCCCGCGCAGCTGCGCGCCCGCGCTGCGCTCCGCGAAACTTCGGCGCCGCTGCCAGCTCCCGACTCCGCAGCTGGCTCTTGTCGCCCAGCTCCCCCGCGCCTGCCAGGGGGGCTGCTTTTCGCCCTTTGCAATTTATTTATTTGTTTTTTGTCCCCTGGCGATGATGGGGGAGGGAGAAGCCCCCCCCCCCCACCCCTTAGGGAGCCTCTGCCTGTTTTCCTGCGCGTGGTGTCGGCGCGCAGCTCCGCGGGTGCTGTCCGGCGCGGGGCTTTGCACAATCCGCCAGTTGTCAGTCATATGACAGCGATCCCCCGTGCTAATTGCCTGGGTCTGCAAGGAGGCAGAACGGAGGCTCCTGCCCTTTCATGGACATATTTTCTTGTTGGTTTTTTTTATTATTTTTTATTTATTTATTTATTTGTTATTTGGTCCAAGCAATTGCATTGCTGGAGACGAGAGCGCCGCTGACATCTTTGCATTATCAGTGCCTGGCGCTGGAGGGGATGGGGCCGCCGGCTCGCCCCCCTGCCGAGCTGCTTGCTCTTCGCCAGAGTTACCCGGTCAAATACCTGCTTGCTTTTTAAGGACGAGCAGCCTTTCGAGAAGGTTGAGATGCAAGATGTTACAACCTTCACATGCCTACCGATTGTATGCAGTGCCTTTTCTTTTTTCCTTCTCTCTTTTTTCTCCCCCCCCCCCTTCCCCCTCTTCCCCTTTCAAAGAGGCAGCTCCATAGTACGTGATTGAAATTGAGCTAAGTAGTTTCCTTCAGGCATTTGGGTTTTTGGCAAAGGGCCAGCCCTGGTTCCCGGTAGCCTTCAGAGGCATTTAAACTCGCAGGGAGCTTCATTCTGGTCCCTATTACTAATCTACCTAATGAGGAATTTAAATTAGCCAAAAATATTAAAGTTTAATAGGATCTTAATAAATGCTTTTTTCCCTATTTTCTTGGGAAATCAATACACTACTGTGTCATCTCCGTCAAAACCTTTCTCTAATGTCGTTGCGAACCATTTGCCTAGGTATAGGGAAATATAGAGATATCAAGTGTGTGTGGTGTGTTTTTGTTGTTGTTGTTGTTGTTTTTTCTTTTTTCTTTCATTTTTGCCCAGGCTCCCAGCCTGGTCAGAGCATGTGACCCAGTTTACTTGAGTGGTGCTGGGGGAGAAGGGCCGCTAATCCTAGGGCAGCGCTCCCCTCGGACAGATGGGAAGGGGCTGTGAGGGGAATGCATGGCATTTGGGATCAGGTTTTGCTACCAGGATGGGAAGAGATGATCTGGCTAAAATAAGTAGAGTTTGGTATGGAAACTTGGTGTGTCTACCTTCTGTGTAACGTTCCCGTACGGATTGTTTCCTATAGTGGAAAGAATAATCCCAAAACATCGTCTTGTTGCCATAACAGTCCTTACCGCTTTTCTGTGTTCCTCTGAAAAATGGCTAGAAAGTCAGAATGGCGTATTGAAATTGAAAACCCGAGCTTCAACCATTTAAGGTGGTTTTGTTTTTTGTTTTGTTTCGTTTCATGGGGTAGAAGGGAATGTGGGACAGGGGGGAGGTTGCCCATGTACTGCTGCATGTATATTTGAACAGAGTACTTTCTTGGCAGAGGGACAGGGTTTTAAAAGGAAGTCTTTGGCATTGCGTGAAAGAAACAGAGAGATGACTCATACAGTTGCACTCTTGGCCAATAGATAAAGTTCTTGTTCATTGTGGGACTCCCAGCAGGACCTCAGAGTAATTTCCCGTTTTACATCCTATCGAATAGGACCTTTCTATTCTGGAACTTTTTCCTCCCCTCTCTCCTGTGGTTGAAGTGCCTCGCGTTGCTCCGAAACACGTACAGGAGCAGTGTGCATGGTGTGCGTGTCAGTACTCGTGGAAATGACATTTTTTGAAAGTCGAGTGTGGTGCGTTCTCATGCACAGGGAATGAGTGGTTATCTGCTGCTCCATTGATGTCCCCTGAATGCAGACCGTCAGCTCTGCAGCTATGCTAAAATGTGCCTTTGTTTTCTGACACAGCATTTGGGTTCTGACGGTGGGTCAGAGCGCGTTGTGTTGGGTTGGGTCCTTTCAGCCTCACGTTTGTGTGAGAGAGGGAGAGAAAACAACTTGAATTAGACAGGAGGCAGACCAAAGCGTAATTATTTGCTGTGGTTCTTTATGATGCTTTTCTACATCGGCCTGCTAAAAATACAGATTTTATGATGAGAACGATTATAATTTGACTGACTCATTAGAACACTATTTTGAAAACCAAAGCTGACTTGCACCTTCAGGTTTTGTACTCTTTGTTTGTACTCTTTGTTTGTACTCTTTGTTTGTACTCTTGCCCAGGTCTCGAAAACTGATTCTTTTCATCGTAGCAGTCACCTAGTTATGGCTGGAGGAGTCTTTAATTTATTTTGAGCATGGAAACCTCAAATTGAACGTACTACATTCCTGCATACTTTCTGAAGTGTAAAGGACAATTGAATTTATTTTTAAGCATGCTAGTAACTTTTTTTCTTTCCTCTTCCTTCTCTTTTACCTAGACATGCTTAGAGCTGGAACGGTATCTTCAAAGTGAACCCTGCTATGTATCTGCATCTGAAATCAAATTTGATAGCCAAGAGGATCTCTGGACCAAAATTATTCTGGCGCGTGAGAAAAAGGAGGAGTCTGAACTGAAGAACATATGTGTCCCAAAAGAGGACAATCCTCCTAGTCAGAACTTAGAGACCAACAGTTTGAATTCTGATGTGAGCAGCGAATCTTCGGACAGCTCTGAGGAACTGTCGCCTACTACGAAGTTTACCTCTGACCCTATCAGTGATGTTTTAGCCAGTGCAGGGAACTTGAGTTCGTCTGTCACTTCTACTCCCCCTTCATCACCTGAACTGAGCAAGGAACCTTCTTCTCAGCTATGGAATTGTACGCCGGGTGAGTTGCATTCACCGGGGAAAATTCGTACTGGTACCGCTGGAAAGACTGCTGAAAAAGGTACCCCCGTCAATGGTGACACCTCACCAGATGGCAGAAGGCGCGTTCACAGGTGTCATTTTAACGGTTGCAGGAAAGTTTACACCAAAAGTTCACATCTGAAAGCACATCAGCGCACTCATACAGGTTAGTAACCATATGCTTATTAAGAGTTGGCAAGTACTGTAGGGAATACCCCTGACGGTAGTGTTGTCACAACATTACACAATCACTGGGTGAGAGCCCAGGTTTGGAGAGATGATGTAATAGTACTAGAGGCTTACCAGCAAGGACGACGACATCACTTCTCCGTAAGCCAGCTGAAACCAAGACAGTTGGCTGTAGTTGGATTCTCTGTCATAGCTAGCAGGAACCACTCATTTAAGCAGACTACAGTTGAGAAGCTGCAGCAGTATATAGTCTTTATGAAAATTTGCCAGCCAAAATAGGCAGTAGACTTCTGTGGACATTTACTTCAAAAGTAAAACCAAACTGAAACTTTCTTACAAAAAGGATCTTCATATCAGAAAACTGGATGGACAGCTAAATAGCATAAGAACATGTCTTCACAGTTCATTCTGTATCAGGTCTGTTAAATCAGACATCCCAAGGCCTTGGCCATACTAAATGCAGCTATAGCTGTAAGTCGCTGAACAGGTTTATGTGCTATAATACCAGCAAAAATCGTGGAGAGCCACAGTATGTTGTAGTCCTTACAACTAATCAGCCTAATTGGACCTGAAAATGTACTATTTACTATTTAATTTCATCCTAAAATACTGAGCAACAGCATTTTATTGTTATGGAACCTGAAAGTAAAATAACAGTCCTGTAGGTTGTTGGGATAAAAAGCGAGGGAGGTAAACACTTAAGGGCTTGTGTAAATATTTTATGGTTGAAGTAGCTGGCTGATTTGCTTTTGTGAGCATTAATATTCTGCATCCTTCTAGGACTGCAGTTAGATATGTACAGCAACTCATTGGCTCAGCAGTCATAGCTTAACGTGAGGAATTAGATTGTCATTCTTGGTGTGCCAGTCCAAGGACCTATGCATTTTTTTTTTCCTCCTCAAGTGTACAAAGAGGGAATTCAAAGAAAAGATCCTGTTTTGACTCATGAGCTGAGCATTTTTATGGGAAGCCTGAGCAAGCTCTGATGTTCTCATATTCATGTGGAAGTCGGATAAGATGAGATTATTTCAAGAGGAAAGAGCAACTTCCACCCAAACCTTGGTGGCTGAGCAGACATAAATAGTTGCTAGCCTCAGAAATATTGCAGAACTCTTGCCCCCTGTGCTCTGTGACTGAGAATGTTCCTGTGAATGGAAGTGGTGTTTCTTGAACGCTGAAGTAGCAGTGTTCCAAGTGGTGTGCAGGCTTTTTCCAAGAATATGTAGCTCAGCAGAAAGGCTGCATGTTATGCAGATGAACTGAGTGACAGAGGACTTTGATGCAACCCAGCAGTCTGATTGCATCTGGGAACCTAGCTCTGCTGTCTTTAGTCACCTTTGTGGGGTGAATGATACCTATTTGGGAGTAAAGGTGCCATCAGAGATGAACAGGAATGGTGGAAGGATGGATTTCTTTGTTTCCTGTGAGCCTGTTTAATAGCTTTTTTAAGAAGAATGGGATGATCTGATGTGCTGTTGCAGCAAAATAGTTAAATAGGAATCAGATGGATGAAATTTCCAGCCTTCTTTCCCTAGGTGTTTTGAAGCATTAGATATATAAACTAAAATTGCCTCTCTTTGTGGGGAGGAGGAGGTCTATGTAGGGATGAATGGGATAGCTCCTATCTTTACTTGGAAGAAGTCATGACTAACCTGTAATCTGCTTTCTTTGTAGGGGAAAAGCCTTACAGATGTTCATGGGAAGGGTGTGAGTGGCGTTTTGCAAGAAGTGATGAATTAACCAGACACTTCAGAAAGCACACTGGTGCCAAGCCTTTTAAATGTAGTCACTGTGACAGGTATGTGACTAAAATGCACCTTCTAAAATGGTTATTTTTAATGCTGGAAAGCATTAATGTTGGAAAGCAAGCGTAGGCTACCTTTCACAAGGTTCGCTTGTGAAGGAATTGCTTCAGGAAATAACTATGTCTGGTACTTTTAATGGATTACTGCATTTTCACAGTTTAAAAAAAAAAAAAAAAGTTTTAGTAATCACCTGGAGGGAGGTTTGTAGTCTTGATGCTGCAGATCAGTTTGGAGAAACCCCTAGCGTTCGCACCTCGCGGCAGAGCGCCTGGGTACACAGTGGCACCTCGTGCGTGACTGTGTACCCAGGAGCTGTCACATGCCTCCTCCTCCTCCGCCAGCTTTGTTTGGGAATGACAGAGAAATGGGGGATGCGTCACCTGTGTATGTCTAGCTCTGTGTGCCAGCCACCGGGGACTAACGTGCCATCCCACGCTCCTTCCTCTGCAGGTGTTTTTCCAGGTCTGACCACCTGGCCCTTCACATGAAGAGACACCTCTGAGTGGGTCAAGAGGTGACTCCTATGGGCTAAGAGGCGTCAAGGTGGAACAGCCTTGAGCAGAGGGATGCGTGTTCCAGCCAAAGCATGCCATTTTGCACCCTACCCAGTTGCCTCCAGGACCTCTCTTCCTTGAAGGTCTTTAGAGGGCTAATAAGTCATGTAAGAAACGGCATAGCAACCGCGGTGCGTGATGTTTGGGGTTTCCTGGACTCATACACTGGTATCTAACCTTCTGAGTGGCTCCTAAGCCTTTGCCGTGAGCATGTGCACTGAGAATGTTAATGATTGGGCGACTGTATGTTATGAGGATCTATTGATGACTGTATGCTGGGGCACATTTTTTTTCTTGTGGTTGTTTTATAACTGTAAGAGAAAAAAAAAAAAGTCTGAATGTCTTGTATGTAAGGAATATCTCGTGAGATGGGACGACCACCAATCATTTCCAAGGGGTGGGGGGAGGGGTGTCTGCACCTTTTTCGAGGGAAAACAGAGAGGGGAAGGGGGGAACAAAAAAAAAGTCAGGATGCCAGGAGGGAGATGGGGGACCTCCCCGTTCCTGTGTGAGAGGAGCTTTAGGTGTCTGGTGCAGCTATTAAACGTGCAATGTGTCAAGTAGCTTGTTTTACTTGCTACAGAGCTCATTTGTAATCCATTGTATAAGCTGTGTATTTACAAATGTAACACAACTATAACTTTTCATTATAATACAAAGGTTATTGCATGGTTCTGGGGAACTATATGCTTTTCCATTCTTTAATCAGGACTGCAGTTTTGATTCCAGTTAAGAGCAGCTAAAATACAATTGGTCTAATGTTACATAATGTATGGAACATGAATAATTTTTTCTGTTGGGTGGATAAAACCACTATTGGTTAGAAACTGATTTTTCTCATGCAGCTAATTTTTCTCTTATTTATGCCTTGAGGACTAACTTCTGGTTTTCTAGCTGTTAATGCACTGTTGACCTTAATAATGGTGCCTTATGCAAGTGACCTTCTCTTGTAGGGGGTCTTATACAGGGGTATGGGTGATGCATGCTTTATTAAGGCTCTCTTTTCACCTGGCATTGTACTGTATCAAATGTATAATATGAGGGGAGAAAAAGGTTGCTTCCAGGGTCCTCCTTCACAAAGACAAATATAGAGAAAAGTCGTTCATGTCAGTACAGTATTTGTTTAACTTAGACAATTTGACTGTGTTACAGTATAATGCATATGCCAATTGAATACCTGACCAGTTCTGCCACCTTGAGACTTTTTTTATATTGACCTTGCACAACAACTGTGTATATACACACCCCAACTGTACTTAATATGTCAAGTTTTCATACATATTAAAGATACAGAAGTATTAAAAGATGTATTTGCTTACAAGGCACAAGTTTCACATCTATATATCTAGCTATCTGTTGGTCATACAGAAAGAAACTATATTACTTTTTTTTTAAAAGTGGGCAGAAAAATAATTGTGTATGTATATTTGTGTGTACAGTCTGTGTATGTGTGTATATATATAGATAATATATAAATATTTTTTTTAAAAGGAAAAAAAATTAGAACACATAGCTAGAAAATGCCACAGCCCGTGAAGATTTCCCCACCCGCCAATATGGTCATTAAGGAGACAAAAAAAGGAAAGATACCGTTATTAAAATCTAGCATTTTTAGAGGCTTTACCTTTAGCTTAACGGTATGCTAAAGGCTCTGTTGGCATTCAGTCCTTCTCAGACTGCTGACTGTGTTTGTAGTTATTAGGTTGTCTGGAATAGCGTATCTGTGGCCATTTAAGAATGGTATGAACTGAATATTGGCATGCTAAAAGAATATTAGCTGTGTGCAGATGACCTGCACTCAGATTTTGGCCTTCCAGCTTACTGGAGGACCTGTAAGTGAGCTAGTTGTTGTGGTGGTTGAGCTCTAATTTTACATAGTTCAGCTGAAATAAAGACTGTTTTTTCTAAAGTGGAAATAGTCTATCCAAAAGCAGTATTTTTTTTTTAAACCAGCTCACTACAGTTGATGCAATGAAACACCTGATCTGTTTCTGGTTTGTTTTTTTTTTTTTTTTCCTATTTAGTATTGGTCTTGCTTACTATGCTAATATTTTGGTATATCTGCCTGGAAATGTGTGTAGATAAGTGGTTTAAAAAAAAAGTATATGCAAGCCATCTGGTTCTAAGGAACACACAGGCTTAAATCATTCTCATTTCATTTTTGTTTTAAGATGCCGGAAAATGCACTTTTTTTTTTCCAAAAACAAACAAAAAAAATCCCAGAAATGGTTTTCTGTTTAGGGTTGGATTTTGTTTTGTTTTTAACTCCTTATTTGCAATGTCTTTGGCTTAGCCATAATTCTAATAAACAAGAAAGTAAACAAAAGCAAAAAACAAAAACAAAAACGTTAAACTTGCACTGGCTTGTCTCAATTGTGAAATACCATCAGACTTGTGTGGATGGGGTGGGGCTGTGTGCCATATGTCGAATGCCTGTAATTTTCTTAATAAGCAAGTACATTTTGTTCAGGTGATAACTGAGCCTCAATCAAGCTGAAAAATAAAAAAATAAAACATTTTTTGCTTGAAATTTAAGAAGAAAAAGTTTCTATTAGTGAAATTTCTTTTTTTGTTTTTGAAGCACCCTGTTATCTAAAGAATCTCTTTGTAAGATTTTTGTAAAAATTTTGTTTTACAAGATTTTATTTGAAATTGTTTTTTGCAAGATTGTTATATTTCTGTATGAATGTATTTTTTATTGGAATAACATAAAAAGAAATTCTTATCAGCATCACGTGTCTGGTTTTCTCTTTCTCCTCTCTGAAGGCATACACACAAAACAATGTCAAATGCTATGTTGACACTTCATCTTGAGTCATCTGATCGCGGGTACAAACGTCTTTGGGTCGTGTTGTTTCGTGGAAGACAAGCGCCTTTGAGAAAATAATACTGGCAACAGCAAGATAAAATTCTTCCATATCTGCAAAGCTGTTGCTGGTTCATCTTTTGTCTCAATGGAATAAATAGTTAACACAATCTTTATTGCAAGACCGCACCTTTCTTCCAAAGTGTTTGCTCGGGAGAGGTGACTACATGCAGGACAAGTTCTGCGTGGGGGAAGTGGGATTCAGTGGGCATTTGCAGTGAAGGAAAACCCAGAAAGGAGGCGCTGGGCTGGGCACACATACCTGGGACAAGTTCAGTGAAGGTGCAGGCCTTTGAGGTGCCTGGACCCTGGGAGGCAAGCCTGAAACTTTGAAGGGACAATAGCAGTTATGAACACAGAGAAGGAACTTTGAGAAATTTTCCTGGCCTAGATTTAGGTCGGTTGTAGGCCTGACCTGACCCACATGTTGGTGACCTTCAACCAGCCAAATGGGAGCCTTCGCACAATGGCTCTTAAAAGCATGCCTGGCATGTACGCTGGCTTTGGGCACATGCATACCTTGTTTAATGTTGCCTTGTGGCTTCTGCTGTACCTATGCTTGTTTCAAAAATCCCTTAAGCACAGTGTAAAATCACTGACAAAAAATTAGAAAGTTATGTGCTGACTTTGAACATGTGCATGGAGTTCACGGTATTTGAATGTTTCTTGGTTTTAGATTAGAAATTGTCTAAAAATGGTACAGAAAACACAAAAAAGAAGTCCAAAACTGAGGCGGAAGCAGTGTGAAGGAGAGACCCTTGCCGTCTGCCTCAGTTACCCCTGCGATGGGATAGTAAGCAGACCTGAAAAACCTGTGAGGTGCTTCTAAATGCCTTTGTGTAGGCAGCGAAGCAATGGTATTTAAGTAAATTCATGATCTGCAGTGAGAGTGGGATAATAAATTTTACTACTGTAGTTCTGATTGTTTTGAGCAAAAGCTCATTTCCTCACGTTAGTGTAGTTTGGATACATTTCACCTTGTGCTTCTTAACCCCTTGAAGTAGTAGTTTGATTCTTGCTCTGCCTCGTATTTCTGGTATCATCAGTGTTACTTATTTGATCTGTTTTGCTTAGGGAGCTTTTTATTTTATTTTTTATTTTTTAACAGTTTCTTTCTCCTGTTTCGTAGCTTAGGTAGACTTAGTCACATCTGTGAGTGCCTCTACGCTTGTACAATGCCACACACAGTGAAACCTAGGTGACAGCTGGGAAACTTGGCTGCAGTTGCGATAGAAATAATAAAGGCTACCAAACGTTTAGGGATTGTGACATTTTGCCTTCTTGTCCATATAGAAAATAGAAACATTTTTGAAGAACTGAGCTTGACCCTGGAGGTTCTCCACCCAAAATGTTCAGTGGGTGAGTAATACAGAGCAAGGGTTGGCAAATTTTTGCCTGTTTATTGGGCGTGTGTCTTCTAGGGCAGTGTCTTACTGTACCTTTTAAATACGGCCTGATAACTGCATTATTAAGACTGTTATTGAGATCCCATCCCCTTTTTTCAGAGAGATAGTACTGAAAAAAAAGTGTTCAAGCAAAAAGGCTAGGGAGGGACAGGGCTATTAGGCAATGAGGAAACGGCCAACGAGAAAGCAATAGCCATTTCAGGGTTAGTGCATTTCAACATGCACATCTGCTACAGGCTTGCTTAATTCCAGATTTTGAAACACAGAGCAAATGAGAAGGGATGTGAATTTGAGGGTGAAAATGTCGAGTGACTTATACCGAGTTTTGACCTTGATAGTAGCCTCAGCAAGTTCCAACAACTTCAACTGAGGTGAAAATGAGGACAAAGCCCGTGAGCCAACACGTTAGCTTCTTACTGCAAAGGTTAGTGCCTAGGCACACGTATGTGTATTCAAAGATCAAGATGAAAGAGTTAAAATCTCAGAGGGAACCTGTTTTTTCCCTCTTGCGTGTGAAAAATCCTAGTATACAAGTGGGCAGTGCCAGTATGGCGCATCACAGCGTACCAGCTTATTTCAACAATTGTATATTTATTATGAGTACAGGATGACTTTGAAGTTCACAATGAGTAAATGATTGCTATTTTCTTAAATTGGATGTTCATATTATTTAAATGCTACTTTCTCTCTCCCTTCTGAACCATATTATTATTTGTGACAACCTGAATCTGGAACTGTTGTGCCTGTTAGAGCGTGTTGAAGGCAAATTGTATTTTATTCTTCTCTTTTTAGAGGTCGTTTATGGCACCACTGCCTTTGCATCTGTTTTTTACCTCTCCTCTTCCTCTAAACTGCTTCAGCATTCACTCTCTATTTTCTTTAATTGCATTGAAAGCTCTGAGGAATAAAAACAGCCTCTGTAAATCGCACAAATAGCATCAGCAAAATTACAAACAAGCAGAAGGAAGAACACTGTGGTGATTGTTTCAAAAAGTAGCTGAATCTTATTTACACAGCACCAACAGAGTATGTGATCTTATATAGTCACACAAAAGGGATAAATAACCTTCTTTAATAAGAGGGGGACCAAGGATGGATCCCTTGGGATCCCTTGGAAGTCTCCTAAGTCTTGTCTGGAAAGAGGAGTTAAGGTAGACTTAAACAGTAAGGGGAGCTCTGACTGCACAGGAGGACACAGGGGAAGGGGGGAGGGAAGAAACAGGTAAAGAAGGTTTCCCCTCTGATTTTAAAAGTCTAAGAGGAACCATATCTCCTCCTTATTCCTCCACTCTTCAAGACATCCACAGAGACAAAATGAGTTGGAAAGGAGATCTCTACAACACTTTTTCCTCAAGCTTTTTCAGCTTTGCTTCCTCAGGTAGCACCGTGCTGTAGAGTAGTCAATGGGACCAATACTGAAGTTTGTTATTTCTGGTGACAAGAGGATTCCAGGAAATCTGGACCACCAGAAGTCCAGAAGTCTGCCTGCTGTTGCTTCATCTCCATGAAGTCCTATAGCCAAAAGGCATTAATAGAGTACTTCTAAAATAAAACCTCTGACGTGGCAAGAAACTCTGCTGAGATTATACAATCCAAGGCAATAGTATCTTTATTTTTTCCCTTTAGCTCTTTCACCCTTGACACTGGCTATTTCATCCCTTATTCATGGTCCAGACATATATGGCATTTATTTTTGATCAAAGCTGTATCAATACCATCTCATAACTACTTGAGCTCTTACATGTAAGGAAGAGTGAGAAGATGGAGTACTGCCTTTACACATAGGTCTACAGAGGTTTCATCAGTCTAGGATCCATTGGAGCTACCCTGGGAAACACGAGTTTTCAGGTCCATGCATTAATACTGTGAGGCCTTGGTCAAAAGCTCATTTAAGTCAAGGAGAAAATCCTCACTGAATTCAACTTGCTTCAGAAACAATCATTTTTTCATAGAGCTGGACCTAGGGAGGAGGTACATTTGAAATCCATTCAGAACCAAATTTTGATTCAGTGACATTTATGACTATATTTTGTCAATTTTCTATGAACATTTGAGAGCTGGAGTTTACTAGAGCAAGCATTTCAGAAAAGATTTTTTTAATAGAAATGTGATTTTTTGCTGGAACTTATTTGTAATTGCAGACTGATGATGAACTTTGCAATTTGCACTGCAGTTCCGGTTGCACAACAGCTACACATTCATTTTGTAACTTACAGCAGTGATTTTATTCACCTGTAATGTTTTCAATCTGAATGCTTCACAGATTATTAGCTGAGAAATTATTAACGGAACAAATTAACTGGATTTGTAGGCTACCATAGCAACAAAGGTGGCCTGTGGCTTTAAAGAAAGTGCTGCATCAGATACACGCCAGTGCATTTGGTTAAAAGAAGGAAAAGCTATTCAGATTTTCCAATTGAGGCTACAGATTGGTCATGTTCTTGAAATATAGGTTTATAATTTGTCACAGGAAAAATAACTCCATAAAGCAAAACCACTAAGGTGTTTTAAGATGATCTATTGTGCGGAGGTGTCTAGTGCAGCCATTTTGGATTGGTGTCATGATAGGAAACAGATGGTATATGTGTTTATGTTTAACATTTAAGGAGGTATAGAAAGCAATTGGGAGGTGATGTATTTTGTTAATGGGTGAGTAAAGCCTCATATGTACAGTTAAAATAGAAGGTAAAAAACAAGCAACATTTTTTCAGCACAAATGAGGCAATGCAACAACGCGCTTAAGTAGATTTATTTGACTTGTTTCACTTTAAATAATTTTAATGAGAAATTCTCTAAATGTTTTTGAGCGCAGATAGAAAGTAATCTGGTAACCACATGTCTTGATGTAAGCCAAGCTGTTCTTTAACAGCAGTTTCTTTCAATACAATATAAATTTAGCTGGAATTAGCATTGCTGAATATTAGTCCCTCAGTGCTTCACTTGCTAAGCCTCCATCTTCTTTTTATTGCCTCTGTGCATTTTAGAAGCAGAATGTGTGGCCAGTTCTGGACAAAAGCAAATTATCTAATCGGGCTGGGGAAGAGGATCTATTTACTAAATTGTGTAGCACAACAAACACTTCAGTAATAATTCAGGAAGGCAGCAGATCTGCATAGCGCAGTAACATTTTTTTTCTGCAATGTGCTACCTTTTGAATGTGATACTGAATATATCAAAATCTAGTTACATATGCAGAGCTGTGTTTTTCTGAATTGTATATACTTCACCCTACTGTATGTTTTTTCATTACATAAGATTTATCTTTGAATATACAGAGATAGTCAAAGACTATTATTAATTTTCAAGACTCATTAGGCAAGTTGCTCAGTCTTCTGGGTTTTCCTTTATTTATTTTTGCTAACTATGAAGAGGACATTGAGGGCAACTAGATTTTAATAGATCCTTACTGTAATTAATTATTCATCAGCAGTAGAAGTATTAACAGTAGTAGTCAAACGTCTAGATGAGACTGCGGTCTTACTATGGTAAACTCTACAGGGAGAGAGGCGATCCATCCATGCTCTACCTAATTAGGCCAAGGCACATTTGGAATTACCCACACCAAACGATAAATAAAGTAGTTTTGCATACTGATCTGATAATCTCAGGGGTTTTCCTTTTCCCAGTCCAACAGATAATACTATTGATATTTTACCATAATTCCACACAATCACATCTGCCTGTCGCAGACGTACTTATCGCGAACACTGAGATGAGAAATCACCATGCAGACCACTGGACTTCAGTGCAGTTCAGTGAGCATTTGTAGGTGGGACCTTGTCAAGTCCCCACCCCTGTCTAACATGATTAGGATATTTCTTATCATTTCTTGATTTTATTTTGTATTTTTAAACGTCTTCTTCTAGCAATAAGTTTGCTGTAATTTATGTTAAATGCTTTGGATCTACTGAGATTTCTTTTTAATTTGGAAAAATTGTTAAGAATTAATCTTTAATCTCACAGATAGAAAAGAGTAAATAAGAGATGTAATAATGTTATAATATTAATGGGATATGAGGCTCAGTAGGAAATAGATACATTATTCATAAGGATTGACGGTCTTCAGTGTCCCAACAGCCCCTTGTGGGTCTTTGGAGATATTAGACTGGTCACTGGAGAGAAGGTTACTATAATGTTCAATAAGCTAAAGTGGGGTGTGTGTGTGTGTGTGTGTGTGTGTGTGTGTGTGTGTGCATATATGTGTGTGTGTGTGTGTGTGTGTGTGTGTGTGTGTGTGTGTGTGTGTGTGTGTGTATAAAATTATAAAGCAAAAACCTAAATATAAGTACAGTGATACAAATTCATCCCCTAGTTATCTCCAGAAACCACCCTGCCTCAAATGGTTGTTAGTGACTTGTCCCTTATTATCTTTAATCAGGCAGAAGAGAGAGGCATTGAACGCCACAGTGGATCTGTATAAAAAGGCACTGCAGGTGAAATCTATAATGCTGTGTTTCCCGCTATATGCACACTGCTGTCCTGCCCCCATTCCACCAAGGGAAGAAAGTGCAAGGAGGAAACAAAGGGATGCAGCTTTTCTGTAGCACGTGTGATATCCTGTGTAGCTTCTTCTAATTTTCATCCCCGAATTTCGGGCCACAGATGCTTTGTAGGGCAAAAACTCAGCCTGGATGTCTGTAGGTAAAAATTGTGTGGTAACGAACAGCAAAGAAGCTGACTACGAGAGATCTTTACAATAAGGTTTCCAGTGCTTACACCGATGCAATCCATGCAGCCGCAGGTCCCTGTGCTTTGTGACATGGCTTTATTTATCTAGCACAGTATAGATAACTTTCTTATTTTTTAAACGAATGTTTGTGTACTCTTTCGTTTATCCCCACAGATTAGGCACTTACTATTTGAATATCAGCATATAAAATTACTAGTCACTGTAATGTAACTGTGTATTTCAATATTAAAACCAAAAAATCTTTTTCATTAGATATTAAATGTATGCAGGTAATGATGAGGTCTTAAAAGACTAATCCTTTTGGCCAGGAAAGAGAAAAAGATTAATAAAAGAATAAAGAGCTTTGGGATGTGAGTCCTCTTGGCACAGAGGGTAGCACCCAAAGTCTGTTCGGGCAAATATTCATATGTACAGATAGTTTAATGCAAAGCAGATTTAAGCCTTAGTTCTCAAATAAGCTCCACGCAAACAGTCTTCTAACTCTCACCTTCTGTCCCCTGAGGCTCAAAAAAAAAAAAAAAAAACCAGAAAACAGGGTTTCTTCTGAGGAGTGTGGAGGAAGGGACCAACACTGGTAAGGGATGCAGAAGCTTTAAACGAGAATTTCTTATGTCCCTGAGGCTGCACTCTTGAAGTCAAGGGTGGATCAGGTCCCTGAGTATGAGAAACAGAAGCAAGGAGAGCAGATCAAGTGTCTGGAAGGATGTAGCTTTTTATGATATTAGGGGTTTGAAAACACAAGTGGGAGCAAAGGTGCTAAGAGTCAAAATCTTGAGCCTTAATAATGTAGCACTGGTCTTTTTCAGTGTTTGGTAAGAGATCCCCACCTTACTACCTGCCCAGGTATCACTTAACAATAAAGGAAGAGGCAGTTGCTCAGTACCCTGCAGTTCCCCATATATTTTACTATGTACATTCAATCCATGACGTGTAGATAAGAGTCTACATTTTAAGGCTAAAATTAAGTTCTAGATTCGAAAGTATTATGAAAGAAGGAATCATGACAGAAACTAAGAAGTCCAAGAATCCTCATATTTTTATTAAAATTTGTATATGCATGCATATACACACATAAATGGAAACAGATTTTCTTGTCTAGGATTTTTTTCCTATATAATCTTACATTCCAATAAAACAGTGTCCTTCAAAAGTCGTCTATAGGCCTGATAATAATATATCAGCCTTAAACTAGGTGTAAGATGAAACCCGCTGAAAACACAGAAGAAAATCCAACAGTCTGTTTTAGTGAGACAGATGCAAAATAAAAAAAAACAAAACTAAAGGCAAAAAATAAAGCCAACTTTAAGAGCTCTTTTGAATTGAACGTGTTGTGCGAATATGAGTAACCTAGTCATGTCAACACTGAGGTTGTTGACGGACGTAGCTAACCAATCATAGATCCAAACTTTCAAAAGTTAGGAACCAGGTCTCAAGAAAAGAAAAGAACAAAAAAAATATTTAACTTAAAAGACTGAGAATCAAAATAAAAGGTAATATGACACTAGATTTTTTAATTTAAATTCTAATATTTTGGATCCAGCAGGATGCATTCAGAACATGTTTTCATGATAAGCTTTACAATGAGGGTTAGAAACTTTTGTTTAAAAAATGAAAGCCAAGAAATAAAAAAATATGACAACAGATACTCAAAGTCCTACTATAAAATGGTGCGAGCTGGTCACACTCAGACCAGTGTATGCAAGTAAAATCCTCTGCTAAAGTAAATCAGTAGACTTCCCTTGACTTAATGGGCCAGAAGACATGGGCCATGATTTTCAGGTCGATAATGTGCCTTTACTGTCTGAAAAAAAGTTATTAAAGCAAAAACACGCCCAAAATCTGATAACGTGTTCCTTCTTAGCATGAAATCTAGGGAAGTAGCTGTGCACAAGTCCTTAAAACTGCCTAAGGAGTATCACTGAGTCTTCCACTGTGGAGAATTTATATCAGCTTTGCTCTGAACTGACATTTTTCCTTTCTGCTGTTCCACCTAACATTTTTATCTCGTTATTCTTAGCAGTGGTAAGTAACTATGACAGGAAGACAGAGTGGAAAATTAAGGCTTGTTAAGACTATTATACACCAAAAGGATCATGTCATAAATGAGATTTTAGTCTGCCCAGTTTGGGATATAATTAAGTAATCATGTTCAAGGTGGATGAGTTTGAGACAATAAAAGGCCACTGGAGGTTATTCAGCTTCAAAGGGGCAAATCTTTTATGCTAAGAAGTTACACGGATTCAATTTCAGCCGTGGTGCTTTGTATGAGTTACAGTGGTCTTCTGCACCTGGGAGGGGAGTGGAGCTGATCAGGATGATCTTCAGCTCCGGTCCTGGCGACACCTCTGCGTAGTGCGGACACCAGATGAGCCTACCAGATAGACAACGTTTTCCCCACACCACTTGAGCGGTCTCCGTGGGACCAGCTCGGGGCCCGCTGTTGAATCAAGGCGAGAAAGAGCACGTTGCCAATAACCACTCTGAAGCAATGTGCGTTTGTCTTGCACAGGTGCCCATCGCTGTGGTAGCCAGGAAACTCTCAAGTATAACAACAATAAATGTGACAGCCTGAGAAGGAATTGCATACGCTGAAGATTTCGCTAGCACTTAATTGACTTTTGAGAAAAGCATTTTTAAAACCAATCAAGGCTGTGAATAATGACTGTATTCCAATACTATGGACACAACAAGGAAGTGTCAACGAAACCACAACAGGAAAACAGTGAGGCTTTTTCTTGGCTTTGAGAGAATACAATGAGTCTAATGTTATTGCTTGCTCATAATTTCCTATGTTATCAACATGGAAAGCTGGGTAGGACTTAGCTGAATCACTGCTCAGAAGTCAGTCCAAAATCTGACGGAGTGAAATAATGTGTGGGATACAGAGTGACATGTGTGTTTAGTGTCAGTAGGGATTTTAGTGCAATACTTGAGGGCATAATGGATGATTTTCTGGCCTGCAAATAGCCATAATCGTTATATGAATCACTTAAGAGAATGATATTGAAAGCTATCATACCATAATGCTGCAGTACAGATTTTTTCACTGAAAAGAGCAGCTTAGAAGATCTTCAGAGACATGCTAACAAAGATGATATCTTGCTGGGATATCTATTATTACAAACACATAAGGAGATGGAGCTGACGTGGCGGGTTTGGGGAAAGGAGAGGAAGAAAAGAGGAACCACAAAAAGTGAAAAATAGTATTTTTAAATATAATATTCTTTACTTCTGAATTCAAGATTTAAATGCAGAGAATATGTATGTTTCTGTTCTTCTAATTCTCCTTCTCCTCCCTTCCTCCTTTCTTAATTCCTCATAAGGATAGAGTAGGAAAAATCTTTCCTCAGGATTTTGCTCTGCTATCTTTCACCTTTTTCAGTCTTCCAGTTCTTCAGAATGAAATGATGTCTATTTAAGGTTGGGTTTTATTTGGAGTCTGTTTTAAAGGTTAGAGGAAAAAAAGCCCTTTCCCTTACCTTTTTTTTTTTTTTGATTCTTCCTCATTTTCTCTACCACTGGAAACATACTTGTGTATGTAATATATGCAAGTAGGCATAAATATATATGTATATGTATACATATACACATACATGCACATATATATATGTACTAATATAAAAAGAAGGAAATGTCCTATATTTTCTTTGTGCTCTGCTCTGCCTATCACATGGGTGGGATGACGCATGGGAACTCAGTGCCTGCACCCCTATCGCTGCCTCTGACCACTTCATCTGCGTTGTACATATATTTCCAGATTAAAGTTACTGTAACATAGTGTATCATTATTGGCATCAATATTGCTTCAGCATTTCCTGGTGATTTTGTCAGTCCCGACACTTAAGAGAGAATAGCACAAAAGGTGTATTTTTATTTTCAAAGCTTGAAAACAAAGAATGTGAAACAGTCAGACCTACTAAGGAGTGAGAGAATTAAGTTAGCCTAGCTGTGCCCCGCTGGGCTGAATCTGGTCCAGCTTTCTAGAAATGCTGGTTCAGCAAAAACAGGCGGCAAGAAATGTAACTGGAACAGCAGGAACAACTAGATTTTAAAGTTCACTTTTGTCACAGACCTCTTTCTTCCACTTATTAGGTTTGAGATAGCTGGTAAACGAGTTAGAGAATTTTTCTCCTCCCTGCTCTTTTTATAGTTCAGGGAATGAAGACTGATCTTAAAACACGTATTTTGGGGAAGTAATTTTATGTATAAATGTTATATTAATACGGAATCAGAACTAGCACAGTCTCACAAAATATTCACGGCAAATTTAAGTTTTGCTTAAGTCCTTATTTTGGCTAAAGATCCCTTTTTTGTTTGTTTGTTTGTTAATAGGTATACAGAAAATTAAAATCTGTATTTAGAATACATTCAATAGCATTAACTCATACTCAGCTGCTAATGGAAGCAAATGACTGAAATGACCCAGATTTCTCTTCTTTGCGGTGTTATGAAGATAGCAGCAGATAGAAACCTGTATTTCCTGTAAGAAAAAATGTCTTCTATCAGTCACAGCTGCTAGACCTATAAGCTATAGCAGAGGCAGACATGTATTTTCTAAAGTAAAGCCAGAGCTTAAGTGTTAAAACTAAACATTGGAATACACATGTGAATAGTGTGTCAGATGAGGGCACACCACGGTGTCTGAGGACATCAGCTCCTTAGAAATATCAGGGATTCTTTCCCCTTCTGCCAGTTTAAATTTGGGACATCTCCACCAAAGTCAGCTGACTCAGAACACTATAAAACTGACATGATAATACAATGTGATCTCACGTGTCTGCGTAATATCTGCCATCTTCATCAATTCAAAGACTGATCTTAGGCCACACGTACAATAAACAGACTTATATTGTTTTCTGGGGAAGAGACAGCTGCCAAAGTTATACTCACAGAATATCTAGGAGCTCAACATGGATTTAAATGTTAGTTCACGCAGATCCCCGAGGTGTGTGATCACGAAGGCATTCTCAGATACCTCACACTGAAAGACTGTGCTGCCTACAACTACAATTCTAGACTCTCTCTTACAACTGAGGGGAGCACTTTCTGCACCCAAGAGCTCCATGTTTAGACCGTTTGCCTAGAAATTAGGAGATTCAGGCTCAGCCTGACCCCAGCTTTCAGCTGACCAACCATGCAGGACAGACAGCAAAGCACCTCTGGCTGCTTTTAAGCAGTCACTTAAAAGTGACTTGTGGCACTTGGTTGAGGGTGCCAACTTGAGAAGTCTAGTTTGTTTTTTTGGCATGAGAGGCCTAACTCTGACTATGCACGATACAGAGAACATATTTACATAAGCCAGGATTTGGATTTCACTCTCAAATCTGCCACTTAGAGCTCCAGCACCCAGCTTTCAGATTTTCAGATCCTTCATTATTCTCATTCCTGATTATTTTCCTCAAAAATCTCACTCCTGGATAGTCAATGCCATAACAGGACTACCTGTGCAAATCATCCATGTCTGTCAGAATGCATATATACATATGTGCATATATATATAAGTACATCTATGATGCATTTTAAGCTAAGTAGATTGCTGTCATTGACTTCCTTTACAAGAAATGTATACTTAAAATAAAAAGGAAGATTAATACTCACTTAAACAAAAAAACCAATAATTTTCCTGCTGGAGAATTCAGGTTATTACAAGTGTTAAATGAGTTGCCATGTGATACTGTAGTTGTTTCATAATATTTTATTTTTAATGATGGGCCAAATGAGTCAGCTAACTGTAGACAAGATTTCAGACAATGAATGATTAGTGCATGGGTGAGTGAAAATGCATATTACATACCTTTCTGTCCAAATGTTATTTTTGCTTTACCTGATGACAGACTCATTTGATAAAAGTGACTCAGATTTTACTGAGTTAGCCTTGCCCTTGAAAAAGATTACCTTTAGGAAATCATATTTTCTCCACCCAGGGGTGTGCTTGCAAGATTTGGTCAATTTTAAAGGCTGAAATTTAAGCAAGAAGACTAAAATGACTTGCTTTGTAAGTGTCTTAACCACCTACTTTTTTTTTCTTTGAGAATAACGTGAAAACATGAGGCAAAGACAGTCAGTAAAATCTTTTCAAAATAGATCAGGGATCTTCTTCAACCTCTACTGATTTTTCTTCTTTTTAGAGAGGTCTATTTATTCTCCGTTTCCATCCTGAGATGCAACAGTTAGGAAAGGAGGAAATATTGTCAAATAATCTGAGTTACACAGCAAGGTCAGCACATCTCCAAATATGACAGTTGAACCACCAGCTGAGACTCTAATTTTCATTTAAAAAGAAAATCAGTACACCTTATTAATTTTTTCGATTAATTTACTTTACAGACAACTCTCACTGATGCCTGTCCTTTAGCTCATAGTATTTTCCTACAAACTTGTCTGATCATATGATGCTGAAATGCTACATCCAGATTGAGTTTTATTTTCAGCTACTGTGAACCAGGGTAGCTCAATAGATACATCAATTTATACTACATCTGAATCTCAGTCTGTGATCTTTTTAAAGTTAGTGTAAAGGTGAAATAGACTGAAGGAGGAAAAATGATAAAGTCTAAAGAGGATTGAAACATTTTTCAGGCGGCCTTCTGCCTAGTGAAATCAGACTTCTCGATATAATTTATGGGAAGAACAAGACACCTAAAAATGGGGTTCAAAGAAGCCAGTGCTTTGTGTGAAGTATTAAACAGTAGGAAATGACAAAGAAGTGTTCAGACTTCTGCTCTGCCATCAAAGATTGTTAAACGAATACAGGGTTGGAGAAAAACACCTTCTTCCATTTCAGATTCGCAGCTACAAATGATTCTTGGAATTAGTTTCATCTGTCAGCTTCATCTTTTCTTGCAAACAGCAGAAGTGATACTGTCTTGGTATGTGTGAGAGGAGCATTCATATATCCTTGAAACCCACACTGAGGTAAGCAATTGCACCAAGATTTTGCACAGTTCAGAAAAGCAATCACTCTGCTTGGATTATTTTGAAATGATGCTGAAATTCAGTATCCAACTGAAACTATTTTTTCTATGTAAATTAAGAAAATATTAATTAAAATAGAGCCTGGAATTTTATCTGGCTAGGCTGCAGAGTTATTTTCCCAATGCCTGTTTAACCCCTAAATCTCTGTTTCTGAAATCAAAGATAAGGTTTGAATTTAGGTCTCCTCTATCTTAATAGAATTCTTTAATCACTGAGCTCCTGAAAATGGGGAAAGATACTCATGAAAGATTTTAATTTTGTCTTAGGATCTAAACTCAAATTAACTTGTTAACTAGCTCAAAAACTCAGGGGGGTGAAAATCAATGACTTGGCTTATGCAGGATAGCAGATTATAAACTTCTGTGTAACAGGCACAGATCAATGACATTTTACAGATTGCACTGAAGTAGCCATGAAGTTAAAGGTGATTTTCCAATAACTCCAGTAAGTTTTGTACACATCCATGTAAATGCCCATCAGATGATGCATGCTGCTATTTTCTTTGCTGTGACAACATGAAAATGCAAAATCTACTTATTGCAGTAAAACGTCAGTAGATCTGCCTATGCATTCAGTATGCTTTTTTTTTGTTTTGTTTTGCTTGTATGGAGATTGAGTGCTGACTTTTTACACTTGATTTTTCTAAATCAGTTTACATTACATCTTTAGTAATCCGCTCCTTGACTTGAATGCTTAAATGAGGGAAAGAATTGTATGTCCGGTGCCGCATGTTGCACATTTGCAAGAACAAATGCTTAAGATTCCTCTCCTTCCTCCTAGTCTGGAGGACTCTGATAAAACCAGTGCCCTTTTTTCTTTTCGTGTGGCTCATGATGCTTTTAAGATCTAACGTGTTACATGGGTAGACACCAGCATTTTACAAGACTTTTTTTACATCTCCAGATTCATAGTTCTCCAATGAATGTTTTCGCTCACAGAGCAGTTAATAAAGTTGAATGACCTCTTGCTCTAGGATTTTTTAAGTCTCTTTCAGACTAAAATTAGATTTTCTCCTTTAGGAAGAGAAACAGGCCAACGTGTGACCCTTGAACTGTCAGTCATCTAGAAGTGAAGCAGGGAACTGATTTCCCTCAGAGCAGCAGAATGAAATGCTCCAAAATAATAATAATGTAGTTATACATATTTATAAGCTTATCTTTATTAATCTTTAGCCTGATTGTTCTTTCCTACCTAGTACTCAATGATAATTTTGGCCTGTGGATATATACTTTGATTTAGTTCCATAAGGTACTGTAATTTCAAATAAATCATGCTTTAAATGAATTAACCACTAATTAACCGACCGGTCTCAAATAGTAGTCATCTATGAGTAATCATAACTGAATGTTCTAGTCATGTTTGACAGGTGTCTGTATTATGTCCAGAGCTGTTCAGCATTTTAATTGATAGTTCGGGAGCGAATAGAAAGCTGTTTCTTGAAAAATATATATGAATGGTAAAAATTTGAAAGAGTAGTAAATAATAAGAACAGGATGATGGAGGGAGCAGTTCCCATTCACAGATACACAGTTTAATATACCAAACAAAGCATCTTACCTCTAGGACTAGAGGTGGCAGATCATATATTTACAATAAAGGACTATACTGTGGCATTCAGTGCCTCTGAAAAAGATACAGGCATATAGTCTGCAAGCAACTCAGTACAAGCTTTAGAGTAACGCAGTAGAAAAAAAAAAAAAAAATTAAGAGGCTTATATGATCCTTGGCTGATAAACAGGAATGAGTGGGAGGAGGGACACGAGTTTTCCTTGATGTGTAGTAAAACTGATCCTGTACAGTTCTAGTAGCCATATGTTAAAATAGCAGCTGAAAAACTGGAGACGATGCAGAGATGCCTTACCATGAAAGATACAAAGAAGATAGTGTGTTTAGTGGAACAAAAAGCAGACTGAACGGTAACTTGATTACAGCACGTAAATAACCCCTCATCATTCCTCTCACACCTCCCAGGTGCACAAGATAGAAGTCAAAAATTACGGCTTGTTATGCAGAACTCATTTTCCTCAAGCCGTTCATATTCAGGTGGTTAAAAGGCAGTCACAGCCATTCCTGCATTACAGAATATGCCTCAAAGTTATACTATCACGGAGTATGGGCAAATACTGAAAATTAAAGGACTTTTAAATTTAGAGGTGAAAGAAATGAAAGAGATCAGTAGTTGGAGGAGGGAACTAGATAAATTCAAATGGGAAATAAGACATGTAGTTTTGAGAAAAATGATGATTAGCTGTTGAAACAGTTTGCCAAGGAAAGCAGGGGAATCATTGTCTTTTGATGTCTGCAGATCAAGACTGGATGCTTTTCTGGGAGATCTGATTTGGACAAATACACGTTTGAGAATAACACTAGGATAAGCGGGTGAAACTTAAAGGCCAACATTATGCTTAAAAAGGTTAGAGCAGACATCTGCCTCAGATTCCACTTCAGAGAGACTTTCTGACTTTGGAGACAGAATGTAATTTCTCATGAACGTAAAGAAAAGAGTTCACAATGAGAGTGCGTAAGCACTGGAACTTGTTGCTTAAAAATCAGAGAATCTCCACCCTTGGAGACTTTCAAAAGTCAGCTGGATAATGCCCTCAGCTACCTGATCTAACTTTGAAGTTAGCCCTACTTCCAGGAGGAGGTTGGACCAGATGCCTTCCAGACACCCACTGCAACCTAAACTTTTCCATGATTCTGCAGTTTTCTTGATTTGGCAGAGGCTGATGATATTTGATGACATTTACATGATGTCATTTGCATCATGACATTTACATGATATTTGATGACATTACATTTATACATATGGGAGCCCAGGTCGTTTTCTCCTCAATCTTGCCTGTGAGGGGAAAGAACGGGAGGAGGAGTAGACAAGTTTTCCAAGTTAACAGCTGGCCGCGCCGCTGGTGTTGGCAACAGGGCTTTGGTTTCTATGACCATGGGACCCTGTTTGAAGATCAGCAGCTGATGGGGAGTGATGGGATCCACCTTACCAAGGAGGGCACGCGCGTCTTTGCCAACAGATTGGCAAGCCTGGTAAGGAGGGCTTTAAACTAGGCAAGATGGGGGAAGGGGAGTGGTATAGTGGCAGGGGAGTCAGTAAAACACCGCTCAAGTCAGGATGCCTCTAGCGGGTGCACACAGACAGGGGAGACAGCCTGGAACATGGCTACGGAGGATCCTCTTGCACCCCTCCGAGGAAGCTTGCGTGCTTGACTGGCTCTCTGAAATGCCTGTATAGCAATGAGTGCAGCATGGGGAATAAGCAGGAAGAGTTAGAGATCTGGGTGCGGTCGCAGGGCCATGATCTCGTTGCAGTGACAGAGACGTGGTGGGATAACTCACATGACTGGGATGCTGTCGTGGATGGCTATGTGCTTTTCAGGAAAGACAGGCCAGGAAGGCGAGGTGGTGGAGTTGCTCTTTACGTGAGGGAGCAACTAGAATGTGTGGAGCTGTGCCTCGGGGTGGATGAAGAGCAAGCTGAGAGCCTATGGGTAAGGATTAAAGGGCAGGCTAACATGGGTGACACTGTTGTGGGGGTTTGCTACAGGCCACCTGACCAGGAAGAAGTCGTCAAAGAGGCCTTCCACAGACAGCTGGAAGTAGCCTCCCGATCACAGGCCCTGGTTCTCCTGGGGGACTTCAGCCACCCTGACATCTGCTGGGAAGAGAGCACAGCAAGGCACAAACAGTCAAAGAGGTTCCTGCAGAGCATTGAGGATAATTTCTTGACCCAGGTGGTGGAGATGCCAACGAGGAGAGGTGCGCTGCTAGACCTTGTACTAACAAACAAAGAAGGTCTAGTTGGAGATGTGAAGGCTGAGGGCAGCCTTGGCTGCAGTGACCATGAGATGGTGGAGGTCAGGATCCCACGAGGAGGGAGCAGGGCAATAAGTAGGACTGCAACGCTGGGCTTCAGGAGAGCTAACTTTGGCCTCTTGAGGGACCTACCTAGGGCAATCTCGTGCGGCAGGGCCCTGGAGGGAAGAGGGGTCCAAGAAAGCTGGTTACTATTCAAGCATCACCTCCTCCAGGCTCAAGATCAGTGCATCCCCCTGAGTAAGAAGTCCAGCAAAGCGGGCAGGAGACCTGCATGGAGGAGCAAGGAACTCCTGGCAAAACTCCAGCAGAAGAAGGAAATGTACAGAATGTGGAACAGGGGACAGGCCACATGGGAGGAATACAGGGACATTGTCAGAGTGTGCAGGGATGTGACAAGGAAGGCTAAGGCCCATTTGGAATTAAATCTGGCAAGGGGTGGCAAGGACAACAAGAAGGGGTTCTTCAAATACATCAATAGCAAAAGGAAGACTAGGGAACACGTGGGCCCGCTGCTGACTGGGGCGGGTGCCCTGGTGACAAAGGATATAGAGAAGGCAGAGTTGCTGAACGCCGCCTTTGCTTCAGTCTTTACCGCTAAGGCCAGTCCTGAGGAATTCCAGACCCTGGGGACAAGAGAGGGAGTCTGGAGAAAGGAAGAATCCCCCTTGGTCGAGGCGGATCAGGTTAGAGCTCTTTTGTCCAAACCCGACATCCATAAATCCACGGGCCCTGACGGGATGCGCCCACGAGTGCTGAGGGAGCTGGCGGATGTTATCGCTAGGCCACTCTCCATCATCTTGGAAAGGTCCTGGAAAACGGGAGAGGTGCCTGAGGACTGGAAGAAAGCCAGTGTCATGCCAGTCTTCCAAAAGGGCAAGAAGGAGGAGCCGGGAAACTACAGGCCTGTCAGCCTCACCTCCATCCCTGGAAAGGTGATGGAACAGCTCATCCTGGAGGTCCTCGCTAAGCATGTGGAGGACAAGAAGGGGATCAGGAGTAGTCAGCATGGATTCACCCAAGGGAAATCATGCTTGACCAATTTGATAGCCTTCTATGACAGAATGACTGGCTGGGTAGATGAGGGCAGAGCAGTGGATGTTGTCTACCTGGACTTCATCAAGGCTTTTGACACTGTCTCCCATCACATCCTCCTAGGTAAGCTCAGGAAGCGTGGGCTAGATGAGTGGACAGTGAGGTGGATTGAGGACTGGCTGGATGGCCGAGCTCAGAGGGTTGTGGTCAGTGGCGCGGAGTCTAGTTGGAGGCCTGTAGCTAGCGGTGTCCCCCAGGGGTCACTACTGGGTCCAGTCTTGTTCAATGTATTCATCGATGACCTGGAGGAAGGGACAGAGTGCACCCTCAGCAAGTTTGCTGATGACACTAAGCTGGGGGGAGTGGCTGACACACCAGAAGGCTGTGCTGCCATTCAGAGGGACCTGGAGAGGCTGGGTGAGCTGGGCGGAGAGGAACCTCCTGAAGTTCAACAAAGGCAAGTGCAGGGTGCTGAACCTAGGGAGGAAGAGCCCCAGGCAACAGGACAGGCTGGGGGCTGGCCTGCTGGAAAGCAGCTCTGCCGAGAAGGACCTGGGAGTGCTGGTGGACAACACGTTGACCATGAGGCAGCAACGTGCCCTTGTGGCCAAGAAGGCCAGTGGGATCCTGGGGTGCCTGAGGAAGAGTGTTGCCAGCAGGTCGAGGGAGGTGATCCTGGCCCTCTCCTCAGCCCTGGGGAGGCCTCCCCTGGAGTACGGTGTCCAGTTCTGGGCTCCCCAGTGCAAGAGAGCCATGGCGCTCCTGGAGAGAGTCCAGCGGAGGGCTACAAAGATGATGAGGGGCCTGGAGCATCTCTCCCGAGAGGAAAGGCTGAGGGAGCTGGGCCTGTTGAGCCTGGAGAAGAGAAGACTGAGAGGCGATCTCATCAATGTGTACAAGTATGTGAAGGAGGGGTGTTGAGAGAATGGGGCCAGACTGTTCTCCGTGGTGCCCAGCGACAGGACAAGAGGCAACGGGCAGAAACTGAACCACAGGCAGTTCCATCTGAACCTGAGGGAAAACTTCTTTCCTGTGAGGGTGACAGAGCACTGGCACAGGTTGCCCAGAGAGGTGGTGGAGTCTCCTTCGCTGGAGATGTTCAAAACCCTTCTGGATGTGACCCTGGGAAACAGAGGACCCTGCTTGAGGAGGGGGGTTGGACTAGATGATCTCCAGAGGTCCCTTCCAACCTAAACCATTCTGTGATTCTCTGATAAAGAATTCCAGAATCTTCAGATGAACTCTAACTTCCAGTGAGGTCCCATTTCCTCTGTACAATGGGTAGACAGTGCAACCTTTTGCTTGATATGTTCAAAGATAGAATTATACTTTGCAAAGTCTTGTGATAGTTACGTTAAACGGCCAATTTCTGTGACTTATTGTGTTCTTAAATGTATTGTTTGTAAATGTATTCTTTCGATACATTCTGAAAATGTTGGAGAGTGACCAAATGAAACAATTGATAACCCAATCTACATGTTTCTCTGCTCTGCTTCATTTTTTAAATGTAGATTCTGTCCATGCTCTTTGATGCCCTCATATTCAGGTGCTTGTTTGGCAGTATGGCAACCCAAACTGCACCATGTGTGGAAAGGTTATCTTTAGTCAGGACACCAGCCTCGTTAGGCCTCATGTCAAGCCCTATTGGAGGTGGATTTAGCAATTCTCAAATGACTGACTGTCGTCATGTGGACACAGGAGAGACCATATGCAAGAAAGGAGCATTGGCAGGTCCCCCCTACTGCTGGTGTTCCCAAACGCACCGAGCAGGACGGTCATGGCAACAATCCTCTTCTGTTAACTGCATCAGACAGGAGAATTCCTGTGCTTCACCTCCAGCTCAACTGTGGCGTTCCTTGCACCCTTACTACTCTCATGCATTGCCAAAGGAAAACTAAAGATTGACTTTTTTTTCTTCATGTGGTACTATATTCAGTAATCATTACTGTATGTAATCATTACTTTACTTCTATTTTCCAAAACAGGGTTACTGAAGAGGACTCAAATAGTTTATCACATAGCCAAAGCGATAGTGACCTTGTCTGTCCACAGACAGAGAAGCTAGTTGGACACCGAGATACAGTGTTTTAGTTCCTATGTCTGTAACATTTTAATCTGATGTAAAGTGACATAGTTGTATTGATTTCAGTGCTGATTTACACTAGCTGAGAATATTACCATTTATTTCTAACTTCCCTAAATTCACTACCTGCTCTGGTATTGCTGATGCAAAGAAAATTAAAATACTCCAGATCAATCTAGTCTCCCAAAGTAACAATGAAACATTTATAACTGCAGTGAGCACGATGGACAAAAGCTCTTTTATTCTATCTCTTCTTAAGAGTTAAGTGGAGTTACTGAAATATGTTCTGAATTTTATCAATTGTGACATATTTTATGCTACTAGCATACTGTGCTCAACAAGTGCATTAGGAGAGTGCTTAGCACTTTGTAATTACAGTCATATTTCATTTTAAGATAATTTTATGCTACACAGAATCACAGAATCACAGAATGGCCAAGGTTGAAAGGGATCCCTGGAGATTATCCAGTCCAACCCCCCTGCTCAAGCAGGGTCCTCTAGAGCATGTTTCCCAGGATCATGTCCAGGCGGGTTTTGAGTATCTCCAGGGAAGGAGACTCCACTACCTCTCTGGGCAACCTGTTCCGATGCTCTGTCACCCTCACAGGAAAGAAGTTTTCCCTCATGTTCAGATGGAACCTCCTGTGTTTCAGTTTGTGCCTGTTGCCTCTTGTCCTGTTGCTGAGCAGCACTGAAAAGAGTCTGGCCCCATCCTCTTGACACCTTCTGTTTAGATATTTGTACACATTGATGAGATCGCCTCTCAGTCTTCTCTTCTCCAGGCTCAACAGGCTACTCTTTCAAAAGGTATCACATTTGGAGTAATAGTCTTGAAACAATAGGATGTGACATTAAAAAATCAAATCTAAAATGATTTTCTATTTCTCTAACATAATATAATTAAAATAAAGTGTACAACTTTCATTCAAAAACATATGTAGTTAAAGAGGTATTATTGATTAAAGTCGCTATTAATTTAATGAAATGCCATTCTCCTTTTTTTTTGTCTTCTCCCACAAAAAAAGAAAAAAGGAAAAATCACATTCACAGTCTCAGTTCTCTCAAGAAAAAAATGCATTTTCAAGAAAAAAAAAGCATATTATGCTAACACCTCTGCTATGTGAATTTTTAAGTAACTAAATCATTACTATGACGCATGGTTTTTGCACCTATGAGGAACTTTTTAACTCAGCACTGATAATGTGGATATGCAGCAACTGTTTTAAATTGAAAAATATCATTTCCTATGTGAATATGTGTTTTCCATATTGAGCTGCACTTTGTGCAGGACCTAAGAAGTGACTAGATGATGCAGGCCTATCTGCATTGAATTTGGTAGGTAAAGAGGTCACAAAATCAGAACTTCAGCAAGAAAGTACCAGACCTCAGTCTTAATAGGATGGAAAGGGATTGAGGTCAATTAATGCAAGGATTATTCATGGAAAACCATGGGAATTGTGCCCAGTGAGGCACAATTCTGTTCTACTGAATTCTAAATAATAAAGGGAGAAATCACAACAAAGGTAGGATCTGCTCTCTATGCAAGCCTTGGGCCATTAATGCTGAATACGTGTAGCAGTTGCTGCCTTATTCCACGCTGCTTTTCTGCCTTGCTACCTTGCTTCAGGGTGTGTACAGGCAGCTTTAGCATAGCACAGCTCCAATTTGGTTGCAAAGTTTAATTCCTCAGCACTGCAAAATACACACAAAGAGGTGTTAGGTTTCTGCCACTTGAGCATTTTAAACCGTACATAAGGAAACACTACAATTCGGCTATAAGTTCTTTGCCATTTGAGAAAAACAATAGGTCTATTAACAAACTGGTTTTAGATGCAGGGGGAAAATCCAAATAATATAGTTGTGGTAGCCTAGGTGGAAATTCATCTGATAACATGTAGATGTTAATTTCTAAGTTAGGCACTCTTTAACTGATGAACACCTATTCAACATCATCAGTGTAGTCCAGGGTCATGTACATCTCATCCTACAGTTTAAAACACCTAAATAATAATGCTGTTTCACAAACCCTACTCCTCACCCTGTCCTAACTGCACTAGAGGAGGACCATAAAACCCGAGTGCTATACCAGCTCTTCTTCCCTTTTAAAATAGCCTTTATCCTGGAGGTTGGCAGAGCTCACATAGAGGTGTACCTGGGCTTGGAAGCTTGACATTAAACACAGACTCAATGGTCGGTGTCTATTCGTCATGTGAGAGACCTCTGAATTAGCCTTGTGCACACTGCTGTGTCTATATTGTACCACCAAGAAGTACTCGAGTCCTAGAAATAAAGCTAAATAGCTGAGGATAAGCATCATGGAGACAAGCTTTATACCACTACCGATTCAGTGCTAGCTGCAAGGATTTTTACATAGGGCGCTGTTCGACAGACTAGAGCTACCCTTGTAAATAATCACTACTAAAACAGTGGATAATGACAAAATATGGGCATTGAGGTGGGGCATGAAAGGAGAATAATGTAATCCAGCATGTTTCAAAGCTGATTTAGTATAAAATTACTTTTAAAGGTAACAGTTTGAGAAATCAGGCATACAAACTGACTTGGGATTTGTTGTGTACGCACCAAGTGTACAACTCTGAACCTGAGTTCTGCTGTTTGGAGCAATACAATGAACAGCTGATGAACTGTCTTACAAAAATATTTAATTTTAATTAAGCTGAATACTGTATAATCTTGTTGTCTATTGATGCCTACTCAGTATAGTTCAGATAGTTCACCTAAATTGAGATTACAGCCCTCAGATTTTGCTGGTTTCTAATAAAGTTTGTGTCTTGTTTAATATTATCATATATAAATGGAATGCCATTTTTTTAAATAAAAGTTCCTAGTAGATTTGCTCCATGACTCATTTTTACATTCTTATGCAATGCAACAAAGAGTTACTTTAACCATGGTGGTTCATCTCAGCTGGAAAAATTCACAGGTGACTATGTCATGCTGTTTGGCATGAACAGTAACTAGAAAGTTTAGAATAATTATTCCCTCCTGCAAGTCATGGTATTTTCCACAGCCTACACCAGTAAGTGGGAAACTAGTTTTGAAAATTGGTGCTAGTTACATTCTTGGCTACGGTTGGGCCTCTAACATCCCACAAGGTCATTTAAGGGAAGGAAATACCTCATGTTTCCCAACACCATCAGTTCAGGCATGACCTGATTCTGCAGTCTTACTCACATTGGGCAATTCCCTTGTATGTCATAAGATTACTTGTAATAGCTCAAGATACTTAATTTAAAGGATACTGACCTTGAATCTAAATTATCTGCTCTCTAATATCCTTTACTGGAGCAGAGGAAACAGTCTTTCACATAGAATTAGAAGAGGAAGATGACTTGGAACGACACATGCAAATAACATCCAACCACTTGTTTAATCAAATAACAAGTCAGATCTCAATAAAAATTTACATCCAGAATGTATCATTACATTTATATAATATCTAGCAAAAATATTTACTACAGTGGAAGTGTAGAACATGGGGTTAATAACCATTGGAAATGTTCTTTGCTGAATGCCAAACCAGCCCGAAATAAAGCACTCACTGTGCATTAAACAACAGCATCTAATGGTGGTAACCAAAGGGTCAGCTGACATTATTGCTTCAAGCTCTTATTCTGTGGATGCATTTTTGGCCTTGACTCCTTCTTTACAGTATAAATTACCAGCTTAAAGAGTACTTCTGAAAGCAATCCTTTGAACAGGAGTGGGAAAAACATTTAAGCTGTTCCGAGATCCCCATAGGCATAGCAGTGGTAGAAGCTGCCAGGGGAATTTACTAATAGCCCCTAGAAATGCACTGTGATTGCCATTCCCTCTTCTTCAGTTTTAAATTTCTCCCTCTCAGGTCATAAATGCATAGTCCACCTTGGCCACAGAGATCAAGTATATTCTCTGCAGTTCTCTGCAGCATTAACTTGGAGGTGGATTTTATTTTTCAGCCTTTTTTTGTGAGCTCGCAATGAAGCCTTTCTTTTTATTTTGTGAATTCTTTTAATAGAAATCTTTTCTAGGAATCCTTGGAGAGGGTTATTGTGTGTTACTGCTACTCCCAGGATCAAATTCTCTCTTTTTGTAGTGATTTAAATGGAGTTGTGCCAACTTACAGCAATAGAGAATATATTCCCATGAGTTTTACATCATGATGTTTTATAGCTGATGTTGATTCCTAGGGTTATCACATACCTGGAGAACTTTGGGCAGAAAATCAAGAACTTCATATGATATTAGCTCTTTTCAGTGCACATGAAACTTCCACTGATTTCAGATCTCCTCAGGTTTATATCACCTATAAAATGAGCACTACCATGCAAGTATCTCATATAACACATAGAAAAGAAAAAGGCTTGCCTTAAGATTTTCTTGCAGGGAAATAAGGGTTGGGTATCTCTAAAACATTTCACGACTTTAGCATTAAGACCCCTTGCAGCAGAGCTGGATCTCTAATCCTCTTTCTCCTGTGATTTTTTTTTTCTTTCAGACTGTTATAGATCAACTATTATTCCTAAATTGACTGTATTAAAATATCCTTTGTTTATAATACAGCTTTTTACAATAAAGATTATACAAATAGAAAACAATTTTGATCAGCCTTACTGAAAATACTTTAGATTCAGTGACAGATATAGGAGTACTTGTGTCTTGGCATATGAATGAAATAAATTATATTAAATTATTAAATTAAATCCTCTATTAAACTACAAGAAAAATCATGTTGTTTCTGTTAATGAAGTAACAAGAGCAGTTAACCTTGTAATGAATTAATGAACTGTGTGGGAAAGGTTTGTAAACTAGATAATGAGGAAGTTGTAGCATCAAGTGTCCTTGAAAGACATCAGTGAAACTAGTCTATGTTTTGCAGGGTATTGGACGAGTTAATATTTGACAGCACTGTATGTATAATGGTACCATAGAATATGTCTCACTGTAATATTACCCAATAAGAAAGAAAATCTGTTAAATATTATATAAGGTGAACACAGAGTCAAGGGATATGACTTCCAAATGTATATGTGAATGAGACAGTTTGTGGCTAAGAAAAACATATTTGAGGATTTATAGGAGGAGGATCTGTGGCCCTGAGAAGAAATCTCTGATAACTCTCCTGCATTTGCTTTTACTAAGCCAGAGCAATTTTGTGATAACAAGCTGTTCAGATTTGCTTCTCAGAATACTTGTGCATATGCTTAGAATTGCAATAGAGAATGTTAAATTTACAGCTTGTTGCTTTCATCATGAAAGAATACAGTATTTCCTGTACTACCTTTAATGTAACTCTTTAGAAGAATGGACCTAATTAAATATCAAGTATTTCTATATCCTATCTTTATTTTATGTTAAGGTAAGCAGTTATTATCTACTTTGAACTAATTTAATGTCATCCGCAAATCCTTTACTGCATCACACACATCCCAATTCCAAGGACTTTTGATTATCCCCTTCCCAAAAGAGGGATAATCTGCTTTTTACTTTGCTATCCCACTCACGTACCTTTACTATAGCTGCTCAGTGGACTCTCCACATGGGGAAGGGTCTACAGACTTCAACTGCTTTTATCCTCTGCTTTTGAGTAAATTAATGCCAATTCTCTGATTCCTAGAAGTCTCTAGGCTCAGCTCGGATGAGCAGCAATCCCTCAGTAAAAAGACCATCTTTCTAACCTCATAGTGCAGAAAAATCCATAATAAACATTTTATCCTGCTTTCTGAGTACTCATCAGACCCCTACAAAACCCATTTTCCTTGATTCCTTTTTCTCCCTTTTTGAGTCCTTGGTGCTACAACATCCTTGTGAGCAGTGCCAGATCTCAGACATCTGAAGAACTGCCATAAGGATGCCTTTTCCTATTTGGTGTGTATCTACGGGGTCCTTGCTCTTAACCACGGCTTCTTAAGGGAATGATTTTCTAGCCTAGGAAAGATCACTGATGAAGGCTTTAGTTTATTTTTTCCTTTGTTTTTTCCTTCTTATAATGCTTATGGGTTTGAGTTCCTACTGCTGCATCATCCAGTTCTAATGCCAAACCAAAAAAGCATCAAGCAGAACTCTCATATGAAGGGACAGTATGGCACAGGTAACTTCTGCATTCAGGGAAATCTGATTATGGGGACTCATCAGAGTTTTCATTTACATAGTGAAGTTTCTGCGAATTTCAATCAAGAACCAGGATGACACAGTCCTATGTAGTGAATAATTTGGAGGAAGTGCAGAGGAAATTGGTCATTTCCCTTATTTGGATCTAAGCAATCTACAACTTTTTCATTTCTAAATATCTACATGTTGGGGTTTTGCACTGAGCTGCATTGTAGCACTGAAGGAGATTGCATCAGATGTGGAATTTCCAGCCTGGCAGTTGCTGCCTATTTCCAGCTTCTTCTTCTTCTCCTTCTTCTTTCATTTTAGTTGTCATTTTCTCCTGAATTTGAGGTTTTTGAGGGTTGACGTGCAATCACAAAGCCAAGATCTTTTATACTTCTTGGTCAACTTCTGTGCTCAGTTTGGATTTTTGCCCTTTGCTTGAGTTGCATGTATGCCGGATGTTGGCATTCAGAATGACTTTACTGTCTGCTTTACGGTGATTGATTGGATGATTCATGGGATTTCAGCTGCTGCAGTGGGAACTTGAGAGGAAGGGTGTCATTGCTCATCTTTCCCTTTGTTCATCCCCTTGGAGCATTTTGCTTTAAGGAAGCAAAGCAGGTATACATTTGTTTGCGGTGTTTCTCCTGCTTTCTTGAGAGTGAGAGCATATCGACCTTATATTTATCTTCCTTTCCTCAATGTTTTGTGAGGAAGTGCTCAAAGTGTTCACAAAAGAATCTGAAGATACTTTTGGTAAAGGAGGCCTAATAAGAGGATCTGGTTATGAAGATGATTGGCCCAGAGGATGGAGCCCTTTTTCTTGCTGTTTGAGACTGTAATTATTTCACAGTGAGGAATATGCTATAGAAACTTGTGAGCCAAATAACTAGTCAGGTATTTATTCTTATGCAAAATGAGTACAAGCAGGGCACAAAATGCTGTCGCTACAGAAATATGCAAGCAATCTTCAATATTTTTTTTATAATATTTTGTATCAAAACAGTCTTTTCTCATGCCCTAGGTTTCTGGGGAGAGAAACTGAGGCACAGAGAGAAAATCACCCAGCTTCTTCCAGATCACATGGCAAATCTGTTTTAGAGATGGGGAATGAACCCAGATTTCTCAAGTCCTCATTCAGGATCTCCCTTAGCTCAAGTGTAAACAAACACATGGGACACTACACTGTTGAGAAAAAGACTCAAACGTATAAAGAAAATGCAATATTGCATTAAAACACATCAACTCTCCCTCTCCCTCCCTCCCTCCCTCCTTCCCTTCCTTCCTGCCTGCCTTCCTTCTTTCTTTCCTTCCTCTCTCTCTCTCTCACTCATTATCTTTCTTTCTTTTCTTTTTGTCTGTCTGTGTGTCTCTCTTTCTCTTTTCACTGCATGTGATGCACATAGGAATTCTTCCTTGCTGTTTTTCTGCAGCACTGCTTATACTCTGTGGCTACCTGGTGATAAGGCTGAGCTGGCCTGACATCGGACTTTCCTCTGCGTTAACGTTCCTTGTGAATGGGATTAGGAACAAAGCAAAGGAGCTGTGTTTAATCCGTGGCAATCCAAGGAGCAGGAGAGTTTCCATATTCTTTATGTTTAGGGACAGATTAATCTTCCTTAAATTCAAAACATTTAAAAATGGAACATCACAGACTGAGACACTTATCACAGGCTTTCCTTAAGGAGAAATGGGTACCTGTAGGGGGGTATTTATTTGCCCTGCCTTTGAGGCCTGCTTTCATCCACTGTCTGTTAAAAGAACATGCAGTTATGCCAAACATAGGCATGCAAGATAGTTAGTTAAGTCAGGGTAGGTCAATCCATGTCTGCTGTTTTCACCCTCCCCACTTCCTGCAGGGTTACTCCCCTTCACAAAATATCGTTTTGTTCCTTTTGAGCTGGTGAGCGTGTGAGTGAGGGAAAGGGAGAGGGCACCTCCAGCGATAGACTTCCAGCACTGTTTAGCAGCGAGAAAGGTAGCGGCAGGGCCCTGCCACTTTGCTTTCCAATCCGTGCACGGTCAGCAGGATACTTTCTGTATCCTTCTTGCAGTCTTTTGCTCCTCAGCACATCCTACCACGTTATTCGCAGGGGAAATATGACTGCAACTGCCAACTCAAAAATATCATGCACAAAAATCTACTGCCTCTTTGTGTCTACGCTGGTTGCCTGTGACATCTCACTCGTTGCCCTTGTAGCTCAATGCTGTTTTTTTCCTGCAGTCATGCTAACTGAATTTACATGCTGCAGTGTTTCCAGGACCACTGCTGTCCTTCACTTGCCCCAGTGGCACTACTTAGAGCAGGAGGAAATGGAAATGTTACAGCTGTCATAACTGCCCTTGCTGCCTGGTCTTTGGAAAGGGAACTGTATTAGGCATTAATTATTCTTATTTCCTCTCCTTATTTCATCCTTCCCTCTCTCTCCCTCTGACCTTTTTAAATGTTAGGGGACTCTCTGATTTCAGTCAGTACCTCACCTCCACCTGCCCCTGGGTGAAAAAGGGGTAGGAAAATTCTTTGTGTAGCAAGCGATCAAGAATATACTGGAACAGATTCTTTCCCTTCACTGCTGTGCTGCTTGAGGAGGACAAAGGGCCTAGGAAGAGCTCAGTCAGGACTATGTAGTCAGGACCTATAACGCCCTGACAACGTGGTGTAAATTAGTATAGGTCATTACAAGTGCTGCACCCCTTGGAATTCATGACATAGAATAGCTATTATTTATTTCATATTTATTCCTAGAGGTCAGGACTACATTTTACTGTGTAAACCTCTGTAGATGATAGGTACAAATGGGCCAAGAATTATATTGGGGCTTAGAATTATCACTTTCTAGCTCTGATACTGGTTTACTAGTTACTAGACCTTGGAGAACAGATCCCTCAGGCTAGCTATATGGAAGTGTTAAGAAGATCTGGTATTAGAAACAAGCTGGAAATATCTGACAGGTACAGCACACACAGCACACACTGCTCAGAGCACACCAGCTCTTTAAACGTAGCTGAATGTCTTCCTCATGTTGTGTTGGCAGGGAACATCAACAAGCAAACTGAATAGCAAGCAGGTGTGCAGGGTAATACATACAACTAAGTTGAGACTAACTGCAAGTAGGGAGTAAGAGGGTTTCTTGACTATGGAACCGGCCTTCTGGGACATGGGAGCAAAAGCGTACATTAGTAATAATATGGAGTTTGAACAGCTTATGAAAGACAATTTGCAATATGCCAAAGCTGAAAGCAGCCTGGATTTGATGACCTGCAGGGAGATCCCTTTCAGTTTTAAGATCCAGTGAATGATAAAGGCTTTGCATAAATTTGCAGGGAGCTTTTTATAGTGAAGAGGGAGAACAGTGTGAAAGTGCGCAGTGTGAAATGTCATCAGTGATCCCTTACCTCTGACACTGACACTGTTTGTGGAAGAGAAAAATGGGTAGCACTCTAAAGAGTGTATAAGAGAGGACGGGCGGGGAAGGGAGTCTGATCCATTGAACTTTCTGTTTTATCGATAGTCTGTGCTTTCCCCTCCCCACCTCCTTCCCCTTCTAAGTGCTTTACACACAGGACTTGCATAGCAGAGTGGGCGTGATGTAACTGCTTACAGCTTACCATCGTTATTTCCCCAGATTCTCTTCTGAAGCTTCCATTTCTGTTAGTGAAAAATCAAAATCTAGACAAGGGCAAGGTAAACAGTAATGCATCATGAGAGAGGTCTTTTTAGTGACTTGAACATAGTGACTGGCTCTGAATTAGTCATGCACTTTCAAGAAAAAGATTTGACTCTCTTTGGACAGCTCAGTGAAGGTGTCTGCTCACTTCATACTGGAAACAGGAAAATACAGCGTTAGGCTGACTGAGGAGGGAAAAAGTAGATAATAAGGAAAATGTGTCTTTAGATAAATCAGTGATATAATCATTTTGAATAGCATTCAGCTTTGGCCTGCCTGTCTCAGAAACAATTGACGGAAGGAGAACTCACAGCAAAAGGCCAACAAGCATTAGCAGTGGCATGAGGAGCGAGGGAGACAGATATTTTGTGCTTATGTGGCATCCAGAAAAAATCCAGTGCAGAATTCTTCGAGCAATTGAAATGAGCAACAGATACTGCCCCATACAGATATTTTTCCTCAGTTCCTCAGGTTGACCAAAGAATTAAAGCTGGTCTCTAAAGCACTATCCAGGCACTTGTTAATAGTTGATAAAATTGCATTAAATATATCACATACCCTTCGTGGACAGATCTCCCTATTCCCTCCAAGGTGTGCGGAGCAAGGGGCTCAGTAACCTTTGTAGCAGTGCCACTATGTCTCGTGTCATGGACAAGCCACCCTGTAATGAAAAACAGGCTATAGGCAGAGCTGAATAAGAAGGACCAGGGAGACTGGTATTAAATTCCAGTCTGGCTAGACTGGGGCACAGCCTGAGTTCGATTAATTCTCTATGACTCTTCTCCGCATTGGAGATTTCCTCAGCAGCACTATGGGTGTAGCTGCAACTGGAGCGGCGGGGTAATGGTACTAACACGTGCCCTCTGCACTGACCTGTGGGGGGATGTCATTAGGTCACGATGGCAGTTAAAGCGTTTTAGTCACCAGCTGGCCGAGCTGGCCGCTTCTCAGGTTTTAACTGCGGACTGTAGCTGAGTTCATGATGCTAGTTTAGACAACGACATCGCAGAAGCCCCTGTGTTGTCATTATCCTGGTAAAGCTCTTACAGACTCTCAGGACTACAGATCCCTCGGATGTATAGTACCTGTCCTGTGGACGTCTTCACTGAGATTTTCTGCAACAATTGTTTTTTTCCCCTAGTGCAAATTTGTTTCCCTTACAAAGAATCGTGTGGATCAAAAATAAATATCCCCTGCCTGAGTAAGAATAACATTTTTGATTAAGCTAGGAATAGAAAGATTGAAAAGTAAAGCTCTTAGTAAAGGTCCAGGTGTTCCTGCAACGGGTGAGCTGAGAAAACGGAGGGAGGGTATCTTGTAGCTACTTTGCTCTGTGAGGTTGGGGGTCTCCTTCTAGCCAGCAGGCAGCACTTCAGCAGACAATGAATGAAAGTGGGAGCATATTTACTTCCTTAAATCCTGGCCTCCCCACATCCCTCCTTCAGTCAAGGAAGTATCCATGGAAACAGAGCCAAGGACAGGCTCGCTCCAATAGCAAAGGTTTGGTTCCTTTCTGTAGGAGAAATGCTCTCCAGGGTGACAGGGTCATCCTCTAATATATTTAACAAGTGTCATCAAATCTTTAATTTCGCACAAAACTGAAAGGGACATGAGAGTCCTAAGTTTAGTGCCTTCTGTAAAGGAGACCTGAGGCAATTTTGCTGGTTTTGCTTTATGTGAGAAAATGTTCAAAAGAGCTGTTGCAATCTATCATGTCAATAACTCACAGACACAAGGTGCCTAATAATATGCATTGACACAGCAGCCTATAATGGCTGTGTGGGAACCATTACATTTATTATTATACCAATGACCCATAGACTCTGGAAACATTTATTTCTTTCCACAGAAATCTTTACTATTCTTTTAAGTACCATGAAAAGGAGATGAAATGGGGAAGAGAAGGGCTATATTCTCTACGCTAAGATATAAAAGACATTTGAAACACTTCCTGTTCACTCCCTGCTCACATCCTTAATAGGAATAATTAAAGAAATATGCCAAATTATCTGAGTATATATATCTGGGACAGATAACATTACTTTCTATATTCATATCTTTTAAAATGAAGTGAGTGAAAGATGGGAGTAAAGTATATAGCTTTGACCTTGCCTTTGCTGATATAAACACACAGCATAGTGTATGTCTCGTATATTTTTAAAAATCCTTGCACAGTTTTCCCCAGGGGGTGCAGAAGAAATAGAAAGACCTACACATGACAGATGCTAATCAAGTCACACTTGCGTGCACCTTCCAGATACTATGGTGGTGAGGCTGTATAAGTCTCCAAATAGAACGGACATTCACACTGAATAGCCGGACTTTTGACAATTTAAAGATGACCCTTCACACATTTTTCTTGTAGGTTTGCTATGTTAATAGATATACAGTGAGGTATTCATAAACAGTGGCCCTTGATAAGTAAGTATTCAGCATATAAAAGTCACTGTCATTTATCAGAGGGAACGGAAGATATAATAGATTTCAGGATTTTAGAGTCTATGCACATGTAGTTTAATTTACCAGCTTTCCCAGGGGCTAGCAGCATGGATTTATATCTCATTGTGACGAGGTCCTTGACTGTGAAACAGCTGGCTATGCAAGTAAGATAATGTATAAATGATACAAATATCAACAAATATTACAGAATAAACAATGATTAGTACCAAATAAGAATCAGACAAACCTAAATTTTGCCACAGGATGCAGGCATTGTAACACAAAATTAATTATCTGATCTGAATTGATTGGATGATAGTTTTTGATGCTGGATTGTACTTAGTAAAAAAGAATTTTCATCAGTGCTTGTGTGGTCTGCTCATAATCGCTACAACATCCTGCAGTAAATAGGACCGAGGGCTGCTAGGACAGCTGAAGTTACTGTCATCACTGCTGTTGCAGAAATATTATGTATTCATGCAGATGGCCCAATATCCTGAAAAATCAACAGTACTTAGTGAAGAAAATCTTTACTTGGGAGGAGGAGTGGAGTGGACTGCACATTGCCCCAGGAAGGAACAATCATAAGAAAACTACACGGATTAAATCCTAGGCCAAAAGGGTCAAGGAGCGCTAAGGAAGCTGTGTTTGAAACATGCCTTGCAGGTTGCAGGCAGCACTGAATACCTATCTAGCTTATTGCAATTGAAAATGATCTATATTTTTTGTTAGAAAAAGATGCAGAAAAGGCTCTGATTTTCCTTTAAATGACAGAGAACCTCTCCTGACCTGGCTTTGTGCATTCGTGCTGACAGCTACTCACATCTTTTTTAGTATGGCTTTTTGAGACAACCCAAGCTTAGATAGCCTATACATCTTATTGACTTCTGTGGCACGTAAGCACACCCTCCCCCAGGAGGGTGACCTGTTAGCCCAATGTCAAACACAGGAGTGTGCAACAAAAGGAATTTGGGCACATTGTAGTGCAGCAATCCTTTCGCACTGCAGATGTTTTGCCCTAGATGTCCTGAAAGGAGCTGAACTGGAGCATGAACTCAAGACTGTATTCAGAAAAGGATGTAGATATAGCTGGTGAAATCAGTAGCAGATTCTGTTTTGAGGTAGAACATCCTGCCAATCTAGAAAGATTCATTTCAAGCCAGACCACCTCTTCAGTCAGAAACACCACTGTTGCTTCCAGCAGTGTTGCTTCCAACGTGTTCTGTGAAAATTGCCCACCAATAACAATACAGAGGGAGGTTAGTTAGATGATGATTGTTTCCATCAATGACTTACTTCATACCCACACTGAGTACTCACCATCCTGGTACCACCTTTTGTTTAATATTGTCTCATAATACCACAATGAGGCTACTATTGAGGTTACTGTCTAATATTGCAGAAGGTAAACTGTAGAACCAAGCAGTGAAATGAATAGTTTAAAGTCCCACCCCACATCTAAGAAAGGTTTGGAATTAGAAACTTGATTAGAAGCACGTGCTTTGAAGCCTTTTAACCACAAGTATCTTGGCTTCCTCTAAGCCTCTGCTTTCTTTTATAAAAAGAATGAAACACTGATCGCAGGGTGTTAAGAGTGTGACATTAGGTCCCCAGATTAGGGCAAAAAACCTAGGCTGAGTGATGAACATAAGCAAGCCTAGACTTCTTTAATTAATCGGTATTAGAGTGAAGTGGATTATTTTTAGATTCCCTGTCACTCATCTCTAAATAGATCTTTAACAAGCATATAAAATTCACTTTTAACTAATCCATAAATGACCATGGATTCTGGGGCTTTTCTCTTTGCCGAATCATGCCTGGGATTAGTCTTTTTCTTTACTTCGTGGGAAATAAAGTCATAAAATACTGCCGAAAACTCGTCGTTTCCTCCCTAATTGACATAAGGATCTATAAAAGATTTTTCCTCATTCTGCTTTAGAGCAGTAACACTTTTAGAAAAAGGGAGAAAAATAAATTTTAGGTGTTTCTTCTAGGGTCAGTCCTCTGAAAAATATATCGTAACTGACTTGGACTTGTAGATAAGAGAATAGCATTCTACGGCCTAGAAGATATAATGATGCTACTAACGAATGCACATTTCCTTTACGTTTTAACACACTATTTGAGCCATTAAAATAGTATATCAGCATAATTATTGCCCTCAAATTTAGAAGAAAAAGTTGGTTTCTGTGAAGCAGTTATTCTTACTTCACAATAGAGAAGATATCTTTCTCTAACCATAACCAGAGGATGAGCTGTTGGATGTGGGCCCCAGGCCAGCACCAGAAACTTAACGGTCTCACAGTTAAGCTCTTCTGCATCCCACTGTTCCCTTTGGCAGGCCCTTTCTTGGCCCGCTCCCGCTGCAGCTCTAGGTGTTCTCTTTCTCTCAATCCCAGGCCTAACCCTACCCCTCACCATAACCGGGGACTGAACGTAGGACATGGGATTCCAGCCAATGACCACACCGAGAAGTTTTGCAGCCAAGTTCTCTTGGGGCCCTTTGCAGCACCCCTTCAAGCAGAGCTCTAGGCTTTTCTCTCAACCCTAGCCCCAAAAGTAAATCTAAGCTTAATCTGAGTCTTAGAAAAGAGCAGGACACCACTGTTGAGACCAAAAAGTTCTCACAGCCATTTTCTCCTATTGTCCTACCGTTTCTATTTTTCATCCCCTTTCCACATCCATTTGAAGGGATGATCGAGGCTCCATCTTTCTCTAAATGCTAAATCCAAGACTAAACCTAACATTAATCACTATCAATATTATGAGATTCAACCTAGGCCTCCCCCTAGCCAGTGCTCACTCCAAAAAGTTCTCACAACCTTTTCTCCCCACCCTTCTCTTTGTCAGCTCCTTTCCAATCCCATCTCCAACTGCAGTTCTATGTTATCTCTTTTCCATACCTCCAAACCTCATCCTAACCCTCCGTTAAACAGTATCGGCTGTGGGCAAATTCAGTACAACTCTGACATTTATTTTCAGCTTTCAGTCCATGCTTTTACCCTTTTTGACTACTTATCTTTGACTTCTGAAGATAGAAAGGAAAAAAAAAATGGGAAGGATGATGGGAGCAGGCTTGCGGATCAAGACATCACAAGCTACGATTTCTTAAAAGTGCAGGCTACACTGCATAGAATTCTATCCCAAGAATACAAGAACAGCTTGGATTTTCATAAGCATCTCAGACATCTGTAAACATCCAGAGATTAGGCTTGGGTAAATCTGCACCTTTGAAAATTGTCCCAATCTTACAACCCTTTGAAGCATTATCATATTAGCAGTTCACATAGTTCTAATACACTGAGTAATTCATGGTTTTCTAAATGTCCTTTCTGATTCCTATTAAAGTCAACGTCAGTTTTGCCTTTGTATTCAATAAGAATGCCCAGTTATGACAGCTATTAAGTGTCTTTCCCACTGTTATGGTAATGAGCAAGGCTACAAGAAGTGAGAGCCCGGTACTGAAGAGCTAAAATCATAGAGAGGGAAAATATTCCAAAAAATGTGATACGCTCCCATTTCACAGATGGGAGAAGAATCAAAGAGAGATTTATAGCATGTTTACACAGATGGGTGCAGCCAGAATCAGCTGTGATCCAGAAGTCTTATCGCTGCATTAGTTCATTGTGAGTGAACTAATTAGGATTTTGACAGTCTTTTCTTGGGTGAATCTAGTTGTGGCCTCTTCAAACTTTACTGCCACCAGCTGTCTGCTTTACACTTCTATCAGAGATTACTGCCCCTACATCTGGTTCAGCAGATGTGCTCATGCGTCCGCTGCTCCATTTCTCAGATTAGCATCTTAGTTTCAACCTCGCTGAAAGCAGGTATGTTCTAAGATATGGAAATGTGAACTGGAGTGGCTGATACACATTCATGCCTATCAAACTTACTGCTGGGGCAGTGACTTCCAGAGCAGGAGTGAGATACAGACAGAAATGCTGAAGACTCCAGAAGGAGAGGATGTCTGTCAGCGTGGGGACATTTGGGCATATGGCTCCAACACGGGAGCTGGCTCGCATCCAGTCAGCTTGGAGCTCAGCAGAGGAACTCATATCTGTCCATCTCCATCCACCTGGGCATACCTATAATTGCTATCCCAGATGATGCAAGAAACCAGTGGCAGAAACTCAACTCTATTTATCTTAGTTTCCACAACTTGAGTTCCTGGAAGAGACATCACATTGAAGGCATGGATTTACAAGAGGAGAAGAGAGTGCCTACGATTCCCCACTTTCCCCTACTAGAATACATGTGTTCGGTGGTGTGTGTCCAAACAATAGCGAAGGCAATCACATGGTATTTGTACCCAAATCTGTATTGCCCTCAGCCTTCATATCCCTAACTGTTTTTCTCTGAAGGTTAAATTCTGAATGGGTGGAAGAACAACAATCTCAATGGACAGCTCCAACACCCTCGGAACTCCTTTTCTCTGGAAATTATTTATTCATTTCCAGGGCCCAGTGTAATATTGAGCACTCTAGGCAAATTTTGCAAAAGTTTATGGTTTTGTGGTAAAGAGTGAGAGGGAGAAGGGTGCAGCACCCTTTGTTATCTCTTAAGCTGAAATACTGTCATTTGGGGTTTTTAGAATTCTGTTTTATAAATATAAATTGCCACAGCTTTGATAACAAGTGGCAATACTAAATATCTTTTTCCTTCATTTGGATCAAGTCCATATTTTCTCTGCTTTCCTTAGAATCCCCCAAAGACTTGCTTCCCTTCACACTCCACTCCCCATTCTACCTGTCTGCTTTCAAATTAGTCACAGCCTGAGCTTTGACTCACTTGTATTTCCCACAGAGGAGTCCAGAATGACTCTACCTTGAGTGGTCCAAATAATAAACAAATTCACCTGCAAGTAGTTTTATTTTTCAAATCTGAAATTTTTCTGTTTTGTCTCAGAGTTTGCACAAAGGCCTTCTTTTTTCCATCTGCATTAGCCCTTCATATTGTAGCACTTAGAGAAGGCTCCAAGCTGCAATAATCTGATTCCAGAGTGAGTCTCCCCAGATCTCATAAAATGTTTAGGCCTGTAATTATGGGCCATCTATCACAGAAGGCTTTTTTTGGACAATGCGCTGTCTGGGACTTTTGATATTCATGTTCATTTCTCACTTGCACCACTAGCTCCCTCTTTGATCATGGGGAATTCATATGATATTTCTGTGGCTCACCTTGTCATCCTGCGTATCTATGCAGAGTATAAACCCATGGGATAAGAATCACCCCTTACTACACGTATGCAACACTGTGTGCTACACTGTGTCTGGAATGACTGTGATCTGCCCTCTGTTATACCTTATGTCATGCAGATAATAAGGGCATGAGAAGACTACTTACACTTTTACTACTTTCTTTTTTAACCACTTTTATACTTCAGCTCCTGTTTCCTCCGTTCCTTCCCACAACACTATGCTTCAGTTTCTTCCTGCAAGACAATAATGTGCCTGAGTCTGTAATGCATTATCTTCTCATAAAGGGTTATGTAATATTTTATATGCAGGATGCTGTATGAAAATAAATTGCATTACTGTACTGTATTAGGAAACTTTATCATAGACAGAAGGCATATTGCATCCTGTTTTTCTTGGAGGCTGAAGCAATGAATGGATGGATCCACACATCAGACACTTGAGGGGGGCTGGAATATTTGTCATTTAGGTTACTAAATTCCATCATTTCTTAATATTCTAATTAATTCACTAACAGGCTTTGTATGGAGCTTTTTATCTGGGATTCTTTTTTCCTCCAAGGCCTCAGTTGTGCTGCCAAGAGGTGCTGCATCAAACACAAGCCAGAGTAATTTTACTGCAACGTTAAACTATATAAGGTCAGTCACCACATGTTTTGATCCTACATAGTTTACTGCACCATAATATTAACATGTCTTGTCTTCAGTGTTTTATTTTTTCCCCCAAACGGTCTGAATATATTAATTGCCTACAGGTGATAACCCCATACCCCCTTCACAAGGAAGACAAGCTTTGAGATTTTGCCAGTCTCACTTGCTTCTAAGATGGGATAGCTGTGCCGGCTGCAGTCGGCTTAATGTCTGCCTAATGTAAACTAACCAAACGTTCCAGTAAAATGACTGCGTGCAGATGCAGTGTGAGGCTTAGGTAAGCACAAAAAAATGACTAGAGCGCTTTCCGAATTTGATCATATGAAATACCGAGCCATTAAAAAGACCAAAATCTATGATAATCAATGTCTTTTAACTGATCCTACAGCCAGGATAAGGACTGAAAGCTGTACGTCTCCCTGCCCTCGCGGCCATACAAACACAGCGTCAACATTCTGCAAATGTTTCGCTTTCTTACACGACAAATGGCTATTCACAAATGAAGCTTAGCAGGTTGTGCTAGTTTTATTGAAGACTCAAATCACCTATAACTGTATCAACCTCTTGCTATAATTCAACTGGCTTATAAATACTGCCCCTTCCCCCAGTGTTTGTTTTGGAGAATGCTAAAACGACTGAAGAGACTCTGGGTGAAATGTGTGCTATTCAGGACTCAGCTGCGGTTTTGACTGGGTAAAACTGGATCAGAAACTTAACTACTGTAAATTGAAAAGCCCTGCCAGAGTTAGTGGAGCTTCACTTTTTTGTGCTGAGTGAGTGTAAATAAATGCCTTTTTTCTCCAGAAAAGTGATGAAGCAGAGGAATCTCTAAGCTAAATCCTCTAAATTGGTTATATAGTGATGATTTCTGATACTTGATACCTGCTTAACGTTAACGTGGTCTACGCATACCTAGTGGATTCTTCGAGTATCTGAAATTCTTGCAGTTCATTGGCTGTTGGGCTTATGCTTGTTAGTCTCCTAAGGTTATAGAGAGACTTTATGCCATTTTTAGTCTTCCGCATGTAAACCTAACTGTTGCTTGTTTATGGGCTGGGTTTTTTTTTTGAGCACGTGTGGGAATGGAGTTCTTTCTCGCAGGTGCAAAATAAGCACAAACAACATGTAAGCAGATGGTCCAGCATCCTTTTCCCAACCTTTACTAGAGCCAGGCATTTTAAGACAGACATTTTTCCAAAACAAGTCAGGCAAATATTTTCTATCTTGAAATAAGCCATATACTCCATACATACACCTAAAGCACTAGTTGATTAGCTAGAAAAAGGAAAAAGTCAACTTAATTGATTTCTGGAAGCTACTTTTCTGGAGGCATTAGCTGAAATTCAAATCCTTTTTGTCAGTGAAGATGCTCTCTTAATCTGGCAAATTTAATATGCTCTTGACTCTTAAAGGACACTGAAAGTTAGCGATATGATATATAATTTTCTAAAAACCTTTTCATATATATATATGTATGTATGTAAAGAGGTAAGTACATATATTTATATATTATAGTGGTAATAGGAAACAGAGAGTCATGCTCAGTTCTGGAAGTTAGGTTGGCTGAACCACTGTTATTGGTCTAAATGTTTTCCTTTCTCACTGTTTTCACCTTCTTTCTCTTCCTTTCTTTCTATTCCACTACTAATATCCAACTGTAGTTTTTATAGCAGGTTATTTGGTCCTCTTTTCACTAAACTGCATAGATTCAGGATAAACCTCTAGAATAACAGTTCCCAATTTTTTGGTTTATTTTGTTGCACTCCGCTTCCAGCTGTGAGCCAGACTCACACCATCACCAGCAAGGAAACGTGTGTTGAGCTGATGTGACACCCTCAGGGCAGAAGTAAGCTTGCCGTGGAGCTTCAGGAATCACAATTTCCTCTGAAAAGCTGGATCCAGCTGTCATCCCCCCTTTAGAGGCCTCCCGGTACTTTCCTGCCAAATTTGTCTCAAGAACATGCAACAGACCTGACAGTTTCCTGGGACCCCAGATTGTACCTCAAATGTTGGAGAGCTTCTTAGGCTAGTTCCCTGGTGACCTCAAAAATATTTTCTACCCCTAATTTTTGAGGAACTTCACAGCACATAAGGTTGGATGATTGAGTGTCTCACACCTGCTGACATCTTCTAGCGGATATCGATGAATAGAATCAAATTTTATGCTTAGAAAAATAAAACATTTACATTTCACGTTTGAATGCTATAGAAGGATTTTTCTTAAATCATTTTGTGCAGCATTCAACATAGGGTTTATTTTCTTTAATGTGATTTGGAGTTTTTATGCTTGCAAGGAACATACACATATTCTTTTAGGTTTATATAGGAAATGTCATGCCATAATTCCTTGCTATTACAGGAATACAGGTCACTGATGATGGTACTACTCCTTCTTCCTTTCTATGGTAAATTGCTGTTCTTTGGCTTTCATACTGAAAGTACTGAAATAGTTATAAGGTGTTGGATTATTCAAACCAAAATTTCTATGTGATTTAAGAAGCTTTTTCCAGCCTGATATTCTACAGCACGGAATTATTACACACTTTTGAACAATTTACAAATAAGTATCCTCTGTAGAAATAATAAAATATCAATAGATATATCACATCATTTTTTAAAGATTGGCTTTTGTTGTTTTCAGGATGAGTACATTTCTACTTGAGTCAAAAATAATGGTGAATCAAGTGTTTGACATTTGTGCTGCTTAATGAAAACATTATGTCATGAGAAACTTATTATTGCCTTTCTCCTTCATTTCATTCAGAGGAAGAAAAAACCTTTTGAATGAGTTTTGAAGTTAGCCAAGTGAAGTAGTTTTACAGAGGTATATGGGTACGGCTATATTGAAAATGGCTTGAAATAGGATATGTTCCTGAAAATCAAAAATTACGAATGAGTGATTTTGAGAAAAAGGCTTACAGCCCTGAAAAGATGGATACTACGGCTTTGCAATCACTTTAAGCTGAAATAATTGAAGATTGCTTCGTGAAGGGGTGTTCCTGTCCATAGCACTGCTCCTGGTCAGTCAACTACTGATGCCTATACAGCAAGTATAGATCCACCTGGAAAACTATCTGCTTCTTTTGATTTTTTTTTTTAAACAGGTTAGTTAGTTAGATTTACGTAGAAGTATTGCAAAAATCTGATTCCTCAGTGTGAATAGCTGAGATGAGTGAATTTCCCAGGAATCAAAGCGTTCAGAAGTTCCCCTGCAGCTGTGGATGAAAGGGACAGACAAGCCCAGTGCAGAAGGTGAACAGAAACTTACCATCAGACAAAGGGATGAAAGCTGCTGTAACCTCACCTCAAAAGCTGGTGTGCCCCAAATATATAGAAGCATATACATATATATGACTACATCTCCTTTCTTCTAATGGCATTGCTGTAGCTCTTGCTGCCCTTGCAGTGACTGAGCAACAGCAAGAGCAGGGATCTGTAGCAATCAGAAAAAAAAGTAGGTGGGAAGGGGGCGATTTCTTAATCACTCCAAGTTCTCTAGCCCTAATTGCTGGCAGACCCAAACAAATTGCCCCAGCTGCCTCTTCTTACGTCATCATCCTGGGAAAACAAAAAACAAAACACCCAAAAAACTCTGCATCTGGATCTTTTATTATTAGTGCATTCTTAACAAATTTAGTCTTTTGTTTATGCTGGTAGTCATGATCTGTGTTTAGTTATAGCTATGTAAACCCAAGATAGCTCTAGATTTACCTGTACACCTGCTGTCCCAGAATTGGGCTCCTGCTGTCTGATATGGATTGTCTGCTTAGCTCCTAGGTCAGTTATTATGCAAATTTTGTAGTGATTCATATTGTACTTAAACCTGTAAAATACATTCCTGCAATAACCTTATCGGTTAAGAGATGGGTGTGGACAGGAAGAAAAAATACATCTCCTTCCTGCCCTTCATACGCTCGCTCTCATATGTGGGCTGTTGATAGCCAAAAGAGATTTTTTTATCAATTGAAAAGAGGAAAAAATTCTGAAGGCTGACAGATGAGGGATTTGGGTGCTCATGAGGCAGATTAAGACAGGGTGGCCTGTTTGGGACCAGCCTTTAGTGAACTCAAGCTAGGACCCCTGGGATATGTATGCTGCGAAGCACACAATGAGCAAAGCTTTACCCTGAGACTCCACAGGCAGTTGTTCTGCAGACATTTTGATAGAAGATTCTCACTACAGTTTAGTTTTGGCTTCAGAAATGAAAATTTTGCTTTTTCATGTCTGTAATTTTCATTAAGATCATGAATACATAACACGTGACCTGGCTTTCAAGGGGTTATATAGGTTCTGTTCTGTCTGTCAAGGTCTCTTTCTCTGTGTAATCCAAGCAAAAAGCCTATTTAGTAATTCTGCTGCTACCATGCTTTGTGGCTTTGGGAACTTCACTTGGCTTTATCTTCCTCATAAAGAAGCTTATTCATCTGTAAAATGAGGATAATAATATTTCCCTACCTAAAGAGTGTAGGGAGGCTTATTTTGCTAATGTTTGCAAAGTGTTTTGAGATCCTTATATTGAAAGCACTATAAAAATGCAAAGTATTATTTAATCCCCTGGGCCTGCTATTATTTAAACACATTGGTTATTGTTTTGCACTATTTATCTTTTCCTTTATGTTATTTTTAATACAATACCATTATTGCTGTTTTACTATTATACGAATGTGACACAGGAATTAATCGTTCTCTACCGAATATTATTTACACTTAGTAATACAAGTTTGGTGAATAGGATTTACTCGGCAACTGAACAGTAACATGATCGCAATCAATTGCAAGGCAGTAACGTCTGATAATGCAATATTAACGAATCTTATCGCTGAATATCTTACGTCCAAATTGGCTGTACAAGTTCTAGTGGCATGCTTACAGCCTTTAACGCAATGGAAAGTTATTAGGAAATATACAGATGTTCTGCACATATAAATGTGATTTGCTAAAAGCCTCAACCAAAGCAGAATAAAAGTTCTTCCTTTTAAACTCTAATTGGAAGTTAACCTTTAGCTCACAAATCCCAGTAAAGGAAATGGCTTTTCTAATCTTATTTGCTCTTTATGGTTTTACAACATTATGTTGTTATTTCTGAATTATTTTCTATTTTTTTATAGTTGACATTAAGAATGCCAACGTGACACACAAGATGAGTGATAATTTAAACATTTAAGACTTGTCCTAAAAGGCAGACCAAAGGTTTGCTTAGTCCAGTATCCTGTCTCTAACAATAGCCACTACCAGAGTCACTTGCAAAGGTTTATATCATTAATTTTTTCCATAATTTTTAGTGCCAAAAAGGATCATTATCATTATGACTACATTAATAGCTGTTGCAGATGTGTGATAATATCATTTCCGAAAATGCCTAATATTTCCTAGATGCTGTGATAAAAAAAGAATTTGCTTCTAATATTGTGAGTTTTTAACCTACTGCTTTAACTCAGTATCCCTTTATTAATGAAAAAAGGAGGATATGCTAACCAGTACTATCTTTTTCACTCTTTTGGATGTTTCTCTGTGTTTCTTTTATAAATCGACATTGACTTGCTACTCTTTAGTCTATCAGCTTGCTCCTGAGAGTGTCTTATTGTTACTATCTGGAAGAGTAGGCCTGTTACATGCAGGCACCTTTTGGAGTAAAAGAGGATCAGTGCCAAGTATCCACTTAGATTCTCTCTTATACATATATTTCGTCTCCTTAATTACTCCTTAGCTCTTCACTGTTTCATGGTTTATCCTTTAAAAATATATGTATTTAGATTACTTCTTCTGATTTGTTCTTTAAGTCCTTTTGCTCTTTAAATTGTCTCATAAATTTTATGCCATAATTGGGCTGCCATTGTTTAGATGTCTCTCCGGGGGGGTTCACTGGGACTGCATTTCCATTTTCTGAAGGTTATTTCCTAGGTTAAGAAATCTGCTTACTCTTTATCTACAGAAGATTTGTTTCTTTTCTTTATTGTTTTTTTTTCTTTTGTTGGTTTCAGGATTACTGTTTTTTCTGCTTTCAGTCCAGTTCTTCTGTTCTTTATGTTGATGGATTTCCTCTGAACTCAAGTATTGGAATTCCACAATTATTTAAGAGGGCATACAGACTTAAATCAGAAAATAGTCAAACTTATATTTAAATCTCATGGACCTAATGCATGTCAGTGATTTGCTGAATTAGTCCTAAGCACAAGCAGTAAGCAAGTGCTAAATGGGAACTATAATGTTTCTGTGATAGCACTTTCCCAGAGATGGAGAAATGACTTAGGTGGCATATTGCCTAATGGCCTTTACTCTATTCTCTCTGCATTTCCTTGTTTTATGTTTCTGTATACTCTGCTTTAAAGCACTGTCTGTGATTTGTATGCCATCCTTTGAAGCAACTATCCAATGTCAGATCAGGTATTAGAATTTGTGAGACACTGATTTGATCCATGATGACATTCCTATATTCAGTGGGTTATCATCAGATCTCTAATACAGGAAAAGGATAGCATGAGTATGGATCAAATTAAAAATGAATACAAAAGTAATACGAAACATCAGCAAGAAAGCTTATCTCAAACCGAGTATGGATGCTGTGGTTCAGAAACTTTTTCCTCTCCCCTTAGTCTTTTCTGTTCTTTTTCTCATTGGTCCATTTTCTCTTATAACTCATTGGTATTTAGATGTCTTCAAATAATTTCTCAAGTAATTCTGCAAATAATTCTTGACTTGCCCCTCACAGTATACCACTGTCAGGTGTAGGTTAGTAAGTGCTGTGATTGCTACAGACATTTGCAAGATCAGTTCTTATGTCCGTGTATCCTGAAGCAAAGCAAAAACCTAATCTCTTTGTGAAAGGAACCATGGCAGATTTCACTCAATGATGAACTGTCCTGTAGTTTTAGTCCCTGATTTTGCTGCAGGCTTGTTGAGTCCCCTTGAGCAAACAGCTTTGTCTTCCTGGCCTTCAGTTTCCACTTTCTATCATTTATGATAAACTTATGTTGTCATTCTTGCTATCACTCTTCCACTGTTATAGAGTTTTTCCTAACATAGTCTGGTATAAGCAAGAAAAGTGTTTGGCTAAGCATGTTAAGTCAGCTGCACATGGCATAGACCTGATTCACCCTTCTATAGATAAGAAGAATTGATCTTGTTTCCTGGATATTTTCTTATTTACATTCACCTCAGTGAAGTTATGCTGCTTTACAAAAACTGAAGATTTGGCCATTACTCTTCCAAGCTCTCATTGTTATTTGCAGGACACATTATGGTGGGGAGATAACATGATTTGCTGATAGTGAAAAATTTCATTGATGTTATTATGGAACACAGCTGGCCCTCATTAATTATTAAGATAATCATTTTATAATTATATACAGAACAGCCAAGGTACATGGAGTCAATACACGCATTACATTTATTTCTCCTGTCTTTTAACACACCCGAGGCCTGAGGACAGCTAATGAAAAACCTGCTAAGAGGTATTGGTTACATGAATACTAACAAACAGAAGTGTTTGATGGGGAAAAAATTCAAAGCACCAGTAAAGTGTTGCTAAGGTTGTGAATTAAAAGAAAACACAAAATAAAACAGCAACACACATTAGATATCTTAGTACGAAAGGAAAAAAAAAAAAAAGAGAGAAAATAAAGAATGGCCCTTGTTTGAGAGAACATTGCTGTTCCTGTTTGGACAATGTGGAACTAATTGTACAGCCTGAGTAAATACTAAATTACAAATAGTGTGGAATGCCATCTTATCCTGGATAAAGTGAGTTTATAGGTCATCTCCCTCCTCCATGACCTTCCTGTAGTTTACTTCTAAGAACCCATAACCGTTTTACTGGAAATTAGTAGATGGACCTCTGGGAGCAAGAGCTGAGTCTGGGAACAAGCATTGTGAGAGGATGGTAGTTAAAGGATAAGAAAGGTGACATCTCGGTTACAGTGAATGATAAGGATGTAGAAGACTTTAACCCAGTAAACAATCTCCTCCTTTGCTTTGGTTCCTGATTTTGGCACTGGCTGGCTGTTTGATTTTAGGAAAACCATTTAATTTCCCTCTAGTTCCTGCATCCATAATATGTGTGATACACTATTTTTGCCTATATCAGAGTTGACAAATTTCCTTTAATAAACTATCTGACAAAATCTTCATCTCACCAAGAGCTCCAAGATGCGTCTGAAAGCCAAGAGAAGGAAGAGCTTGGAGAATAATTCTCAAGCAGGTGTTGACAACAGTTTTCAGGGGGTTTCACTCTTCTCAGTTTGAACAGCATGAACACGAACAGGAGTCCCAGAACAACCTTGAAATTTTGGCGGCAGCACCACCTGCTACCTGCTTTCCTTCCACAGCCAGTGCAGTCGTATTGCTAATCAAATGACGCAGTCCTCCTGACTGCTGGAAAGCCACACAGTGATCACAAATCACCATTTGGGTACTCCTGTGATATAAGACCATCTTATGCATTCATTAGTTCTATGAGTTCTGTGAAGTGCTATAAGGAAAGCTAAGGAGTATTTGAGTGCTTGGGTGGAAGCCCATAGTAATCTATTTTCCACATGGAAAATGTTCTAAAATGGACAAAAAAGCCCATTCTTTTTTTACTGAAGCCAGTACCACTCAAGAGTTTTTCTTGATTTGCAAGATCAAATTGCATCTGAAGCATTTACTCATCAAATATTGTCTATGGATATTTGCTCTCAGGGAGACAAAATTTGAGATGATGGTTGCGGCTTGACATCAGAATCAACTGCAGTGCAATATTCAATAAATATGGATTTTTTCATCAACTATCAAATAAAACATCATGAAAAGAAAATCAAAGACCACTATCACATGAGAGTTTGATTGTAATACACCTTGAAAAAGGACAAATGAAGGATACTTTTTAATTGATTGTTTTACTTTAGTTCTTTCTATTCTCTATTCTATTGAAACATACTAATGTAGAAAGAACAATTTTATTTGCCCAATGCCAGGGAACTGCTGCAGTATTGAATGTCATTTATATAGCTGATAATGTATTTTCTCATTATGTTCTTCCATTGGGCTATAGGTTTTTGAAATAATTGCAAGCACAAAGAAGTTGAATTAAGGAAGCTACTGGAGTGCTTATGCTTACATAACACTACTGCCATATGTAATATTCATAGGCTAGACCTAGAGACACTAAAGAAGAATATCCACATAGTGAGATTGATTTGGAAAATCAGATTTCAGAATGCATGGAAAACAGTAGATTTGATAGTGATTTCATATCAAGTGACTACTGCCTTCAGCTGAAATATCCTGATTCTGCAAGCATAAGAAATGCCAGAAACTGGAGATGCAGCAACTGGAAAAGCAACTTACAGTAGAGTACAATACAAATCAGAACCCCCATTCCTTTCCTCACACTAGCACTGATCTGACTGCTGTGACAGAATGCATGTCTCTATATTGAATTAACATTTTGTACTGAATTCAACTAAGGCAGCTGCTCTGCACAGGAAAGATTCTTGAAACCTCGTTGAAGGTCAACACTGAGAAGGGGATGGGGAATAAGCAGGAAGAGTTAGAGATCTGGGTGCGGTCGCAGGGCCATGATCTCGTTGCAGTGACAGAGACGTGGTGGGATAACTCACATGACTGGGATGCTGTCGTGGATGGCTATGTGCTTTTCAGGAAAGACAGGCCAGGAAGGCGAGGTGGTGGAGTTGCTCTTTACGTGAGGGAGCAACTAGAATGTGTGGAGCTGTGCCTCGGGGTGGATGAAGAGCAAGTTGAGAGCCTATGGGTAAGGATTAAAGGGCAGGCTAACATGGGTGACACTGTTGTGGGGGTTTGCTACAGGCCACCTGACCAGGAAGAAGTCGTCGAAGAGGCCTTCTACCGACAGCTGGAAGTAGCCTCCCGATCACAGGCCCTGGTTCTCCTGGGGGACTTCAGCCACCCTGACATCTGCTGGGAAGAGAGCACAGCAAGGCACAAACAGTCAAAGAGGTTCCTGCAGAGCATTGAGGATAATTTCTTGACCCAGGTGGTGGAGATGCCAACGAGGAGAGGTGCGCTGCTAGACCTTGTACTAACAAACAAAGAAGGTCTAGTTGGAGATGTGAAGGCTGAGGGCAGCCTTGGCTGCAGTGGCCATGAGATGGTGGAGGTCAGGATCCCACGAGGAGGGATCACTGTTGAGCACTGGCACAGGTTGCCCAGAGACGTGGTGGAGTCTCCTTCGCTGGAGATATTCAAAACCCATCTGGATGTGACCCTGGGAAACAGAGGACCCTGCTTGAGGAGGGGGGTTGGACTAGATGATCTCCAGAGGTCCCTTCCAACCTCAACCATTCTGTGATTCTGCGAAGGCTTTCTTGATATAACGTTAAGGGTAGCATAAGACATTAGGAACTTCTGCTTTTGAAAATCTGTAGGTCTTGAGTGATTTAAGATTGCAAACAGACTTAAAGTGATTAGGAAAAGCCTCTGCTATGCTTCCATTCCATGCTTTTCTGTCACCTTGTCACTAAGGTGCCAATAACCTGGAATTTTGGAATAATGTTTGGGAGTTTGGAAACAGTTCATCTACAAATTATGGGGTTTCTAATATGTCTTGGGGTGTCAAGTTTCAAAGAAGGAAAGGAGAGTGTTCCACAGCAGAGCAGACTTTAAGAGTGAATGAAGAGACTAAGCAGATCTGTAACAAAAAACATATGAGTCTGGATGTGGTCCAGATTCTCTAGTTTTGGAAGATACGGTTAAAAACATAATTTACAGTCATTACTTTGATATGCAGAATATTTATTAGTACAATGCCTTATTTTTTTACGTTGACCGATCACATCTTCCAGTGGGTTCCAAGAAAGCAACTGCAACCTGCTCCTCATCTGAACTTTGGGATATTTGAATAAACTATAAAGAAAAAGAAGTTACAGCCAGGTGTAACAGCAAAGTGAGAATGTATTGAATTACTCAGAAGAGACAGATCTGAGTTACTTTCATTCTCACTGCATGTCATCAGCCTAATCATAGTTGAGGGTATTGGGAATTCTCTCTCTTAATCATCCATCTTTCTCTTATTTTGTGTTTTGGATAACATTTTTGTTAGCTTCTATAATGATGTATAACCCTAAATCCCAGGATGAATTTATATATATGCTCTTAAATCACCTAGTGTTCAGAAAAGGTATTCACCCATCTAGCCAGAGTTGACAATATATCCTTCTTTTATCTTTGTAACAAAGGCTACTACCTCCATATGTACTCAGATACAAAACAAAAAACACTTCTAGGGAAGTCTTTCTATTACAGCTCATCTCTCTGAGATGGAGATAGACTACACTTAGCGTTTAACAGGACATAATATAGATACCTTCAGGTGCTTTCTCAAAGTGTATGTTCAGTATATGAAGAAAAGAACAAGACTGGAGCAAGTGGTTTTCCTTCTTTGCTGCATCTACTACTTCTCCTAAGGTACTTTGCAGCACAAGAACCTTTTATCACTCAGGGTTAAAAATCCCATATTAAGCCATCTCAGTCACAATATTGATTAATATTGTGTATTAGCATTAGTAAGATACTATCTGTCTTTGATGCTTATTTAAGTACTTTGGAAAACCCCTCAGCACATTATCCTTAAGTGGTTTATCCATGTTACAGATTACCTGTGCAGTAGATGCAGGAACACTGGAGGTAGGTCTGTATAAGCATGAATTGGGAAGTAGTGTACATATGTTCAGGCAGAACAGTGCAGCATGGTCCGAGTGTCTCAGGTCCAGGCAGTTCAGGAGTCCCTGCACTCCACAGTCAACAGCATCACAGATCTTTCTTGTCTCCATCCTCTTAATGTATATATGTTTAATATACAGCTACTGTTATCCAGACTTTAGCTTTCTCTGGGTTATATCACCTTTCTATTTTCTCTGTTAATTGAGCACTGCCTGCACACTTATTTTACAAATGGTGAACTGAAGGCCATACAGGGGAAATAAATTGCCCAAGGACACACAGCAATTCTATGCCAAAGTCAAGGAAACACTGAAGCACATGAATTATTTAAATAATCTGCTATTTAAACTGCAGATTTATTCACAGAAGCATGTAGAGTGCAAGACAGTGGAAGCTTGAACCAGTTAATCTATTGATGTAGAATGGCATAATGTGTTTTCATGAATTCACTTTCCAGCTTGACTGCAGTTTGTTGGCCCTGTGTTGTGCTCAAGCTAACACAGCCCTCTGTTTCAGTCGGGCTCACTAACTTGAACCACAGTCACGTGAAGAAAGTTAGACTGAATCCATAGCTCAGCTGCCTCGTGAGCAGCCACCTCCAGTGCCTCTGAACTGCACTTGCACTGAAGCCTCCTGTTTCAGTGTTCACACGGACAGAGGACCTTTGATCTGCCAGCATCTGTTTTTAGGAAGATATTCTTTGTGTCCTTTATGTTTTGGCTGTGATTCTTGAATCTGTAGGACATTGGGAGGCATACATGTGGCTCCCTCTACCTTACTGGCTGCAGTCCCTGTGTGGCTGCTTTCCATTCGGACTATCTCCTTTTAAGTACATTAATACAGAAGGGCAAGCAAGCTTTCTGTATTCTCGAATCTGACTAAGGGAAAATATTTATGGCCTTATTCATAATTGCAGACCTACTATAATTACATTTATATATTAACATTATATTTTCCATGTAGCATTAATAGAAGTAAAGATAATAAAAGTACAAGCTCTCTTAATGCTGAAACTATGGGATTATCCTTATGTATTGTTCCTTAGAAACCAGGAGCTATACACAGTCCCTTGGCTGTGTATAACTTGTACTGTCTGGCATTTCTCTGGCAACTGATCAAAATTTAACTCCAAACAGGCTAAAACCCACATCTAACAGAAAGAACAGCACTGCTTCGTCATTGCAGTACTTGCAGAGTCAACTGTGGTAGCCACCATCTCAGCGGCTCCCGCACAGCCGTCAAGTCTGGGTCAGCTTGCAGCATCCCCTTGCCCACTCTAACCTGAGAGCAGCTCATTGAAATCAGTGAACTCACAGTCACGGAGACACCACCTTGCAGCTCGAGTGTCAGGACTGCTCCTTCCTACTGCTGATCCTCACCGAGGACTCTGACAGCAAACTTCAGCCTGGAACGAACACAAATGGGCTCTGATAGTGGAAAGAGCAGCTTCCTAACCACTGAAGGTGGACAATACCAAAAATATTTGCCTCCTCATAGAAAGTGGCACTTCACAACAAACAAGGAGGCTTTAAACCTGATCTGGCAGGTGCTTTTGCATCTTACAACTGCTGCTTACTAATCATACAAATTAATATAAGTACCCTGAAAGAAAGTTTCTTTGGCCTCCAACATATGCATTATCATAAAAGAAACTGTCTCCTTGCTCTCCATTGTATTCCCATCACTCAATCATGCCTGTGTTTCATGATAAAGATAGGCAAATAAAACAACTATTTAGTTTTCTTAGCTCTCCCTTACTAAATAACTCACACTCATGCTTATCTCCACAAACACTGTTTTGGCAGTTCTTTGTGACTGTCTGTTGCCTGAGGTTAAAAAAAAAACAAAAAAAAACCTTGGCTGCTGCTCAGAACACCATCGTTTACTCTTTCTCAAAAAGGTTCTGCTATCCGTTAATCTGATGTGTCTACCTGAGGCTCTGCTAAAATTATCATTGAAAAGGAAACAAAAGAAGGTACATCTAATACAGTTTCAACATTAAAAAATCATACCTCGAATGTTCTTTCCCCCAAATTAGTCAACAGCATGGGAGAAAAGCCACCTTTACCTTGCTCACGGTGGAATGTGCTGAGAGGGACAATTCCACAATAAATTATGTACTGGAACAGCTGAAAATGATTTATAGTTTAGGAAAGGAGTCATGGGAAAGATGGAGAGAATCAAAGAATACAATGAAATCAACATCTGGGTGAGAATTCAAGTTCAGAGAGTGAACACGGTTTTATAGCAGTCTACGAATCCTGAAGGGTAGGTTAGCTTATACTCGGAGCCAGCTATAATCAACAGGAATATTGAAGCCATTACATACAGAAGATGGGTTTGATGCAACAGAGCTCTAGACAGGGGGTTAATTTGCTTCTCAAGCATGACAAAACTGTGCCATTATTCCAAGTTTACACGTTTTTTAAAGAGAGACATTTTATGATGTATAGGTCACTGGATTTAGTTTGAGCTCATCTCCAGCTTGTAGATGATTGTGAGGGGACCTGTTAAAAGCAGTTATTTGGTTAACCACATCCTCAGTAGCCCCTGTTAAGAGCAAATCATGTACCGCTCTTGCAACCAGCAATCAGACTATCCTTCCCTACTTCTTGTCAGCTAGCAATAAAACACCAGATGGTGTCCTTCCAAAAATAAATTCATTATAGTTTCATTCTGGGTTTTCTTAAACAATTTAGGGACAGAACTTCAGCGCATGCAAATCAACATAGTGCTGCTGAAGTCAATGCAGCTATGACATTTTACACCATCTGAGTAGTATGAACTAATATTTTTAACTTTTTGAAATGAATATTGTATCCTTTCTTCCCTGCATTTTACTAGTTACCTTACACATTTTATGCTAGCCACCTTACAGAGAATTCATGGCTGATGCTCCTCAGTATATAATAATTCACAGACTGTGTTGATTTGTGTATAGGATTAAACTAATTTACCCTGTTAAGAGTCCTGTAGTCATTATCAGTTTATATCTTTGTTTGTCACCGTATGAGGCTGTAGCACACCCGCTAGCTTCCTCTGGTGACACGCTGGACTATTCATGCAAGAATATTTTAAGAGCCACTCTCATCTGAATAACTCTGTGATTCTTATGGTTCTATGTGCTTAATTTTCCCCAATTTCAACCATCAGATGAGGACAGAAGTCTTCAGTTTCATCCTTAACCTAGACAGATAAATAAGTCTATCAAAACAGCATCGAAAAAGAAGCCATGAGTATTCTTCAGATAAATCAATTAAGACTCTTTTCAGAATTGTTATTATGCCGTAGCAATTAGTCATTGTTTAGTCAAGCTGTGTATTCTTATCTCTTTTATACATCACTCCTTCCAGCCTCACAATAACTTTTGTTCTTCTCCACACTCCCTTCAGCTTATCTTTATCTTCCTGGCAATGTTGTGCCCAGAAATGGGCATGAGTTTGCTTGCAAATGGAAAGCTGCAAAGTTACAAACAACTACAGAGCTACAAACCACAAAACAAAAAGTGTCTGCTTCCCCATTCCAAATGTGAATACAGCTAAACACACATTATGGGTAAGCAATGCCAGGTGCACAATATGTACACAATAATAGCCCAAAAGGGGAATGACGAGTATCAGATCTGCCTTTAACTTCTATCATGTGTCCTCATAGGAACTCCTTTAACCAATTTTTCATAACACACACAAAATTGTTCCACCAACTGCTGCCCCGCCATACGCCTTGCCTTCTGATGTTGGGGAGCATCAAATGTGAAATAGGCTATTTAAAACTCTTTTTTAGCATACCCAAAATTAACTAGCCTGTTTAATGCAAACAGATGGGGGGTGACCTGGGATATGGAACACAGCTTCTTCTCAAGCAAAAAATTAATCCAAAATTCTTTCAAGAAGAGATTTAGGAAAGGAAACAGGTGCTTTTGGAAAAACAGTAGCACTTATTTATCAGAGCTAGTTCACTGAGGGATCATCGATTTTGTTCCTCCCACTTGACAATACAGCTAAAAACCAGAGTGGTACTGGGTGTCACAGTGACATCCAAGATCACACCTTTGTGAGGCTTTACCCAGGCTTTTAAGGAATCGAACACCCAAGCCAACATGTCATCCTATTTTAAATCCACACATCTTTTTTCACACTGTATTAAGATGCTTAAGGATCCATTCTGCTCTGATGACCTATGTAATATTAGATGGCTTCGTTCCTGACGCCTTCACGTCCCAGCTAGGCTCACACTTGAGAGCAGTCTCCTGGCAGCTGCCCACAGGTTCATGCTCACATCCCAGGAGCTGCAGGCCTTGGCGGAGGTGGAGGTGGTCTGTGGTGCAACACAGGCTTTTGGTCATCTGGTGAAGAACAGTGCTTCTTCTCCCCGACTTAGACACAGAGTTGCCCATAGATTCACCCAATTTCCATTTATCCTAAAACCCTGTTTTGCCATTTGGTAGTGCAAAGGGCAATACTTAAGGCAGGCATCAAGATGGGAAGGCTTCAGTAGTTAATAAATAAGTAATAGTGGAACACAGTTCTTAAAAATGCCATATCATGATTTTAGTAAGTGTTAGACAAATCTGTTCTTTTCCTGAAAGGGCTGTTGATTATTCGTGTATATCTGCATCTCAGCCACCGCTGGGTAAAGGTCTTTAATTATTATTTGTGTTTTAATGGAAAATATAGTGGATTTTTGTTTTGATTTTAACTTTGCTTTTGTCTATTTCAGACAAAAATAATTCCAAGGAGAGTGTTGCAGGCTGCACAGGCTCTGCTGTGTTTTTCATGCACAGAGGCACATTACAGATTAAAAGCAAGTGAAAATGCTTGGTTTTTTTAGGTTTCATTTTACAGTCAGGATGGTGAATGCATCTGCGTGTGTCATCAGCCTGGAGTATATCATTTTATGGTTCTCAGAGGTTATTTATAATTGAATTATAGGATGTTTCATGATTATTTGGAATGGTATTTACAGAAGGCAATACTAAGCTCTGTAGCTCAGTTGCTACCAAGAATGTGAAGGAAACACCCTATAATTCATTTTTAAGTACCCTCTAGAAATCATATAATTACACTGTATGTCAGTATTGCCAAAGGAAGAAACAGAAATTTTTAAATTATTTGTATTATGATCTTTAATCAAGTTTTTGTACACATACAGATTGACTTGCAGGAGCAATGAATAGGTAGGTTAAAATTTACAGAACTCTGACTTTTGTTTTTAGATTTGGTCTTAAGTCAGTGCTGGGTCCATACATCAGAAACCTTCCCTGATGTATATTGTAGACAGATTTTGGAGCAAGAAATGCATAAAGTAGCTTTTTTTCTGCCAGAAGGGGAAGCGCAAAGCGTCCTGTGAGCTCTCATGTGATTTGAACCTGACAGGCGGAGCCATCAAGAGTCACCTGGGAGACCTCTGCCTCATCTGAGGACGACGGTTTCTTTTCAGCTCCCGCGGCTTAGCAGCCACGCGCTCTCCCGTGCCCGGTGCTGAGCCGGCAGCATCTTGGCCGCTGGAAGCAGCCGCAGCCCGTGCCTCCCGTGGGGACCACCGCCCGCTTGTTCAGGTCGGAGACACCCAGAAATGTGGCGCTAGCACAGACACCGGTGAGAAAGCTGAATAAAGCTCCCCACACCCCACTCACTATCCCAGGTTTTAAATGGTGCCGTAGTCTGAGATTTAAAGATATTTGCACATTCAACCGCGTGAGACTTCAGTTTCGGTCTCCCCCCCCCCAACACCACACACACTCACTGTGGAAAGATTTCAGAGCCAGAGAAAACAGCCAAGCTAGAGAAAACAGTCAGTGTTTTTATTCACAAGCCATTGCACAAAATAAATATATAACAGAAAATGGTTATAGATGTCTCTCTTACTTTTCTTAATAGCACTAAACAGTCAGAGAGAAGCTTATACATTCCAATCTGATTTTAAAAAATGCAATCCTGTTCTTAAACAATATAAATAGCTAGAACTACAACTGATGACTTTTTTTTTTCCTTTTCCTTTTTTTTTTTTTTTTTTTCTTTTCAACTCTCTTGTACACGATTCGCTTTTGTGTTGTCCTTTGTCTATCTGGACAATAAATAGTCTGGGGCAGGAACAATATATTGTTGTATATTTGTAAAACACACAGCAGAGAAGGGGGCCTTGTCTTGGCTGGATCCTCAGAAGTAGCAGAATGAACTTAATAAATAATAAGGATAACAAATTAATTCAATGTGGAATTATGTTGATTTACCCCCACTGAAAATTTGATCCATTGACAGTTGGTTGTAAAATCGATGTATTGCAATGGGAAACAGGACCAGTAACTCCACAAGAAAAGGTAATAGTTCAATAAAGAATGAAAAAAAGAACAGGAAAAAATAAAGAAATTCTATGAGTTGTCTCATATAGGATGAAAAATACTTGACCTCTGCAAAATCTTGAGTTTTAGGAAATGCTGACGTTACTTTCGTGTTTCTAGTCTGGGATTATCCTTATTAGACACAATTAATTTGGGGATTGTATGCAAGTCACCCATACATGGACTGAGACTATGGATTAGAGAAGCAAATTTTCGTAGAAAAGAACTGTGGAGGTTTGGGTGTACATCATGCAGAATGAATGGTAGACACCTGATTTGTCCAGCTTTACTTTAGATGCTGTCAGATTCCCTGTTTATAGGTATCATTGTTTATATCAGGAGGGATTCACTGTTCCCTGAGAAATTCTTCATCTTGCATATATTCCTCAGTAACCCCAGTCCATGTGGCATTGGTGACAGCTGAGTAAAATAACATATATGGGTTAGAAAGAACACCATTTATATGTGAAGAAAGAGCCAGTGGAAAGCTTCTAGAAGTGCTCAGGAGCTGCAGAATGACAATCTGATTGTTGTACCCTATAGATAAGATTTTTAATGTCAGGTTTCTCCACTGTAGATGTGACCTTTTTATACGTGTGTGCGTATGTGTAATAAATTTGCTGCATGCACCAAAAAAAAAAAAAATCTAGCAGGAGACAAGGCACACCAGTCTACTCAGGAAATAAAAGACAGGTGCTCTGTGCCTCCTTGGGCAGTAGTTATTGAGAGCAAGACTGTGAAAGTTAAACCAGATGCTTTTGGAATCAGGTGGCATCTGCAATGAACCGACACCTCACAGAGAGCAAGGAAAGTATTTGTATGATCAGCCTACACAGCAGTGGCACGCCACCTGCGTCGTATTACATTACCTGACACAGAGGGCATGCTCCTGTCACCTAACCTGAAACGTGGACACTGGGGAAACACACTCGAGGTCCTGTATCTCGCCGTTTAGTAACTAGCAGTTTTAATGGTCAATGAGACGTGTTTCTTTCTCTCAGAAAAAGGTACGTTCTTCCCCCACATTCGCCAATAATGAAACTAACCTAATCTAAAAATCTTGTGAAATTTTAACACAAGTTAGCCACCCAAAGTCAACCCTAAATTCCATTAGAGAGACCTGCTAAATTGTGTGGAAACTATAAAAATGGTATAATATTTTTAAAGAGTTTGGAAAGTTTTGTTTTCATTTTGGTGTGAGTTGTGACTTTCTTCTCTGAGTAATGAAGAATTAAAAAGAATGAGAAAGCAGGGCTTTGATTCCCCTTCTTCTTTCCAAAAAGAAAGAAAATCCCCGTTGTTTCTTATTTTAATGGCAAATTTCAAAAGAAAGAAGATTGTACTATTTTAGTAATGTCAACAAAATGTTCACTTTCTTTGAGAGAGAAGAACATTGCAGGAGAAGATAATGGCTTGCAAAGAGCTTTAAAGATACTATTGTTTCTTATTGCCTGTGCTGTTGATTCATAGGACACTGGGGACCATTTATGGTGAAATGTTAGGTATATGGGCAGTTTAACCCTGTAGCAGAGTATATTTATTCAGAATGCTTTTAATGATTTTTTTTTTTGCAATTTGTTATCTGTGGCTTGCTTAAGGTCCAGATGTGCAGTGGGGTAGTTTGGAGCTGCCCTGCCACATGATCTGATTCATTCTCTGTCACAAATCTTCATGCAGAATTGCACAGGGGAATAATACAAGTGCCATCACTTTTGTGATCCTGTATGCCAGAGAAAGGCATATCTGTACCTGGCAGATGGGGCAGAGCAGCGGAGCAGCTAAGTAGGTGACAGAGGCTTCTGCGGATCGTTAGGGTAGGAGCCAATTGCTTGAATCTCATGCTTTGTACACGAGACTTGACAAATCTGCTAAGAGCGAATCAGAGTCTGGCCACAAACACTCCAACAGTGGGTTAAACTGCCTCTCAAAAGACTTAGCCTTGTAGCAAAGATTTTCAGTGGCCCCAAGACAATCCACCATCTTTTCTATTCAGAGGCAAGTGCATTTCTAATGACCTTACACAAAACTATACCCCCAACTCCTTGAATCCAGGCTATCCAAATCTGAAAATTTGAGGTTGAGAAAATGAATCAGGAGGAGGGAGTAATTAGAGTTGAGATGTCATACTAAATCACAAGCCCTGGTTAGTCAAGCAGCTTGCTTCTGACAGCGCCAGTTGGATGCAATGAATAGTGGACAGTAGTGGAGTTTAATATTTTAGCATCTGCTTTATTTTGCATGCAGGAGATCAGCTACACATTCACATTTAAATAAGTTTGCAGTTACAGGCAGCTTTTTTAGAGGGAGAACTGTCTACTGCCTGTTTGCAAATGGCTACTTTAAACCTCTGCAAAGCCAAAGGGGAGAATGCAAAAAGGACTGACAGGGAATGAAAAACTGCATAAAACTCACGTGTTTTGCAAAAACTACTGATGTTCCTACATTTGGTTTGGCTTTCAGGCTTTTATGAGGAGAGGTCACTGTTGTAGCTGTTCTGCTTAGTACAAATGATTAAAAATGAGGACATGAAGGAAAAAAATATCACTTAATTTGAGTCAAGCCTGTAACCTGGTGTTTAGGGCTGACACTTGATTCAGTGACAGCTCTAATGCTTTTTAGCTAGTGGGGATCTCAACAGAAAATTCTGTGTTAGACTTTGTCTATGTGTTTGCATGTGCAAATACATATAGCTTGATATGAATATATATTTGATGTGTATGTGTGTGCAGTGATTTAAAAGAACAATATTGTACAAAACAAGAACAGTACGGGTTATTTATCATCAAATATATGAACAAAATGAGACTATTTGGTTGTTACACATTTGGAAAACAGAAAAAATGACCATTTCCTCGTAAAAGACCTTTTACTATTTTCTATGTGCCCCTTTTTTGTTCTCAGACTACATTGCTGCACGCTTGTCCCTGTAATTCTGGGGAGAGCCCCACTGATGGCCACTTCATAGGATCAGCACACTTCCTACTTGGGCGTACTCTTCCACTCTCCCTGGTCCAGTGTCTTGTGCTGCTGGCTGTGGTGTCGGTATGCATGTTGTCTGCACTTAGTGTAAAAGGAAAATAATGCAGAGATTTTACCGAAAGATATAAAGATCTGTTGGGGACCAACCCCACCATCCCCAAGGTATTTGAGTTATGGAACACCCAAGGTTCAAGTAGCAGCTCTGCAGCAATAAATAGTACTCATAACTAGGACAGGTTTCTTTTCCTGCTTCTCGAAAACAACCTGTTTTTCATAAATAAAAAAGAGGAAGGTTTTAAAAAGAATTTTAGTTATAACTGGACTTTCACTACACTTCAGAGTTCTAGCAAGCAATCAACTGGAGTGTATGTTTACGGACTATTACAATATGTCCTCTGCGAAAGCAGTGCAGTAGGATCCTGTCTGAGACTTGATTTCATCTAAGTGTGTACAACTAACCTACTCCACCAGTATGATTCTGCAATAAAATTGAATATTAAATTATTAATTATTATTGGTTACCAACAATATGTCTAATAATCTAATAAGTGTTGGACATTAATTTTTTCAGTGCTGAATATTACATTACTGAATATAATGGAATCAATATTATTGGTTATTATGTGGAAATTGATCCAACTGACTCTACAATGTTCCTTGCTTGTATAAAAAAAAAGGAAAATATTTCTTTTAGACACAAAAATGCATAGGGAAAATGTCAAGATTATGATTAAAGCCTATAATAGTAATGCAATTTGAAAATCTGTTTTATCCCACAAGAGCAGATTTTGATCTCAGTTGTATAGAGATGTTGTCATTGAAATCAATGTACCAGACTGATCTCTCCATAAAGAAAACCAGCAGGTAGTACCTTGATGTACATGTCTCTGTGCTTGTTCTATGGAGGCCTGCAAGTGAGAGCAACAGCACAGGGTCGAGCTATTTCCCCCTCCTGCCTGACGGTTTATTTTAAGAATTATTCCGTACTGATGATGGGCAAAGCAGAGCCCTCGGTTTTCACTCATCCAGAGGAGAGGAGCACTCCTCCTGGACCCCCTGCTTCTCTCCTGCCCTGTTGCTCCCGCCCATTCAAATCTCCAGCAGTGACTGTGCAACTGAGATGGAAGGAGACCCCTCCATGCAAGGAGACGACAGAGAGGAAGGGTGACCTTTTCTAAGACTGTAAGGAGTACGATGAGGTTAAATGGTATTCAATAGGCCTAAATATAGTCCTTTATTTTTAGTTTCTTTCCATTATCCTGGCATGCAGCAGTGCAAGAATATCATTGATGCGCTCTGATATTAAAATTATAATGAAATCATTGAATTCATCTTCTTTGTCTTCATCATCTAGTGCAGAAAGTCCTCATAAAATACTTAAAAGTTAATTTAGATCCCAAGTGTACTTAAATGTTGAGTCAGCTAAGTTGTATTTATACGAGTGTGATGACTAAAAGCCCTATTCATTGACCAGGTTTCCAGTAAATCATGACTGAGTTTGTGAATCTTTTTCAGTTTCCAGACCCCTATTTTTTCCAATGAGAGAACAAACACCTCTCTAATGACTGTAAACCGTATTTTCAGACACTTTAAAACAGTCTATAGACCACTTTACCCTGGAGTCCAAAGAATCTACGTTTAGAACCTCCCTACAAATCTTTAAACAAACCTAAAACAAAAGCGTATAGAAAAAGGCAAAAACATACAGAAAAAGACACCAGAGTTTCCTAGGAAACAGAATTTCTGCTTCACAAGAAATTTTGATACAATAAACGTACATCTTGAAATTGTGATGGATAGCTTGAATAGTACCCATACAGTGTTGTTAGAAAAAGATACAAACAATCAAACATTAAAATAAATCTGTAGTGTTATTTGATCAATGATCATGGTATTTGTCTTAATACTGTAATAGTATATGAGATATAGCATACATGTAGCAAAATTCATCATTTAATAGCAGTACTGCAGTATTTCTATTTCAATGTAGTGTTAAAATTGATGTCACAGTGTTTGCAAAAGTACTCCTAAAATAGTGCTTCAGTATTTACGTTTTTCTAGCAATAATTAGTTAAAACTTAGAGTCTTCCATTATGTCTTTTTGTTTCAGATCAACTCGGGATTGTTGGTAGAAAACTGAAATTTCGCAAAATTCCATGATGTTCCATTGAGTGCTTTTCATCTTATTTTTACAAATAATAGACAGATCTGAACATTGATCAAGTAATTGGACTTCATGGAAATTTTGATTGTGTACTTTGGTTTCTGTACATATTTATGGGCTTACATAGATTCCGTTCAGGTGCTAGGGATGTTATTGAAAGAGGGAGAACAAGTGCAGCTTTGCGGTATTGATCTTTCAAAATCAGTAAACACTGCAGCATCATTCCTCAGTGCCACCCGAGACCTGGGTCTTCTGGCCCTGCTCCAGAGTGGTCCCTGAACTGGCAGTGACTTGCAGAGGTTGTGGAATTAGCACTCATCACCTGAGCATCTAGGAACCAAGTGAGAACTGAAAGAGTCTTCCCTTGCTGCCAGCTGGAGATATATGCATTTATTAAGCAATTATAGTTTTATAATCGGCACTTTTTAAATAATACTTTTCTCTAATATCCATGGAACTTGTTTTCCTTCTGCTCAATTAGCTAGTTCTTACTGGTTTATAATTGACTGGCTTACCCTGACGATTTCCAGCATGGCACAAACATTTTAGCAAAAGTCGTCATTTTTAATCCTTCTACTTAAATAAACAACGGCAATGTTGGCCTCTGAGCCAAGCAACAGGGGCTGGTTAACCTTCTGCATTGCAAACCAGAGCTGGCACAGCATGCCCATCCTCTAGGCACTAAGCTCCAGCGTCCTTTCTTGTCTTTTGTAACCTCATAGGCTATTGTGTTAATATGCAGACCATTACTACTTTGCTGATGAGACAGACTGCCGAGGATCAATATGTCTCTGCATTTGTCAGCCCTGTATACCCCAGAGTTAAGTTCTCAGCTCTGCTGCCAGTGCTTGTGTCCCGCTGTGTAATCGCAGGGAATTGTCGATTGCTTATACAGAATGCCCGTGCACCATGCGCGGTGGGGCGCTTTGCGGAACAAGTAGGCAAGATCCAAATGTCGCATTTCTTTGGCTCCCACTGCTTGAGTAATAGTAGGTGCAGCCAGAATACCAGAGGACAGCTTGCTTACAGGGTCACTGCAGCTCAACAGCTAACCATTGATGTTGTCAGGCAGACTTGGGAAAGATGCCCAAATACTATCAACTAGAGGACATTGCATTTTAATGAAAGACAAAAAAAAGAAAAATCAAGATTAACAGAAAAGAAGAAAGGTAAACTTCCTGGTCACACCTAATAAATAAAAGAAGAGATCTAATGACGCTTTCTTTCTCCCCCTCCCCGTGTTCACTTTTTCCATGCCTTTGTCTTGATGCAGTAGCTTTAGGGAAAACTGCATTGGGATTCATGGAAACTGAATAAGTAACATCATCTACCACAAAAACTCTTAATTATAGATCAAGCCTTTAAGAGACAAAAGACCATTTCAGTACAAGAAGCAATATGCTTGACATTTTATCACTGACAAGACTTAAAATAAAATATATTGCCTTCTTTTTTTTCTTTTTTTTCTTTTTTTTTTTTTTTTCCTTTTCCTAATCAATTTTTCCTGGATTTGTTAGAAGTAGGTGCTTCTTTGTACATATTACAAATGCCACTTGTCTAATGTTATTATAACTTGGACTGTTGTCAGTTAAAAAATAACAGAAGTTAGCATCAAAAATTCACAGTGTACTGTGAACTTCTCCTTTTCTCAGTAGCTCAGTACTTGTGCACTGTATCCATCCAGCACGTTCTAACAGACAGACAAACAAACAGCCTGGTTGGTTTGGATGTGACGCCTGGCCACAGGTTTTCCATGTATATTTAAAGAAGCTGGCCACAAAACATTTCATGGAATGAAATTGGAATTTGCCATTGCATTACCTAGTGTTTTCTTTCTGTCCCATATGTTTGAGGATTCCAATGGGAAGAGATTGAGGGAGAATATAGGATGAATTTCATGCAGCCTCTAGGGGTACTAATAGACTTTCGCATATCAAACAGATTCAGGGATCCAGCTCAGGCAGTTTTGTCAACCCATGAGGTTACAATATCACATATATTATGCAATCTCATTACTTCAAATGTGTTAATGTGAGTCTTGGCCGTGCCATGCAGAAGTGGCAATGGTTGATGGCAATAATGCATATTTCAAACCTCCATGTGTCTTCTTAGCAAAACGTGGGGCTGGGGGAATTGAATGCGTTGGAGTTTTCCCAGCTGACAGAGAACCATTTTCATTTTCCACTTTTCCAATGAGAAGATAGATTCTGGTAAAATGTAGGCAACAGAATAATGTTGCTTAAAAAGTACATAAGTAGGCAGGGGAGAGGCCAGAGAAGTGGATGGGTCTTCATATGCAATTTTTCTGTCTGTTTCACTCTTTAAGATAAACATCTAAAATGCAAAGCCCTGAGGATATTTAGTCAGGAATCAAAGGGAACCTCTGCTGATTTTTGTTTTGCAAGGAGTGGTGAGTTCCTGAACACGACCTCATAACCTTGCTCAGCTTGTCTTCCTGACAGATTGCACGGAGCCCGCTGAATCAAACCTATACCTTTTGTTTCCTTAATTAGGTAGATGTTCCAGCATTAGGAATCTCCAAGTTATCAGACAGTCCATGCAGCCCCATATTCTGTCTCTAACTATAAGCTCCTGGGGGAGTTTATGATAATGTGGTTCTTCCAATGTATATTTTCCTAGATTTTGGTAACTAGTGATATTCAGGCTGTAAAGAGATAATATAGACAGGCTGAAAGACAGAAATCATAGGCATGTCTACACTAATGAATGCAGACACAGGCGATCTGGTTTTGCTCATGGTAATCCAATAGCCTGGAGTGCAGGGCAGAGAAACCTCATCTGGCTGGTTGTGGAAGGAATTCAGGTATGCGGCATGGAGCAATCACATGCTCGCAGCACTATTCAGGAGCATGAGACTCCTAGTGCCTGGCCTGTGCAGCTGCACGGAGTCTAGCAGTCTGGGAGGCCCAGGACTGCTTGCCCAAGGCGCTTCACCTGACAAGTTACCTTGGAGCTACCAAGCCTGGAAACCTTTATCTTCCAAGGATCCTCCGAGATAAACTGATGGTCTATGTTTGATGGTCACCTAATTTAGGTTCAATACAAGTTTAATACAGGTTTCTCAAAAACATTTCTGTTATTTTGATGGAAAATTCTCAGACGGTTATTCAAGAAAAGTAACGAAGGTTGAGAAAATCTGGTCCCTTTCAAAATTCCTCCCAATGAAAGCACTTAAAACTTACAAAAGGCCATTTCTTGTCTTAACGTTTCTTTTCTCTATTTATTTAACAGTCTAGTGCATGTGGCCATAAACAGACAACTTTTTCCTTCTTCTCTGCATTCCTTCTTCTCTACATCTCCCCCTAGGATGAGATTAGGTCTGCTGGTATCAATCAGAATTATGGAGCTACTCAGATTTTCACTGCTCTGGTCTGTAGACTTCACTATAAATGAGGTTTTTCCATTGTTTGCAGAAATTCTTGAAATAATGTCTTCAGCTTTCTAGTTAATTATTCTTTTATTAATGATCTTTCAGATAGTTTTTCAAACAGACCATGAATCTCTCACTGAAAGTAATGGGCAGCTACTCACAGGGGTAATCCCATTACAAGCAGCTGCACTACTGTTTGTCATTTAGAGTAAGGTGTTAAGAGTGCTGACCCTTACTGATTTACTGCTCTTCATAATTAGTTGCAATGATTAAAATGCATTTTAGATTACACTGCAGTTTCCCTTCCTTAAAGTTTTTTCACTCAGGACAAACTCACATTCTGAAGGTGAAGAATTGTTCTCCCATATAAAACAATACCAATGAAGAGGAAGGCCACAGATAAAGCTTACAACAGAAATCAGAAATAGAGATATTTGAGCAAAAATTGTTGCAGGGGTGGGGGGAGGGGGGGCTGTCCTGGATGACAGAGGCAGCCCATGAAGCACTTTAGCATACTAGTTTAATGGGACTGAAAACACTGTACTAAACACTGACAGCAGCACATGGAAATAATGAATCAAACTGTTGCATCTGTATCTAATTAAGAATCATTATAATATAGTCTTTTCTCTAGTGATCAGGATTAGTGGATGCCCCACAGGAAAAACAGGAAAGAGGCTAATAAATAGATTCAAGTGCCAGGGCATTATACATCTTTGTCTAGGACTATGGTTCTCAAATGCTTTTCTTCTGTGACACAAAATCCAGCCAGACTCTCTCTCCTGTGAGAATGTGACGCAGCCAGGATTCCTTTGTCGGGGTTTTCAAGGCACTGCAGAATAGAAGCTGAATGCCTGGATGCGGCAAATAGTTTCTGGCAAGGGCAGACCTTCTGCTTCTATCTCTCTGCTACAGTTAGAAAAGAAATTTCCTCCTTTTTTTTTTTTTCCACCCCTCCCCCCCACTTATGACTTTCCCCTGTCCTCCTCCTCAAAAAATCATTCAGTCATTTGATTTCTAAAAACTTTGTTCACTTTATGCCTCTTTGGAGATCTATTCTCTCAGCCTAGGGTACAAGTAAGCCCACAGGGATCAGTATTACTAACTGGCACCCTACAGCCAGATGATGTATACCTCGAGAGAGGAAAGGATTCCCATGGTCTCTTTCCTCTTGACTGTACGGAGCATGCCATATATTCTGTTTTGTTTTGTTTTGTTTTGTTTTGTTTTATTTTATTCCACTTCATTTTTGTGTGTTCAGAGGAGTACAGCAATGGCTTCTTAGCTGGGAGGAAGGGCTCTGTCATCCTTTTCTTTCTCCTGCCTATTAGGGTGCTTTTTCCGCTGTGATGGCTTAGATCACAGGTGAAGTGATCTAAGATTATTGCCAAGACAAAGTGAGGAAGGCTACAGCATGGAGCCTTGAAGCTCTACATCACTTCTTAGCGAAGCTGGAGGTAAAACATTTCAGTGCCTCCATGAGGATGGGTTCTCCGTCCGCGCATCAGGCTGAAGGCTGTTCTTCATGGAGACTGGTGCTAGGAGGGGGAGTTTGAAGCAGTGCCAGGAAAACACTAAACTGAGCATCATTTGTTGTAAGCATTCATTGGATGCCTTTGCTGTCACCACCGTATGTAGTAAAAAGCATTGTTCCTCTAACGTTCATCTCACTTGAAATTGCAAGCGAATGTATAGCCCAATTAGTGCAGCAGCTTAAAACAATGAACCCTCCAGAATCTCTGGTGGGGGAAGCAGGCTTTTATCTATTTGCTAAATAATTTATTAATCACACTGATGTATCCTCCTTGACAGCAACAGAGCCAGATAAGTGATGGTTCAAAATCAATTTGTCATGGTCCAATGTGCACTCAGTGACCTACTTGGTCTGTTATATAGGTCAAACTTGTACATGATGCTGTGATAGCAGAAGCACTTCTTAACAAAAAAACCCAACAACAACAAAAGAAATTCATGGCAGAACTCAGCCTGTGAGACACTGTGCTGGCTGACACAGCCCGAAAACTCAGCTTACAGATAGAGCTGAGGGCAGGAGCAGGGCAGGTGACATTTTTGGCTTGCAGTTGACACTGGGTCACAAATGCCCCACATTGGCCATGCAGAAGCAGTATCCAGGAGGAAGATCTGTACTCTGTGACCTATATCAATGACCTTGTTATTATAACATTGTCCTTTGCCATTGAATCCTAGTATCCTCTTGTTATTCATCTGTTTGTCCTGCAACCGTTTCAGTCTCTGCTTTTCATGCTCTCCCCTACTCACAGAATCTTTTTCTTCAAATGCGATGGAAATCCCTTCCCTCTTCCTCTTTATATCCTTGTGGAGTCTGCGCAAGTCTTGCAGTTTTAAGGCCTCTGCTGCTGAATATAGTAGGGTTAAGGACTTAGATTATATTAAACTGCAGTTTAATAAATTCATGGACAGGGCTGTTCCTGGAGATAGAAATTAGAGCCTGTGACAGAGGTTTGGTTTGCTGGTGTTCCCTCAGCGGACTGACACAGGTATAGGTTGTCACTCATTGATTGAATTTGTTGCATTATCCTTCTATTTCATTAAACTCACACTGATTCTGTGTGATTTAGTGTAAATAGTTCTTATTTCACCCAGAAGTCTGTTTTTTTCCCCCACAACCGGCAATCAGAAAAGCAGTCAGGGTGCTAGAGGTGGTACCACCACCACAGTTCTGTAAAGTCAGGAACTGAAAAGAATGGAAATAAACCTACGAATCTATGTTTCTGAGTAAACTGTGTGTACATTCAGGCTTATAGCCCTGACAAACATAGTTGGGACAAATTCCTCCAATTTTTCCTGCCCTCTCTCCACACACACAGTAAATTCCAAAAACTGAGAAAGGGGTTGTGCAATGAGCTTCTTGTAGATTCTTGCCAAATCAATAAAATCCTATTCCCTGGCCAAAACCTCTGATAGCACCATCTCTGCCAGTGAATTCCCCTGAAGGGCATCTTTTGCAAAAGTTTGGTACAAATCATGCAATATGCCCTAGAGCCAGCATAAAAATCTTTCCTAAAATCGATGTTCAATAAACAGGAAAATCCACAGTAGGCTATTTGCAATACTTTAAAATTCAAATACTTTAAAAATACTATTTTCAATACTTTTAAAGTTGTCAGACTTTAATCATTTAATTGAAAAGCGATAAAGGATTCAGGCCCAGCATTGCAAAAAAGCAGCATATTTTACCAAGATGGCTCTTAAAGTTTTCCAGGAGCTTTTAGCAGTTCTTTAAACCTAGGCATGGGTGGCAACAAATGGCTTCTTTTGCTTAGAATTCAAAAGATTTTATTTAAAGTCTGCGAACTGCCAGTGATCTTCAATAGAACAAGTGTTCTCAAGGTGTATTTATGTTGTCTCTATAGCACTCCAAAGGATTTCTGCCAGCACATCCCATTACAATGAGTAATGCTTCCTTTAAATGTGAATGAAGGAGACTTAGATCTTGGTTAATTAAACAATCTTCTTTCTCTTTTAATTATTTACAATAGGAGACTGACACCAATTTCCTAGTTTCCCACCCTGAACATCAGGACATTATTGTATTTGCCTTGATAAAGGTTGAAGGATCAAAACATTCATGTTGTCTGTCTGTCACTTAATGATTGGGGAAAGAATATGTAATTAAGTATAGGTTATAATTTCCACAAGATTCATTAAAAACAAACAAAAAATAAAAGCTTCTTCCTGTGCGGTTGGGATATGCTGGCAGCTATTTCTTGGACTAGCACATTGACAACGGAGGAGCAGAACCAGGTGAGCTCTTCTCTCTCCAGGTTTATTTATCTCCCTCGGAGGCTGGCAGTCCTCCATGTGGAACTCTGTTTATGGGAGATTTATCTGTGGTGTGTAAGTGCACACTGGCATCATGACTGTCCATCTATCAGCAATGCTGAAGCATCCCCCATGACGGATTGAGGATGTTTTTGCTGAATGCAAAGCAGAGGAGGAGAATGCAAACCGTCTCTGCAAAGAGCAAGGAGAAAGTATTACAGTCTCAAAATCAATTTACATCAGGCAGGGAAATGTGACAGGAGGTCCAAAGTGCAAAGCAGGACCAACTTTTAAGAGCATAGCTCACTGTTAGTCTCCTTGGTATCTGAGCATCACATACAAGAAGGGATGTCTCTATGTTGGTCTCAAAGAACTACTGATTCTCTTCTTGGTTGACTGCTTGGGTATGTTTTCTGTTATTTTATTTTGGGGTGCAAGACCTGTGTGAAGTAATGCAAAAATAATTGATACCTTTTTTTGCATTCTGTTTGTTGTAACTTCCCTTCTCTCCTGCCTTCCCCTGGGATTAAAACTCTCAGAGTATGGAATATGTTGTAGGCACTTTGTCATATTTTCATTTATTGTCTATTGTCATGAGCCTGGGACCGCAGAAATGCACCTCAGTTCCATTGCGGGGGGGAGTTATTGTCAATCATTCAGTAAATAAATATAATCTGATTAGTTCATCTTTAAGCATGCAGAGGTGTTTTTTACCCTGCTTTCTAAAATTGAATTCCATGGCTGGGCAACTTACACCTTACATGATTTGTTGCTGACTCATTCCAGCTTTTGTCCTAAGCTCTGCCAGCTGCAGCATCTCAAATCCCTGGATTGTTTGATCCAGGGTACAGATGTGCAAAATATGTGGAAAGAAGCGATCTTGTGGTTACCTAGGAGGTCATGAATCAGAACGTTGTACAGGTCACATTCAGAATCTGCCTGAAAACAAACACTCTCCGAAGCAGTCAGTTAATGTTTCTGTTTTCAAATGGCACCTGGAATGTACCTTTATCCTGATAGGCAGAGATGCTGACCACTGGCTGCCTATGCTGATTTCAGCTGGAGATGAAGATACTTAACATTTCAGAAAATCAAGTGAGGGTGTCACAAGGTGGACGGTGGACATTCAGATTTAGTGACTTGCTGAAAGTGTGACTTTATCTTTGTGTCTCCACTTACCCCTTTTGTAAGCGGGATGAATGCTATTCACCTACCATGTAAGTGTTCTTAGGCCTAATTAGTTAATGTGTGTAAATTGCTTTTGAGATGAACAGTGCTAAGTATTATTATTACTATACTAAGATATGGCCAGCAGCCAATCTCGCCCTGTAGCTGCAGGGTAATGACAAACTGATCAGCTGTAGGATTTTATTGGTAGTGATCTGAAACAACAAGTAGCTCCTGCGCATTTATCCAGGAACAAGTACAAGCAAATAATATAAATTTAGTCTGAAATGTTAGTAAACACAGAGGCAGCTGAGACTTCGTTCATGCATTCTTTGACATCCCTAAAACGTTGCGTCAGTTTAAAAAGTCAATAGGAAACTGTTTCCAAGAAAAAGGGGTAAACTAACAGCTTGGTATTTAGGTATTCCTTATCCTTTAGTCTAATTTATTATTGTTTTCATCTATCATTGTGTGGGAATCTATGTGCAGTTTACTATCTAAAGCAGAATGTTTCTTCTGGATACTATTTTAGAAGATTTAGATTTAGAAATTTCATTCTTGGAAATGGTTAAAGAAGACTGAAGAAAAATATAGACCTATCAGTGCATCAGTCAAGGAAGAGGGGTTAGGAGAGAATACGCTGTAGGCTATGGAGGACACACCATTGAAAACTTTTTAAAAAAGGAGGAGCTTTACCTCCATGACCTTACCTTCCTTATTCTAAGGCTTGATTCCCAGGTCAACATGGAAAAGTCTTGCTGAAATCAGCAGGCATTATATACTCTAGGCTTATTGCACAGATCTGAACTAAGGATCTATTTAAAAGAACACTTTTTTTTTAAGAGTAGTCACACATTTTACTCTGCCAAGAGACGGTAGTCTAAATCCAGCTATGTTCAATAATACAGTATAAATCACGAGGAAATGTTCGGGTGTGATTTATTTCCTTCCATCCAGGCTACTTTGTAGGTGGGAGCTCCATAATCCATTATAGAATTTGTTCCCCCGCATAGGAACATGAGCATTCACCAAAATTTTAAGTTTCTGAGGGATTTAATGTACCCATGAAGCTTACACCTTGACTTAGTTTGGACTTTACCATTCATGGATAAGACGATATTTCATTTAATTTGCACAAAGAAACAAAGACACAAACAGGCAGGACATAGAAATACTACCCAATCACTTTAGAGAACACAACTACAATAAACCTAGAATGGGATCTGTTATGATCTGGAAAAAGGTGGAGAGCTCTGTGAGTTGTGAGAAGTTACAGACAACCTATCTGGCCTTGCACCATGCGCACTTTGCCCCAAACAACCGATTTCTGTAGAGTTAGCTCATCCTCTGCCTATGAAAGAAAGAAAATATCTGTGAAATTCTGTCAGTAAGGAATAGTGAAAATAAATGCTATTCCTTTTTTTGATTATGGAATTATCCACTTTAAGATTCTAGTCAGGACACAGACTACTCGCCAACTATGTTCAATAAGAAAACACAAATTTCAGGTCAACTGAAAATCATATAGCATGACTTTAACACATGTATTTTATTTTTCATTTTCTTTTTATTTAACGGCTCCTTCCTTTCCGCCTTTTCCTCCTTCACCACCCCCGCCCCACTCCTGGGATTTTTTTAGCTACAAAATGTATCAAAATTTTAAGAATAATTTAAGGCTTCTGATGCACTCTATAGTCAAAAAATAAAATTTGATTCTTTCGTTACCCTTTGGACATGATTTTGCCTGATGGAAAACAAACTGCCAAATTAATCTCTGTTCCTTTTAGCCCTTGGGTCACTTCAAGCAACTATTTGAAGTGAGAAAAATAAATCGATTGCTCAGTAAAAATCCGTCTGAGATTATGAAAAACCATGGCACTAACAGCATATTTCTACCTAAATACTACAGTAAAATGGATTTAACCTTCAGTATCCCATGTAGTCATAAAACTGTTTAGATTGACTGGACCATCATTGTTGTAAACACTTTAGTTTTCATCAAGTCTTGCTATGCATGAACAGGCTTCATCAGCCAGACCCAGTAATCTCATCAAAACCACAGCAGGCTGCAGCACACTAGCTGAACTCTGGTCTTACTACATATAGAACGATTATAGCATCCTACCTGTTTTTTCCACATGGAGCTGGAGATGAAGTATGTGTATATGTATATGCATTTATATAGACGTGCATGAGCAGCATTTAGGCACATTCATGGACCTTTAGCTCTAGCGAAAGGCAGAAGCAGTACTTTCCGGAGCGTTTCTCGAGTGCTCTGCACATAATTTTGATCAGTTCTTTTTGAAAGCAGCAGCACTGTATTTGTGTGCAAAATGCTGTTTTGCTTGTGTAATGTCTATCATTAAAGTGTTGCTTTGGACTTGTGATCATCTTCCACTTACTATTCAGTAAAAGTCAAATCTTTGAACTAAATAAATATCATACTGAACTCTCTTTGGGGCTAGATGCTCTATACTGGAGTTTAAAAGAAGCATAAGCTGATATTTTTGGCTTAGTATTTAGACTTAGTCTTAGGCTAGAAATGTTGGCAAATGACATATTTTGCTCTGAATTTAAATGCAAAGCATGGAATCTTGTCCACAATTTTTCAGTGCTTAACTTAGCACAGCCCCATCAAACTTTTAAACATCCAACTCCCAGGGCTAAAGCAATGTAACAGAGCAGACTACATGCTGTCCCCCAGTCAAGGGAGACAGAAGTGCTCCTGAAGATGTCAGGGAGACAATGTAGTGTGCTTGCATTAAATTCTTTCTCACACCAATGACTAAAATATTGGCCATATTCATCTGCTCTAAAGAGATATGATAGGTTATGCCAATTATTTCTATTACCACTTCTCATCCTTTCAGTACTCACTTTTCCACAATGGTTGCTTTCCACAATGGTTTTGCCCACTCTCTTGTGAACTGGGAGGACAGTTTCTAGCAGCTGCTCACCTGAGGGGAATTAAATCTACACAGCTTTCAAAAATGCCCCAAGCTACGGGGTATCCAAATAGAGAACATCTCCAACAGTTTGATCAAAGCTAGGCCACTCTCCCCATAGACATACAAGAGGAATGAGGCCAAAAGGAGTACAGCAAGGGGGAGCCTGATTCTAGCCTAGGACACTTAGTTGCAAAGGGTTGTAGAGCTTTGGTCCCTATCTCTAGGCCTGTTTTTGTTTCTTCCTAGAGACAACATAAAATAAAATGCACAAATGTTCCAACAACCAAAGACCGCAGTTTGAGATAAGTGTCACAGCAATTAAATTAAAATAAGGTTTCCTCCTTCTCCCTTTCTGATTGACATTCTTGCAGACATTTTCACAGTAGATTAGATTTCTGTATAAAAGTGAAGAATACTTTTAGTCACGATATCTCATGGCCTGTGGTTAGGACATTTTGCAAATAGAATGGGATTAGTTCCATTAAGGCTGAATAACACCTTTACGTGAATAATATGTAATATATCACTTCCTGGGTGACTGCTCTGACCACTGCATTGTTATGTGTAAGCTGAGTAGCCCCTTTATTATGAAGACGAGTCTTTTTTTTTTGCAGAATTAGGTGTGTCTCTACTTAATTCTGATCATGAGAGGGCTTTAGTTGGGAGATAAATATAGATTTCCCTAGAACACGTATAGTTGGCTAAAGTTAAGTACTCAGAGAACTCTTCTGGCACCTAATGGATTCAGATGCCTGCAGGGTTAGGCATTTCTAGCCTGAAAAATAGGCAAATGGAATTACTATCTGAAATTTCTGTTACTTTTAGGTGCCAAAAAAGTACCACCTTAGGTGGGATTACAGAAGTCTGGATTCTTCCCAAAATTGCAATGGAGAATGTGGATCAAATTCACTAGTGAGTTATTTTCTTTAAAAAAGCCATTTAAACTGAATTGCTGTGCTGTAATTGGGCAAAGGACCAGAGTAAATTAGTGAATGTCATCCTGTATTTTTAAACAAACAAATACTCCTGGAAGGTCTACAGTTTCTCCACTGTACTGGTCCATGAAAACTTCCAAGTGATGCTAACTAGGAAAATAGGAGGAAAAGGGTGAAATTAGCTAGTATAGTGTAATTGTATACACTTTAAAGAAGGTAAAAAAAAATCAAAAAAGTAAAAAATTATAGTACTATGAGATATTAAAAACTAGTAAGCTACAAACTTTAAAGCTTACCTTTGGCTAAGCTTTAATATGAAGTGGTAGATCTAAAGAGAAACATAGACGGTGATTCATAAATTGTGGGAGACCACTGTCTCGGCAAGTTCCTTTTATCCTAATTAATCACTTTCCTAAAGAGGTGCCATAATTCCTGAACTGGGTTGAAATTGGCCTTACAAACAGGGAAGTACGCTTAATAGATCAGGAAGATCTTTTTCTAAATCTTAATGATGAAATCATTTGCTTGAATAGGTTTAGCCACATGGTGCCAGTTTCCATTATAATCTGAATAAACCAGCCTTTCAAATTAAGAATATACTTGTGGTGATTCCAGGGCAAAACAGAAAGAAACCAGTCCCTGGGAAGTCCCCAAATGGGAATGACATTGGCATATTTTTCATTGTGCAAATCATAGGGTACATTACATTACATTATTATAATGTACAATTTTAGGGGATTTTTTTTTAAGATCAGAGAATTTATACTGATATCTCTAAATTTTCTTTAACACAATCTGAACCAGAAATATGCTGTCTGAAATCTCAAAGCAGCAATAGCGCACCGCTGGTCTTATTTTTCCTGCAGACTTATCGAGTAATAAGAAATCACAGATTATCAACCAATGGTAGTATATTTCATGGATGTACAAGGAAATAGATTGTCCTCTAACTCTTTGTATTTGTTCAGGCATGGATGTGGCCAGGGTAAACATTAACTGGGAGCATAATGGATTAGCACCCTCTCTAGGAGTAAGTTTTCTTATTGTCTATGTGTGGCAATGAAAGGAACAGCTTGATGAAGATAATGCTTTAAAGAAAACAATATTTTGGATGTATAATTAATATCAATCATAGAACAAAGAGAGTTAAAAGGAAAAGACGATTTATAAAAATATGAATTAATTAATTATAAAAGAAAAACATTATGCTCTTAATTATTGGTGAAGTAAATACGAAAAAAAAGAAAAGTTCTTGCACATTTCTCTCTTTATCTAGGCTGAAATGATTTGAATAAATCAGCCTTTACAGCAGGCCAACAAAATCAACTGCTCTGAAAACTTCTCATGGCATACCCTGAATTTTTCGGTTTGCCTGAACTGCAATGTTCAGTGAAAATGCTTGCTGTTCTTTGCAAGTTCTTTGTTCCATCGGGCCCCAAACAGAGAGGGCAACTTTCTGCAGGGCAGGACATTCCCAGCCCCTCCAGGCTGCTGGGAACTGTGCTGTCCCAAAGGGGAGAGCATGAGATATTGTCAAAGAACCATAGATGAAGTCTAGCTGTAATGCAAAGAAAAGGAGAAATCAACGTTTCAGATTCTAAGTCACTTAGGAAAGTGTAATTTTAGGATTTTCCTGTTTTAGTCACATATACCCTGCAAAAAAATGACAGGTTTGTTACCATACTTACTTTATCACAGAATCACAGAATCACAGAATGGTTGGGGTGGAAAGGGACCTCTGGAGATCATCTAGTCCAAACCCCCTGCTCCAGCAGGGTCCTCTAGAGCACATTGCACAGAATTGCATCCAGGCAGGTTTTGAATATCTGCAGGGAACGAGACTCCACAACCTCTCTGGGCAACCTTTATGACTGTGTTGGTAATATTTTGGCCCCATTAATAACATTGAATGAACTCTTATTAAGTTGAATAATGTTAGAAAACCATAGAATACAGGAAGGGATCTCTAGAAGTCCTCTGGTCCAACCCCCCACTCAAAACAAACAGCAGAAATTACCTTGAGTTTCACGTAACAATTTGAGTTTCAGGAGATCAGTTTTCTTATGCATCTAAAATTTGGAGAACTCCTAAATGTGCTTTAAAATGAAGACTAATACTCTGTCATGAGTATTAGTAACATATCAAAAGTTCACCTAAGAATAATACACCTCTAAAAGACCACCCTGAAACTTCCCCTATGCCTATATAACTAACCCCCAGCTTTCTTTTTTAAGATCAGCTGCATGACTCCTATTAAAAACTCGTCTGAACAGGACTGTTAGAATGCATGAGAAGATGAATATATTCAGAAAACACTAAATAATTAATAACTTTTTACTGGTACAATATCAATATTTCACTTTAAAGCTCACTCTAACTATCTCTTCAACTTATAGATGGTTCTAATCAGGATATTCACTTGAGTTTAATTTTTCAATACAATACATACATGGTTGGTGATGTAGTACTAATTTCTACGCATAACTATGTAATATCAGTAAATTCCATACCTTCTCTGAGTACATGTCATCATTTTGGCAGACATCCAGATAATGGATGCTCCAGGTAAACTCTGCTGCTCTAATATAAGGGATCCCTTAACCCTACAAAGTCAGTTACTGTTAAGTGATGCTCAGAAGAAATTTTATATTTCAGAACTTGGTGTCCCTGAGGAGAAAGCTAAGCATAAGAATTAATTGTTCTCTTTTTAACAAATTAATTTTTTGGCAATATTATTTATGATAAAAGAAAGAGTAATAAATAAACTGCAGTAACTAAAGAGTAAAATTTCAACATTCCTATAAGTCATAAAAATAGAACTGTATAAATGGTCAGAAATAAAACACTTGCCATATCCTATGCTGCTAAAGAACTTAGCAAAATCTACACTGCTGAAAAAAATATCATACAGCAACCAAGTCAAAGCCCCCATAGAAATTTATCTGGGCAAAATCCCAGCTGTACACTTTCTTTAAAAACAGAATTATAATCAAAAAATAATCATATAAATTGTTTTAAATAAATACCTTTCAAAGACATCTGCTTATGTATGATACTCTGCATTGTGTATAGAGGAAGACAGACAGACAAACAGATTAGATATGCAATGATACATCTTTTTTTTTTTTTCCCCTTAGATTTAGTGTGGTTATATTACCAAATAAATGATCTATTAAAAAATATTTGCAATAAAATTTGTGAGTACTTTTTTTCCTCACATTCTCTCACCAGATCCATGAATACTCAATACATTCTCAGCAGGGAGATCTACCAAATTGCCTACCAATCGCATCAGTTCTTCTGTGCACTTTGCTATCCTGTATCTGACATAATACCAAAATTTGCCAATTTGTAGGAAGTTCCAAATTACTGATGTTTTGTTTTTTGTTTTTGTTTTTTGTTATGTGGATATTTACTCTTCTGAGCTCCCAGTTTTTAACTGTCCTTAGATGAAATTTTTACTTAACTATTGCTTCAGGAGAAGAATGGCAGAGTTTTCATAGAAATCAGAAATATCCATTATTTCTAATTTTTAGTTTTTTGATTTAGGGTCTCTACAGGTTCCATTCTGGAGTAGTGGTGTTACTGGCATTGCCTTGGCTGAGGAAAGTGAGAGGAATTATCTGCCCAGATGTTCTCTTCCAGCTGCGGCATTGCTGGCTGAGAAGTGGCCTGTCCCTCCAGATGTTTGTCATTGTGGCTACTGCATTTATTAACTCCTCAAACCCGCTGTCCCTGCTGTTCCCAGGAACCCTCCTAATCCCTCTCAGCACACACAAGACATATTTGCTTAAACAGCTTAAATAGCTCTTTGTAGACCTCGTTCATTTAAAGAAAAATGGGCAAGTAAAACAGGTTAGGGGATTAATCAGAGGAGCAGCTCATCCGCCTCTTCTGGTGGCTCCCTGCAAGGGAGCAGGGCTGAGCAACTGGCGGGGTGGCAATGACTTCAGCCACAACCATTTAAAAACTTTAGGAGAGTAGACTGCACTGGTAGCTGTAGACCTTGAAGAATATCACAAAATCTCCTTTGCAAGTTTAATCGGAGAACTCACTATTAGCTGTGGGCAACTACTGATGTGCCTCTACTCTTCCCCCCTGTCCATCATCAGGATAGGAAAAAATTAATATCCAAGGTTTGCTTTCAAAGTGAAAGACTCTGGCTTAATTCAATTCTTATCCTTTTGGCTTATTTTTTTTACTTATGACTACAGGTTCCTCTTGTATCTCTCTGGATTTTATATCTTTATCCATTTATAGTATTTAAGGGGAAAGAGAGGTTCTATGATGGGTTTCAATATTTATCTTCCTTTGTGCAGACGGTGATAATTCATGAATGGCACAGCCAGAAATGACTTATTAAGGTTTTCTTCAGTAGAGAAGAAAAAGGTCGTAAAGTAACTCAGTACATCATGTGCTTTATGATTATAGCTATATTGTACAATGCACTTTTTTTTCCCTTTGCAGTTTACTGAATATATATCTTTAGTCTACCTGGACCTTTCAAACAGTATCAGTTGCCATAAACTTGGTGCAGTCAGATTTGGGCTTCAAAAGTCACAACGTTATAATATTCTTTAAAAAATGTGACTGGACTGGGAGAACTTCAGAGTCCCTGGTGCCTTCCTTATTCCCAGAAGCACAAGTGGTATACCATACATATTGCTTATTTTGCTGCTTTCCCTGGACACATTTTCTTTCTCCCTCTCTCTCTCTCTTTTGTTTTTAGCTCAGAAAACTTGTTTAGGAAAAATGAAAAGTCTGCAGGCCAGGACATAACCTGCAAGGCACATGCAAACATGCACATTTGGCACATTCACACGTTAGCATGCAGTTTGCCGAAGAGTCTATGTACAGGTAGGGCGCAAGCTGCGGATGGGACACAGGTGAGCTACTGCCCGTGTCTAGGTCACCTACAAAACTCATACACTGGGACTCTGGCATATTCCAGCTGCACCAGACTCACCAACTCTCACATATCTATTGTTAGGAACAAATTAACTGGGGATGTTGGGAGACCTCCTTTGCCGATGGTCTCTGAGAGCAGATGGCACCACAACATGCCCGGAGTGGCTTCCCCTGTGCAGCAGCCAGCAGTGCTCCTCAGGCCCTGCGTGCTGCAGCCCTTCCTCTCCCACATCTGGAAGGACACGGGACCACAATGGCAAGGCTCAGCCAGTGTCCCCGTCGAACATGCCAGTGTTGGCCAGGTACTACACTTTACATAAAGCCGGTGACAGAGTCACACGTTGTTGATCCCAAAGCATTTCTGCAAGAAAGGCTGCATAGTTGAGCACAGGAAGGCTGCATGTGAAACTGTGCAGCTAAGGTTCACACCACTTGTACTTTATCCGACAAAGAAATGTTATTCAGTGCTTGCTGAAAGAGTAGGTTGTTTCAATCTGCTAATTCAGGGACTGAAGATCTTTTGTCAGCTAGAAGTTACTTTTTTTTTTTCACCTAGATCATGAATTCCTTATGATATTTATATTAAGATGTTATATGGTATTATATTCCTACCTTAAAAAAAAAAAAAACCCAATGTCATTACCTCTCTTACATAAAGAGACGACTTAAACAAAAGATTCATAATAACTTGCTCTTCAAGCACCTTTTCTTTCTGTACAAAGTTATCTCTCTGGTTTTGCAATGCTAGAGTATATTAAATAATATTACAATTGCTCATCCTGGTTCAGTAAATGATATTAAAGGACAAAGAGGAGCCATTCACACATGGGTGTGACAACGAGACAGGAGGTAAGTAGTTATTATTTGTTATTTGTACTCGCAAAGCGTTTCAGGGCCCTAGTAATGTCTCAAGAATGCACTGCGCTAGCTGTTGTGCAAATATTGACCAAGCAGCCCTCGCCAAAAGAGTTTATGCTATTAGAAATGGTCCTTTCTAATCCAAGAAGGAGCATCTCAGAAGTAAGATGAATACAGCCTTACAATGTTCTGTGCAAATCACTGCAAAGATTCACTGTGAAAAGCCCAGAGGAAGGGAGGTTTGATCAGACACGTTGCACTCCTTCTTTTTAGTTTATGCATAGCCATGGAGTCAGTTAGGACTCAGTGGTATAACTGAGTCATATACAGACAAAAACAAATGAGTAGACATTTTAAAATGCACCTTTTTCTCCAGACTCTTTTTTTTTCTGTCTTCTGTGCTTCTCTCTTTGATGGTCTGTACCTCTCAGCTATTTAGATGATCACTTAAGAGACGCTGAACAAACTTACTTTCTTAAAAAATGGTATTTGCCCTTTTCTGTTTCATTTATCCTGTTTCCAGAGTCTGGCATCCTCTTGAAATTAGACAAATTTCTAGTCAATATCCACTAAAATATCCATCTATTTTGTCTTTTATCTTACCGGTAATTACCACCCAGAATTATTCTGTGTGTATTTGGAATTTGCATTGATCCCATCTGTACTGCAGATTTCACAGACTCCGTTACAGGATCATCTTTAAAGTTTGATCCTACTGAAATCAATGGAAAATAGCTCACCAGTTTCACAGTCTTTGGAGCAAACCCTACATCAGTTTCTGTTTTAGTTTTTAAGATAAAATGACTTGCCTGTTTTTCTGCTGTGGAAAGTTTTACTTGTTGCATTGTGCAGCAGTCATCTAGACAAATTACATACAAAGATATTGTCTTTGGGAAGATTGCAATCTTCAACCCTTTCTCTCCATCCTGGGTATTTTATCTTCAGGTTTCAAAACAATAAAATCAAAGCTTTGTGATCTATAACTGCATGGAGATGAGCTTCATAAATGTAAGCATAAAACTGTTTGCTGCATCCACCAACTACTGCAAGTGCCTTATCTGCTTACAACTGCTTCTGCTCCATCTCAGTTAATCTGTGACCGGCATATGAAATAATATTTTTGCTCCGTACTGCCGGTCTTCCCTCTCAGAGCTGCTCCTACTCTCACGTGGTTGGAATTCACTACAGTTACTCCTTCTGCTCTTGAGTTTCATATTCAACACACTGCACAATTTGTACTAAAATTAAACTTTTTTTCCAAGGGTCACGTAGCCCATCAGTTCTTGAAGGTCCAAGATCAGATCCTAAATGGGTGCAAAACAGGAAAGCTGCCTCACAGTAGAGCCATTACACTGGCTCATCAGCTGAGGATCTGAACGAGTGCTGCACTCCTAGAGGGAAAAGCTTTGCTGAGGATCCAGCAGCAGCCCTGCCAAAGAAGGAGCAGAGAGTTCATATGTGAGCTGATATCAGAACCGTAGTCTCTTAGGGTAACACATAAGTTATTCTCAATCCTTTAATTAGTTGACAGTTTTTCCAAGAATTCATTTACAGTTGGCAGAATGTCAATCACATAGAGAAACTGAAATGTTTGACTTCTTGGTTTCTTACACAGCCTGACTAACATAATGGGCTTACTTAAAATATTCATTGGCTGATGGGAGAGAAGCATTTAAAAATTTGGAATGGAAAACAAGATTGCACGACACCTTTCCTATGAACAAGCCTAAGGAAATTGTTCGGTGTAATGCTGTTTTAATGCTTTTCAGAAGACAAGAAATTTATTCTTTTTCAGACAGTTAGAATAAAGCTTATGAATTTATTTCCTATTGCTAAACTGGGCCTGGGGACTTAAGTTTGTCTTTGGGTAGGAGTAGAACGTAGCTGAATAAGACGTTGCTCTTAGCAATGAAGCTAACTTTAGAAAGTTACCATTTCCCCTCCTATCTTCTTGCAGTCTGTAAATCAAAGCACTGACCCTTTTAAAAGAATAACACTGTTTTTAATCCAAATTCAGTCAGCTATTTTTCATCTCAGACCCACAGTGACACTAGCATGCTTAGTGGCGTCAAGAATGGGTGGCCAAGGATGAGAACTTCATAAACTGACCGCACTGTTGGAGAGCAACTAATCCAGCTCTAGCAAATCTTTCATGAGCCACTTACTTACAAACCTCTTGCCGTTGGTCCTCCTATTGTGCATAGCCGGAAAAGGAGTTGCTTTCGTATGCTGAGGTCTCTCTCTCTCCAAAGGTATTTCCATATCTCCAGTCCTCCCCTTCACTACTCAGTGATCTTTACAGTCACCTGCAGACTTTCAGCCTCTCTCTCTCTGGACAATAACTGCTTTAATTCGGACATATTGGGTTCCTTTTCATTCTCATTTAGATGTTCCCTTGCTTTGATTCTGCCTCCAATCTACAACATCTTGGCTGAGAGGAAAATCTTGGTGTCCATCTGAGATGCACAAACCTAGAGGGTCTGGAACACCTTTTCTCAGGGGACTGCTTTGGCCAGGCAAGAGATGGTTAAGCAGTCTACATCTAAAGGGACCTTTATATGCCTTTCTGTTATGGGATATTTCCCACTGAAATCCCCAGATTCATCTGGGCTAGCACCCACTTGAATACTTTGTACAAGTATCGAAGTCTAAGAGAGAGGCAGAATTTTAAATACAACCTTTCTTTGTACTTTCCTCCTGGCTGGCATAAGCGTCCCTTTGCTGAGTGTGCTGACTACTGTTAAACTCTGTTCTCCAAAACTAAACTCTCTCCACGGAACCGCTGACTCAGCACTGGGCATTTCATTCTCAGAGCACGGTGTCTAAATTTTGGGCTTGGCAATCTGTACTGTCATAACACCTAAATCATTTGCAAAACTGTACCTGGAACCCTATATTTATTGGTTACCTGACAGCTATCATGTCAGGGCCTGGTGCTTGTTTACTGTACAGTGGTGAACTTTACCCAGAAGATGTGTTTAACCAAAACAACACTAAATTCCTAGGTATCATATGAGTTATAGCAAATCTGTTTAAGCTACGCAAGAAGACAACAAGTCAAAGGATGAAGCAATTGAAACTCTTACCTTCTGCCAGCAGAAAAGCCTCCAAAATTATGAATTGAAGGACTATGGCCTCAAGGTAACAGAGAGTACACAAGGCTCCTCAGATTTGCAAATGATTTCGCTGACTTTGTTAAAGTTCTCAGAACATAATTATTTGAAAGCTGAATGTGAAAAGTAAGGGCATGTAAACTCAACATGAATATTCAAAGAACACAACTCATGTTTAGTACAAATATAGAAAGGAGAGAAGAAAGATGAGAAGCTGTTAAATTAAGCTAACTAACTACTCATCAGAAAAATGTGCGTATTCCCAAACAAAACACCAGCAGGTCAGATCCTCAGCTGCTGAAAACTGGTTTAGCCCTCTCTAATTCAGTGGGCTTCAGTTCAGTATCTGGTCCCATGCTGCTAACTTTCTCTTGGAAATGTATGTCCATATTTATTTTGGTAGCCTGTAATGGGTAAATAAAAAGATCCCGGTCAGATGCTGAGGATTACTAAGAGCTTTCTAAAGAGTGTACTGAAGGATTTTTAATTTTAAAAAAGGGTTAAAAATCGATCCTGCTTTGAAATCCAGCATAAGGACTATGTTTGACCAAAATTTAGGCAGGATTTCAGATGTGTTTAGATACTTTTACCCTCCATGTGTCAAACTGAAATTCAGCTCCAGACATCTTATTTTCACACAGGAAACAATACCAAAGATGCTAACAGGTAAATATGAACTCCATAGCATCTTTCTCCTGAGGATATTTTTCTCCTCAAACTAAATTTTTTAAATTTAGATAGTCTCTATTTAAAGAATATCTCTTCGGAGTGTTTAATGATACCTTATTTTCATAACTGGTTCTCAACTGATGCAACACTCTCTGTTGACTCTGAAACGCTTGTGCCTAATAGTCTTTGGTTTTCCAGAGTACATTTTCCTCAGTACATTCCTGAATGGGAACTGGACATAAAGAGAAAGCACAGTTTAGGCTCCTGTGAAACAGTGAGTAAGGTTTTAATATCCCCTATCGAGCTACTATTTTTTTTTTTTTAATTTTTTTTTTTTTAGGAACATGCTAAAAGGTAATAAACAGATTTTGCAATAGTAAGACTGGAAACTGAAAAAGAGAAGATAATTCTCTTATATACTATAAAATGTGTGAGTCAATAAAAGTGCACACTTCCAGAGAACCTGGGAATTGAGGTAATATAGAAGTGAATAGAAATTTTTCAAATAATTATTAATCAGAGCTAGTTCATGGAGAAGATATCTGGTTAGTTTAATATCAGTGTGAGTGATTAGTTTCCTTTTCCTGTTTTGGCTACTGAATCAATATTAGAGTCATGCAGTTTTGCTTCAGATGGATTTAAATTTACCTTCATTGAAATACAGATACATGACCTGAAACTGTTTTTAAAGGATGGGAAGAGAAAAATATATATATTTTACATATTATATATAATATATATATAAATATATTAAAAATATTATATATACTATGTGCCAGGATGTATAGAATACCACCTCTCTGATATGTCGAACTTCGTTTACATGTTACATTTCTTTTAGAAGAATTTGACTGGGCCCAGAGAGACCTTATGGGTATTGTCATTTATATTCTAACGACCTCCATATATTTGTGTGTGTGTGTGTGTGTGTGTGTGTGTGTGTGTGTGTGTGTGCGCTCGCGTGTTTGTATAACTGTCTTTAATTTTATAAAGATGTCTTTTATAAGATGTCTTTAACTATATATATACGTAAGCATATATGTGTGTGTGTGTGTGTGTATATATATAATTAAAATATTGTGTGGTTTTCTTTAGGAAGGTCACTGTATGGAAAAATGTATGCAGGTCCAACTAAAATCCCTGGTCAATTCAGGGTGTCATCACTGGCTCTGTCAGCTAACCTTGACCTGAAACAGAATGAAACCCTTTTTTCTCAAAATGTAGAACTTTACTTCCCCTATAAAGTCCAGCATTTCAATTTTTCATTTGAAAGTATATCAAAATATGAGAATTCCTTACAAGATAGAAATTCTATTGTTTTATCTCAATTCCTTAAGGCAAACAGGCATAAGATTGTGCTGTCTCTGTCTGTTTATTGCCCTTAATTTCTTAGTACAGTAGCCAACTTAACTAAATGCAGCAGCAGAATAGAGCTTTCAAAGATATCTATTTTTTCCAACTTTCATGACAATTAAAAACCAAGTAGAGGAAATGAGCTTCATTATTGACTGTTAAGTTTCATGATGGAGGGAAATGCTAGAACATAAGCTCTTACTATATAGCAGAGTATCCAGGCAGAAAGGAATTTACTTCTACCTAGGAAAAAACATTCAGTAAGAGTTTTCAGTCAATGACAACCCAGAAAAACAAGGTAGTCCTTGTTTTGGAGAAGTCTGGGAATCCAGATTTCATATATCCTGGTGCTTACATCTAACATTCACTTCTTAAAAACAAAACCCTAAAATATATATAAGAAAACTGTTTTGTTACAAGAAGAAACTGAAAGAAGGTCCAAACTGTTTTTAGAGTGTAACTAAGTCATACCTTCGCAACGTGTACACACATGAACTTGGCAGGGTTTTTATTATACATTTAAGGATATCCAAATTAATAAGGCCTTATCTAAACTAGCACACATTAATCCAGGCTGATTTGCAAGTATAGGCAAGTCTAACCATAAGAAACAAGACAAAAGATGGCCTTAGGTAAATAAATGCTACATTGCTTTATGCAAAAGGCAGCTATAGTAACAGCAGCTAAAGACCAAAGCAGTCCTGATTTAGAGGAAGTATCTCGTGGCTGACACTATGTCATATGACATGAGCTAGACTGTACCGAGAAAAGTTGGACTAGTCCTTGCTAGTGAATCCACACCTCTGATTGGGACTCATTTTAAAATACACTTTGTGCATACGAGACAAGATGAGTTGCACGGTGCTCAGCTGGAGCCTGCATAGAAGTGTGCTCTGCGTGGAACGGCATATTTTTCACCACCTGCAATGAAAGCCATCCATACACTGTCCTTACAAAAGTTTGCTTGTTTGGTTTTCAGAACGATGGCTGTATGTATTCTCACTAGCCTGGGCTTGCTGTATGCTGTCATGGTAGGATTCCCGTGAAGTTTCTAATGAATAGTGTAAACTAAGAACTCAGCATGAAGAATAGATGGCTGCTCATCACTCAGGGCTTTTAATGGTTAACTCGTCCCCTTTGACACTGTATTCAAATATATTCATAGTGACTATCAAGTTATGACTACATTTCTCAAAGAAATTTAAGAAACATTTTCTTAGGAACTGCTTGTTGAACTCTTCTTTAAAGAAAAGGGAATACAGCTAAAGCGCTTGTATAGAAATCCCCAGATGTTTTGTTTTGACTTACTGACACTTCACAGTGGAAAAATCTGTTTCCTCTGTAGCTTTTAAGTAGTTGAATAGATGATGTTCATAGTATTAAGCCACTGATCACACTGTCCATTTACCAGTAAAGCCTAGACTGCAGTCAGGCTATTATTTCTTTGAAACAATCCAATATTCTTGGAAATCATGTTCTGACTAAGTTGCTAATAAGGAAGCATGCATATTTCACAAGGAGATTATTATTAACATAGGCACATAAATTCGACTTTATTAGCCACTTAATATTAATAACATTTGTTGTTCAGTTTATTGAACACTCAGTAGCTGTACAAAATAAAGCCAAACCCAGAGGTGTATGAACATCAACTGCATTTGTGGGAGAAGAGCTTTTCCATTCCCTCTGATTTCAGTAGCTACATACTTACATGAACAAAGGAACAAGAAATAATGATCTGAAAATCATTTAATTTAAAGTGCACTATTTTTCGGGTTTAAGAACTTTTAACCATAACGCACGAATATACTGATGTGCAGTGAAGTGGACTGCAGATAGGCATTATTTTGTAATACCCCCAGCAGCAAGATGTAAAGTGTCCAGGAGGAAAAGTGTTATTTGTTTCCTGTTATGGCTTAGCTGGGCAGAGTTATAAAAAGAAAAAGACTTGTTTTGTCTCCTCCATAGCTATGTGAGTGCTACAGTTAGGGTACAGGAACAGCAGTTGCATTGTTCTTTTCATGTTTTTGCTTTGGAAATAAGGCAAGCCAGCAGAAAGGAATGGGAAGGAACTTGCACTTCTGTGACTTTTGAGATGTTAATTTACAGCCCTTATTTTTTCATTCCATTCCAGTAAAACACTGTAATGCCAACCCAAAGTAATGGATCAAAGTGAAACTAAAAAAAGTAAGAGTTAAAATGGAGTAGTAACCCTTGAGCTTTATTTATTTGTCCTTTTGTTTTAGGTGCATTAACATTTACTCTGTTGATATTTTCTGTTTAGATAAAGAATACAAACTTCTTTTAAAAATGAAAGCTTAAATTTTCACTTATTGGTCTACAGACTTAAGGAAAAAACATTAATTTTGGAAGATCTGAAATAATATATCACAAGCCCTGACCACGCTGTATAATAATCTCCAGATCATTTACCCTTTGGAATGAAATTTCCTGTGTTTCATCTTTGGTCAAAGGTGGATTTCTTTTTTATAAAAAAATTATAGTATAATTGTGTAGATATTTTAGCTATAATATAAAAATAAAAATAGCTTTTGTCTATTTTTCAGTTACGGAAGCATTAGAACCTCACTAAAAGATAGCCGCACCTTCTTGAGCATGACTAAGAGCCATAAACTGGCTTCTGTTTCCATGAGTTCCCAATACTGGTACACCTTAACAGCTAAGGTATACCTTAGTATGTGCTCAGCAATCTCTGACTGCACACCCACGTGATGCCTAGAACAACAGAATCCCGATCTCCGCCAGGGCAGGTCAGCACATCCAAAAAAGCAAATCAGGGATTCACAGACCCTGCCAGGTACTGTACTGCACCTGCAGCAATGGTGAATGCCGCTGCCAAGAAGGGCTCTGTTAGCAGATAACATTGTTGGGAGCAACAGGACCTGGCTGCTCGCTAGGATGCACCTGGCATTGAAGACAGTCTCCTACCATTAGTAGTACATGTTCCACAGCTTGCTATCTTTATTTAAAACAATATTTGGTGAAGCTGGAGATTTGGAAAACCTGATAAAATCAGTTTTTGACCAATAAGGAATGTTTCAGCTCCCCACCTGCAGGATTATCAATAAGATTTTTCTAAGGATAGTAACACTTTCCATCAGGAACGTCCTCCTCTCTTCCATCACCAAGGAGGCTTACAGTCACCTCTTGTCAGAAACTTGGTGACAGACCACTACAGGCTTTGGATGAGAAACTAGAGGAGAATTAAAGCTTGGAAAGCTGGAGAGAATCAGGCCTAGGGGAACTTGGCCTGGAGAGCGGTGGCGATGGAAGAAGGGAAGAGGACCAAAACCTGCTGCTGTTCCAGGTTAATATCATCGTGAGGAGGCCAAAGAGTCATGCCCACGTCCAGCCCCAGTACACTGTGATCTTGATTGCTCCTTCGTGTCACTGCTTGGGTCTGCCAAAAATATGAGAAAAGTAATGTTCTAAATTATTTCAGTAAGTGATATGGGCTACCTAACTGGAAAAAAGGGAAATCCCCTATTATCTAGGATGTCTGGTAGTCCTAATAAGAGCATGGAAGGCCTGTGCCCGTAAAAATAAGCTAGTTCCTCAGTATAAGAACTATTTAAAGAGGTGAAGTAATTGTTACTGGCACAGCAACCATACAGTACAGGCAGAATGATTTTTCCAAATTCTTTTTCTCTGCTACACATGCTTTTTCCCCAGTTTCAATGCATGCTTTTCCAGAAGGACCATCTCAAGGCAATGGAACAAACTTTCAAAGGCACGTGCAGGATCAGTGTGAACTTCATCTCTTTGCACTGTAATTATCCTGAGCTTCTTTTCAGACTTACCTCCCTTAAGTGAAAAATAAATACATATTTATGTGCTTGGATATGAGTCCACGCATAAATAATTTTTAAAAATTCAGACAGAGCCTTCCCTCACATACAGATTTCTCCCTGTGGAGAGGATGAGAGAAAATGACAAATATTACATGACAAATATTAGTTCCTTTGCTTATTGCTCTTCTGGAAAGCACTCACATTTTCCTTCAATTAGTATAAGAGAAGAAATACAAACCAGAGTGGAGGCCCTGGCCACTGCCACTAAGGGGACACAATATTACATTTTTAAGTCTAAATTAAAAGTGCAAGCCCATCTGGACCTTCTTTTTTTTTCATGACCTAGACAGCCTGAATGAGAGGCAGAGCTCACTCCCCGCTGCGTGGTCTCGCCCTCTTTCTCGCCACAGTGTTGGTCCGGTGTTGGTCTGACCCTATGGCAAGCAGGTTCACCTCACTGCACCAGCAGGCAATGGATCCAGCAAAAAATGGAATTAGTTATGTGCTGGCTTAGTGGGCTGAGTTATTTCAACAGGGGATTGGAAAAATTCTCAGAACGGGAGGAAGGAGAAGAGGAGACGTGGAAGGAAGCAGAAGCATTACCTCTTTGGAAAGCACTGAACAAGCAGAGGAAATCAAGAGATAGACCCTGCTCTGGTAGGTTTACACGGGGAACTCAAGGCAGATCCCTTGGTCATTTTTTTTTCTAGTGAGTGGGATAGTGACATGACTGGTCCCCTGCGAGGAAGTACCTGGGATGCTGCAGATCACACAGTGTGGGTGAGAAGGGCAAGTTGAACTGCATCTGGGAACATGCAGCTAAGCAGTTTCTTTAAATGTGGGCCCTATGGCATGGTAAACCCATGGGAGAAAGTTACAGCTTTGGGAAATGGAAGCGGTAGTAAGGGTCACATGTGGGGGTCAACAGCATGTACACACACCTGAAGCATGCTAGGCTGAGGGAGGTATTATTATTATTTTTGACATTTTTCTGCAATAGCAAAGCACATCTTGTTCAAATACATGGCATTCCTCTTCAAAATAGCAACTGCTTTTGGATCCAACCCATAACCAGAATAATGGGAAAATATAAACACCACTCCAGGCATACTTCATGGGCAGTACTTCACTGTTTGCCAGTATCAAAATGGTATGGAAAACGAGGAAAATTTATTAGAGGGAAGGGAAACAAAATCAACTTTGGAAAATGTATATGTGTTTATGTATGTTAATAATTAACAGAGTGTTGCCAAAGACGATAGGGGAATGTGTTTTGCTTCTTATTCATATATACTATATAAACAACAGTATTTAATCTTTACTTAGAAAGGGAATATATTCCTCTGGGAAATTATCTCCTTTCTGTTTTTGCTGGCAGTTGCCTTGTTTAATTTTTACAAGACAGAGACATATATGTGCCACAACATGTAAGTGACATACACTAAATATGCCTAGAGCTTCATCTGTCTGTATTGTATTCACACATCCACTGCAGGCGAGTCACTGTTTCTTTTACTTTTCAGTCAACATTTCAGTGCTTCAAGCCTGATCATGTTCGACGCCTTGCAACCTTCATTTCCATTGGGGTCAGCCACCTCCTAGGAAGAGGTGGGAGATTTCTCTCATGTTTCAAGCAAAGCACATGCTTTGCTGGCATGCAGCCGGACTGCTCAGCACCTGCCAGCATCAAGCCCTTAGTTTATCAAGCGTGAAAATATTCTTAAAAAAAAAAAAAGCCTGCAGAAGGTCTTTCACCCCTCTGCAGACAGGGCTGCTGGGTTTATAAGCGCTGCAGAGGTCAGAACGCCGTGGTGGTGTGGCTGTGGGATCAGGCTGCCTCTGCCTGAGCTTTCTGACACCCCTTCCAGGACAAGCGATGCCAGCCCCAGCAGTGCTGCGACGAAGGGGTTGTTCCACCACAGCGTTGAGGAGGTGGAGCGGGGGTCGTTAGATGCACGCTGAAAATGAATACAGTCCTATGGACTAGGCTAAATGTAAAAAGACAAGGAAAATCTAAAAGTGCACTGTACAGCATTAACGGTCACAGCAGCATCATTTGCCATTAAAGGATATTATTCTCATTTTTAATTAGTTACATGGTATCCTCCATCCTGCTGAGAGAGAAAGCAGGAGTGCAAATGCAACAGAGGGAGATGGAGAAAGAGGCGGCATGGACAGCCGTAACATGCTCAGCTGTGAGGGGCCGTTAATTTGGTCTTCCTGTTCAGGTCGGTACCTGTGTCAAGCATTCAACTCAAACCAGATAGAGGGCATTGCTTACAAATGCTAACGTGAATTCTGTTTCCTAACTGTTCTGGCCTCGTAAGATGGAGTACTAAGCACATCTTTAGAAAATATAGTGAGGTGCTCATTTGTATTCTCATTAGCTTGCCCTAAATAGCTGCAGTTGTTTCCCTCTTTCGGTGTTACTGAAACAGCCGCTGGAAATATTCAAATCACATCGGTGACCTTGTTAAAAAGCAACATCACCGCTACCAGGATTGTAATCTGTAAGAAAGAATAACTTCCTGTAGTGTTATTAGAAATTAACTTTTTTTCTGGTCCATTGTTCTTTAGTATTTCCCATAGGACAATTCAGGGCGTGCCTTTCCTCATACTATGCAAAATATCAAGATGGGATCTATGCACCAGTTAGTTAAATCTTCTTCAAGCTGTAAGAGAAATATAGCAAGCGCAAACTTCAGACCTCTGAAGAGGCATGTGTTTCTAAGAGCAATGGAGGTTGGTCCCCATCTTACTTTTTATGCTCTATAGTCTAACTCAGCAGTGAATAGTTACGTAATTTCTTGGGTGACATTCTAGTTACTGCGTTAGTCAGGAAGCTGGACGAAGAAGCTATTTCAATCATCTTCTAGCCTTCAATTTAACAGAGCTGTGAATAACAAGCATATCTGAACTTGTCAGGATTTGAGGATTTTGAATAGTGAATTCAAGTCTGAATCTTATATAGCTCAGTTCAACTCTAAGATTTGAAGAAGTCCATTTTTTTTTTTTATATTGCTATAAAGAGGCCTGGGAGGAGCATTAATTTCACTTTCTTTAAACCGAGATTATTTTAATTTCTGTCATGGAGAAAAAAAAAAAAAGTTTTTTCCAAGTTGTAGTGAAGGCTTTAAACAGATGACATGTTATACAGACCTAATTTAGATGGAGGAAGGCCAAGGGGTAGAAAAACTGAACGCTGCAAAATGAATCCCAAATAAATAATAGATGAGAAAACACAACAGAACTGCAAACTCAGACTAACTGATCTCAGCACAAAACTGCCTTTTGCAACATAGACATATACCTTCACCTCTTCTCTTCTTAGTATGTCATTTTTCTGTTATTTCAGTGATCATTTTATAGTCTTTCGGGGAGTAAATTCACTCTAAAATTCTGCTCCTATAGAGCCACGCTGCTTACTCATTCAGACAAAGCCTAGTGTGCTAACGTCTAAATAAACTCAGAGTTGGCCATTGAGATTTCTTCTTTCTTCCTTTTTTCTTCCTTTGGTTGCTGTTATTGTTGTTATTGTAATAGCTGGGATTGCTTAATTTCTATTTCACACATTGAAATGACTTAACTTCACCCTGGCCAAAAAACTAATTCGGATGAGCTGTCAGACTCAGGCTTACTTTTTCGTATAAGTTCAAAATCTTCATCCAGGTATTCCAGTATTTTTATCATGGTGCCATATTAATCCTAAACTATCAAGCTAATTTTAATTTTATTTTCATGACTTCATGTATTTTTTAGCTGACGTTCCCATTTCTCAACCAAGATAGCTGATAAAAAAGGGAGGGGGGAACATTTTTGATTATGACTGGTTAATGCATTATCATAAAATACAATTGAACTGTTTCTCAAACTTTGTTAAAGTCATAGATTCTTCAAGGCCTTTTATCAAAAGAGGTACATCAGCTACTTTATTCTGAATATCTTTAGAGCTTTATTCTGGATACCTTTTAGATAAGATAATAGAGCTTTATTCTGAATACCTTTTGTCTTCATTCCTCATATTATTTCATTATTCTACTTAGATGCTGTTATGGGCTTAGATGCTGTATATTTTTTTGGGGGAACAGTAATGAGGAGAGGGACAATCACATCTAGGTCCAATGTTTTGAATGGTAACGCTAAGATATTAGTTAATTGTACTATGATATATATGTGCAGATATACTATTAGAAATAATAGTATATATGTAAAGTGCTTATCTTTATTAATGTTAAGCTAAATTACTGCAACGTTATGCATGTCATAAAGCACAAACACTGTTTCAAGGAGCTTTTACTATGAAAAGACAAAATGAAATTTTGGGGGATGATGGATACCCGCATACATATACATGCAAAGACAGATCAGCATGGTATTAGATACAAATGAATATCTAACTGATCCTAACTTGTTATATCTGGTATATCTTAGCATGTGGGAAACTACCACTTTTCTTTAACTTAAACAAGGTTATATAAAACTGCAGAAGTCACATACTGAAGGGAAGGGAAGGGAAGAGAGAAGGAGGGAAGGGAGAAGGAGGGAAGGGAGAATATTTCCTGGTTATTTAGATGTGCTTTGTATGTGTGTATACAGAAATATTTATACAGGGAAGTGTGGCTTTGGGAATAGAGGGCTGCACTAGGATTTGGTTTCCACTTTTACCTGTGTCACTAGCTCACTCAGTTCCTTGAGCCAGTCACCTCATCTTTCTTTGTCATAATTGTCCCAATGGCAGGTAGAGAATAAGACCCTTCCTCTACCACGAGAACTTCTGCTATGAAGTGTTTTGACCATGAGCGTCTATAAACTCGGGTATGGGTAAGTTATAAAGCAGGAGGAGAGAGATCACTCCATGTGGAAGATCTCTTTTACCCTTCCAATTAAGGAAGGATCTGCAAGGGCTGAAGATTTCTACTGATGTCATACCCTTCCAGAAAGAGTTCTCCAAAGCCGAGCTTTTAGGGCAAGACCATAATTGCATTGTATTACCACAGAAGCAGAGCATTTGTTTTTTGTTTGTTTCACTAGGCAGAACAGCCCTGGATATCGTACTATGTTTAACTTTCCCCTTTCATGTCAATCCCTTGCATATAAAAGTAAGATACTCCAAAGTCAAGAAATGGTAAACTAAAACTGTCCAGGCAAGGTTAAAGTACGCTCTCTTGTGCCAACGCATTACAATACAGTCCCTAATAATATGACCACATTCTATTTTTAGCTCCTGCAGGCAGAATTCTTTTGTATAATATTAAGACTAAATAGCTTATGTGGTTTTTTTTCTTATTCTCTTTTTCCTGTCTTCCTCCCATCCCCCCACCTGAAGTGTATTTGATTGCTTCCAGTGTGACTACATTAAAATTAAATGGTAATAGTCAATTATCCAATCAAGCAGCTCCTGCCACAATTCACAAATTCTTCTAAGGTAGATAATTATTTAGCAACTTAAAATGCTTTGAACCTCTTGAATTATTAACACATACGACCTTGCATTTTCTACTGGTTGTTTTTCTAGTGTATATTAGAAGCGTTGTACAGTGAACAGCGCGTTGAAAATTCCACCTGTAGTTCCACTGGCCATAGACACACATTTTGCAAGAAGGGGACCTCAGAAACAACAAAACAAAACACTTTCCAAATTAATTTAGCTGATAACAAATGAGACGATTCCATCTCTCAATTTTCTAATTAATTAAAGAGTGCTGGTATGAGGACATCCAAAATGAAAAATTCTCGTGGTGTGAAAGGTATCATCAATTAATATGTAGAACCCGCAGCTGAGGCCATTAATTACCCTGTTGTTCTCTTCACCTCCAAAGAGCTGACTCTTCAGCTGATGTAAATCAGCTGACATTTAATATATTTATCCTAGGTTGAGGAAGCGGTCTGAAGCGTCTTTGGTAGTGTAAAAGTACTAATCCTACTTCCCATTTATATTAGGGGATGTATAATACTCAATGGATAAATGTTATGCATCCTGGTAAAATGATGTAACTCCTGCCACCACTTTATTTACAGTGCATGGCTATCATTCCCTTGTAAATTATGCTCATTAGAGAAAAAAAATTGAAAAGGAAATAAAAAAAGCTTTTTCTGGTGATGTCTTCATTTTTTCTACCCCTGTCAAGAACTTTTCAGCAAAAGAGCAAACGTTCTTGGTGCTTCTGTCATTTCAGTTAATTTGCCAAATGCTTGTAAATCTCTCTGAAGTGTCTTTTTCTCTGGCCACGGCTGCACAATTGTGATCTTTCTATTCCCTTCCATTCCCCTTGTATTTTGCTTTCTGTTTTTAAATACTTTCTTCTAAATTTTGCTTTTTATCTGCCTACCTTCAGAAGTTCCAGACAGCACTCAGGTGCCTAGGATCCAGGCAGGCTATGGACAACCCTGCTGGAATGTGTCCCGTGCACTGTGTCAGTTGGTCAATGATAAGCGTTAGTTTAGAGCAGACTAACTTCCTTATTATCTGACTTTCTTCCTGAATCTTTTTACAACCCACAACAAACTACATACTGCTGCTGTAGCTCCAGTGTCACCATTATTGGAGCCAGCAAATCTGAAGCCAAGTCTAGGTCTAAATGAGTCATTTATGGTGACTATAGTTTAGATATATCCTGAAGTGCCCTCTAGGGGAAAATCTAGAATTCTGTATGTAGAAGTCTAAGAAATCTCTAGGTGTTGATGCTTGTCGTGCTGAGGAATAACAGCACTGCACATCCAGGAAGTGTGAGCTTCTGAAATTATCTGAGGATGTCAAACACCAGGGTAAAGTTAGCTCCCTTTTGCCTGATCTCTGAGGCTGCCTGATCTCTGTGCCTGCGTTCCAGGCTGCACAATGACCCAGCGCCTGAAAAAAGGATGGTGCGTGTTTCTTTAACCTTTTAACTTAAGGGGGAAGCTGTGGAGGTTATATTTTTTGTGCAAGTTCTTTTAATACTTCTGCAACTTAGGTAACGCTTCTGCCAGTGGGACATTGAGAGAAGTAGTATCTAAGCGCTGCCATGACACTGAATCCCAGTGTCTTAAAGACAGGTAAGCACTAGGTCCAAGCAGGAAATGTCTTCTGAAACACATGAGTTCTTTAGCATTTCCAGCAGGCTGGCTGTAATATCCTAGGACTCAGCATGTCAACAGCCGTGAATCCCGGTGGAAGACCTTGACATCCCTGCACTCAGTACATAACAAATGCCTGGCATCTAAGTGTGCCTTAGGATTTTTGGTCCTGGAACCTGAGCTTTACAGCACGCAAGCAGTTTCCTTGAATCTGAATTGCTTAGAAGTCTAATTCTAGTAAACACTTGATACAGAAAGATTTTGTAGATTTTCTATGTAGAATAAACAAAGAAGAGTGGCACGTAAGGCTGAGACCTCCTAAGATCAATACATTACAATTGAGAAACTCTTTTGAGTTCATATTATTTTCTCTGAAAAAGCTATAATCTGGGCAGCAGATGCATGCATTGTCTTATATTATCATCAGTGTTTCATATACGCCACAGATATGAACATAAAACAGGAATTTATGACAGTTAGGAAAGTATGAGTTTCATGGATACTTGATCACTGAAAGAACACAAGCAACCCAACTATGCAAAGCCAAAGCTAACTGAAAATTTTACTCCACTAGGAAACCACATACAAGACCATATTCAGGTCTTTCAAAAAAAAGACTTACAGAGATTTCAACTTCAGTGTTGAATGTCTATTCAACACTATACGTAAAACTGTATTAAAGATTTTGGATAACACTAAGTCCTAAAAGACCAGTTATACCCAACCTAGAGGAAAATATTTCAGTTTCTAAAAAAGTTAAGATTTAATAGTGTATAAGTCAATATTAATGCATATTAAAATCATATCTGAAATTAATTATTGTAGTGCATTTTACTTCAAACATACAAATTAGCATGTCTGTGTTCCTTATAAAAGTCCCTTATACTGGGACTTACAATGGCACTTCTAAATTTCTTTTTTTTCCCATTCCTCTAAAAGAGATTTTTAGGTCTTATAGTTGACTATTAAGTGTATAAGCAAATCATAGTATTTATACTTAAATTTACTATGTCAAATAAATGGGATAGAATGAAATAGAACTGGTGAAAACCCCCTCATGGTAGTTGTTACGATATAGTAATGTATTTCCACACATGCAATTACATTTAAAAGCTTTAGCCTGGACTCATCCAACATAACTTCAGGCACTTATTTGGGAAAACTATCATAGCATACGATAGGACAATAGTGCTACATAGGAATTTGCCACTATAGCAAATGGAAAAGACAGGGATCACCAACATGCAATTAACCCACTCTCTGCTAATGTTAAGGAGAAACCATAATAGAGACAAGACTCCAGTTGTAGGCACTGCATTAAGTTTCTGGAGTTAGGTGAAAGGAAGCCAGGTCTGAAACAGCCGGCTTTCAAGAGTATCAGAGAAAAGCAAAAGGGCCCACTGGTTTGCCTTTCTTCTCTCGTGCTTGAGTGCTTGCTGAACATGATGTTTATAGGCACAAAGCTAAGTTTCATGGGTTTAATTGTAACATCACAGTTAAATATTTGTCTTAACAGTTTTTTTTGGTGGTGTTTATGTATTAAGCTTTTCCTCTAAGTTTCTCACTTTGAGGACACCTAATACAATCCCTTTTGCTGTGAGCTCAAGTTCCACACTGGTTGCTCTGAGCTTTCCTTAATTTGTAGAAGTTCATGCAAAACTTTAAACTTTTTCCAAAGATAAGCACAGTAGGTGGAATTTCTGGGAAATTCTAAGCAAGCTAGAAGCCCAAGTCGCGTTCACTTTCAATAAAACTTGAGTGCTTGAGGGCCAGTTTTTTAAAACATTCAGTTACTTAAAAGTGAAAACAGTTGTCTAATGGGCTTTACAAAAGTGTCTTGATTAGTTTGAGACTGTTCTTTGCTTAACTGCTCTATTTATATTGCTTTCTTTATTACTTCCTTCTTAAAACATGTAATAAATTTTCTTCAATATATTTCTTTTTTCTTATTTGGTAGATTGTTCTTCCTATGGTAAAGTGGGACTGGCCAGAGCTTCCCCAAGAGACTTACTGTCTGTAGAATTCAGTATTCTGCATTATTACCTGTTTTCTGTACAACAGTTAACCTCTGATATTTCCCTGATTTTACGCTGACAGTAGTAAGACCTAGATTCACAAAGGAAATTAGTCATTGACACACTGACTGCCTAAGCAAGGTTTGCGGGAAGTATGCTTGCACCGATGATGAGGTTCTTCAGTGACTAAGCGGGATTTCTATGAATCACTCTGTTATGCAGCAAAACCCCACCCAAGGTGGATCGTTAGCACCCGCGTGCCTTTGTGGCCATGAAATACTAGGGACAAAATTCTAGTCTCACTTCTAAATGTGTAAATCCAAAGTCCACTGACTTCAGTATCGATTGATACTAGTGGGGTCTGACCCAACTCCCATTTGGAAACTTTCCACTGATTTTAATGAGTTGGACCAGACCTAGAGTCATTCCTATTGCAACAATCTGGTTACCTTATGTCAGGCTTCCTTTTCAAGTGCATAAACTTCATTACTGAACAGTCATTGATTCAAATGAAATTAAACATCAAGCTGATCATTTATGCAGACTCTTTCCCTATATCAGCGTGAGGTTAACGGTTTCTTCATATCAAAATATTAATTTTCAGTTCTTATTGTGTTTAGGTTCTAGAAATTTAGAATAAGTATCTAAACTTAGAATTTAAGCTGAGCCACTAAACCATAAAGGGTCCATCAAAAATACTGGACCTATGCTAACATCTCAGCTGCAAAATCCTTTCATAAACATTTCTAATGAGAAAAGACCAACTGGGAGTGGTATTAGACATTCTCCTCTCACCAGCTGGGACGCATGAGCATTGGAGTGGAAAGAACCATTCACATCACTGAGTCCACTTCCCTGGAAAAGAGAGCAATACCTGCAATAAATGTCTACCTTAGAATGGTCCGCAGAGTACCTACTTGATACTCCACCAGCATCACAGACTTCAAAATATTTGCCAGCAGACTATCAGAAAAACCCTGAAGTAAAAGACTAAAAGCCACAAATATAATTTTCCACAGAAAGAGACGAGGCAGGATTAGGAGGAGCCTTACCAGTACTTGTCTTATTAAAGAAACCTTCCAGATGATCCTATGAGGCAAGTCATCCCCCACTTTCAAAGGAGGCCAAAACAGAAAAGCAGCAGTCACCACCTGCCTGACCTGAGGGAGACATTCCTCTCTTGCATCCAAAGAGCAGGAACTGCTTTAATCCTGAAATCTAAGTGGTTTTAGTGTTAATAAGAGCACCAGGGCATGAACCTATAGCCTGTTTCCAGCTGTGGCTAGTCTCCAGTATTTCAGAAGATAACAAAAAGAAAAGTATATAAAAAAAAAAAACCCTCAGAAGCTAAATTATTCAGCCTATGGAGAAGGAAAGGAACTGAAAATCAGGAGGCTAAGGTTATATACAGTACGTAGAGGAAGTTAGCAGGAACCCATATCACTATATTTCAAGGAAGAGAAGACACCATGTTACCCCTTTTCCTATTCATACAAAAACCTGTAGCTTCACTAATTTGAAGCACTTTTCTCCATTGTCTATATAGCAGAAACATGTGAAAAAATATACCTCATCTGAATGTGGATTCCTGCATCTGGAAGGCTTTTATCACCCTATGGAGCTAAACTGTCCTCAGCTGAGCTAGCCTTAGCTATCTATTTGCATAGATAGGCTATAGAAGATCTTCAGGACTAATCCTAAATGTCAATGTAGACAATACCTCCAGTACTTCACTACTACGGTATTTCAGGAACTCACAGTGTCTAAAATATTTGTCACTCCAGCACTCCCAGGAGTGCTCTGTTGATATGCAGAGAGGCTAAAGAGATATTCACACTGTCTAGAAGTTTAGGATATGTCTTTATATAGTTATTGAAGAAGAGAAATTAGTGCTTTTAAGACGTTATTTGCAGCACCTGATTGAGGTGTCTAACTGTTGCAAACTTTGATATTCAAAACTGCTCTTTGGAGGTGCCTGATTCTCTCATTTATTCACAGAGAAATAAGGTTTCCAACTTAGGCCACTTCTCTGGCCTTTACTTGCTGGTCGCATCATGCTGTGATATCTCCATAACAGCTGCGCAGTGGGCTAATCAAAAAATCAATCCCATTTTAGAAAAATTCCCAAGAATATATGTGTATCTATGCATAGGTATATATATTTTTTAAATTCAGTAGAATCAGTTTCATGATCCAGCGCTGGCATGCTCTGCCATTACATAGGGGCAGTAATGAGAAGCAGGGAGCAGGAGTATATGAAACCAGAATTGCTACACTCTGTGAACTCTCACCTTCATTTATGCCAGGGAAAATGTTTGGGTGACCATGCTATGAAACTGAGACATCAGCTGGGATCTGAGGAGCAAACTGTGTCCTCTCTGGTAGGCATGTCCACTGAGGTAGGAGTACTACAGTCAAAAGTACTTATTGCTTCTGAAGAGAGTTTCTGCTTCTCAGCAGTCTTCAATGTCTTACAGAATTAAAATGTGCAAAAGGCTTGTTTTATTAAGTACAGTTTTAAGCCTTACATTTTTCTCCTCGTTTTATTCTAGTAGTCCCTAAAAGAGTATTTTCTGAAGATAAGTGTTGCGTGAGCCAAGTGAGGGAGGTGCAATTCCAAAGTCAGCAGGTAGATGCGGCAGACATCACTCTGGAACAGATCAAGGATAGGTCAGCTATCTATAATGCTGCAGAATAGAATCATCCTTCAAATATTAGGAGCTTCACTTTTTTCTTATTTATATGTTTTTCCTTATAGTGACACCACTAGAGTTGCTCCAGATTTATACCAGTGTGGGAGACTAATCTCGCTTGCTTTTACTAAGCACACTAGAAAAACCTAGTACTAAAGTTTGAAATGGAATACCCTCTCTGAACAATGAGGAGCTATTATTATTCAAGGCCATCCTTACCTGGTCTTAATAACACCTTGTGGCAAAATTAATTTACTGTTAAAATTCCAGTTGCCATAACAACTTGGTGCAGCTGTTCATGTGGCTCAATGAGATTCCAAAAGAACTATTTCTTGAAGAAAAAGGCCAGATGAATGGAGATAAACGAAGAGGTTTTTTTTCCTCAATTACTTTATTTAAATATTAGTAGCTAGTTGATGAAAATGCTTCCTGCAAATGCAGAAATACTGTAATGTTCAGAGTTACTATACTCTTAAATTCTTCTGTTTTTCAGTCCTAGGAGTCTTCACACTTTGCAGCAAATAGCATGTCAGTGTGAGCTAGCTGCATACTACGGATCAGCTTGATAAACAGTTGTCTTTGGTTTCGTACCCATTTCATGCCCTAAAGGAATGAGTGTCCACCATGCGCTGTTCCTTAGTACCATGCTGTTGTGCTGAGAACTGTTGCTGAGGAGGAACCACACAATAACGTACTGCCAGAACAATATTTCATGGTCCTAACCATCATCCACTTGCCTCCTATTTATTAACTATATATTTTCAGATAGATAGAAAAATAGATAGCTCAGCCCAGGATGCCAGCTCAGAATGGGTCAGTACAGGAATACAGATGTAAACTCTCCTCCTGTCTTGCCAAGCTGGTTCATCTGAAAAGTGTTCAGAAAAGCACAACCGCTCTGCTTTCCTGAGTGTAAGGAACTGGCACTGAGGTTTCTCATTGCCAAAGAGAAGACCGGTTGTGTGACCTCCAGTCCATACTGGACCTGATGACAGTCTGATCCGCAGACGCTAAGTTCCTCTGGGCAGGAACTCTCTCTCTTTCATTATTTGTAAAGGATCTGAAATTCTTTGGGCACCAGACAAATTAATGATAGAAATAATAGCCAGGGTACTATCCCTGCATGCATGTACTTGTGTACACTAATCTCATTAAAGAACTTTCATAATACATTGGTGATAAGCATGCAAGTATCAGAATGGATGAACTGTGTCATATAGAATCTCATATCTCCATTGAGAAAAAATATTTTTGAGAAAATCTGATGATTAATTTTAGGAAAACCTCCTATTATGTTCTTTTCTTTTCATCAATGGAGTGTCACTTTCTCATTAGACAGGCTGCCAAGTGTGGTCTGTTCTTGATCCTGGCTGTGCCCTAGACGTATATCCTCTCCAAGCTGGACCGCGAGATCTCTCAAGTTATAGGTAAGTTATATATCACACAGGTTGTTAACAGCCAGCATTGTTCTGACCTTTTGTCATCATTTCAAAGACTTGGATTAGAGGTGAAAGGAAAGCTGTAGCATTTTAACATCAGAATGATTTGCGTGGGAAGAAAACAGTCCTACAGCTCTCATCCTTATTACTATTACTCCTTCACTGTAACTGAAGCGGATAAAATAGTTCCGAGGAAATAATTGATTTGACAAATTAAGCTTCTTTTTATGTTTGTGAATTATTTCTGAACATCCTACAATTAGTTTTAATGTATTTATTCTTGGAAAAGAGTTCACAATTAATTCATAGACTATTGATAGCTCAAAGAGCAGTTATAGTTATTTTATGTTCAAATCTGAAGTATGTGGTTGGCGTTGGTTGAATTTGCAAGTCATATGACATTGTTTTAATAGGAATAAATGAAAATGGTTTGGGATGCAAATATTTACATTTGTTAGTGCCAAATTTGCTGATTGTGGTGTATTCTCTGTAAGTCATTTAAAAGCCATGCTTCCTGCAAACCTGACTTCAAAGAAATATGGGAGTATACAGGAGTTTCATGCAAAGTAAATCTAAAGAAAATTATTCCAATATTAAACTGAATTGTCTTAGGTAGATAATTTCAACTTTGACCATAAGTGCGTTTTCCATCAAAGCTGGAATAATTTCTGAACAGTTTATTAAATTTAAAAAAGTTAGCATTATAGAGATAATGAAGAGCTAAAGCAAAGGAAAGCTGGAAGGAATTCACATCAGGCTCATCAGTAGTTTTCTTTATGGCTGTGGAAATACTTTATAGTTGCAATGTCACTTTTTCTTTCCAAACTATTCTACTAACTAAAAGTTAATTTAATCAGTCCAATAATATTATCCAAAGGTCATTTATCTTCTAGTTTTGATTTATGTTGCTTTTTAATTTCGAATAGCTTTCTCAGTAATCTGTTTTTTCTGGGAATTTATCGGGCTTTTATCTCTGGCCTATAACCTACCCAAATTATTACTCTAATTCTGTTCATATTGGCACATACCACATCCTGACTTTGCATTTTCTTTTTTTGTGTTCTTTTATTCCAACTTTTATTAATCGTCTGCTTGTCTCATGTACTTTTCTGCTGTAACAGCTGGGAATTTAAGCAATTCTGGTGCTTTGACATTTGGCACTGATACTGTGCCAACCAGGACAAAGATTTTTCAGAGGTCTTTGTTGTTGTTTCTTTTTTTTTCCCCCTCAGTAAAGATGTTTTCATTTGACTTCTTTATGTACTGGTTAGTACAATGTGTGTACTGTCACTGCCTAATATTTCATGAATATGTAACAGAAATCATCGCAATAAGCACTAGTAAATAAGATGAGGAGTAATACCCACGTAGAAGCCCCTACATGCTTCCTTTAGGCCAGATTCTGATATTTTTACCCTTGTTGAATAAGAAGACGATGAAAAAGGCTCTTAAAAAAATAGGAAAGCAGCACACGGGGCAGAAGAATCAGTTACGTGGCATAAGCCCCAGCTAAAAGACTCATATAGCAACAATCAGTAAATTAAGGGTAAAGATGCTTAAGAGGCCAGTAGGGGAAGCAGACCTTGTCTTCTCTAAGCACAGAGGAGAGAGGGGTATCTCTTCTTCTTTGACTGTTCTTACTTGCATCTGTTATGAATGATGATTTATTTTCCTATTTTTTCCAGATTGCCTGAATTTTTTGTATGTTTTGTGCATGAAAATCAAGCTAATTCCAAGGGCTGTTAATTAAAGTTGCTATGGTAGTCTGGGACTGGAGACCAGCCTGAAGCCCCCTCACAGGGGGTAACATGTTGTGTAACATTTTTTTTCCTTCCTCTTCCAGCTTCGGTTGGGCCAAGTATGTTTCATGCCCCCTGTTGCCGCTGGGTGATGTTGCCATGTTTCCTTATGCTGCTGCCGCACTGTATATAGGGTTGGCTGCACAATGTGGTAGGTGCAAGAATTCCTGTATGTAGCTTTAGTTCTGTGATTTATTTATTTATTTTAATGCAATCTGGGGACTATGCCCTGTATTTCCTAAATCTGAAAGATTTGGTCTATGGTAATGCAAATGCAAAAGACAAAGCCTGACTTTTGACAGGCTTCAAGACAGCTTTCTTTTTGTCCTAAGTGTTTTGAAGAAGCTCCAAAGAAGTACTTCAGATAAATATTACAGCTATAAGCAAATATCTTATAGCAATATATGAAGTACATTATTGAAAACGAATATAAATATAGCTAGGCATTTGCTCATCAATTGTACTTAGCGTATAGAAGAAATCAATACTGTTTTCAGGACCCTCCTTATTTATTGCCGCTCAGCTCAGTGGTTGAAGTGCTCTATATTAAGTTGTTTCCCTGTTCTTGTTCGTCCAGCCTAGCAGAACCTGATCCTCCAAAGTGTGAATGTCTGATCAAGCTGAAGGCAAAGTGAGTAAATCATCTTCTACTCATTTCCGTTAAGCAAGCCAGTTCAAACCACCATACCTGCCATGGTCCTCATATGCTGTTGCAGCAGCCTCAGGCAGACAGATCTCCTGAAGGTGTTCTGGGCTGCAGACTCTCTCTACTCCAGCTATGTCTGGTAGGGGTGTATAGTCCACCCTCTTACAGAGGACTATCTCTGCGTCGATGGTTTACAGACCTTTTGTACCTAAGCCATGCTTGTAAAGCATGAAACACTGACAGGTTTTAGGGGGTTAAAAAGTGGTTACATGGATATTGATATAAGAGGTTATAGCATTTGGCTTCTGCCAGACAGTAAACAGCTGCTTCCTAGAAAAGCTTTTAATAAATCTATATCTATATCACACATTTCAACTAGTTCATCTGGTTCTTTCTTCCAGCCCTCAGGAGGGGAGGATCTCAAGAGGGCAGTAACATATCTCCTGCAGGACCGCCTGGTCCTCACAGAGGTCTGGCACGTATCTGCCACCATCCCTTTCCCTGGGCGGTGGGTAGATCACCAGAGCTGCCCACTGCCCAGAAGGCTAGCCAGACTGTGAGGGACAGGCAGAGCTGGGTCATGCTATGAAAGGTGACCAGTGGGTTAGTGCGATAGCGTTTGTGGCTTGTAATGGAAGTACAAGTGCCCGGACTCTAGTGGAAGATGGTAAGGAAGTGAGCAAAGTGAAGGCTAAACTTTTCAGGAGAGTGAGTTGCTGGGCTGGGGAACAGAGCACAGCATCCTGCATAATTCTTTCCTTTCTGCAAGTATTGTTTAATAGCAGGCAGAAGGACTTTAGTTCTTGTTAAACTGGTTATATCTGTCAATTGTGAAGTCCAGACCACTAAGTACAAATCACAAGACACGTACTGAATGATACGTGAGTATTTAACTTCAGTTTTGGTATCACAGGTGTTAGCACAAAATGTGTTCCTCATGGAAACTACAGAAAATGATAGCCAGCTCTGTTCAGCACGTCTGGGTTTTGGCTACATGGGTGGAATTGCTTTGTCACTGCCTCAGTCAGAAATACCTGTAGAAAAAGCAGTAACAAGAACTGTCACTAAGCTGACCCAAAAGAAGTCATGTTACAGAGGAACCTCTTAACACCCCTTAATTTTTTCATCCTTTTATTAAAAAAATTAAAAAAGAGGAGGGAAGAAGGCAAGCGGAAATTATACAATTCATACAACTTGCAGTATACCCATTTCCACCATCTCAAGGCCTAATTGATGACTGTAAAGCAGAAGATAAGAAACAGGCTTATAAACAATGGAAAAAGCTTTAACAATAGCTGTCCATTCTTAGGTAGCAGAGCAATGTGGATCAACAGCCTTTCTTTCTCTTCCTAGAGATCATGAAGGTGTTTAGGGAAGAGGTGATGTTGCTGGGATTTAATTATAAAAATTTTCAACATAGATGAACCACGTAAGTTGGCAAGCGTGAAACTGATCTTCTTGATTTCAAAATCTATCTGTCTCTGATGTCATGCCAGTGGAAATAGATTTCTGTAATGTCAATTATATGTAATGTTCAAGCTCAGGTTTTTGAATATGTATTATACTTGGCTGGTTAAAAAGGATTGTATTGCATTTAGAGGTAAACCTTCAGCTACAAAAATCTTTGAGTTCTCCTTAAAACAGGAACTCAAGCTCTGTGAATTATTACTACATCCTTCACAACAACTCTTTTACTTTTCTGAAAGTCAGAAATGATGACTGAACCTCTAGATGCCACGAAGACAGCAGTGTTAGTTATGATCAACCCCCTCTTTTTTTAAAATCCCATTTAACAATTGTGGGCAGAAACAGACCTCTGATGTTTTTTCAGACTTTACTAAAGTTCATGGCTTACTTTGTGATGAAAGCAAATAGAATTAAACCTGGAATAAAATACTGTAGCCTGCTCACTGAACATAGAGAAGTCCATGTTAGTGTTGGCCTTTGAAGTACTGAAAGCTGTCCAGCTACAAGAGCAGTAGCTCAAGCCTCTATCTTACTGCATCTTAAAATATGTCAAACTTTATTCAGCCAACAGTCGGTGTCTATCTTGTTTTTAACTTCCTTCTCAGCCTCCAGACACAGCTTATTTCCATGCAGGCAGCAGCACAGATAATGGAGCTTGTTTGAAGATGGTCAGTTCTGCATAAGAACACAAAGTCTTGGTGTCATATATGGACAGGCTTTTAAGTGTTTCTCCTGCTGACCTTGTTTCCTGGCTTTTGACCCTGTTGCCAGCTTAACTCTTGGGCTCATCACTCCACTCTGGAGCACAAGTCCCCACAGCAGAATTTTTTTCAAGTCCACTGTGGCTTCATATTGCAATACCTTGTTTTGGGGACCAGAAGGCTAAAGGCTTTAGGCTGATCTATTTCAGCTTCACTGACTTACTCTGGCTAAAAATCTGGCCTTTAACCCAGCTAATCGTGTGTCATCTGGATACTTATCTCCATGTATTCCTCTGTTGCCTTCAGGTTTCTGTTTGACAAGGTAATACAGTTCCCTTCCTATAAGAAGACACCTACAAAGTACAGGTTTCATCAGTAAGGTGTTAACTGTAGTTATTTTGCCTTGAAGTTCACTGCATTCGTATCTTACCTGTCTTTAAATGCAAGTATTTGGCATCTTTAATAAGGAGCTGCTCTGCTTTGCAGTCAGCTGCTTTCCATTAAGGTGCTGACGTTACTGACTGGTTTTACTTCTTACTGCTTTATCTGCTGTCCGTACCGTGCTTCACACCTACAGTGTTGCTTCTCAAGACTTGAGCTGTACATGGAAATTCACACAATTGCTTTCTTCAAAGGAAGGATCTTTGGGCAGGGGGGAGAGAAGTGCCTCCCTTAAGCATTGGTCCCAAGTCCCAGAGAGCGCTGGCAGGAATGGAAGACAGCTCCTGGAGGTGCACGTGTTTTTCCTCCCAAGAGGAACCGGACTACATACTGTGATTCTGCTGGCGCAGGAGTGATAAATAGCCTGATACAGCACCAACACAGCAAGCGCAAAAAAACTCACTGATATCTTTTCCTAGGCCTGGATGGTCATCTGAGGAGATGTCTCTCTGCAGTCATAAATTGTAAATTGTATGAGCTAACAAACTTTGTTATGGAAGAAGTCTGCTCACAGTCATATTGAACTTGCTCTTAAGACAGCTGTTGATAGTGTACAGCTGCATAGGAGAGATGCATCTCATTCCCACTGACCTTGCTTTTCATTTTTTCCTGTGATTTTTTTGTGTATCCTCTGCTCTCAAATTTTCAGCAGTATAGGAGTTAAACATCACATGTTGCGTAGTAGATATGTATAGCCGGATAGCAGATACGGAAGAGGAAAAATCAATAAAACAGATACAGTAGTGTACTCTAAATATATTAAGGTTGAGCTCTCTTGAGGTAAATGGCTCAAATGAGATTACCAAGATATTTCAGAGTGCATAGACATTTTATAGCATTACAAAAGAGAACTGAAAGCTAGACCAGCACAGCATATGCGTTTGAAGAGAGATAGGCCCTCTCTGGGACTCCCTGTACAGTTACTGTTTCCCTAACTCCTGTACCAGGTGGAGAAAAGTCATCCCAGGCAGGAGAAATGCAGCAGCTCTTCCTGGCTTGCCCACTGCCTTTGTGAGCAGCTCTTCCCTTGTCACCTGGGGACTTGTTTCAGGCAAAGTAACATCTGCCATTGTAGGAACAGCCTGAAGAGCTGTACACACAATGATTAAAAAGACACCTCCTTCCACTATATGTTCACACTTTTGAAACTAGCCCAGCCAGCTGAATGGAAACCATTGCTGCCTCCTCACTAGCCTGTTCATTATCATTATTATGATAACTCTTGTGCTGTTTTTCTTTTGAACTATCTTGTCATATCAAATGTTTTATTGATATAAATGAAGATTAGATCTACTCTGTATTTTTTTTCCATGCAGGCAGTTGCGTTATCTCAAGTTTATGGCTACTGAATGGTGTGATCCTGCTTTGCTTTCCTTTCTCAGTTGCAAACTCAAGCTGCTTACTCCATACCAGCTCTGATATGTCTGTCTGAAAGAACATTTGATTTAGTTTAGTAAACAATCAGAAAGCTACCTTTTTTCTCCTTATTCCTCCCCCCAGAAAAGGAGTTATGTTCCAGTTACATGAGCTGAACTGGTTTATTAATTGATTAATTTCAGAGCCAGTACAAGGTGGAGTGAGGCCCAGCTGAGCCAGACTGAGGGGTGAAAAGTGGTTGCAGCTATTAGAAAGCTATCAGGTTAGTTCTTGATAAATGCATAATGTGGTTTATTCTGCTTTCTTTATATCTTGGTCGGGACTTATTCTTCAAAAATGATTTTCCTATTCTACAGTCGTGTTCCTTGTTTCAGAGTTGTCTGGATCACTTCTCCTTGTTTTCTTAGATATTTGTGCTTTAGCTAAGTGTTTACTATTTTATGCAATAGATCTGTTTAACCAATCCAGCACTTGACCAATAAACACATAATACTCTTCTAGAATCTGGGATCACTGATCTTTTACCTGGTGTACCTCTTTGAATTTTGCTTTTACTTTAAGTGTAGTAACTCTGATTTCAGCTAGCTTACCTGCCTTTACCTGTATTCTTTATATCATTGCCCTAGACACATAAAGAAAAAACATGGGATTTGCCAGAAGACACTCAGAGATGAAGCTGAATATCAGCATGAGGTAGGAGTGATTACTGCTCTTAAAATGGCACCTATTTAATCTGAATAAGAATAAAGCGCTCTGGAAAGGGTGGTTAATAAGAAAGGTGATAATGTTAACCAATAGGGTAGATATCCCAGCTTAAGCACTTGTTTTTTGAACAAACTGGATGGTTAACATGCTTGTGTTGACATGGCTTACAACCACCTCCCTGAAAAACATCTTCCGCTGATGGCGTAAGTCACTAACACAGCAGCATCGGTCCTTCCTCTGAGGAGGATTATGAATTTCCATCTAGAAGGTCCTGTGGAACTGGTGGAAGTTCTCCACTAGCTGAGATGAAAAAGGACATTGATGCTAGAAATGATTAAACAAATACTTCTAAATTTCTGCAACTGTTTCGATATTTTTCAGCATGCATCATGGGTAGGGGAAAATGAATATAGAAAATAAATTATATTAACAAAAAGTAAACTGTATCTGTAAGCTAACATCTAAATTTTATCTCAAAATATGAAATATATAAAATCAGGCTGAGTATGATATAGTTAGAGATATCTTGGTTCCCTTTATTACGATCTATATGCATGGAATTTATTTGAGGTTAATAATGAAATTATCTTTAAGAGAAAAGCAAAGAAGGAAAAAAGTTCTCGGTAAGACATCAAATAGACACCAGAGACTTTTAGGTTTTATACCTGTATATTCTTCATCCGCGATTTGCCTTCTCCAGTAAAAGCTAGAAACTTCTTTAGTATCAGGAGAGCTAACATAGTCCAAAGCATTCAGTTGTGCACTGGAGTGAAATCTTAGAAAATCTTTTTATTTTTTTTCTAGATAAAGCCTAAGAGAATCTTATCTTGAAATCCCAGTGAACTTATGCTGACTTTACGTTCTTGAGGAGTAAAGATTTTTGTTCTTGCCTTGCTTGCAAAAAGTAGTACAAATTAAAAGATTCAAATTAACCTCTCTACTTTTTTGAATATGAAGTGAATACATTTAAGATCCTGCCATCAAATGGCAAAGCTAAGGTCATACCTCTGCCCTGTTTCCACTGTGAACTTCTTCCATACATATAGAATTGAACTTATCATTCTACCTTATTGAGGAAAATTAAAACCCAACATTCAGCTGCTTCTGTATTGCCCATCTGCACGTCTGTCTGAGACCCTTAACTGTCAATGGAAGAAAGATCAAATAACTTTTGAATACCAAGTCCTACTACAGTTAGTCCTGACAAGGATCTGAAAAGCTGTCCTTTCTTTCAATCATAAGTAGACATTTCATCCTAACACTGCCTTGCTCTGAGCAAGATGTGCCAGTTTGGAAGAGGTCTGGTAGGTCTTAATAATGTATGTCGCTTGGAAAGTGCCTTTATGTCGGTTCTTCAGACCCTAAGCAGTAGCGTATTGTAGATTCTGCTTGATGCGCTTATCAAACAAATATTAAATTTATTTACATTCCAGTAATAGTCCGCCTAAGGAAACATGGAAGTTGTTGAGTATTTTGGTGGCTCTTCTGTTGTTGGTTTTTATTCATTCATAATATGAATAACAGAACTGAATTATTTGAAGTATTTTTTAAAACAAAAAAGCATTTTTGAATCTGCACAGAAATTTGTGAGACATATCCTTTTTTAATCTCTTTGTTCAAGATCAAACTAAAAAGTTTTTAATTTCTAGCAAATGAATTTAAGAAGGAAATTTTGAGGGAAATATTTAAAAGTGAGGAGTGTGGTTTTTAGTGTTTTTTAAAAAGCTTAAAATAAAATTTTGATGAAGACAAAACTTATTTTTCTCCAGAAGAAAACTATTTTCCTATTGGCTCTAGTAATATAATGCTTTAGAGCAGCAGGTCCTAAAGTGCTTCAAGTCAGACACTGCTTTTGTTAGACTTGTGATCCCCAATACTAGCCTAAAATATGTATGGGAATCGTGATCCCTTTACAATTACAGCAAGTTGGAGAACCATAGAAAATTATGCTATGGGATTTTCAAATCTCAGGAAGAGTGACATTTTTTTCTCCTACTGTCTTCCTAACAAAACTGGGAGAGGTTATCACTCAAGTAGCTATACTATATCCTCTTTTCCGTCATGTGATCTGGGAAGTTTTCTTTAGGCATGCAAAACATGAACATTATTTCCTTTCTGACCATAGCTGCCTGTCAACGGTTCTTTCTTATTTGCTCATTTCTTGGTATTTACCTATATTAAGTTGTTTAGACCAGAAACTTTAAGCTTTGCGCATAAACCACAGTACTTATCTTTTCAAGCGAATGGAAGGACTCACCACAGAAGACTGCACAACCCAGCATGGACTAATGCTCACTTCTAGTGCAACTTTCATCCTCTCATTAAAAACACTGATAAATGGCACCCTATGATATCCAAATATTGTTTCTCCCATTTCACAGGTTGACAAATTGAGGCATAGAAATTCTATACTGCCCTAAGGATATATGGAGAAGAATCAAAGATAAATTGCTCATTTAATTATATGTATGCTATTTAAAGCAAAGGTCAAGGAAACCTGAATTCTTAGTTTTACTTCCTCCTTGATCACTTATTTATCTAGTGCTTACAAGGCAAGCCTTCTTTTTTCCATCATCTAATTTCTCCGCACTTTACATACCTGCATCACTACAGTACTGACATATAAAGTACTATTGCAGACTGTACAAGCGGGGAAAAACACCCAACAATTAGCAACCCCTAATTTAATGCAACAGCAGTTTTCTGCAGCCCTACCAGCCACTGGCAGTTGCTCTCTGAAATATCTTTGAAACCTTCATTTCCAGGATTGTTTTGGTTGTTGAAATGTTCTTCCTGAATGAGATGCTTGATTAAATTACCACATTTCTAATTTCCTAATTCAAGAATAGACTTCCCTTTGTGTTACCAAGCAAGGGACAACTGGTCCACAGAGGAGAGGAAAGGAAAGAGCCGTGCATATTGCCCAGTATTACTGCCACTAGGTGAGGGGAAGGCCATGAATGTTTTGTTTCTTTGCTGTAGAAAGTTCTTAGCATGATAAAATAACGTGAAAGAGATTGACTATGTTCTTACGGTATGTGAGAAGTAGCGTTCCACTCAGCTTCCTGGTTCTCTTGAAAGGAAAAGAAACAAATGAGCGTAGAATATTTTGAAAAGATGCCATGCTGAGAATCCTTGGTGCTGAAAACCTTTCCCACCTTATCCGTGGGTCATCTTGATCCTTAGGAACGCCTATGAGTCATCTGGACTAAACATCTTTTGTTGTGATTGGAGGAGAACTTGAATACGCAGCAGGGACATATTACAGTCCGCAAGACCAGCACCATCACTTCTTTTCTTCACTTGGTGGTTTGGTTGCTTAGCTGTTCACAGAGGCAACAAGCTCAGATCAGGATTACAGACGGAAACATTAGGCTCGGGCAGCAAAAGCAGAGGTAAACTAATGCACACAGGGAAGAAGGAACATTAGCTCTTCTTATTTATAAAAGGTGGGAAAAGAGAAAGACAGCTTTGTCCATCATGATGACTGCAAAATTACACAGCGATAAGAGCTTTCCTAGTTTTGGTCACGGAAAAAGACTAGGATGGAGATAATGCACAAATCTTGGCAAAAATAGGGTCAAGGGAAATCTTACTGACCCTTGATGTACCCCAGAAGAACAATGGTGTGGTTTGTCATAGGAAATGTAGTTCAGCCAATGTCAGGCTGCAGGAGGGAGCACAGCCATGGGGCATCCGAACAGCAGCTTCCACAGAGCATCTTGCCACAGCAAATTGGCAGAGTTCAAAATCAAACACATGCAACATATGTTGGTTCAGTTCAACAAACCAAAACATTTCCTTTTGTTTCATCTGAACTGATACTGTTTTCCCACTCTTGGAAAGTCAATGCATTTTGTTGGAAACTATGTTTTCTTTGTAAAATCATTTTGAAAGAGACCTCCTTGCTAAGTCAAATACTATATAAATTTGAGCAGGAAATGACAGTCATTTTATAATACTTTCTGGCATTTTTTTAATGCTTCAATAACATGTCCCTGGCAGCATGTGGCATGTTATTATATGACCTAGATCACAATAGTAAGTAAATGACAACTATGCTGGACAAGAAATAAAGGCATAGAGGACAACATTCATCCGAGCAAGTCATCTTACAAGCTTAGTCAATATAACCAAGGTCATCAATAATGCTGAGAAAATAACTAAAATAGGTTGGATGCTCATGCCCTATTCCTCTCTTTCACATGAAAGGATTTGCAGATGATTTGCTCAACTTTGTAGCTGACAAATGTGATAGAGAATTTGAGGAAATGTCTTTTCTCTTTTTAATAAAAATTGCTTTATGCTTCCAAAATACCAAAAGTTTCTGCAAGTCAAAACTGGAGATACCAAAGCACCTCTCAGCATATATTAAGGTACCTCACTCTGTGGGTTCTGAAGCTATCTGTGGCTTCCTGGTTGCCCAGTCACATACTTTGTACTGAACAGTGCGCATTAACAGCTAGTCTCAGATCTTCCAGGCTGAAATTTTGTCTCCATCTTAGGAAATTAGATGACCTGTTGGCACTCACACGCAGTGCTACAGAGTTGGAAGTCAAGTCCTAATTTTATTGGGGAAATTTGAGTTTTGAGATTCTGGTTACTCTGTGAATTCTCAGCCCTGGGTCTCCCATACAGACTGCCCTGCTTCCGGATGCAATGCCTGCAAACAGCCTTTTCATTGCCTTCCGTCAGTTTTGACATAGATTTCTGTTTTTTCTTTTCATAATGTTTACATCCATAGGTTTAGCTTAGGATTTTATTGAAAGAAAATACACGAACAAAAAGCATTCATAACTATATCATCCACTATTCATATATATACATATATATTCATATATACATATATATATATATGTATAAACACAAAGAGATTAGTCAGTACCATACTACCAATTTCAACTTGGTGCAGTATAGATTCAATTTTTTTCCTTAATGCCATCTACAAATATATACCAGATTCTGTTGTGAAATGATTTCATATTTGCAGCAGTTGAGTCATGCTATAGAAAGAGGAAGAAATAATTGAAATGTAGTGAACATTTTGTTCCTAGTATTTCTTTCTTAACGCTTCCTTTTTGCATAAGTAACCATGGAGTATTAGCTGCCACAGCTGTTTCTCATGCATGTTTTAATTTTTTTTATTAAGTATTATTTGTTGGCATAGATCAGATTTCATTATTACTGTGAATACTCATTAAAACACGCCCTGTGCCATTCCGAGGCTGGCATTTTCAAAAGTTCATGGCATTGGCTTAACTCTGGAACAGTGACCTAAGTAGGAAAGGCTCCCATTGGCTTCCTTTCCATGTTTATAAACAGTTTTTAGTACTGTGTGTAGACACAGACAGTAACATTAGCCCTAAGGACAAGCATAACCAGCTAATACAATTTTACAGAAAAGATTTGTAGAGATGACAAAACAATGTCCATTATTTGTGGCAAAATCATTACTTAAAAAGAAAACAGCAAACTTTTAACTTTAAGTAAAGTAAAATACACCAGTAACACTTTACTTTTAATTTTTCTTAACTGAGTGCTGACCAAATGCAATCTGCTCACAACTACCTTGAAAAGTTTTAAGATGCCTGACGGTGTCTAGAATCATGCTAGTTAAAATACACCACTTTCAAATAACGTTCAGTGGGTCATTGCAGAGAAATCCTGATGTCGTGCTATCACACTGCCAGGGTTTTGTAGGCACAGTACTTACAGGCTGCGAAAAAGAAAATGGGCCCAGGACATAGCAAATAATGCTATCTGTGGCCCCGTCTTAATGCTTCTGGACTACAAAATAGTCACATGTGCTGGCTTGAAATGCGTTAGCGTGGTTAGCGTGCTTGTTAGTCAGCATTAAGAAAGCTGTCATGTGAATCTAATTTGGCTGAGATTGTATGAAAATACTGATATGCCTGTGAAGAAAGAGCTTTAAAAATCTTTCAGAGGAAATGGATGAGGAAACACAGTAACATATACAAAGTAAGTCTAGAAAGGCACATCTTGACCTTTTACTCATTCTTTTTTTTTTTCTTTTTCCTAAATATAAGCAAAGGTTACCCAACAACATCCACAACTTGATTAACAGAAATACATTTCACATAGCTCATAATTTCCTTGTGGAACTCATTACTGCAGGTTACAAAAAATACCAGACATAAGCAGGATTCTGGAAAGAATCAAATGTTTTTGTGGATAAGAAAAATATCTGTATGATTAACCATATCTAGGAAAATATGTCCATTTCACTTAGATAATAAATAAATTACGCTGATCATTTCTGCTGTGGATGGGTTATTCTATATCTGCTAATTGACAGTTTACTTATATCTTATTTTCTTTATCTTTCTGGTCCTCTTCCAGCTGCAACCTACCACCCTTCCTGTCACTAATGGCAGTAGTGAAATACAGTTACATTAATGTCAGATTTGTTCTCCCACCTGCTCCCTATGAATCCTTTCTTTCTCCATTAACAAACGAAAAAACTTCTGGGATCTGTTGGTCATCCGGGAGCTGCTGCACCACTGGCTCCCAAACCATGAGGCATGCTTTGGGGGTGAGGTATAAGTTCATTAATAGTGAAGTGTAATGTGGCTTCCCTGGCTCTGTAATGGGGTTACTTAGCTTTTCTGGCTCTGAACTGGCTCCAGCGTGGTGTGAAACAGGACTGAGAGGGCTCCCCTACAAAAACACTGAGAACCCTCTTACAGAGCATCTTTCACTCGCTGCTCAAAGAAATAGATTTAGGATTAGGTAGGGCATTAGTCTGATAAAATATTACAGTGCAGTGTCCTTCCTTGCGTCTTTGCTGTGTGCTTGTTAGCAAGATGGTTCCAGGAAGTAACGGCTAGAGAAATGAAAGTTTAGTTTTAATGAAGTATAAAATGGGTTCATAAAGTGATTTTCCATCTTTTGAAATCTGTGTTCTAATTTCGGGTGTAATTTTCTGTAACAGACATTCTCCTCCCTCTCTCTAGCAGCCTTTTATTCATGAACATGAAAATTTTATGTGCTCATGATCTGTCAATTGGCATAAGATATCTTACGTAGCCAAACTGGAGTAGTGACAAGATTCAATCTCGTGTACTTCCTTTACTTTTCGGCAATTCCATTAAGCAGATTTCATGATGTGGTGCAGCACATGCTGAATGCCAAACTTGCACAAGTACATGAAGCTACGCTTGTAAAGAAAGATGCTTTACAATCTTAGAAAACTCTAAAGAACGTGGCAGGCATTAAGCAGGTGCTGCACTGCTGAGTGGGATGGTCAAGTGAAGAAAAGCCTTCAAAGAGGAATAGCTTCTCACTTGCAAGCTTTTTGCAGTTTATGGGCTCATGTTTTGTGTCACTTCCGGTTATCTCAGCTGAGTTTCCAAGCTTGGAAGAAAAATCTCACATGTATTTGAATAGATGATTTTCTATTGAAAGCTGGAATATTCAAAGCTGCTGGAGACTCTAATCAAAAGTTGGAGAAGGAGGGTTGTTCAGTAGTAAACATATAACACTGAGGTTCAATAGATGTCCTTCTTTCTCAACAGACTATTAACTGTGTGAATCATCAAGGGCTATGTGAGACTTGCATGCTGAACCAACTGATTTGCAGGTGCTTCTCCACTTGGTGAAATCCACAGGTCCTGTACAGGTACCTGGGTTCTTCACTGATGCATGGACAGAATCGGATGTCCTAAATCAATACCTGAAAGATGGGACGCAAAGCTAACTAGAAAACATGTAAAAAGTCATCTAGAAAATGCTGAGAGGCAGAGTAGAGTCATTGAGTCCTATAGGATAATTTCTGCTGATGTTCTGTCTCAGAACTAGAAAATTTTGCTTGAAAAAATAAGTAAATAAAAACACACAAAAAACACTAGCTCACTTAAACCAAAAGCCATAGCACTCATGAAAAGAGAGCTTGCTGATGAAGTGATGTTGCATTTCCTAGTGGGTTCAGATGATTAACCAGTCAATCAGTCATGCCTGGCTGTTTTCTAAATTTATAATGCATCTGACTTGAGTTCTTTACCCATAGAATACAATTTCCTATTTCTCTGTCTGGTCTGATAACAGCTTGCGTGATAGACACATATTCTACTTGGATAAAATGAAGGTGCAGAGTTGCAGAAAGGCTTTAGAAACCAGTTTTTAATAAAAAGCAACAAGTAAGACTATTCTGGCTAATTGCATAGTGACACTTTTGTCAAAGAGTGAATCTCTAGTGGTTAAAGCACGCACTGGGAACCTTATGCTTTTGAGTCTGCACTGACCTACTTTACAGTGTTGAATGAATCACTCAGTTTCTCTTTAGCTTTACCATCTCGCAGTAAGCTGCCTATGAAAATGCAGGATTGTAATACTTTTCTTTTGGTCCATTTGGATTTTTAAAGAGTCGACTGGTTTTGTTTTGTTTTGCTTCTTTGTTGAGATAACACAACCCACGTATGTAGCATTTTTATAAATAATGTATTACATACTTTTATAAAAATGTTTCCTTTATTACAGTACTTGGAGAATTTTGTAACTGAACTATTTATCTGGAGTGCAGAAACTTGAGAGTCCTTATACCTTTTAGATTTTTCCCTCCTTATGCTGAATTTTTTAAAAGAAACGTAAAAAAAAGGGCATTTGTCCAAAGATTTTTTTTTTTTTTACTTACAGCATGATCCTTACTAGTTGCACCTTGACATCTTGCTTTCTATTATGACATGTGTCTTACTTCAAACTTTTGCTTTCCATGATACCTTGTTACTCCTCAATCCTCTCTACTCCTTTGATTTGAGTGCAATGGCAACTGGTCTTAGGACAACTATAATTTGTTGAAGAGCACCAGCTGAAATAGATAGGCTATTTCCAGTTGAATCTGCTTGGTAAGTATAATGTCTAGAAGATGTATCCACTTATAATCTGCTTAAATTCTGGTATCTTTCTAGACTGAAGAAGGCCTTTTCTCTCTCTTCATTGCATTCCTTGCTTTTTCTGTGGGCTCCACCAGCATTTCCCCATATTTTGTTAATTCTTTTCCTGAAAACGCTTTCCAGCGTACGCTGATGCTACTTCTCACTTATGGCTTATCTTCAGTCAATGCCATTTGACTCCCTTTCTTCTCCATTAAATCCATGCAGCTAACTCAATTTGTTTTCTTTCATGTCAGCTCAGTTGCCAAAGTAGTCTTTTTGAGTATCCGAAGGTTGTCTGAAGCAGCTATCTTACCTTGGAAGGTTAGCAACATGAGATGATTTCTCCTTCAATCTTCCTTCCTTTTTTTCTTTTTTTTTTTTCTTTTTAATCTTCCTGGAGCTCTGTCTTGCAGCCCTCTCTGGACAGTCCATAAACCAGAAGCACTGTCTGGAAGAATATAATACAGAAAGTTAATAGACAAACTGGCAACTTCTGCCTGCTTTTTTGTGCTTTGCTGAAGCCTATCTCAAAAAAGACTATTGAAATCAGATGAGTCATTTACTAATCCAAGATAAGAGAAGGAACTGGCTTCAGAAAATTCAGGCACCTTTGTAACAACAACAAAAAAAAAAAACTGCCGCTCCACCCAACTAAAATAAACATGTTCCACCTAGCACGTATAGATTTTTTCCCCCACATTTTTTTGCATGTGAACTATGTGCCATTATTTGACTGCAATATCAATCTCATAAACTGTAGCTTTTTATCAAGCGCAAAAACAAGTGATACCTACTTCTCCAAAATTGGGAGGTCATTTCTTTTCCCAGTGACATGAAATATTCTACAGTTCTTTTATTCTGAGCTGGCTAAAATCCATCTCCTTCTTATGGTATCCTGTTTTGTCTATACTCCTACTCAGAGGTATTTCACTAGCTTATCTCCTTTCATTATTGTTTCAGGGGAGAAAGTGTTGCCAGTTGCCAGTTGATAAAATAAGTGAATGGCAGCAACCTACAATTTTATGAAAGAATCTGGTTTTAAAATTTAAATGTGGCTGGCGTCACTTATCTTCGTATAGCTTCTGCCTATGTGGAAAAAAATCTCTCTTTTTATAACCGCTTGTCAGTTGAATAATAGAATGGGGGGAGCCAACTTTAAAGACATGGCTGATTGGTGCGATTGAAAAGGGCTTTACAATTAGAGTTCTGGCAGAACACAAAAAAGAAATTGTCTGGCCATGAAGAACGGAGCCTACTTTAGCATTCCCTTTTCTCAGCCAGATAGCATGCATCACTGTTCATGCATTCTCTTGACATTGAATAGAGGACTTCAGAACTACCACCCCAAATTATCCCTTACTGTTTCGTTCCATTTGTGATATTTGTTTGGGGGAGGAAAAAAAAAATCTCTGTTACTGACTGTAATGGCATGTGGCTAAATTCCATTCCATTTATGCACTTAATCTCTTAAGCTTGTTTCCCCTCCCCCTCCTCGATATTGCAGCACACGTTTTACTTTGATTAACTCTTTTTATATGATGAGAAAAAAGACAGTTCTTCTCTTACTCTCATCTTCCCTCCCTTCCCTTTATTTTATTTCTTCCTCCCCCCCCCCCCCCCCGCCCCGCCCCCAGACAGCGAGTATGTGAATCAAAAGAGGAAGGAAGCCCTTGCAGGTGTGTTTTGGATTACAGTGACAGAACAATAGGGCTGCCTTCAGCTAACTCCATACCTATCCACAGCGACTATTTGTTCCCTTGTCTCCAGCGTTATACTGGAGACTGCACAATATACTTGGTGCTGAGAATAGGCTTTCAGTTCCATTTGAACTCTTCTATACCACGCAATCAATGTCCTAGATTTTATTTATTTATTCTTAAATAGTGATCCATACCAGTGTCTCCAGGCATAAAGAAATAACAGAACACATACAATGGCAAGGTGTGTTTCACGGACCTGAAGATAGGAGTCGGGGAGAGAGGAAAGATGCTGGTAATGGCACGCATTTGACTCCTCCTAGCATGTAAAATGAAAATGCTAAATATTTATTTTATATTTCCATAAATCTTGCAAATTTAACAGCACTCCTGTCAAGGTAGCTTTCATCATTTTTATACTATATGTTTTTAAATAGCTGTTATATATAACAACTACTAAAAGCTTAACAGTGACATTTCTTTCCAGACTGAAATACTTACTGTTTGTAGTTACAGTGCTGCTCATTAGGGCTATTTTTATCCTTTCTTTTAAAGAAGTAGAAAAGTGTATGAAGCTCCCAAATCCTGACAGTAGCTGAGGAAAGAGAAGAGAAGGGTCAGCTTTAGTTCTATTCTTTTTTTTCCCCTACCCAACCTATTTTATGTAGAAAACTCATATTCCAACAAAGTGCTTTTTTTTCCCTTGAAAGGAACAACATCACTGATTACCATGGGAAAAATCAATATTTTTGTTACAGTAAAAGTCATAGAACTTATGAGCAACATCTCGATTTGTGGAGGGGGAGAAGTAAATATTTAAAGCCTGAGGGTTTTGATGAAAAATCAAATTTTTCCCCATAAGAGAAAGAATGTATTTTTTTAACAGCTCTTCTCGTGAATTTTGTAAATTGCTCATGGCTTGCTACAGCCCTCTAAGACAGTGTGAGATGGTTGGCACTGTTGGCCACATTCCCTGATCCTAACATCTCCTATGCAACATCTCCTATGCCACGAAAGGGGTCTTCTGCTGCTTGAATTTTCAAATTATGCTACGATTATTTTGTGGAAAGTCTAACTCGTTAGCATAATCTGAGGACAAATCTGCGTTTTGAATTATGGCAAACAATAAGACAGATTCATCTTTTACACTTTTGAATTGAGGACAATGTGATTGATCTGAAAGGCATCTCGTGGGGAAAGGTATCTTACAATGGAAGCACTCTAGCCTTGCTCCAGCATCACATCGAAGGCTTTCCCAATAAACACAGCTATAAATCAGTTAATAAATGAGAAAAAAAAACCTCATCTGAGCTGGGAAAACAAAGGCAATAGAAGTATTGGTGGCCATCTTATTTTCATGTGTGCTGTTGCTTTGCATGTTGGTGTGGTTTAACTGAGCTAATCTGTTGGGTCATCTTTTCTTTTATAGATTAACATAGATTTATTTTTATGCCACAACCAGTGAAGTCACAATATAAGACCAACTTCTGCGCCAGCTAAAACGATGCAAGTTTAATTATCTGGTTTCACTGCTCTCAGTGCATCAGCTTTATGTTGTTCAACCTGAGACAGCTCTGGACCAGAAATGCAAATGTCTGGTCATCGGAGGTTTACTCTCAGGTCTGGATATCCACTCCTTACTCCCCTCCTCCTTCCTCTTTCAAATCTAGGTCACCCCAAAGAGACAGAAACACAGGCAGCTGGAATTGCTACCCGCTTCGCAAATTTGGGCCCAAGTGTGTAATGAAGGATGATTGCACTACCTGGTGTGAGCAAAGGAATTTATCTCAGCGATATGTTATTCTCCTTGGTGCACAGCTGAGACGTCTTTGACTCACTTCAAACTCTGAGCGCTTCTTATTGCTCTGTGTACGATCACTGGGCTCCTGTCACCTTTTCAAGCACGCTTTTTTAATGCAATAGTCTTGTAAAGAAGTTATCCCCCATGAAAGTGGTGAGACAGGAAGGTAGAGTAACAGAAAAAATGCAAAGGCAAGTCTAATCTTCATTCAAACTTGTCTAACTCACCATGAAAGTGACCTTTGCTCTGATCTGGAAGACCGTTTCTGTTAACCTGTAAATTTTATTTCTCTGAAGGACAAGGGAGGTGTTTAACTATAAAGGTTTTCACTTAACAGTAGCATTTCTATGCTGGAGCTCATAGCAAATTTTAATCCGTCTGCAAAGCTGTAAATCCTCTCCCTCCTATGTAAATTTCTGCACAGTTTAAGCTTTCCTTCCGTGACAGAATTCATTTTCCTCTGGTTTTGAATCAGAAATAGTATTTCCGGGACCTTGAGAGGTCAGCTAGTCCAATTTCTGTCCCAGCTCAGGCTCGGTTTTAAGCCATTCCTGACAGTGTTTTCGACTTTTAAAAAACATCAAATAATGTCTCTATGTCTGTAGTTTTCTTAGGAAATCTGCTTATTAAATTATCCTTAAAACTAGAAAGTGTTTTTTAATGCCTCTTCTAAATCTCTACCTTCCTATGATCAGCAAGAGTGCAATCTTCCTGAGTCTGCATAAGGGAAAGTAATAGCTCCAAGTGAGCAATGATCTATCCTGTTCATCCCAACGGAGGGTTCATTCTGAAGCTTAAGTGGGTGATCAGCTAAACCTAGAAGCTGCTGACGGCTTCAGTTCTGCCAGTTTCGGCAGGAGCATCATGCTAATGTGCTTATCTGTGCTTGTTAGGTGCTGGTTAGGAAGGGAGTATAAAATAGACCCTAGTGAATTTGATCTTTCTCCCACCTATCAGTGTTTTTTTTTTCTCAGACTTCTGCTGAGGAGCTGTTTTGCCTTTCATTCTTGGAAAATTAGGTAAATAATTCTGAAGCAACAAATGAATGTCATTTCATGTGTTTCTGAATAGAGGCTTAAAAATTTGGTGCAACACAATTTTTTGTTTGTGTGTACACAAATAAACCCACTTTGTGACCATAATAAAAATAAATAGTGTTCCTATTATTTATCATCATAATCAAAGGAAAGGAGTTTCTTATTTTTTTCTGGAATGATTTATCCTTCTCAATTCCAAGCACAAAAGAATTTATAATAAATAATTTAGACTATTTATGTATTCTGCAAGACTAGATCTTTTCTTCAGAGATTCTTCTTCAGTATCTTTGGGAAAGTACTTTTTTGTCTATTATTGCACAGAGAATAGGTCAGGCAAACAACCGATCATCTGAAGAAATGGAAGGAAAGAATGGAAGTTTTTCCTCATTATCTTAATTTCTCACTAAAAAACCTCTTCACTCTGTTTATTGTTAATAAAAATGTTAAATTTGAGTGGATTAATACTGATTATAGTCTGAACTGTTTAAGGAATCTTGACCCAAAGTAGAACTTTATCTGTCATTAATTTGAATTACTTCCACTTGTGTCAGCACTACTTAAAAGGAATCAATGAAGGTTTCTGAAGAAAAAGCCTTGTCATCTACTCCCAAATGGATTAAATTAATTAAACCGCTGCAGCCAAAGCTATGACATGTCTTATATATTGTTACTTTTTATGGATTTGCCGCTCACATTGATTGGGTTGAGAAGATGGGCTTTTCTAATAGGACGAAAAGGATATCTGTTTTTTTGTCTGTTTGATTTTTAATGTATTTGTACAAATTAATGTCAAGGGGATAAACAGTAGAATTGTCCTAGCTGAGTGTGCAAAGACCTTCACACCTTCAAAAGAGAGGCAGCAGAAGATATTTTGCAACTTAATCCATAAGTTCCCAAAACCACAACCTGTGGAAGATAGCTCTTTCATGAAGTGTGTTAGTGTTTGGAGAAATCCAACCCAGTTTGGCTGGAGATGTGCTCACAAACAGAGCTTATTCTCCTCTGAGCCACTATAAGGGAAGGAACTAGTAATTCTGTACATGTTACAATTGATAGGGAAAATGTCTACTAGCTTAAGGTAACTTGTGATGTAGAGCTTTAAGGAGATGCACACAAAGGCTAATGTTAGCCCAGTGGAGTTAATCTCCCTGGGCTCCTTTCATAATTGGAGAGAAAGGCAGTCTGGATGGCTGCCTGAAGGAGTTCAAGTTGAAATCCTTCTCTGAGCCTCCCCCGGCGACCTCTCTCATCATTGAGGTGATGACAATGAGTTAGACCTCAGGCCTCACACCACCAGGCTTAAACTAGTCTTTGGGAATATACTCATGGATTGCCATCGTGGGATGGGAACATGCCACACTATTCTATAGCTGAGCCACACTTGGTCATTAATGGCAAAGCCAGGTTTTCATCAGAGGTTTTATGTGAACAGCCCTACTGGAACCAGCTGCCTTTTTTCCATGGCTGATTCCTGCCTTACTATATACCTGGCACACAGTCCTGGCTGCAGCTGCATGGCAGGATTTGATGAACCAAAGACCTCCAGCTACAGTGTGACAGATCCTCATGCAGGCTCCTCACCCCCACTTCTGCTCTGCTGGCAGTGAGATGGGGATTGGGAAGAGCAACCTCCTCAGGCTCCCCGTCCTTGCCTGCTACGATTTGGTGGGCGTCCTAAGGGCATGGGGGCTAGGCTAGCGGCCATTGTGCAGCTCACCCAGCACAAATTCACCTTGGCCCTTGGGGAGGCTGTGGAGTGCAAGCAGAAAGAGGAAGCAGAATCTGGTTGACTGAACAGCAACAAGCATTTCTGTTATTCTTGCAAAATCAGGACCTCGTTATCTGTTCCCAGGCTATAGGAACAGGCAATCATTTGGCAGGCATCCAAAAACATGTGCCTAAATCCCCACGTACAGAACGTAGTAGAAAGAACATCTTGATCTCTGACTCAGACACTTAGACAATGAAAGCAAATTTAAAAGAAGTTATTAATAATTAATAATTGAGTATATAACAGGCATTAGGCCTTATCACCATTTACAGGGAAGACTGATCTTAGTAAAGATGCCTAGAGTTGCACAAAGGTGCTGTAGCATAACCGAAAGCCTGTTAAATTTTCCCAACTAGTTTTTTTAAATGCATTCTTACCTCTTGAATTTTTTTCAGGGGAAAAAAAAAATATCTGCAGTCCTGGAATGCCTTGCCAAAGATAACGAGAAAGAAGAAAATACGAAAAAAGAAAAAGAATGTAAATGTCTACTTTAATTATTTCTGTATCTTTCAACTAGATAGGTTTGCACAGTTAATTGCAAAAATGATTAAAACAAATGCTATTAGTCACCATTTAAATCCTTTTTAGAATAGGAGAAATGTTGATAACGGGAATAAGCTTATCCTAGGCCAACGTATTTTACCAATAATAGATTTACTGACTGGAAGGTAAACGAGGGAGCAATAATCTGAAGAGCTGTTAGAAAGCTGCAGCAGAAGGGGTGGAGGCTGTGTGGACAGCCTGAAGGGAACTGGGGGCTGAGGTTTCCTGGGTTTTAACCGTCTCTTTTTACAGAGGATGACTTGCGTCTGGAAGAAATTTGTGGTCAATTCCTAATATTGTGTGAATTTTCAGTGGTAAGACAATATTAACAAAGTGAAGGTAGCATCAGTGCAGTAGTATAAGGAAATAGTGAAGGAAAAGATATCAGTTATCTATGTATGGAAAACTGAGAAACTGTTTCTTTGGGAACAAGTTATATTACTATTGTTGAATCTGTGGCTAGTATCTTAGCAGATAGGGAAAGACACTTTAATAAAGCTTTTGATCCTGATTCCTTCTCTGCAGAGTGGTTCAGGTCTTTTAGCTGCAAACTTCTCTCTGGAAGTGGAGACCCTCCAGAGTTTCCCTCCAGCATGAGGCCTAAGTGATCAAAGACATGGGTAAGAGTGTCTCCTCAGTGTATTTTACTATTTTTGTTTCCGTTTCTTCCACTATATTCTATTTTTCTTCTATGAATGGGTTGATAAGCACCTAGAAAACGTCTTTAGCAATGCTTTTATCAGTGTCACGTGTAATTTGGTCATGCTAATTTTCTAAAGCCAACTGTAAATTGAATTATAGCAGGAAGAGAGACATTTGTAATGTTGTAAATATAGGCTGAAATATTTGATTTTTTTTGTTTTATTTTGCTTTTCTGATTACTTTCACAGGTTGAACACTGAGTGAGTGATATTCATTGCTGTAAAAAATTGGCTTAAACGGCCTATTAGCTGCACAGGCTTTCTGTTGGCTTTTTACCAACTTGTCCATGTCGTGTAAAACACTAAAGGAATCAGTGGATCAGCAACTGATATAAGTCCTCAAAAGTATTCTTGGTGTTTGTGTGGCTGATATTGAACAACATGCAGATTTTGTTTTCCCTCAACTTAGCCTTCAAGCGCCACAAACATTTTTTAATTAATGTTTATGGTTTTTGGCATTCTCCAAGCAGATCAATAACATCATACAGTTTTTAACATTATTTCTGGGAAAATTGCTAATACTTTCAGGACATTCTGAGGGAGGAGTCTGTGGGTTACCAGGTTGTTTATCCATTCACTGTGAAGGCACAGGGATGAAAAACAAGCCAAACTTGACATTTTTGGAGACTATTGTGTTGTTTGTCTCATAGAGAAAATGAGGCTGACATTTTAAAGTATGCAATGAATGGTATGTAAGTAATGCTGTGCCACTGATTTACTGTGCAATCAGCCAAAGTGATCTGTTTGATTTCACAGACAGCAATTTCGGGAGAAATGGTCAAGGCCATAAACAAAGGCACGACAGAACCCCCTAACAAGCTAGTAGGCTTGCAAGGATGAATTAAAAAATATTAGGAAATATGTTGTGGTATTACTATCTTTCTTCCCCAGTGCTAGGCTGGTAGTTTAGGAAGAGTAGGAGCAAGTGTGGAAAAGTTTCTTTATATACTCCTACCTGTACCCTTACTGTCCTTCTCACGGGGAAGCCAAAGGGGTTGCTAGTCCGAGCTTGTGATTGAATGTATCTCCGTTATTCTGTAAGAATATTGATTTAAACGATATGAAACATCTGGTAGCTAAGAGATGTCCAATGGCAATTAAACTAGATTAACTTATTTTTGTTCTAGGTGGAAGCTTCTTGGGTGAGATTTTTGCTTTACTTTGTCTGGAGGAAGAAAAAGGAAGTCGAGAAATTTATTATCATCTTCCCTGTCATGAACAACTTTACTTCAGACGCGCTGCCACAAGTTTTCCCGCTAAGGTTCTTCAGCTTTTCACTGGATAGGTGTGATTTTTTTCATTTTTGCTCCTTTTTCATTTTTCTCCCCTTTGTCCTGGCATGGTGCTTACACTGAATGGAAAGTACAGAAAGTAGTAGAAACGGCACCATCATTTTTAATTAAAGTACTCCTGCTTCACACCACTTTCAACTGACCTCTGCAAAACAGTGGTTTCTAAGTATTTCCACGGGCGAGGCTACTTTTGGTTGTACTTCCAGGCTCGTGACTCTTTGTCTTGGTGAACTCCCACTTCCAGAAGTGAGTTGCCTTCAAGCCTGTGTGGAGACTGCTGTGAGAAGGGGTCTAGCCGCATCCCCTCGCCCCTTGCTGTTGCAGCCCTAATTCACGACTTGCAGCGCTGTGTCTCACTCCCAACCGTGCAACTATAACAGCCTAAATGTTCATTATCACCCTGCGAGCTGCTGACGCATCTGAGATTTTAAATCTGCGTGAAAATACCTCCAGCTTGGAATTTTTTGGTATTAAAATGAGGAGTGTTAGGAAACATTATCAGCAACTTCTTACCTCCACCCGAAGCCGTGTTTGTGAGTAGGAAGTGTGAATCCGTTTGGATGCCAAACACGCGCGCGCACATGCACTCCCAGTGAATCTTAATTAAGGAATACGCCACCAGCCAGTATAGATTTATTTTTCTTAAATATATTCCAGAAAAATCTAGCAGGTTTATAAAGATTACCATGCCATTAAGTCATAATAGTAGAACAGAGTTCTTACTGAACCAGAAAACAAGCAAAGGAATAGAGGCAGAGAGATGACAGCCTGCTGTGAAACCAATAGTTACAGATTGGTTTCCTCTAGTCGCAGTTACCTTTAACTGCTTTAGATTCTCAACAGCTTTTCATTAAAAATCTCCATGTGGCCTTTTAAAAAAGGAAGTGCATGATCTCCTTATTTTCGCAAATGCAGGTACAATGTGTATAATACTAACTCCAGATTGGTAAATTGGTAGATTGTTATTTAATATCTTTTAGGGGGCCAGTTTCTGTACAAGACTAGTCTGGTTTCCAACAACATAAGAAAAAGCCACACAGTGCAGTTATTTTTCTGATATTTGTGCATCTTGTGATTAGAGCGGATGGAAATTTGTTTCAATTATTTGATAAGCTTTTTAGTTTTTTGTTTATTTTTGTTTTTGTTTCTGGGTGGGGTTTGATTGTGTTTTTCTTCTTCTTTTCTTAGGGGAGGGGTGTCAGATAGGAACTTCCCCAAGAAACATTCCATTTTAAAATTAAGATTTTACTGAAAATGCTTTGTTCTCATCCACATTCTTTGAATTTTGGGTTGTCAATATATTCAGAATATTCAGATTGGAGTTTTCATATGTTTTGGTATATAAATTGCATATTTTTGAAGGTTTATTGGCTTGGGCTTTTATTTTCAAAGTACATGTTTTTATTTATGTCCTTTTTCATGAAAAAAATAGTTCCTGATCAACCTCAAGAAATTATTCTTTCATTAGATGTCAAACACTCTTTTCGAAGGTATTCCCATAAAAGTCATCACTGATGCTCAGCACTGCATAACATTTGGATATGTTCCAATTATTGTTCACTGCTATTCAAGGAAGTCTAATGGAGGAATTTTCAGTCCAGACAGCATTGCCACAAAAAGTATGTAATGCAGTATTTCTGGAAATAGCTCTTACTCAGAGATTTCCTCAAAACTGTGTGAGGCTAATCTTTGGTTAAACAATCACAGATGTAGTAGCTTACCTAAACAAGCTAATTCCGATGTTACAGAAATTGGACAGTAATGCTCAGAAGGAAATCATCCGTACTTAGCAGGATTTATGGCATGGAAATTGCTGAACACTTCATAGTGTGCTAGTTTGTGACCTGGGGTTCATAAGTACAAAGGAATTACAAAGATGTACGATAATAGAGGATAATAATTTAATTTCTGAGGTTGTCTGAGTAGATATAAAGTTAATATCTCATCTCTTCTTCCTCCACCTACTCACCCACAAGATTAAATTGGGTCATGAAGTGCTGGAAATAAGGAATTGCCTAATAGTTATGGACATCATTCCCAAAATTATGTCCATGGGAAGAATAAGGCTTGAAGAGATATCAGCCTATGTGGTGAATCAGACACAGCTATAGTTCCTAGTTTGGGCAGTCAGGCAAGATGCGAGCTAACCGCGGAGCTCCCAGCACTTACAGTTGCAGAAGTGACCTACTTTGTGTGGGTTGATTCAACTCCTGGAATACAATATTCTTTAGGAATAGAATTCATACAGAACTCTAAATGTCTGGGCTAAGGCTTTGGCTTATATGTGTATATCTGGGTAAATCTACTAAAAAAAATATCAGTTTGCATCTGACCCTTCGTATTTCTTCATCTCAGCACCTGGTGTTCCAACACTCTGTTTAAGCTAAGAAGTAGTCCTCTGTGTGAAGTATCACTCTTTTCTATTGATTTCAAGGTGTTTTGTATCTCAGCCATACTCATCAGCCCTATATAGAAAGAAAACTCAATTCAGGAAGAATTCTAGAGCACAGAGCTCTAGTCTAACCACCTTGTGAGCTTGTGCAAAAACACAAATAAATTGATTTTTGTATGCGTGTATGTTTGTCTAACCTTATCCCCACTGCGTTTTGAACTAACATCATCAGCAATTTGCTGCAGCTACTCTAGCTTGACAGAAACCCAGGCCTGTCATTGAGATTTTACAGTAGAGCTGCTCTAGAGATCTTAATGCTTCCTTGTATTAAGGTCCTTATTATCTCTGCTAACTTTTATTTACCCCACATGTCATAATGCCCTCTGCTAGGCTAACAGCGCGAGGGACATTCAGAGCCCACAATGCTCTTTTGTAGGCTTGTTCAGTAGAAACGTCAGGGCAAATCTTCAAAAAGCAGTATTCAAAAGAGAACTGTAGAAGAAGCCTGAGAAATGCAAATCCTATTTAAATAAGGAAATGATGTTCTTCGGTGATCTCAGTACGACCAGCTTGAGCAAGCCAGGAATGCAAATGAAATCAAAAGACATACAGTCTGGCTTGACTGGCAAGAAAACTGTATGTGTCATGGAAATACTGTAAATGATAATGAATCAGAATGCCTCAAAGTTTTGACCTGAAAGGGATCAGCGGGGTGTGATTCGGGCCAGGATACCATTGGTTCTGGTCCGCTGAGATTACTTAGCAAATAACCCATCCTGCCAGTAATGTTTGTGAGCACAACCAAACCAAAGCAAAGTCAGAATGAAAAAGAAAAAAAATTCCTGACATTTATGCCCCTACAGCTACTGTATAAACTGAACTCATTATATCATCTTTTCTTTTTTTTTTTTTAAATGTCTGTCTCTCTCATTCAGAATAGGCCTCTGAGGGCTGTTGCTGTATTTATCCAGCTACGGGGCCAGATGCATGAATTCCAACTCTCTCATCAAGAGTGTATAAAACACTGAATGAGAATGGGAGGAACCAATCAAATACTGTGGGCAGAACTGGATTCCATCCTAATTTGCTACATACCCTCGCCTAATTGATGAAGAAAGAATGGCAGAGAATGAATTGATACGAGAGGATATAAGTGAGATGCCTGAATATCTTTGAGGCAGTTTCTCTGTTAATAATACAAACAGCAACAATTACAGTTTCTGTTGTTGTTTATTGCTGTTCCATTGCTTATCTTTTACTGCTGTACCCACTTCTAAATCAAAGATCTCATTGTGCAAGGCAATATGCAGATAAATATCAAAGAAGCAGTTCCTATCCAGACATTTAGATATCCTATAATGTTTACTGTACACAACATTTGAACAGAACAGCCATTTTAGTGTACAAGGGCTAAAGACTCACTTCAATTGTAATAAAAATACCATTATAAGCCATTACATAGAGAGAATCATCTGTGTATAGTGCTTGAAAAAGACAATCAGCATATTAAGTTGTCATATTTCGCTACCCAGTTTGTAACTATTTGTGATGGTGTGATGCATTCCTTGAAGGAGTTTATCAGTTTAGTTTTGGAAGGGAAAAGAGCTGTATCAGAAAAACAATCTTAGTAGTTATATTTTCATAATGTTTTGGTAGCTATGATCAAAATAAAGTTTACACATTGTTTCAGAATTGCTCTTGTACAAGTACGTTAGCTGTAAAAGTGAAAGCTACTAAATATGTTTGTTTAGGTTGCCTAATTGAGCAAAATGTGTAAGAAACCAAAAAGATAAGGAAACACATTAGAATTTCAAAGTCTCCATTTAAATAGCTAAATAAGCTGCTAGTAATTAAAAGAAATGAAATATGATAACATTTATGGTTATTTTAACTTTTATTAAAGTTCCTATTTACAAAAAAAAAAAAAAAAGCATCAAAGTCATGGAACAATAACAATTTCTGTCAGTTGAGGATCTGATCGATGATGGTTGGCTTGATGATGTGCTCCTAAACTGAAGGAATACAGAAATATCCTGTACACTACTTTTAAAATATTTAGTGATAAATAAAATATACTTTTTTAACATGGAATAATGCAATAATGCCTATTATGGAGACATTCTGATTATTATAAGTATCTTTGAAAAGGTGTGTATCAATTTATTCTAGAAGTAAATCTTAGATTTACTTAGATCTTCATAAGATCAATTGTGCAGTTTTCCAAGAGGAATGAATATTAAAGAGTTGATATTTCATACAGTGTCTGCAAAGACTAGAATAGCTTACCAGCGTACATCAAAGATTTAGCCACCTTAAGCTCCTACAAGAGAAGTTATTTTTTTCCACACTTGCACATGCTATGCATGCATAAGCAAGTAATCTTAAGCTGAGATGAAGGGGAGGTGAGGTATATCTGATGCAAGCAAAGACAATGTACAGATGAGAAAAAGCTATTTCATAGCATCTAGATGCCATTTTCACAGTTAAAAGATGTAGTTGAAAACATTTTGGTCTTAATGTAGGAATATTTTTTTGAAAACTCTTTCTCTATCTGCCCTTCCCCTTCTCCACTTTTAATTTAATAGTTGTGATTATATAATTAGGTGACACCCTCCTATAGATGGAAAGAGAATACATTTTCTATAAATTAGTTTTATTTGTCCTTAATTGCATTGCACATGTATTTAAATTAAATTCACAGTCAACAAAGTATATTTCAAGTGTTTGTTTCACAACACAGCCATCTGTAAGGATATTTAAGATCAAAATAAGTTAACGGATCACAGATAAGCTTGAGCAAATGAGGGACTTTCTCACTTGGGGAAAGGGATGCTGCTTGTAGTAAGAGAGAGACATTGCTGACAGCACAGTTGGCCCCTTCAAACTTTTAATAATCATTCCTTCACTCTGAAGGTTCTCCCCACATCAAAATAAATAAATCCCCATCCCCAAATAAATGGGATGATTCCAGCTGAGTCCTCTGAAACAGGGCCAAGGGCCTAAAGAGTGGCGTTTTGTAAAGGGCTCCTTCCTCTACTGGATCAGCCTGTGAGCACATAGGCTCTCTCAAAACCAGCTTTGGCCGCCCTGTCCTGCAGGGAAAAAATGCAAGGAGCATTTCTGATAGTTCTGTTGCTGAATATCTCACATACAAGAATTCAAGTTTTACTGAGGAAGTACAAGTCAGCAGCACCTTATAATGCAGCATTTAAAGCAGTCATCATGGGAGGCCTGGATCCCAGTCCCTGGGGTAAAGCCAACCCGTGCCTTTTATCTGGCAACCGTATGACGTGAAAAAGACAAACGTATTTGCATACAAAGATACAAAGCAAAACACGGGGTATGTTGAGACAAAGGAGTTGAGGTTTGTGAAATACTTTCATATGCAAAAAAAAAAAAAGCGAGATGTTTAGGCATTTGAACAGTTTCAGAACCGAGCTAGTTATCTGAGAACTTACTTACATTTCCGATGAAGGCACTTGAATTCCCTCCACAATCCCCTTCTAAGGAGGCCTTAGAAGCTGAACATTTTCAAGAGCAGTCGTTTTTTGCGTTCAAGTCTGGTACAACGTATTGGCAGTGCCAAATTCCTGCAGCCTTCCTAATTGTTCTGAGAGGTGGCAGAAGATGTTGTTCTAGGTGTCTCAACAGGGCAATCGGAAGCATCAAGCATAAATGAATACTTGTCCAGCTGCCCCTTGGAGTCTCTTTTTCAGCTGTTTACTAATCTTTGAAAAGCACTTGGAGAGCTATGATGTAAATCATAAATATAAAAAGGTTCTATTTACTGAGGAACTGTTTCGCGGACCATACATTTAAATGCTGGGCTATGATTTGGGCAGCCAGTGTCTCTGTACTATAAAAACTGAGAAATATACTAAAGCCTACTGCTGCACGTCTCATGGAAAAATGCTACTGCTGATATCTGAGTAAAAGCAGGTGACAACTACTGCTATAGCCTATTTGCAGATTTACAGCACTGTTGTTAGGCATTAGGTTAATGGAAGTCACGGTGTAGTGTCAGCCCGTGATTTGACACAGGTCCTGACGAGAAGATTCACAGATAAAAGCAACACTGGAGAGTTTGGTGGGGGGATGGCAGGGAGGAGTGTAGTGTTTGTCTATGTTTTAGAAATTAGCTTTTCATTCCTGGAAAAAGTCAATTTAAAAAGAGCAACCAAGCACAGCGGAAAACACAGTCAATGTCTCCAAAATTACAACAACTTCATCAGAAAAATTTATTCTTAATCCTTGTTTTTTTTTTAACAAGGGGGCACATTGGAACAAATACTGTTGTGACTCAACTACAAATCACTCATCTTTTTGGAAAGAAAAATGTTGATGTTCAATTCCAGCTTTAAGTAATTTATTGCAAATAAGTTAATGAAAAATTGTGTAGGGAGATCTTTCATCCTCATGAGATTCCTTCAATCTGGAAACTCAGCAATATTCTATATTCAGACAAAGGGAGAGGCAATGGTTTTATTCTCTTTAATGCTGACCATTTTTATGTCAGCGTTAGCACACTGTTATCAATATCATGTATAGTGATACACATCTGCACATCATACTGATTTCTCAGGATAGTTGGAGATGAATCACCTTCTAGAAGAAAGATTTGTTCTCCACCAATGAGAGACGGAGGCTAAATATCAAGCTTAGACCAGCACCTAACTTTTGCACTGCTGAATATAAGTGACATGAATTTAATCTTAAGTATATTTCCCAAGTCTGTGGAAGAAGGTGGTCTTTGGTTATAGTTTGTCCTTGTGCAGAATTTCAGAATAAGGTCTGCACATATTACACCTTATTTTGATGTTTTAATACATAGAGGTACATTGACACCTTGCTATTTGTCAAGACTGTCCAGAAGCAAATTTCACCTACAGAATAAAAATCTCCATTTAAATAGATGAAAGTTTTTTGCCATTTATTTGGCTGCAAACATGAATAGATAGAAGGCATGGACAGCTAATAACGGCTAATGATAGCAACGGATTGTGGTATCACAATGTAAAAAATTGTCACTCAGCAGTTGTTACTTTATCTGACAACTTAAAATGTTCATGGTTTTAGCGTATCCTGATTGGACTGGACAAAACATATTAGACTGAACTTACTAAACTAGAGTAACCCATTGAACTACAGTAACATGCTCTGTTGTGCTTAACTTTCCATACCAAGGGAATAGGTCGAGTTAGTCCCATCAATTAAAAATATCTTAACTGATTTCTCCCCTTTCAGATAGTTCATTTCAATACCACCTTTACCTTTAAAGGCAGATTTCCTTTTTACTGACCTCTGTTATCATTTTAGGTGATTCATTTAGTGAAAGAAGACTGAATCTTAAACATCGGGATCAAACTGATCATCTAATTTAATGTTATGCGGAGTGATGTGAAATTTACTGCTAATATAACGTTTTCCTTCGAAGCTTGAATGCTGTTTTCTTTTGAAACATCAAGATTTACATAACATGTTAAGGAAAAAAAAAATGTGCTTCTTTAAATGATATCTTCATTTAAAGTGTACAGAGGGGAAAAATAAATATATTTCTTCAAACAATTTCTTAATAGAAGGTATAGAAAGGACTACCTGACATTTCTAATGTAGATCTACTTCACACACATGGACTCTGCATTAGAGCAAAGCAAATAGCTTTTAGTAGTGGGACAGTTAGCTTACATCTTTTGCTGGTCTCAAATATATTTACCTTAATTTCTCTGGAAAGTATTTCTAGCAAATAATTTCCGGCATATAGAAGTCTCATGGGCAGTCTTTTGACAAAATGTGATATTGGAAATAAAGAAGCAGAGCTATACCGCATTGTTTGTCTTGCTAACTGATATATTATGAGGTATTGTCTCCAGTTTTTGGCCAAATAAATGTAACTCCTAGAAGCATATTGTAGATGAGGAATTTACGAATTGAAAACTGGCAACTGTTATCTAATATTTGCTGAAAAGCTACCATTTTAACTTTTCTTCCAGGAAAAATATATGCTAGAATATTTGTAGAGCACAAACACAAAGAAGATACATATAGATGAAATACACTGATTATTTTAATGCCTCATGGAAATGTAAGACTCTGAATAGATAGGAAGAAATATAAGGGAAACAAAACAGTGTTTTCTTCATCTGAACATCAAGAGAAAAACTCTCCAACTACTCTATGACTTTATCAAAGATGCTGTACTAACCAAACACTACAAGTGACTTTCTTATGTCACAGACAACACCGTGGTAAGAGAAAGTAACTAGAACTGTGTACTCACACATCTTCTATTTTCTTTGCTGCACAGTCTGTGTTTAAAGCCATCCTGCCTCAAGATCACAGCAGTTAATGACACTTGCTTATTCCTGTGATTTCCTGCTGATAATTGTGGCACTCTCAAAAATAAGCAATACCATTCAGCAGTATTTTAATTGAACTGGCTGCAGTACAGAGCTGGGAGAAGTTCCCGAGGGAAGCAGGGTACACAGCTCCAGGTGAAAGTGGAACAGGCCAGAAGCATTTGCACCAAGTCTGTGTGCAGCCCTAACAAAACCCTTGTGTAAAATAATACAAACTGTCTTCCATACAAGAACCCACTGTCCCACCACCTTGTTGATGTCCCGTGTCTTTTCGCTTAGCAAGCTTGGTCTCTCCCCTTTACGGCTTCCCCTTCGGTCTCCATCTTTCATGTTTCTTACTTGGCTTTCACCTTTAAGAGTCGGGGTAGCATTTAGCACGTGCCCTTCACACATCAGATGACTGTGTGCCCTGGGACTAGCCAACCTTCCAGCGTTCTTCTGACTGTGGCTGCAGAAATGCAGGAATTCATTGCAAAACAAAAGCAAAGACCCAAGTATACAAAGAAAGTAATGTCTTTTCTTTCTCTCTCTCATCTCTCTTTTTCTCTCTTTCTCTTTATTTTTTATCTAGCTATTGGATTGTGCAAGTATTTGCGATAAAGCAGCTTCAATGAAGAGACATATAGTCTCTCTCTTAATAATGTTTAATTTAGTCCAATTTGGCCTTTTTGAAAAAGGTTTATGCTACACAGGACATGAAAACATATCCTATTCAAATCAGGATGAAAAAAAAAAAAAACAAAACACCTCACCACATTAAAAATTCACTTTACAATCATCACTAAGACAGATGGTTTAGTCTTGGTATCTTGGCACCTTTCTGCTCATTTATATTCCTCCCTTCCCTGCCCCCCCCCCCCCGCACCGAAAAACCCCGTTGTAATTGTCAGTATCTTCTTTTCTTATCAGGGAAGATGGTTCATTTGTAACATCCTCACACAAGAGAGGAGTGAGCAGAATATTACAGTGTGAGCTTGCATATCTGCACAGGAATCAGAAGCTTAAAGGAATATTTTGATTATGAGGATTTCATACAGTACATTTGAAGAAGTCCAGCAGGAAAATATTATTTATCACAATGGCCCATAGATGATATGATCAAAATATAAGGATTTTTCTTGTTAAAAAAGTAGCACAGAGAAAAATTGGTGTATTGGGAAGACTGGGCTACCGTGTGGACTGCTCTCAAGTGGAGTGAGAATCAGGTGGAAAGGTTTTTGCATTGCTGGCATGTTGCAGATGTAACTGTAGATCTGCATTTTATTCTGCACAGGGAAGATGCACAAGATGCATAATTCCCTGATACTCATTGACACATCCTCTCCTGAAACAGAGAACATCTTATGTTTCTGTCCTCAGCACTCCATACCCTGCAAACTACTCCTGTCCTACTCTAGACCTGATGGAAAGCCTTTTCCTAATACATATTACTTGCTTCCAGGAAAACAAAGTTAATTGTCCTTAGACCTTTATGTATCATACCTGTAGATAAGAGACCAATAAGTGTCAATGAGACATTGTCTACATAAAGACTTGCACAGCTATTTTTAAAATAATACAAACGCTTCTACAGACACTCTTGCTTACATTCAAAAGTGCCTTTTCCTTCTTCATTTTAAATATAACTGCAATCAAATGAGGTTATGGGAGATGCGAATGTGAGCCGGCTGCATACTCTTTTGCCCCAGTTTGACTAAATAAGTTGATATCTTAAATTAAACCTGTATAACTGCGAGTATAGGCAAGCCCCAAAACCAATGTTAAAGACAAGTTAGCTGTACTGCTGAAATGTTCTAGCCTCCAGACTAAAATTAGTTATATCATTTACACCTGTCAATTTAAGGAAACAAATTAAACTGATATAATTTGAGTTAAAATCATTATGAGAGTTTCCACACATGGTTTTACAGTGAATTAATTAAACGTCTGTCTGCATGGGAAACTTGACCAGAATAGCTTTCTTGTAAGAGTGTATCTCTTTGCAGATACTCCTATTCGAGAAATGCCTATTTGGTTTTTTTTTTTCTCATTCAATTTAATGCACTCTTAAATAAGGAGATCTATGGCTTAAGTAATATAGAAATACTTTATTTTAGAAGAAAAGATTCCCAGGTAGACAAAACCCTTACCGCATTTAAAGCCACACAGTCACTTGATGCAGTGTGTCGGCCAAGGTCTGGGATTTTTTAGCATTCATATCTTTAGAATTCCAGACCTTGCACATGGAAAAATATTTCAATTGTGATTCAAAAATCCTTTGACAGAAAGGAAAGTATAATTCATCATGCTGTGCTGGCTGATTTACTGTGCATATAAGCTCTACTTGTCACTTCAAATAACACTGATGGATTTAATTCCAGAGCACATGAATGAGCCAGTATTTTTCTCTTTCCAGTTCAGCTGTGCAATACTGTCAGTTGACAAGTGTGCTGAACTTCTAAGGCAAACTGCAGGGCATCACAGGATCTAAGAAAATCTAGCCAAAAACTGCGAGCCACTCCTTTGGGAAGAAAATTCTTGTAGTAAATTCCACATATATTTTTGGAAATGCTATGAGATGTAAGTGGTCACAAGGAGTTTGGAGCTGAGTGTGAGGATTTTGAACAGCTGAAGGTGGTTGCAAACCAACTGCAATGGAATGTCATATTAAAAATGATAGAAATGACAGGCCAATGTCAAGAGCGACCTCCCCAAATAATAAATTCCTGCAATCAGAATAAGATGCTAAATGTATATCTATATAATCGCATAATTTTACCAGATGAGCTTAACTTAAGTGTAGGCCTTAGTGAGTCAGAGTAAAGTTTCACCAAGCCCAGTATGGATGAACAGGCACAGGAATGAGGTAAGCTGATGATTTTCCAAGAATATGTCCTGCGAATATGTTAGTATAACTGCAATGTCCAGCAATTTGCTGCTTAGGGATTTCTGGAACCAGAGATGATTTGTTACTATTAAATAGCTCACATTGGCATTTTATTCCTTGAATTTGTCCAGCTGAACCATGTTAACCTTTGGCATTCATAACAATCTGCAGGAAGGAATGCCATTCTTGTACGAGGAACCACAATCTTTGTTTCTTTTAAATCTGCCACCTCCTAGTTCATCCGATACCCCCTAGTTCTTGTGTTAGAAAAGACGGATTCCAGGCCTCTGTCATAATCCCCCTCGACTGCAGTATGCAGGCACCCAAAATAAGCATATTTATTTGGGTTTAGTGAACTTATGTCAAAATTCAAAATACTACCCTAAATACCGATTTATCTTCCTAATTTCTGGACAATGACCTAGAAAAAAATGCATAACCAACTTAGCTGTATAAATACTGTATCCATTTAAATTTTCTGTCAAAAAAATTCCTAGCCAGTTAAAGTTGTGCCTCTGTGCCTAGAGTCCAGGCATTTTGGCTGTTGCTATTTCTACTGCTGCTGGCTGACCTTGTAAGTACCTACTTAGTAGGGGCTAACCTCTTTAAAGCAGCAAGATCTCTCTCTCCTCCCCAACCCCAACAACATAACATGCAAAAGCAAATTGCGGGGTTAGACTAAAATCCCACCCAGGGGACAGTAGCGAGCACAGGAGGATTTCACTCTAGTAAGGAAATATTCTGGGACACAGGTCTCTACATGGGGAGATTATTCTCCGGCCTCTACACTGCCTGATGGAAAGCAGAAAATCCTCTTATTGCTGTCATCTGGGCTGTGTTGCTGTGTCCCTTCTGTGCCTTAAGTAAGAGCCAGACTGAGAACCTTTCCATGTGGTATGTTGTCTGTTGGCAGTAACAAGACCAACCAGCATCTCTCTTTTGACTGTTTTAGCAAATAAAATAGCAAATTTAGAAAGGCTCAGGTGTGTTCTTAAATTGCTCACTGCTCTGAATGCGCATTTTGGGTTACTGGCTTTGGGGTTTTTTTGTTTTGTTTTGTTTCATTTTGAGGTTAGTTTCCAGCCAGATCAGCAAGCTCATCTGCCTCATCCTCCACCCAGATAGTATCACTGACACAAAAGAGGCAGCAAAAATCGGTGAGGACAAAGTGGAGGCAAAGGGAAGGCACCTGATGGACCCCACCCTGCCTGCAGCACAGTGGTCCTCCAGTCATTTTATTGAATCCTGAAATCACAGGCTAAAATTGTTTAGACAACAGTTTTCTCTGCTTTAACCAATTCAGACTACAAAGAGATATGTAATGGGATTATTCAGTCAGAAGTCAAAAAGGATCCTTTACTGGTCATTCACATAGCACAACTTGCAGAACCCAGCACAATAACATTTGTGTCAATCTGTTTGCATTCAGGTATGCATTTTAACAAGCATCTGGCCTTGTTTTAAAGAGTTTCAATGTTAGAGAAGCTGCTAAAATCCAGGGAATTTCAGTCCATTTGTTATTTGCATTCCATGTTAAAAAGTTGTCTCTGTTCTCTAGCTCAGATTTTCCTGACTTCATCTTCCAAACATCAAACCTCATTACACCTATTTCTGCTAGACCAAGACCCAGCTACAGTCTGATAGCCTTTGACTTGCAGTAATCAAGTTAGTAGCTCTTAGATCCATGGTTAGCGAACTTCTTAAACCCCTTAGTCTTTCATTATACAATCAGGCTTCCAGAACGAGAAGTCTCTTTGTGGCTCTTTTCAGAATTATGAGAGTTTTACAGCATATTTTCTGAACAACGGACACAAACACTAGTCACTGCATTCCAGGAGTCTTCTTGCTAGACTTCACACAGGATGGTGCCACCTGCACATTCCTCTCTGTCTTTATGCACATGGCAAACCTATTTGCCCTATTAGCTACAGCATCACACATAGAGCTCACGTTAAGCTGCTCGTCTACTGCAATTTTAAGTGTTTCTGCATTTCAAGTCCTGCTTGCCAGTTTGCGTTCATGACCTACTTACTTCTTTCCTAAAGGTGTATCAAAAACAACTGCGCAGTGAATTATCAGATTTGTCCATTATCATTTAAGCGTTCTTATCATTATTTACTACACCACCCATTTCTGTTATCTGGAAATTTTACTAGTGATGACTATACTCTCTGCAGACTACAGATAAAGATGTTGCATAGCATTTGGTCAAGAACAGATTGCACTGAGACTAGCTCCATAGTATGATGATTCATTATTACAAATTTTCTGATCTGTCAATTAACTAAGTTTTAATTAGAGATAGTTTTTAATTAGAGCTGAATAGCACATGATTTTCCCACATTGCAAAAATCTTCAGGATTTTAATTTTTTTCTGCTTTACTGAAATAGACTAAGATGCTAAAATCTCAAAATCCGGAAGGAATAAACAAACAAACAAACAAACAAACAAAATCCCAAACCCTGAGAAGAAAACTATCTGGGTGAATCAAAGTCGTTCATTTCAAAACCTCTGGTAGTTTCTATATTTACTTACATGGATTTTTATTTTAAAAATATTTCTCCTACATTTCTAAACAGTAACAACAACAACAAAAGTCAAAAATGTCTGAAAAAACAGACTCTTCCATTGAAAAATGGTGAATACATGAAAAAGTAGAGATAAAATCAAAGCTTAAAAATAACTAATATAAAGCAACTCCCCACCCCCACCCCCCCACCCCCCGAAAGCTGTAGTTTTGGCAAGCTGTCACTTAATCCATTGATGGATCTTCATTGACTTTTGTGTAGTGAGAATTTGGTTATCAGAATGTCATATAGTGCTACATAAAATGTTCGACAAATCAGAAAGATAGATGTTCAACAAACTCCTCAGATAACTACAGTATCCTTTAGCTCAGGGCAGCGATCCATCAGCATTCAATCTACTTTGCCTAGTCCTCTAAGATATCCTGAGATGCACCCCTCTCCCAACCAGTGCCATTTGGTGTGCAAATAGCAAGCACTCTTTCCCCTATATTGGCAGAACAGTCTGATGGCTTCGATGTCCAGGCAGTGTCTCGCTTGCTTGGACTACATTGAATTCATATCAAAATACTGGTGTCTTGTGTGTGTGTCTTCCACCCTTTTTGAATGGAATCTAAACAGCTATTCTTGACATGAAGATAGTCAGGAGAGAGGGAGAGAAAGGGAGAGATGCCATTGCTTCTGCATCTGTTCAGGCATTACTATAGTTTGTTCATACTGGTACGTCTATAATAAAGATATACAAAATCTATAAAAGAGTAGGAAGGAGAGAGTGTGATTCTTGGACTTCCCATTATCTACATTATTTATTTTTCAGTTCATTCCTCACTTAGCTTTGGACTCCTCCAGCTAGCTCTGTCCAATACCCAGATCCAGCTCCGGTGATAATTCACTCCCCAAAGGCTGCATGGAAGAGTCTGGCTCACTAGCTATGGCTCACTCTGCCATGCACACACCTCCACTGCTATCCTAGCTGCCTTTGAGCACTGAGTAAGCTCAAATTTCCTTCTGCCACAGCCTGAAATATACAATATGCCTCATTTTATAAAAATGCTGCTCTACAAGGTTGTAGACAAACCTTCTATCTTTGCAGACATTTTGAACAGAAAAAACACATAGGCAATAGAAATTATTTCTTAGGCTCAGAAGGCTCCTACCGGGGCCCAGAGGGAGCCCAGGGCCAAGTGCTCAGTGGGCTGGAGGCAGCAGTCTCTCCCGCAGGGAGCTACCCCTAAGCAATGTAGGTCTGAAGCCGTCTGTGACATTTGCCTGGGGGCCAGACAAATCTCCATGTCTCTCTTGACACTGTAGACTATGTTCAGCAAATCTAGTGCTTTTGTGGATTGTGCCAGAATGCCAGCGGTAAAGATTTTTTTCTGCAACTGTATGAAAGAACAAGAAGTGAGGTTCACTATAAATTCTGAACTCTTATTGCACAGAGACGCCTACCTAAAATCCTGAAAACGTGAAAAAACTTAGAGGAACCAAAGCCCTTGGCGCTCTTTCCCTTCCTTCCTTCCTTCCTCTGTTGTCAGGGGAGTGAAAAGGCTCTTCCAAGGCAACATGAATTCCTGTCCTGACTCCCCCTTCACTTCTTTCACTAAGGGGGACACTAGCAAAAATATTGCTAAATTTACCCTCAGAGGGTTGCTATAGATCCCTCTTCTTCCATTTGCTCCTTTGAGTTTCAGGTGTATGCTTCTCATCAGAGTTTTCTTAAATATCCCAAAAATCAACGCGTAGCATTTGGGATTTCTGCTGGCAAGATTTCGGTTCTTTCCCATGCAAGGCATAGACCTACGTCTGCCTTGAAAATTTGACTTACAGAGCTAAGGGCCTAACATTCAACCACTGCAGTCCTGAACAGCACTCCTAAATCTTGTTTTGAATTACTACCTAGATATTGCACCTTTGTAATCTTTGACAATCGTACTTGTAATACCATACAAAAGTAATTTCTCTTTTTTGTGACAGTGAGTATTTAAAAAAAAAAAAAGATAGTTTTATTTACATTGATTGTGGTACTACTCTGTAAAACTTTATGTATTCTATATCAATTTTCTTGGGCTTTTGTCCAAGATTAGTGCTGGGATTACAATCCTAATGTTACTTAGTCATTTTATTTGAACTAGTTTAAAATTTGTGTATAAACAAGGCCTAAAACAATTTATACAAGTGTAAGCTGGTTGTAGCTAGCTTTAAAAATTAATTCAAAAACCATTTACAGCTTTGCATAAATGAAAGCATTTCTCATTCTTTCCTTGAATTTCTCTCAGAAATGAAAAGCATTCTCCATGGGTGAGAAAACTAATTCTTGCCCGCAAATACTTCCAAGGAGAAATTTGATTATTTCAAACAGAATCACAAACCAGGAGAGAGTAGCTCTGTCCCAAACATGAGGAATACAGGGTGATATGTGCTGATACGTGCTGGGAACATCCTGAACACATTTCAAATGCAACCTAACCCTTAGTGTCAAGATTGTTAAATTCAATGGCAAAGTTAACTCCTTAAAGTTAGTACCACTATGCCAGGAATTAATTCATTTAGTAAAATTGAAAGAAACACCCCCCCCCCCCCCCAAAAATGTTATCTAGTTACTCTATTGTCCCAGAACTGCAGTGTTAAGTACATTCATGAATGTAGTTATCCTCACAACACACCTATGAGGTAGGGAAATTCTACACACGAGGGTATTAACACCTCCCTAAAGCATAGGGAGACTTATTTCATATCTGTTGATAGATTTTGTGGTTAGCAATCTAAATTGAATCTACTGTATATGTTATATAATACATGCCTTTACGCAAGTTTGGCTTTTACTTGGCTCCTAATATTATATCAGGACAGGCTCAGGCAGAAAAGCATTCAGCTTAATGTTGGAACCTCACTGGGGTTGCAGTTGGTTTTCTCTTCTTGGAGAGAAGGAAACTGGGACATCTCTCTGCTACATCCAGGCATGCGAAACTAGTAGTATGTTAAGCTTTGTGTAACCCAGTCAAAATTTCTGTATTGTGAAACTTTCTGGGAACGGCTTAGTTATCATCTCTAAATGATAGAAAAAAGAGAAGTTCTTTCTATCCCAGCAGAATGTCTGGGCCTAAAATAAACTTTCTGAGGTTTTGACTGGGGTGACACCATGATTTGCGGCATTCTTGGTCTTTCCCAGTCAAACTGGGACTTCTGCTTACCCTACCCTAATTAAAGATTTAAACCTTAATAAGTGTTCCCAGAAGCTAAATATGCTCAAGCTGGGTGAGAAAGGTTGGACACGGACAAAGTCTAGCTGCAGAACATGGAGATTTTCCAAAGCTGACTTACAACGTTAATAGGTATTTTGGGTCATTCTTAGTAGATAGAAAGCTTTTCCATATATGTAAATCAATGTTTGTTCAGAGTTTTTCTATGATAGCTCAAAAGAGAAATGTTACAGCAAATCTGACAAAAAGGAGAGAGAAAGAAATGAGATACTTTGGATGCAACAAGTAGTTCCAGGTGCAGTGGCTGGCAGAAAAACACCTCGCCTCCTCCTCCAAGTCTGACGCACACGACTTCTTTGTGTGTTGCAACGCCAGAAGGGCCATTGCTACGTACCAGTGCTTCATGGAAGCAGTGTCTCGGCCACAAGTGGGGCAGAATACAAATTAGATGCTGTCTGATGTACTTTGTCTAGCCCTAGATACCTGCTGCTGTGGAATGTGGCTGTCACTTCCCTAAATATCTACCTGCTTGAGGGTAGATATGGGAAATGTGGCAGGGAGCAAGGAGTTCCCATCAGCAGGAATATTGAAGTAAAGGAATATGACCTGAAAACCTACCTGAAGGATTAGTTGGAAAAGCCTTAGAAACAGCTACCATATAATGTTGTCCTCTTGGATATATTTTTATTGCTTCCTTTGCCACTTCTATTAGCTATTCTTGCAAACCATTTCTTCCACTTTACATGATTCTCTTTTGAAATCATAACACTGAATTTGTAACACCACAATTATTTCCATGGCAACTAGTTATTGTCAAACAGAGAAGCACTGCTAGGATGGCAGTGCAGGAGTGATACGATCAGCAATTTTAGTCTGTCCAGTGAATCCAAGTTGTTGGAGAATGTATACAGCGACAGAAAAGCCAACACAAAAAGCCTTGCACTAATCAGCCCTACTTGTAATGAAAGTAGGAATAACGATCTCCAATCATCTGCAGCTAATGAACACCTCATTTGCTACATCCTTCAAATAATTAAAAAAAAAGAAAAAGAAAAAACACCTTGAAGAAACAGTAGCAAGCCTGAAAAAGGCAAGTTTTGACTTCCAGACCGTCAAAATGCAAGTATGGGAAAATCACCCTTCTGTACTTATGTCATGTAGCAATCAACAGCAATTCAGTTGGAGACAGATTTAAGCAAAGTCTATCGACTTTCTGTCCATCCCAGAATGAATTCCAATCATTTAGCATGAAAGTAAGGAGAGTATCATGCCAGAATTTGACAAAATACATCTGAGTGTCATTCACATAATAGTAGAAGTCCCTATTTTTGTATTTTTTTTTTCCTTGCATAGTATCTCTTTTAGTGATGCTCTCCATTCCAAAGCAGGGAGGAAAAAGGAAAAGGAAAAGGGAAAGGGAAAAGGGGGAAGGGGAAGGGGAAAAGGGAAAGGGGGAAGCGGGAAGGGGGAAAAGAAAAGGGAAAGGGAAAAGGGAAAGGGGAAGGGGAAAGGAGAAGGGAGAAGGGGGAAGAGGAAGAGGGAAAGGGGGAAAGGGGGAAAGGGGATTCACATGATAAATTAATCAATAAATTATCAAAAGCTAGCAAATCCGCAAAGATGCTGTACTATTTCTTCTAGATATATCATGTGAATGTCAAGTCCACTTTTAGATCTCTCCTGCACTCATCCTCAGGAAAGGTGACCACTTAAGCTACTCTAAGCCAGATAGGTAGACCATGGTTTATCCATTAGTGCCTTTCAACTGTTATGTAATACTTGCTGTGCTCCTTCCTGCTGTTGAGTTTTAGGGGGCTGGATTTTTTTTTTTTTTTTGGGGGGGGGAACTCCAGCAAACAGTCTGTTAATTACACCTTGAGTACTACCCCTGGTGTGTAATCAGCAAACATATTTACCTGGGACGTAGCTATGCCTACATGGCTTCTGTATGACCTTTGTGTTGTGTGACTGTCAAAGCAAGCAAAATACAGCAAGCACCTTGGTAATGAAGATCTTCAGCAGGTCTAAGCAGGTGTCATAGCTGAGGTCTGCGAAGGTAGTCTGGTTTACACCCGATGAGGATGTAGCCTTTTGACCTTTACATTTTTATTAGCAGATCTCTGTCTTGCCAGGGTAATCTAGGGGTTCTTCTTCCAATCCTTTGTCTTCCAGGAAATGTCTGAAATAAGAATTGTTCTCTCTGGAGACAAAGAAAAGACTTTTTATCATCCAAAGCCCTGTCAGGTAACTGATTATCTGAGTGTATATGTTTGCGCTGACTTGCCTCCATCACTCACAGCACACATGAGGACAAATGCTGCTCACGATTCACTAGGGTTTCTTGCATATAACTGAAGATAACTCTGAATTTAGCTTGGTATTGCCAGATTAACTGTACTCCAATGCCCACAGCTCAGCCTAGCTAAGGTGGGGTGATATTTTGAATGTATGGAATCCTACTGATTAATTCTAGCTCGACTCGAATGAAGCTTCAGATTTTTAATTTCTCTGTCTTTGATATCAGATAAAAGAATGTTTATATTTAATTTGCTTTCCAGCCAGGACTGTGTAACTTGGATTGCCTTTTCCTCATGATTTTCGGCTTAAAATCATTTCCTTTTTTTGACTTCCCGCTGATAAACTTACAATATATGTTTGCTAGGTTTAAAAAAAAAATAAATAGCATTACAACTGTAATTCCGACTTCCTTTGAATAACACCTTCTCAGTAAAATGATGTACAAACTACCATTTATTATTTTAAAAGCATGGCTTTTTGTGAGGCTCCTGTCATAAATAGGACATTTAGTATTGGATTCATTGTTAAACCAGACGGCATGCAGAGCTGGCAGCATTTTGCAGCAAGGCACACAGCCTGTTTTATCAATGAGTTCACAAACAATCAATACAATCTTGGGAAGAAAAGCACTCCTTCTTGCCCAAATGGCAATAGAGATTCATCACAGGAGCTTTATCTATGGATATGACTATGCTTCTTTCATCTCAAGCAGCTACTAAAACAAAAACTCTTTCAAAGAGTCACATTGGCAGGTGATGACAGTGAAAGTTAAAAGGGTTGTTTGGAAGGTTTTATTTTGACTGCACTACGCTGAGAGAAAGGAATTGTGCTTTAAACAACTCATTCTGAGAAATGTCTTAGCGTCTCCAATTAATGGCAGCACAAGGTTCCACAGAAAATATAATTATAATGACAGATTCTTGTAGCTGCGACAGGAATTGTTTTCAACTAGGTTTTCCTCTCAGATGCTTTTTTTGTATGCTCAGTTTCTTACAGGTCTTCGCTTTCAAAAGGACCATAATTTATTTTTGCATCCATTATCCTGGTTACTGCTTAAAGTGGTTTCAGAACTGGTGGCATTCTTTTTGAAAGTATTAGGATCTGATACAACTTTCCCCTCTTAAATCTTGAAACCCATCTTTATTTCACATTTGCTCCTATTCATAAGACAGAAATCAGCAACAAGAGGAAAGACAAAGTAGTTTTGTCTTTAAAAGACTCAAACCACCCAGCTTTCTGTGTTTTCTTGTTCAGTTAGAAAAGATAGGATGAATTTTTAAGATTAAGCAAAATATAATTTTTCATTTGTGCTAAAAGTTTATTACTTCCCCCCCCCCCCCCCCTTTTTTTTTTCCTACTGATTAGAGACTGATATGTTTGGTTGGAATTACAGTCATCTCTACAAAATTATCACAAACTAATTTTTGGAAGGATTTTTTTTTTTTTTCCCAGCAACAAATTTTGACTGCCACTTACAGCCCTGGAACTCCTGATGCCTTTTTGCTAACTCACCTTTGGCACACTATTATTACTTATGCAGATCACTTTATTACCTCCTTAGTAAAATAGTAATAATTTCCTAGATCAGAGAAGAGTTCTGAAGAATATTTATTAAGTACGTAGAGCACAGAGAGTATGACTTCTTTGATACTAGCATAAAAATTATTTAATTATATTTATTTCTTGGTTTCTTTTTTTTTTGATTTACCCCTTAGTAACCCAGATAACAGTCAGCCTCTTGCAGTGGTAACCACTATAGTATTTATTATTCATTCCCAAACCTCCCAATTAGAGTTAGTGTTTTAATGCTCCTAATAGTTGAGCCCAGAGCAGTGCATATTCATCCATGTGTATTTGGGCTTTTAAGTCCACACAAACTTGGTGCCTCTACAGTGTTTGTGAACCATATAAAACAAGTACGGTTAAATTTTATTTTGATTCTACCACAGGTTTAAAAAGGTTCCAAAGGAGATTTTGTATAACACTGACAAATCTTTAACTATGCTCAAGTTGTATTTTTTCCTTCCATTTTTGTACCTAGTGGTACAGTATAATTGCAATCCTTCCTCTCCGGAGGATAAATCAGAAGATCATGACAGTACAATTGGAAGCAGTCAGGCATCTTCCACAGATTGATATGTTTTGCTTCACTCACTCCAGTCCCCCTGCTGCTTTCCTACTTTTATCTCCAGATTTTCTTAGTCTGATTGCTTCAGACCATACATTGTGAGTGAGTGATATCAATGGCATACTTCATGCATAGAAACCTTGTAGCAGCCAGTAAAATACAACTCCACAACATTCTTCAAATGTTTCCCCATGCCCTCTCCAGTGAAAGAAAAAATACTTATTTTAGCCACTATCTGAAGCTAGAAGTGCCAGCAATAAGATGAACATTTATCCGAAGACTGCAGAAAATTTATGAACTCCATGAACAGTAAAATTCTTTATGAAGAGAACTGTTAAAACGAATTTGTAAAACTGTATCTTTCTATGCAGAAAATTAATACCCATGGTGCATTAAGTACCAGAACAGCTTGCTTTGAATGAGGACAGGTAATCACAAGTCAAGTTAATGTTTCTTACCAAATTGCCAGTAGACAGACAATCTTAGGCAGCTGACTTCATGTTCTATGTTTGGCTCCATCAGTTACAAAATTATGTATATTAGCTTAAATAATCATGAAAATGATTGTGTATCATGTGTGCAGATTACCTGACAAAAAGAAATACACCAAGCAACAATCCTTGCTTGTTATCAATGTGGATAATGTTATCCAGCAGTGATAAACTAGATGATCATTGACTTTTAATTTAGATTGCCAGCAGTTGGTTTTGGAAGATGATCTCTTTCCCATAATTTCTACATTGTTTAATTTCTTGGTTGCTTTATTTTTCATTTCTCATAATTTGCATAACATTCCTAATTAGTAATGGCCGGGCAGCTCAGTTTGCCTAACTGAGAGGAGACAGTAGAAAAATGACAAGTATGGTCAAAAGTATGGAACATTTCAAGCAATTAAATAAGGTAGTATATTTTATCATGGAAAATATTTGAAAGATAAAAAGCTAAAGATCTCCAGAATCACCAAGTATGGAGAAAATGAACAGAAAATGATTTTTCATTTCTCTTCCAAGACAACCATTAGGGTGCTTCAAATAAATCTAGTGCATAGTTTCAAAACGAAAGAAAGCACCAAGTTTCCAGACCACATTGGGTTAAAGTGTAAAATTCCTTTTTTCTGGGAAGTTTATATAGGTCAGAGTTACAAGAGAAGAGAAAGCTAATCAGTGGCTGTTAAATATAAAGTTTACTTTTGGCTCAGGAAGACTTGGAGCTGCAAGCTGCAAGAGGATGGAAGAGTGCTCCTGGGAAGTGTGTTACAACCTGCTTGCAGGTTCGTATACTTTTCCTTTTGCCTCTATAATTGATAACTGTCAGAGGATAAATGCTAAGATCATGAAGCTTTCATCTTCCGCAGCAGAACAGTCTTATGCTCTTATACACACCTATACACTGTATTACTAAACCTTTCAACATGACCCATTAGACAGAAAAGAGTAGTCACGACACCTAAGTTAGACGTGTAAGAGAATTTGTGAAACCTGGCCATTGTGTTGTCCTGTCTAATTACCTGGCTACTGTCCTACTGCAGAAGGAGAGAGGAATCAAAATTATTGTTTCCAGACTATGAAGATCAGTATAGTTTGAATTCAATTTAGATTAGTATTAGGCAGCCCTAGCAGATAGAAAAGAAATGCACTTCTTGGTAGACCTTTAGTGAAGGATGGTTAAGAAGAGCATATACCCAGCATCACACGGTTAGGGAAAATGGAAAATAGCAGGTGTATATATTTTCTTTTTACTAAGAAGCATAATTATGCAGCTGATTCACAGCAGATTGTAGCAGAAGTGGCTCTTGCAGAGTCACTGGAGATGGAGACAGCAGGGAAGTGTTTTTTAAGAGAAAGTGAAGAAAGATAACCTTTGCTGAAAAGTCACTGAAAGTAAAAAAAAAAAAAAAAAAAAAAAGAACAAGCCACGTGACAAGTTCAGCTCATGTAAAGCAACTTTGTAAGCTGAATTGCTTTTCTATGGCATTTCATGGACATATGAATGTATCTTTAGGGATAGATTGCAGAAGATGCTAGAGAAAGTAGCACTATCTGGAATTCTCTAGTATCCATTGAAAACAGTGTTAAGATTATTTGTTTTAGTGGGAGCAGAAGCCTACTCTAGAACCATTATTGTCTGCCTAATTGGCTTTTCTGACTAAGTCTGTTAACAGTCAGTTACATCCTGTATATTTATTTGAATTAATCTATATTTTATATATATAATAGCTTATCTTAAAATATATATGTATTTTAGAAATCAAATATGCAATACTCATTAATTCTTATAATCTCATGGAGGAAAGATAAAATCCCAGATATTGTTCATTCAGTTCCTAGCATATTACAACTTATTCATTTCCAGTCACCTCTTGCAGAATAGTCTAAAATGGTCTATTCCATTTTTCAGTGTGCACTGGTCTGTTAAGATGTTAGTACTGTGAGTACTTTGAAAAATTGTAGTCCCCAGCCTGTGCTAACTTACTTGCTAAATTTACTCAGTAACATAATAAAATTGAATAAAAGATCACTCACCCATGTTAATTCTAAACAGCATATCAGAGCCAGACTAGAGCAGCGTCAATGTTGATTTGTGCTTAAGATAATGAAATTTGAAAGTCTAGAAATGATAGGGTTGTTTATAGCAAGTTCATCTCTGTAAAATAATTGCATCCAAGTTCCCATAAACATAAAAGAGAGACATTCTGTTGCAGCTGTTTGAGAGGATGGTTTGATTAAGGAATATAGATAACATTTACAGCTTTAGAAGAACTTCAAAAGACTATCAGGGAAATCAGGGAATTTTTAAAGAGAGAATAAAATTTCCGAATTTAAAAGCATTATTTTTCCTCAGACATCTAATTTAGATTATATACCAGGAGCCTATAATAAACATCCCACAAAGAAATAACAGCACACTGCACGTATTATGGTTGTTCAACACTCTATTTAAATACAATTACTGGCCTTCTGCCAGAAGCTAGGAAGCATGTCTTTCCATAGCAACAGTAAGAGAAAGGTCAGGATAGTATTTTTACACGAAAGCCTGCCCTTAAGAAGGATTCAGGATTACATTATGGATTACATGCTTTTGAAATATGGTACTTCCAAGGTAAAATTCACCTGGATCATCCCTTGTCCTCCCTTTGGGATTAATACTGAGGATTTGCAAAGCCCGCACCTGGCTCCTTGCATGCCATCCTTTCTCAGTACTTAGTCAGAATAGAGTTGCTCCAGCCGTTATTTTAGCAAGGGTGTGAATGAGAAGCAGCAACTGTTGCTTGCTAATTCACTGAGAGGATGTATTTAATTAAAAGCAATGAACTAAGCTAATCTACCTAGTTCATTTTATTGGTTATGGTCTAGTAAGTAGTCTTTTAGGTTCCAGAATGTTTAAAGGACAATGTAATGTTACTTTTTACATGTTTTTTTATTGTTATCTTTTAAAAATTTATTCAGTTCTGTTTGGCAGAAAGGCTCTCTTTTAGTATGAAAGCCAGTAGATTACTCCTAGCGATGTTTTCCTTTCTCCTATTAGGCGTTAGTGTGCTATTGTATATGATGGGTAAACTAATACCATCTGTTTTGGAGGATTAAACTTGCAAAAGCATATGCAGATGAGTCACTTTGATCATGTGAATGATTTCATTCAACTTCTATTAAATGCTTTGAATCATAATCTCCTTCAGAATCATCATCCAGAGAGAAGAAAGATATTAGTTCAATAAAACTACTAAAATGGATCAAGTAGCAGGCCTAATTGAAAGCTTTTAAAAAGTCAATATTTCTTTTGGCAACGCAATAGTTTATGAAAAATGACTTGAATATTTACTGAAGAAAAAATCCCTAAAAAGCTAAAAATTTGTTAAAAATTGACAAATTTTCACCTGATTCTAAGTAGACACATGGCGAGTTATTATTTTGGGGAGTTAGTATGCTACTCAGTTTGCTTGTGGGTATAAATATTTATGGAATCATGAGTATAAAAATCTACGTATCTAATGTGTTCATGCAAAACACTGGAGTCTGTTAGTATGAAGGCTGCCCTGAACAGTCACAACCATTCAGAAGCATAAATGCCGTTGGATTGGGCTGAGCTGGATTGGATTGGATAGCAGGATTATCATCAGGTCAAGGGATTATAAACATCACAGTTTTAATCCCCAGGGGGCTGGAGAAGCCCATGATTTTGGTCCATGGCATGGAGGCACCCTAGTACTAGCCAACAGCGCTAGGGACTCCAGCAAGTGGCTCCAGCAGTAGAACGTTAGACTCTAGCAAGTAGGTCTACTTTCCACATTTTGTTCCCTGAACCAGGATCAGTTCCAAACACAGATCATCTGTAGGCAAAGGAATGGGCATAAAAATGTACAGTAAATATATAGTCGAATTTATGAGAGTAGCAACCCTTACACTGCCCCTTCCACGTCTGCAAGAAAACAACTACTGAGAACAAAACAAATGACAAAGTAATTTTCCTTACCTAAATCAAGCTGATGTTATATTTTTGTTTCCATGCAAATTCCTTAAAAATAATAAATTCTTTCATTTATACACTTTATTTATTTATACATAACAGTTGTCTTGGAGAACAAGATCAGCTGTGGAAGGAAACACAGGAGGTGCCTCACAGAGGTATCCCTAGTGTATTTACTATATGTCACAGGAAAGGTCTGTCAACATTAACACCATTTGGAGCTGTAGTGAAGCAGACTTAGTGTGGAGCATTTTTCATGAAAGAAAGCTTTCACAGTAAAGCTGCACTATGCCTAATGCATCAACCTTTTGACCTCCTTTAGAAAATCATTTTATCCCTTCACTCTTCTGAGAATGAATCTTTTTTTTTTTTTTTTTTGAGGGACGAGAGTGGACAGGGATGTGCACGCTCTGTTTCTGTCTCAGGAAATCGCTTGAGGGCTCTGAAACAAGTCCTGAACACAGCAGCCCAAGGACTGGATATTATTAGAGTCTTGGCATGTGGAATAAGTCAAAGGATGTTGACCCTGACTGTGTCTTAGTCTGCTGGAGCAAATCACGATGGTGTGGCAACAGATTGGCTAGATACGCTTCACATCCAAATCCTTCTTTGTGCCCCAAAGTCCTGTTGATTCTTTTTGTTTGTTTTGATATATAGAAATAATTGGGAAGTATCTTTCATACTTCAATAAATGTTCAAAATTTCTAATTAATTTCTACAGTAACTTCATAATTTCTCAAGAATTGAAAATACAAAATGTGATTTGGATCAAAATCAACACTTTGTTTTAGCATTTTTTGAGTATTTTTCTCTTAGTGACATTGTTACTCATTAAAACTAGATAAAAAATGGCTTAGTTTAGAAAATGTCTAAATTAAATGTCTGACAATTTGAAATTTCTTTTGAAATGAGTACTTTATCATAATTAATTTTCCTAACTAATAGTTCTAATAGTTCTATTTTTGATGACATTTTCCAATCAAAAACAAAGATTTTACTATAAAATGTTGACAGTTCAATACTGCAGATCTAGATTCTTACTTATTTTTGTATTTTTTTTAGCATTAATGTAACCAGACTAATAATTCATCATAAATATAGTTCAAGGTGTCCACCTTCCACGTAAATCTTGGAGAGAAGGAAACTCAGAAGATTTGCAGGTGGTGGAAGTCACATAAAAAGAAACTACTTACACATCTACTCCTGAACTTCTGCAGTGTGATAATATCAAAATATACTTTATCTAACAATGGTCCCGCATACATTTAATACTGCTTAGGTTTCGAACATGCAAATTCTATATGCAGCCAAGGGGAAAATGGTCCTTTTGTTTTCTAAACCTTCTTAGGAGTTTGTTCCTGCTCACCTTGAAGAAAATGATGTCTTTGTACTCCTTTTCTCTCTCTTTCCATCTCTGCTACTGACCACTGTTATCGCCATAGTTCTTTCCAGCTAGCTCAGTTGTACTACATCACCCCATTTTGCTGATTCCTCAGTTCTACCAGCAACTTTAGAGGTGAAAGAATGAAGAGGAGCTCAGCTGATGTCTCAAGTGCATATATCTCCATGCATATGTATGTGATTCGATCAAGCCTGGGAAGATACCTCATTTAGAGAGCAGATACACATCACTTGCAAAAAATTTGTATAAAATTAAGTATCTCTGATGATTTTCTAATGATAAATCACAAAATATTGGTCATTTGTAAGATATGGAAGTTAACATGTAGATAGATACACTGAATAAATCCTCTGGATATGTGGTAGTGCTAGGAAGAAATTTTTGCATGTTGAATGAAGAAAGTTACATGTATTTTAAAAAGTTACATATATTTTAAAACATCCATGACTCTAAATATGAATATCAAAAAAGTCCATACCTACAAAATGGTGTGATACATTTTAACAGGAAGAAGTTCTAAAATAAGCTGTTTTATTATCATTTCTTTCCTTGACAGAGAGTTTGCAGACTCTGTTTTATAATATTTCTCCTGCCTCTGTCTGTAAATCCTCTAGAAGATGTATTTCAGATAACTATTTTTTCTCACAGATGCCTTGCCCTCAGTTCAGAAATTTCCTGGGACAGGATGTATGTTATTATAGCACGTAAAAATGACAGTTTGGTAGAGCAAGAAGATATTCAATTCTAAATAGAGATCCTAAATCAATTCCATAAATATAAAGACTAATAAATAATCAGAGAGGTTAGATTCAATTTTAAATGAATTCCAAAATCTTCAGCTCAAACTTTGAATCAGTTCAGTTTCACAGCTTCTGAAAAGCTGGATGTGTTTCTAACTTCAGCGGCAGTGAATAGCACTCAGTATGTCTCACTGGTACTCAAAATCTAGTGTGAGTCCATAACATTCAAAATCATCTGAAAAACTTCCCTTCGCTTTCACTAGCATTGGGTGGGGCAGAATAAGGCTACGTGTAGATTCAGGATGAATAACGCTTGACAGTCCTTGTGATTGCGCTCTTTGTAAAGAGGAAAAGTTTGAGTAGATTAATTCACAACTCAGCAAAAATAGGAAAAATAGATCAAATCTGACCTTCTTTAAAAAGATCTAATGTTTGTGCAACATCTTAGGTAAATTAGCAGGCTTTAATAGCAGCAAGCTCAAATCAGTGGGTGTTTTGCTCGAAGCTGTTGGATGAAGACTACACTGCTGGATCCAGAGCAAATAGTGCTGCCTCAGGTTTTCTTGCCCCTGCACCTGCAGAGGAAACACAGCTCTGAGTAAGCTGCTTCCACCAAATCTAAAAGATTTGGATCTCACTCAGATCTCAAAGAGAGTTACGCAGGCAGAGGAACACTTCCCTATCACACAACACAGAAGAGTGCACTGTAGCAACCTTATTCTGACATGGTTGCTAATATCCCTTGTGCCCTTGCTCCCCAAGTCACGCTGTACCAGCAAGACAAACCTTTATCCCATATTAACTGATCTAACTGTTCATATGAAATTTTCCAAAACCAGAGAAAATATATGGACTTATCTTCTCAATGAACTTGTGACCTAACCTTGCCATCTGAAGTTGCAGAATGTCTAACCTTGAGCAGAGTTCACTTTTTAATGGTTTTCTAATTGTGATTCTGAAGTAAAGATGATATAGCTGTTCTTAGCAATCATATCAAGCCCTTTTGCTATCTTACCAAGAAAAAAGTAACAGGAAAAAAAGAAAGGAGAAAAACAGATTTCTCTGTCAAACAACAGAGTTAATTATTATAAATATTGTTATTCTTAATTCACAAAACTCGACATTTAATTTAAACACACACAAACAGCAATGACAGTCTTATTTAGTAAATGTAAAGTAAAAGACTTAGGGCCTTATTCTGCAATTAGTTACACATCAAGTGCTCTGTCTCTGATTTTGATACAATTTTAATGAGAATGGTTGTAACCTAAGCTTCGTGATTAAGGTACACAAAATCAGCATTTTTTCACCCAGAAAATAGTGTGCATTCTCCGGTGTAGGCTATTCAACAATAGAGTGTTTGGCTTAGTTTAGTGAAAGAAGAGGATTTTTACATGGAGTTAGTTTAGCAAAACATGTAATATTTTGTGTAAAATCAAGTCCTAAAGTCACCTTATAATACACACATCTTGTCAGCCATCTCTTCTATCTAGTCCAACCCTCTGCGCGCAGTAAAAGCGCCAGGGATGAGTCACCCCTTCTTTCAGTATCATTGAAATTTAGCCATGCAGTGATCAGACAGAGATTTTGTCAATAGTCCCATGCTTAATAATCAGGTCCTATCTTCTAACCCTTCCATGCTCCCCTTCCTCCATCAACCTTTGGTGAACAAAGACAGCCTTAGAAATAGAGACAAAGCCTAGGTTTATATTGCTAATTAGTGTGGTGCACTAGGAGTGGATCTAGAGAACGAAACAGTTGGTACTGAGAACTAGATGTCTGTACTATACATACTTGGGTTTTACTGTGTGTCTGGTCCTCTAAATTCAACACCCGTTAGTGGCTGCAGGACAATAGGGGCCCTTTGGAGCACACCACCTGAAAGAAATCCTGTTCACATGCTCATTGCAGATGAAAGTGTGTCAAGTGGGGATGATTAGCAGATTCATTTAAAAAATATGATCCTAACCTGAACGAATATGTTAATAGAGATGCACTCAAAAAGACAATACATAAATATCCAGGATGAGTCCACTTTGCACGGCACAAAGAAAGCAGTGCAGGTGGACTGCAGATGAAGGCATCCTCAAAGCTTTTATAATCTTGTTTATAGCATGATGACTGGAAGCTGATTTCAGTTTCCAGATATGCTACTGATTTACTTCCTCCGTTGCGACCATCAGTCAGCTAACAAGTCAAGGGGAAGGCTAACGTAATAAAGTTATGGAATACTCGCCTTGTTGAATTGAGACCTAAGTTTGTCTGCCCCTTACATCTGACTTGGTATTAAATTCATATTAATGTGATGTTCTGAGTAAGAATTACACACACACACACACACACACACACACACACACAGAGGAAAATAGTCCTCTCTTTCTTAGTTTCCCATGTTTGAAACGAGACAATATTTACTTTTTCTTCCTGTCTTGTAACATCTGTGGTGCCACGGGCATACATATCTTATTCTGTACAGTCCCTAGCAAAACTGAGCAACAGTTTTGTTACTGTTCCACAAATTCAAATGAAATCAGTAAAAGATGAGGGAAAACACAAATCAACCAAATTCATTCCAGGTTAGCTTTACTGACTCCAACTGATTTAATAATATTTAGTATACATTTTTGTTTCATTAGCAATGGTCCATAAGTTCTTGGCCAACAAAGCATGCTTTTCTCAGCTTTCAGATATTTGAGGAAGCTGAGCAACCTAGAATTTCTGGTAAATATTTCTTTGTCATGTATTTCCTATTTGAGCAGAACAATAAATTTATCTAATATACACACAGGACAAAGAGCTTCAGTTTTATTATCACTAATTAGAACACCTTGTTGCAAACTGCGTTTCTGATTATAAGCTTTTATTAAAGATAAAGAGAATTGTCAGTAACACAAATTATTTTTTTATATAACCAATAAATGAGAGCATGACAGATATACAGGATATGGGAATACAATAGAGTCAAAGCACTCTAAGTTACGGGTTACAGAAGTATTTGTACGGTTATTATAAAAGTTACATCAATGATTTATTTTTAACAACTTGTCCCATCTTTCCTCAAGTAGCTGAGCTGTTAATCTAGTGCAGGCTGTAAGTCATAGAAAGTTTTTTCAATTTCTTTACTCTTGACACCCACATTTCTACAGTGCTTATTTGTTTTTTGCAGCTATCATGATGAAATTCACCTGCTGGCAGCTTTATCAAAGATTCCAAAAAGTCCTCTATCTTTATTTAATTTCAGTGAATCAGAACAATTCCCTACATTCATCATAAAAAGAATTTGACAATTTATCAATGAAATAACGTAGGTATAATTTTTCTGTAATTGAATTTGGAAGTCTTTTGACAAAATCTTTTTCTTCTAGTAGTGTCTAGCCCAACAACAGCCGAGAGATGAATGTAACAAGCATGGGCTAAATCTTCCAGTAAAGTTACACTTATATAACAACTTTAATATTAAAGAGCAACAAATATGATGTTTGTTGAAAATGATTTTTCCAGATTAAAAGGATGGCAGCCACAGCATCAGACCTCTTCAGGGAAGGTGTAAAAGCTCTCCGGACATGGAAGATTAGAAGTCTCTGAAGTTTGGCAGGGTTTCCTATATGAGCTTTTAAATAGTAAGCAGCCTTGCAATGTGGAATCCTAGACACAGTCAGGTGCCTTTCCATCATGTTCCTAAAGTCTTAGCCAATGTAACTGTGTACATGAACTCATCTCTCACTGTCTGTTACTGGGTTAGATATTTGTGTTAAGAATGTGTCACATGAAGTCTCCATAGAAAGCTAAGAGCTCACCTGCAATCTGGAGCTCCATAGAACATGCATATCTCTCATATTATATATCATGCCATCAGTGTTTATTAGCGGCCTTAATTTGGTTTGGGAAGAATAGCGATTGACGAGGGAGAACAATAACTAGGAACAAAAGTACCTATGGTGTCTAACCCCTAAAGGAGTCCCTAATGACATTTGCATAGTTTACTCTTTCCATGGCAAATACTTACAAAACTTAGAAGAAAAAATCATGGGCATTTGTACCTAGATCCTAACTCCAGAGAAATATAAGCAGGAGTTTTTGGAAAAGGAATTCCTCAGGTGACAGAGAGCCACCTGGCATGTACTGTAGCTTGAACCTGGCTCCCTGGCTCTTGTAGCCACAACTTGACACAAGCAAGCTGGTGAAGAGCACTGAACCAGCTAAGAAATCAAACCACTGTTGAAGTAGAAACTAGAATTTTGTTCTGTATTTGTCTTACTTCCAACTTTTTGTTTTCAGTTTTGTAACTATGGGCTTAACTATATATATCCTTGGTTTACTGTCAAGCCTAAAGTTGGGAGTCAGGGTGAATCAGAGTGAAACTGAGCGCTTGGTCTTTCCAGAAATTGAGGATCAAATCCAGCTAGCGTGTTCAAATCTCCTCCAGGAATCTGCACTCAGATATATGTTTAGGAAATCCAGGAATGGAGAATTCTTTCTGCCAGGATGCAAAGAATCATGATGTCTGTGGGAATGCATGCATTTTCTGGGTCTCAGTAAACCCCGAAACAATACAGCCGTATACCATAACATAGATAAAACTGGAGTACAGTGTTGTTTTACTAAACAGCTGAAGGCTCTCAGGTCTTAGCAAAATACAGATAATGCATAACCATTCCTATTACACATCAGTAACAAGTAGGAATGTGCTAAAAAAAACAAGCAGAATAAGCTGTAGTGCACAAATGTGCAAAAAATAAGGTTCTCCAGTCTTTAAGTTCCTATCTTTTTTCAAGTGTTTTATTTGCTCTTTCCACATGGCAACAATTTACTAACTGACTGCAGCTTGCATAAATGATGCAGTGACTTCAGCCTCCCAATCTCAGCTCAGACACAATAGAGATACTCCATAATCATAGTTCTCTCACAGGACCTGACCATGTCACTCTCCTTTCCAAATGCTTGCATTGCCTCATCTTCATCAGTGCTCACTGCCACCATCAAGCATTAGTGTGACTTCACTCCCTTCTCTTCACTTCTACTTTTGTGACCTTTCAGCCCTTGGAGCCCTCTTCAAATTCCATCAAAATCAGTAAAAGAAATCCCTTTTGATTTTAGCAGGAACTCATCAGGCCCTAGTGAAGCAATCATCTTATGCTTCCTTTGGTCTCTCTCTCACGCTTGTTTGCATACCTTCTCTCATCCATTTTCTTTCAGCCAGAAGTCATCTCTAGTCCAACTTATTTTATACTTCACTTTGTCAAGCAAAGTCCATATTGCTAGTCCCCATGACACTAACACAAAGTTGTGTTATTAGACAGACAAGCCAACTTCTGCACCACCCATGGCCGTGAGAGTGAGATGGTGCTGAATTCCATGCACTGGCAGAGACTTGGAAGGATAATCGCATCCAGAACTCTGAACTGGTCGGGATTCAAAATAACCCCCAGAGGAGCTGAGGCAGCCCTGCCAGCTCAGATTAGAGGACTGAATAGAATCATGACTTTTTTTTTTTCATTCTAATTCACTTGCCAAAAATACAATTGTGAATTTTAATAAAATTCAAGAAATAGTTTCATATGGAAAGAGCAATTCTACCAGCCCTAGAACTAACTCAACATAAACTCTAACAGGGTCCAGCTGCCAACGAACCCCATAAAAACAGGAACAAATCTAGCTCTTCATGTACTGCTCTCCAAAAGTTTACTGTTTAACTGCTTTCTCTCATTTTCTAGGGCAGCATTGTGTGTTTTAATTTCAAAGGGCAGCACTGCTCAGATATTTTTAAAGTGAAATAAGACTCCGTAAAGTAAAACAGAATATTTCATTGTACTGAACGAATTATTAATTTCACTTTAAGTTTTTATTTTCGATGAGATTGGTCCCTGAGTGAAGTCAGTTATGGCTCTTAGACAATACAAAACATTAGATCTTATACCGTGGAGGAACAAATGTATAGGGAGAAAGTCAAGATGGCCTTAGATACCTTTCTTCTGACCGAGGTTGATATTCCATTACAATTTAGTCTCAACTTGCCTGTACCAGACCTGGCCTGACCTCTCTCCTTTTCTTCGGCCTTGAAGATGATCCACTGTTTTCTTTCCTACTCTGCGTTTTACAAATCTAAAATCTTTATTTACATCTTCCTAAATACAAAATGTTCCCATTGAGAAAGGAAAAGAAAGTAACAGACTGCATAAAGTCATAGAGGAAGTATTAGGGAAAGGTAAAATCTTCCAGTAAGTCATCAGCTAAGTTATTTTCCAAACGCTTTGTGTAGTCAGTAACTGCTGAACAGACCCACGTTCCCTCCCGCAGGTGCACTGTGGTTAGAGGCAGGCTGACTCAGGGAAGTTTCCCAGTGCAGCTCACTCCCTGCAACACCTGTGATCTATTACTGTTGCTGTTCTGCTGTGAAAAGTCCAAATGTCTTGCTTAACTGGGATGATAACGGCCTGGTTGGCTGTGTAATTGTCCATGGGACTACAGTATAAATCTATGAGCAGCAGTTTTAAAGCATTGAAATGAATTTCCCTTTTTTAACTTCTATCTATATTAGGCGAGAGTGTGTTCTCCCTTAACCACACAGAGTGGCTGTATATATTTCAGTGCTTATTTCAGTATATTTTAGAAAAGAGAACATGAGATACGTTTCATTGCATGAACAAAAAGTAGCCCAGCTAAAACCAAGGAATAATTGTCCCATAAGGAGAAAATATAATGAAAGCCAGGCTGCTCTCAGGTCTCATAAGTTAAGAATGGTTTGACTCAGACTGTGCTTAGAAGAGAGGCTTGCAGGGGAAAAGGCAACTCCTAAATACCCATGTACTGGAAGAAATGGCGCTGGTGACTCAGTGCGTGGCATACTTTCTTCTGAGCTAGCGCTGGACCAGTGCCCCAGCAGATGATACTTTTATGAAGTGTTATGCTGCTGGAGGGAGCAACCTTGAATGTTACATGAGGAGGGAGCCTCCAGTGGCTTACACTGATTTCAGTAAAGCTCTGACAGTTTGGCCCACCTGGCGTGTGTGTGTATGTTGGGAGGTGCTATTGGCTGGTTTTTAAGCTGATGACTTTGTCGGGTAATGATAAACTAGTCGTGTTCTAAAGCTGCAATATGGTCTCTGCAGCGTTAGTTGTGTTGGTCTGTCGTGTTTCTTATTAAGCAGGCTGTTATGAGATAAAAAAGAGAAGCATTTACCAGAGCTAGTTGTACTTCACGAAGGCAGAAACCATTCCTAATTACTAAGGATGCTTGAAAATGTCTTTGAGGTGCATCTGAACTGATATCCAAGACTACAAATGTGGTTGCTAGGAAAGAAAGAGGGCTAGGTAAGAACAAATAATTTTTCTGTGAAGTAAACAAGACACAGTACATAGTCCTCTTGGTAATAGGAGGGTGTTTGTTTTGTTTTTTAAATTATTTTAATATTTAATGATAATGATGATGTTTTCATATGACAAAGCCATGTACTATGCATATTTAAGTGTTTATTATTATTCTAAAAGCGGCTCAGATCAGCTTTTCTCCAAGTTCTCTGAAGCTTGTTAAAGGCTAAAAGGTTATAAAAGGGCTTGTCTGGAAATTTGTGTGGATTGCAATGGAAATACCCAGATTATGCCCATTTTGTCCTAGAAAGATAGTCTGTAGTATCTTTTTCAGCTACAGGGCAGCATGAGCAGAGTTTCTCATCTTGTTACAATTGAAGGATTACTTAACTTCCGAAGGATTATCTAACCTCTGAAAAAAAAATCCGTGGAATAATGTAAGTATTGCCATAGTGTTTTTTTCTTGGCAACCAACTAAATATTAAGCTAAACTATAATGTTCATTTACTGTTTGTATTTTCTTTCATATTGTTTTGCTTTCTGGCTTGCATGAATGGGGAAGCATATATTTAAAAATGCATGCGTTCTGTCCCTGTGTTGTTGTCTGTCTTCTAAAATCTTACTGACTACCAGAGATCCTTTGAAACAATTTGAGAAACGCTGATAGGATGCCTCACAGTATCATACTCACTTATACTGATCCACAGCTTCTTGCCATTTTGATTATTGTTTATTATTTCTTTCATAATGACATTTAGATACTATAATACAAGGCCCTATTCTAATACATAAAAAAGAGAGGGTTTCTAGATAAATCAAGTGCAACTTGAACAGACAAAGGGAAACATATATTTGCATCCATTTTCAAAAGAGTAATAGAAGTAGAGCCAGATTAGCATACTTGCTGAAAGTCACTGAAAGCATATCTGTCTTGCAGAACCAGGAATATGCCAAACTGCCAGAACTGGATGGACCCACAGCCAGGCTAACTTCAAGACTGGGAGATGATATTTCCATCAGGCCTGCATTACAGTTAGTATGCGTGGCTGAGAAGCTCATTATCTTCAGGCCAATATGACTATGCCTTTTGAGTCTCAAGCTAATATATATATCCAGCACCGCACTATTCATTGTGGACATTGAACCTTGGTTTGGCATTAACCCAAAGATTTCTTCACGATACAACATTTTCTGCAGTATAGACAAGCCCACAGGAAGCCTGCAAAAGAGCTACAAAGTAAAATATAAGGTTTTTGAGTTTTAGTCCATTTTCTTAACCACAAAACCATCCATGTACTGATGCATACTTGGTTCATTTAAAGTTGTCAGTACTCAGTGTAGAGCGTAACATACATATTAGAACAAACAGTAATTCCTTATCACAGTAGTGTCTTTACCTAATACCCAAAGGAAGTAAGAAAGAAAATACCTTGTTACGTTGCTTAATTCCTTGCATACACGTTTGTAAACGGAGAGTGAGTTTTCTGTTAATGCAAGTGAAAAATCTAAAGCATACAAATCTTATAAATACAAGAAATGAAAGCATAAAAATGAAGGAAAGCATATTCTCAAGGATTTTCATATAATAGTGGTATTCTGTCCATAAATGTCTAGATAACTTTAGGAATAAATTTAAAAGCCCACATAGTGCTATAAATGCAGAATGTAAGTGTAAGGAAGTAATAATGAAATCTCTGGCAAGACTTCAGTTGTACTGTGTTCAGTACTACTTACCACATCATAAAAAACTGGTTTCTTAAAAATGTGGTGAGAAGGAAAGAGAGTTGATCCTAGTAATAAAAGTTATGAGCTGTGAAGACAAGAACAGAAAGCCCTTCGTTCTGAAACAGTCATTGAAAAGGCAAATAACTGACACACTCAGATATTGAGCAATACATGTGAGTTCACACAAAAATTAATTTTCAGAATTCAATTGATTAAAATTGAAAATAAATGTAAATCTCCGGGATGGGCATAAGTTGTATAATCTATTAAATATCTCATACACACACAAACACACATATATATAAGCATATACACATACTGAATAATTTGAAGCACTGCCTCATTTTTACTAATGCTTCCTACCATTATTTACTATGACAAATAGGATGACTGTCTTTCTTAAACTGGGAGAATTTTACCAATGAAATACCTGCAGACTGTTTTTTCAGAGAGTTTATGTGCCACTTTGCCTCCCTCGTTAAATGGAGCTTGAGTAGAGCTTCAAATGACGCAGAAGTATTAAGTGGCCAAATGCTGGACTGTAAGTAGGCAAACCACTATGAAATGGAAAGTCACATCCCTCCCTGTGAGTGCAGAAGAGTGCTGTGCTGCTGTCCTTACAGGTGTCTCGTGAGAGAGGCACATGATCTGCACTGAGGTCCAATTTTCTCCTCTCTCGTCTTCTGTAACAGAGCTATGTGCGAGGGAAGTTTGATAGTTTTTCAGTCTGTAAAATACAGGTAGCAGGCCAAATCCTGCTCATATTGAAGTTGACATTGAGCATGCTATTTCGGCCTATTTTCACTCCTTCACTTGGATTATATGCCAAGAGAGTAGTTAATGTTTTTGAACATAAAGGGCAAACTAAGAAGTGATTTTTATTTGAAAAAAAATATGTAGCTTGACGGCTTAATCTTGGTTTATTTTACATAAAGAGCACATTCATTCATCTGATGGTAGTGGAAAAAACTGAAATCAGAAATCGTAGACCTTAAGATATGTTGGGGTAAGTAGCCCTAGTGCAGAAAGCAAACAAAGCAAAAAAATCTCTTCTCCTTATCCATCTTTCTCTTTCCTTTCCTCTCTTCACTTTCAGTTACCTTTGTGTCTCCATATCGCAGCTTTTTGTGCGTATTTATGTTGTCCATAACATGCAGCACAAGGAGCTCCTGTTCTGCAGTGCAGCCGAGCTAACACCCAGCTGGGAGTCAAACTCCTACTGACCATTATAGACCCCAAAGCAGCTCGTCCAAGGTCACGGAGGAAATCTAGAGCAGGGAGTTGCCCCTCCGCCTTTTAACCCTCCAACTTCATGTCCACATTTGTTGGAGATGTGGTATATGCCCTACAATATTTTCCCACTAGACCTATGGCCCCAGGTTTATGATATGCCGAGTTTCATCCAAAAGGCTGAGTATTTTCAGTGACTCCATGGAAAATTTATCACCCTCACAGTATTCTGCCCTATATTTCATATTCACCGGAAACCGCAACTCTGTGAAGTGGGACATGCGCCCTAGCAACAATTTTTAATCAAATTCTAAGCGGAGGGGAATGATTTCTCACACAGAAAAAAAAATTGATGCCAGGTCAACAGGAGGCATTTCAGTTCTTGCTACGGAGAAGACAAATATGCATCTTACAAAGGTAGAGAGGGAGCATCACACAAAAAGAAGTATTAGGAGCAGAAAATAGAAAGAGACTTGTACACAAGTCTGTAATTACTGAAAATGCCATGAAGCTAAAAATAAAACATCAGAAAAATATCATTGAGCTAGAATGCACTGACAGCAGTGGCAAAACATGAGAATCACATACTGCATAAAAATAAAGGGGTGGGAATTTTTTTGTCTGTTTATTTGTTTTGAAAATAGAATTATTGAAACCATTTTAGCAGAAAGCCTGTGAGAATCTTCCTGTGTTATAATTAATCCTAAACAAAAATGCTTTTTATTTGCCACGTGGTGGGTTTTACTGCAGAAAACCCTAGATCTGAGAATAATGTTATAATTACCAGCAGAAAGTGAATTGCTAAGCAGATGAAAACTGTCATAGAGAAGCTAAGACCCCATCTCCCCGCTGATGTAAATTGGCTTAGCCTCATGCGAGGCTTTCAGACCGTGGTTCATGTTCTCTTGTCTCCTTCTTGCCCCTAAATCCTATATCATTCTCCAAAGAGATCATATTTGGTGCCTATTTTCCTCTTTAAATGCCTAAAATGCTTAAAAAAAACCCCAAGCCCCTAGATCTTTTTTGCTACAAACATTCTTAGATGTAATTCCAACTAAAAACAAAACAAAAAAAAATTAATTTTCCTGTATTTCTCCTCAGCTCAAATTCTACTCTGATTTTACTTAACAGGGACAGATTCTGCACTTGCTTGCTCCTATCTTTACATCAATATGCAAAAATGCCTTTTTTTTTTTTTTTTGGTCATGATAATTTTCGTAAGAAAGAGGAGACCAGGCTTTTAGAATTTTTGTTGTGGATTTCGCCGTAGCATCATTTCTGTGCATAGTTACGTACGTGTAAGCTGAGCTAGCTGTTAGCAGCAGCAGCTGGAAACGTGCGGAAAGGATCATGGCCCCCCCCCCGATTTAGCTGTCGCTTTCACATGCATCCTCACTGTCTAACCTGGCAGTCTCCCATGTGAGGAACACAAACTTATCCATAGGCAGTCTCTATGGACAGATGAGGATCATGAGAGTCAATGAACAGTTTTCCTCTAATATCATCAGGCTTTGGAAGTGGGGGAAAGTGGGATGGGCAGAGACGAATTTTCTTACTTAGAGAATTCAGCTGTTGGAAACACAATGCAGCGTTTTTGAAGAACAAAAAGTGTGAGTGCTGCTTCAAAAGCACAGCTGTGAGAAGGAAATATACTATGAAGTACTTATATTCGGATATGTAATGCAAATGATACATGTGGGTCCAGTATCTGAGAGTCACTGTAGATCTAATTGTGTGGAAAATCCATGTAAATTGACTTCCTGCAGAGCAGTGCTAAATGATCAGCCAATGCCATACAAATTCAGACTGTGACAACACCACCTTTATAAGTGAGCAGTCTTTCTTAAAATGGGAAGGTGTATTTCACTGCTGTAGATAGATTAATAACATCAGCTTCTATAGTGTAGATAGATGCAGTACAGGCTACTCTGTTGTCTTCTGTCAATGAATAGATCCATATTCCCACTGAACAGCCAGCACGTAGGTGCATATGTACACAGGAAACACACTGTAGTTGCTTTAAATAGCAGACAGTTTCAAGCAGCTACCGTTTTACATTATATGAAGACGATCCCTCTGAAATAAGAGTCACAGATGCCGCTGTTACTCTCACTCCTAGGGAGAGGAAATGCTATTGCACCTGAAAATTCCTTGTAAACGCAAAGATTTTTTAAATGGTGATCCCTAACGCACCTTTGTGTCTACCTTCTACTCTCCCCGCCACAATACGAAAGCTATTTGATCGATATAAGAACAGAAATTTCCCCACACGAACACCGAAATCCCCAGAGATACAAGCAAGATCTAATTAAGTATCGTCCTTGTCCATAACTTTGCTGTGAAAGAAAGTAACAAACACACTTGTATAATAAGACATGAATATCACACTCTGGGGTTTGGTACAGGTGATATGCTTTCTAGTTACATCATCGATATTCCATTTTCTTTTTAGTGTCTCTAGCCTACTCCACTTTCTAATGCAATAAGAAGAAATCATAGTTATTTTAGCTAGGTTTCCATTTCAAGCCTGCCTGAGCTCCCTGCACTTAAATTCAATGCCAGCCTTTTCCCACAAATATATGCTGTTAAAGAAGAGAGCTAAAATTCACAGAGCTGTCAAGTAAGATATCCATTAAGATAGGAAGATGCTGGTGTTCAAACTTCAACATTACAGCTTTAAATCTCAAAGGAATTCACTTCCTTAACGAGAAACAAGAGAGGAAGGAGTGTGAGATGCAGGGGGGTGGGAGGGAAGAACAAGAATATGGAACAATATGACAGTAAAATAGAAAGCACAGATTGAGGTACCACAAGGAATCTGAATTCCTCAACGAAGACTTGTCAATGAGATTTTTAGCATATGATATGCAGTTTTAATTAAATTATGGCCCAGAGTCAGAGAACAAAGCCAAAGGCCCATTTTTTATTTCATTTTTAGAACAGAGATCTTATCTTCTACAGCATTTCATGCACTTCTAATTAAATATGGATTTATGGCTTTAAAGTACCTGGAAACACAGCACAGCTTTTAGGTATCTATCTATACTGAACTCAGAGTGGTACAGTTAAAGGGTGAGATCCCGGCCCCCCGATGAATTCAGCGACAACCTTCTCAGTAAGTTCAGAGGGATGTGGATAAGGCGTTAGGAAAGAGCCTGATGTTCTGCTCCTGCTCTGCATGTGAAAAGCATTCCTATATCTTGTACTAACAATACACGTTTAATAAGACTTTAATTGTGCTTGCTTGTAGTAACAGGGTGTAATTCCACATGGAGCTGCAGATTTCTGAGTACTGCCAAAAGTACTGTTTCAATCGGATGGTTATTTTTTTGCCATGCCTGCCAAATCCTACATTTATTGGCAACTCTCATTGCACTTTTTTCACACCTTATTGCACAGTTTCAAATAAATACACTATATTTTCTGGTTAAAAATTGTAATATCCTTTCTCCAATGAGGAAACTGCTGCTGAGGGTTTTGCTTGTGGTGACACCTTATTAAATATATTTAATGTAAGTTTAGCAAGTCTCTTAAAATAGACGTGTAGGCTGGGTGAGAATGTTACCTCCAATCCCAAAGTGTTGAATGAATGTCAGAACCTGTTCAGTATTGTTTGTGCAAGGAGAGAGTGTGGAGACATTAATAAAGTGAATTCAGGTGAGGATGTTTTGATATTGCAATAGACAGATAACTTCTTGAAGGTCAGCTGCTCTTAAAACCATCTTTTAAATTCCCACAGGGAATTTAGGACGATGGTGCTAAAGTCAGCAGAGTAATGCTGGTGAGTAAGTGAAGATAAGTGTGCATAAAGCATCAAATTCAGGGAGTTATACTCTAATGCAAAATTTCCCATGTCTGCCTTACCCAGTCACACCACAGATAATGTTACTGGGTCAGAAATAATGAGGTTTGTGCCCGCATGGGACTGAAGTCTGGTGTATGTATTACATGCTTACAGAAAAATCAGACATATGGGAGTTTCTTGTGGGGGCAATGTGTTGATATTATTTGTCAGTACGATGTGTGGCTGTTAAGGTAGGTAAGCAATGGTTCCTTTTCTCCAGGACTAGCATAAACACTAGCTTTTAAGTGTATGCTACTTTAAAACTAAACTGGCTTCTTTTTTTAATACTAGTAAGTGAGAAGCATGCTATGCAACTGTTAATGTTCATTTGTTTCCACAGAAATGGCTGTATTTGAAATTTCAGAAGTTAAAAATAATAAAAAATGTTTAAAAGTACCACGACACAACTCTAGTATATGCATAACATTTCTTCTCGTGGAATACACTGATATCTTTCTGTGCCTTGATCTCATAATGGGCACAAGAGACAGCTAAAAATAGTGTTTCTCAAAGAGTAATCGTGGTACAATTTCATCTATCTTGGAGCTTCATCATCACAAGTAAGAGGAGAATCCAGCCTTGATGCTCCACTGCAGGTTGTTTTCATTGATCCTTGTGTTTTAATCACATTTCAGCTGCTGTTTCTGTGAGATGATTTCAAAAACCATTGAATTAAATTGTATTACGCTGAAGACCACTGATCTCACTCCACTGCTACTGCACTCGAGAAACAATTTTTGTATCTTAAAAAGGCAGAGGTATTTTCTGATGTGATTGAGTCTAAATGGCTTTTCTGAATGTTCCTTTGAAAATTAGGTCTGGAAATCTGTTTTGAAAATAAGAATATATCAAAATCTCTCTCCTGTGACATTAGTATTTCTCCTTGAAGTATTCTATCTTCAGTGGAAGGACTTCCATTTTACTTTATTACGAAGTAACTGACAATCATTAACATGTGCCAAAATACTTTGACTTTTAAAGCTGAAGATTCAGCTTGCGTTTTAGCAATCAGAAAACAATTATATAATGTGAAAAGAACGTACTCAGTCAGGAGCAACACAAACAGGTGGGACCTTATGTGAAGCGTTCAATAACAAATCTACAGTGGAATCAGAGTTGAACAAAAAATATGAAATTGTAATTTTTGCAGAGCCACTTTCCAGGATACAGACTAAGATTTTAAAGACAGAATAATTTGAAAGAATTTAGTCAAACGTGAAACGGACCTCAGGAAAAGCTGAACAAAACTGCCCACCTTTGATCATTATTGACTTATTAAAATGAATTTATAGCTACCCTCCTGAGTCTTTCCGGTGAACTTCAGACAAAGTCTGAATTGTACTCTTTTCCTTCAATAGTAATGCACTAGAAGTGAAGTTTTTAACTCACACTTTCAAACATTTGTCAGAACAGAAAGTTTAGGCCTCAGAGACAAATCTATCTTGGGATTGATTCTTAATTTTAGATAAAGTAGGTCAGAGGAAGTGAATGTTTTTTTCACACAGTTTTCCCCAACATTTCTTCTGGAATTTTGGTAATTGGTCATCTTTTATGTCCTTCAAAATGTCTCCCTTAGCCACCAAAGGGAGTTTGAGAAGGGAGTGACAAGTGGTCAAGATTTAACCTCTTTAGCTAAGTGCCAGATGAGTTATATTTACCAGGTCTGCAAATGTAGCCCATTGCAACGTTAGTTTTAATCACCTTTCTGACTCATCCTAAAATATGCAATGAATTAGGACTGTGAACAAGGCCTATTACTCAGTGCTCTCATTAGGTAGCCATGCAAAGGCATTAGGCTGAAATATCTTGATGGCTCACAATTATCTTTTCTTACCCTAAGTCCCATGAAAAATGTCTTTGCAAATTTTCCCTTCAATTTCTCTTTCATCTGCTAGGTCCATCTCTTCAAATGGTGCAGGCAATCATCGAAGGAAAGCGATGCATTTGATGATGAAAACGTCTCAGTCAAGCGGAGGTTCAAACCTTTCGGTACTTCATGCAAAATACTGAGATCCTCTGCATTTTCTACAGGTGAGACCACACAAGCACCTGTAATTACGGAAGTGATAATGGAAAATTATTTTAAACTGGTGTGCTCTCAGCCATGCAATTTTAGAATAGTCTATTTTTTCTAGGAACTGTCCCTGAGGCAAGGCTTATGTTGCCTAGAAAGAGAGAGGTTTAAAATATTTCAAAAATTTTCAGTCCCCTTTGTCTGCTACTTCTCCTCCTTGAGAAATTTCATGCCCTCAAAGGCTTCTCCAAGCCATCTAACCTGATGTCAAAAGTTAAGTGTATTCAGTCAGGAAATAGAAATGATGTCATGTGACTTGTGTGATCAATTATGAGTCCAAAACATTATTCAAATAGTCACTGTTCAAACATCAAATAACATATTCATGAGGAAGCAAAAGGATAACAGTAAGAACAAAAAATCTATCGCTTAAATTCCAAAATAAATTTAATTCAAGAACTCTGTAAGCTGGTTGCATATGTTCCATGAGCAAAAGTAATTTTGTCAAGTCTTATTTGACCTAAATGATGTACAAAACCTTGCTCTGAATACTCTGTAAAACTTTTCCCTCCACTTGCATATCTAATAATAGCCTGTCTCACCACAAAACTGTTTTCCTAAGTTTTAAGAAAATTATTTATTTTCAATTCTGCTTTAATAAAAATTAAAAAAATATGCATATTTATTTCTGCAACCTCAGCAGTCCAAAATTTCACCATGCAAAGGGTAAGTCAAAAGTTTTTAGCCTAGTCAGAGCATATATGTACTTTTTATGGCTTAAATTATTTTCTTCTGAGCTGATTTTTAAATGCTTGTGGGATCTGGTAGCATTTAAAAATATCTTTTTTTTTCTTTAATAGAAAAACATATGAGCTCTTATTCACAGTGATTTATCACTGTAATAACTGCATAAATGTTAATTTTCTTTTCTCTGGCTTCTCGATCTTCTTTTCTAGTTAGAGACGTATTACTTTCCTATGTCTCTAACTTTTGCATTGATAAAAGTAGAAGAAAAAACATTGTGAGAAATGCATTTATAACGCGCTTTTGAAGTTGTGAAAAGGGTTTCTTTTTACTGTTCAACAGTACCCAGATATTATTTACTCTTATTTCTTTGTGGCACCAATCAAATTCAAGGAAGAATTTTAAAAAATAATCTAGTTGAGCGTATGTCAGTGTACAGCCAATTGCACTTAATGTGGTTTGTGTAATCATTGCGTTCTTTAACCGCGTGCACAGGCACATGCACACACGTACACATTTCTCTGCTGTCTTGCTCACTTAGCTGACACAATTAGTCCTCTACTCATTTCACTAGAAGGGAGCATTTGTCTGTCATTTTCCAAAATATTTCATGCAAGAGGAATTTCTAATACACCCACTTCTTCTCTCCTTTGTTTTGTTTGGGGGTTTTGTGGGTAAAGGGGAAGATTGGCTTGTAGATAGGCTCTCATGAGTCATTCAGGGAACTACACAGCAAACTCAGATATGTGTGTTTCCTAACCTTATTGCTGCTGTGATAAATGTTTTCCTCTACACCACAGTAATGATTCACTTGTGCAGACACAGAGCTTCAACTATTTGGTCATGGTTACACCCCAGGTATTGAAGAATCTGTAAAGTGAGGCAACGAGGTGCGTGGAGTTTATGAGTCTACTGTGCAAATAGGTTTCTCTCTCACCTTGGTGATTCAGAGGAGAATAAACGTCATATTGTCTGTGAGCTACTCAGAGCATACCATTTGCAAGGTGACTTGGAGGCGGCCCTCTGGAATCTCTGTGCAAAATGCCTGGGCGCACTGAAACTTTGTGGTGTGCGGTCGGAAGTCCCACGCAGTTTCAGTGGCTCTGACCTTGCAATTGCTGTCTAAGGAATTATCCCAAGGTGTGGTGTGGGAAAGATGACTTCTCCATGGGTTCCATCTGGAAAGATATAAGGCTGTTGTTGTTTCACTGGATGGTCAAGGGGAATTGGAACTGTTGAGCAACATTTAAGAGCATGTGAGAAGTTTTCACCTGTAGCCTACCACATGCTCATGTTGCCTATGACTATAAAGCTTTGCTAACCCATTTAGATTGCTTCTAAATTTTGCCCTTTTGTATGTGTAAGTACCTATTCTAAGGGTGGATCTGTGTAGTTAGATACACATTTTTGCAGGAGATACTGGCTATGTCACAACCTCCATTTTAGAAAGCTTATACAGATTAAATCCTAATACCAATTTCAAAAAAAATACTGGAGTAATTAGGACCTTGTTTATTCCTGATGCTTAAGAATGACATAAATAAATATTTTTAGAAAATTATTCATGCTGAAGTCCTTCAAAGAGCCATAAGAGGATGATAACTGTAATTCTTAAAAAAAAAAAAAAAAAAAGAGAGAGAGGGTGCTGGAGACAGAAAATGAGAGAAAGAAGTAACTACTTTAACTTCAATTTTTAATTATTCCATGTCATCACACAAAAAAATATGAATTCAGCATGTACACTACTGCCAGATCAGCATTCCATCAACTGTACCACAGCACGTGGTATATATTTCTTTTCCGTTAGCTGCCTAAAAGCAAAGTGCTTAATCTGAACTGGATCACTATGCTTTCTATACAGTTAAGAGAGGGAGAGAAATACCCACAGAAAATCATATAGCCCACTTTTTTTTTTTCCCATTTATCTTAAGGAAGAATGAATTATTCTCAAGGGATTGCATCTGTATTTCTTGTTCCTAACATTTATATATTAACTGAAACTCATCTAAGTGACCTTAGTTAATTCTAGGGGTGCTTCCTGTATTCAGTAAAACACAAACTTCTGAGCTTACTTCAGAGACTAAACTTCAGTTATTTTTCAAATCATGTAATCAGCTTCCTTTTGCCAGAAAAAATGATTATTTCAAACTTATTACTGTTGTCTACAGATCAAAGCAATGATTTTTCTTTGAAAATAAATCACAGTAATGATTTTTTCTTTGGACATTTGTAAAACACATAACTATATGAAGTTTCTTCCATCTTGAATCGTCTCAGCAATGAAAATGAGCTTGGATACATTTGAAGGGCTCAAGCTTTTTTGTCACGCTGAGTGGTATAACTAAATTATGATGACAGCAATAAAATAGAGTTTGCTTGGTGCATTGTGGCTTTCTTCATAGACTTGTGAATCAGAATCCCAAAGGACTCCGTTCTGGTATCTTAGATAACCTTGTCCCCTTCTGCCGCATGAGTGAACGCAGCATTGCCTCATGCGCTAGAGACATTGCCCATGCCAAATCATATCCTGAAGGAGGAATTTCCTCATGGGACAATGAGACCCACAACACTGAGCTGCTGCCTGGAGACTTGCCACCAGTTCTGAGTGTATTTGCTGATAAGGATTGCAATCTCAACAGTAGATTCTCCTCTTTCACATCTTTATCTATTGGCACATAGATTACAGACCACGCAAGTTGGCTGCCAGATATGTGGAGCTATACGGTAGCACTGAACAGCAGATGGAAGAGAAGGGGGCCTTGCTGTAGAAGCAGTAACTTTTGCTGGTCTCATGCCTAGTGTTCAGCATTCAACAGTGTCTTTGGCCAAGAATTGAAGATTTCCCTTTATATTTGACCATTGAAAAATACTGACAGGAACAATCTGTTAAGTATCTGAGAAACTCCTGAAGGAAAAAAAGTCTTGACTTAGAAACAAACCAGCTGTAATTTCCTTAAGTTAGAGATAAGACCTGAGCAATTCTTTTGGCTGAAACTGGTGCAGCTTTGGAGAGTTACAACTTTCATACTTTGACCTTCATCTGAATTCCTCAGAGAAGCAGGTGTCTCTTTAGAATTGGCCTGCCTGTATCTTGGGTATGGCATGCCTTGAAATCCAGACCTGAATCTTGGGTTTCAAAATAATGGTTTTGAATGATAATAATATTTGGAGGTGTAAAAATAATGTTTTACCAACATGCATTTTGAAGGGGATGTAAAAAAATGTTTTCCTTCTTCAAACCCCTCTCCTTCTTAAGTGTAGGTATAGATGAGGAAAAAAACAACCAAACAAAAAAAAAGAGGAATCAAACTTAGAGGAAGTAGAGTTGTCTACTTTGCAAAAATAAAAGATTAACAGATACTTTTTGGAATGTGATCTCTTCAGAACTAAATACTAATGGAGGTTGAAGTTAATTATGCATTTAACTTCTGGTTAATGTCTAACCAGCTAGGGCACTGGGTGTACTCATGCCATTTCAACAAAATATACAATATGACTCACCTAAGCAGTGGATCAGCCCTATCTTGGGTCTACAGAAAGGTTTACTATTTTCTGTTAAGAAAATATGAGCTATCAAGAAAGGTAAATGTTCCATACGCCCTGTGCTATTGACAAACCTTGAAATCACTTTGCTATTTGTTAACTCTTTGGCAAGCAGAAACGATCAGCTTAAAATAAAACTTCTCACGAGACTAATTTTACTTAGGAGCACCTATCCTAATACTTTTACTCCAGAAATCTCTTTAATTCCTTTACAGATTGGTTAATCTATTTTCTTCCCCTTTATAGATCAGGTTGAAAGAAGACACAGACTGGCCAGGTCTGAGAAGTATGAACATAAGTTTCACTCTCTATTCTTATTAAATCAAATGCTGGGAGATATGATTCTCAGTAGATCATCTTTGCTTTTAAATTCCCATTACCACTGAGTTGGTTTCCATCAGGCGAGTTTCACATCAAGAGTCCTACTTTAAAGAGCTCTTCTTGCTTAGGCGCGCTAGATATAGCCATACTGTGTATCACGACCTTAAAATGCTCTTTGAAGTTGGTGTTTACCAAGTGCAGTTGGAAATGGCCTGTGTAACATTTCTTTTCACAAATCCCAGCACCTCACACTATATTCAAACAAATATTTTTTTTCTAATTGACCATTTTTCTAAATCCCTCATTCACAGTACTCAGAGATTTACCTGCTCCACGGTGCTTGGTTTCCTCCCCATGATATAACCATATAACTCCCTTTCCTTTTAAAGTCTCGTTCTGTAGAAGATCACAAGGGACAACATCAGATGATTAAACTTAGTATAACTAACTGTATTGCCAATGCTATAATACCTTATGGAGCTCAGCTGAATCCTGCTGGGTCAGTTCCATTCTCTGAGCTAAATCAATGAGCAAATACTGCAAATGTCAGTCTATTTTTTTGTAAAAAAAAAACCTAGATGATACTTAGGAAAACATAGCAGGCGATTTATCCGAGATTAAGATGTTTGTAATAACTCCTGAAAACATATTTTTGTCTAATGTGAGCTTATGAGCTCAGATTAGAACAATAAGTTGAAGTAAAAACATTTTCATTTTTCTTACAAAAGGAGAGAAGAAGCTATCTCTTACAGCAAGTTGAACATATTTTATCTTGCACAAGAGGAATCTGAAAATTGAAGTTTTATTATGAGTCATTTTTTTCAGTTCTATATCCGACCATTTTTTTTCTATATATGTTCATTTCAGCAAGACATGATTCAATATTTAATACAAAACTCCAACAGTGTGTTATTGGTATCAGTACCATAAATGTTTGTCTAGTGCATTAGGCAAACTACTGCAGGATTCATTTTCATGTCGTAAAAGGAGGGGAGAACAGCCTTTGTTGAAACTTTGATCTTATCCTTATCGCATTAGTTCTTTGAGCTCCTCAGATGATATGCTTCATAGAAGAGTAGTGATCACAAGTTGGATAATTCTGCAGAAGGGAGTGTTTCTTGGAAAATGTAGAAAATCTTCAAGAGGTCAGGGGAAAAAAGTAGTGAGTGTTTCTGAACTGTGTTGAAATATCTCCTACGGCTCTTCTCCTCCCATTACTACTAGGATGTTTTAACCTTCCCAGGCAGTGGAAAATATTTTAAAGGGGAGTTTACTTTGTATATTTAGCAATGTGGGAAAGCTATGAGAGGGGTGTTCCCTGAAAGCAGTGACTCATCCCTTGGGTTGATTCTATAAGAATAAGGGCATTGTTTACTGTGGGACTACTGAAGTAAGATACATTTCTATTTTGGCATATAACTTTCACTTTATGTACCCCAAATTAAAAATCTACAAAGCTGAATGAAACTCTGATGATATTCTTACTTCTTCCAGGAATGACCCCGTTTTTTTTCTACTGTTTCCCAAGCAACACACTTGATCTTGAAGGCTCTGGGTACACTGGCATGTTTCCCATCCCAAGTCGCAGTATAATTTACACTCTCACTCTGATAAGAAAATTCTGAACATTCTTTCTCTTGGTTTGTGGTTGAAGGAGATACCTCTCATTATGCCCAGGCATTTAATGACTAGAGCATTTTTCTTGCGTCACAGTGTTGGAAATAGGAGTATCGCTGGACAGGCAGATGATGCTGGATCCCCAGTTTGTTCTCTGACTTGAAGCACTGAATCTAAAGAGCGTGTTGCTTTGTAGCTCCAAGGTTAAGTGTTTTCAGTGTAGCACTTTCTCTATTATGGAAAATGGTCCATTTTATTTGGAATGTTAGACTTCTCCTTCAGGTGAGGTCTCTGTCTAGCTTCTAAGCTATTGAGGCTTGGTCCAATAAAGATTTAATTACTTCATACAAAAGAAAGCAGATTTTGACAAAAGAGGCTTTCTGCTTTCCCCAGTAGCTATACAATAAGCTTAATCCTTTACCTTTGTCTTCTTAATTCTTCCTGAATTAGCCACCTAATATAGATAATGTGGATACTACATGTGTTAGTGAGCGCTGTGAATTCCAGCTCATGATCAAACATCTGAAAGCTGATGTTGTAATGCTGGGTTTAGGGACCTGCGTAATACCTAGCCTACAATCATTAGGGTGTGGCCACAAGAAACTCTTCATTTAAATAAAATTACCTTGATTCAAACTAATGTGAACCTTCCATCTTAATGAAGATCTATCTACACGTTTTAGATTTTTTGTAGGGTTTGTAGTGTGTGGGTCACATATGTGGAAACGGTCTCATCTGTCTTCAGCTGTCTTAAAGGTATGTGTCCAATCAGACAGATTTCATTTTTAGTAATTGGACAAAGACCTAGTGATTTTGCTTCCCAGCTTAAGACAGGAGTCTAAGACGAGTAGGATAGATTACACTTAAATTTCTGTTCATTGACCACTGACAGAGTTCAGGCTATTATCAATGTAAAATTTAGATATCTGATATAAGCTGAAGTAAGATGAATATTACCCTAAATTGCACTCTTCCTGTTACAGTTCCACTGTTTAACTTTGGGAGTACAAGCAATATATGTTTTATGCAAAACAGCTGATCACAGTCTGAAGCTGTAGAGTTCATCATCCTTTTCACATGCACTACCAGATCTTAAAAAGACTAAAGGAAAGAGAAAATTTTGAACAGACTCAAGGAACATTGACTATAACTATCACACCCACTATCTGTTGTGAAAGCAGTTTAGAAGGCTAAAACCGTTATATGTTGGTGGGGGAAAGAGTGTCTCCTTGAAGGTCATAGCTGCAAGCTTGACTGAATTCATGTAAATGATACAATATTTTGGGTTGCAGTTACACATGAAATGCAAGAATAGTGGAAATATTCTAAATTCTCACTCTATTTGAATAAACTTTCTAGCACTATTTAAGACCCAAGAAGAGGAACTGGATTGTAACATTCAATTCTGTAATTTAATTTACCCCAAATTTCTTGTAAGAAACATTTTGAAGTTAATAGACTAACTTTTATTGCCCTGATAGAGCAGGCGATAAAATGACTTGATAGGGGAATTTTTCTCCTCCCTTTTCTTTTAAGCTAAAAGTGAATTGTTATCCCATTTGTTAAGCTGAAATAATAGAACTACAACTATTCACTAACTATTATCTAAGTAGATTGGCACTTTTCATGTTGAGCAATCTATCATACGATGATTAGTTTAACCTTCTCTTGAAATTCTGTTTCAAAGAAAAACAGCCCTGAAAATTCTTATTCTGAATATTGAAAGCCCAGGTTCCTTTTTTCCACTTGTAGTCTGATACTTCCATTAGAGCTATAATTCTGCTCTTTTAATGGCTTCAATGAATCTTTGCTAGCTGACCACAAAAGAGTACAATTCAAATTTTTTCAAGCTTCTGGAATGAAGCCATAGTGCAACACTGAGAGCTTCTCCTGTTTGCCTAGGAAACCCTACTGACAGCTTGGTCCACATGTTATAGTCAGAGTCAGAGCATGTCAAATCCATTATCAGTCTCACATCAGCTCTCATCTGAAATTCTCAATTATGCAGTCCAGAACACAAAATGACAAGAGAAACACCGTAATCATCTGCAGAGAATGTTTCACTCAAGTGTATATCTGTGTATGTATCTATAAACACACACATATATATATGTTAATTTTAATATTTCCATTATGAACAACAACTTGTCTTATGCCTGTGTATAGCATTCGTGGAATGTTCAGAGATTCAACTAATAACACATCAGCACTTAGCCAGCTGGAGAATTGGTGACGGCTGCCAATTACTTAGAATACTTCTAATAAACAATAGTTCCTCCCCCTCTTGAAATATATGGAAATGGACTATTGTTATTTTAAGCAATGCTGTACTGAAACGGCACCTGTGCTTGCTGTAACATAGAACATTGCATTCCAAGTGAGAAACAAAGCTACATGGGACTCCATGTCCCAACCTATTTTCTGCAGAACTTACGAATCTTTTCAAGACAAAAGAGGGAAAAAATGTGACGGAACAGACATCTTCATTGCTTTCCTTTGGGCCATGTTAACCTATCACTTACTATGTTATGAACCCATTGTACCACAAGACTAAGCATGTTTGTGAGGCAGTGAAGATGATTAAGAGAATGCTTTTTTTTCAGTCATTATTCGTGAGATATGTATGTACATTAAATAAAAGAACATGCCTCAAGGGCTCAGTAGCTTCTGTGCTAACAATTTAGGCATGCTTCACATTCCTGTTCACTCAACTTTTTCTATGAAGTCACTTGTTTTTTCCAGTTGTTGTTATCTTATATTTCCGTAACAGGGACAACACATATAATTTGTTTTTGTGACTCATGAGCTGGCAAAATGAGATTTAAGTATTATGAAAATAATCCAACATCCTTAACTTCCTGCATAAACCTGTCTTGCTCCAGTGCGATTCAATAAATAGTCAGTTTCATAGCCAGTAGAATGGCTAATTATGGTAAAACAATGTGCTATTGTTGGGGTATATGGCTTTTTTGCAAAGAAAATGGTGTCTCCCTATGATCAAGTTAAACCTCTGCATCTTGAGCAAGGACAAGGCAGCACTTTAAGTGTATTTATAGCAGTTAGCAAGAGAATTTTTTCTTTAGCTCTCAGTGAAGTAAAAATATCCCAATTTTTTTTCTGTTTCAGCAACTGTTTTCTGTTTCTTTGGGGGAAACAGGCAATTATCAACCTCCTCATTCTCCCGTACAGGTGGGATAAATGCAAACATTTATGACCCCATGTAATTGCACAACATTCCAGCCTGAACCAATAAAACATCCACAAAGCTTACAGAAATCAATATATTGTTTTTTGTTCTCCTCTAATGTTCACTAGGTAAGCCAATCCCAAAATCAAAACCTTTTTTTTTTTAGTAAACATAAACCTCTTCAGGCATAAAGCTATTCAGACATACTGATATTCACTTGTAGGACGAGGGTTGTGATTCACAGAGGCTTCAAAGTCTGATAAAAGATTCACACAAATTAGTTCTCCAGTGTAACAGCACTGTTAGGATTCAGTTTGGTTGCATGAGTATACGTATATGAGCTTGACATTACTAGTGTCCTTAAAGTGCAGGCTCAGGTTCTGATCCGAAATTCTAATGTATCTGGAATTGTTCCAAAAGAAGGTTTTGGGCCAAACTCGTCTCCAGCCCATCCTACGTAAAACGAATGTCTCTTCTCAGAATACATTTCTGAAAATTTTTCTGAGTCCAAGAAATTATTTCTAAGCACGTCACAGAATCACAGAATCGTTTAGGTTGGATGGGATCTCTGGAGATCATCTAGTCCAACCTCCCTGCTCAAGCAGGGTCACCTAGAGCATATTGCCCAGGATCACATCCAGACAGGTTTTGAACATCTCCAGCGAAGGAGACTCCACCACGTCTCTGGGCAACCTGTGCCAGTGCTCTGTCACCCTCACAGGAAAGAAGTTTTTTCTCAGGTTCAGATGGAACTGCCTGTGGTTCAGTTTGTGCCCATTGCCTCTTGTCCTGTTGCTGGGCACCACGGAGAAGAGGCTGGCCTCATCCTCTTGACACTCCCCCTCCAGATACTTGTACACGTTGATGAGATCCCCTCTCAATCTTCTCTTCTCCAGGCTCAACAGGCCCAGCTCTTGCAATCTTTCTTCATAGGAGAGGTGCTCCAGCCCTCTAATCATCTTGGTAGCCCTCCGCTGGACTCTCTCCAGGAGTGCCATGTCTCTCTTGTCCTGGGGAGCCCAGAACTGGACACAGTACTCCAGGTGAGGCCTCCCCAGGGCTGAGGAGAGGGCCAGGATCACCTCCCTCCACCTGCTGGCAACACTCTGCCTAATGCACCCCAGGATACCATTGGCCTTCTTGGCCCCAAGGGCACACTGCTGCCTCATGGTTAACTTCTTGTCCACCAGCACTCCCAGGGCCTTCTGGGCAGAGCTACTTTCCAGCAGGTCAACCCCCAGCCTGTACTGGTGCAGGGGATTATTCCTGCCTAGGTGCAGGACCTTGCACTTGCCTTTGTTGAACTTCAGGAGGTTCCTCTCCGCCCACCTCTCCAGCCTGTCCAGGTCCCTCTGAATGGCAGCACAGTCTTCTGGTGTGTCAGCCTCTCCCCCCAGTTTAGTATCATCAGCAAACTTGCTGAGGGTGCACTCTGTCCCTTCCTCCAGGTCATTGTTGAAGATATTGAACAAGACTGGGCCCAGGACTGACCCCTGGGGGACACCACTAGCCACAGGCCTCCAACTAGACTCTGCGCCACTGACCACAACTCTCTGAGCTCGGCCATCCAGCCACTTCTCAAGCCACCTCACTGTCCACTCGTCTAGCCCACACTTCCTGAGCTTACCTAGGAGGATGTGACGGGAGACAGTGTCAAAAGCCTTGATGAAGTCCAGAAAGACAACATCCACTGCTCTGCCCTCATCTACCCAGCCAGTCATTCCGTCATAGAAGGCTATCAGATGGGTCAAGCATGATTTCCCTTGGGTGAATCCATGCTGACTACTCCTGATAACCTTCTTGTCCTCCAGATGCTTAGTGAGGACCTTCAGGAGGAGCTGTTCCATCACCTTTCCAGGCATGGAGGTGAGGCTGACAGGCCTGTAGTTTCCTGGCTCCTCCTTCTTGCCCTTTTGGAAGACTGGCGTGACATTGGCTTTCTTCCAGTCCTCTCCCGTTTTCCAGGACCTTTCCAAGATGATGGAGAGTAGCCTAGCGATAACATCCGCCAGCTCCCTCAGCACTCGTGGGCGCATCCCATCGGGGCCCATGGATTTATGGATGTCAAGTTTGGACAAAAGATCTCTAACCTGATCCTCCTCCACCAAGGGAGAGTCTTCCTTTCGCCAGCCTTCCTCTCTTGCCTCCAAGGTCTGGAATTCCTCAGGACTGGCCTTAGCAGTGAAGACAGAAGCAAAGGCAGCATTCAGTAACTCTGCCTTCTCTGTATCCTTTGTCACCAGGGCACCTGCCCCAGTCAGCAGCGGGCCCACGTTTTCCCTAGTCTTCCTTTTGCTCTTGATGTATTGGAAGAAGCCCTTCTTGTTGTCCTTGACATCCCTTGCCAGATTTAATTCCAACTGGGCCTTAGCCTTCCTTGTCGCATCCCTGCACACTCTGACAACGTCTCTGTATTCCTCCCAAGTGGCCTGTCCCCTGTTCCACATTCTGTAGACTTCCTTCTTCTGCTGGAGTTTTGCCAGGAGTTCCTTGCTCCTCCATGCAGGTCTCCTGCCCGCTTTGCTCGACTTCTTCCTCAGAGGGATGCACTGCTCTTGAGCCTGGAGGAAGTGATGCTTGAATATTAACCAGCTTTCTTGGACCCCTCTTCCTTCTAGGGCCCTACCCCAGGAGATTCCCCTAAGTAGGTCCCTGAAGAGGCCAAAGTCAGCTCTCCTGAAGTCCAGGGTTGCAATCCTACTCATTGCCCTGCTCCCTCCTCGTAGGATCCTGAACTCCACTTCACCCATACCCAGAGGTGCAGTTTGCTAAGTGTATTTTAGAACATTACGCTCACTGCTACCGGCATGTGCATTCCTTTCTCCATACTCTGTGACTAAATAAAAAATGCTACGTCGTCCTGAGGTATTGTAACATGCTATTTTTTCCCCAGAAAAAAAAAAAAAAGTCAAACTGAAGCCAATTAATGAGATTAGAGTTAAATGATTTACATGCTGCAATAATAATAATAATAATAAAGTCTGCTATAGTCAGTGTTCAGATCTGTTTATCTGCAAGGCTTTCCCATAAATGTCTTTTGCCAAAAATGCACTGGAATGACCTCCAACACAGGCTACTTAACTTCACTGTACTCTTGCCTCTATTCTAATCAGACCTTAAATGGTAAATATTTACTAATTGCTCTCTGGGTAAATAATTAACGAGTCTTGATCTGTTTTGTTCAGGTAAAGTTCATCTGGCAACGCTTTCAGATCGCAATCTAGACAGATCTATCTTAATTAAATGTCCTCTTCCTGTACCATTTTTAGAAGCAGAAGTTTTGGTTATGTGCGGATTAAATCTGTGAAGGGCCAATAGAGCCAGGAGGGACCTGGAGACCACAGCACCCCAGCGGCGCCTGCTCCAGCGTGAGCCGGGCCGGGGCTGGGTCATGGCAGGGCTGGACCTGGCAGCGGCAGCGCTGCGGCATCGCGGGGCAGCGACTGGGCTGGGGGGAGCCAGGGGACAGCGACAGCCGGGGCTGGCGGCACCATCACAGCCATGACAATCAGCAGAAAATGAATACTACCGCTCTTAACAGCCACACATAACCTGCTATTTTTCATATTCTTAGAGCTTTTCCAGATCTGTGCGGACTTTTTTCCATGATGGCCAAGGTCAGATCAGCTTTCTTGCCAAATGCAGAGATTTTTCAGGAAGTCAGGAGTATTAGAGCTTCTCAAATAAAAGGTTGCAATATTTTTTATCACTTATTTCTGAAACAGCAGAATGACAAAAAACTGCCATGTATATTTCATGCCAAACCGCATGCCTCAATCATGATAAATTTGTAAGTACCTAAAAATCACAATCTTATCGTAGTATCTTATCCTTAGGAAAAGCTGTTGTCCCATTTTGTCCCAATGCCATAACTGACAGAAGCAGCAGCTCTGAGATGAATAACATTTTTTTAAACCATCCAGTGTTGGGGAAGATTTTAAAGAACTCCATAAATGCTTAAAATTGCTAGAAGGATGGGCATTGTGGTCTGTAATTACCTAAAAAAAAAAGATATAGCTACATTGTGATGAGTTTAATAAAATGATTTGCTCAACAAGAATTTAGCTTTACAAAGAAAATGTGAGGTTGAATAAAGAACACATAGAAGTTAACACTTTTAATGGCATGTTAAACCAATAATCTAGAATATTGCATTCATTTTAGTTGTAATCTGTCTTAAAAGTTCAGGAACAGGTGACAAATTAAGAGGTGCGAGGAAGAATGAAAGGAAGGACTGCTTAGTGCAAAGAAGAAACCAGTAAAAGGAAGAGATGATAGACACACACAAACAATAATGAGAGAATGTTTTTGAGAATGCTTTGTTACCCTTTGTTAGTCTTTCTTCTATGGAATTTCAAAACAATTAGTTTTTGATACAGATAATAACATCTTAAAAATATCTACCATATGCTTCAGGGCACACCTCAAATAAAAATCTTAAGGTAGCAGGAAGAAAGTTCTCCTGTTTTCTTGATTATCCTGTACATTTTCACCATGGTACTGATCTTACTCAATTGTATGTTAGTAGAGAGTGATCAAAGGGAATTAAAAGTTGTAGACCACCTTAGTGATGTAAGACATTTCACAAAGTGCCTGTTTCTGTTCTGCTTTCCTAAGTATCCTTGAATCACACCAATTTTTCTTGGATCCACTGTTATATTAAGCAAAAAAATATTCAAATCAGGTACATAGGTTCTTAATTTCATCTTATGCTAATATACAATATACTACCATGATAACCTTATGTTATACTTAGGGGATTTCTTTTAGTCTAAGACCAAAAGTGCTAGACAATATCTAATGTATCCCAGTATGAAAGTCATGCTATTAAATTATCAGTATTTGCAATAGAATCCAGTGACACTGAAAAGAAAGACAAGAAAAAAGATGACAAGACTTGTCAAGGCTTCTCTAGTGACAGGGGCTTTCTCTCCCTGATGAGATGAAGACATAAAGGAGATGCTAGTGAAGCAATTATCAACATCATTTTATTAATGCATTTAAATGACTAATCAGAGAAGAGAGTAGTGTGCTAAACTGCATCATAGTATAAAAAAGCCTCTTTCATGCCCTTTCTGATCTTTTTCCTTCTCAATATCAGTTAAATACAGACTGCAAATAAAAAATAATAAAATAAAATAATGTTAAAATATTTACGTGGTTGTTCAAGAATAACCTATCTTTTCTGTTGTGGCTTCTGTTCATTTTGATGGTGTTGGTAGGTTTGGGGAGGGGGAGGTTATTTTTATTTTTTTTAGGAGCATGCAAAAGCCAGCAGTCAAAAAAAATATTTGTTAGGTAGAAATGCGTGGAAAAGGGTAATTTCTCCCTTGAGGCATTTATAATTTAAGCAGATATCTGGGTGGGAGGAGAAGAAAGGAGGCACTAAAGAGGTCACAGAACAGGTCAGTGGCAGAACCGTGAAGAGAAGCCAACTGTCATGTCATCAGCTTTAGGGTCCCTAGACAACAACAGCTTACTTGGGAAATGTCATTGATACCTACATACTTCTTTATCAAAACCCACTCAACAGAAATAATATTTTGCTCTAATTCTCTTAGACCAAACAGGCATGGTGAGATGCTTCATCACCTGGAACTGTAACAGTGCTGCAGTTGCGTCTGAAAACCTCAGGAATGTGTGCTGAGGAAGAGGGAGAAGGTTAGGGATCTCCTGAAGAAATATGAAAGACGTTGCATGACCAGAGCTTGTCATCAGCTTGACTGCTGGTCCAGATCGAGCCTGGAATCTGCTCTTTGAGTAACCCAGCCTGCTGCCATCCTGTCACTCACTATCCACTTCCTGCTTAGCATTTTAAAGTTTTGGCTTCGACGTGGATTATATATGTGGTTTATAAAGTCATATAATCAATTGCCAGTGAAATAGAGCTGGGGGAAACCAAGTGGAGTTCAGGTTAGTTTTCACTAACTGTTTCATAAACTGTTGTATGTCTTGTGAAAGAGAAATACGACTTTTCTCATCATTGGACTTTATCCATTACTCCTGACCCTCTGACTTCTTCAGGTCAAAAATCTGCAGCCGAGATTGTGTGGAAAATTCTTGTTGAAGTCAGTGGGAGATTTGCATATGATTGCTATAGGATCCGGTCAGTGTGTAGTCTACTTGTGTTCTGTTTTTAATTAGGTAAAGACAGACAGTTTCCAAAATAAATAGCAATCTCAACGACACTGATCTTTACCCATCTAAATTACAGATCAAGCCAAGTTTTCAAACATGTTTTACATTTTTGCTTTTATATTTTGGCTTTCTACATGATCAAAAGTAGATGTGCCATGTTTCACGTGTTGTTCACTTCCAGCTGTGACCATAAGGAGAAATACGGAGTCACAAGCAAGTCTCTTCCTAACTGGCTTTTCTATTTGCTTTTGCTAACTCAGGAAGTAGTTCACCTGGTCATCTGATACGTGTTTTCTTATAAACGTTTTGAGATTAACCTGCTGTTGTCTTACCTCTACAAGGGCAATGGAAAATTATAGCAAAAGGGTTGTGTTTTCTCAGGTATTGTCAAGAATGTAAAATCTCGTTTCAAATCTTAAACTCAAGATGCTATAGATATTGTTGCCATAGAGCATGAATCAGTATGTATTTTTTATTCTCATGCATTCTAGGTTTCTTATACAGTATTATATACAGGGTACGTTTTATGTACTGGTCTTATCACATACAGATACTCAATGTATTGTAATTTACTTGAATTAAAAAAAAAAAAAAAAAGAATACTTTCCCCACTATGGAAAATATTTGAGAGAACTAGTGCTTTATTCCATGGATAGAGGAGAGCTAGTGCTTTATTTCATGGATATGTATTTTTGTGGTCTTGTTAAAACTAGTTTCATTGATCGCACACTACAATAAAATACTGAAGTTTTTATCTTCATCTGGATATTTTGTAAATGTTTAGTCTTTGTTTTGCCATGCCTGTTTTGAAGTTAACATAAAAAAGTACTGGAAAGAGAATTATAAATTGAGTAATAAGGGTCTATGCTAAGGGTCTATGTTATTTTAATTAAAATAATGTAGGGTCTTTCATCTGCAAGGATCTCAAAGTAATACATGCTCTCTATATATTTACATCTTGCCAGTACTGTTCTCATGAAAGCTTATGTTGATATTTTCTTTGATGTCAAAAAGTGCAGTGTTTGTCTTCCAGACTCCCAAAACATTAAACATATGGGAAAGAGGGAGATGAACAAGGAAGACCAGGCTTGAGGAGATATATTTGAAGGATCTGAAGTGCTTCATGAGAAATGTTGTCTGTACTAAATGGCCTATTAAAGATGCTTAAGGAAGAGTTCAAGAACAAGGTGTGCACAAGGTAACCCTCTTTTTGCTGTGCTCTCCCAGTTTCTAGAAATCAGCGGCAAAATGCCTTCCTGATCCCAAGATTTTGTTTACATTCATGTATTAATATCCACTAATGGATGTGTTCACCATTAAACTGTGCATTTCCCTTTTGAATCCATTATACTCTTGTCTTCTATAATATTCTATAGCAACAAGGTCCACCATGCAGGTCTGACAATTATACCTACATATCTTAACTCTATACTGCACATAATCTTTCTACTCTAAATGATGATATCTCTTCAATCTGTAAGCAATACTGCAGATGAGGAACGCCGACCAGAATACAAAACTTTCTGGTACAAGTGGAATAAAAACAAACTATACCAGTGGTATTCTATGCATGAGTACAAATCTGCTCACAAGAGAGTTTCTTCTCCTAACAAAGCACTTAAAATCATGATTTATACAAGTTTGAAGTGAGTTAGATTAAGTAAATCAGTTAATTTGAGATAATATGGCAGTGCCTTGCCTTTGACAATGTAGTTTGGTCTCTCAGCTCACTGATAAGAAGGGACTTGAAGATACATTTTTGCTACAATATTTTAGAAGTAGAATAATTTTTAAGCTAATGATGACCTGGTCACTGATCACAGGCATATCCAAAAAAAAACATCTTTATTTGTCACAATTCTTAACTTCATATCCAGATGACAGTGTTCTTTCATTCTGGCAGTTGTGGAAGAATATAAAAAGATAGACTGAAATAATAGTTTCCTATCTTTCTAGGGTTACAGAGTCCAGTCTTCTCTTCAGGGAAGTAAATGCAGTCCCAATGGACTGGAGGGGCTGAGGGGTCAGAAAAAACTGAAGAGCTGATTCTCCCTTTCTGATATAAATCAGGAGTAACTTCACTGAAGAATCTTGGGAGGATAATCTCGTCCTCTCTCTGTATATAGCTGTTTTTAATGGGTCAAGTCTTGTTTTTTTTATGCTGTTCTTGAGCAAAATTTCTATGTCTCCTCTATTGCATATTACCCAATGAGCTGATCCACTACTTTGCATCCAAGTGCAAGATGGTTGCAATTAAATGACATTCTTTTTCTATAGAAGGTAGAGCTCTTTGAGCTGATAAGAGTTTTAGCAGCATAAATATATACTACGATAAATAGCACAGTCATGTCTTTCAATTTTAACAGAAGTGTAACACAGAAACAATGAATTAATTGTAGATTAAATTTTCTGCAAATTGCACTTCTTTATTTCTTCTAATGATTCCAAATGTGCTAGTTAGTCATAAAATTGGCTCTCACAGAAGAAGACTAAAGCAAAAAGAACTTGTAGTATGAACACATTTGGCTTATACTTCTATCATTACAGTCCTGTTTTGTAATAACTGCTTTGAGGTTAGTACAAATGGCACCATCCTACAGATGTAGCTCTAACACAGTATGTGGTTTACGCTAAGCCATTAGAGCTATTAAAGCACATTAACATTAAGTAGTGTAATAGCATGAGCTGTGCCTCCTGCATTACTGAAATGTTTCTCTCCTTAATATTTTTATTGTGGTCTTCCGTATAATTTATTACTGTGCAGCTAGACTAATTTCAGTATTGCCTGTCCATACGTTTTGGCCTTGTTTGGGCTAGTCACAAGTCTTTGAATTAAATTCAGTTTGATTAGATATAAAGAGTAGTTCTCTTGGCTGAATGGGTGAGTTCATCTGAATTATGAAAGCACCCACTACCACTTTACCAGATGGTAATCCGAATAGATGCTTTATTTCTGTTGTTCTGAATGTGTTTAGATGAATCATTCTGAAAAAATTTGGAATATTTGTAACAGAATAGGTTGCTTTACATTTGTTTGTTTTGTTCTTGTTTGGGTTTTTTTTTTGGTTGTTGTTCTTGTTGTTTGTTGTTTTAAAAAACAGGCCATGACTGACACTAAGGCCATAGAGTGACAGGTAGAATTTAGCTAGAAAAATTGAGTTGAAATAATTTCTCTAAAGAAGCTCTGCAGAGAAGTGGCAGCATCAAAACGAGAAGTAAACTTCTCCAAGTTTCAGTTTATAGTCTCTCATCAGTGCTGTCACCATTGTTTTCAGTGCTTTCCCTACCCCTTATGTAGTTGAGTTATATATTAAAAGTTGAACAGTAATAAACTTTCTATGGAATGTTTAATCTTTTATTGGGAACTTTCATACTGGTCATCCTTTTTAAAGCATTGCTGAATGTCTCAGATAAACTACTGACAGATAACAGTATATTATACTTGACTACTGGAGAATCTTTTCATCTATAAAGGTCATAACGCTTTCTTTTTCTGCTATATAAATCCTCATGCCCAGCTCTAGCAACTGCCTGCCTGATATGTTCTTGCTTTTTCATAGAATAACTTCATTGCAAAATTGGAAAAAAAATCAGTTCCTTTCCCTTTCAGAACTGAACTGCACTCAAAAGCCAAAGAGTAAAATGGTTCTGAGTGAAGGGACTTTCAGTGCTGAGAATAAAATGCTGCATTAAGGCTTTCTCCTTAAAAGATATTGACACAACATAGCTCCTAGTAGATCTTAGATCTTAACTGTGTGTTATTGACTTCATTGAGCCCACACAGGCAAATAGGCCTCCCTATGTGTGTTAAATCCCTTGAACTATTGTGGTCATGCATTTAAAGATAGCAAGACTAATGACCATATTTTAAGAATGACTTACCATATAATGAGAAGGAGCTATATGTTATCTATCCCTTCTCTTGAGTAAGAGGGAATTTCCCCTCAATTGGTTATTTGCAGGTAGCTAAATAGCAAGTTTCTTGCAATACTGTTGTTTATGTTGAACTCAGTAATTCTTTCATAAGAAATTCTTTCTGATGCTATGAATACATGAGACTTTAGATCATACCTTAAAGAGAAAAACAGTTAAGCATAGAGTTAAAGGGAAAGCAAAATATTGTTCAGAAAGAGCTCACTAGCAGCAGATCATGGCAGGCTTTTCCTGGGAGAGGGGAACCATCTGTTGCTTCTTCAGACAGTGAATTCAGTAAATCTTTTATACATAGACTTCAGTAAAATGTTTCAGATGTGCCACAAAGGAAACTGTTAACCAATCTAGAGAAGATAGATAGAATTTAAGGAGGAATTGTATCATGGCTGGGGAGCTAATCCAAAAGAAGGTGGAACTGGGGGTTACTAAAAAGAGAATGATCAGGCTGGAGGGCAGATATTGGTGGACTTCCTCAAGGACTGGGCTGAGGTATAATTTTGTCTTTATTATCTTTGCACAGATATTAAAAGTGTCCTTAGCAAACTCAACAGCATCACAAAGCTGGGAGCTGGGTTGCTACCAGAAAGAACTGAGACTATATATGCAGAACGTACTAGACAACCATGAAGACTCTTGACACAGAACAGGACAAAATGCTAGGTCATGCACTTGGCAGAATTTTTTGTTAGTTCCTATATGCTGAAAATGAATGAGAAGCAGGATGGACTGATGACATGACATAGCTATGAAATATAACTTGTCATGAAAAAGGTAAATGCAGAATATTCTCTAGGATTATGTAGGGAAAAAAGAGTGGGAGAACAGTTTTATTTTGAGATTAAAGATAGAAAAATGTTATTACCTACTTTAAAGAACTTTGTGACACTTTATCTGGATTACTGTTTTTTTGTTCTGGTCACACATGTTCAAGAATAAAGAACTCCACTTGAAATTTGTACTTATGGTCTACTGTGTGATCGGAAGTGAAAAGCTTGTTGCAAGCACACTAATTAGTAAAGCCTAGCCTATTTGATTAGCTAAAGAAAGCCAAAAAACATGGGAACTTGTTGGAAATATATAGGAATAAGGATGCTACACACATAAAGGAAGAATCTAAGTTGCCGGTTCAAGAATTAGTGGAAATAAGTAGGAATATATGTTAAGGTAGAAACCAGAAGGAGATTCCTAGCTGTTCCAGCAGTTGGCAAACCTGTGTCTCTTAAGCAGCATGCAAGTAATAAGCAGTTTAAATGCAGCTTTCTGCTGGAGCTGTAACATATGACCTACAACAAGGCTACTCTAGTATACGGACTGCTTTATCCTCCAGATCCAGTGCAAGAGAGACGTGGAGCTCCTGGAGAGAGTCCAGCGGAGGGCTACAAAGATGATGAGGGGCCTGGAGCATCTCTCCCGAGAGGAAAGGCTGAGGGAGCTGGGCCTGTTGAGCCTGGAGAAGAGAAGACTGAGAGGTGATCTGATCAACGTGTACAAGTATCTGAAGGAGGAGTGTCAAGAGGATGGGGCCAGTCTCTTCTCCGTGGTGCCCAGCGACAGGACAAGAGGCAATGGGCACAAACTGAACCACAGGCAGTTCCATCTGAACCTGAGGGAAAACTTCTTCACTGTGAGGGTGACAGAGCACTGGCACAGGTTGCCCAGAGAGGTAGTGGAGTCTCCTTTGCTGGAGATATTCAAAACCCGTCTGGACGTGACCCTGGGCAATATGCTGTAGAGGTCCCTGCTTGAGGAGGGGGGTTGGACTAGATGATCTCCAGAGGTCCCTTCCAACCTCAACCATTCTGCGATTCGGTGATTGCGTTAGGTCATAGAAAGGACACTGTGCAATGACAATGTGTATGCATATAGGGAAAATTTCAATCTGACATTTAAAGTTAAGTGGAATAATGCCTAAAACAAACTAAACTGGTGTGAATAAGATCGAGAGTGTTATAGTAAGCGCTAGCATATGAATACAGTAATGAATCAAATAGTGCATACATAATATAATACGTGATATAAGGAATTAATAACAACATGTGAAAGAAACTCGGCATTTTTCATATCTAGGCTAGTGGATGGCTTGACCCTTCTATGTATTATATGGTCATGAATGTTTGTGCTTTGTTGCTTCCTATTCCTTATTTTGCTAGAAATCAACTGAAATGGCAACTCTGGTGTAGAAACAAATCTGTTTTTGAAAACACCTGATTAAAAACCCTTGTTCATGCAAGAGGCATTCTGGAGAAGGCAACAGACCAGATACCTAACTTTTAAATGAGTAAACATAAGACTGCCCCTGACTGATTGTCAGGGATGTTTACGCTCTGGAAATAACAAAGAAAACAATGAAATGGAAAAGTAGCTGGAGAGAAATATTTAAGCCAGTATGCAAGATTTTTAAAACGATATATATTTTTACCTTTCATTTTTCCAGGATAATCTAACTTTCCACAGTTTTTTTTTTTTTTTTTTTCAGGGTGCAGTAGAGCACTGCAGTAAATTGTTGATCTCTAAGCTTCAGAAGAAGGAAAAGAAGAAAGTAATGAATACCTGCCAGCAGCTATGCTTATTTTAATAAGCAGTCCAGACCCTATGGATATCGTAAAAAGCCTTATACAAACAAACAAACACAAAAACAACCAACCAAACAAACATGAATGAATTATTTTAAAGTATTCTGGTTTGAGTTATTCTCTATAGCATAAAATATTAATATGTGTACAGATGGCCTATATAGTCTTAACCTAAGCGGTATGTAGACGACCAAATACACTCCATGACATCTTTTTCTGTGGTTTGAGGAATTATGATTCCCCATACAAAGGTTATTGGGTTTAACCTCCTTCATCCACTGCAAGTTTTTCCCATTCTCCCAGGTTCATCTGACCAACCTTTTACAGCAGTCTGGCCTGATGGCCTCACCCACAGCTGATCCCCTCTGCAGAGTTAATCAAAAGCCATTATTTTTTGTAAGACCCAACCTGCCACATGCTGTATGAAGGTAGGGGAAACCAGGCAGTGTTAGCATTAAAATTGACCTAACCAGGTTTTGTACTACACAGTGTCCCCGATGCTCTCTAGCAGTTATAGCTGGGGATGTGAGGCTCAGAAGGAAGAGAATATGGTGCTATATATTAGCATGCTCTTGCAGCGACCTGGCGTTTTGTTAATGATGCAGACACACGTGCTAACAACTGTGTAGTCTGGGAAACTCCAGGTTATCTCTAATTTACTGACCACTGAAAGGTTTCTTACCTTGTAACTGCAACAGAAAACATGTCCTAGACATAATTTTGGTGCTTACTAATCAATAACAAAAGAAACAAGAAGTAGAAAGAATACATTTCTCGGAATTAAAAAAGTTGCTCTTTATTTTCTGCCACTCTCAAACCTGGTAAATTTACCTTAAAGTAAAAGTGTTTAACACCTGCACAAACTACAGTAAATACAAGATAGATGTTGCTAGAGAGGGCACATTTCACAACTATTTCATTTTTTCCCTCTCCACTCTTGATAAGTGAGCAAAGCTAATATCTTGAAAGCTTATGAGCTGAATATCTGTATCTGATCATGAATGCTGTTACTGATTCTGCTCAGTAGCAGAGTGAATAAAGCAAAGCAGGATTCGAATGTAAAGTAGTTGGAATAGCTTTTGACGTCTACTTCACAGTTTATTTTATACTGCTTCAAAAGTAGCTGGCTCTCCTGTGCCATTAGTGCCATTTAGATGAATGGGCATTGCAATGGCAGATGCAATTCTCTGATGACAAGTATAAGGTAATGAACATGGAAAGGAATAATCTGAACTATTTGCACACATTACTAGGTTGTAAACTAACTCTAAGCAATTAATCAGAAAAATAACAGAAAAAAATCCCACATACATTTGAGGATCACAGTGGAAATTTCTGGCCAATGTACTATTGATATCAAAAAATGAAGTAAAATGTAAATATATATCAGAAATTAAATTAGAAATAAAGTAGCTATGTGCTTATGGGTTTATATTGTTTTTATTCACCATGTTATTTGAGAATATTCCATGCAATGCTATTAATAATGAGAAATAGCCGTAGGATCCAGTGTAGTGTCAGATGTTTCATGAAGTGTTTAAGTTTCAGGTGTATGTATATGTGTGTATGTATGAGTGCTTAGCCCTGCACACATTACATCTCTATTATTTTACAATGAGATAAGGGATAAAAATGTCAGTATTGTATCATTCTTTAGTTAGCATGCCACATGTTGTGACAATGCCATATAAATCAGGCACATACCTCAGATTTATTTGAGTAGCATGCGCTAATAGAAGAGACAGAATTAGTTCATCTGGGCAACAAACCTGTTGTAGTAAAAAAACTAATTACTAACATTTTACCTGAAGTAAGTACATGATAGAATAATGATAGATTTAGGGCAAGATGCGCTATAAGGTACATGAGATGTAAAGATACGAAGATAGAAAAATCAGTCCCCTTTTATTTATAACTAAGGTTGTTTACTTAGTCTTGCTATTCCTCAATATATGAGTGACTCATTTTATATTTTAGATCTGATTAAGTTTCTGTAAAAGTTTCCTGTTACTTGAATTCCATTCACTCTAACAGCATTTCTTCCAGTATATGTAAGTGTAAATTACAGCAGCGCTAATTTTTATTAAATTTAACTGACCCTACTATTCTTAATTAAAAATATCCAGGAAGACTCCAATAGTACTGTTTTATAGTGGAAAATGCTATTCTAAATTAAATGAATCTAGAAGTTCACTGGAGTTTCCTTTTTTAACTGATAAAGGGTGGATAGATTCTGATGATACTGAGATAGTTGAGTTTCAAGAGGAAAAACTTGTTTGTTTATCATTTTTATTCAGGAAGTTTCTTTGATTACTTTGATTAATTTTGCATAATAGTATATTAGTTTATGTTATTTACAATTCAAAAAATTTACAAGTATAATAAAATAATTAAATCTTTTTTGAAAGAAGTAATTGGTTTGAACCCAAAAATAAGCTCAAGGAAGAATCCTTCTCAGGTAATCTGAAGTGAGGGTGATGCACATGGGTGCTCTGAACTGAAATAGCACCAAAATCCACTACGAAAAGGATTTTTTATTCTCCATCCAGCTCTCTTCATAAGTTATTTGTAGGAAATATTGAAAGGTATAAATTATACATTGGTTAGCTGTTGTGACTCTAAGAACAAAAAGAAACTGAATGTATATAATTTATCCAGACAGGAGGCCAAAAGGATATATAGATGGGAGTGCATACTACAGATGTAGTATATATTACAGAACACAATCATTTGCATGTTTGGGAAATATCCAATGACATATTTGTTCCAAGTCAAGTTGCCAGAAGTATCCATTTTAACAAAAATCAAAGATTTTTTGGGCTACCTTAAACCATCAATGTTGGAAAATGTTCTCTACGGATATACTCTTACTGTAGAATATTCTGCTCCCCCTCTGTCTTTCCCTTTACTTTGAATAAGAAGATTTAGGCTTCATTGTGTTTAAGAAAAAGAACGAGAAGATGAATAAAATGAGGCTAATTTAATATGGATGCAGGAATGAAATGGCCCTCTGGGTTGCAAAGTTCAGTTCCCTGCTACGCAATGGCCATGTTGATAATGGTAAATAAAATGTGCCGCCCAGAACCATTCTCTGATGCTGAGGCCAGCTGACAGGGAATCATTCATGCCTATTTCATTTAAACCCCTTACTCTCCAAAACTAACTATATTGTGAATGGTCCCCAGTGGACGCTAGCCCCCTAACTGTCCTCGAAATTATTTGTGAACGTCTAGCTGGTCTGGGCCAAAGTCACACCAGGAAGCAGTTTTTCAGCGTAGACAACGGCGTTCCAGTGCATAAGAATGTTTCTTGAAATTGTTTCAGTCACTAGTATAGGCATAACCAATACCTTTATAAATTGATTGAGTTCTCTTAGAACTACCTACTTTTTACTCTCCTTAGATCTATTAGGAGGCTGTTTCAGAAGTTCACTTCTTTAGTGAATAAAAATCTTTGTCTAATTTACAGTATACTTTCATTCATATCTAGATTATACTTTTATGTTCTTGCTAATAATGCTATACAAAGCAAGCTGGATCACATTCTGTTTTATTAAACTCCTGCTTTGTGTAAAGGAAGAATCGGTAAAGTACATCTTGAAGCAAGACTGCTGATAACAAGTTCAAATCCAACTTACTCTGAATGAATATTTGACTAAGGTTGCTGCCAACATTTCCTGTAAATTAGCTTTGTAATAGTAAATGGGATGCTTTATACCATTATGATCAAGCAGAGTACATTACTGAACTTTGCGGTTTTCGTCTAGGCTTGTGGAGCCTAAAGACATAATGAAGAGTGATGAAGTGATGTTAACTATTTGCTAAAGAAATCTATTTAACAAATGTGCTCATACAGTAGTTTCACAATAAATTATCATTCCCTCTCTTTATTTTGAACTTGATAATGAGTATTTTAAGGATTTATATGTGATGGGATTGAATCACTGGTTCTTAGCCTGAATGTGCATTTGCTCATTTGAATATCCCAATTAACATCAGTAGGATATTAATGTGATTAAGTGCCACTCAGTACATATAGAATCTTGTCCGGTGCAACTTTGCCAGCACTTCACTGCAGGTAACTCACAATGGTATGGAAAATACATAGGCTGTCATCCTGAAAATAAACAATTAATCTAATTGACCATATTTTTGTTAAATGCCTTTCCCATCCTGATGTGTTTTATGATCACTCACATTTCAGCAGCTGCTGAAAATGCAGTGATGTTGGTACATTTTCTGTTTTTTTCACCTTCTGTAATATTAAGGAAACCTGAATATTTATACATATGCATGCACATATATAGCCTTACCTTGGCCTCTGGGTTAAGCTGATAAAATTTAGTGTATAAGACAGAAACTTAATCAGAAGCCGTTCTACTGCTGGTAGAATGGGGCCAGATAATGAAAGAGAAACTTTTTTCAAAGAGCTTGAAAACCAAAGTAGCTCTACTGAGATCCTGATCCAACACCAATGAAGTCCTAAAATTCCCTACCAACTGAAGGAAAAGGCTCAGATATTAAAGATGACTGGCTGCCTTACAGTGCAATATAATAAGGTCAAGAGAATGGACACTCAAACTGTAGTCTCTCTGCATGCCAATGGTTCATGTTCCCATTATGCCTAGAGCTTCTGGTTATTATTTCTGCTTGCTTTCCCTCTGTATCTTTCTCCTGCTGTGTATATTAGAAAATTGAAGCGCATGCAGAGTTCTCACAAGTCCCTCATTCTCTGGTTTTCTCCCCAACCTGAAAAAAGAAAAGAACAAAAGTGCTTTTCATGGGGATGTGCCAGTCATTTTGTAGCTAAAGCTGAAGTTTTTTTTTATTATTATTATTTTTCTATTTTAAGGGCTGCTTTTTCCTTTTAAGAACTGTATTTTTTAATTTTATATAGAAGAGGAAAATGAAAATATCTTATTCCCTTCAAAATATTAAGAATCCTGGTGATTTTGTCAAACAAATATCAATGTAAATTTTTCTAAAAGAACTAGCTACCTCTACGTACAGTTTAAAGAAATTTCACTTTTATCTAGATGTTATTCTTATTTAAAAAATAATTCGATCGGGTGTGCCAACTTTAGCACTCAACATTTTCTGCAACTAATGCATTTGACAGGCAGAGTGGTATCAAGCTAGTGTTTCTCTGAAATCTCTTGAAGATGTTGGAAAAGCTATTATAAAGATTCAAAGCTGTAGAAAAATTACTGCATGAAAATTATCCTTTAAATTTATTACCCTTTAAAACTCTAGACTGAACTTAAATGTATCAACTATATTTTAATGTGTTAGCCTTGTTGAGACCTATTCCTTTTGGCCAGTTTGAAGATAACAGGTATGACATCACTGCGGGTTAGTTTGCTTTAATAAAAGATGTAGAGCAAAAAAGTCATGAGTCACCTTATAGTGTACCTGTAAAGGAACTTTGCATTCTGGTGGAAACGTTCTAAACGGTGCTGTTAAAACCCAGAGTGTTGACCTCTACTGCCATTTATCGCTTCAACACAAGGTAGGATTCATTTGATGAAATTTACTATTCTGAAATGATTAACCCATGATTTTTCTAATATGTGAAGATCTAGTCAATGTACTCAACATAGTCCAGGTGCAATTCATCCCCTGCTTAAATATCTGCTTAAAATAGGTCAGATTAATCACATCTCTAAAGTAGCTATTTGTTTGCTTTAACTTTAAAGAAAGATTTAGGTCACTAGCTGAGATGTTAACATCTACATTGCAGGTGTTGAAAGTCAGGTGAGAGTAAGTCCAGCTGATGTGTTCTGAATAAATTATCTTACCACGCTGTGTGCCTTCTTTCCAGTTAATAGAACGGTCAAGATAAATGTTCACCTGCCTGCCAGAGAACTATTACTCATTGGTTGCCAAAAAACTGCTATTTTTCTGCTTTCCAGAGAGTAAAGACAATTCTCTTTACAATGGGCGTCCCTGAGACATACTGAGAAGCAATTCGTGCTTGACCTTACCTCAGGTCACCTCTGATAATTGGTGTATTTTATGGATATGATGAACTGATTGTTCATGATTGTAGATATGATGAACTCCAGCAGTTGAGTGATATCATAAAGCTGATCAGGATTCAAGTCCAGTGAGAAGGCTTGCTTCTCAGGTGCTCTTCTCTTGGCCTTGAAGGGGAAATATGTACTGTACAAGAACCAAAAGTGAACAATTTTAATTTGAGTGGCCAGTGAATAACCCGATTTTCATGGCTCCTGAGCAGTGAGGCCTGTGATTCTATAAGCAAAAAATACAAAAAAAAAAAAAAACACTAAAATGTGTTTAGAAGTCAATTTAATCAGTTCCCACAAACACTGAAACATCAGAATCATATAGCTATTGCCTGACATGATTACAAAACAGTCAGGATTGTTTGCCGACTTTAATCATATAGTTCCCACATGAGTTCTTCCATAAAATCTTAATTTGCTACTTCATCTAGTCTATGATACTCCTCTCTGTATATCTCTGTAGAGAAATCTTAATCTTAATATATTTTTCAGAGACATAAACTATTTTCAGCTTCTATCCTGATTATTGGTTAGTTAATCTCTTTGAAGTAGAGAAGTTCTTCTGGGAAATTGGAATGAGTAGAGGATAGTAGCTGACCTGACCAGATCAAGAAGCATGGCTTATATAGGGGGAGCAGTATAAAAGAAAATTAAGAAAAAACTTGGAAGAAATGGATGAACTGGGCATTGTTTCTGATATGCAAAATCAGTACATTAAGATTTTTCTCCTCAGCTTTTTCTTGGAGGCAAGTAGGTTTGTCTCCTCAATGTTAAGACTTCTTTGTCTATATTTATCAAACTAATTGTTGTAAAATGACTATCTACCTGAGAATAGCTACTTGGCTGTTTTATAACTTGTAATGCTAGCCTTTCTTTATGAACTCCATTGGTTCAAGTAATAGATGCCAAGAATTTTTATTCTTATACTTATGAATAAATCACAAATGCCAAATTTGAGTGTTACCCTGGGTTCCTCGTATTTTACTATGCTTCTAAAATTGTCCAATCCTTCAATAGATTTAAAAGCTCATAAATTTAAAAGATTCACAAATATAATCTTCAAACACCAAAAACACATAGAAGTGTGATTGTGAAAATATGTCTACTTTAGATAACACATAAAGTACATGAAATAGTGATTTTGTGATTCTCTAGATTTGTCTTTCTTATCTTTGTTCCATTTCATCTTGCTCCAACCATATCCTTTTCACAGTACTTGCCCATTAATATTTCCTTGTCCCTATAGCTTTTATTCTTTACTGTTCTGTCACTGAGGTTCTTACTCATTGAATTTCTACATGGAGTGGATTTTAGGGCATCTTACAAACCCCTCAATGTGATTTCTTTTAGTGAAAATCTGACAGACCATTAATGACAGCAACACACAGCAGGTTCCACCAGAATTAAGGAAACATTTCAAAAACGTGAATTGCAAGTGTTGATATTCTAAGACTCTAAAATGAAAATTAATTAGACACATCAGAGAGATGTGTGTGTGCATGTGTTTTGAGAGGGATGTTTGTTTCTCTTTAAGTCATTTTGTGTTTGTGGAACCAGAGGCTGTTTTTGATTCCTATCTCCTCAGTGGGATCAGTAGATCTAATTTATGATGTGCCTTCACAGGTAGAAACACTTGCTATCTCCTTACTGTGGTAGTGCGGTTTGATCCAGATCATTTGTTCCAGCTTCAACACACCTAAATGTGACTCTTATTTTACTTCAACTGATTTTCCTTCAGTTTTCTTTGCCATAAGCACTTTGCTGTCTTCTGAACTTAAATTAAAGCTCAACTAACTCTTTTATATGGAAAAAAAAACATAAAACACATAATTACTATAATGAAGATACATTGCTCCTCTTTAGGATTTATATCAACAATTTTGTCCAATTTGTTTAGGCATAGAGCACTGAAATGACAATGTAACCCTCAAGTGAAATAATTAGAGATAAGATGATCCTTACATATAAGAGATGAAAAGAAATAGGAGGATAGTCCATTATTTATATACACATATCTGGGTTTTGGTACCCTTCAAAGAGAGGACTTTCTCTTGGATCCACCTGACAGCATCAGGACTCTACTGTGTAACTTATTAATACTAGTGCAATGATCTTTTTTTAAACATCTTTCATTCGAGGATCTCAATAATCATTGATAACATTGACAAAATCTTCACAGCATCCTCAGTGCACAGTTGATGTTAGAGATAGAGATGTGGGACTATAGAGTAGCCAGGTCTTCCTCTAGGTCTCTGTTAGGATGCCGTATTTTCAGTGCAAGGTACAACTCAAACAGGAGGAATTGCTTTGGATTTATTGGAACTTGAAATGAATCTGTGAAGTAGAGGATTCCTGCCCTTACTGAGACTTGCCATTGACTCCTATGTCTGGGGGAAAAAGAATAATTGAATAATTTGCGAGAAATTTTTAGGTTTCAGGTTTCATTTTTATTCTTCTCTGGCATGTTTTAATCTCTCTTTCCCTCCCTAACCCACGTGGCAAAACAATTAGGGAAAGAGGAGAGAAGAGAGGGATGAAAGAGGGGAAAAGAATGGGGAAGTGAGATAATGACCAAGGGATGAGATTAAGAAAGCAAGAGGAAGTTATCTCCCTGCATAATCAGTACCATAACTGCTTGTAGGAGAGGTGAATGACCCAGCTGTGAAACCTGTGCTGGTTTTGTGATACTGGCTTTGGACAAATGAAATTTTCAGTGCAATATATCAATTTTCTCTCTTTATAACCCATCTAATCCATTCCCCACAAATGACTGCACTTCTCTACACACTCCTTTGGTTTGTCTTTTGTTGCTAAAGCTGGCCATTCTTTTTCTTCTTACAAATATCCATGGAGCGAGTTGTCTTGTATGTACTGGTTTGCTTGCTCATAGTATCATAGATGGCATCGTTGGACTGTTGCTGTGAGACCCTTGCTTCAGGCTGTATAAAAATTGGGTATGTTTCAGCTTGGTCTATGTCTGCACCTACAAGAGACAGTTGCTTATAACACTGTAGCCAGGAAGAGTCTGTATTTCATCAGTACAATCTACCAACATTTCCTCTGAAGTCAGAAGGTAATACTGCATTTTAGCACACACTGGAAGTGTCAAAATTGGGTTCTTTACAGACTTAGGCAACAAAACAAATCCCCTCTCTCACATCTAGAAAGATTCATCTCCCAGAAACACCCACTCATACCTGACTAGTTGTTGGGCGAGTTGTTGGCTTGTTGACGGGAACAAGCAGGGGTGTCAACAAGGACAGAATTTGGCTCGTTCTGTGAGCACAAGAGATTTGCAGACAGTGATGCTGCAGCTAGGATTCTCCTGCCGCCTTTCAAAGTTAAATCCAGAATCCTCAAGTATTTGTCAAACTCTCTGTATATTTACATGCACAAAATATAACTGTTTCCTATTGTATGGGATATTCTCCTTCTGGCCTCAGGTTAGAGGTACCAGCTGTGCTGACGAACTCCTCACCAGCGGGAATTCCCAGCTGGCTGCCATCTGAGGCCACGGCGTCACTGCCAGGTGAGCCATGGGGAAACCTCCTGCCAGCAGCTGTCCAAGGTATGAACCTGCTCAAAGCTTCAAACCTCTAACAGCCACTGACATACAGCACACCCTGGGCTAGACCCCACTCTCACTGCAGCAGAGTAAATCCAAAATAGCTTCTCTGAGCAAAGCTGCATATAAAGTGCAGAAGCCAGAAAAGCAGTAGGTGCAAGAACAGAATATCCTTTCTTGACATTAAATGTCCTAATGCAGCTCATTTTATGCATACATCTCAAAAGGGCTTAAGTGCTATGAAAGCAGTACCGCATGCTTGAACTGTCTCTTCGCTTTATCAAACAAGTCAGTGTTTCATTTTTATGAGAAATAGGGAAACTGAGGCTGGAATCCATTAAAACAGCAAGTTAATGGCTTAACTGGCTGACTGCAAACAATCAGAAATTTGTTTATAATTATATATAGGCCATCTGCATCTAGATATCATCTTATCCATTTACTTATATATTGTGTCATTATCCTCTAATGCCTATCTTTTCATTGTAATATAATGTAAGCTCTTTAGGCAGGGCCTGTGGTTTTCTCTATACAGTGAATATCATTAGAAAAAAAAATGTCTCTCTTGCTATCAGTGGCTACACCATTGCATTTAATTTTTTCTGCATGGAGTTGTGATAAATATCCTCTCTTCGTGCCTGAATAGTTATTATTTCTAATGATTATATCGTTTAGCTGTAATAACCAAGGCTGAGTAAATAAGTTATAAACAGCCAATCATTTATTCAATTCAATTTTCTTCTTGCAGTATTTGTGAATTGTCGATGCCTTTTTCATGGACGTATTTACCTACTGGAAATTAGTCATCAAAGAAATACTGCAATCATGTCTTGGTCTATAACTTCAGAAGGAGTAGGGCTGAAGTATCTTTTGCAATTATTAGTAGAATTTATTTTTCTCTCCTTTTTTACTATTTTACAGAGTTTAGAGATCTGCTGTAATGGGAAAAATGATTTCTCATCAGAAAGCAAAGTCAAAATGCTTCATCCACAAATCAAGGTCTTTGTCTTACAGTAAAAAGATTTTTTTCAGTTTTCAATTTTTTTTTACTTTTGTGTGCATTTTCTGCAGAAAATAAAATTTTGACCAGCTGTTGTTCATTTGGTAAATATTAAATATTTAGGTATTTCTTGGCTATATTTGACAGGCCGCATGAAAACTGTCTTTATATCCTTAAAAAACTACTACTTTCCATGGGGAAAACTTGTGCTTCTTCGTTTCACGTTATCTTCTTAGGTTCAAGGTTTTTTCGATTAATTTGACATGTTACTGTTTCAAGACCTTCCAGCCAAAAAATGAGTTTTTTAAAACTAAAGTGGCCACAAAAGCACTAAAGCAAATGAACTTATTCATCAAGACAAGAGAGGCAATATTGTTCAAAGATTTTTGTCCAGCATCAGACTGGAAACTCCGTCCGGAAGAGGGGATGCAGCTTTTTCTGCTATCTGTCCATATAACCAGGAGCACACTGTATCTCCAAGTCTTAGCTGGGACTTTTGAGTAAAACTTCATGTGAGGTAAATGCTAAGAATAATACAAGGAAGAGATGAATTTTTGTACTGGAAGCATTCCTTTTCTTCCTGTCACTTCCTAATGTTAGTAAATATGTGAATTATCTTACCGGACTACTGGTTGGAAAAAAGGAAGGAAAAGGCTCTTGTCTTTCTGTGAGGAATTAAGGCTATTAACACCATAGCTGAGTAACCACGGTTGCTACGCTACAGCAATTGGTTGACTAAAATAAACATATAAAAAAGTGGCTCTGTTATCAATGATCATTGATCCGTCCTGCGAGCAAAACTCAGCTGCTGAGCCTAATAATCTCCTATGGCACTGTTCGCTGAAAAACCGAAAGCAGCAGCCACCCTGCTGAGTCAATATTTACAGCTGGGTGGAATTTAGTGCCAGCAGAGGTACAAGCGTGCACTGTGTGCGAGCGGTCGGCGGGGGCTCTGCCCCAGCGCCCCGGCCGTCCCCGCGCCGCAGACAAACAGCCCACCCGGCGCTGCGGATGCCTCCGGCCTCCGAGGGGCTCACAAGGTGCCGAGTCTCCTGCGGGGCCACGTGGTCTCCTCTACAGTTGTGAATGGTAGTAACAGGAAATAGCTTTGTTTTAGAAAACAGCATAGCTCATGGTCCTCCTGCTTTGCTTGCGAGGCAGAAATATTTCTCAGCTGATGTAATGGAAGGCATTTGAACGCGTTGCAAATTTTTTAACTGTTTCCAAAGCCCTCACTAATTTGATATACTTTGCTGCAACGTCACCTTCAAAGTTCCCTAGTATAATTTCACATTGTGATTAAAACTGCAATTACTTATGTTTTTTATGAACTTATGAAATAAGCTAAGTGTAGTCCATAGAATCACTATGTAAAATTTTGTCAGTCTACTCATAAACAGCATTACCCATACAGGCAACTCAAAAGAATTCAATAGATCTGCTTGTGCCTAAGGACTGGCAGTACCTGATGTGTTCCAAGGATTTTTTTTTCTTTTTGTGATTTAAAAAAAAAAAAAAACCAGTCATAAAAGCCTAAGTTGTTGTTGATTTTGTTACTTATAAAATGTTGCAGTTACAAGTATGAAGTTCAACAGCCTATTTTTGCTAATTTGGCTGAAGTTGCAGCAATCTTTTGGGGTTATCTGGTGAGGGGAGAAAAGCCCAGTTTCTTCCAGAAAGGTGTCTATAAACCATGATCAAGAACATATTGTGAAGCTGGAACTTCAAAATGAGTTTTGGGGGTTTTTTTTGTTTGTTTTTTAAGATCTTAGAAGACCAATGACTGGTCTTTTGTAATATGAGCAACAGTTGTTTTTAAAAAAGCAAAGACTAAATGTGAGCAATGACAATGCTGAATGAAGCTCATGGGCACTGCTGGTAGCTCAGCAGTGGTCCAGATTTGGAGTCTCTAATCCTTGTGGAAAGGTACCTGTTCATGCAAAGCTGAATTTAACTGCTGCAGGCATGAAGAACGATGATCTACTAAGGCTGAGATTTTTCCATCAAGGCAGGGAGGGAAAGGGCAGAGCATGAAGCAAAGAAGAGGAGGGGAGTCGCAGAGCGCTGCACATGTTGTTCCTGCTGACACTGTGCTAGGAGTGACAACAACTGCTGCTTTTTGAATTTGTCATTTCTTCCAAGTATATGTTTTAATCAGAGGAACGTTAACACTGTCTGGATGTAGCATCACTGCTACAGTTGCATGTCCAAACCTTACATGCATCAAGCCTGTCTAGGCAGCAGGTCATAGCTTAAGTGCTAATAAGCCACTTGCCCCGTCTCCTCTCTCTCCACTAAAATATGATGGCAAGTATTCTCGATGCACTTTCAAAGCAGAAGATATCAAATACATGCAAAAATTTGTAAGCCCTTTTACACACTGCCTATGTTACTCTGGCCTGCAGACAGGGTGGAGATGGTGGGCAGTGCTACTTGCAAGCACTTGCACTCTGCCTGTGAGCAATGGAGTAGCAGTGGCTCTTGCTTCTCCAACTTTTATATTAATTAAGAATGACTAAAACATATACTCAGAGCTAATTTCAGGCTACTTCTAACAGATGCAGAGTGTCAGGACTCTGGCCATGACTGCTGGCCCAACACTCTCAGAGGATTCAGATTTAAATCAGAGCTAGAGACTTTACTGTAGAGTTTGTGCCGTTTTTATAGTGCCTAAATAGACCTGTCTCCTTAAACACAGTGTGAGCTACTAAATTTCTGGGGCTAGAACAGGTGCTCACCTCTGGAAAGGTAGCAAAACAGTGAATTTACTTAAAAAAAAAAAAATACCAGCACAGAATGCCTGTGTTTTCGGGAATTTAGGCCACTTATGTATTGATAGTAAATGTAAGTTCTTTTACATGAGTTCTATTCTCATTTCTTTTCTTCAGTGAGCTATGAACATCCACTGGCACCTCAAAAAATGTCCGTTTACCACTTCGTGGGTATTCAGTCCTTGGACCAGAACAGAGCTAGTGCAACGGTCAACAGACGTGGGCTTGCTGCAGAGTCTAGTGAAGGGCCATAAAGATGACTAAAGGACTAAAGCATCTGAGGGGAGGCTGAGAGAGCTGGGACTGTTAAGCCTGAGGAGAGAAGGCTCAGGGTGACTTGGTCGGTGTGTATAAATATGCGATGGGAGTGAGCAAAGGAGGTGAATCCAGGCTGTTCTCGATTATATCCAGTGTCAGGAGAGGAAGCAACAGGTGCAAACTAATGTAAATTTGAAATAAAATTACTGAAATAAAATTACTAAAATAAATATTTAAAAATAAGGAAAAAAAGCTTTCTTGCAGTCAAGTGCTGGAACAGGTCTCCTGGAGAGGTTGTGGAGTCTCCACCACTGCAGATGCTCAGAACTTGACTGGACAAACCCAGAGCAACCAGCTCTTGTTGATCCTGCTTTGAGCCAGGGGTTGGACTAGACCCTTTCCAGAGGTCCTTGCCAGCCTCTTAGAATAGCTGCCATAACAGAGCATACGTCATAATCTGTTTTAATAAGAAAATATATTTTATTGAAAGTGTTACATAGTATTTTCTTTGCTAGTTTAAAAAAAGCAAAAAACTTACCTCAGAGAATCCTACCTTTATATGTTTGTTTTCTTTCTTCCTGCACCCCTTGAGAAAGGGTGAGGGGAAAAAGAGAGGAAGAGAGAGAGTATATGGCAGTGAGAATACGGTAGAGAGAAGACGGGAATTAGTGTTTTCTAATTTTCTCCCTCTTGCTCAAAGGCTGAAGATGTGATAGTAAAAACAAAAAGGGTGATGACTTTTCTCACCTTTTAACTTCTAAAAGCCCTTCATTTTACATGAGAAGGTAAAATGTGGGGAACAGAAAATTTTTCTTTACATCAAGATGAACTAGAAAAACTTAAAATTCTTTATTTAGAAATTGCATTTAAAAGTTAGAAATTTCTGTAAAAAGAGGAAATTTCTACTACATTGAAATGGTCACTGTAGTGACCATTTTAAAATAAAGGCTTTTTAATGAATAAATTTCAGCAGTCTCTATGACTTAGAAATCTTATATCCTTTTTGAAATGATATACATAACAAATAAGTTATTGGATGACCTTAAAAATAATTTTGAATTTTAATCTAGGTGAGATTCTGGCAGAGGGGAAAGAGGGAGATTTGAATATTATCATCTTGCTTATGTGAATGAAGCCAAAAGAGATTATTCAAGGTTGGTCAGAATATTTTTTTGATTATTTTGTGAAAAACATTCATTTTTTTTCAGCTGAAATATCTGAGCACAATGATTTAGAAATTTGTTAGACATCACAAGGAATTTTGAATTATTAATTTCCTGAATCCAAAGAAGAAAGCTTAAAGAGATCCAGGAGATTGATAAAAGCTTGTGCGACGGAGCGTGAAAGAAGCAGGAGAGTCAGGCAGCAAATTCAGAGCCAGGGTGGGGGGCACATGATTTTGCATAGCATAGCCCATGAGCCCTCCGGGAAGGAGCTGGATAGAAGCCAATTGCAAATTGCAGCAAATTGCTCACCACTTTGCAAAACGTTAAACATTCTGAAAATATTTTTCATAGTTATGGTTTGTGGCCATTTTTAACTCTATATTTCATCAGGATATATAAGAGGAGGAATACAGACATAGAAAAGGGTTTCGATCGCATGTTGCGACTCTTCTGGCACTATAATGCTGCGATATGATCCCCTGATTTGTATGGATCATGCACAGAAGTGATTCAATTGTGGAGGAAAAGGACAGGAGATAAAATTTTCCGACCCTGAGTACTCTTTGAATACATCCTTCTGCTCTGCTTGTCCCTTTAAAATGCATCCCTGCAAACACTGCTCGTGTGTTTTATAGCTGTGGTTTGGGTTCAGTTTGAATCTCATGCTTTTTTTTTTTTCATAGTAGAATCATCTGTCTGTCCCAGCACAGCGATCAGTAGACAAAGAGGGGAAAAAACAAACACATTTATCATTATTTGATTGAATAGTGCACATCTCTGTAAGAGATTAACTCTTATCTGTTAATAAGCAAATTAAACATGTTCTAGAAGTGTAGACAAAAGAGCTTTACCACAAAATGACCAAGCAGCCACCACTTCTTTTTCTGGAGGACTCCTGCACCAGAGTGACTCTAGAGCTCAGCACGTCCTTCCTATTGCCATATTTGGCTTTATGTATTCAAAAAGAGTATTTTCTGTAGAAATATACACACTCACACTGACTACTATTAAAAATGTGCATTCCCATGGTCTTGTAGTGTCACTGTTTTCCATTGCCCTGGAACATCATAGTATCACAATAATATTAACCAGTTAGTTAAAAGGGCAGTCCTGAAATTATTAAATGGTAACTATTAGCTTTATCAATTTGGAAAAGTAATTGTCCATAAACTTTCTTCTGATTTGTAATATACGTATTTAAGTGCTGTGACAGTCTGGGCACATAGAGTTAACTAAGACCGTTCTTATTTTCCTAATTTAGCATGACCTATTAGTCACCGTTAATTGTTCTGTGTTAGTAATTTTTGTTTCATTGATTAGGTGACTCAGTGGTAGCCAATCATATAATGACATCTTTAGGAAAAGGCTAGAAGGCTGCAATACTAATTAATATGAAATATTAGCCAATGTGCAGTATCAGAAGCTACGACTTCACCGAAATACAATTGCATGGCCACAGCTATTGCATAGGGTATGAAAGACAATTGCTCATGCATTTCTGTATAAACTGTTCTCATCTTTGGTTGTCTTGGTGGCTTCCTCTTTATATGAAATAAAACTTAAGCTTTTATGTTACAGAACTCTGGCTGAATCCTGGGATTTTTAATTCCTTGAGTTCTGGTGTTAGAGTAGAGCAAGGTGAAGCAGTAGCTATGCTGCTAATTAATGCCATATTGATTTGTTTGGCCTAATCTAATCATAGTCTTTATAATAAATCATAAGGTGTTTTGCAATTAGGAAATCCATACTAAATAACAAAAGGATGGTTATCTTTGTAACCTTATTAAGTATGGCTTAATGAAGAAGTGTTGTTTATATAGATGCATTTTATGACTTGTCATTTGTGCCTCATTCAGTTTGGGATGTATTACTTTGCCAAAAGTCACTTAGAAAGAATATACCCAATACCCTAGCAATGTGTTTGCTCCCAAGGAAATTTTCCAAATCCTATTCCTACTTCCATTCTTTTAATTGCCCTCTGCTACAGGCATTGCTTAAAACAGTAGCTACCAGAACTAGCATCTGACTAGCAGTCTATCGGAAGCCCTAATCTGTAAATCAGGTATAAAGATAGAGAATGTTTGTGCTTGCTTGGGGGACAATTTAAAAATATTTCTGTTTTGCATAGATATATGCATACACACACACACACACACGCGCGCGCGTGTGTGTGTGTGTGTGTGTGTGTGTGTGTGTGTGTGTGTGTGTGTGTGTTTATATAAATATGCACATATATTGCCTTCTAAAACTCAGAAAAGAAAACCAATGTCATTTCCAGGCTTAGACACACTAGGCTACACCCCTGTTACTGCTGTCTGATCAATAAAACTAGAGACACAGAACCAGAAAAGCATTTGTTCTCACACGCGGTGCCTCCCCTTTTCCTAAATGATTGTTTATGTAGGATAATTGTATATGTAGAATCACGATCAACGTATGTTTTTCAGATGTGTCTATCAGAAACTTACATGACAGATCAGAACAAATAGCAGGAATTCACAGTCAGTGTTTCTATACCACTTCTTAACTCCTGTTTCGAACATAGCTTGTAATATCTGGGTACATTGAAAACAACAGCAAAACCTGATGATTTCCACAAGATCAGGATCTCCAGCCACAGAACAGAAACACACATATTTAGCCTACACATGTTCAGTACTAGGAAGGTGTGCAAGATTAGAAACATACAGATCTTTTTTTATCCATTTTTGCTACTCTTGGACGAGATAAGCTTTTTGATCATACAAGTTCATCTTTGTTTCTCTCAAAGGCACCTTTCAGAGGGAGTCTATCTAATATATTTCTTCCAGAAGAGGAAAAAGCTATTTTTTTCATGAGCTTAAGGACATATTTTCCTACTTTTGAGAAAACCAGCGGAGATAAAGTTTCTCGAGCAGTGCATCAGATACAGATTTCTAGCTTCATGCAAAACATCTTTTCCACTAAACAGAGCATAACTCAGAAGAGACAATGCAATGACTTAATAAGAGCTGCTAGTAAGGGAATAAAAGTTAATTTAGGAGCAAGTCATTAAATTGGGATTTACATTATATGGCAAAAAATAATTGTGATATTGAAAAAGAATACCTGAAATTAATATTAGGAAAAGGATCATATCTTAATTTGAATTTCTGTTCTTAAAAAAATACAGTAGAAAGAAGAAACGGTTTCAATTAAGCTTTCAAATACACAGATTCAATGTATCTAAAGGTAAAACTTGTCTCTAAAGTAGCTTAATTCTTATTTTCACTTTGTTACTCCAATGGTGTAAAAATGGCCTGACTGTGGGTGTAAAATCAATTTGCCAGAGAAAAGTGCAAATTAGAAACAGGCTGAAAGTTTCTGTAATGTTATTGTGCTGAGATTCTAATATGCTCTACATCAGCAAATAAAGGCAAAAGTAAAACTGAAACAGCCGTTAATACACTCAGTTACACCATCAATTCTTTCCGTTGTGCCTTACTGCTATAACTTAGACGTATAAAGAGTAGGCTAAGTCCCTCGACAGAAGATAATATTGCCATTAATACATATGATAAGGCTGAAACTGCACTCTCTCTTTACCTCTGAATATTTTTGCTCTGGTAGATTAAGTCCTACCTCTAGCATTATTGTAGTATAGGTTTTTTGTTGATTTAGTTACATACTCAAGGGTGTGCTCTTCCTGTGAATGGAGTACATAACTTCCATTAATGGTAGTGGGAGTCATGTGAGCATATCGGGAGGCGAATGTTCCCCTCTAGAAATTATACAGGAAAATACCTAAGGGAATAATATTTTCTACAACTGCACCATTACCCTATCAGAGACTAAAAAGTTAGCGTGTACAGTAATTAAGCAACCACAACAGGCAAATTCAAATTTCAGGAGTCTGGATTTTATTGTTACAGATGTTCTTCAGAGTAACGTCTGCTCAGCAGTTCCTTGGGTCATAAATGTTTAATTTTTAATCTATTTTTTATCGGTTTTGTGTAATGCAAGCTCCTTGTACACCAAAAGAATTTTTATAAGTGTTTTTTATGTCTTGGAAGTTTAAAGTAATAGTGATTGTTTAAGATTTGTCTTCTAAAAATTATCATCCCCAATAAAAGAGAGGTGGGGTTTTTTAGCTCTAAATATGGATTCATTCGCTTTTAACTTATGCTCTGAATGTCGCAGACAATAAGGAGTGGATTTTTTGTAAAGGTACTTTTAGCCACTTGATTCCACTGAAACACCTACACGCTCTTAAAAATATATCTCATTTGAAATTGATCTTAGGCTCCTAAGTCTCCTTGTGAATCTGGGTTGCAGATAACTTTTTGAAAATTTTATTCTGAATCAAAAGAAGATTAGGGGACATAGCACCCTACAGGATCAGATCTAGTGAGCAGGCACATCAAACGTACACTTCTCACTTATGATGCTGTTTACAGATGGTCGTCTGTTTGCACAGATTGAATGTTCTTCTGTGAAAAACATACAAGTTACTTTGCCAGTGTATTGTTAGAAACACTTTGGGTTACATCACCTATTTACATTGAAAATATATATTTAGTAGACTCAGGAACTCAAAATAATAGTTGCTTCAGCAGATATTTATCTTTTTTGACTCAAACAGCTGTCTTCTCATATTTGCCCGACCATGTGATGCACATCGTTAGTTAACAGGAGCTGATAAAAGGTAATCAGTTTTTGAAAGACTGGAAATATAATAACATCATGACTGGGGAAAAAAACTCCTGGTAATTTAAACTTATTTACAGTTTATCTTTGGCCATCTGCTATAAACCAGAAACATGCTCATCCACACAGTGATCCAGTCATTCAGCCCACTAGACAGGAAATTACTGTCTTTGACTTTACAGATTTAAATATTCCTCTGGTCACTGCCTGATCTAGTACAGCTCTCCTTATGTTCCTTATTAAAAAAAAAGAAAGAAAGAAAAAAAAAAACAGACAAGACTTCTTAGTTTTTAATCTGTGCACAGAGATCATCTCTTATATTTTATACAATGCAGTGGGCCTCTAGTCAACACTGCACTATAAATAATGGTCTGCAATTAAATGATTTCCACTGTTGATTTAGATGGGGCTTTCTTGGGGCAGAGACACTTGTATTTACTTATTTCTCAAAGGTACTATAGCAAACAATAATGATGACAGAGTACTAAAGAAGTAGTTAAAAGTCTCAGAAATGCCTGAGCACCTAGTTCACTCATTTCCATGGATTTCAGACATGTGACTAAATCTGGAACCGGAACTGATGCTTATCTGTGCCCAAACACATTTGCACATCTGTCTCTGTATCCCGCTGGCTTTCAAAGTGAATACGGTGCTTTAAAGTTCATGCCCCCTAATGCTGCGACTACTTGCAGCTCCACATCTGGAAATACGATTAATAGAGGAACTCATCCTCTAGGTTCATATTTTTGCAGTGAAGTTTGGAGAGAACTGGGCTGTGGGCTAGCCGTCCGCCAACCATCGGTGGGAGCACACTGGAAATGAGAACCCACGCGCCTGGAAGCAAACGCAGAGGCAACGTCGGGCGCAATCGAGGGCTCCCCCAGCCAGGACAGGACCCTTCTCCTGGCACAACAGCTTGCACACAACCGGGCTTTGGCTTAAACCCCACCTGACATGCAATCACCTCTCTGCTTACGGCTACGTGCTAAGGAGCTGGTGGGCTTGGTCTTTCTGTAAGCATCATGTTTGCCTCCAAGTCACCCTGTGATTTCCATGTTACAAAGGAAAGCGTGCAGTCAAGCGCAGAGTGAGAAAAGTGGACTTAGGGCCAGGGTGAAACAGATTCCAGCTTCGGTGCTGCACCTATTACTTTCAATCAAATATATTATTGAAAATCAAGCTGCAATAACATTTTAATATTCTCTAGTTATTAAAGTTAAACAAAGAGGAATAATCCTCCCTGGTAATCCGAAGCATTCAAAAATGAGAACCCTGGTATCATGAGACTGGAATAAAAATTAAAAGATTTAAAAATAATAAGTTTTGAACTTCTTTGTATTCTGATCCTTCATTGCCATTTCACTGCTTTCAGATTTTTTTCAAGAGCCAGTAAGGCTTGAAACTCCCTTAAAAAGAAAAGAAAAGATCAAATTCTTATATGTCTCTCTGGTTGCAGTTGCTAGGTCAATAAGTAAAAAACAAAATATCATGAGACATTGCGGTAAAGTCACGAGGGATAGCAGGAGCATCACCCACAGTTTCCTTGGAAAAGCATAAATCCTCCACATGGCTGCATAAGCTCATGCAACTAGGGTCAGGGCCAGCACACACAAACCCAGCCAATTTGCTGACGAAGGCTTCTTTGTCTTGCTGGTGTGCCTGATGTTATAACTGTTGAAAAAAAAAGAATGTTTTGTTTCATTTTTTCCCCTTCATGGAAAATGTTTTGATTTTTTTGGCAAAATGCCCCAAACCAACAATTTTAGATAAAAACCCAAATATTTGATTGTCAGAAATGCCTGAAAACTGAATCTGCTCTCCTTTATACAGATCTCTGATTCGTCAAGAAACATGAAGTTCAGATGAGTAATGATCCCGTTTGTTCCATAACCTGAGCTTTTAATCTAGCCAAATCTCTCCTACTGCATCATATATTTTACAACTTTTTGAGGAGAAAAAACAGCACAAGGAACATGTGGCCATGATACATTAGAAGGCAGAGTCCATAGCTGCAAGGATTATAGGAAGCATAAAGCACAAACTAAACACCTTTTTCCGTCACTAGCTTTTGCATTGGTGTTGCCTCTAGAAAGAAAATGAAAGCAGTTGGGGTTGTGGTTATGGAACATTTCCCACTAAATTACAGACATTTTTTCTCTAGAACAGTGAAAACTCCTCCCCTCACGCACACTTACACGCACACGCATGCACGCACACACACAGAGTGGTTAGTTTTACTTCAGTTTATCTGCTTGTTCCTCTGGCATTCAGGAAAGATCTGCTTCCATAAGATTTCATTCTACTTCTCTCCCCACATTTTTATCTAAATCTTTTTCTAAATTCTTTATGTTCAAGTCCCATGGGCCTTCTGCATCAAATTTCAGTTCCTCGCCCCAAAGTTTAATTCCTGCGTATCCCTTTTCTTCGGTTCTACAGCCAAGCAGATGTCCATCCAGTTGTCGTTAGTTACTGCATGGGGATTCTGCGCTTTCACTCCAGTTTTGCACTTGCTTGGTGGTGGCAGAATCTGCCCTTAAAAACATTTGAAACATATTTAAAACCCTAAACCCTCTAGTATCACATTTCCTAATTAACTATGATTTTTTCCCTATTACTTTTTCCTAGACAAAGGCTCCAACACAGATAATAGATTTCCTAGTAACACCTGAACATCTTTTATTCGATCGAATGTACACAGCTGGACTCAGTGCACTTCTTTGACTGATGGCAGTGGAAATATTGACTCTGGTAGTGAGAGATGAAAATACAATATGCAATAACACAATACATCCTCTGCTTTTAGAAGGGATTTTCAAGGCTAGATATTTAGTAACCGCTATAAGAGCTGTCTGTAGATCAATTTTTTTTGTTCCATGTCCTTCGGGAAATGACCTTGCTCCTAAGAATGAATAAAGCAGCACATATGTTCCTTTAGACATACTGAAATAAAAGGAATATCCTCACACATATCCTCATAATGTCTTTTTCTTCGTGCTTGTTTCTATACAACTATATAGCTCATGACTGTAAATCACAAGTTTATTATCCATCTAGATCGCATCCTGCACCCACCAAAAATAAGTACAAGTTTTGACTTCAGTATCAGTTCCATCTGATGAGCTTAGAGCCAGGTTGTAAATGGTAATTAGGGGCATAAAAATGAACATTGTCTCAATTAGACACCTAGTCTCTGTAAATCCCACTTGCCTGGCAAATTTCTCAGTGACTTCTCTAGACGTTGATACTGGCTCACTTCCAGACCAGTAAAAATGATAGAGGAAAAATATTATTATGTGAATAAAGACTATTTATCTTTTTCAAAAAATTGATTGATCGTGACGGTTTTCATGACATTTTTCGTGACTGAAAAGTATTTACCCTGTGTCTAAGAAATTCTTGTCCTGGAGAATCTTCACTAAGATATGAGAAACAAAATTTCATGTTGTTATTTTGTATTGAGCACTGAAACCACATCATATTACACATAGCTCTTTTCAGTCAGGGTTGCAAATATCCACGTACATGTTTTCAATTTTAGCTTTCCCTCACTTTTGTATACTGCTTGTTTTAAAATATTGTTTTAAAACTTTTATGTACACATCCTTGCTGGAAAACTGCATCATCAGAATGTTTGAAGAATACGTCTAAAAAATAGTGCAATAGAAGCAGCAAATAAAATAGAATGAAGCATAACTCACTAATCCCGGACTGGTGAAAAAGACCTGGGGTCAAACCAGCTATAACTTACAAGAAAACATTTTGAACATTTTTTTTAATCAGCAGGTTTCTAATTTCTTCAGCAGAGAATGAGATTTAGTTCATTTATCTTTTGGAACAACATTGAATTCTTCAAGCATCCATAGTCTAAGATTCCCCATAGATATTGGCGGAGTTGGAAAAAAGACACCATTCATATTCTTCCTTATAGTAACTATTTTCTATCAGTTGCTAGAAGGAAAAGAGAGTGATTTCTGTCCCTTTACAGCAACTGCAGCTGGGGTAGAAACTCCTAGTGAGTACATTTTCTGGGAAATGTCCTTTAATATTAACACAACCTTTGACATTCACCAGATAATCTGTGATTCGACAACACCACCATAACATAGCATAATTCCTTGCCCATAAGAGAATACAAAGAGGTAGGAGGTGTCTCAGTTAAATGACAAGGAATTAAACTGAGGATCTCCACACCTAGAAGCAAGGTACTCTCTTCTGGAAATAAGCAGTCTCCATAGTTGCTTATTTGTCCTCTTCTCCCCCTGCCCCTGTTGAGGGAAGGAGCCTTCCCTTCTCATCTCCTGGTCTCAGGGAAGATCCACTGGGCAAGGAGGATGAACTCTGCCTTGGAATGATTTCTCCATCTCTACTGATGCAAAGACGACTGGCCAAGAGGTTCATCTCACCAGTCTTAAGCCGGTGAAATCCAAGGTCTCGGCTCAATCGGCCCCCAGTGGGAAGAGATACAGGCACCTCCGTGGGGCCACTCTTATCTGAGAGTGCGATGAATTGTAGAAGTGGGATGAAATATCTGAAAGGTTGAGAGGTCATATCCAGGCTTACCTTAATATTAAACTAAATTTTTGCCTCGTTCATTCATAGATCATCACAGCCCTCTAATATGAGTAGCTCATTACTTTAGACACCTCTGTCTCTGTTTCTTAGTGAAACAAATTTTAGAAACAGAAGGATAGTAGATGAAATCATTGCACTGTCAGGTGGATCAAATCATTGCACCTTCAGTTCTCTTCAGAATTGGTTGGAAAGAGAAGCAAGTAGTTCAGGGAAAGAAAAAGAATAGGAAATCGAGCATGAAGGCACCAAGTACTGTACTTTCCAGTATCACAGAATCAAGATTCTTCACTAAGGATATCTTTCATCTAAGCTAACCTTAGGCATCTACATTTTGGTAGTCATATTAGGTGCTCTTTTGTTATACATGGCAAGCAACAGTATTTTGGGGTGTGAGTCACCTGCATTACAGATATCTAATGAATGCTTATCAAGCCATAAACATACCTTTTTTTTCCAGTCACAGTGAAGGAAACCTAATGCGGCTAGCCCCCAAACTGATGTCTGCACTGCAGAAGTCTACATGTGGTCAGATGAATCCCCTCCACAGTATGAGAAACATCTCCTCCTCATAGAATCAGAGCCTGAACCTTTTCTTGTGTGAAAAACAAAGGATATCTACATTGCAGAATATCTGACTGTGTGCATAACAGCTTTATTTTATACAAATAAACAAAAAAAAATCAAGAAAATCAAATTTATCTGTCAAAAACAAGAAAAAGACTTCTGTTTTCATAAACAAATCTTTGTTCTCTAGCCTGAGATTATTTGCATAGAAAACTAGAAGGCATTCATTATTTTTGCTGCCCTTGATCTATATTTTTTTCAGAGAGATATTATTTCAACAATATTCAGATGTCAATGGGAGTTTCAGCTGCTCTCAGAATTAAGTACCAAATCTCTTATGTTAATCAAGGTCTGTGCCTTCACTCCTTCAGTTGATTTCAATAGGTTTGCCGTTAGTCTTCCAATAGACAGGTTTTCAGAGATGCTGAGCACTGCAGTTATTAAAAAGAGCGGGAGCACTTCTCAGGGCATCAAATAATATGGCCAGAACATTATGCAGCTAATAACAGCATACCAGAGCTGTTTTCAAAAAGCAAATATCTTCACACTTGTTTTTTCTTCTCTTTACTACTAGTTCCTTAAAGATATTATATATTAGTTCTTTCCAATTGCTATGAGGCTATATACCTTCTGCTCTCTGCACGGCCAATATATAAATACATTTTAAGTGTACTTTTTATGTTGCCTCAGTTTTTCACAAAAATTTTAATCAAAAATGCTATGTACATAATGAACAGAGAAAATGGAAAAATGTACCCTCAAAATACAATTTTGCTATCACAAAAAAATATTTCCTGTATATGGTATATATTCTACTTAGCTTAATTTTTTATTACATTGAGCTATCATTGAATATTGTGCACTTGTAAGTAGAGAGGTGATGATGCTTTTCCTTCATGTATCCGCTTAGTCATAACTAGCACTATTAAAATCTAGAGAGACAGACATGTCATAGAAGTAAAATGAGATGGGGGAGGAAGAGGAGAGACAGGAAGATAAAATATTTGGTAGTTCAAATTATGTCTTGGAACTGATTTTGCAAAGATAATATATAATCATACTGTAACCACTGCAAGCACATGCTCATAAACATACAATATGCAATCTTTTTTCTCTGGAGAAAGCGTATGTGTGTGAATATATATATATACATATTCACCTACATATTTTTATATAAACTAAAACAGTCTCATATTTACACCAATTTTCATAATCTATGATTGTTAAACAACTCCAGAAGGCCTCTTGGTAAAAAACATCTATGAGCCTGCAGCAAATGTTGGCTATGTTCAATTCATTTTATTCATATCAGCTAGCTAAATTGGTTATATGAGTTCACACTACAGTCACTGGAGAGAGAGAGAGAGAGAGAGAGAGAGAGGTGCTTCTAGAAACTAATTCACACAGCCCTAACAGACACATCAAAAATATGTAGGGTGCATAGTTTCCCTCTACAGTTTTACTAACTGTGGATTAACTTGCAGATGGCTAAATTTAGCTGGGAAGATTAACGTTAATGAGCCAACGAGACAACTGATAGATATAGATATAGATATAGATATAGATATAGATATAGATATAGATATAGATATAGATATAGATATAGATAGATATAGCTACACATACATATATATATATATATATATGTATAAAGGGGGGGGGAAAAAAACAACTTTTTTTCTTTATAGAAGTTATCTGTTCCTTTCAGGTAATCCTGTGTTCCATGTGGTCGTTCTGCTGTTGCAGTCATTCATGCTTTGGGCATTATTACCACAGTAACTAAGAGTTACACCAAGGGTTCAGAAATCATGACTGAGGTTTTCCAACATTATAAGGCTTACAAATATTTTTGTCTTTTTAGAGTGCGCTTGGGCCATGTTTTCCACAGCTTTCATGCTCCCTATAAACAGGAGAGCTAAAAGCACACTTTAAAAGCGCAAATTACTTGCCCCCAGAATACGAGATTTTCGTCGGTCACAGGGACTTTACTACAGAAAAAAACTCAAATATTGTACAGTTGATCACTATACATTATTTATGTTCATACTTCTCATTTTTCTTGCGATAGAGGGAATTCCAACGGCTGAAATTGAGCTGTACACTTACTAATAATTTGACCTTTTTCTTTCAATAAATATTCCTCATCTGACTGATTTTTCCCAACTGTATGAGCTGTTTCTTAACTTTTCAAATTAGATCATGATTTTTCAAGTGTTTAGTGATTTTGGATGTCCCAAGGTATAGAGTTCATTTAGAAACGTCCCTAAGGCTTCTGATTTTCAGGAAGTGATGAATAAATCACAAGTAATAGATTCAATATTGCTTGGGTTAATTCTATAGTTTGATTAGGACTTTGCTTGCAATGAGCAACTGTCACTTGGGACAAGTCATACAGTGTTTTGGGGCATCTTTGTTTAGGGATCTGTTTCTCTTCCATTTTAAACCTGTAAAAATGTGTGTCTTCTGACACTGCAGGCTCTGAACCTCTTCTGACTTGAACAAATCACCCATAAGCATTCAGATTGGGTCTTTATATATGTGATTCATATTTTCTACAAACATTAAGAGGATACACACCCAGAGCTGCCACATATTTACCTCATTTTCCACATAGATTTTGCACCTAAAAGTGAACACATGGCCATTAAGTACATCTGCCTTTAAAATATTTCTCATGACATTCAGAAGAGTAGGTATAAACACAGCATTCATGTTTCCATGTGAAAAAAAGTAAAACTCATCTATCTGCAGAAAATATATTTGAAGGGATTTGTGTACAACTCACTTTTTATTTAAAGATTCCATTGCCCCTTTCTGCTATGACCATCCAGGCCTGCCAGAATCCACAGCAACGCAGAGACTCTGAGGGCTTCACAACGCTTTCTTTTTGCTTATCTGATTATATGTGGCTGGATAAACACAGAATGAGATTTACAGCACAGTGCGGCTTTCACAATTACCAAAAGACATGTTATCCCATTTTTAAAACTAGAAAGCTCTCAAACAGTTCTCCGAGCTATTCCGAAGGATCCTTCACAGAAGGATATTCTGAGGACTCCATCACTTGAAATGAGCCATCAGAACAGTACAGGGAGAGATTAGGAATTTTATTGGGTTTGAGATTCTTTTGTCACATTTGTTAAAAAAAAAAAGGAAAACGTTGACTAATCAATACAATTTAACCTTTTTTACTTTAACTATTCTAAGGCTAAGTATGACGGACACTTCATACACACATTTTTATTCTGCTATCACTTTAACTGTTCGTCGGTTGCATTGCTATTTACTGGAAATTAGGTAATCATTTGCTGTCTTCTGTTTATTCTATTAATTCACTGTTATCTTTTTCCTTCTGTATGGAAATACATGAACCTCATAGTTCACTCTTTTCTTTTGTAAGTTTTTTTTTTTTTTTTACTCTACTAAAACAGAAAATTCAAAAACAAATTAGAGACGAATAAATTATACTAAGATTTTCAAAGCACCTAAGGAAGATAAGTATTGCAGTCCCAGGAAAACTAAAAGGAGTTGAGTGTCTAGCTCCTTAGTCTCTACTGAAAGCTTCAAGTCTGATTTTCTAAACCAGAAGTTTTACTGTATGGGACAATCTTCTGCATGCCTGCCACTTCAAGCCTAGCTGGGCCTGCTGGTGATCCAGCATATCTGGATCACTTCATCAAGCTATGAAATAGGAAGCCTTCAGCCAAAAGCTCAATGAAAAGCTCTCCGCACTAGTCTCTGTCGATCAGATTTGCCAAACATCGAGAGGAACCTATGAGGCAGAGAAAAGCATTTTGTTGCTTGTTCACTGACCTACCCAAACTAAGCACAGGGGCCTTTCAAAACAGTATGAAAACTGCAAAAAGGTCAGCAACCCATAAAAGGGCATGAATAAGATGAAATCTGCTTGGATCCAGAGGAGAGCCAGCAGGCGATAGGCCATGAAGGGTGACACGCAGTAGGGACTGAGGAGACGTTACACACGGTAGGGACTGAAGACTAAATTTGCAGAAGCTGAACTACCTTTTTTCTCCAAGGCAGGAAAGGAAACGGTAGTTTTTATGCCTCATCATTTCAGTCCTGGAAAATAATATTGGTGCAACAGGAAAGCTGCCTCTGCAATAATAAAAACATTTCACCATATCCCAATGAACCAGGATATGTCTTTTTGCCCTCGTTCCCAAAAGGCTGAATTTTATAACCGTTGTGTCAGCCTTACACTTCTGTAGCAGGAGAACGTTCCTCAGCTCCCTGCAGTATCCGTACAGTTGCAGCAGTGTTGCATTGGCAGCACATGAGACAGATCCCACCCATCAAATGTACATATCTCCCTAGACTTCTGAAATTTGAACCATGGGCCAAGCTCTGTGCTGCCTCTCCTTCGGTATGCCTCACACGGATGAAAAGGCCCACACTCGTAATGGAAGTGTGCAACTCCGTCCCACACTCTATCACAGCTTCAGCTTAAGCACCTTTAATTAAGTTTGCTTGCAATGTATGAGGTCACGTTTCCAGGTTTAACAGACTTCACTATATGTACTTGCCTAGACTTCAATCAATAATAAGACTTGGCAGTGTGGAGGGCTGGGTTCTTTCTTCTGGACATATGTTTTCAGTTACGGGTGAACTTTTCTCCTCCTCGTGCTAAAGCCTTAAAAACATCTTGCCACTGCAGTAAATTTTTCAATCAGTGTTTATTAAAGGGGTGTGTGGACATTCCATACGATGTGAGCACTTCTCCTATTAAATTTGTCATTTGTTGACAAATTGACTGCAATTATAGTATTTGTAAGAATATTACAAGTTCTTTGTGCTGACATGCCTAATTGTGTAATTTTCTATATGCATTACTAAGCAAATCAGAGGGAATGGCAATGGTGGATTTGGATCAGCAAGTAAGAAAATCAAAGAAACCTTATTTAAATGATAATGGTAGGATGTGCATTATGAATAACTATTAGGCAATGAAATATACTTATTTGATTTTTGTGGTACGAAGCAGACCTCATACTGAGATGCAAACGGCTCAGGGCCATTTTGCAGCACACAATAGCTATCCACATTTGGGGAGGAGTCCTGCGGTACTCTGGGTTGGCATCCAATCAACCTAATACAGACATCTTTTATTTGTCTGAAGAAATAGGACTGCAATAGTTCTTTCATAGAATCCTTCGCTTATTGTCTTGAGGTTTTTGCACTCCAGCAAGAAGTGGCTGTCATAACCAAAAGCCAAACCAAAGAAGATTTCATGCCTGAATTTAAAAACACCCATGCAGAGTACATTTTTTATGGCCTATGGAGATACTGTCCTTAGACAAAGCTCTTAAGTCTTCATTCCCTGAGGGTATCTCAGAAACACTACCAAACTCTGAAGTCCCACTCTGAACAATGGGAGACCAATGTGTGTCAGCACGTTCACTGAGATTCAGGTCCTGTTCTTGGTTATGCCATTATAAATGCCGAGCTGCTCCACTGATCCCAAAAAGTTCAGATAGATGTCAAGGAGATAAGAAAATAGGGAAAGAAGAGTCAGTGCAGGCCAGCACTTCTTCAGAAGATGATATGTTCTCCTGCTACACAGACATAATTTGCAGTAGTCAGGATGAGAGGCTGGTCCAGATAAATGTTGAGCTAAATTTGCAAAAGTTAGCTCCTAATTTAGAAGAATGTATGTGTGTGTGTGTGTTTGTATGCTTAATTAGTACAAAGTACTCAGATGTCTTCTTGTTGTAAATCCAATGCAGCATCTAAAAAATTGATCTAACAGTTTCTGTGCCATCCAGTTGGTGCTTGAAATCAATGTTGCAAAGATTTTTCTAGACAACTGCAAGAGCTACGAGCTAAATTAAGTTCTGAAAGTGTTGCACCTGAGCCAGCTTTCATAGGAGCCAGTGCGAACTTCCTTAGCAACTTTCCCAGAAACAAGAGTGGGTTATATGTTCCCAGAAATTGATGGGGACATCTGGATGAGGATTTGTTCAGTTGTTTGTAAGGGTCTGTGAGAATAAGCGTGCCGTTGTGGGAAAGCCCGGGCAAACAGGTGGGTTTTGCATTTAGCTTTTAGTGTGGCAAATGGTTATTCTTGTTTCTTCTTCACAGCAGGAAATTGATGTAAGCTTTGTGTTTAATCCAGCTAAATGCAAATATTGTTTTATCTTCATAATATCCAGAATAACTATTTTACCTGAGAATTCAATTTCTTACGTAGTTTCAGGACTATATTTCAGGCTACCTCTTATTTATTTGTATATTTTTAGAGTATGTTTAAAATATACTAAAAAAAGAATCGACTAATCATTGACTATAACAATTTTTAAAGCATGATGTGAATTTTTCATTCAACATGAACCACAGATGTTATAAGCATTGGATATCCATAAAGCCACTACTATGTCAACAGCCTATTACTATAAGAAGGGTAACAGTAACACTGTAGAATTAACACAGAAAACCCTAACCAAAAGCCGTTCATATTTTTTTGCTCTGTTTGCACAATGCAAAAATAGCCTAAATACATTTTTAATGTAATCAGCTGAAATCCGTAAATCCAAATTGTGTGCTAACTGCTCATGCTGATTAGTGTGAAATATTAATTTGCACTAATCAGCTTGAGGCAAGAGAAGCATAATAAACTTGACACATACATTTCACGCTTTACAGTGTCGGAACTTGTTTACAGTGCAGTGCCTGTAAATGCTATCGGTGCTGTGAGCTATGTCACCGAGGCTGTATATTCAAGGTGTGCCTGGAAACATGTCCTCAACCAATGCTTCAGCTGGCTCAGTTTTGTTGTGAAAACCCTGGTCTTTGAGAACTGATGGTCTGCACCAGCCAAATATTGTCCAAAGCATGTCTCTGCAACAAACCAGAGCATGTGATTCCTACCTTAGCTGGTTCATGACTAAGCTACTTGCATTCATGTTTCCTCTGCTCTCTGTGTACCAGGGTGTGATTAGACTGCACAAGTCAATGGCTTCATGCTCCTCTGTACAGGAAACACGTGCATGTACCAGTAAAACCAAACGGCTGTGCTTGGCCTAAGAAAACAGGCCCGATATTAGGAAAACACACAAGAGAGTATCAGCATGTCAGGTTTCACATACTGTGACTGAGGGTCACTTTTTGGGCACCCACCTCACGCTTCTGCAGGATGGTACTTTCAGTTCCTGTCAGCCTCAGGCAATAGGCATCTGGTTTAGAAAGCACATCCTCCCCAGATGCTGTGTTATGCCATTAACCCATCACGTGATGTGACAAACAGGGTCCCACCTCTCTAGTATATGGATCACTACCTAAAATGTAGTACCTCAGATGCTGTGCCACTGCGAAAATGAGAGTCTGACAGAAGGCTACAGGGGAAAAAATCTATATATATGTGTACTTAAGACTATCACATACCTGAGTGAGAAGGGATAATCCAGGAAGACACATCTCTTGGTCACCGTGTCTGGATTGTCCATGCTCCCTCCGGCTTTCTTGCTTTCCCCGTGCTGCTCTCTGTGTGATCGCTCTGGCAGAGATCGCAGCACTGCAGAGCCTAAGGGACACAGATGAATGAAAATACTAGGTTACTATTTAGCTGAACTGCAAACTGCAAAGGCCTGTGATTATGCTGGCAGTTTGCTGGCCACCTTCCTCCCATATTTTTCAACTTAATTTAATGACAAATTGTGGCAGAAGACAACTGTATGGATAACGTTCTCTTAGTCGTGTTTTGGTTCACCTGTCAGAGAGGTACTACGAGTGAGATCTGAAGTGTGGGTCACCCTATCTTTAATGAAGAAGAGGTCATTCCTTGTACTTTGCCAATAGACAGCATGGAAAAGTTTGAAATCTTCAAGTGTGGTGTGTTTATATATGATTAATATGACCTAATAACATAACATAATTACCTCATATGCTTCTGCTCCCCAGGGCAGGGGCATACTGCTAAGCAGAAAACACTTTGCTTAGCACAAAACTAAGCACTCGTGACAAGCTCATTGGCCTCAATGAAACCACTAACTGCCATTTACGCAGAACCTGATATATACTTGGTGTGTTTTGCTATTTAAAACAAGGCAATATACTCTAAACCACACCAGTTTGATTATAGTTATTTATTGTTCCTAGAGGCATACCTGTTACTAAAAAAAGGAGCATTTGAAACTTGAAACAGATGGATAGTGTCAGTTCTAACAGTGTCAGTTCTGTGGCCACACAGATCAAGTAGCCTGCAAAGCATTCATCGTTCATTGGCTCTGCTCGGCTTTGGAGCAATATACATAGACCGGGACCAAATTTCGTTTGTCGTTTCCTTCCCCCACCTCTGATGATTTTCTTCACCTCTAGATCAAAGGAAATTAAAAGAAACATTGGTAACTGTGTGTATACAGACGTTCAGCTTGGGATATTCTTTTTGCTTTTAATGGATTGCTAAGACTCCAAAACTGTCTTAAAAATCTTCTGTGCAATCATTTATCTGTGTATTTTCACTCCACTTTATTGAGCTATAAAGCAGCCAATCAAAAAGTGTAGCAGTTACCAGTCAAACGTTTTTATAGGTATGTCTAGCCTGAACGAACACAGCAACTCCATTCTTTCATTTTTCCCAACTATGTCAAGATTCATAAATTAAGCAGAGTGTGGTAGAGTCAGCTGGATGAGGCACTTTTAAAAATACTAGAACTTACCACTTTTATCTCTCCTCATACAAGTATATCCCACTTAAGTCCCTGACAGCTGGGAGAAAAAAATCTTAGGGCAGGAAAAAAAAAAAAAATCATGACTCAGATTTTGGCTCTTATAGTATTTTTACCTCTGCACTAAAAAGAATTCCATTTTTGGAGAAATGAAATACTTTATTCCTGGCCGCTCATAATTCGTTATATCTTCTCAATATCTCACATACTTCTGTTAGAATTCAGCTTGTGTGATTATATCTAGAGAAACTTTAATTCTATTTTTTTTTCAGCTTATCACATCTATATATAGCTGCATTCTTCCTTTTTAATTCTGTTTTTTTCATCAGCTAAGCACTTTCTTCCTGGATTATTACCACCAGCATTTTCCTCCTAACAGCTATTTCACCACATTTTATCCTTTTCCTCCTCTTTCACTCTCAATGAGAGCTAGTAAGAGCTACTTTGAACAGATTTTAATATTTAACATCACAGCAAGATTATTCTCTAATATTAGAGGCATTCTTATTTACTAAGTTAACGTTAAGTGAGATAGAGAATATCCACAATGCTGAATCTTAATCTTTTTTTTTTTTTTTTTTGCTATGAGAACAAAGAAACATAGTAGTTTTTTCAGGTTTTTTTTTAATTACTACGCTATACATAACTATATATGCTGTTTTGCTTTATTAATATATTTATATTCTCTATAGTCAAGGGAAAAGATAAGCAATATATTACACGCATTTAGTTAAAACATACAATTGAAACTTCTTCCTTGAATTTATTACTATTCATGAGACTGGGCTCCATTGTTTTAGGTTCTGTGCAAACACATAGGAAGAGACAACAATTACTCCATAGCACTTATAATCACACTTATATGTAGTTAATTAATTAATGAAAATCAAGAAGAAATCATTATAAAATAATTTAACTGGATCCACCAAGGGTTTGTATCATTTTAACTTCATGTATTTAGAAAGTAATTTGGTGACAGTAATGCAAATTGTGTTTAGAAATAGGATTTTAACATATGACATGGTAAGGCTGCTGTAAGCCTTCAAGTTTGTATGTTACATACAGCAGAGGAGCAGCATGCAACGGGTCACTCTGTAGACACGGGTGTATCAGACTTCGGTCATTTAAACATTTTGCCTAAAGAAGGCAAGTGCAAAACAATGGAAAAAATCCCAAAACAGGAAATATCTGCTACAGACATTAGAGATGTAATAGATGATCCAGGTGCAGTCACATACTGACCAGGAAGGCATATTAGGCTTTGCTGCAGAGAATAGACAAATCCCCAAAGCATTCAGCTTGATACGCAGCTGCAGTGCGCAAGACAAACAAAAATTATTCTAGCAATAAAAAAATACAATAGAAATCAAAGGATATAGTTCTGCTTCTAAAAATAGCACTGCTCATTAGACTTTACCTAACAGGCAGTATGCAGTCTACTTACTATGATTTTGAGATGATGTGCATACAAATTATACTAGTCCCCAAAGGCATACAGAGTTTTGCAGGAGGGATATAAATTTTGGTGTTTATTAGCACCAAAATTAAAGAATAAAAGGCTAAGAATGTAATGAGCTAATATAATTATGTCTTAAAAGTCTCCTTTTTTTTGTGGAAAGAACGTTATAGAGTGTACAACAGAGACTAGGAGGAAAATAGGTCCAGCAGCAAAAATAATGGAGGTAACTTAAGTTGATCAGGTTTCTGAGACTTCCAGATCAATTGACTTTACAAGTTGAACAATGCACACTCACAGCCCTGCCTCCAAATACTACTAAAGAACTTTGCCTAATTAACAGCAGGCTTGTTTCACCACGGAAGGTCAAAGAATCTTGTTTTCACGTATGATGAGAAGATTTATTTTGAGAAGTGTGGACCCGAAACGACCATGGAGTGGCCTGGTAAGAGAAGAACGAGAGGAGATCCACTGTCCAACTCATGCAACACAGGGCTCAGCAGCCATGGGAAGCACACAGCTCGCAGGATGAGAAGCTGCTTACCATAATTCCTCCTCTTGAACTCCCATAGTGATGCCTTCAGGCCACAATACTGCCTTCTATGAACTAAAAAATAAATCAAATAAATACTGAGACCTTGCGCAGTAGCTGAGAAACGTGCATGACAGATGCATAGGCCTTTGCCAGGGGTGCAGGAGCAGAAGCCCAGGCTTTCTTCTGAGGCAACAGGAGAACTCTGAGCCCAGGAAATGCTTTCCTCTAAAATGCAGACCAGTTGGATGAAACAAACTACCATAAAGTAATCACAAGGCTGCTTCCAATCTACATAGGGAAAATAAAACATGGGAAACATTACCAGAGTTTAAAATCACAGAAACAAAAAAAATAATGTACTTGCATTATAAGGAAAAGGGAAAAGGCAGGAAAGTCATGACTTTCAAGGTGTACAAGAAAATTCAGCTACAGTCCAGTCCCTCTACAAAACCAAATGAAAGCATTTTCTGTTGAAGTGGCTTGATCCTCTCGTGAAATGAACTGAGTCAGTTTTACGCAATGCAAGAGAAATGCCAGATTATCTTTGCCATATGAGAAGCTGCCCCTCCCTCTGTGGCTTGTCCCTACAAGCCAAAATCCATCACGGGACTGAATGAGTTAGAAGTTTGCTGCAGCTGGAATAAAAATCTCAGCCAAGATTTTAGAACAGCAGCCTAAATATAGGTTCTTAAATATGTGTAACCTTATTTTCAAAAATACGGAGTTCTGTCATCTCCGTCATGAAAAATCAGGTCAAGTCTCATAGCCTCCGTGGGGATTCAATAAGCAAGTACAAACAGTTACTTTTGAAAACTTCAGCTCTACTTTGATTTCAAGATCTTTGGTCTTTCAAGTTCAACACTTCAAATTCAGTCTATGAATAGAATGAGCTCACACTTCCAGTTCAGCTACATAGGGGAAGGACCGGAAGACTGCAAGAGATAGAAGGTACAGTGATTTTTTGACTAATGTCTCCTTCTGGGGAGTAAATCCTGGGTTATTCTAGCAGTAAAAGCCTACCTCCTACCACGATGGCTGAACTGCTCTACACAGCCTAAACAGGGGGCTAAGAGCTCTGCTTACCCCTTTGGCCGTGTCCCGTCCCACCTCTTCTAGAGAAGAAATGAGGAAGATATATCCAAACCCAAAACCCACCTAAGCAGAAGTTTTGACAGCTGGAGGATTTCCTATTTATTTCCATGGTTCTGTGGTGCTTTGCAGACATTACTGTAGATAAATTGAAAAGAAAACAACATGGACACCAAATGGTATAGACATACAGTCCAGGCAATCAACCAACACTTCTGACTGTGGTGTAAATTTGGATTAACCCCTCGAAAGCAGCAGAATTAGTTCTAACGCAAGAATCAGCGGCCAAACCTGTGAGCTGCCAAACGCCTTCAGCTCTGTCTCAGGCCACGTTCTGGCAGTCAGCACGTTCAATCTGGTCTTGTATAATTTGGAAAACAGGAAATGAAAAGGAGGCTTCAGAAAGAGGATTTCCTCAAGGAAGGGAGATTCTGAAGGGTGTGGAAGACCTATTCTTTGAGGGCTGTTTGAGCTAATGCCACTTTCAGGAAAACTGAGATATTACTTTAAGTTAAGAAGGAGAATTGAATTGAATATATTAATTAGTTAAATGATAAAAGTTGAAATAAATCAAAACTATCAAAAACAAATTAGTATTAAGTAATTACTGCTTATAACCCCAAAGCCACTTCAAACAAGGAACGGTTTCTCATATGTTAGGCTTGCTTATGAGCCATCAGCCTTATTTTGTCTATTTACACAGATATTAACTTCTAAAGACACACCAGACTGCCTTTACTGCATCATTAAATGCCTCTGGCTTTGTTATTCAAAAGCTCTACATCTTTAACTATGAATAGAAGTAGTTATTCTTACAGCTGCATGTTATGCATGTGTTATTTCTCTAAAATGTAATTTGTGGTTGGCTTTATTTATAAAATATAGTATCAGTGTATGACACATTATTTTAAATTAACGATATACGAGCCTGATATTTCAACAGATTTCAACATAAAGTTCTTTGGTGAGGCTGCTACACATGCGGATCCCATTCAGAAGGCTGTCTTCCCTCTTCATTCAAGGCGTAGCTAGTAAAGAAGTTTATAGTATATGAAACTGGAATGGTAACCTTTTAAACAGTTTATCAGCTCCCTAATGGTACTCACAGTGTTTTGCTTTAGAATTCACTAGAAACTAATTAGGGCATGCACCAAGGACTGAGTGTTAGTATGTGCTTAATAAATATAGCTATTTGTAACCCAGAACTACATGTTGATATTGTTTCTGCTAAGCAGAGAGCAACAGTCACAATAGCATTTAATAATGTTCATAATTTTATGCATGCAATTCCAGTGAAGTCAATGGGTCCTTTTAGGTGCTTAAACTAAGAAATACGCAGGAATATTTCAAACACCTTAAAAGAAAGCAATTTTAATATTTTAAGAGACTTCATAGTTTCTATATTTAGAAAAAATTATTCCAGGGAAAATTATCCAGACAGAATATGCCATTAAATATTTTAAATGTAGGTTTATTTTTTATAATTGTTGACTGAGTCCTAGAAAGATACATCAATTACTAAAAATAGACTTAAACTATATGTAGGAATAAATTTGACTTTTAATGGAAGCCTCATTTTCATAAAGACAGCACCATTGAGGGAATACACCTAAAATTAGGTAATTTATTTATAACTCTGTAGCTTCATTTACATACTACTGTATCAGCTCTGTTTGCTCCTGTTAGTCAAAACTGCACAGCAATTTAGTCTGATTTGGAGGCCTGAAGTGAAAAAGCCAAATTCATATTTAGGCACCTGGGAATTTTAACTTCCTAGCTATTTATGCATATAACTCTCCCTGAAACAAGTGACATTGACACCTAAGTATCTTCGAAACTGTGGCTTCTTTACCATAAAAATGAATTACTTGTTGGAAGTGCTGAACATCCACCAGTTGAGTGCATGAAAAACAAATATGCATAGCAATGGAGTTCCAGCAAGAATGCATAGATCTAACTTCAGTCACCTCTTTTGAATATTGTGAAACCATGTTTGTTTTTCTACCAAATATTGTAACACCGATGAGGACGCTATGGGAGACAGTGTCAAACACATTGCTAAACTCAAGGTGCACAACATCCGCTGCTCTACACTCATCCATCAAGCCAGTCATCTCACAGAAGGCTGTCAGGTTGGTCAAGCATGCTTTCCCCTTCGTAAACCCATGCTGACTTTGCCTGATCACTTCCACGTCCTTAATACATTTGGAAATGGTTACCAAGGTTATTATTTTCTCCATCACCTTCCCAGGGATCAAGGTGAGACTGACCAGCCTGTAATTCCCTGGATCCTCCTTCTTGCCGTTCCTGAAGATAGGAGTGATATTTGCTTTCTTCTTTTCCTCAGGAACCTCCCCCCATCACCATGACCTTTTAAAGATAAGTAAGAGTGGCCTTGCAGTGACATCGAAGAGCTCCCTCAGCATTTGCGGGTGCATCCCATCAGGGCTCATGGACTTGTGTGTGTTCAATCTGTTTAAATATTCCCTAACCTGATTGTCCTCTGCCAGCGGTGAGTATTCCTTGCTCTAGTCTTTCCCTATGGTCTCAGGAGCCTGGGATTCCTGAAAATAAGTCTTACTAGTAAAGACTGAGGTAAAGAAGACATTGAGAACTTCAGCCATTTCCATGTCATCTATCACCAAGTCCCACGCCCCATTCAGCAGCAGGCCCACATTTTCCCTAGTCTTCCTTTTCCTGCTAATGTACCTGTGCAAGCCTTTCTTGTTGCCCTTCACATCCTTTGCCACTCCAGCTGGGCTTCGGCTTTCCTCACCCATTCCTGTGTGCTTAAACAATGTGTCTATATTCTTCACGGATCACCTGTCTCTGCTTCCAACTCTCGTGCGCTTCCACTATCTCATGGTTGCCGCAGCCAAGGCTGACTCTAACCTTCACATCCCCAGCCATTTCTTTCTTTTTCACAAGTATGAGGTCCAGCATAGCCTCTTTATCTCCTCAGTCACCTATGTTAGGAAGTTGTCATCAATGTACTCCAGAAACCTCCTGGATTGCCTGTGCCTTGCTGTGTTGTCCCTCCAGCAGATATCAGGGTAGTGCAAGTCCTGTGAGGCCATGAGGACCAGCGCCTGCAAACATGAGGCTTCTTCCAGGTATCTGAAGAAGGCCTCACCTCTCAATTGTTTGTTATTCAGGCAGTCTGTAGCAGATATCCACAACTTTGCCCATATTGGCCTGCCTGCTAATCCTGACTCAGAAACTCTCTGCTGGATCATTGCCCATCCTCAGGCATCACCCATCCTCCATTCATTCCTGCTGCTCTCTCACATAAAGAGCTGCTCCCCTTCCTGGCCTTCCCAGCCTGTCCTCCCTAAAGAGTCTGTATCCATCCATCACAACACTCCATCTGTGTGATCTTTCCCACCATTCCTGTCTCTGTCATCCGAATGAGATCGTAGCCCTGTAACTGCACACAAACCTCCAATTCCTGCTGTTTCTTCCTCATGCTGTGTGCATTAGTGTACAGGCAATTCAGAGAGGCGCTCAGTCTTGCTGATTTCCCAGAAAAAAGGGTGAGTGCTTCCCCCATCACGCTGCGATCTTGACACTTCTTCATTTGTGTGCATACACTTGGAGTGGTCCCCCTTCTGCCCTTTTCTGCTGATTTTGAGGCCTCTCTTGTCTATATCGCCCTGCATCCTTTGCTTGCTAACTCGATCCACCGCTTGCTCACATGCCTGTGGGTCATCCTCCTCCTTCCCTGTCATTCCTACGTTAAAGATCTCCTCTCCAGGCTATTCAGTCTCTTGGCAGAGATGCTTTTACTCCACTTATTCACGTGGATCCTTTCTCTTCCTAGTAGTCCTCAGTCCTCAAAGAGGATCCCATTGCCATAAACACCAAATCTCTTTTGTCGACACCAGCTGCACAACAAGTAGGTGACCCACAAGGGTCCTCACACAACTGAAGAGCATGAACAATGTTGCACTAATAACACTCTCTAGTTGCAATGCTCTCTCAGGGTATAGGCAAGTGAGGGCTAGTCCCTACTCTAAAGGGTGACTCCGTTGGTATGCTGTCAGTCCCACTGTGTCACTGTGGGCTGGATTCGCTCAAATTGTAATAGTGCCTTCGCAATCTGCACAAGCATAGATCTGATTTGCAGGTCTTCATGTGCATGCCTACTATGGAGCAAGAGGCTGATTTCAGGGACTCTGAGTGTTTAAGATAGTATTAGTATTCTGGTGATTGCAGGAATCGCTGGCGAATAGACTATTTTAAAATAACACAATCTTGATTTTTAAAGAACTTTGGTTCCAAGACAAAACTTCATAAATAGGTCAAAAGCCAACATCACTGTAAATGTGTCCATATTTAAAGAAGTTCTGATTCTAGCTTTTTACACTTGTCCCTACTCTGCTAATTATTATGAATTTATTATTATTATTGTTATTATTTCTAATCTGAATGGAACTGAAAGGGAAAAACAGTAACAGCTGCAGAACCTCAAAATGCTTTCAGTCATTATCATTTTATCAAAGTTATTGCAAGCAGGTTCTCTTTCTCGTTGTGACTAATCTTTAGTGTTTGGGAATGAACAGGCAGCAATAAATTCCCAGATGCGTGCATTTGACTAGAAATAGTAATTAGTCAATGCCTGGTAATATGAATTTCAAATGTGTTTGGCATTCTTTCAGTATTCATTGATTACTGTTATCTGCTCAACAAATTACAATGCATCCATAGGTATGAAAAAATATAGGATTTGTAATACTGGTGGAAATCCCAGCGGTAGAGAAAGCATTGACTTTGTCATTGACTTCAAATGAATGTCAAATCATTGGTCTTTCAAGCCAGGTGTTCAGTCTCTAGCAGTGGTCAATGGCTGCCGCATTAGAAAGGAAAAGAAAAAAAAAAACAACCTTCCTTTATTCTTATTTCATTAGCACTGACTTGCAACTTTTCCAACAACTTTCATATAAGCTCCCCTAAATATACTATATTAGTCTAGAGTATTCCTAAATATTATTGGATACTACTAGCTACTGCAGGCTCTAATATCATATACCAAATTAGCACAGGAAGCAGCCTACTCTAAAGCAAAGAATTCTCAAGAAAAGCAAGATTCTCAAGAAATGCAAATTGTTCTTTCTTTCTGCTGTCAGTTGACCGTTTGATCTTGAAAAAGTTAGTTCACCTTTCTAGCGTAGATGCTTGAGAAAAGAATTTCCATCCCATCAAATTTTGGGCAATGTAGAAACGTGCCCTTCCAACAAAGAGGTGAAACCAATACCTTCAATGTGGTGTTGGAAAACCCAAATGTTTATAAGTAGATCACATGGTAAGAGCCCTGATCCTTCGGTTATCACTGTTCTGCGATGCACTTCTTGCAATCAGAAATTTAATCCTACAATTAAGAAGCATTTTTTTTTTTGAGGACAAAATCATGGAAACAAGTCTAATTTCTGAAAAAGATTTCATCCAAGTAAATCCGCACTGATGAAATGTTTTTTTAACAGAAAATTCTCAGCCGTCTCTTATCATGTGTGCCTCTGTGTTCCACTGTAAATTAGGAACAATGGTTGTAATCTCTTTTCTGGAGTGCTTTCAGATAAAAAGTGTGTAAGAAGAGTTAAAACTAGATCAATAGAGCTATTAGAGTTCCTAAGTCACAGGAAAATCGGTAGAGTCAGGTAGCAAAAATAAAATTAGGAATTAAATACCGTTGCACATCTGGGATTAAATAAAGGGAAAAAAATATTTCAGTCAGGCCTGAATTTCAGCCTTGAGAAATGTCATATTACACTTTGAATAGAAGTCTGCAATCCTTATTGGTATTTTTGGCTAGTTCCTCTGTTATACTGCTGTCTGGCTGAGTTTACATATGAACATATTGGTTTTCTCTTTTCCCCTCTCCTGCATGTCTCCTTCTCCAACACAAACAGCATGGAAGCATCAGTACTTAACAAAACGAAAAAAGCCTTAGGAGTGGGCCAGCTACTGGCTCTTGCACAGGGAAAATCTTTTTGCTTTCTGACAGGACATTCTGGAAATATCTACTTTTCATTTCAGGCTTTTATGTGACAAAAACAAGCTCCTTCTGAGCCTATTAAATCATTTCAGTCTGAGACCACTGACATGTTACATTTTTCTAGTGCCCCATATTGTCAGTCTTATTCATCTCAGGAGAGAGTTAAACGTAAACATTTGCTTTTACCTGGTGTCTCTTGTGGATACCAGTCAAATGGTTAAAAAAAAGGAAGGAAAAAAAAAAAAAAAAGCAGTGGTGTGTGAGTGTGGCAACAATTTTCCGGGAAATGTGAGTGTATGGTTGGCTTTGCTTAACTGGGGGCCGTTTTATCAACTGATATCATTGTTGTTACTGTAATATATGTCTTGCTGTGGCAGTATTTAAAGATTCTAGTCAGGCTCATTTTGCAAGGTGTTACGAATGGGCTTTGCTTCACCTAAATTTAGCCATCTAGAATTTAGGATCTAATTTAGTGCCTAAATCAATCATTTAGGCTCCCTTTAATGAATAAGGTGTCACCAAATTGTCCATTACAGGAGATTAGCACCACCAGAAGGAAATTCAAACTACCTTATACTACATTTCTACTTAAGGGCTACCTCCCATCTGCTGACAGAATAGATGATGAAGTTAAACGAAATTCCAGACTTTCAGGATGTTAATGATTAATGATTCCTCTCTCAGAGGAGTCAGATAATAAAAAGACACTTAGCATCCCAAAATATTCACTGTTTGAATTTACGCTGGCATGGACAGCCTTTGCAAAATAATCATCTTCCCACCAAATTTATGCAGAATAGAGATTGGCAGTGTCCACGGCTGCTCAGAAGCACAAGGAGTGAGCACGGTCCCTCTCAGTAGACTAGAGAGAGCAGGAACCACTATGTCCTATGAAACAACTGGAGAAACGGGTGAGGAGGTATGCCTGTCTACATTTGTCAAATCCCAGCCACCAGAGCTGGTTGGCTGCATTAGAGAAGTATACCAAACCTTAAACAGGATATTACAAATTATTTCTGTTTTCTTGTTCAAGTGAGGAGCTCCAAGAACATTTACTTTTCTGAAGAGCAGCGTCTGACAGTTTCTCCATGTAAATGAATGGGTCCACAATCTATTCCTTTTTTTTAATAGAATACTAGAATATAGGCCTGTGAATTTATCATTCACTTCCTCTAAAAGAAAATATAAAATTTAATGTTCCATGTATTCTCTATAAACAAAAATGAAAAATGCTCCTTTTACCCCACACATATAACAAGTCATGGTGAATCTTCACTATACGGTGTTACAATGACATATAAAGGTCACGCAGAGCTAAGGACAATGTTATTTTCTAATAAAAATATTCTATGATTAGTCTATTCTTAGTCTCAGGTGATTTTTTGATTGCCTTGGGTCTGAATCTGCATGCTTATTTATTCTGATATTTTTATCTTCAAGAAGTCTTAAACTAGATTGTTTACAGTTCATCATGTTATGTATGAAAAAAAAAAATTCCACAGGTGTTCATGCTTCTAATGTAGAGATTGTTGCTCTTTGAAAATAAGTTAATAGAGCTATCTCTAAATAAACCTGAGACTTAATAGTGAATGAAGTAAGTCTTGTTTCTATTTATCTGAAGGCTGAGACTCAGGTCAAGCTGTAAACTTTTCTTCCAGCTTTCCAAAACAATCCATCTAGTAGCCAAACTTGGTGATATTCCTCAAGGATATTCCCACTGATTCCGATAGCACTGCTTAGCAAGTGCTCAACACCATGAGTAGGAGTTTGACATCTAGGAAGGATCAGCTTAAAATCTGGGTTCATGAGCATATTCTGAGAGGAATAAAGCAAAGTTCTACCCAGGATTTCCCAACAGGATGGTTTGGACTCCGCTGGATTGTCAATGGAGACAGCTTATGGTTGCTGAACTTCCGAGACGAAGCACAGCTAAGAGAGAATTGCTGAAGATGAAAGTGAACAGATCTTACTTGGAAATAAGAAGAGAAGGAAAGATTACAAACCCCAAAGATACACTGATATAAATAATTAAAAATCTAAATACCACTAGCCTTTACTTGGGTTAAAAAAGTAATTCTATGGGGAGTTACCATTCTACAGTCTCATTATATTGGTAGACTGGACTTCAAACTCACTAGGAATTGCCAGATTTCTAGAACTGGGTGAAACGTAGCTACCTGAAGTTCTGCTTCCTGGCTGAATCTCTTTTGCTTCCCCAGCCTGGCAATATGTAATCCTGCTTTTCCACCTGCAGTTCCTTAGCTTTTGCTGCAGCGCATCCTGTATGACATTCCCTGGCAATATTCCCAGGATTCAGCTTTATTACTCTTTCTAGCTTGCCATGAGGCTTCTGCTTCTGAAGCTTCCAGACAAAGAAGTAAATTGGAAACAGAAAAAAGGTAAGATAAAAATAGTGGTTTTCTGCTAAGCAAAATTCACCATGATTCTTACAAAAACATTAGCATCACAAAACTTCTTATACTGATATTGCACAGGCATTATTTAAGATTATTTTTCAGAGGAAAAGAACCTACTGAGCCTGGAACTCTCACGTTACAAGGAAGATGTCTCTGTTTAACTGAGCTGTACCGTACAACTGTTATTATAATAGCACTTAGGGTACTTCTACATTGCACAACATCATGCCATGTGGAGATACCCCAGTGATCGATAACGAGGCCCTACTGAGAAACTAATTAGTCAAAGCAGAGCTCTGCATTAATTCTACTTTGCTGTTTCTGGTATTGAGCTAGATCTTTCAGAGAGACAAATAAAAGGCACGCTGAGATGAAATAACTGGCCTGAGGATGCAGAAGGTGGGATTCATCTCACCTGACTTTAGACAGACATCAACAATGCAGATACCCAAAACCAAACTAGTCCTTCAGGCTCCATTTACAATCACTGGATATAAATACACCCTCTTAAGGGTGCCAATCATCTGACCTGTTTCAGAAGTCTAATTTAGGAGGCAATGAACTGCCCCTAGAATGGAGCCAAAAGTCAGATGCAGATGTCTTCAGTACAGACACCTGCATTTAGTCAATTTAATCTCACCTGCAAAGTCAGTGATGAAGCTGGGAATAGGACTTGTTTTCTTTATCTCCAGTCCTGTATGCTATTCTCTAGATCATAGCACCATTTTGTTGTCCCTCCTAGTAATGGCAAGACTTGTAGTTATTCTATGTGATATTTACAGATAGTTCAATTATCGTATTAATTTATAGTTTACTTAATAGACTAATCAGGTAACTAAGTAGTCGGTTGGTATCAAAAACTAATTTGTTATAGAGTAAACCTAATTTTCATATAAATAAGATGCATTCTGTGATTTCAGTTACTTTCTCACTAGTCAACAACATAATGAGTTAATACTTTAAAATTGTTGTGATCATATAGCTGCAATGTCGGGACTTGTCAAATGGAGCACCAGAGGAAGAAAACACAGCACTATGATATTGTTCAGTCATGAAAAATGCTAAATATCTTCATGTACATCACGAGATCCATTTCCACTAGATGTGAGTAAATACTAACAACCCAGCATACACTACTAGTGCTATGTGAATAAGGACTATGACATTAATGGAAATATGTCTGTAGATGTTAGCTTCAATTTGCAGCAGAAAATGGAAGCTATTGAACAAAGGATAAAGGAGACTGAAACATCTCGTTCTTAAGTACGCTAGGGAGGGAGTTCAGCTACAGCTTTGGCAAATAAATCAGTTGTCCACAAGGTAGGTGTCTATATGTGAACTGGGTGTCTAAGTTCACAGAAGAGTGAATGGAGACATCGTCAATACGTTCAGTATAGCATAGAGGACAGCAGGGTCGATCAGATTTAGGTATCTCCTTCAGGGTGAGTTGAGCCACTCTCTAGACTCTATCAATTCTAATGGGAATGTAGGTGCCTGGCTCAGCTCTAGACACCCATACTATAATTTTCTACCTGTAGATGTTTCAATAGGAAGCTCAGCCTTAAAGATATCCTGGACAATTGTATCGTTTCCCTACCTCTGCCACAGTGTTTGTTTTGATTTAGAGTCAGCCACTTACAATTAACTCTTGACTGTTAATATTTTTGTTCCCTCTTTTCTGGGTCCAATTTGCAGAAATTCAGAAGGGTGAAGCGCGTGGATATATGACTGGAATATTTGTTATCTATTTAATACTATTGCACCTGAAAAATTATAGGGTAGGTGTCTAAAGTTGGTCATCAAAAATTAGGGTAGCGTTTCGATAGCTTTGGCTGTAATTTATCTTTCCTTACAGTTCTCCACCTGTAAAATAATGGAAATAATGCACCTAATTGCTAGGTTTGCTGTGAATATAAATTCATGATGTTTGTGAAGCACTGGAAAATTCCAAAAAGATCACCATAAAAAACGAATGAGGAACATTGTATTCAGTAGAGGTTTTAGATTGTGATTGATAGAGCCTGGAGCCACATATTGAATAGAAGAGATGAAAAGAAGTATTTAATAATTATCCATACAAAGAATTAAAAATAGTAGATGATCATATAATTAAAGTTTGTGTCAAAGCATGCATGCACAGAGGGCTAAATGAAGGTTTCATATGAAATTTCCAACCTCTGCAGAGCAATGCCAGGAAAATGAAAACAAAAATCTCGAAGTGAAGTTGAAATATTTTGTCTTAGTGAAGGAGACAGAGGTGATAGGTCACCCAGTGCTGTGCTCCGTGTCTCTTAAGAAACATAAAGGTGCTTAATACCCCCTTTCCATCACCTCCATAACTGTATTCAGCCACCACAACGGGTATATTCTTTACTCTGTGGGGAACCTAGTTCCTTCTCTCTTTCCCATTCATTCCCTCATCCTTCCTTTTTTAGATTGTGGATACAATAACCTTTTCTTTCAGTAACTCTTTCAGTTTCAGCTTTTGGATATTTCTTCCTGCCTACAAGCCTGTGGCCGTGGAGCTGCTTAAAGAACCCGATCACAAATCTAATTTGTGTTAGAAATAGCCTTTTCTTTCCATCTTTCCTTTTCATGTTGCTTTCACGATTATTTTAGCTCAGCCCAGCCCCTGCTCTGGCTAGCCACAAGTCCCTTTGAACTGTAGCACTGGCAGAACTGGAGGGGAGATGCAGGGTGAGAAGGAGGCAGCCGGGAGAGGGCACAAGGCGAGCCGCTTAAACTCAGGGCTGCAGGGAGACAGGTGCCAGAGCAGCAAACCCTGCAACTGCAGGCCCTTCTCATCATGTTCTATCTTTAAAACAGCCTCCAAGAAAGACACCCGCACAGGTGGTTCCTGCAGAAAGCAGTTTGTATTTTAATCTTTTTTTGTCTCCTAACACGGCATGAAAGTGCCATCCTCAGTAACAAACCCCCCCCCGAGAATTCACCTAGCTTTCCTGCTCTTGTGTACTTAACTTTCCCCGGCGTGAAGGAAGGTTGAAGTGCCAGCTGTTAGAAGAAATAATTATTACAGTACTTCCTGCTAGCACTTCAAATTTTAGAGAGGAGCAGAAACTACCTGATTCCACACTTCTTTTTCTCCCCCCCCACCCTTACCACCTTACTGCCTTTGCCTTCAGTCAGTGAATGGGCTTCTACCCTGAGGATTCAACATTTTGCTACAGGCAATCATTATAGCGAGCACATGCCTGTAAGTCATATTCATGGTGTCATTTCAAATGAGGTGTGGGCTAACCCTGTCCTATTATAGACATGAAAATCCTTTCAGAATTAAATCTAATCTACACCTTCTAAATATTTAGGTTGATGCTGGTGACTAAGGCATGTTGAGAAATGTGTTTGTACCCAAGATTACAGAACACAAAGGCAATAACTGTAATTTGCATTGCCATTGTTCACAGCTTGCTTGCTGCTTGCAGTTAATTGCATAGATAGGGACCATCATTTACTGCTGATGCCTATGTGTATTTCATTCATATACAGCAATCCCTTCCTTGTCCTTCTGTTAATTGTCTGTCACCGGTAGTCCAGCAGCTACCTCTGTACAGGCATCTGAATGTGCTGCTCTGCCATCCACCCCGCAGTCACAACTCGCCGTCCCAGACAGACCATAACCGACCATCTCTGAAATAACAGCTACATATATTGTTTTTACAATGGGTTGAAACCAATTGAATTAACAAACCTGGTTCAGTTGCTTTCTTGTTATCCTTCCAGGACCTGATTAAAGTCTATCTGAATGATGCTGTATTTTCTCCTGTAGCTGCTTCATCTCGTTTTGTAAAATGTTGGCACTCATAATAAAAATATAATTAAACTATGGAGCAGAAGCAGATAGCTTTGACCCCACCCAGCTTAGTACAGAAGACAAAGCAGGCGCATTTAATCCACTGTTTGTTCAGTTACAATGTGCGAGTTTTAAGCTATGCACATTCCAATGACTGACTGAATATATGAGGGATGCCAAAAATTAGCGTATGAATTACAGTTATTGCCATACAAAGGTTGTTATAGTGTACACTGAAAATCTCTAAACAGTGAGGTCATGTCACTATAAAACATAATGCATGGCTAAATCTTAACGTAAAAAGAATTTTGAAATGCCATATCTTCTCATGTATAGCCTGTGATTCAGTGGAGGTTATACATATGTGTTTGTAGAAAAAGAGGAAATTTCCTCTCTCCTAGATTTCCCCAAAACCACACTTCAGATTCTCTTGTCTCTTCCCTCATCACAAAATCTCCCCCTGCTTCTGCTGCCCTCTGGCTTTGCCTCTGCTTTCCTGCACGCTGCCGGAGGATTATTTGAGGGCGTTTATTTGTCTGAAGAGCTCTTGGCATAGGCATGCCGTTTACCTGATAGTTTTACATATGAACGTATGGTAGTCATTATACACCCAGGCACACACACTGCCAGGTGTGATAATACTGATGTTCAGCATTTTTTATCCTCAAAATGCCCTACAAATATTAACTAATTAATCCTCTGAACACCTCTTTCATTTAGGTGTGTTTATCCCGATTTCTTAGGGGGAAACAGATGAGCCGAGAGATAAAGTGACTACCAGAGCTCCCACCGAAGTCGGGGAGAAAAACCTCTCAGCAGCTTTAATGGGTTGAATCAGGTCTGAAGCGATTCGTCCAACGCCACCAAAATGTCAGGATGAGAGTAACGTTGCCCGCAGCTGGGCGTTTCGGGGACTGGCTCCGATCGGCTGTGGGGGGTCATGCCCAGGTGGCCCCGGCCGGACCGGCGCGGTCCCAGCACGCCCTGCGGAGCTACGCTGGCGCTGCACCTCGCGTAGGCGTTGGGCTGCTCCGCGGTCCGCTCCGCCGCGGTGCATCGCCGCTCGTCCCGCCCGGAGCGCGGCCGTCCCTATCGCCTCCCTACCCACAGCCCGCACGCCGCCACCCCTCACAGTCACGAGGGCTATTTCTGATTTGTAGTGGCAACATGCAATGAGTTATACTTGGGTGGCTTATTAATACAAATCACTTTAGCAAGTGCATACGGTATGCCTGCCACAGATGGAAAGACTAACTCTATCGATGACTGTAATCCATCCGTTGTTTTATGAATCCACTGTCCTCCGGAGAGCATCACAAAATCCCACTCTTTGTCTCTGAATGCTGCATTTTACATTTAGATTTTCTGGCTTAGAAAAAAGATGTGTAAAATCACAAGCAGGCTTAATGTTCCCCACTGACTAGAGCATTTATGAAGTCTTTTGTGGTGTTATTACAGCAAGCATATGAAATACAATGTTCATGAAAGTAGGAACAGGGAAATAAATATGCCTGTATTTCTTAAAGGAACAAGTAGCTGATATATAGGTTTTATCCCATACTTTGGACGGGGAATATTGCGTTCCTTTTCCTGGGGGGCTATGAAAGCACAAACCTGATAGTCTTGTGGAAGCAAGATATCCCTGAGAGGTCTTGGGGTAAGATAGGCTTTTTGAGGCTTTTGGTCAGCGTCACTTTGGGGTCCCCCCGTGGAGCCTTCATATCCAGTCCTTGGAAATTGCAGCAGTTCAAGCCAAGACCTCACTTTTAGGAATATGGATGTGTGAAATTGCCCCTAGAGGGATTTTATGATGTCTGGGGGCCTGGTGAGAACACTTCCAGGGAGGGACCCAAACGGCGGCGGGTGAGCTGGATCGCGTCGCTTTTGAGCAGAACTGCCGCAGCCCCGGGACTACGCAGATGTCAGTGCCAGTCCTCTGGGTCTAATGAAACCAAATATGCACAGGCAGGACGGATTGGAGCCTCCTGCTTTAAACTACCAAGCACACCTTTCTGAAGTATCTCTCATACATAAACCTCAGCAATAGCCAAGTGTATTCCTGGACGTTATGAGACCAGCAACAAACATGGAGCAAAGGGTTTTGTCCATTTCTTTCACCTCACAGAGGGCCTTTTTACACCTGAAAACTATAAAACTGCCAAGGCCAAATTTTCAAAACATGCTTTTCGCAGGATGTTCACCACGTTTGGCTGCTTCCGATGTAACTGGAAAGTGGCATATCTTCAATCAAACATCAATTACAAGAAAATTTACCCCAAAACTTAAACAAAACCTCACCATGAGACTTGTTGCCTTGCTGTTCTCATGCCCTCACACCTGCACCCTCCAGCATTGTCACAGCAGGTTCTCATGGGACACAACTGCCACCAGCCTCAGCCCTAGCCTTCCTCCCCCTTTCCCTACCCTGGGGCTGTAGCTTTCAGTGTACACTAGGGAACCCAACAATATGCATACCCAAACCTTAACACACACCACCCACACGGCTTGAGCCATGCTCCAGAGAGTCTCCCTTTTCTTAGATTTCATCTTATTGCCAAGAGCCAGCCCCGAATTCTCCAAAAGCATGACAAGGATCACTTCAGCACAAAACAGCACAGAGACTACTAGGAGATTTATTCCCATGAATATTCATCCTGAATTCCGAAGGTCCTTTTTTACCACAGGTATTTCCCACTCTGACAATTGCTCAGAGGTAATAAGTCTTACTTTACTATGAATTAAGAAAGATTTCTTAAGAGTTCAAAGCATCATTATGAATAAACAGATATCATGAATCAAGCCCTGTTTTCATACTTATAGTCAGTTCAATCTGTTATTGAAGTCAATGACTTATTTGTGGAAATAGTGTAAGCTCCAAGTCCTCCAAAAATAAACCACAGTAATTGCAGCAGAAGTTTTGCATGAATGAAGACAAAAGGGTTTAGCCTGTTGCAGGTGATTCAGTCTTATGCAAAATATGTTTATATTTACCAAACAAAATATTCATTGCTTACATCAGTTAACAGGAGAACAATCAGCTAATTTGCCACATTTTGCTGTACTCTGAACAGAATGTATCCCTCTTCAGTAATGGTTGATGTTATAACTTCAGGTGTATGAGAACAGCATCTCCCTTGAATACTTTTGTGTTTCTTACAGTTTCCTTATCTGAGAATCTTATAGTCTTTTCTATATATTTTTCATGTATATATGCTTATAACTCTCTCCCAAGATTGAGGTATAAGTCTCAATCACATAACCGAGTTACCATAGCTTAACAATTCGCTATGCATTATTTGAGATATGGTAACTGTCCTTGTGTTAACTCAGCCTATAGCAATCACAAGGCTGTGGTAATTATCTTAAACTTAAACTTATTTCACTGTAAGCTAAGTCAAGCTGAATTTGTTGGGAGCTAGGAGTATGTGCACAGGCAACTGTTATGGCTCATCTAATTCAGAGGAACTTGCGCAGCTTAGGTGGCTTACCTGTGCATCTGAGCCTACCAGAAAGGATGAAGTGCTTTGCCCGCAGTCACATGGAAAATCTGCAGCAGGACAGGTCTATTAGTCCTGAAACCAATGGATAACTATTCTCTTCTGAGCCATGCAACACCAAGGTCAAAGTAGCTGGTGGTTCTAAGAGAATATTTAATCTAGATATAAAATATAAAATACTTTTTTTTTAAAGGGGTCAAATATATGGGTGACCTTGTTTTCAATAGCTCAACACCACAGTGAAAACAGTGATGAGAGCAGCCCTACTTTTGCATATATTTCCTTTGAATAGTATCCTTTTTTTTTTTTTTTTTTTTTTTTTACTTACAGTTGACTGAACTAACAACTCTTATCATGGTCTGCAAAGGAAAGCTGTAAAAAAATTAAATTGGAAAAGCTAAATTATTTATACAATTTCGTGTGCTGGATGTTTTGGTACAGTTGAGCCTTGCTTCTTCCTAATAGCATAAGACTATTAGGAATTGTAATACTCTTCAGGGGATGTAAGATTTATCAACCCTTGCAGAATGGGATGGAAGCCAAGGCAGGAGATTAAGGGATACTAGTTAAATTAATCAACCTTCTCTCCTTATATTGGCCAGGAGAATGCAGTAAGTTGCTATTCATACATTTTACACAGTAGGAGCACAATTTGACCACAACCATATGTTGAATTTAATATTAAATGTTGAATCTTTCCAAAAACAACCCCATAAAAAAGTCAATACTTTTTTTTAGACTAACAACTCTATTCATTTTTAAAAGCTTTGGCACATACAAAAATGAAAAAGTGTTTTTATTTACCAGCTTTGAAAAAGACTTTCCATTTTAATCCTGGTTCAGGACTCTACCATGTTTGTTTATGAGTAAAAATCTAAAGCAGAGATTAACGGAGAAGATGTAAGAGTTACAAATACTCCTTTCTGTCCTTTTTTTAACTGTAAAAGGATCAAAATGACATTTTCATTTATCAGACTGCAAACCTTGAAGTACTATCTTTTGGTTTATGCACAATGCAGAAGTTTAAATTTACTGGAATGAATATAGACTATTATTTCTGTCTCAGTACAAAATGAAAAGCATCATTATATGAACAATTTTTGGAATGTATTAGACTTATAGAATAGTATTTTCTCAAAACCCTGAAATTGGTTAAAGAGTTATAACATTAAAACTTCAGAGATCATCAAATTAGACTACCCTTACTCCTGAGCAGGTGGAACCGGTAAATAGCATCTTTGCGTTACATCTAATATCCACCACATGGAAGGAAGCAAATAGATCACACACTCGGCATTGCAGTCAATACCTAGGCCAGTCTGTAAGTATATATTGTTAACCAGGCAGCTGTAGCTGGCCTATAACCTGTACTGTAAGCATTTTTGTAATTTTTTTTTTTTTTCCCCCTGGGGTGAGGAGCCTTTTTATGATGTTGGATCCCTCCTGGGCTGAACTTAGTTTTTGTGGCTTTACAAGGGAGTCATTTCCTGTGCTCTATCTGTTGTGGAACACCAAGTCCAAGGTCAAGTCAGGCTATGGCACCAGATCTTCAAGGCCAAGCATCTTGTTGCCTCACTAACTCTTACGGCCATATTCCCAGCTCTGAGCCAAAGACGTGTGCGAACAAAATAAATCTATCGTGGCAGAAAGTGACGTGCCAGGAAGTGCAATGTGCCTTGTACATTCTTTGCATGAGGGGACTCATCCTGCCAAAAGCCTGAATTCAGGAATGCATTTAAGGGCATGCCTACAATAAAGAGTTTATGTAAACATCTCTCCTAAATGGCTATGAATCATGGCAGCAAAATAAGATTTCAAAAAACTCCTCATGGTAGCTGTGACATCAGAGCAACTAACAAAGCCAAATAAAGATCAAAACATTTAACAGTACAGTTCAGATATTCAGTTCTTTTAGGCAGATGAAAGGAGGGAAAATTAAACTTCAGTGCTTATGCAATCAAGTATGTTTCACAACTGTTTATTTTTCCATGCACTCTAGCACTGGCGTACACTGAAGGGCTGTAATTTTTTCATGCCAACAAGTAGGATATATTTGTGAAATAATCAACATATGGAAAAGGATGATTAGGATAAGGGAGGATAAGAAAAAAAGCAGTGGCTTTTATAGTCTCCACGTCAGGTGTGGCATGTGCATTGTGTCACATGAAAGGGGACTGAGATATCATACAGAAATCCTTGGCTGTATCTGTCTGTGCATCAGCTGAGGGGCCCTCAACAATCATCACTGTGTTCACCCTTTGAACTTGGAAGGGACCAATGATGTGACTGTACCAAAAATATATTTAAAAACCTTATTAACAGCAACAATTTCTATGACATATAAAAGCTTCTTCTGAAAAAATACAGAGGAAGAAGTCTTCCACTGAGAAGATAACAGTGTTTGCAGTGGAAAAATAAATCAATTGAAAAAGTAATGACTTCTGTACACTGTCAACAGAAGTGTTTGGTTCATGCACTCATATAATGCATAAGCCATTCGCCTGACATTGTATCCAGTTGCTTTTATAGTTTACCTGAGTAAAGGCCTGTAAAAAATCATTTTTCACTCTATTATACCATAAGAAGTGTTGATTGTGAGTGGAACCCTTTCTAATGTTCATTATATACATTAAAAGCCAAAGACAGCAACACTGACATTAAACCAAGTAACCTTATCGCTTTTCGGTTTTCATCCAGCATGTACTTGGCATTCATCTGCACTTTCACAGGCCATCTGATCTGAAAGGGGATTATATAATCCCCTCTTAGACGTACATAAACTCTTCCTGAAATAAAACATGTGGTTCAACACTCCATAGGCATTATATTATAGCAACAGCTATAAAAAATAGTCATAAACATTCATTTCACCCTGATTCACAAAACCATCCACTGGAATTTATTGATTTGAGGACCAATATGGACTTTTCAATCATTTAGTCTGACATATTGTGTTACACAGACCACAGAATTCACATAGTTATCCTGGTATTGAATTCAGTGGACCCTTTTCTATGGTCAAGATCAAATCTTAATAGGAATAGGATTAGGTAATAGGAATGAGGAACCTCTTTTCCACCCCCTGAACCAAAAGTGTATGCACCATACAGGACTAATGGAAGACTACAATACCTTTAATTTTCCCATTTTCCCGCCTTTTTCTTGCCCTTTCCCAATAAAGTCTGTGGCTGATATTTCAGGTAAACTTTCAGGCAATAAAATTCTTCTTAGCATGATATTTCCATAGGAAGAAAAGGGAACAAAACTTTGCTGCATGTTTGCTCAGAGTTCAGAAGGACTGAGAATACAAAGTAATAGTAGAAGAAAGGTGTAGAGTTCCCTTTCAGCGAAATGTAACATTGTGTGATTTCACACAATTGAGCAGCACGAAAGTAAATTCCTAATAACAAACACAACACACACAATTAAGACAGGAAGCTTGCGAGATTAAGACATAGCTTGCAAGATATCCACAGGCTACAGTATGTTTGCATAAACCAGTCAGCTAATGCCTGATTTTGCCAGCTGCATTCACTCTAAGCATAAATTTACACCAGAGTAGCCCCGGATTAAGAAAACGTCAAGTTTGCATACAAATGATTTAAAAAAAAAAAAAAAAAAGATAAAGCAGCTATATTGATGGTTAAATGATTTGATGAGAATAGTTTATTCTGCTCTACATGCATCTGTATACTCAAAAGTGAAAGGCATTCAAAACCTTTACATGATAAATACATGCATAAAATTCAAATGAAGATCTATTCCAAGCCTGGGTTATACTCTGGGAAAACCTGGTCAAGAACATTAATTTTTGTGTAACAGCATCCCATATGGCATCCCTGGCTTACAAGCTCTATAGCCAAGTAAACGTTTACAACTGATCTACGCAGGGAAAGGATCAAACCTTGATAATCCACTTCAGCCATTTTTTTTCCTTTTCAGCCTCTTAAGCAGACCGATGAATAACTGGTGAGACCAGATGAGTTGTTTTCACAAAATCCAACGTTTTTCCAAAACAGGTGAGCATTTATTTGTTGACTTCTAATTGTACAGTCAATATATCAAAGTAGTCATTTAGTTACCCAAAGATTAGAGACACCATAAAAACTCCCAGTAACTGAGTGTTTGCATTTGTAAATCAGGTGCCTGCAAGTGTGTCTGCCTCTTGTGAGGACCGTCTTTTCTTTCCACATCTCTGCAAAATAAGGGTAGTGGTACCCATATAGTTTTGAAATGGTCAGAATCTTAATGATTCTGATCCATCTTGATGCCTGCTTTGTGTAATGAAATTGGGGGAAATTGAAGTTTTAAACTGATTTGCAAGCTTATTCTTTAGCAAAGCATCAAATGAAAGAGAGGAATAAAAATCTCTGTAAATGAAATATTGTACATGTCAAGGAAGAGCAACACATCTTTCTTTCCAAGAGTTCTTAGGACTTCATTAATTCCCAAGCTCATTTCTCCCTATTTATTAATCCAGTGTTGCCGAATTTCCTTCTCCTCATGATTCCTTATTACCTCTTTTATATTCACAGGGTGGGTTTGCCTTGTGAATCATCAAAATTCACATTATTTATATTTGCCAGACTCCCTGTGTCTCCACAGATATGTCATATCTAGGTACCAACTGGGCCTGGGAAGTAATAGTGCTGTTTTCCATGTGCATATGGTATCACCGATTTCTTTTAATCACTGACCTAGGGGCTCTTACCCAAAAGATCAGCAACATGAAAAGGGTTGTGCTGGTAAGACTACCAAGAAGAGCTGGGCAGCTAAGGTGCTGAGATGCTTTTATAAATCTTGTTTGTTACGTACTGCATTCTAGGGTACCTCAACAGCTGTGCAAATCTTGCCTTTGATCTACAGCTGTTCCTTCATATTATAATATCTATTGTATGGCAGCACCCACTCACCCACGCTAGAGCCACCACACAAATGCAATAAGAGATGTAACCCATCCAGAAGAGCTTAAAAACCTCTTCTGAAAATAAAAAAAATGGATAGAAAATCACTGAAAAATGTTCCAGGAGGGAAGACAAGAATGATCAGACTCTCAGAATGGCATCTGAAAGAGAAACCACCTAATACAAGACCCTTGTACAAGCACCTGCAGGAACATCTATTCCAGTAAATTAAAGTGGCCAGAGAACATTTCGTGAAGCCAAGAGTCATGACACAGCTGTTATCCATGCAGTTGAACTCTTTTGCCTACCAAAACCAGAGCTACCACATCCAGACTGGCTATCAGGAATGTTCCTTGGCCCATGCCAACTGTTGGGAACAACCGAAAGGCAAATAAAAGTCTGCTCTCTTTTCTCCATTATCAGCACCTAGCTGTAAAGAAAAATGGAACAAAATAGTCTCCCTGGCTCAGGTACCTCTGGAGCTAGTAAGCTAGTAAGCTCCAGAAATTCAAATGTTTCTAGACATGGGTTCCCACTGTTGCCGAATAAATGAAGGCTCCTATTTAGCAAGTGTTTGGTGTGACTTGTATTATTGACTCTTGACTGCTGGCAGTCCTGGAACACAATGCTCATAGTGGTTATTAACCAATGCCACTTAATAATGAGGTCTTGTTCTATCTAAGTAGCTGTGGTTTCTCCTATTTCACAGCAACACGCAGAAAGTAAATTCATGGTTTCAGTGTCATTTCAGATCCTTGTATATACACAAAAGTGGCAAAATGCTGTTCTAATAGCTCTGCAGGGCTCCAGATGCTGGGATTTATATCATTGCTATGGAGACTTGTGTGTGAGTTTCCAGAGAGCTGAAGAGTAGTGTAGTAATTCTGTATCATTTCTGCTGCTTCTTCCAGAATAGCTTGACTCCCTATTATGATAACTTCTATTACTGGGTTGGAGAAGCGGAGAGGAAGAATCCTAGATTTTTTTTTTAAGCAAAATTCAGCATCTGCAGTGCGCTAAGAAATATGGTTATCACATATCTCAGTTGTATACACACACGAGCGTTATTTGATATTCCTGACACCAGGAACAAGCTGTTTAAAAAATGGGGCAAAGCAATGGGAATTACTCCACTTTCTCAATATTTCCTGCTCTTCCAATCAAAGAAAAGTACTTGAAAAGCATGAACATTGTGTTTAAAAATAGTTCTGCTGAAATATGTCCAGAGATCATAAGAAACTTCCATATTTGGAAGAACCTACAGTGTGTCCTGCCAAAATATTTGGCTTTCCTTTAAGTCAAGGCAACCCCGGGCTTTGCTGCTGTTCCCACGATGTGCTATAGATGGGGTAAAAGTGCTCTCCTGTCATTTCGAGTTTACAGTACAGTGTGTGCTAGCTGGTATGGGACATGCCTTTGCAGTTGGATCTACTTCAGAAACCTCACTAGCTATGAAAGCTTGTTCTCCCCTGCTGTACGGTAATGTGTTTCCCGTGGGCAGCTGTGGAGAGCAGACAGAATTTTCTCCTAGAAAATCATAGGATTTGTCTTCTCCTTTTTTGCTCATTGACTCACCTCCACCCATCCATTCAAAAATATTCCTTTTGAGGTTTTAAAAGCTTCTTCTCAGAAGGCTTGCTACAAGCCAGCACAAAAATCACATTGCTTCTATTTAGATTCTTTTCCTTCCTTTAGTTTTTTCTCAAGAAAAGATTCAATTAAGCTATTTTCTTTAAATGCAGTTTCCTATCAAATATTTCATGTCAGGAGCATGTTACCAGTAGCTGGAGTCAGGGAAAGCTCTGTTAATGTTGAATTGGATTCAACCAACAAACCTGAGATTTCCCTAAATTTGTGCCTCTGAGGAATCAAGTGCCACTGCAATGCTTCCAAATATTATGATATACCACTATGAGTTACTTCAAGTGGGGCCTTATATTCCCTTGCTCTACTCTTTGGATAGCTAATTGTCATTTTACTATAGTACGCTGTGCTACACACGTCATTTTTGCCTTGTTTAATTTTGTTCTCTCTTGACACTGCCTTTCGTGCTCTACCTAACACTAACACTCATTTCCATGTTTTAATGAAGGTTGCAACCTCCAAGCTGAAGGCATGGAGAAATTATACATCTTCAGTGTCTTTGTATTACCTGAGCATTGAAATCTTGCTGTTTGCATATGAATCTCAGTCCTTCAAAAAGCAGGTTCAATTACAGAGGTTGCTGCTCTCCTGTGTTTGTCCCTGAAAAATGGTCCAGTACACTAAGTTAGGGAGCTTTTCCTAGGCAGTCCTGGCAACAGGAATGTGACATTTGCCATCTCAGCATTTCTTATTGCATATGCTTCTCAGTAGTCCTCCCTGGGCAACCTTCCCCAACCCATGGTACCTCAAAGGCAAGACGAAGTGGTCTCTTATTCACAAGGGGTTCCTAGGCTTGTAAATTTTGTTCAGTGTAGAAAACTTTTAATATATTGCAAAAACCTAACAGAGAGGGCAGTTAGTAACAGTTAATGTCTAAAGACAGTTCTTCAGTGCTTCACTGTAATATGAGACAGAACACTCAGTAAGTTTTATTATAAATAATAACAAGCAGCCAAAGGCTTCTGTTTCTGATTTAACTATATTTGCAGCACAGTTCTTTGTCACTCTCAGTCCTACAGATCCTGAGGTGTTGCCTGTGCGCTTGGGACCCTATGGCTGTGGCAGCTGAGACGCAAAAGAAGCCAAAGTTTCACCTCTGGACTGAAGACTTTCTGTCGAGCTCACACTGTCTCATAAAATGCAGGATAAAGTGTTAAAGATTTGCTTTCAAGCTGGAAAAATGCAGCCAATAAATCCTGCGGCTGGGTTTTATAGGGACTTTGTTTTGTGGGCAAAATCAAAGTTAGGAAATAAAATTTGCTTCAAGGATTAAGCCTCTAATCCTTGACTCCTCTTTGGCCGATAAAGCGTCTGATGGATGGTGTAAGCCTCCATCAAATTCTGTGTTTCAGCACTGGCTTCTCTGGTCCCCGGAGTGAAGAGAGCCAGAACATTCTGCTTGCTACTCGGAGCCCTGTCACTGGGCAAATTAGTAAGGCCAAAAGATGACTTTATAACATAACTTCATAACAATTCAGTGGTTGATAACTGCTGTGGCAGCACCAGGGGCTTAACTAATAATGTGTCAAGTCTCCAAGGCCGCCTCTTGGTTCAAGGGGGTGCTATGCCGGAAGTCAGGATAAAGGATCACAAAACTCCCCTCAGCCTATGTAACAGAGCCTACCTCCAAAATCCTAGCAAGCATGCCCTGGGTTTATCAGGTTTGGAGAATTCATATTCATTTAGGATAAAACTGAGCTCCGTGCAGCAGTCAGTGCAAATGCTAGGCTTCACCCTGGTTTTATTTTTATTCCTGTACCTAGAGAAAAGCCAACTCAGGTGAGGATTCATAACCTTTTTCCAAAGGGTGAAAATTATAACTGCCCGATATAATCACTTTGCGTTAGCTCTGACTTGATGGCTGATGACAATCCAAATGTAAGAAAATAATGCAATGCCATATCTGTCAAGCATAATGAATTGCTTTTAAAATCTTAGGTAAACTATGTTTTCACTGAATAAAATGAGAATATGGCTTAGCTTAAACTGAGACCTTGTACTATTCAATTACTTGAATTTACATCAGCAATATCTGTGATTTTATCTTAACCCTTGAAAACTGAATTAGGTTTTTAATCTGTTAAATATTCAGTTTGCACTGATTTCAGCGGACACTGTCTATTTTTTCCCCTTTAGGCTCCTTTGACGATCTTTTGCATTAAAATATGGTTTATACACAATCCTGGAGGAGACTTGAGGTACGAGGATAGAATGGCAAATGTTTCTGCTTCAAAGTACGTATGACAATGCTCAGGTGTTAGAACAGTGCTGACAAGTGAGATAACACTGGCTCCAAAGCCGTATTCAGGGCAACTCAGATGCACTTAGCGCAAATCTTTTTCACTGCAGGCTAAACTGTCTCAACTCACCTGACATATGCCTTTGGCTAAGAGTGCTCACAAGAACATTTACCATGTCTCACTTGATGCATGGTAACCTGTTACTTTGAAGTCACTTGACTGTACATCTGATTCCTCTATCTAATCGCTGCCTTTTGGGCACTCAAATTGAAAGAACTTGGCAAGCTGGAAAATTAAGAAATATCTTGAAGGAACTGACGGTTTAGTTGCTACAACTTCCTAACTGAACTTATTGACTGCTCTTGCTAGACCTGATGACCAAACACTGAGTAGTCAGATATGCAAATACTGGATAGTCAGATGCCCTCACATTCTTGAGGGCCTTTTGGTAGTGACTTCTTCAGATGCTAAGAATGCTGGAAAGCACTCTAAACTGGTCAGCCACCTGCCATCTTCTTTCTGGATTAAAAGCATCCACAGTCCTTTTGTTCCAATGACGAAACTGGTTGCTTGTTGTCTGTGTCAGTTACTCTACCTTCACTCTTGACATTGAACACATCACCACCTGTAGGTTGGCAGTACTTTTCAGTGCTTTTTAATGGGAATATTTCATAGCGTAATCCTTCATAATACAGGAAGTGTTCTAATAAACACCGTCATTGGCAGCAGCTGAGCCAAAGAACATAATACAAGAATGTAAAGCACAGCCAATTGCTATAGATTTTTTTAGTGCTTGTGGAATGCCACTTCCCATACTTATTTTCTTCTCTGATGTGGTACATACTCTTGCTCTTTTGCATCATTTTATATGAATGTGTCATTACTGTTCCCTTGCTCTCCTTTTCCTCCCCTTCTAAGAACTGCTGCTTTTATTTTCCTTTCTGGCTTACGCTAGAGCCAGTTTACGTTTGATCACTACTTGTGCTCAGCATCAGAGGAAATATATAGTACATACTGTGCTTTCAGCTAGGTGGACAGGGAGCTACACATAAAACTCAGTTAACAATAATATGACTAATGAATATGCTGTACTATGTGTTTCCTGAAAAAAAGCAACTCACAGTACCCAGCCTTTATCTCGTTGTTTTTGTTAGCCATAGCTATTTACTGTCATTGAGGCTGGGAGGCTGGGAAAGACGGGTTATTTTCTCAGTGTCGTGCATATGCATCTGCACTGGAGCTGGCAGTACAACTTGTTCTTCTCCATTTTCCTGCATGTTTTATAACCTGTTTTTATTTTATGGTACTCCATTAATTTATTCTCTCTAACTTCAAAGTGGGATGGCTATTCTATACGTGGGCTACCTAGTACATTATAGTTTACTTTTAAGAAAGCATAAAGGATTATATTAGAGTTTATGTATCCTTCCCCAATATGCTAAGGGTCCTAGAAATGCCAGTATTCTTATCTGGCCTATTTACAAGCACGGATTTAACGTCTACCTGCCAACAAGCTGTCAATTAGCTTAAGACCTTTTATGGATTCTACTTCCAAATCTCTGTGAAGCATATTCACCCATTTCAGTATCACTTCTAGGTGCTTATATAAGGGGCAGATTTACTGGACGTCCAAGAAAGCTGTTGCTTCCTCCTTTATTTGCACCAGTGCATGTGTTTTCTGAAGCTAAGAAAATAGCTTCACCACTGCTCAGCGTCTCCTCCCTGACAATGCTTTACATTCTGTGTCCCAGAAGCTGTGCCTGACAGGCTTTTATAACAGTTGCTGCAGTTGGGTCCTGAGTGCCTCTTGATGTGAGAGCTGGAGGAAGAACGCAGAAAGTTTTATAGGACTACTTAGTCCTTAATACCTTTTTTTCCTCTGGGTTTGTGCCCCTTTCATATGCAACCTCTACATTCATTCAAAATGAAATCTTCGTAGCTGGAAGGAGATATTGAATTTCAAGTAGAAGGTTACTCTCAGCAAGCAAACTGTAGAGCATTTTCAGTATAGATCAACGAGGGACACCTCTGAGATGTGGTCTTCCCCTTGGATAACAAATATATGCCTAAGCAAAACAGCTAAAATGCAGAAGAATGGCTATTAGACTGTCATCCCCTTGTCAAATGAATGCCAGAGGGCACCCCCTTTTCAGATCATTCATCTGTCGAAGTATTCATTGTTTCTCCTGGTGCTCTTCATTAGCCCCTTCAGCCAGTTCTTTAGTTCTACTTTACTGTGCAGGAGCAAGTAATTTGCAACAACATAATTATTCTTTTTAATGTATAAGTAGCTGTTTTAGAGCAAGGGAATAGGTGACTATGGTGCAAAATGTGTGGGCTTAATGTATACTCAGTTCAATATCTCTTCAAGTGATTAAGCCAAATCTCTTTCAGAGTTTAAATATTTAAAGGAAGAATTCAGTGTTATTCTTGGAAAGCTTATTATTTACATAAAGGAGTGGACTCTACAAAAAATCAATTCTCAGGCTGTGAGAGTCAGCAGCCTCTCAGGTTTTGTTCTTCTCCGACTCGCACAGATAAAAAGGCTCCATGTCACATTTTGGCTCTTCAGTGAAATCCTTATCCTGCTTGTTTGTTCCTCTACAAAAGCAACATGAAATTCTTGTAGAGTCCTATAAGCAGCTGAGGGCTGATCCTCATGCTGTGGAAAACCAACTGACTTGGTAGTCTGCCGTACCCCTCACTAAAAATGTAGCACAGGCATGAACAACCCAGAGCAGAGCTGTTGCAAAATACAGCATTTTGTACCATTACAACACACCATACCGCTGCCGTAGTTTGTGGTACCTCTTCCCTCTCCTCTAACATAGGCATGAGATTTTTTATGAGTCAGTAGTATTGTACAGACAGGTTAAGATATATTAAAATGTTACTCTCTCTCAGAATGACAGTCCACCTTAAGGTATTTTTGTTTGAGGAGCAAAAATGTCAATATTGAAGCTACTAGGTACATTCACACACTATTTTTAATGGAAATCATAAGCAAAGCTCTAAAACAAGACAATCCAGTACTTCACTTTCCTAAAATATACTCATTTTGTGCTTTCATTTAGCTTTCCTTTTTTGCCCAAATGCCCCAGCTGTGTAGAGATGTGAAATAAACATTAGATATTGCACAGAGGAGAAAAAAAAAAGATATCTCAGTATTTTGGAACTGCTTAAAACAGTAGGAGTCCCAGCCTGCAATCCTTATGCAGAAATTACCCAAATAAAGCTCCCACTGAAGCCAATTATTTTATTGCCATTTATACAATAGTAAAAATGGTCTACACGCTTTACAGAACAAATAAAGAGATATCACGTGGTGCCTTTATCATCTTCTCTAGTTTGTCTTACTCTCACAATTCATTGCATAAGAGAAACAAACCATAGAAGCAGAACAGAAAAGAAACACCATAAATGGCTATAGAAAACTCTATAAAAACAACAGCTGGATGGGGCAAAAGTTCCTCTGTGGAGGTCAGATGGCTACTTATTTTTAAACATTTCATAGAAAATCTTGTTTTTTGATTGACTAGCTGACAAATCAACTGGAGTTTTACCTAAGTGTACACTAAACAAGAACTTGTGAATAAGTGTTACAAATGGTTAGATCACTGCTGTGCATTATGGTATTATTCTTACCCAGAGTCTTTTACTGAAATAGCAAAGCTTTTGCCTGATTTCCTTTTCAGATGGTACTGTGAGGTGCTTTTTAGCGCTACTTACTCCCCTCCCCTGCCGATTCCCAGGCCAAGCAGGCTCTGCTCCTGCCTCAAAGTAGGTCGGTGAGCAGCTGCTGTCCATCCCAGCCTCCACACTGCACACTTCTCTGCTCCAGAGGAGCAGTTTCCCCCCAGAAACACAGCTCACTGAAGAGTAATTGACCGTTATTATTATTGTTGTTATTATTATTGTTACCATCATCATCATCATCATCATCATCATCATCTTTGTTTTTAATCCTACAACTCAGTTGTACCCTGTAAGTTTTTTGATTGGAATATCTCATTCACATTCTAAGAGGCTCTGCACATAGAGATGCTCAAAATCTTAAAGAAAATTTGCTATATAAAGCTTTCTGTTCCTTTCCCTTCTTTTGATGATGCCAATATAATAACGCTACTTCAGCTAATGGGATTATATTGCTGTGAGATGGAGCTAGGAGTGGGAATATAGTGAGATCCACTATATGAGACTCCCATTGCTAATCACACAATTGGAGAGCCAAAATATTTTCAGATGAGACTTGATATTAATTAGAAGAAAGGTTAGAGATATCTTTTTTGGCTATGTTAGCAATAAAGTAAAAGAGACTTGAATGAAATATAGTGAGCACATATGGAAGGATAGGGCAGAACCCAGAGTTTGATGGGTAGGGAAAAAGGAGGGAAGTAGAGGATTGGATCCATGCTGTTGATTGGAGAAAAAAAAAAATCTATTGTCATGGATGTGAGCATTTTAAAACTTGTTTTGAGCATCTAAATGTGCTTATTTGTTCCAGAAACCTAGGAAGACTGAGAATTTGCAGAAATGATTGTGCACCTGAAAGTAAATGCTTTTGTATGAGTAGCCTGGTTTCTAAGTACCTTACAAAGATAATGGAAGGTGGTAAACAAAAAGAGAAAAAAAAAGAACAAACATTTTGATAAATGAGTAGACAATGGATTATGAAATGAGCATATTTTTGTACCTGTGTTATAGCCTTCCACTGGCTTGGACTGAGATTTAAAATGGTCGTATGATTTAGAGTGTTCTACCTAACCTAGCTGCAGTATTTCTTCTATAATGGTACATGGCAAGTAAATATATTACCGTATCTGCTTTAGCAACAGACGCACTTTTCACTCTATTCGGGTTCAGCAACTTTATGACACTGTGGAAAGGAAGAAATCAATATTTGAATATGCTGTTATTAAAAAAGAAGCAAAAAAAAAAAAAAAAAACCCTGAAAAATGCAGGAATGCTCCTCAATTTCAGGTCAGAAAATCCCTTCTGTAATGGTGCTCACCTTTCCATAGAGCATTTATAAGCCTTGATCTTGGAGTAAGTGAAGCTCTTCGCTCTTCACTAGTATTCCTTGATGAACTAAAAGAAGAGACAGAACTAGGCTTCTTTTGCATGCACACTAGGCCACACTTTAGCGCATATGAAAAGGACTTGGCCACTAATACAAGTGGCATGGCTAGAGATAAACAGATAGAAACTGTGAGGTGCAGAACCACCGCACACTGCACTCCAGGCACTGTAACGCCCTACACTTTTCCACGATCATATACTGCTTGCCATTCCCAGTTGCTCAGCTAGATGAGCTTAGGTGTGATCCAAATACTTTTGTTCTTACATTCAATGTTCATATAAAAGATGGCATGAAGACAGCATTGCAGTAAGAGAACACTCAGAGAGGATGCTACAGTAGGAAGCAGCACAGCTAAAGGTAGCACTGCTTTTCTGGACATTAGGCATTATTTCTTCTAAAGGGAGGCATAGCAACTATAGAGTATTGCCAAAGCTGAGAATTTCTGTAGATATATGTTTTTTACATCTGTCATCCCAAAAAATAAATGGATTTATTAGTAGGGAAATAATAGAGGGACTTCCAGTAGGACTTAAGTTCACACCAAAATTTTATGTATAAAGTTTTCACAAATGGTTTACACAATTACAAACCATCTCCCTGGCCCGTCCCACATTTTAAACTAATGGCTCTGAATGGAAACATCACAAATACCATTCCTGTAAGCAGAGCTTATTGGCACCTTCATAAATCATCTTATCAGAATCAAAAGCCTGGATAATCCTGGGGACTAAGGCTCAGATTCTTAAAGGTATTTTAAGGCTCTAGATGTGTAATGCCGTCTTATATCTATCACTGATTCTAAAAGACTCTGAGAAAACTGTACCACTGACATTTCCTTATCTCTCTGACTACACTTGCTATGCTGCTCAGGTCTCTACCCATCAATTACTTCTTAGTGTAGTCAGACAATTTTCCCATTCTCAACCTCGATTTTCAATAGAACCCCAATATAACAGCACATATTTACCTCACAAGATCGGGCTTAACATTCAGACCTTGTAGCTGTGGTTCCTTTCAAGCAATATCTATGGCAAAAGCCTTCTTACAGTAAAGCATTACTTGCTTAGAATAAAGGTGTTTCTGATAAAAATATATCCATAAAACAATACCACAAGGTATTGATGTATCTAACTTTCCTCCTGTGTCTTTGTCAATTTTGGGAAAGCTCTACAACATACACTCCCCTCCCTTTCCTTCTTAAGGATATGTTGTCCTCAAAACTACACTACATTGGACAAACTCATGTATCCTGTCTCTGAAAGTGGAGCATAGCAAATGCTAAGATTGTTAGCACCAAATGAAAAGGACAAGTATAGAGTTCAAGTACGGAGGAAAGAGTAATCTTTCCTCTTGTACTTGGACTCCCTCAGTCAGATTTGGCATCAGACAGCTGTTGCCAGTAACCAGCTACAGACTTATCCTGACAAATTGCCCATTTTTCTCCAGATATTTTTTAGCTTTTTAGTGCTCTTTTATCTTTCTTCCCTTTATTGTTTTTTATTTCTCTTTGAAAAAATGAGGCCACAACCCACTAAAGATTAAAACAGGATTCTTACAGATTCCCTTAACTGGTAGTCTTCTTCCCTCCATGAGCTGGAGCATTTCTATTAACCTATTGTGCGTCTGTTTTTGTAATCACTTTTCCCACAGCCTGATATTAAATTAGTTTTGTGCTTTCAGATAGAACTGTTCTTAGTTCCCTCCATAGTCTGCAACTAGATAGCAGCTTTTCCTTGTTGATCATAGTATTTGTAATAGATATAATTATCCACAGATGTAAATACAGAAGCTTCATGATTTTCTCAGTGGCTGTTCAGCATTAAGTCGTGCCAACTGCATTGTGGAGAAGTTTGTTATTCTGCTGTCCCTGGGTAGACAAATATTTTCAGTTTCCACTGCTTTCATTCCAGCAGAGATTATAGGCACTACATTGCCTTGGAAAATGATAATAAAAAGCAAAAAGCAAAAAGATAGCAAATTCAGTTTTAGATTAGATACGATGCTGGCATCCACTAGTCTGGCATTGGAATAGCACTGGAAGGAAAACAGGAGAGTACTAAAAACAGAAAAGACAAAACAAAGCATTATCGCCTCCAAACAAAGTAATAGAGCTAACCCAGGAGAACACACGAGGCAGAGGAATATTAGAGTTCATCAAATTCTCTGTGGTATTCCCTAATCAGGGGCTGAATATAAAAGAGTTGTGACCAAAGATCTCTAAGCAATTTCATCACCTTTTATGTAGCTCCAGGTATTATATACACCCTGAGTAAATCACAGCCTGGATTTCTGATTGTGGAGATATTAAAAGACACTACTAGCAAAAAAATGCAACAAGACATCAGAGGACTTAATAACGATTCAGAGTTAGACTCAGGGTAAGCTGATGGCCTTTTCCTTCCAGGGAAAAATTAATCAATGCTGATTGTATCTGCAGCTAAAAGTCCAGTGGAAGAAGGGAACCTGAGGCACAGCTGAATGTGCTTTGTGTGAGTATGCCCAGGGCAGACCAAAAACAGCTAGCTTTGTGATATGTGCCAAAAAGGGCAAAAAAACATCAAAAGGGTATAAAACCTTGAAGAAATATGAAGACGTAAAGGAGTTTGGTGCATGGAGTATTCCAGCGTCCTCCAAGGCCTAGTCACAAGGTCTCATGACAGACAAATTAAAACAGAGCAGGAGATGTTTGGCTGTGGAGGCCCTTTTCACTACCTTGAGCTGAGGATAATTGTTGCAGGAAACAGTTCTTCCTTTCTCAGCTTAGACAGAGCCACTAGGATTGGGGCAGGGGATGGGGGGCAGTGCGTTGTGATGTTTTGTTTTTCTAAATAATCTGCAGAGACTTAGGCATTTATTGCTAAATTAAAGAATTGTGTTCTGAAGCGCCATGCAAGATTCTCTGGTTTGCATGTTCCTACTACACCTACTGAGTCCATGATGGCTGCAGGAGCCAAGCACAAAGCAAATACTAAAAACCCTGAAACCCTTCATGGGTACGCACTCTGTTTAAGATCTTATTTCCCTTTTACACAAGACTTTTCTAATAGTTTATAAATTATGAGATCATCAAGACTCCATCTAAAACAGGAACTATTCTATGAAGATGTGAAAAACTGTGTTCCAGGTCTCCTGAGCAATTGCTATAATTAAAACCATAGGACAGTGATTATAGACTTGAACTATGAAAATGCTGAAGGAAGATTACACAAAATAAAAGTCTTGACTAAATGGGGACTTCGTGGGGAATAGCTCAGAGACTTCAGTAAGACATAATCTGTAATAGAAGTTTGAAAGTCACGGACTGAGATTACAGCAGGAAGATTAACTTCTAACTAATTTTAAGCTACCATTAATTCTTTACTTATCCAAATCTCCTTTGATGTTATTCACAGAATATACTTAACAATCATCATGGAGTTTTGCCAATAGCAGATTGTAAGAAACGAATCGAAGTTTGGACAAGGGGACTGTCCATCCAGTAAAAAAACATCCGAGCTCTGGAAATTGGGCTACAAACGTCAGATGATGAGCTTCTCTGATTCTGATCGTGGTAGTAGGAGTTACTATGAAGACAAGATGTGTTTTAGCTTTTCATTTTTTTTGGATGGGGCAGACAGTTCTGAAACATACAGAAACGTAATGGCATGCGAGTGGTTTCCTTGCTAGCCGACTGCACTTAGAAGCCTACAAGGCTGCTGCATATGCAGGCCACATACGGACAAATGATTAGCTAGTTTGCTTCTTAGTTAATGGTCTGAATTAATCAGTGACATGAAGGAGAGTGACTTGAATGGAGGATTTACTGTGCCAGAAAGCTTTTATGTGGGGATATAGTTAAATATGGCACTAATGCAAGATTTAAAAAAAAAAAAAAAGGTCTGGAAATCAGGAAAAAAGCCAAAGATTTGGATTGCTCTGACCCAGCTTTGAACTTCTGAAGGAATGAATTAACTCTGATTATCCAAACTAGTTGTCCTCCATCCCTGGAAACAGCCTAGGATAAATAACTATACTGATAACACCACAGCAATTACACGCTTATGTAACAACTTGAGCATGAGAAATGAAGGAGATATTGAGCAGTACGGAGGGCCGGTCTGACATAGCTAAACTTAAACTCCTTCTAAACCTGCTGGGTCGTCTCCCCTTCACCCTGAACGGAGCCTCGCACAATTTCAAATTCTTTGCCACAAAATTCCTCACCAGCCGAAAGGCAGTGCTGATACAGAAAGATCTCAAAACAGCGGGAACGTTACGGAGCGGGTGAAATAGGCTGAGAGAGGCAGCTCTTGGCGGCAGCCGCGTGGCTGCGCAGCGTCCGGCGCACGCTCTCGCTGCAGCCCCTGTCGGAGCACCGGAGCTCAGGGACTGGGGTTCGGAGCCGGCCGCTCCCCCGGCCGGCTGCATAACGCTGGGGTAAATCATCTTCCACAATTCTGTGTCTCAGTTTTCCCAACAGTTAAAGAAAAAAAAAAAAAAAGATATTAATGCGTCTGGCTTTGTAAAAGATTTTGAGAGCTGTGAGCTAGAGCGACTTTGTGCTATATAAAGGCTAAGGATTAGTATTCTTTTTTGTTAGCCGTAGTGAGAGCTGTTTTCCATATAAAGAAACAGCCACGGACACATTAGAGCTAGCCGAGAAGCAGGCGTTTTGTTCTGCTGAGCGAGAGGCATTCCAGGTGCCAAGTTTTCTCTTTAAGCCACAGAAAAGAGAATATGGACACGGTAAAATAATGACTCTTTCTTCTCCACAGGCTCAGTTCAGCATGCTACTTGCAGGCTCCGAAAAGCTCAGATCCACACCTTCCAGCAAAGCCGAGGGCTGCCGCGATGAGATTTAGAGATAATGTGGGAAAGAGGAAAAACAGAATAGGGAAACCCGTGGAAAATCTGAATTCTCTGAGACACTTCAAGAAGAACATTTAAGTGCAGCGACCTCAAGTAGTGCGATGACAAGCTACTAGGCACTGGGATTTTAATGCATGATTTCTGTTTTTTCAGAACTTAAACATGAAAGCACTTACTGAGCTTTGTTTTCCTCACTTGCAGATTGAGCAACTGCAGTCTTGAGGCTGGGGGAGCAGGAGCCCTGGTGAAGGACTCAGATTTACAACCTGGAGCTTTCACAGTCTTTGCAGATCTCCAGCTCAGGACCCCAGACAGGTTACGCTAGAGAAAAATGTTTTCCTTTGCGCGCATGCATCTGCTTTCACAGAAGCCTGTCTGAATACAAGCTTGCAGAACGCAATAGCCTTGCATTCAACTTTCATTTAATCTGGCTGCAGCAGAGCAGCAAATCTTTGCTGATACGACTGCAGAAGAAAGAATATTTTTCTGATTTCCTTCACAGCATAAAAATTCAGTCTTTCCAGGTTGGGGTCAAACAGAATTAGAGCCTAATGCAACTTCTGCATATCAAGGTGACTAAACGGACAAAGAGAATATGATATGGTGATATCCGAATAGCCATGGAAAGCAAGGGTAATAATATCACATGCAGAAAGAGCTGTTGTGCAGTTGTCAGGGAGCTTTAAAATGCCATGCTTCCACTAATCCCTGCACCTTGATTTTGACCACAACGAAGTAATATGCAGACTCTGACAAGGGTAATCTTGACCTGCAACTAACACCCAGTTATCAGTTCTAAACCAAAAGTCGGACCTGACATCTGACCATAAATATAGATATGTCAAGTACCTTTCGAGATACGTTAATGATTAAAGCTAGAGAAACAGAATTACTAGCTGGATAGACACCTGAAGCCAATATTCGCTCAGTGACTCCTGTATGTAGCCCAAATTTTATTCCAACAGCTCCTTTTCAGACTTAAAAAAAAAAAAAAAAAAAAAAAGTGGCAAAATAGCTGATAGTTGTCACATTGCTACAGCCCAGAATTCATCTGTCCTACTCTTAAGGTCAAATACCATAGCTTACAAGATATGATTCATGATAAAACAGACACTATGACTAATGTAAACCATAAGTATCACTCATGCAGGGGGTGATAAAAATTTTGTACTTGGGGCACAGAATTGCAGCTGTGGTTAATTTAGACTATTTGAGTAAATTATTTGACATTATCATATGTATTTATTTATTTATTTCCACTGCATTCTTGCCCAGAGGCCCAGGAAATAAATGTAAACTGTATACATAAAAGATAAAGCACAAGTCCCAAAGAGGGAGGAAGACGCTGTATTTGCAAAATTTAATTGAATCAAGCTATTTATTAGTCTTGAGGCTCAGTTACTCTGCCTTGCTGGGTGCTGCTTGTTCAGAAGATCCGATGCATTATTGCAAGAGAAGCTCGCTTGCCTGTGATAACTATCTACAAGGAATAAGGCAAAAAAGTTTAATCAAATTATCTCAATATTGTGTGTTGATTTGAAAGATCTCAGTAAGAGTGTAAGGCCACTGACAAAACAAGAACTACTGAAGAAAAAATCCATTTAAATACCAGCATCAGCAGAAAATCACTAAGAGGTGCTTGTTAAGCTTTGTGTCATTTTAAACTTCAGATTCTTTCACTCGATACCCAGCAGGAGCAGAATTTCTATGTACTTGTGAAGATATTGGTGTTTAAACAGATGTCAGAAGCTTTTTAGGTATAAATGGAAATTGAGTTACAGATTATGATGGCTTAGGGATTTGAGTGGTGTATAATATCAAAAACTATATCTGAAAAAGAGTGCAGTGTTGAAAATAATGATCTTCAAATTCCAGTAGATGCAAACTTTTAAGTTGTTTAAGACTAGGTTCTCCTACTTATGTCACTAACAATGTTGAAAACTATTAAAATGAAAAAAAAAAAATTGACTTTCACTATTTCATCTGCCTGTGTATTATTTTCCCATGGTATTCCAGCATTTTGTATTTGCTTGCATTCCTTTTAATTGGTACACTCCAGAGTGTCTAATGCAACTTCTATATAAAGTCAGTCTGGTCAAATCTAATCCACAAACATAACAAACAAGTCCACAGCACCACCAGGAAGAAATAAAAGTCCTCTACTTCTGAAAGAGTCCAGCTACTGGCTGGTCTCCACACACTCTCCAAAAAAGTGAAAACAAATGAGCCCAAGGAGCTGTCCTGAAGGTTATTAATTCTGGGCCTTTTTCTGTCAGTGGCCTAGGAATTAATTTTTATGTCACAATTCATTCCTGGTAATGGAAGTCAGAAAAGACTGCACATTAAGGCAGAAAAGGTAGCTTGGGAATTATACTGTAGACTGTTAGAAACTAAAGGAATTCATCTGCCAAAACTCCTATAAAGAGTGCTGTGCCAGGGTTTGAAATATGTTTTGAAACATTAACACGGAACTACCTGTATTTCAAAAAGAACCACCTCAAGCAACTAAAAAAGACCAGAGCCCTACACCTTCCGCTATGCACCTGCATCCATAAAGTTCACTTTAGAAAATTCCTCAACTTGTAACAAAAAAACTCATATGTTTTAAATAATAAAATAACTTACATGTTTTGTACATCAATGGCAGATGAATTCTGTGCATGATCAGCAACTGAGAGGTAAGAACTACCCCTTGCATGTGCAAATTAGTTTAACACACCTCTTGGGAAATCGGAAGACTCAGTGTGATCCTTATTTGCACGGAAGTTTTCCTATTTACTATCTGGAACTCTCCCTGGATTTATAGATGTATCCTAATTAAATCTCTTTTTCATTTTCAGACCTAGTTAAATATAAATATAAACGTACCAAATGCATACATAATCAATCTTTTTCTCATATTACTCTAAAAAGCCTAAAATGCTGGTGAGTAGTTGAGCTTATCTTGGGCGCTTCTTTGTCAAGGTGGCATGAAAATCAAAGAGTTTGCTGGAGTTGAAATAAAAGTTATTGATCAGCTGTATGTCCTAAGATGGGGCCATCTTCAACAGGTCATCTTCAGAAAAGAGATGTATTTTTCTCATTCTGAAGGTAAATAATCTGGAGCATATCTAAGGACACAAAAATGTCCATTCTACCCTTCCTTTCTGACTAGGTCTGTGGTTGCATCAGTCTTTCCTTCAGGAATCTATGATGAAGGATTGAACTGACAACAAATACTGCAGCTTCTTCCGTGAACAAGGTTATTCCCTTCACACACATACCGTTAGATCCATTTTTACCCTTGGATTTGATGCACGCATGGATCCTGTGACTTCAGAGGGAATTATGCACGTATGTCACAGATGAACATAGCCTTTTGCTTGTTTTTTACCATGAGTGACGCTATTTCTCCAGGCTGAGAACTCTAACTGTTCCAAGGAAATCTCACTGAGATTCCTTTCTTTTGTATTGTTTCCAAAAAAATGCTATTAATTTGATATGATTCAACTAAACCTTCTAAGTAACCAGTCTCCCCTTCTATACGTAGCATTCTGCTTCCGTCATGCAACTATACAGAAGAATGGGCATATTAGATTAGAAAAAAAGATCCACTCGGCCGGATTATCTCTACCAGTGGTGAAAAGTAGGTGTTCAGGAAATTGCATAATCCTAGAAGAAGTGAAGAGTGCTAACGCCCCTTGAATGCTCTCCTGGCCACCAGCTGAGTAAGGTTCAGGGACATCTTGAGCTTTGCATTCAGTAGTCCTGGATTAATTTCTCTTCCATGAACCCGTCCACTAATCCTTTTAGCCTATGTACATCTATAACATCCATATCATTCTGTTGCAAGGAGCTTCACAGTTTAACTATATCTGCATGAAGAATCATCGTCCTTATTTTGAACCTCATGCCTCCTAGGTCTTTGGAAAAAAAAAGAGTAAACAACTGATCTCTGTTCATCCTCTCCATGCCGCTCATGATTGCATAACCTTTATCATCTCTCCCTTAGTCATTTCCTTTGCAAACGGGAAAGTCTTAGTTTATTTAGCCATTCCTGACATAGAAGCTATTTTATACCTATGATGATCGTTATCGCACTTTCTGAAACGTTTACCAGTTCGCACATATTCTTCTTGCTATCCTGTTTATTATCTTCCAGACAGAGATGCACCATGGAGTTGCATGGTGGCATGTTTTGATAAACATGCTGAAGAAGTTCTGGTTAGACTAAATCCTGATTCATTGTGTTGCTGAGTGTGGCTCTGTGTTGAGGACAGTCAGAATACAGACCTCACAGTAGGATACAACAACCTGGTAGACAAATCTACCCTGACATGTGACTTCACTCAAGTCAAATGTGCTTTACCTCAACAAAACTTCTCCCCCAGCCAGATACACATACATATTTATCGAAATACATGAACAGAGTAGAAGAAGATGACATCTTGGTAACAGTTTTATAGGTTTGAAATTACCAGGCCAGCAAGGTTCATAGGAAATACAGGATCACAGCATTATAGGATAATTCAGGTTGGAAGGGACCTCAGGAGGTGTCTAGTCCAAACTTTTGCTCAAAGCACAGTTAGCTACAAGGTCGGACGAAGCTGTTTGGTGCTTTATCCAGACTAGTCTTCAAAACATCCAGGGATGGAGACTGCACAGCCTTTCTGGGCAACCTGCTCCACTGCTTAGCTGATCTCACGAGGAAAAGGTCTTACTTATAGCCAGCCTGAACCTCTCTTTTTTTCGACTTATGCCCTCTTATCCTCCCACCTTGCACTATTCTGCAGAGTTCGGTTTCATCTTGATGGTCCCAGGGGCTGCTAATAGATCCCCCCAAAGCCATCCCTTCTCCAGGCTGAACAAGCCCAGCTCCCTCACCCTCTCTGCATAGGGCAAGTGGTCCTGCCTATGACGTCTTGGCAGCCTCCACTGAACTCACTCCCGTTTGTCAATGTCTTTCCTGTACCGAACATGAAGAAAAACTTCTTTACTGTGAGGATGACCAAGCACTGGAACAGGTTGCCCAGAGAGGTTGTGCAGTCTTCAGCCTTGGAGATATTCAAAAGCTGTCCGAACACAGTCCTAAATGACCCTGCTTGAGCAGGGGGGTTGGACTAGATCATCTCCAGAGATGACCATATTCTAACCTCAACTATGCTGTGATTCTGTGCTTCTGTACTGAAAGGCCCAAAACTGGGCACAGGATCTAGATGTGGTCTAATGAATACAGAGCAGAGGCAGATCATCTCTTCCCTCGTTCTCCTGCCTGTGCCTCTGTACACATAGCCCAGGGTGCTGCTGGCTCTTACTGTTTCCCTGGTGCACAGCCGGCTCCTGCCCCGCTCACTGCCCACCATGGCCCCCAGGGCCTTTTTCACAGCTACTCCCTGGCTGGCGCATCACCAACCTCTATCACTGCTCAGGGCTCTCCTTCCCCAGTGGGGCATTTGTCCTCCTTGAATTTCATAAGGTCCTATTGACCTTATGAATACATTTCTCCAGCCTAGCTAAGTCCCTCCAGATGGCTGCCCTGTCCTTGAGAGGATTACTCCTTCTCCCCAATTTGGAGTCATCGGCAAATTTGGTCAGAGAGCACCATTTTGCCCCAATTCAGGTCATCGACAAAGATACCAAACAGGATAGGTCCCACAATAGACCCCTGTGGCACTCAACTTGCTCTTGGCCTCCAGGTAGAATGTGACCAACTGCCTTCTGAGTCCAGCCATACAGCCAGTTTTTTACCCATTTGGTTGTCTACCCATCAAGACTAAAACATCCTAACTTGAGTACAAGACTATCGTCGGAAAGTATCAGCAACTTTGCTAAAGTCAAATAAAGTCCAGTACAGTCATTTTATCATATCAGACAATCAGGTGGGTCATTCATGATTCATCCTTGGTAAATCCATGCTGGCTGTTCCCAGTCAGAAACAGAATTCTTTCTCCTTCATGTATCCACAACTATGCTTCCAGAGGATTTGCTCCATGATTTTCCCAGGGCCCACAGTGAGCCTGTACTGCACTGTGAGCCTGCACTTTTCTGGATTGTCCTTTTGGCCTTTTTTAAGACGGATGCAACACTTGCCCCCTTCCAGTCATTGTGGACCTCCGTGGGTCTCCCCAACCTATCAAAGATGATAGAGAGCAACCTTGCATGGACATCAGCCAGTTCCCTCCATATCCTTGATCGGAGGTCCTTTTAGATATCTCTACCGTGCGCCTCTTCACGCTGGCTTAAAGTGCCACTGTGACAGCAGGGGATAGCCAGCACTCAGTGGTACCCTCATCCTATTGCCCTTTTCTTGGAACATCGCTCACACAACAAGAGTGCCAGGTATCTCTCTAAATTGGCTTTATAGTCATCCTCTTATGAAGCCAATCAAGCCCGATTCTGACCTGCTGCGAGCTTTTCAGCATACTAAGGAACACTTCTCATTTTGAGTATTTTTGTCAACTAGGCTAGAAATTGCTTGTTTCCACGTATTTGAATGCATTCATGTATGCTTGCATGTTCCTCTGTATTTAGTATTGTAGCAAAGATCTAAGCATCACGGTTCAGATTTTTGTTTGTTTTTTAAATAGTAGCAATGCCTGTAGAAATGTTTTCAGAACAGTGTACTGCCCTCAAAGCCCTGAATGCAGATCAGTCTTTGTGCTTTGCGTACAAGGACCACACCTGCAGTCCTCTCACTTTTTCCATTTCTCTCCTGGGTGACACTCAAAACAAACAACATGCACAGAGAGCAGAGCTCAAACCACAGCAAAAGATAACATGAATCACAACCTGCCTAAGGTCCCATGCTAGATTACTGCTTTTCTCACTGAAAATAATGACAAAAGAAAGAAACAAAACTTTGTGAGCTTCACTAATTATGAAATCAAATCGAGCAATTATATCAGGAAATCACTATATATTTTATGTGGATAAAATGGAGGATGAGACAGGCAGTCACCTGCTGAAGGGAAAGAAAAAGGTTGTGAAAAAGGAGCGATGTTGAAAATGGAATCCTGCTGTCCTGTTCCCTACGATACTAGACTTTAGCAATTATAGGACATTTTCAATAGATTTTTGTCAGGAAGGAATTTGTCTATCTACTATAAACATAGTAGCCATAGCAATGTGAGGTTTTTCTTTCAATTATTCAGCAAATAATAAAAACTGAAAAAAGAATAATGACCTCAAATCTGCTCTTGGTAACACACATTCAACCCTCTTGACACTATGCAACTAAGAAAAGAGTTTAGTCCAATTAATGTATTTTTTCCTTCAAATATTCTCATCATCTACAATAGTACTAGTGCCCTCCAAGTTGGTCATTTTCTGACAACTAATGACGAGCCAAGCAAAGGGCTCTCATCTACTTCTCAGACACTCAACGAGTCATTAAATACCAGGAGATGCCTGTTCTATCAGTCATTAATACTGAAATAGTAGTTTCTGTTAATAATAGATGAATATCCTGCTTCCAGAAGAAGACTGGTCTTTCTGTCACTAATGTACTAGACTGTACTAGACTTTTCCTTAATGTCATGCAATAACTTAAAGTCAAAGAATAATAGAATAATTTATGTTGATAGGGACCTCCAAAGGTCATTCAGTCCAACCCCGTATTCAAAGCAGAGATAACTTAAAGCTTAGCCCTTTCTCAAGGCTGTGTCCTGTTTTTAATACTGCTAAGGATGGAGATTCCACAGCTTCTCCGGCCACTCTGTTCCCACGCTTAACCACTTGAACTGTGATTTTTCTCCCCTTATTTCTAGTCAGAATTTCACTTGCTGCAATTTGTGACCATTGCCCCTTGTCCTTTTGTTGTACACCACTGAGAAGTGTGCTCTTGTGTATAACCCCCATTAGGCAGTTGGACAGCAGTTAGAGCTTTCTTTTCTCCAGGCTGAACAAACCGTGCTCCCTTGACCCCTCTGTACATCAGGTTCTCCAGCCCTATGAACATCTTAGTGGCTCTCTGCTGAACTCACTCCAGCCCTGCAGTGTCTTTCTTGTACTGGAGGCCCAAACGGAAGACAGTGCTCCCAGTGTGGCCTTCCAAGTGCTGAGTAGAGGAGAAAAACTCTTCTCTGGACTTGCTAGCTACTCTTTTTCAAGGCAGCCTAGCATGCTGTTAGCCTTCACGGCTTCAAGGCCACGCTGCTAATTCATGTTCGGTTGGCTGTTTACCAGACCCTTTTTGCAGAGGGTCTACCAGACCCTTTTTGCAGAGCTGCTACATAGTCAGTTCCCCAGACTGGACTGTTTAATGGGATTGTTCCACCCCAGGTTCAGGGTTTTGCGTTACTCTTTGTTGAAATTTATGAATTTTTTGTTCACCCACTTCTCCAGCTATTTGAGATTTCTCTTTCATATTGTTCTCCCCACTTGGGTGCCATCTGAAAACTTGCTATGGATGCATTTAGTCCCATTGTCCATGTCACGGAGGAAGATGTTAAATCGTATCGACTCCAGCATCTTTAGGCCTCAGGGAACACCACTCAGAACTGCTGTGAGTTAGACTTTGGTCCTGGATGCTCCAGCCAGCTTTTCGCTCACTTTTTAGTCCACCCATCCAGTCCATATCTCCTCAGCTGGCCTACAGGGATGCTGTGGGAGACTTTGTTAAAAGCCTTGTTAAAGTCAAGGTAAGAGACAGCCCCTGCTTCCCCCTCTCCACTGAGCCAGTAATCTCATCATAGAAAGCAAGCAGGTTGGTCTAGTGTGATCCCGTCCCAGAAACTTGTGTATGTCCAATTTGCTTAAGTTGTCTGCTAAAGCAGCCTTCCTACAGACCTTTGGAAACACCACTTTCTAGTCCATATTTTTGTCTCTGTGTTAATTGTTAAAGCAATTTTGTCTGTCTTTTCAGTTGAAATAGTAAGTTCTTTCGTCTATGCCAACATGGACACTGATAGATACTATAAATCTGTCCTCTTCATACCGGTTGGCCATCTATATGATAAATTCCCTTGACTCTTGAATAACGTCCAGTCCCCTTGCCTTCTTCCTGATTTAGCCTCTAACCCTTCACCTCCTGCAATGTTATTTGAACTCATTTATGTGCTACAAGTGCAATTGCCTGTGCGCACTTTTGTTCACTTCTGCTTGCAACCACCTCCACGTAGCCTGTCCCAGAAAAAGGATTCTGCAGTACAAACTACAAAGAATCCGTGTTTAACACATAAGCATCACCAGGTCCATTATGCTATTGCAACAACATGCATGGCGACGTAAGTGAGGAGCTTCTGAAGCTCAGCCAAATGAGGACAGCCCCAAGTCAATACTAAACAGGGAGAAGATAAATATTTTAACAAGCTGATTTGTTCTTTCTTTCTTACTATGTTTTTGCACTGTTTTCATAGCAGTGGAGTGTGTTTGCTGTTTTGGAACACGTAGGTGAAACTGTAAAGCCAATAATAACAATAGGAGAAGGAGAGCAGCTCAGCCAAAAAGCAAGTTATCCTTAAAAGGAGGTTAGATTCATAAATACAGACCATGTGTTAAATGGTGGAACAAATTTAATGCTTACTGAATAGTGTCACTGATATAAAAATAGAGCATGTTGCCTAATGCTTAATGGACCAGATCAGATTTAGAAGAATGTTACTAGACATTTTTGTTAGTTCAGAATAGCCTTGAACACATTACATTGCCCTGTGTTGGTAAATACAAAGGAAAATCAGGCTGTTTTTAATGAATAACAGCAATGTCAAATAAATATGTTTTTAATATCAGGATGATAATGAACGAGAATTTTGCTTAGTACATTTTATCTTTTTCTCAGACTTTATATAACAAATCCTACGTGGCAGAAAGCAGAAGCGATACTTTCGCAGAAAGAACAATCTCAGCCCCAGTGCTATGTTACTGACCACAACCTTGGAGCGCAGAAGTAGAGACAGGGTCTGAATAATCCACTCATTTTAGAAGCTCCTGTTCATGTTGTGACAACATGGGCAGCATCTTACTTAGTTTTGCCTATACAGAAGTGGGTTGCTTGATGAAACTGGTTGTGTATTCCCATAGACTTAGCCAAGATGTATATTCTTTCCTGACTGACGTCAAGGCTGTGCTTTGGACCAAATTCTTTTCTCCTCAACCGATATAATCCTTGATTAAAAATTATTGTTTTTCAACGTAAAACGTGCAGAAACTCACATCCCCTGACCTAATTTTAGAGGTATGCCTAGGATAGGGCTAAGTACAACATAAAGTGCCACTCAGCTATTCACAGCACAGTCAAGAAATTCTGTAGAGTTCAAACACCCTGCTGCTAATCCACCCTTCTCTCCCTTCTCTAAGAAGGTATTTTGGGGAAACCCTAGGACTACCAGAACATGATCCCTTTATAAACCCTCCTGCAGGGTAATGTAAGAAAAATTATTAAGGTGATGGGCAACATGAGAATCCCCTGATAGACTTTCGATGCTCCTATAATTTAAAGAAATACCCAGGCTGTCCGAATCACGTCTAGGACTATTTCTGCTCAGAATTCGTACAACACAACTAGGTGGCTAAAGCCTGGAAACCTTGCCTTTTGGGGGGAACTGCAGAATGTCATTCCACAACAGAACAAATACTCAGAGCTTGTGACCTGCAATAAAGGGGACAGGTCTGAAGGGGAAGTATTAAAAAAAAAAAATCAGTTCTGGTTTTATAAAAAGATTTTGAGTACAAAAGTACAAAATTAGAAAAAATAATATCCAGCAAATAACGTTGGATATTTATTCTGTGTGGGGGTCTCCAAAGCTTAGTGTTGACAAAACAGAGTTCTTCATGGAAGCTGTCATTTAACATGTGGTTCACTGAAATCCTTGTTGTGAGTGATCATTGTCTGGCTTCTAATGAAAAGAGAAGTCCAGCACAAAATATGAACAGTGTCAGGAGCGAGAGACGCTAGGGATCAGGCTCTGGCTTTGACCTCTCTGACACTAGCATAACGCTGTGATCACTAACGCCAGCACAACTGAGAGGAAAATAAAGCTTACCCTTAGTCCTAGGCTTTGAAAGAGATGGTGGAAGAACATATAATGCAGCAGCCATAAAAAATTTGCAGTGTTTTTGATGTAAGGAGACAGGACTCAGTAAACCCAATGGTGTCCTGGAAATGCTGTTTTAATTCTGTTTATCATCAGTGAAATCTCCTTCATTTCCCTTTTGAAATGGGTTGTAAATCCTGAATGCTTCTTCCCAGGGCTCAGAGCAGCTCTGAATCTTCAGCTGTGCTATTTTCTTCAAGAAACACTAATACAAATTGTAACCATTCATCCTGGTTCTGCGCCAGGTTACTTGGCAAATGCATGGACTTAGGCGGTTCCTTTCATCCAATTTGATGCTTTGCCAAGGTGGGTTATTTTTATTATTAACCTTCTGTCATGCCTGCTGTACAACAGTCCAGAAACCTCTTGAGTCTTTGGCAGAGCAGCAAGGGAGACTCTCTGGCAAAGCAATAATAAGGACTCAAAACCAATGGAATTTAAATGATTATGGAGAATAATAAAATACGAAGGCATTAGATTGCTCTGAAAGTATCCTAAATGTCCTGCTACAACCACGGTGAGAGTGCAATGCTTGCTGACAAAGAAAGCATTTTGTTACTATCAGGGTGTTTCAGTGGCCATCCAAATATAAATTCGATATTCCAGCTTTGGTTTCTGCAAGACAAACATCTCTATTAAAACAACTAAGTTCACAGGCATACGGCATCCTTTTTTTTTTTTTTTTTTTGATGTTTCAGTTGATGCCTTGGACTGACTGAGCATAGAAGAATGATGCTTTCACTTAGATGAGATAGGTCCCAGCCTGTAAAGTCAGAAATGTTGTGTCCTTTAAGAAGAATTCAGAATCTTGCTTTAAAACACTTGTTCTCTGTTTCCAGAATAGGAAGATAGACATTATTTCCTATTCCAGTTTCAAGTTATTGTTTTTGGCTTATGTCTAACCACTTCTACTGAATGTCTCCCCAGCTGAAAGACACATTAATAGCTCCCACTATTCTGACTAAAAGCCCATGATGCATTTGTGACCTGTTGCTTTGTTCGGCGTTACAGGAGGAGTATTTTTGAACACAGGAACTGTCAAACTAATTTGGATAAAATATAATTCCTTTGAGGAGAAAAGGGCCAACCAATCTTTTGTAACAAAGTTTTGTGGGGATGCATCTTAAGAGCTTACTAGCCAAGGCCAGCTCTGCATGGGTAGCCAGCTTCCAGTTCAGAATTTGCTTGTCCAGCCTCAAATATTCTTCACATTGGCCTGCAAAAGATGAGAGGGGCCTGCCCTAGAACTGCTTATAGCAAATTCTACCTTTGAAAACAGGTAGTTCTTTGAAACCTCGAAGTCAATAGAAATGCTTATTTCAGTAGACCAGTCTATGTGTAGTGTTTCTGGGGTACGCTGATGTAACCTGACTAGTACTTTTCCTCTTAAAAATTAGAATGTATATTATGTTCAAGCAGAGAAAAAAAAAAGGCAGTGTAGGATGGTCTCTGAGATGAAGAACTACATTGGCCCTTAGGAATTCAAAATCCGAATCCTGATATTTCATATAAATTATCTGGGAAGTTGGATACAGAGTAAGCATTTTAAGTGGTATTAGTCAACTAATGCCAAGTTAATGACCTCATTAATTTTTAAAGTCTCTCTCCTCTTAACCCTTCATAAAGAAAAGTATCTGCTCTGCTGGATTAGGCCTTTTCTGTCCTATTTTACATTTAAAATGAGGATAATTAATACAATTTAGAGGAAATAGCTTGTTAACAACAATATAACTAATAGAGGCCCTCAAGATTTCACAGATACAAAGAATTAAGGGGCATTTATATAGGCTCCCACTGCTCTCCGTTCTTTGAGGGATTTTCTTAATATTTCTCTGCAAATACTAATCTCTGTGGGTGTTTCTACCTCTCTCACATATACATAATCTCACTCATATATATTCGCTGTAAGATTCAGTCAACCCTTGTCACACCACTTGGAGAATGCATTAACTGACACGACAGCAGATTAAGACCATTAATAAAATCCACTGCACAAACAACCTTCCAATGAGCATGTGCCCTGTGGTAATGATGAAACTGTCAGTAGCAACTAAAAAGGAACAGCAAACCTACAAAAGGAAACTAATAATCATCTGACCTATGTAGCCTGCAGTAATGGCCTAACTAAATGATGTAACCAAATAATACAATGTTTAACCTTCGCTGGTGAGAAAAGTGAAGCAAAAAGGCAGATATGCTAAAGATTTAATTTTAGAATGCTTGCTCTGCTTGCTCAAGGGAGCATAATTGTTCACTATTGATATTTTTTCTTTATTCTTGGCATTACCTATGGTATTAGTAATCCGCCCTTTAACACTTTTACCATATCATGCATCAAGCTATTTTATTTGGAGAAAGAAAAGAGCAGGAGGAGGAGGAAGCAAATAGAGGTGAGATAGGCATTATTGATTTCCTTATTTTTCTATTTGCTTACTAAGAGCATGGTCCTTTTATGGTATGTACACAGCCAGTACAGATACTTCACTTTCTGTCACCCAAATAGGTATGGAAAGATGGAACCGATGAGACCATATGAGTTTCTGTTGGAGGTGCTTAATGTTTAGGCAAAGAAAAGTTTGAAGGAGAGATTTGAAAAAGAAAGGAGGTTGATCTTGAGGGGAGGAAACACAAAGGTTTATTGGCTCTATAGCCCTTATTACATTAGCACTGGAAACCGGTACTGCTAAAGCTTGAGCAACCCAGATAAAATCACTGGGACCATTTGTACGAATTAAGCTTGCATTATGTGGCACAGATACCGTACACAGCTGTATGTTCTTTGTGGAGTCATTTAAGTAATCTCCATCTTTGGTATAATCTGGCAGAGATTCTGTCTAGCATTTGAAGGAGAAGGAATGCTGGATGGATAGTAGAACGGAGATAGTCTCGGTGGCTATTGTCATATAATATCAGGGTATATGGTAGCAGGAAGGAAGGAAGGAAGAAGGAAAAAAAGGAGCTGGGGCATAATATTCTTTCAGATCCTGATTTTCAGCCATAAAAGTCAAGAGTATCTGGCCACTGACCTCAGTAAGCATTAAATCAGGCTGAAGGATGACTGGGTGATGAAGAATAGGGGAAGGCATAAATAGGCCTCCTTCTCAGAATAATGCATTTCTGTGCATGTTTATTTTGACCATCATCATAGTACTCGAGTCAGACACGATGAAAGGACAGAAGTAAAACATGCATTTATTTACAGTGATACTCTACAAAATCATCTGTTTTCACTGATCTCTGCTTTTCTGCGACCTCTACTTTCCTGCGACCAAGGACAGCTCTGCTGTACACAGAAAGCTCGCTCCGTGTAGAAGGTGTTAACCTTCTGCAACTGTTCAAAATGGGAAAACCACTGAGCAAAGTGACCAGTCCCCTCAGAGATTACAAATGTAATTCTTTAATACGTAGAAAGAATCCCTTTCTTTACCTTATTTTGCCTTTTATGATCCATTTTATCAGTTGGTGATGCTGAAATTATTGGAAAGCAAAAGACTCCAGGGGGAGAGATTTAAAAGTAAGAAAAACTGGAGATAAGCCTGTGAGTCACATCTTCTGTTGATCTAAATCACTGTCATTCCACTTGCCTTCATCAGAGATATCATGATTTATACAGGCTGAGGAACTTGCCCTGTATTTCCAGGAATTAATAAACAGTGAATGAATCTGAATTCTATAATAAAGTTCTTACATTGTAGCTCTGTTCTGTTTTCTCAGGAGGAGGAGTATGGCTTTATGTACAGTCTGTATATTGATATATGATTATCATTAATCGTCTGTTGGTACATGATGCATCTCTTATTAATAGATGAACTTCCCAGCTGTAAATGTCAAGATAAATTGATTGGCCAGCTGGTACTTTGGAGATACAGTATTTCCCTAAAATATCCAAAGCTTAAAGTGAGGAGAAGGGGGAAGGGAAAATCGTTTTGTTTTAACGAGGTTTCAGCATTACTTAGTATTAAATGGACTGATAACAGAACAAATCTGATTAATTCATCCAGGTTATGCAAAAAAAGCATTTTCCTTTAATTGTCGATTCTGACTTGCAAAACATTTCCTCTTCCCCCCGCTCCCCTGCCCTCAGCACACACGCATTAAATGTGCCTAAGGTTTACTTTGCCATATTTTATAAAAAAATGCATTAGCTGAAACAGTAACAGGCAGGCTGCCATCTGCTGGCTAGTGTTCTGCAAAATAATCTCATTATCCAAGGCAATTGCATTAACCTGAGAGAAGTGTGCTGTACGTTGACATTGATTCAGACATTTCAGAGGTTACTATTGCAAATCAAAGTACATTTGGAAAAACATAGCCATAAATCAAAATAATCAAAATCTAATCTGGCCTCAGTATTTAGGATATGCCTCTCTTTACACTGCAATTTGCTGTCAGACTTACAGTATTCTCAATGATCCTGATCAAAGAACTTTGGTTTACGTGCTGGAAAACAGCAGAGAGAAACTGATAGCATTTGCCCCTAGCAGGAATCCTTCTCAAAACTCCTTTCTTCTTTTTGTTTAGAAGCTGGAAAGAGAAGCCATGGGGGAAGGAGAGAGGCTGGATTTCTAAAATTCTTTCTTTGTGAATCAGCAGATAGTGCTTCTGGAGATGGGAATGTTTCCTCTTGGACTGACTCCATCTCCTTTTTTGGTCTGCAAACTCTTGAGGTTAATGGCTGGGGTTGAAGAAGTTGGAGCACATGCCAGTGCTTTGAATAGGAAAAGAGGAATTTGCACAATATGGGTGCATTAGTCATTTGCAGTTCACTAATTATCTGTTTTATGTTAATGCTAATTCTCAATGTAAGTAAACTAAATTAACAGCATAACATAAGAGAAGCCATTAATGGAATATATAACATTTGTAGCTATAATAAAACTGATTTCATTCCACACACATCAAAATTGTCTATTTAGGTTTCTAAAATAAATGAGGAGCTTGCTGAGACCTTGCTGCTCTAAGTAACACCAAGGACAGACTAACATGACATAATATTGTTGCCATAGTAACAGGGATGTGCACCAGGGGAATCATGTCCATATATCATTAACTTAGTGCTTTGCTAAAAGCAAAATTATACCTCTCCTAATTATGCTGTGCCTTTTATTCTTAAGAATGTAACACCACTATTACCTGGAGTCAACAGCGTGAAATTTGAGGAGGAATGGCCACCAGAACATATAGCTTGTTGTACACTTTCTTGGATGGGAAAAAAAAAAAAAAAAAAGAATCCACAAGTCTCCCCTAATTGTCCTAAATATGCCACTGGGGAAGCTAATTGGATGTATGCCACTTGGCAACACCCTTCTTTACAGGCTTTGTGAGGCTCTGTGATATCAGCCACTTCCCAAAGCGTGGAGGCTCAGCTTGATTTAGAACCACATCTGGTGCTTTTGGGAAGAACACTTGATATCAGCAATCACAGTGCACACGCACAACTTCCCGAATATCTCATCCATACCCAGAATACCCATATCAGCAGCCAAAACAGAAAAAAAAAAAAAATAGCAGCAGAAAAGCTATGACTAAATTTACTGAGGAGAAAACGCTGATGTTGAACTCACAGGATGATTTGAAATGTTAGTAATGTTATTAAGTCACCTTAGAAGAAATCATCCTGGAGACGAATGCAAAGGGCTATTTTTATAACACTAAGCATTTTGTCCAGATGATGTAGGGATTCCAGAGGAACCGTTAGCTCCGGGAGGCTGCAGCATCTCAGACCGCTCAGTCCTGTTACCTTACTTCTGTTGCTTGCTCTAATTCAGTCGGGTATTTCAGCACATGCAATGGAAACATGCCATGCAGCCTTGCTGAAAGCAAAAGTATAACTCATCTGCATCAACGTTTCAGTGTGAAAATACCTTCTGGATTTGGAACCACATTGTTTTATCTTCCTGTACCTTGATCCTCAAGCACATCCTCCTGCTTCTTTCTAATTGGGTTTACATGATCAGCTTGTTCATTTTAAATCTTGGCTTCCTTCTGATTTGCAACAGAAGGCTGGCGAATGATGCAGAATGATGGGCTAATTACAGAACTATTTTCTTTGGATGGAAGGAAAATGCCTGAGAACCTGGAACTCGTCAGTACCCTCTTCTAACCCATCAATCTGCCTGACCCATTTTGTGGGACATCAGCCTGGTGCACCCCTCAATGTAGCCATCTTCTGATATTCCCTAAGACAGATACATTTTCACTGTGTTTGATTTTCTGCTTCTTCCACCAGGAAGTGTGGGTTTGTGGGATTTATTTTTTCCTCTCAGTTTCAAGCATCTGGTCTTTTAATAACATCTAGAGAAATCATGTTTTCTTTTAATACTCTTTTCTAATCTGAATTCAGTTCCTAGCCTCAGTTAGCTGCATGCATCTCCTGAGGTGAGGACATAATAACCAGCACATTCCTTATATGTATTCAAGTTCTATTTTTAGTGCATTTCAGAATCATAAGGGATTTTTCCTGAAAAGACAATGTAATTTGTATGCAGTTTTCCTAGTTATTATTCTAGGGGACATTTTTCTTCAAATGATGATTACAGTCCTAACAAGGTTCAATGCATCCCATCATTTAACACGATACAACATCAATTCTGAGGAACACACTGACACCTAGTGGAACATAATTGTATTGATATTGACACCAGGAAATGCCGTCAATTCTACAACCCTCTATTAATGGTGCTGTCAGGGTGCTTTATTCCTTGCTGCTATGCTGTGCAGGCTTTTGTATATGCAAAAATCACAGACAAGCTGAAGAAACCCAGTATGCAAAGTCTGGGACTATCTGTTGCTGCTATTATCTCTAGGCAACTAAAAGCATCGCTTCTATAGTTCTGTCTGTTTGGAAATATGTTTTCTTCTACACAGCCATGTGTCACTCACAGCACTAAAAATAAGAACTGTATGCATGAATGGATAAGAGACTATCTCTAAACTAAAGTCCACTGCTAGTAAATGTTATATAAAATTTAACGTTTTGTGTACCTACTTTTGTTGCCTGCTTCCATTGTATATAGGGTAGAAACAGCATGTGACAGAGCAAAGTGACATGTTTTGCTTTCATCCTATTTTAAATTTGATTACGGTGGCTTTTATAGTATTGAGGCATAGCAGGCACCTGATTTATAATCTGATATTAAAAGGGAAATTGCTCCCACCAGTAGTCTTAAGTAGCACTTTCTTTTAGCCTCTGCTTCTTCCAGACAGAAGCCTTCTGACAGATCTGGGATTACAAGATAGATTTCACTAAAATAACCTCCAATTTAATAAATCAGTAAGAATAATCAGCAGCAAGAATAGGACACATACTGTACTTTGGGCTAGACCTTCCAATAGCTGTCTCGTTCTGCTGCTCTCAACAGAGCTATTTAGTTCCTTTCATTTTCCTTTTGTTTTAAGATCTGGTTGCGCATGTCTTGATCTCAGCTGCTACTGGCAAGGCTAGAAAGAGCTATACGAGAGCCTGTCCAGCCCTGGTATAAGACAGATTTGCTTTCCCTACTTCCCAAAGAGCAAAGGGGAGCTGCAGTGTTCACTGTTCAGCAATGTCCCCCAAACTCCCTAAAATCTCCCTAAAGTGTTCAGCCAGGCTGTTGGACTGTTTGTGCTTAATCTCCCACAGCGTATTCTCTCAGGGCCATTTCTGCCTTCTTCAAAGCCCTTTTATGCCTCAGTAATGGCACAAAGGCAACTTACTAAGTTGATGAGGTCCTTTGGATGTAGCCTGAAGAGCAGAGCACTGGGTGGCACTGTACCTTCTGGACTCTGTTAGGTGCAATTCCTGTTTGGTCACTAAGAAATTCAAGCACTGAGGAAAAGCAATATATTGCAAATAGAATAGAGAAGAATTTTATAGACTGCTTTTCATATTTGAGAAGTGTTTTATAAAGTAGTGATTAATAACACTATTTATTGTGAATGTTTAGGCAAATGTGACAGCACTAGGCACTTAGCAGTAGCTCAGCCACAGCATGCAGAAGATGAACATATTTTTTTTCCTGGAAGCAGGGGGTTATGCAAAATCAAGGGATACCAGGGGCCAAGTGCAATAAATTTACAAAGCTCCACTTCTTCAAATTATGTCATCTTCAGCTGAAATTTCTCCTCGGCATATTTCCCAGTCCTTCTTTCAGTATCCAGTAAAACCCAATAGAGAAATCACTAGGTAATGGTAACTTTCTGTTTATCTGGAATCCAAAGTAACTGCTGGATCTTATGTACCAGAAAACTAAATTCTGAAGATGTGGAGGGTTAGCAATCCCTTTCCTTTCTCTCCTTGCAACATCGCTGTCATCCAAGGGGGTTGTGTTAGGTTAATGGAGACAGTATGTGCCTCTGTGTATTTTGTCTCCGGACAAAAGTAGAACTGTCATTGGTTACCAGTGTCAGCTAGGCAATATTTGCATTCAGAGAACCTATAGACTACAGTGCCAACGCCTGGAACAGATTCACCAAATGAACTCCATAACATACACTGGAGGACATCATCATCCACTTGGAAATATTTCTGTCAACAGAAAGAAAGGAAGATCTATTTTTCAAATTGCATGTCCTCTGCAAACTATTCCCTCAACTATAATTAGGAACATGCCCGCAAGTATAAATAAAAACATACCGTAAAAATGGAATTTCACTCTGACATTTGACAGTGGCACTTTGTGAGAGCTCAGTTAGGTTTCTCTGTACTTCTACTAAAATCTGAATCAGATGCATGCTGCTGAAAAGTGACTCACGGTAACAAATTAAACATCGGGACCTGAAGGTGTCCTATTGTAACCAGCTGAATTATACTATATGCCTTTCCACATGAAAACGAACTGTGTAAGCATCTCTTGTTCACAACATAGTGCAGATCACTGAACTTTACTTCAGTCTAACAGAAAACCTTTTAATCATCATTACGTACTGAATATCACTTACTCATGGCAGATTGTGTACTCTGCTCTCTTGTAAAATATCATGGTGCTGCGTGATTTCCTTTAACTGGCTGCTGTTTCCAAATCTTCTTTTTAGGCCTGATTCAGTGCCCTGTAAAATCACTGGAAGTCTTTCCTTTGATTTCAGTGGAAGTTGGATGAGAACCCTCATTTAAAAATTAGGATAGCAGCTTTAAGACAACAAACACTCGGACTGAAATCTACAGATGTATAGGATAACTTACAACTGTGGAATCTGAGGAAGAGTAACAAGGGATTTTATTGCATAATATTTCCCCTAGAAACTTGCAGTGAATTATTGAATAAGAAATATGGCTTTGAACAGCTTTATGTTCAGCGTTTAGTATTCTGAATGTTTCTGGTTCTCAAATAACGTGACTTTGAACAGACATGATGTCTCTTACTGAAGGGTCTTGCAGTGCTTTAGAAGCAATAATTAAGCTTGTGAAATATTTGAGTGGTATTACAGATGGTCACTAAGGCACAAAGGCGTTTCCAAGGTCACTCAATAAATCAGTGACAGGATGAGAGCTAAAGTCCAGGAGTCTCTCTTCCCCCACTGTGCAAAACACAACAGCGAAACGCAGGATCAGTCCGTGGCTCTGCTCCGTGATGCCACTATTCTACGCGTGGTTTTGTCCCTTCCTGAAGGTTTTTTAAGAGTGTTGGGTATTTGGCTATACAAAGAGGGCAAGCTAATCTGCTGATGTAAACTGGCTGGGTTTGACTGACTTCAGTGCACTGTATCATGTGCACGAGCAGCATTTGTATTTCGTTTTGATACAGAGTGGTGTGAAGTATGATAGTTCGATGCAGTTGGCTGCAGTCATCCTCGGGTCCTGCAGGTCTAATTTAAAAGACATTGTCACTGACTTCATTGCAGCTATGACAGTTGAAACCAGCTGAGGATCTGACTTAGAAATCTCAGAAAAACTTTGAAAATACAGAAGCTAGAATTTGATGTAACAGGAATGAGTGATATATCACAAATCACAGCAGAAGATATATAGGCACTTTATATATTCAACAAGCTGTTTAACTGTTGAACTGTCAAACTGCAGATACAGATTAGGTATGTAAATATACACTATTGCTTCCTTTACTTGAATGTAAATACACAAACAAATAGTAACTAAGAATCATTGATGACAAATAAGCCCGGAGTACATGACTATTTAGTGCAATAGTGTTTCTTTTTACACATTGAAAGAACTGGAAAGACATTCACATGATGCCATGCTATGAGACAGTTTGTATTATCCATCATAAATATTTACTTTAGAATACTTGAGCAATCTCTAGAAAAGGGGGAAACTGAGGCTGAGAATTGATGTGTCTTGCCTAAGGCCACAAGGTCAGTAGCAGAGCAGGGTTTCAAATTTAACTTTCCGTAAATCCCCCTCCTCTATTCATTCTTGTAGAACTCAGACTCCTAATTTAGGAGGCATGTATTTAGTGACATACTGTCAAAACTAGTCATAATTTTTCAGGCAAGGAAAATGTGACTGGAATTTACAGCTATCAAAACCTTTGCCATGTTTGATCATCAACATAAAACTCTGTCTGCCTAGTACAGACAGATTTCCTCAAACTTGGAACTCTTCCACTGAGTATAATTGCACAGATCAGTAAGTCACAGTTTCGTAGGTCAGTTCATCTCAGGAGCTGGCTAAACCCTGATACACCTTCCATTTATATCGAAGGAAGGGAAAATCTGTTTGAATTTATTATAATTATTACTCGGACATATATGTTTGCCTTTAAAATCAAACCTAAAACATTTCAAAATTGCTGTTACAAAGAAAAAGATTATGGAAAGATTACGGTCTTTCAAATGTGCTAAAAAGCTATAAAAATTCTTTTCGTTTCTGTCTTACGAGCAGTATACAATATTAGGCCGTATTCTGAAGGGCAAGGGAGATTGTCTGGACAATAACCAAAATGTTAGCTCATTCTCTGACTATTCTAAAATATTCAGTAGGGTGAACCTAAGCTTGTAAAATGGAATAATTATTTTAGCACTTTTATCATAATTTATAACATGAATACTGCATGCTAATGAGCAAGAAATTAGCCTCAGTGACGTGAAGTACCTGAGGAAAAGTAGAGTAACTTGGAACTGACTCATCTCAGTGAAGATGTATAGGACAGACTGGAACAAACCAGAAGGCACATGATGGTTATATAAAAAATGTTCCCTTCTGAAAGATTTATATTCTATTAAAGTCATCATTATGTTCTTAGCTCCTCATTCAGAGAAAACAGGGTGAATTCTTCCACTCAGGAGCCCCCGACCTTGTTTATGCTAGGAAATTATTTCATGTTAGAAAATACATAAACATCCTTTAACTAATTTGCTGCTAAATACGTCTGGGCTTCTAGTGTAGACAGCTGTAAGTTAGTAGACTGCAGTTAAATCTAAGAGTACACATTGGGTTAACCACGTACAGGTTGTTCTTTGGAACAGTTATCCTTATGCTTATTACCATTTTACCTGAAATGTATTGCCACATTTGTAGACATGGTAGGTTTTCCCAGGAAAGATGCATTTTCTGAAATTGAATGCTCGCTTTAATACTTCCTTTCCATTCAGGTTGTTGATTCTAGATGCTGTGGGAAAATAGTTCCTCCAGTGTCCTAAGCAAGCACCAGCATCCATGTAAACATTTATCCTGCTGCAAAGGCTAATGTTATTTTTTTACAAATATTTCAATCTCTTTTATGTTCCTTGGTGCTAGGATATTCAATCCCATTTGATTTTCCCATTCCAATTGCTTTTTTCACAGTCAGCAGTTTGATTTCATTTGTGGGATAAATGTTCTTAGCATTTGGAGTATCATTTAGATTTCAAAAAGTATATGCTGAATTAGGTTCATTTTATTGTTTTTGGGATAGAATTTCACCCAATCTAAAAGGGCACCGCCTGCTGAAGCACCAGAGTTACACTAACGAGCTCTATCTGGAAAGATGATATCCAAGAATTCTGGTCAAACAAAGAGTTAATTTACTTGAATAACGAAAGGAAGCTCTCTGGTTAAAGCTTAGGAACTAAACTGAGAGGATTAGCATATATTCTTTATACGTTTAGCAATACATTTGTGAGGGAGGAAAGAAAGTTTTGAAGATTAATTTTGTTATTCGCAACAAATATGTCCTGCTCTAGGATGACCATCCCTATAAGAGTCAAGAAGGCTTTTGCTAGTCTTCTCAAGTTAAACTGTTGAGCTGGGTCTATTTGCTAGATACCAATGGGTTTTCAAAATCTCCCCCCCCCCCCAAAAAAAAAAAAAAAAAGAGAAAAAATCGTGAACATAGAAAACTGATGAAGACTTTTAAATAAGAACTGGTCAAGGTATAATGTTGGACCTACACTGGTTTGCTCGAAGGCTAGTCAAACAAGGCAGCAATAAATGACAACTAACCCATCTTTATGAATTTGAATCATGATCAACTGTGTGTTTGAAGAACCTCACTGTGTACAACTTGGTACTGCGGATTTTTCACTGTGTCATGATAAATGCGAGGCTTGTTTGCCTTCCCTGCTGCCTTTGACTCTATATTGAACTCACTCCACTGGAAGTAAACTTGCATCTGGCACATGGACGATAATAAACGGTCATTAAACCTTAATTATCATCTGAACCGCAACTATCATCTGTTTATAATAAATACTTTTGGACAAAGCAGTGCCTATAGTCCAGGACGCACCAACATTTCAAATATGAAGGCTTGGCTTGGACTAAGAGGATAAGAACACGGTGTGGGAAAGAAGCATATTTAGAACCGATTCATGAGCTGCTGGAGGTCTTTCAGCCTATCACCTAAAAGAAAATTCTGGGCAATAAGGCAAGAAAATGTTTAGAGGTATTTTATTACCCTAGGCAGAAGTAATGAATGAATAACTAGTCATGGTAATGGTGTAACTTGTTAAATCCTAGTGAAGAAATAACAGACAATGATCACTCCTTAAAGAAGTATGTCAGAAAGGCTAAAGAATTAGTATAGGAGGAAACTCAGGCTTAGAAGTTGGACTTTATCTCCTTCAACTTTCAGTGTCCACGATGCACACATTTACATCCGAGAGAAATGCTTATATTCAGTAAGATGAATCCCATCCAAGGTGCTAAATACATGAGAGCCAAGTGTGTGAGGCCCAAACACAGCAGTCAGTCAAGTGCTCAGAGGCAAGAGGAACACTGCCAGGGCTGGGATAGTATAGATTAGTCATTCAAAATGCCATCCAAGTCATAGTGTTGATAAAAGAAGGAAATAATCCATTTGTTAATTAAAATGAATAGGAATTGGCTAATCCCTCTGCAGTACTTTGCACATTCAGATTTCCCTTTTCTCTCACCTTTAAATGCTTATAATTTCATAAATCAATGAATCATCTTCCTTGAAACTTTCTTTTCAATCCATAATGAATAGATTTTTGGATTTGGTCATATCCTTTAAAATCAGTGGTTCATAATCTGTGTTAGACCAGAATGTTCCTGTGAGGTACTCCAGTTTAGGCTCTATCTTTCCTTCTTTCTCCTTCAAAGGTGCTTAATGAAATCTACCAAAGGTCCCAAGGTCATGACTCAGTTCCTATACCGGTTACAAACAATAACAGGCCCTGGAAGAGGGCAGCGTGAAGGCTCAGCCCCTTAGTGTGCATTGCTTGTCCAGTCCCTCAGCAGGGAGGAACAAATATCAGTGTAGAGGTAAGGGGGCCCCTCCTCAGTACATGGGCTCTATAAAATGAGCATTCAACATTTCTGCATTAAGCTCCTTCTGAGAAATACAGGGAAACACTTCCGACATCAACACTGTATGCAAAGAGCATTTCCTCACACAGCAACATGAGAACTGCTGTGACCAGTCTTGTCTGTGGTCCTTTCCCAGTGAATCACAAAATGGAGATGCTTCACATGACATGAGAGAAATATTATAATTCCTGTCATACAGAGTCCGCAGTCATGACAAATAGAGATCGTTCTAAACTCGTGGCATGAAGTTTATCAAACCTTTCATAAAGTATATTAGCATTCATTATTGTATATGGAGATTTTCTTGGGAACTATATAAACATTTAGCTACCTTTTAATCTCACTAAGTCTTCAGCCTTAACAGCACCCTTTGCTAGAAATTTTAATATTTACCTGTTCTGTAACAATAGTATGTTTTTTTTAATCTGTTTTGAATTTACCACCTTTTAATTTCATCAGAAGTTCCCATATTCTTGCGTTATGAGACAGGGAGAACAGATGTTCCTGATCTACTTCTTCTATACTGTTTATTATTTTGCCTATTTTTATCATATTCTCTTATTCGTCTTTTTATGCCAGTGTTTTCAATTTCTCTTATATGAGTTTTTCCATTGCTCTATTCATTGTATACCTGAAGATGAAAAATGAAATAATTTTAAAACAGTTAAATCAGATAAAATGGCTGAAGCTGACAAAAAAAAAAAAAAAAAGAAAAAGTTTAAAAAAAAAAAAAACTCTGCAGTGAGACCAAGGACAGAAAATTAGTAACAAAATACGTTATTTGAGAAAGGCTCCAGTAAAGAAAATGAAAAGCTAAATAAATGAATATTGCTCTTGCTATATTATATATATGAATACAATAAAAATGCAAATATTCAAATATGCCGTCCTGTATATATACCCACATACATGTACATACAATAGTTTTGACTTATTTTCGGATATTCTGAGTCCTATGGCCATAGGTCGCTGAAACAGGTGAGTTAGAATTGTAGCTGCAAAGATCTGACAATTCATGGTAGCGTCTAAGCCAGCTCTAGAAACTGAAATTGACTTGCTACATTGTTTTAATAGCATGAGTATTAATTAATACAAAATTATCACAGTATTATAGAACAAGCAAGATGGTGCCTATACAGCTGTTCTGTGTATAGACAAAGGAAATTAAGGATAGGTCTTACACCAGCTGCTGAACTCAGTCTTGCAAATACACACAAATAAGTAACTTTACTCAAATGCATGTATTTTGGCTGCATTAGCTCTCTCATCTTTAATCTAGATTCTGCTTCATCTGATTTATTGTAATAGTTTCCCTCTTAAATCACAGTCTGAAAAGCCTTTTTCGAGTTGAAATTGATAAATATTCTAGTTTCTTACAAGTAATGCCATATATTTTGTTATTTTTTACTCTGGAGTTGTCCTTTTACATTATAAATGGCAGTGAATGCATTGTATTTGAACAGTGAAACTGTAATTCAGCAGAGTCTCAGCTTCCATACAAAATATGGATCTATGTTTTATGGATATATGATTTACATATGTATATCTCTCTATATTTGGTCAACATAAGCAAAAAATGATAGCTGAGATACAACAAGCTTTTAGTAAAACTTTTTATAAGCATGTCCAGTTCATTTTCCACTTCAAATAGACAAAAGCGAAAGCAGGAGTGAGAAACATAAACTCGCATATGTTAATCTCAGTTTCAATTACCACTCAGCAAAACACTCAGGGTCAGACAATCCATGGAGTTTTACCAAGGTCCTATTTGCCGTAACAGAAATGAGCTGAGGCACTGCAGCGAGCACACAACCTGGAATTGATTGTGTTGTTTGGACACAACCCAGAGAGAGTTCAGGAGGAACAAAGCTCCCTTAAGGAAGACAAGTGAAGACCATATTTGCACTTACTCACAATCCTACCTAAACTGAAGGACAGGCTGGTGGCTTCTGCCTGTCCCTGCTCTCTTTCGAGCCTTTTGGCCGTTCCTCCCTCCAGCCAGGGCATGAATACTCTATGTAATCTGCTGAAGTCAGGGGGTCATTTGCCGGAGAAGGAACAGTCTTTTATCTCATGCTCTATTCACCTCTACTTGAATCAGCACAGTTTGACTACCTATCAGTGTCTATCCAGTGTCTGTTCAGATAATAACGCACTACAATAGCTTTGATTGGGAAAAGACGCACATGATCTTTCTACGGCCAATGCCAGTGGGGATAGGGCCAATTCCTTAAAATTGCAAGCGTAGAACAATGTAAAACTGGCACCTCTCTATCCTTGCATTGCAATGACATTTCCTTGACATGTACTGCTCATTCCCCGCAGCCTACTGTAATGCATACTGAGTTCCTGTCCACAGTTATACAAGACCTAAGAAATAACAGAGCTGCAAGGCAAAAAGATGACAGCACTATCCAAATTCTGAAGATTTCCAATTTAGATCTGAAGATTTTTCTTTCCATTGCAGGACAGAAACTCAAAATTTTGCCAATTCTTAGCAATATAACAGCAGCACAAATTTAGTTACTTAAACAGCCGAAGACTCTCATTTTGTTTTAAAAATGTTACAGTAGGATATTTTGACATTTTTGGTAGTTCATATTTTTCAAAATTGGAAATACCCTCAAAGTGATTCTGCAGTTTCAGTTTTAAATCAAAAATTGCTGGAAAATTCACTTCCAGTTCTAGAGATGAGAAGATTGACTTACACTTTTAAGAGAGTAATGGTGGCGTGTTTGAAATCCAGTTCAATGTTTCAAATAAACCTTTGTAGCACATTAGCCTGAACTGATATGAATTCTTGAAATTATAGGTCTAGCCTATGGTTATACTTACCTTTTCACTGTTCTTTTAGTGCTAAATACTTCTACTCATGCAAGGAAGGTAGTTGTTTGACTATGTGCAAGGAAATAGCGTATACATATCACCCAGAGACCAATTTTCACACGAAGCCAGCTTGTGACTAGCACACTTCAGCATGGCAGAAGCTGCTGATACAATTGAATGCATCTTTTCTTGCAGATTTGGGGGCTGCAAATTCAAATGATGTTCAGACCCCCTGGCAAGGGTCTTGCCAAGTGTGGTAGCAGAAAGCTTGTTTTTTGCATATAATGACATAATGACATAATGAAGAAAGCACTGCTCTTAAAATAAGACAGTATTTGTGTAGTCATTTCAGAGGAATTTCTCACATAGAGAATCTGCAGCAAAATACCCTCACAGCGAGGAGTTCATTCTAACTTGACTCACCCACTCCCTTCCACACATGCTCAGCAGAAAGGCCATCTGAAGGCCTGCTGAAGCTCGGGGTCTGATCCAGAGTCCTTTCAAGTCACCAGGCCTTCAGGCCCCCAAATCAGAATGAATCATCCATCCTGCAGCATTTTCACACTTACGAGTTTGCTCAGTTGGTATCAACTCATCAAGGCAAGAAGTCAAATATTTATCACATGTAACTCCATCCAGACTGACTGCTTGGTTCAGTAATATGTCTGTGTTGCATAAAGAAAATGCTAAAGCCTGAAAAATTATTCAAATTCAGGTTTTCTCTAACTCTAAGCTAAAACTGTTGGTAACTGTTATAATAAAACCTGACAAGATGTCACTCTGTCTACAATGAAGAGAGGCAAGCTGAGGTTGTATACAAGGACCTGCTTGAAACAAAGGAAATAAATATTGAAAGTGCACATTTAATAGGTTGCAACAAAGACTGAGTTTGTAGTCAAAAGAAATTTCTCAATTCAACAAATGATATTACTTTGAGCTTTGTTGTCAGCTGTTAAAATTCCCCAGAGGGACATTTTAAATAGTGAATTTTGTTTTTTTTTTTACGTGGCAGAGACCAAAGTACAAGAACAGCACAAGCAACATCAGTGCTTACTTCCTTTAATGTCCTGCTCTTTCTTGACCAGGGCAGACAGATGACCGCTAGAGACGAGAGCCTCCATGCCTATCCCATTCCTGGTCTCACTGTCTGCTGACATTGCCAGAGGGTCATTTTCAGATACAGACAAGATGCATCACAAATGCATAAACATGTCAAAACTAGACTGTTTAAAACTCTGTTTTATTACACTGGAGCTTGCAGCAGTGATCTGGAATGAGTGATGAGTCTGGGTTTCGGTTTGAGGATGGCCAAGTTTTCATTAATTTACATCATTTCTGGCCTTGATCGTTTACTGTTACGTTTTTTAACTTTTTTGCTGGCACAGTCCTAATTGGTTCCCATCCAACTACCAATCTCAAAATAGGTTTACCTCATGCTTTTCAGGAGAGGTTTTATTAGCATTGTCTAGTAGTGAGAGAGGAAAGCTCAAAGAGCCCAATTTAGCTTTTAGTCAGAGAATGCCATGTCTCTGATGCATTAAAAATTGCTGCAGTAAGTCAAAAGAACAAAATGGGAGGAAAATAAGAAATAACAGTGATAAAAATAGGATATGAAGGAGGAGATTCTTCTTTAATTAATGGATTATAGGGCTCTTCACTACTAATTCAGTTCAGATATCTCTGTGTTCTGGACCTTCTTATTCTATGCATGCAATTGTTTTTTCATTATTAGCTGCTCCGACATGCCTTTATTTAGATGCTTTCTGTCATGGACCTGTCTTACTCTGTGTCCCACCTGAAACACTTGCACATTTTAGGTGCTAAACAGATAATGAAGTGAAGTTATCCATTAAGGGTTTTGGGTCCACTCTTACATAAAGGTACTCAGTATTTAGCACAGAAGTGGCTCAAGGACATAGATGTCACGTTACTGCAGCCCTTCCAGTAGGCCATACAGTCCGAACTGGCTGCATTTTTGACAATAAACTGCATTTTCCCTTCTGCTTTGTGAAAGTCACATTCCTGCAGGTACCTCTTTGTCACCGGTAGGCTGCCCATGCTACCCGCCAGCTTAGGCAAATTCCACCGATAATCTGATAAATAGTCCCTTAGTCAGGATTTATTTCATAGCCAAAAGGGAAGAAAGCAACTCAACCTTTTACGAAGCAAGAAATCTGGTCCTTTTCACAAGCTGGATAGTTTAGAGTTTTGGGTCCTCTTCTGCTAATGTCATTCTAAGGCATTTTTGCAGAGTGCCATGCCCCTAACCCCTTTTGCTCCTCCTGGTCTGGACCCTGCTTAAGCCAATCAGCTGGAAATTTTGTTTCGTCTCAGAGCAGAGCCTCTGCTCTCCAGAGTCTTTAAAAGATCCAAATGCTATGCTATACAATCCAGATAGGAAGCGCAGCGCTGGAGGAGAAGGGGAAAAAGAGATCCCAGAACCACTACCCCTTCATTGACAGATGCATTTTAATGTTTAATATCAGATCAAAATGTTTCAGCAAACTGAATGGACTTATTTTCACTTGGGAATGTCAAGATTTATACTTTAGACTATTGAGAAATGTTTTATTCTGTGGAAAATGTTGACTATAATTATGATCACAATCTCAGACTAAAACAAGGCTGAAATACAAGAGTTTCCCAGAAGAAGGAAGGTCTAATCTTCATTTAGTTCTAATTCCAAAGTTCAGAACTAAACATCCATAGATTTCTATCTGGCATCCGAGTCTCTGCAAAGTCTTACTATGGGATCATGTATTTTTGGCTTTTAACTAGTTACGAGAATTAAAAATAGCTGATGCTATTGCTGGGATAGTGGCACTTTGCTTCATAACAGAAGTGCTGTATGTTACTGTAGGCTGAGAACATGATTGAAAAAAGAAAGTGAATGCACTTAGAATTTCAATTCATATTCAGAAAAACACATAAATGTATGCCTAGCTTTCAGTAGGATAATGCATGAGTTTTAAGTTAAATTTTGCTAATATGCTTTCCCAAACAGAGATAATTTTCTGTATCAGGTGGTTAATGAACAAATAGTAAGTGAGACATTTTTTTCCTGTAAGTACAAATGTATGATGCTAATTTCAGAGTAGCAAGTAATAAAACTATATTGTGAGGAATACTTTACTAAGAAAATCTACTATGAAATGTTATATAAAAATAACAGATTGTTCTGCATTTTATTTCTCCAAACGATCTCGTTTAAATGTAAATTTTTAACTAAGTTATGCTTCCCTTGGTGGTATTACTGTTTAAACTAATTGCTGGCTGTTAGAACTCAAAAATCATGTGTGCATGCAGCTGTGAATAATGAATTTCTATCATCTCACTAAAAAGCATAGGTTTTTCGCTCTTGATATCTCTTTGTCTTCATGGTATCTAGCAGAAATACTTTTTACCCAAACAGAAGTTAGAAAAAAAAGTAACCTTCTAAGAAACCTTTAAAATAGATTTTATAAGAGATTAGGTGGATCTCTTCTGAGGGAAACATTGGTAAACTTGCAAAATTTGACTTAAAAGTCAATATAAGATCATTTAGTTCTCTCAGCACAAAATGACCTCTTACAAATCTTTGCTGCCTTGCTTTTATTTTCTGTAACCTTTTTTCAGTCTCTCATCATTGCTGCTCATTTTTGTAACAGTAAGGCACAATTTGTAGTGCGAGCAGCAGAATCAAATCTACAGATTATTGATAAATGGTATTACTATGCTATATTTCATGACCACGATTTTTTCTCACAGATTCCCTGTAATTTGTAGTTGGGGAATACCGCACGTTCATGGCCTCGTTCAGATCCTTAGTTCTGTTTGTACAGCACGTGGCCGTACAGATAGTATGTAGCCCTGGACTAATACCCAGGTAGGCACTCTCCCTTTTACGGCTCCCAGAGTGTGTTCCGCTTTTCCTAAGGGCTTCACTTTCTCCCCAAGATATCTACACCATCTTCAGTAAGACGGCTATAGTCTACAGCCTTCTCTCCTCTCTACCTCTTGGAGTCACCTGTATGGTCAGATGAGCATAGCCTCAACCCAGTGTCAGATCCGGATTCATCTGCAGTCTGCACATTAAGAGATGAGATTAATTGGATGATCTAATTGGATGAGGAAAGCATAAATATACACAGTGCATTGAGTTTCCTCCAGGCAGTTTTAATGGGTCAGGCAGACATAGGGGCGAAGCATGACGGAGAAATCATGGTCTCATTTTTCCCGTAGTACAGCGATTTCTTTCTAAAAGAAAACAGTATCTATTACTGGGCAGTAGATTCAACTGGACGGGGTGTTTGTTCGTAATATCATTTTGTACTCACTAAACGGGACCTTCACCCCATACTTGTCCTTCTGTGTACCAAAAACATACTGCTGTCCAGGTTGACCTTGGAAGGTCTTCTGAACATCTGGACATGACACTGATTCCCCACTGTCTGCCTTCCAGTCCTTTCTTTTTTGCCATGCATTCACAACTTATCTTGATGTTACAGTCCTCTGCGCTTAGAAAATTCGTCAGCGATAATCTTCGTTTCTCAGGTCTGACTATTCTGCCCTCTTCTGCTTATAAGTAAATACAGCCTGGAAGGAAAAGCAGTTTGTCCTTCACTAATTTCTAAAAGGTTTCTAATGTTGCACTGGAGATAGAAAAAATAAAAATCACAAGGTAGGCAGTGATATATGATATAGGCAGTGAGTGGCAGGTAACATAATCTCTTTTAAATTTATGGTTTCACAATAGATTTCATAGGTGACCTTGGAGATTTTTTTCTTTGTATTCCAGTATTCTACTTGCAAAATTCAGAAAATATTTCCTAATAGTTGTACTGTAAGTATAAACTTAAACCTTGTGAGATGGTTAAATACTATGGTCACACACACACGTGCATGTGCGCACACACACACACGTGCACATGCGTGTACGCACACACACACACACACAAAACACTAGTATGGAAATGCAGACAGTTAAAGATTCAACAAGAGTACAATCAGAAGGCAAAATGTGAAGGCTGCTTCTGAGAAGTAGAACATTTTCAAAAAACTTGTCACTTCCAAAACTAGATGAATGAACTGGAACCCGATGTACAGTTTGCATGCGTTATTTAAAAGCCAGACTACTTAAAAACACAGCCTTCCTTAAAGAATCTCCTGCCAGCAAAACTGAAATATTTTTCTTTGTCCAGTTCCCATTTTTCTGCCAAGGATACAAAATAAATTAATTCATTCCTCCTGCTGCCACTTGGCTTTAAATTAAGTTTCTAAATATTCATTTAATTTAAAATATAAGCTGATGATGATTTGTTTAACACAGAGGTGGGAACTTCAATGACTTAGGAAAATAGTAACTGGGTAGAATCTTTCAACTTCGATTAACAGTTCAAACCTAATCAAACTATAAACACTTATGGGCTGGTTATGAAATTCATTGACACCCTGCGCCTCATTTCTTGAACAGGAAACCCCTTTATAACAGGCACTTACTGGCACTTGTGTTGGCAATTTGAACAGAACGAGTTGGGATTTAAGAGGTTTGGGAACTGAGCAGCCCTCTAATCTCGTCAAAGTGTCAAAGAGCGCAGGAGGTCCCACGGCTGCTGTGTTTGACGGGCTCAGCTTCCAAGATGGAAATTCTGGGAGCCTTTCCACTTCCCACATGGGTTTCAGTTCACAAGTAAAAGCTTAACTTTAACTTCTCTTGGCAGTTGTTCTGCGACCGTTAACAACAACAGCAATATTACTTTGTCGCTGTAGTTGGTAGTTGGCTGTAGGCGTGTTTCAAAACTCCTGCACATAGTGCTAGGAAAATTCTAACATGTAGTAAAGGAACCTTCGTTCCTCAGCGTTCGTTCCTCCCTCAAGCGGTGTGAGCTTCGTGGCTGGACAGACTCAACACACCCACAGACGGCCAACTTACACTCCAGTACTTCCCAGGTCACCATAAAGCTTCATCAAACTTAAATTACTACATCATTTTTGCTTTAAGCCCATATCCCTCCAACATTTAGAGAAAAAAAAAGCATAACATTCTGCAGTAACATTTGGAAAACAGTGATTTCTAATAGCTGCCACTGGAACTTGAATTACAATCTTTGTAATCAATAAAGCTATATTTGATTTAAAGCATGTTCCTATGCTCAAAACAAACGAGAACACTTCAATAACCATACATTTCTCTCTGTCTTCTAGTCTTCTAAAACAAATGGAGATGACATGAAAGTGAATCACAAAGATATAATAAGAGTTTGGAAATGAATCAGGAAACATAAAATTATGGTTCTGGCCATAGCTATTATATTTTCCACACTGCATAATGTTGTTACAATATAACTTATACTGCTCATTTTAAATCAGGGTTAAGACAGCTGAGACTGAAATTCTATATACGTTAAGTTAAAAGATCCCCATTGGCTTGGGAGACCGGCTTCGGAGACCTTAAGACCTAGGGCTTGGGACCTATAAGAGATTTTACTTTCGTTCTTTCTTGTTCTTCCCTGGACGTGGAATTCAGTAATTCTGATTAAAATATGAGCTTTCTCGTTGTCTAAGGAGAAAGGTAGCATTTATCACATTGCAATATTGTCTCCATTAAATCAAATTTGTCAGGAGAGCCAGCAATCTTTATTTTGCAAAATTAGAAAAGAATATAGAAAATCTCTTGAACAGCATAAAATGGAATCTGTAGTGGCGAAACTGTAAACCTCAGCCACCCTTTGGAGAATTGCTTGAACACTCTCCATAAATTCTGGCTGAATATCTTTTTTATTTGCTGTCATGGATTGCCTATGCAGCTATGGAACATTAGTTAAATTGAACCAATATAGATATATCATTTTGTATTATTGAAGGCAATTTTCTTTAATTAGCATAATAAGAGGAAAATTATATATCTTAAGTAAAGGGCCACTTGTGTCATTTCCCTGTACACGCAGGTCTTTCTGACCGATTGTTTTCAATCCACTTGGAAAGCACTATGAACAAAGCTGCTGGAGTGCAGCAGGCTTAGTTCTAACATTATTCATTTCACACATGACACATTTTAAAACATGGTTTCTGAGATCCAGACCACATGAAAGGCTTTCTTCTGACTGTTTCAAAAAGTTTGCGGTCTATCTGTTCATTTACAGTCATCATGGAAAGACTTATTCAATGACTGTATTTTTTTAGTGTTTTTTTTTTCTTTTCCATCTTGTAAGTGAAGATGAAAGAAGAACGTAATTACTCTAGGATTAAACATCTTTATATGAAGGACATTTCTCCGTGACTTTGAACATTAATATCGCTAGAAAACACAGAGACAATAATTCTCATTTACTATACAGGTTCCGATGATGCAATGTGCTGAATGAAAGGATGTGAAACTATAATTATGTGCATATGGCTTGTCAGAAAGTAAAAGGAATTTTATAATAGGTGCTAATTAACTGCTACAGTGCGAGCAAAATGGGTTAGCTATTTTGAATTATGAGAAAGTGAAAAACTAAATTTTCTGTATTAAAAAAAAAAAAAAAAGATATGAGCTCCTTTACCTGGAGAGATCATTCAAAAAACTGTTAAACTTGTCTCTGAAACTTGGCATGTCAGTAACGGCTAGTGATCATGTTCTTTGATGTACTGCAAAAGATTTGGGTGTCAAATAATATAGGGCAAGCAGCAGCTACGGAGGCAAAGCTCTGAACTTTTAAAAATGTGTTGTCGCATGTGCACAGAGAAAGGAACTCTCCTAAGGACCTGTCACTGAAAATGTTTTTGGCAGTATTGGCTTTCAATTGTTATGGAATTTTATTGGTTTTCAACAAAAAACTTCATTTTTGTTAAACACGAGAGAGTAAACAGCTTAAAGAAAATAGAATTCAACTTTAAAAGATTCCAGAAATTGTAAAAATGAAAGTTTCCATGAGAATATTTTCAGGTTATCAAAATTCTGTATTAAAAACTGAATATTTTTCATTTCCGTAGTTCCTTTCCTCTTGTGTATTTGAAAATGACTGAAATTTCTCAATCAGTTGCACAGAAAATAAAGCAACTTCTGACTTACTTACACATTTTTAATATACATCTGCTGCTGACCAGTCACGATTCAAAAATTTTCAGTAGTAGAAAAGTAGGACAACCACATGAGGACGAGTAGCCTTCCAACTCTATCTTTAGCTAAAAATTCTCATGTGGATAAGCCCTAATTATTGACGAAGAGCCAGACCGATACTTTCACGTACGGTGACCAACACCCAGCTTCACACGAATTCTTAAGAAGATACTAGAGGAGAGCTGACTGAAAACAAAAATAATGTTCCTTGAAATATGAATTCAGTCAAAATCAGTATGTATTACAGTTCAGTTTGAGGAATCTTAAAATAGAAGAAAACTGAAAGAAAAGTCCTGTCCACGTCAAAAGGTATTGTCAAATGTTTCAGAGTAAAATACTGGTTTTTATTTTACAGTGACCTTTAAAATGGTAAATAATAATTATAATAAATAATAAAAATAATACAAAATAAAAGGATAGACTGTCATTAAAAAATTACCTCGCTCTAGTCAAATTTCCATTTCCAGAAAACTTTTGTGATTAAAATTTTTCATCCGTTCTGAAAAGAAGCCAGAGTTTCAAATTTCAGAACCCTTTTTTTCATTCTTGACCCTTCCTGCTTTCACATAAAGGATGTCACTTGTGGAGACTGGCATCGTGGGGTCTTCTAATTTCCCATCGTGTGAGCAAAGTAGTTTTCCTCCTTGCATAAAAACATGCAGGATTCATCATGGTTTTGCCCTGTATTAAAACAGTCATGACATAAACCCCAGCACATATATGTTAACCATACGCCTTATGTGCATGTAATTCTGAAGTGTGATGTCTGCACCACAGTTCACACACCTCTGAGCCAAGTCTTTCTGATTATTCATTATTTGGCTTTCCATTCAATCCAGGTCAAATGCAAGGTTTTAGCATACGAGAGGACAAATGTAATTTGCTTTTTATAATAACTGATATCAACATCACCTCAAAATTGTATCCTTCTGACATAAGAGACTTGCAAGGAACAAATAAATATCACCTTATGCTTCATAAATGAGCACTTATTTTGCCATGACCACGGGCAAGGTCACGGGGAATTTGAAGGAAGCTGGTTTTGAAACTTGTGCAAATTCAGTGCCAGTACTCTTCTGTGCAAATTAAATTCAAACTATTTTTCACGTAGATTTTTTAAATGTGAATTACTCACAAAAACCTTCTTCTGCTTCGATTGTCCATTTGGATTACCTGCAATTGCTTACAAGTACTTGGATGCAAATAAGTACAATTTCCTTTCAAGATCAAAGATTTATTGGATGTTAGATTTTATCTCTGACAGCCAGAACACTACATGCATAAGCCTAATGCTGTATGTTCTTACATTCAGATTCTCATGTTCACTGTGTTAAACAGAAAGTAGGTCATTGCCACATAGTAAGTGAATGAGCATAACAGTATAAGAAATCTATAATTCTCTCTTGAGGGTTCAGCAGGGGAAGTAGGGAAAGAGATTGGATTAATTCTACTGAAACAGTGTGGTTAGTCATTATTCTTTATGTGGATCGATATGAATTGAGTCTGGGCTATTCTAAAACATACTGTTACTTTCCAGAAGGCACTGAGCTATTTTGGTGGTGTGCTCAAACCATAATAGTTACATTGTCAGATTATCCATTATATCTCACATCTCCATAAAAATCCTCAGCACTCAGATGTGCTGTTGAAATCATCCTGGGTACTTTTACTTGGAGGTGAGATAATATAGGTGGCCTATTTTGGGTCATTTTTTAATGATCAACCATTCTTTACAAAAAAAAAATGCTGAGGACAGTTTGGTCACAATTATCGCTAGCCTTTTTGGTTATTTAAAAAATTCATTTACTGTCTAATCTAACAAAGTGCCGAATGACTTCAGTGTGAGATGAGAATGTCAGAATATCGTAGGATTAGACCTTTAAATATTAGATGCCATTTTATTATTATTAAAAAATTAGTTGCAGCTCAGGTTTTTCTCCCTTCTGAAGTTACACAGATATATTTATTAGCACCAGAATTCCTACAGATAACCAAGTTTTAAGAAATCGCAGCTGTCCATTGGGAATACATTTCATGGTGCTGTGGATGTCTACAGATCTAATCCTGTAAATTCTGGAAGTGTTGAGTTCCTTCTTCTGAAGGACTAGGATTTTTGTTGGTGTAAACTGTCACTGAAGTAAACAGAATGGCTCCAGTGGAGCTATGATAATTCAAATCAGCTAATGTTCTGCCCCCACTTTCATGATTTCAGAAGGAGTTGAGGCCTTTCAGCACCACATTACAGGATGGAATCATGAGGAATAAAAGATAAAAATCCTCGTACAATCTCTAACGTAAGAACTATGTGCACAGAACGTATACTCAAGAAACAGTTTAGAGCTGCATAATGTACGCCGTGTAAAGGTCCTTCCTCCTCCTGATATTGACACAGTTTGTCTCTGCTCTTCCTAGAATTCTTCCTGCTTATAGCTAACTTTTTTGTCTAACTTCACTGCATATAACAATCCTGGGTGCAATGTGCAGCCATACAGATCGAAGCAGTCCGCCTATATGCATTGCCAGTGAATGTACCAGGGAATGAAACAAGGATGTCCAGAAGCAAAGGAGAAGACATGGAGAACACTGAAAAGTCAGCTTTTTAAAGGGAATGAGCAAGGAGATTAGTGTAATAATCTTTATATGAAGATGAAGGGCTTGACCTTTATTTTCACTGTGATATTTAAAGGGTAGATGGAATGTTTTGTTTTTTAATTCAAAAGATAAGAAATACAATGTGTAAAAAAGTGCCTATGTTCAGTCCTAGCTATATCAGGAAAGTAAAATCTATTTTCTCATATAATGCTTGCTAGGCTCTGCTGCTCAGCAGATGTCAGTCAAAATGAGTGAAAAGAGTTGTGAACAGTGGCTAAAAATCCCTTCTTTTCTCATTTGTTCAGATTTCAGGCTCTTTTCTCTTGAGATGTTGTAATTCCATTGTATCTCCAGTTACCGTAGAGTCTTTCAGGATGGACAAGAGCTGAATGCACATTAAAAAAAAAAAAAAGAACAAATGAACAAATGAACAAAAGAAAAGTCAGGTTTCTTCTTTTTCAAGACCACTATTAAATAAGATTTTTGTTCCTCAGAGAATAAATACAATGGATTAAGTTAAAGCATTGTTGACATTGTGACACGAAAATGCAAGGTTATTATTCATTTATTATACCCTACTGAGTCACAGAATTTTGGGAAACATGTACTATCTCAGAGCATGTCACCTATGGTCCTTGATCCTGCTAACACGCACTTTAAACACAGAAGCAGTTTCACGTGACTGTGATGGAAAAACTGGCATGCTTAAAGTTAAGCAGGTGCATAACTCTGTGGATGGAAATCTAGACAAACAAGGCAGCTGATCTGAACAGAGAAATTTTCTATATTAACTATGGATAGATAAAAATAAAATTTTCTTCTACTGGAATGATAGCTTAATTTTCCCTTGTGGATGTTATTACACAAAGGGAATATAAGATTAAAACAATTTGCAAAGTCAAGTCCTTTAAAGTAAAGAAATTCCAGTAATAAGGTTGTCTAAGTGTAGCATTTCTCACCTCCTCAAAGTATTTGCACTAAAAAGGGAGTGCAGCCATACAAAACCTCTATGAATCAAGTCAGTTATTTAAGGAACTAAACGTGGATTTGCAATGAGGACTTACAAACGGTAACGAGATTAGACCACTCCTCTGCAATACTATCTTCACAGAATCACACAGAATCACAGAATGGTTGAGGTTGGAAGGGACCTCTGGAGATCATCTAGTCCAACCCCCCTCCTCAAGCAGGCTCCTCTACAGCATATTGCCCAGGATCGTGTCCAGACAGGTTTTGAATATCTCCAGCAAAGGAGACTCCACCACCTCTCTGGGCAACCTGTGCCAGTGCTCTGTCACCCTCACAGGAAAGTTTTCCCTCCTGTTCAGATGGAACTGCCTGTGGTTCAGTTTGTGCCCATTGCCTCTTGTCCTGTCGCTGGGCACCACGGAGAAGAGGCTGGCCTCATCCTCTCAACACCCCTCCTTCAGATACTTGTACACATTGATGAGATCGCCTCTCAGTCTTCTCTTCTCCAGGCTGAACAGGCCCAGCTCTTGCAGTCTTTCTTCATAGGAGAGGTGCTCCAGCCCTCTAATCATCTTGGTAGCCCTCCGCTGGACTCTCTCCAGGAGTGCCATGTCTCTCTTGTCCTGGGGAGCCCAGAACTGGACACAGTACTCCAGGTGGGGCCTCCCCAGGGCTGAGGAGAGGGGCAGGATCGCCTCCCTCCACCTGCTGGCAACACTCTGCCTAGTGTAATCCAGGATACCACTGGCCTTCTTGGCCCCAAGGGCACATTGCTGCCTCATGCTTAACTTCTTGTCCACCAGCACTCCCAGGTCCTTCTCGGCAGAGCTGCTTTCCAGCAGGTCAGCCCCCAGCCTGTCCTGGTGCCTGGGGCTCTTCCTCCCTAGGTGCAGGACCTTGCACTTGCCTTTGTTGAACTTCAGGAGGTTCCTCTCCGCCCAGCTCTCCAGCCTGTCCAGGTCCCTCTCAATGGCAGCACAGCCTTCTGGTGTGTCAGCCACTCCCCCCAGTTTAGCGTCATCAGCAAACTTGCTGAGAATGCATTCTATGCCTTCCTCCACGTCATCGATGAATACATTGAACAAGACTGGACCCAGTAGTGACCCCTGGGGAACACCGCTAGCTACAGGCCTCCAACTAGACTCTGTGCCACTGACCACAACCCTCTGAGCCCTGCCATCTAGCCAGTTCTCAATGCACCTCACTGTCCGCTCATCCAACCCATGCTTCCTGAGTTTACCTATGAGGATGTGATGGGAGACAGTGTCAAAGCCTTGCTGAAAGCCAGGGAGACAACATCCACTGCTCTGCCCTCATCTACCCAGCCAGTCATTCTGTCATAGAAGGCTAGCAGACCGGTCAAGCATGACTTCCCTTTGGTGAATCCATGCTGACTACTCCTGATCACCTTCTTGTCCTCCACATGCTTAGTGATGACCTCCAGGAGGAGCTGTTCCATCACCTTTCCAGGGATGGAGGGGAGGCTGACAGGCCTGTAGTTCCCTGGCTCCTCCTTCTTGCCCTTTTGGAAGACTGGGGTGACATTGGTTTTCTTCGCGTCCTCAGGCACCTCTCCCGTTCTCCATGACCTTTCCAAGATGATGGAGACTGGCCTAGCAGACCTAAGTGACTGAAAGGTCAAACCTAAATCAATGATTTAATTGCCTGAATCTTATCGTCCTTTCCTTCGACCTCCTGAAAATTCCAGCTCAGCACTGAAATCCTGGTTCCACTGAAGTCAGTAACTAAACACCCACTTGATTTCAACAGTGTCAGGATTTCTTCTGGGCTTTCTAACTTTCGCCACTCAAGCACGAGCATTCTCTAGACTCGGAGCTTGTTTCTGCCCCTACTAATGATTTTATTTGGAGCTAGATCAGGCCACAGGAGATTAGCTTGACTTCAACACAATTTAAGGTGAACAACCAGAAGATCAGACTGTGACAGTGAGGCCTGAACAAAATAGCCACCTATAAAAATTGCAAATTTCTGCAAGGAGGTCATGGGAGTTGATCAGAAGCCAGTGTTGCTGATCTATGCTGCCACCCTGTGTCATTCAGCACTCTGACTGCCTCACTATTTCAGTGGTTTACACATGGAATATTTGCTATGCAGCTCAAAATCACTCACAATATTGGCCCTTCTTCCTTTCCTTTGTATTGAACTTAGCCCATAGCAAACATTTCACACCAGATTTCCATTCAGTGAGTGGAATATATATTCTGATTGAAAGTATTTGCTATCAGTCTGATTCCAAACATGTATATGTCTTAATAGCAAAGTGGAGAGGAAAAAAAAAAAAAAAAAAAGCTTTCATCATACCAAAGTCAAACTGATATTTATTTACCACTAGGGACAGACATCAGTGCATGCTAATTATCAAATAGGTTATGCCCTGATTTAATTGGAAAATCACAATTGAAAATGATGGATAATGTTTTCTTTATGTTTATTTCAAAGCATTGCTTAATCATACTTATAGTTCACGATGAGGAAATATTTAATTGGATTTCACTTGGCCAGTCCAGGGACGAAGACTGTCCTTTCATTTTCATGTGAAGTCCTTCCAGCAAGAAGATTCTGATCTTTGATCACAGCCTTTAAACACAACTATATGTAATTAATATATAGTTTACATATATATTTGTTACTGTACATTTTTTATAGGTCCTGTCTGCGTTAGAGAAATATTCACTGGCTATTTATCTTTACATTATATTACACAAAAACTGGAAAACAGGAGACTTTAAGTTTTGTTAGCTATGTCTTAATTAAGAGCCCAGTGCATACGAACTAATGAATACTGTTTTAGATCACATATTATTTTTTCCACAGTATTGTTCAGTGTGGAGAATAGTACTCAGTAAGCTGCTATTCCTAGTAAGCCTGGTTATGTTTACTGCATGCCATTTAAACCCTTGAGGGTACATAGGATTCTTAATCTCTTCATAGGTTTTTCTGTGCTACTCTTCACACGAATAGCTCAGTTTTTCGCAGATATTAACTCTGGGTATATCTGCACCAAGCGCTAGAGCGCTGGATAAGCTAGTCAAAAAACTAGAACAATAAAGCTGCATCAGTGTCACATTGCATCTAGTCTTAGTGAGAGTTTTTTTGCTATGGTAAGAGGATCACACTGCCTCTGTAACCCAAACTAGTATCTCTGAACGGTAAAACACTGCTTTTTAGCCATATTAAATTACTTAAATTTAGCAGAGGAATCTGCAACACAGTGTTGACTTATGTCACACACACATGCCCTTATCTTCACTATCCTGTCAAAAGGTGCTCTTTCCGTTTTAGGAAGTACACTATCCATTTTTGTTCCTATCTTGAAATACCTTCAATCCAATTTTTTTTTGTGTAGTCAGCATTTGATGGCATTTCAAAGCATAATTTTGGCCATTTGCAAATCCACCACATCTTGCTTTAAGTTTCAGGCTAAAATAGTCTCACTTCAAATCTCTGTCACGGTATATAGCTAGTTTTGTGGAAAGATAAATAACAAAAACCCAGCCTAGACCACATATTATTAATTTTGCATGATTTCAGTGGAAATTCATGTCTCAACCCAGATCCTTTAAAAAGCATTATAAAATGCACATGCTGTAACTGCACTTGGTTTTCAGGGAAGATAGTGAACAGAATTGGAGAAGTTTTACCATTTTGTGGAAGTGTCAAAATTTACTTTAACAATATAATCCTATCTATGTAACGAGATATAAGTGTACTGCTTGTCTCACTGCCGATTACGTGAACAGCAGCTTCCTTTTGGTCAGAAGCAGAGCCAACGAGATGATCTGAATGGTAAAAGCAATGAAGCTAAAACCAGCAGTGTGACCAACAAGAAAGCAAGGGTTAAGCTGAGGCTTTGCCATGAGAAAGGGTGATAGCATCAGTTTTAAATGAGACAAGGGTAAAAGCTATACTGCAATACAGAACAAAATACTGCTTCTACGAGGACGCTTTATGATACAATGGGGAGCACTCGCCCTCTAGAGGATTAGTGATCAACAGCTAGCTCTGCTCTTTCAAACTAAAACAGATCCTTACTGTATGTAGCTTGTGAATGGTGCTAAACAGCTCAAGTTACTGAAATTCCCTCTGTCGCCCTTTCTCTTTCCTGGCTTGAACCCTGCTACGCTCCCATGCCTATGGAGGAGTCAGAGTAGTAGGTGGCTAAACACCTGTCATAGGTAAACCGCTATCAGTCTAAACAGTAGAGCTATCTGAAAAATGATTCATCCATTTCTGGAGCTATAAGCCTGCAAATCGTGACTTTACTGGAAAAAATTAGATAGTAGTTGTCACTTTTCAACACAGTTCCTTGAAAAATTCTGCCATTATCCTCCTCCTCATTTAAAACCTGATGTTATTATCCTTTCTCATGACATAGCCTCAACTTACCTCTTACTCTCTTGTCCATTACTTGGCTGGCTTTAACTCCCTCAGCGTAACTCTAAGCGTTAATGTTCACATCTGTTCTTTTCCCCATGGCCCACGCAAAGATCCCTGATGGCCACTGCAGAACTCTAGATGGACGGATTATTTGTCGTGCGGTACCGCAGCAGAGCTTCTTTGCTGCCAGAAATTTACCCTCAATGTCCTTCCCACAGGTGGAAGAGGTCTCCATCTCCTGTCTGTTGCATTCCATAATTTTCGTTCTACCTTCTCCACTTAGGCAGTCTCAGGGGACCTGGAAGCTGGAGGAGTTTATGAATCTTTCATTAATCCAACATCTGCCAATATGCAGACCTGAAATTCTCCACTGCCAGTGCCAGCTCCCTAAAAGGTGAGACATTCATACATGCGAAGAAAACAAACTTTGTCATCTGAGAAGTTTTCAATTAGCTGTTTCCCACAGTTTTTTTCCCAGCATACGCTGGGCATAATAAAACCTAAGTCTGGTTGTGTAGAACAAAGTATTCTTTGATAGTTCCAAGGTCAATTATCTAAAATAGTATCCTCAAGATCCTGAAGTAAGGCTAAACTGATCATTTAAGAGAAAACATTTTAAAAATGCATGCAATGTAATGGCAGTTCAGAACTAGTTACTATTTTTATTTCCGAAATACATGTAAATTTGACCAGGGCTCTCTAAGGACTAACTTTAAGACTCAGTAGATTTTTAATTGCTTACTAACCACATTATGCAATTTTCTTACTAATCTTCTCTCCAAACAAGTTTTCCCATAAAATATTATTCCAAAGCTTGTGTGTGTAAAATAGATATTTACCGGGGGAGGAGGAGGGAACCAGATTTTTAAATTTGATTTGGTTCCTGGAGTAACCTCTTATGTTTTGAACAATGTGTTAAATAGAATTGGAAAAGGTTCCTGCCAAGTTCTGCAAATAAATGCAGCCCTTCTTGTGATTTCAAGCCTCCCTCTGAAAACTGTCAATATACCAAAAGAAGGTTTGGGGCCAATGCTAGCATCTATAACCTAAAACAGGATGTGTTCTTTGTAGTTCAGGTATTTTTTAAAGTTATTTAGATATGCATGATATATAAACAAAGATGGGTGCTTGACACATTACATAACACACAAGTAATTATTTTGTCTTAGCTAAATACAATTAACTGATGGCAAACGTGTTTGGTGAGCTGCATCATCAGTAGATAAACTGTTAAACAAAGAAAAGGAATATGTGAGCAGACCTGGGGCATATATATACAGTGGGCTTTATATGTACAGTGACTTTCTAATGTTCAAATGTGCCATTCAGTGTATACATTATTCTGACTATTGAAAGCTTTGCTAGTTTGTTTTTAAATGGTAAAGGGCATATGCTTGAATTACCACAATGAAAGAGCTTATACCAATAACGGGACACAATCTGCATGAGGGCAAGCACTTCGGCCCCTAGCAGCTCTCCAGGTCTTTTCGCCAAGATTAGACATTGTCTCATCTAGTGCAATGGCACCACCTAGTAAAAGTTATGTTTAAGAGTTGAATAAGTCAAAGTTACTATCATGTTCACTTTTATGCTCAGCTGTTGCTCTAGGGATATGGTCTCCTGTCACTTACATGCTGCCTGGCTCTAGCTTTTGTATAACGTATCCTTTTGATAGGGTCAATTAAGAAATGGTATTTGCCATTCTAGAAATAGAGTGCCTCTTTCAGACCTGGTTAAGTACAGAAAGGTGAAACAGGAGGAAAACCAAAAATATTGTATGTATTTTATTGACAACAGGTGATGGAACTAACCTGAGGCATCCAGGATTCAATATGCATAGCTACATATTTTCAATTAGAGCCTTTCAATTTCCTTTTAATTTCCATTTGTCATAGACTCACAACTACATGTTAGAATTTTTCTATTTGCGACTATATGTCATTTACTTATGATGTTGTCCAGTTTCAGCTATGATGTCTTTTGTTAAAATGGGAGGAAATCCCAACATACAAGTTTTACTTACAGAATGGTCCTTAAAGCACACTTGATCATCCACTTTTACATCCTCCTCATTTTCCTTCTGTTTGTGAAACAACCTTCCAGATAAAAAGCTGAGATTGACAGATTCCCCATAATGCATATAAGTCATAGCAAAATAGGATTTTTTTTGTGCTTTAACGATGTACAAGACCGAAGCTGCAATATTAATTTCATGAATTCCTTGTACAATATTTTTACTGCCGTTGGTAAAAATCAACAAAAAAATCTTTTTTTTTTTTATTCCTTATGCAGGTCATCTGGCTTGAGAGGCCGTGACAATGGAAAATGTAAAGAATTTGCTGATCCAGTGAAAGAGTTACCAGTGAATTAGCTGTCACACTGCCAAGAAAACTAACTTTAAAAAAAAGTCAAAATGTGTAACACCACCCAGGTGAGCACTTCTGAAAGAGAAGAAGTCTTCGCTCAAATCTAGGTCTATTTGCTCAGAAAATCCATTTATCCATTTTTCCACAAATATTTTTGTGGAAATTATCTTGTTTTGAAATTCATAATGAAGGATTAAGAGAAACATATACTTGAATTTCAAATACATACAAAAAAATTTGCATTTCAGTAAAACATATCTCAGTTCTATATGAGCTTCAGAGGACGTTTCACCCATATATGTCAGGGGAGGATTCATCACACATGCTAAGTGATTCTTACAAAGAAAGAAAAGTTGTTACGGTGTCCCATTAATTAATCAATGGAGTTCTGTTAACTTATCTGTAAAACAGACAATAATAGCAATCTTAACTCATGAATTCTTTGTGAAACTGAAAGACCTGATGACTGAAGCAGAGATAATAGTGATACAGAGCTCACTATTAACCTCAGCAAAGCCAGGTTTTCTTTTTGTTAATCAGCGGCAGAGCTAGAGGATTCTTGGAGTCATGACATAACACTCTTCAGTTATAACTACTAAAGCCATCAGAAATAATAAGTTGATTCTTTTTCATATTATTTGTGCAGGCAGCAGTTCAACACTAAGCTTCTGTAGTAGATTGCCTTCAATTATTAAGCAGTAAAAGGTGGCAGGTCCTTATCAGGAACAGAGATGAAAGAGAATACTTTGCTTTAATACAAGATGGGAAAGACATGTTGCTGAACATAATGAACTGTATACTGTGTGGAATACATCATAATGGCTCTTTATTTGGGTTACATGCGGAAGATGAAAAAAATATGTTCATACATTCCGGAGACATCTTTTCAAAACTTCAAACCACCTCATTTCATTCACTTCGGATAATATTTTACATCTGACAAAGCTTAAGATCATCCAGCAGAGTAGGTCACATTGTCTATTTGAAGACTTTATGGATTATTCAAAGGAGAGAGTCTTATACATACTGCAAATTGTAAGTAAAACGTGCATGATAAAAATTCTGGCTTATTTCTGCAACGTGACTTAAGTAAATCTCTCAGTGACAAGTAGCAGAAAGCCACTACTACAGGACTGAAAGCTGCCTATATCTTTCCAGAAACGTAAGGTTTACACAGGATGCAGCTGCCCTTAACCAGGTATGCTTTTCTGCCTTTCTGTGAGTAGGGAGTGGTGTTAATGGCCCTTGTGCATCTCCCTTTCCAGACAGGTATCATTATAGCTATAATTAAGTAAAAGGTACTAAAAAAAGTAAAAGCTTTGGGTAATTAGTCACTGATGTTTATTTCTTCCAATGCTATTTACTTCAATATGGCTGACTACTCGAAATGTAAATTAGCAGATATTTTTGGCCCATATTAGGCCAAAGATTATTGGCCAAAGATTGAAAACAAGGTTATTCAGCAAATGAAGATTTATGTAGTGTCTTCAAAATTACTGAAGTGTTTTGACTCTCAATCTTCAGAACAATGACCTTCATTTTAAAGTTTGACTTCATTGATACAAAATGATGGCACAAAATGCAGATATTTAACAAGTCTTTCAATTGCGTTTCAAGTCTAGAATGTGATTATAAGAGTTGGCCAACTGCAGTGACAGATAGACATTAACAGTGTAGTAAGATACAGATGGTTTCTGCTTAACATTTGTTTATAATAATGAAGTGTAAGTCAAGTTGCATTTTGTGCTGCATTTTAAACAGCTGTGAAGAGCCAGTAAAAAATCTAAAGCCGAGTATGACTTAAAGCATAATATTGCTTTGCTTTTCTCAAAACCAGTAAGTGAACTGGGGAATGTTTTGATTCCATCATTTGTACACTTTTTAATCTTGGTTTTCTAAGAAAATTAGCCTTACAGCTCATGCTTTTCCTGTCTATCATTTGGTTCCTCTCTCCTCCACCAATTGACAAATGGCAAAGGGTTCTGACAACGTCTCAGGGGTGTTCCATGTTTTGTTAAAAGAAGCAGGCGAGCAGAAGAAAAAGACTTAACCAGTGCCCAGATGGGAGAAAAGCAGCTTGTCCATGCATTACTGCAAATCAGCTACAGCATACATGGCATTATGCCGCCAGCATGGACAATAGAAAGTCATGGTAAGCACGAGGAGTTCCTAAGGGCATTGCAGTAAGGGAAGAGATAATGGGGAGTGGGGTTACTGCAGTATAAGGAACGTAGCCAACAAGCTAACAAGATCTGGTTGTATGTGCTGCTCATAGAACTACTTGTCTAAATAAATATCTGCCTCTTCACATTCCAACCTTCCAGTTCATGAACCAGCTACAGATACAAATATGGCATTTTTACTCTCACTGCTCTTTGAGCCTGTCAGAATATATCCACTCGAGTACACTAAGGGTTAAAAAAAAAAAAAAAAAAATTCAAATAAGGAAAGCCAAAGATGAATAAAGAATAGCCTGTCTAGCAATGGGACTACAGACCCCGGCTACATACACATTGCCCTGTACCTGAACTACCACTCACAGGTTCTGTTCCCCTGATGGTTTACATTAATATATTAGTTCACTCTCAGGGTTTCTTTTGGAGTAAGAATACTAGTCTTGAAAAAAAATCTGAGTGAGATTTTGGAGATAGTTTGCTCAAAGACCCCTCCCACGGCAGAAGAGGACAAGCCTTTATTGGGCTAGGCTACAACACAGACTAATCTTACATGATCCTCCTACTTTACTCTGGAGTTTTGCAACCGCAGGTATCTTCAGTGTCCTTATCCTCCACACTGGGGGATGCAGTACAGTTTCAGGTTAGAAAATCACTGTTCCAGTCAGCTAAATTACAGGCTCTCACTATTTCAGCTAATTTAAATTGAAATTCCTCCCCCTCACAACTATGCCACACGCAACACAGGGTCCAAAGGAGATCCAGGGCCAAGTGTGGCCTTTAATTATGAACCTGATCTAACTTTGAAGATTGGGGTACCCTGCTATTCTGAAAATTAACTATGTAAAAAAATGCAATAAATCTGAGGGTCAATATTTATTCTCTCTCTTTCCTCCTTCCACTGTCCCCCCCCCCCCCCCAACCTCCAATAAAAGGTAAGAAATAACAAGAAAAAAATATTTCTAGCATGTGGCAGCTGAAACATAAATAGATCTGGAGTGATTTTCCAATAGCATCAGATAATAGATGAGGTACCACCTCTTCCCAAAACATGTGTCGCTTGTACCAAACCAAGGCATACATTTCATTTTTAACATTACTGCAGCCCCACAGGACCTACCATGTGGTTTTGCAGATCCAGGCGGCGAGCTCACTTAAATAAACTCTTTAACTCTGCTTAAGTTCCACAACTCTTCTACGCAGACCTTCCTCTTCCCCCCAACAGAGTACGGTTTAGCTCTATCTGCACTACACCTTTTTCTGCACTGTTAATGACTTAATAAATGCTCCCTGTCAACAGGATGACAGAGTAGCAAGACTGAGCTATCTTGTTAAAACTGTGTGAGAGATTGTATCTGCACAGTATTAATATCTATTCAGGCTTGTCTCACTCTGGTGCAACAAAGAAGAAATGAAACAAAATCCAACTAGGGCTAAAACAAATTTCATAAAACATGGATCGGTCGACAGTATCAAGAACAGAGCAGACGGCAGAGTTTTCAGATTGTTTATTCTCTTCTTGGCGTTATGGATCGTAGTTTATGAATGGGTCTAAGAGGACAGCAATGGAATTTATCAGTAATGAGACTTTTGTTTTTCTTGAAGTGGTAAAGATGGTCTCTGAAGTGTAATTCATGATTATCTACGTTACTGCTATCGTCTTAGAGCAAACACCTTTACTAATGCTTAAAGTGGAGCTATAACCAAAGTGCTTGTAAAAGGATAAATGACAAGATTAGTAAGAAGATGTGAGCCACACAGCTGAGTATTTCTGGGTGTTACAAGCAACCAGCAAAGGAAGGTACTTCCAGGCACACTCACCCTTAGAAAACAAGTCTTCATAAGTTATTAATTTTTTAACCATACTATCTATGGAGTAAAATGCTGTCACTTTGCTAATTCATTGCCATTCTTTGTTATCCCCGAGATTCATATCCTCAAGCTGTCATTGTTAATAAGTACCTTATGCAGAGTTTGAATATAGCGTTAAATTGCAATTTGGATGCAGCACAGAGTTAAGTTGTGCATGAAGTTCCGCTCAACCTCTGAGAAATTGAGTTGTCAAGCAACTTTCTACTCCTACATTTGTGATATTATACAATAAAGCTTTTTACAGTCAATGATAATCCTTTGTCATATTTTTTTCCTACAAGTAATGATGCTGGTGTGACTCTAGCTTTTCCAGTTTAGATGTATGGATAATGATACATGTGATGCATGATACCATAGAACATAATTTTTGTCAGCCTTGCCCCAACCTGCACCTAACCTCTCCCCTGCCTCCTTCCTCTAACTTAATTCCTTCCTGTCGTGCTGCCTATTTTGTCATCAGGAGAAGCAATTAAAATATTTCGATACACACAGAAACACTTCTGACATATTACATTACCCTGGATTTTCAGCAAGATAAAAGATTTTCCCCTTTTCCTTCTCTCAGTTCTTTGTTTGGGAACCCATCTGTTCCTTACACTGTAGAAATGAAAGGTTTCTTTTACTCTAATAGTACAACACAAAGCAGGTACTGCAAGTTCCAGCCTCAGGCCTCGGATGAGGCCACATAGCCCAGTGTAGAGTTTATTTCCATCTTATGCAATCTCTTTGAGAAGAATGGTGCAAAAATCATCACGCTAAACTACATCTCTAGTTTGCACTCTCTTACTGTAAAGTCTTTGTGGTGAACATTTCTTCTCTTTTACATTCCTATGCACACATTTAATAATCGTCCATACGACACTGACAGGCTTCTTGCTCAAGAAGAGACATTCTTTGGGATCCCCCAAGTTATCGTGACTGCTACTGCTTGGGGTTCTAATCTGTCTTAGCTGGTGAAGGCAGGAAGGAAGCAGAAAAGCAGCTCCAGCACAACTCTCAGCTTCTGCCTCTTACTTGCAATCTTGTCTGGAAGAAAAGCCAGGTAGGGTAAATTAGGAAGTATGCTGAGTCCTGGCAAACTTCTCTCTCCATGGGGCTTCGTGAAACGCTGACTTCAGTGCCTCACTGAATGCCGGCCAACGCTTGTAGTGCAAAAACCTTGGAGCTAAAGGCGCTGGTAGTAATTCCAGTGATGTTCAAGATTAAGCTGAAGCCAGGTCATGCTCATGCCCTCTTATAGACCTAGTCTCATCAGACCTGAACAAGGAACGTGACGGATGCTGGATGTAGAAAAAACAGGAAAAGAAGGGCTGGCATGTGGGACATTAAAAATTATATTTTCTAGCTCACTTGGTGCCAGGTAACTATCATGAATTATCTTCATACAGTCTTTATTCATAGCCTCCAAAAAAAGGTTTGTCAGGCCTTATTATTTTGCGCCCTGATAAAGCACAATTTCTGAGAAACCAACTACATCCCCTTTAATTTCCATCTTTCAGTAGACCTGCAGCTTGGCCTTTTTTATGTCAGCTTTTGCTGACCTTCATAAACAGTTTTATGTTGCTTATGACAAAACATAGTAGAGGTTTCTGCACAACAGCACTGGGTCTCTCCCCTGAGAGGGTGAAGAAATCGCAGAGAACATCATTATTATTAACTTCAGCCCTGAGAACACTGTAATAGAAAGGTACAGATGTAGTTGACACTGTACATGTAGAAATGTTGAGGGATCAAGCACGCTCGGTAAGGTATACCTTAGGAAAGACAGTTATTCAGTTGTTACAAGCATCTACTGAATGTTTTCTGAGATTTTCGCTTGGCATAATTTGGGCCTTATTGTCCATAAAGGCAGTAAAAGAGACACTGCTATCAAATCGGAGGGATTAAACTCTGTGCCAAAGGATTGACATGTCTTAGTTAAATATGTATTAGTACATTCATTCTTGGACAGTTTTAATCAAATCTTTTAAAATAATAAACAGTTTGTGCAGATGTGGAAATTTTTAGCCCAAATATTTAATTAGGTAAAGTTAAAAGTGACTGAAAACAAAATCTTTTGAAGAAAGTAACACTCAGTAAAGGTATTATTGTCTCTCCAGTCAAGCACCAAGGATGACATTGCCACCTCATTTTCATCAGTGAAAAACCTTACATTAGTTAGTTAGTGCAGCAATAATCTTACATAGTGGGGGAAAAAAAAAGAAAAAAAAATAGTTTAACAGATCAGTTTCTGTTCCATTTCCCAGAACAAAAATTCTAACGCACAAAATGTATCAAAGACAACATCAGCAGAAGAAAAAAATATTTTAAAGTGTCTAAGGAGTACTATAAAAGACTTCCATTTTGTCATTAAATTTTAAGTTCAGGAATGGTTTGCTATATTTTCAAATTCTGCCATTCGGATTGAGTAAGTTTGTGAAAGGTTGCTTGGCAAATGATATGTTACTGATAGGAAAACAGCCAGCAGCAAATTATCGCTCCAATATAAACATCAACTAAAAATAAATAAGTGTCTGCCAAAGAATGCCAGCCTGCTACTCCATTGAAATGTATAGACTAGGAAGCAAACTAAATATTGATGGTCAGAAATCTGTAAAAAGAGACAGTAGTGCACGGCCAAATTAGGAAACTGTTAATAAACCTAAGTAACTGAATCGTCAATGGAAAAAACAACATAGTCTTTTCAAAATCAAAATTCCTACAAGCTAACCTTGCCGTGTCTATGAGAAAAGAACTATAAAAATTTGAAAATATTTAGAAATATTTGAAAATGGCACTACACAGAGTAAATTCACTCCACATAAGTCCCTGAAGTCCTTCTTCTCAAATGTTTATTTTTTGAGATTCATTATATATTTATGGCACTGTTTTTAACTTGATAGAATGTAAAAATTCCCACCAGGACTGGCTCTTCAAGGTGATAAGCACCAGAAACATATACTGAAAAGATCTCCCATCAAAATGTTGCAATTCTAATCTAATCTGAAATAAAATATAGAGAAAAGGACAAGAAATACAATAGTTGAAATGGTACGCTACAAGAAAGTTATTGGGTCTTTTCATCAGGCTTCAAAATGAATGAGAAAGAACGTGATTCATGTAGATGACATTATACAGGTTAATGCACAACATCCAAGCTTCTGCTATAAACTAGTTTAATTATAGCAAGTTATTGACTCTTTTTTATTTAAGAATTAACATGGAAAAGTTAATGGAAAACACACAAAAATGAGAAAAACTGAGAAAATGAGAGGCACTGGAACGCTAAGAGGAGTCATGTAACCAGAAGGGAGAGCAACAGTGCGCTTCAGGGAGCTGCATCCTGCGGTCAGGGAAGAGACAGGGAGAAAGAGTGAAAAAGCTGAGTCACGTAACGGTGATGAAAACAGTAAACTGACTGGTGGCAGTCAGCAGCGGGGCGCAGGCAACAGCACGCCACATAGCGAAGAAGAAATCAGAGATGACACAGACAAAAGTTCCTAGGCTGCTTTGAATTCAGACTTTTTCAGTTAACATTGTAGCCACAGACTCGGAACGAAGCTGCTTGGAATGCGCCCAGCACCTCCTGTTTGTCCTTATTTTAAAACCACAAGCACTATCCTCATTTAGAATCAGGCTTCTTATGTCTAAACACGTAACGGAGATCTTACGTTTAGGAAGAAGGGCTTGACAGCGTGGTGGCCATACCTCACGGTACGTGTCCCCCTTGTGTCCCCCCCTCTGAAAGTGAGATATGACATCAATCACTCAGTTAAAGCCAAACAATTGTGTCCTGTTAGTTTGAAAAACGGAAGGAACAAAAGCCCAGGCCTGGAAGTGCAATGACTTTACTAGTGGGTACAGCGCTGCCCAGTGACTCTTTGCTGAGGTCCCTGTTATCACCTTAGCCAGGACAAGCACATCCATTCCTCTGCTGGCGTCTTTATCTAAACAGCGCCATTGTCGTATGAAACGCCCTGCCCAGAAGATAAGACTCTGCACGTACAGACACAAATGCAGGATTAACATCTGGTTTAGGTTCCCGCTTATTTGTTAGTTTTGCTCGTTTTCCTCACAGAAAAGTTTCAGGAAAACGCCAAGTCACACCAGCAAGGAGAGGTGCACTCCCTGAAACACAATTACATTTACCTCTGCCTTCTTCTAATTTGAAGAAGTGAACAGCACGCTTTCCTCCGAGTCCTTCCCTTGACGAGTCTCACAGCCCTTGCGGCTCTTTGAGAACTTCCTGAGCGCATCCAAGCGTTTTCATTTTTTTTTTCTGCCTGAATTCAATCCTTCTCAGGAACATACAAAGATCACGTTAAGTGCCCCCCCCCCCCCCCAAGCTGATAACGGGAAAAGCAGAGTGAGGTGGAAACAGGAGTGAGATACTTCTGAGCGTCCCCTGGCGCCACAGGGAGGGAGAGAGAAACGTCCCCGCGGCCGTGTGAGGGAACTGTGGAAGTGACCCCGCCGCCATGAGGGAGACCCCGCCGCCATGAGGGAGCCCCGGCCGCCATGTGAGGGAGCCCCCGGCCGCCATGTGAGGGAGCCCCCGCCGCCATGAGGGAGCCCCGGCCGCCATGTGAGGGAGCCCCCGGCCGCCATGTGAGGGAGCCCCACCGCCATGAGGGAGCCCCACCGCCATGTGAGGGAGCCCCCGGCCGCCATGTGAGGGAGCCCCCGGCCGCCATGTGAGGCGCCACCGCCCCGCCCCGCCTGACGTGACCCCCAGGCGGCCCCGAGCCGCCTCCCGCCGCCGCGCCGCGGGGGGCGGAGCCTCCCGCCGCCAATGGGGACGGCGGCCGCGGCGGCGCCTGCGTCGGCCCGGCGGGGTGTCGCGCCCCGTCCCTTCCTCGTCCCCGTCCCGCTGCAGAGGCGCCGAGCCATGTGGAGCCGCTACCGGGCAGCGGGGCGGCTGCTGAGCCTGAGCCGGTGAGAGAGGGGAGGCAGCTGGGGGCGGCGGGGCTGGGGCTGCCCGCCTCCCTCTCAGACCTTCCCCAGCGGCCCTGGTCGCGGCCCGCTTCTCCTCGCTTTCCTGCGGCGGCGGCAGCAGCCCGCCCGCGGCGGCGCTCGCTCTGCTGCCCGGGGCCGGGCCGGGCGGGACCCCCGCGGCGGCGGCCTGTGCCGGCGGCGCGCTGCTGCCGCTGCCCGCAGCGCGGCTGGGTGCCCGCCCGCCCGCGGCCTGCCCCTCGCAGCCCTAGCGCCGGTGCCTCCCGCGGCGGGTTGAACGCGGGCCTGAGGGCCGGCGTTTTGCCTAAAGACCCAGCTGAGCGGGCGGAACGTTATGATTTTATGAGAGTTTGAGAGAAACGTTATTTCAGGTCTTCGAATCAGAAGTCATGGCGGTGGCACGGCGTTGCCGCTAACGAGAGAGCGCTGCGGTACCAGAGAGGAGAGCAGATCCATGGCTTCACCGTCAGCCAGGTGGGCGTGGGCTGCGCGCTTACCTTTCTTGCGCGCTTCTGCGGATAAATTTTGGCTCGTTGGGAACGTTTGTGAGAGAAAGTCAGTGGGAGCCTGTGCACCGTCTAAGTGTTTACACGGCTGCTGCAGGCGGTCAGTTAAAAGCAACAGAGTAGTTGCTTTTAGTTATCCTTCTTCAACCAAATTCTTTAGGTAACATTAATACGTGTTCTTAAAGGGTGTTAATTCTCCCAGGATAAATGACGCACCAGGGAGGTTTGTACATCTGCTACAGACGACGAGTGTTCCGTTCGTCTTCTCAGAAATACAGGCAGATAGTTGAACCATGTGCTGTTTTCTGCTAAGCTGCTTTTAACACGTTTGTTAAGAACTTGCTTGCAGTGGCAATTACGTGTAGAATTTCTTTTCTAAATAAAAAAGACAGAGGCAGAGAGCTCAGGAAACTTGCAAAAAATGGTTATGAGTGGCAGAGCTAGTAACAGACCTGGGTTCTGAGTTGTTCCCCCCCCCCCCGCCCCTTGCTTTCTGCCACCCTAACTGCTGATACTTGAATGTGTGCCTTCTCTTTGAGTTTATGATCAGACTGTTCTGGTCTTGTTAACTGTAACAGAAGAGTATAGTTTTCTGGTTATAGTGTAGTTTTTTTAAACTTATTTATTTTCCACTTACGTACAATGTTGTGTTTGCACAAAACATAGGCGCAGAGGCCTTATTTAGTACTGTATGTGGCCTCATTGTGTACAGGAAAGGCAAACTGATTATTGTCATATCATTCTTAGTTTATTTGACCTAGTAGTCGTCACGCTGTAATACAGATGTTGTCTTCCAACACAGGTAACAGCTGTTCCTGAGCTGTTCCTGACTGCAGTGATGCTTACTCATGATAATACAGGAGCCAAGTATTTACATGTGGCTCGAGAGGACTCCAATAATCTATTCAGGTAAAACATTAGTATGTTTATAGCACGTTCCATCTCAGCATCAAGTTGTAGTTTCTAAATTGTAATCCAGATTCATAACTGGATTTTTCTGTGTTAACAGAGACAGAGTACGTACTTAGTAGAACTTGCATAGAATAATTGAGGTTAGAAGAGACATGAGGTCTCTTGTTCAAATTGCTGCTCAAAACAGGGTCAGCGCTAAATTCACACGAGATTGCTTGCAGTTTTATTCGGTTGGGCCTTGAAAACTTCCAGAGACAGAGATTCTGCAACCTCTTTGGGCAACCTGTTCCCAAAGCTTTGCTGTGCATGTGGTGGTTTTTTTCTTTTTTCAGTGAAGTCAAGTTGGAAGCCCCCTTGCTTCAATTTATAGCCATTGGCCCCCCGTCCTTCTATCATGTGTGTCTATGCAAAGAGCCCATCTCCATCCGTAACCTCCTTTTAGGTATTGGAAGGCAACTGCTGGGTCCACCTGTGCCTTTTCTTCTCCAGGCTAAATATGCCCAGTTTTCTCAGGCCCTTTTCACAGGACATGTGCTCCAGCTCCTAACCGTCTTTATAGTTCTTCACTGAACTAAATCAATTTTATCATCATCTCTCTTGTATTGGTGGACCCAAAACTGGGCTTTCTGATAAAAGTGCCTTATAGTTGCAAAATGTAAGGCATTTTTTTTTTAACCATAAGTCTCCATGAACTTTTTTCTGAGCACTTTTTGCTATAAAATAAAAATCTGTTTTTTTTTTCAGTTAATGAACTGAATAGGAGGGGGGAAAGGATCCTATTTTCCAGTAAGATATAAATTTGAATGTTGATATTAGCTACTTTTGCAGTTTTATCAATCACTCTAGTTACGCAGGTTGTCTGCTGAGCCACCTCTGATGCCAGTGCTTACTTATGCACTGAAAAATTCTGTACCATCTCCAAAAATAAAAGTCCTTCTATTAGCGCTGGCTAAGCACTCAACTTGGAGTCTTTTTTACGGACTTGATAACTCTGCTTCCTGCTGTATCTTGTCAGTTACTGGACAGTCATACTGTTCTTATAAAGCTAAGCTGCGTATAGCACGTGGGCTTACCTCTGGTCCCAAATAAGTGTGTTACTTTCTCTGCTGTCTGTCTTACAGTATACAATTCCGTACCACTCCAATGGACAGCACTGGCGTCCCACATATTCTTGAACACACTGTGTTGTGTGGTTCTCAAAAGTATCCTTGCAGAGATCCATTCTTTAAAATGTTAAACAGATCTCTGTCCACTTTCATGAATGCATTCACAGGTGAGTACAAAGCAAATAATACCGCTTAAAATGCATGAGACTTTATTGCAATAAACCTTGCTGTTGGATCGCCTTGATTTCCCTTTGGAAATCCATGATTAAGTGTGAATGATGTGACTGAGGTTAAAGAGCTAACCAAATATATGTAGCTTATTTGGCAGTTACAGATGAAAGTTCCAACGGAGGTGGATCTTCATGGTATACAAGAAGACATTTAATTATTTACGTATTTGGCAAAAGAAAAATTTTCATGACAAAATAATTGCAGTGTTAAATTTTTATGTATTCCTCAACAACAGTATATGTCAATTATTAAGTTTCTTCTCTCCCAGTTACTTTTATAGGTGAGAGATTAAAATAAGTATGCATCACAGACTTCCTAAAATTCTTATCTATTTTACATTTGTTTATACGCAGCTAGTGATTACACGCTCTATCCATTTTCAACACAAAATCCTAAGGATTTTCAGAATCTCCTCTCAGTGTACTTGGATGCAGCTTTCTTTCCATGCTTGCGGCAACTAGATTTCTGGTAAGATATGGACAGCTGAGAAATATGCAAATTTTAAATCAAGGGGGGGAAAAAAACAAACAAACAACTCTCCCTCCCCCATGAAACACTTCCTGTTATTAATTTTCCCAGGCAAGAAGGTTGGAGGTTAGAACATGAGAACCCAACTGATCCTGAGACACCTCTAGTCTTCAAAGGAGTTGTTTTTAATGAAATGAAAGGGGCATTTGTAAGTTTTGTGGATTTTTGTTTCAAGATCTTATACAATATGAAAAATTGATTTAAGCTGCAGATTAACAGTGATGTTATTGCAACAGAGGTTTCCATTCCTTCCTTGCAGAATTTAAGTTCTCAGTAAAGTCAATGAGCTGTTACATAGTTATTCTTTATGTTCGTGTGTTTTAAAGTTTGTTTACCTATGAAAGAGCAAGCTTGTTAATGGATTTTATTGTAGGACTTGAAAGTTATGTGATAACGTAGCTAGTTTTAAAAAAGTAGGTGGGGACTACAGGAAAAAATCCTTATGCAAGACCAAGTTTGTGTGTAAGTTACAGTGCTAAGGTCTTATTATTCAGCACTTTTTAATTTTAAAATATATTTTCGTCACTTTCAGTGAAACATAGTGTTTTCTTCTTAAGACAGATAATGAGAGGCTATTCGCACAGCACCTGCAGAATAAACTCCTTCCCGATCACACTTACGGTGTAATATCTGGTGGAGATCCATTAAGTATCCCTGATCTTACATGGGAGCAGCTTAAACAGTTTCATGCCACACATTATCATCCAAGCAATTCCAGGTATCTGAAATCTGTGACCAACTTTCTGGAGTATATGAACACAATGATAACTTACTGCATTTCTGTGGGGGAAAAACAGAGATACTTACAGTATTTCCATACATGTGGCCAGCAATGTAGATGACCTGTACTTACCACCAGCATGCATACCGTCAAATCAAGGAAGCTGTTTTGGTGAGAGAAGCACAGGGGAAACTGGAAGCAGGGGCTACTGAAAGAGCTGAGTGATGGAAGAGTTTCTACAGTACATGTGCCCGCTTGATTATAAGGATTTGGGGGGTTTTAGTGTTGTCTTTTATTCTTGTTTGTTTACAGATTATTCATCATGAACTCACACAGGTGAGAGCAATGGAACATACAAGTGTTTAGCAGTAACATCGGGAAGATACGATAAAAGTAGTGGAAATGAGTCAAGGGGTTCCTGTCCTCCTCCAAGTCAGTCCAGAGTAAAGTTCCAAAAAACAGTTACAAATTATTGGGTCTTCAGTTGCTCCTTAGTCACATATTGCTGTATTGGATTCTAAATAACGGATATCTCTTTCAGTCAGATATTAGCCCTGTTAGTACTGATAAGGACTTTAAGGTGAAAGTCAAATTCAAAGATGATATGAAGGGAAATATGCAGTATTACTGTTTCTTCTGCACCAATTCTGTGGTCAATCTGATTAGCTCATTGATGGGAAATCAGCTTTTATCACGATGGTGACATCACCATCCTTTGTTTTTCTCATCATCCTAAGTATTGTATCTGAGGTTACATTTTAATCAAGGAATATCGTTTACCTAAGAGTTGCCTCATGCTCGTGTTTAAGCCACTGGAAATCAGCAATGTTTCTGGTAGGTATGGATATCTACTTTGGTGGACTGACCTGTAAAGCTCAGTATATTTTATAGATGAGTTGAGACTTGGGTCATTGTGTGGCCTACATTATACGTGAGGATCATAAGAATCTTATTTGTCTTCTCAAACTCGGATTCTGACTTCAAGTGCTATTTTTTTCCTTAGAATGTTGTATAATGCTGCAACAAACTGAATTATAGTTTTTAGTTTACTTCAAAGCATAAAACAGGAGATGAAAAATGAAGTAGAACTTTATTTCAAATACCCCTTAAATATTTCTGTGAATTTTATGTATGTGTAAACTGTGGTAGGTTTTGAATCTAGGGGCTTATGAAACATGTTGACTTCTAGATGTAGGTAAATTACTGGAAGTGACATGATGTTCGGAGTATAAAAAAGCTGTTACTGCAAGTTTCACATAACTAAAATCTAAAGCTCAAAATTTAAAAACTCACAATCTAAAACAAGTTTCCAACTTTCTTTTAAAATACAGGTTTTTCACTTACGGTAATTTTCCACTGGAGCAACATTTGAAACAAATTCATGAGGAAGCACTGGTAAAATTTCAAAGAATTGAATCGAAAACTGACATCCCAAAACAAAAACTCTGGGAAAATCCTGTAAGTAAAAGAATATACAAAAACAAACAAAAAAAAAAAAACAGTGCACATCCAATCTTGCAATTGCAGTAACTAAGTATAGCAGGTTCTATTATTTTAGTCCACCCTGCTGGGATTATTTTGTTTGTTTAGATGTGTATTTGTGTGTAAATGATGTGATTTGTGTGTGCGTGTGTTTTTGTGTTTATTTGTTTTTGTTTTTGTTAAAGGTAGGGGGTGAAAAACTATTATTTTGAGTTTCACTGTTATAATGATTGCATGCAGTCATTTTTTTCTTTTTTTTTTTTTTTCCTTCTCTCTCCGTACTTTCAATTTTCAAGTCCGTTAGCATTTGCAGAACTGAAGCATTGTAAAGCATCTAGAACTACTGATAGAAACGTTGATTATCAGGAGGTACCAGTTTTATTAGTGTCAGGAAGCGTACCTAAACTTTTAGACGTTGGTGTCACAGAATCACGGAATCGTTTAGGTTGGAAGGGACCTCTGGAGATCATCTAGTCCAACCTCCCTGCTCAAGCAGGGTTCTCAGGATCACATCCAGACGGACTTTGAACATCTCCAGCAAAGGAGACTCCGCTACATCTCTGGGCAAAATACCTTTTCTGAGGGTTTTTTTAGGGTGGGGGGTTATGGAATTTTTTTCTTTTTTCTTTTCCTCCCTGGCTTGTTGAGAATCTTAAGCTTTTCTTTTAAATCCAATTCTGAATGTACATTAAGGCAGACTTTCTTAATTTTCTCCTCTGGTAGAAATGGTAATAGCATCTTTGAAGAGATACTGAGTAAATATGCTGTGTTTGTGAATTTAGTCACGAGTATTGAATTTACTCATGAGTATCTGTAAAATTCTTTGAAATCTTTGGAAGGAAGATGGTTTTTTGTTATTTGTAACTTCTGCTTTGAATTTAGTCTACAATCATATGTGTTTATTACTCATTACAGAGAGAACACTATATAACATGTGGCTTAGACTCATTTGGTGGGGATCCTTCCAAGCAGACTACTGTCAGTGTCAGCTACCTGTTGTCAGAGTAAGTGTATCAAAATGAAATTCTGAACCAAAAACTCATGTTAGAACTTTAAGGGAGGGGTGGATCTTGTAATTAAAAGAAGAAATCCCTTTTCACAAACATTGTCTTTGGGTTAAATAATGCCATGGGACGACTAGAAGAATCCTCCTTGTAGTAAATGAAAATGTAAGTACTAAGTGGAATTTTTCCTATCTTTCTTTAGCGGATAGAAGTAAGGAAAAGTGCCGCTGTCTTACAGAAATATTCAGTGAATATGCTTTTGGCTCCATGTCTTTTGATTGGCTGCCTTGTGCAAGCTGTTCTGTTTGACTACTGATTTCATCTACCCTTGGAGCCTAATTTGACTTGCAGATCTTTATTGCTAATTATAATGAATGAAAGACCAAGAACTCCCTTAGTTCCCAGAGTTTGAGGGCAGTGTGCGTAGCTGGCAATTATTTCTCCCTTACCTATCCTGAATTCTTTTACAGAAGTAGTTCTGAAAAGAATCCGGGGATAGTGGGCATCACATATTCATAGCTTAATGCTGTATGAACGTAAGACTATAACACCTATTAATTCTTCTTCAGTATTACAGATACTTTTGAAACCTTTACACTAAGCCTGTTGTCCTCCCTGTTGGTTGATGGGCCCAATTCTCCTTTCTATAAAGCCTTAATTGAGTCCGGTGTTGGTACAGACTTTTCTCCTGATGCTGGGTAAGTGTTACAATTAAACTTCCATCACTGTAAGCAATATTACAAAAGTTTAATTTAGAAAAAAGTTATGAACCGATAACAAATCGGGAAAAGTCATCCCTTATACAAACAACTAGTGCTGAAAGACTCTTACTGTAATTTTAAAATATCTTGGAGTTTGTGCTGATGAACTATAAAACATCTTCAAGCGTGCCTTTTGGCTTGTCAAAAGATGTGATGGAAATTGTATTTGGTTAGATTAAGTTGTATCGTTTAATGCTTATCAACAAGTAAAGTATGTAGTTAAGAACGTGATACACCTTCAGTATCCTAATTTACTTGGGTGAGGGGTTCATCTTGTGTGTTTTATAGTCACTCCAGAAGAGCTGGCAGGCTAGCTTTCAGATTCTTCTATTTACTGTGTTACTTTTGCTTTTTTTTTTTTCTTTTTTTTTCTTTTTTTTGCTTTAATCCTGTGATTTAAGAGGAGATAGGTTTGGCACAAATGTTTTGTATGGTTAGGTGCCATCGGCTTGCCATAGCCTCAATATAAAAGCATCTGCCTGCATTTACTTATTCAAACTGTAGCTTGTACCACTAGTCTTCTGAGCTATCTCTGCATAGCAGACTGGGTGGGATTGTTCTCACCTAATTATGGGCATCCGTATGGCAGATGCTGTTGTCTGAACTGCTCATCATAGGTTCCCTTTGTTGTCAGCAGAGAGAAAGGCATTTTTAGAGCATGATTCACGTGACTGATTTAGACTTTGGGATGACAAAGTCATGCTTCTGTCTCCACTGACTAGCTCAGATGTTTGTGTGGGATACCTAAACATGCTCATCTAGTGCTGTTTTAATGCCCTAAAGCCAGTACTCTGCCTGGCTTGAACTGTCACTATGTGAAGGCATGGGTGTTCTGTGAGTCCTGTGTCATGCAGGCCTCTGCTGTGCAGAAATTTTGAGTGTCACAGGGCCTGGCGCTAGATACCTCTATTTAGACACTGAAGGAGCGATTCAGTGTCTGTGTGTTTTCAGCTAAACCCTTTTTACTGTAACTGTATTAATCTGGTGTTGAACCATAGAGCTGTGTTGCTTTTGGCGTGCCTTAGTCGCTGTGCTGACAAATCAAATCTAGAAGAATAGCCTAGGGATCCATATGCCAGTTTTTTTACACTCATGTCTGCCATTGAATTCCTTCTGTGGTCTTTAAACACAGAACGGTGGCTTTTAGAGTTGACGAACACCTATTGCTTTCCACTTTGCCTTCGGGTTCAAACTGCTAAGTGTTTGCTATTTCTGCAAGGGAGAATTTTTGTCTCTAAATCTGTATTCTTACAGTTCACTGTGCCTAACAGCTTGACTTTTCATGTTTCCATAGTTTTCTTTTCTTTTCTTTTCTTTTTTTTTAAAACGAGTATTGACTAACTGCAGCAAATGCGGAACGCTTCAGATCCACCACTTGCAACAGTCTTACTGTAAAAGGACTAATTTGAAGTACTGTTCCACTCACTAGCCTAAGTAGAATGTATGTGTTTGGCTTTACAGCCAGCTTAAATTTTCGCCTTAACTTAAAGAGACTTTTTTTTAAACCTGAAAATTAGAGATGAGTTGGAAAACGAACAAAAAAGACACAGCTTTGATTCTGTAACTTATTTTTTCCTTCTCTGATATCAGCTATGCCATATGCTTTCTTAACGGTATGCTACTACTACTGAAACTGAGCAAAAAATGATTTAAATTCCACTTCTGGCCTCTTTGGTATTTTTTTTTTTTTTTTCTTTCTTCCTATCTAGCTTTTAAAATCATGTGTGTATGTATGTCGAGATGATGCTTTTATTTATTTATTTACTTATTTTTCCTCTCCTCTTCTGCCTTTGCTGGCAGGCGTAATGCTTAAGTTCTAATACTTGTCATTGAGTTGAATATGTTTTATTCTAGGTTTAATGGCTCAACCAGAGAAACTTATTTCAGTGTGGGTCTCCAGGGTATTGCTGAGAAAGATGTTGCTACTGTCAAGCAGATTATTGCTAAAACAGTTGATGAAGTTATTGCGTGAGTAATGCTAAAATTTGAGAATATTGTAGCCTTTCTTTTCTACCTTAAGAATTTAGTTATATTAAAGAAATTACATTAAAAAAGCATTTTTAAGAGTATTGAATAACGAAACTGCTACAGAACAATAAAAACCTGCTACTTTCTCTGTTGTAGGTTACTCATCAGCGTTAACAGTCAGGCGTTTAATGATATTAGTGCTGTTTCACTAAACGACACAGCATGATAAGCTTATATCAATTTTAATCCACTGTGGAAGATGTTAATGTTCTTATGCTTGCTTTATCAATGCTATAATTCATTTTCACTTAGAGTGATTAGTATTAATAGATACAATTTCCTTCTTTCCTCACCCCTTTCCAAAGGAAAGGATTTGAAGAAGATAGAATTGAAGCTCTGCTTCACAAAATTGAAATCCAGCTGAAGCATCAGTCTACGAGTTTTGGACTTGCCCTGACATCTGTAAGTCTGTGTATGTATGGATGGATGTGGTAGTGTTTCCCACATCTTCCTAAATATAATTTTGTAGGCTTTTCATATATAAACTTTTCACTGAAGGCTTTTTGCTTTGTCATCTCATGTATATCTTTCTTCTTTGTTTTCAGTAGCTTTCTAACTATAACTGCACTTCACGCTGTATGACGTTGTATTAAGCAGTGAGCCATGAACCTTTTTCTGAATAGTAGCTTTGATTTCAGTAAAACTGATGTTTAATTTACTGACGTGTTTCAGAGTAGGATCTGGCAACATGTGCCTGACTTTGGTAGTGAGTACTTTCTAGCATATCTTCGAAAGGTGTGAATACTTCTATATGATGAAATATTTGTGCAATTATTTTCTCTTTCAATTTCTAAGACTCAAAAGTTGATTCAAGTATTAGGACTTAATTCTGGAACAGAATCCTCTTAAGATTCTTACTTTAAAAGCTCACAGGGTCATGCAACTATCCCTGCATAGAAAAGAATTATATTTCGGTTCACTCGCCCGAGGTTATGTTTTAGAGGTAGACCTAGGAAAGAGGGCTGGAAGGGACCTAGTTATGACTAAAATAATGGGTGATGGATGACAGCCTCTATAATTTAAAAACGTGCTCTGGTGAGGATTCTCTAATTTCCATGCTGTATTCTGCTGCTTTGCTACCCTTACCATTTGGAGGACTTTGCTCTGTGTGGTTTAGTTGTTTTAAAGTTTGGATAGGAGAATTCAGTAACTAAATAATCGGCTTTTCTTTGTGCCCTGAAGGTGTCTATTTGTTTCTAAAGTGATTAAAACAGCAGAAGTTATGTTTTAGGATCATGGTCTGTGATAGCTTGCTTAATTTTTTTTCTGTACGACTATATATTTAAAAAAAAACAAAAAAACAGCCTCTCCTTCCCTATGCCAGAGTCTTCTCTTTTCTTCTCCAGTGCTTAATTTTTCAGATAACCTCTTCTGTGTGAAGACCTTAGTGATAATCAGCACTGAGTTGTTAAAATGACACAGTAAAAGCCTCAAATGAGGAGTGACTACTTTTATTTCAAGAGAATTAACTTGAACGTATTCTAAGAAAATTGTGAAAATTCCCTGGTATGTTTTAAAGAACACCAAAAATACTATTACTGAAAAAGTTTGATAGCATTATGATACCTACTTGTAATTAAAGAGATAAGAAAAGATGGTTTGAGCACTTCTCAGGCATCTGTTTTCTATGTGCCTTTAAGGGCTGTTTCTTTCAGATATCTTGGAATTGTTTTGTTTTTTTCACCATTCACGCAAAACAAGTGAGGAGAAGGCTTTAATAGCTAGCCCTGTGATGTGTGCAAAGAACTTTCTTTAGCGTCTCGCAGCTATTCATGTGAGCAGGCTTAATCGTCTCAGACTCTAAATGATCTTTCCAAAAGAGATGCCCTGGGAATGAATATTTCTCGTTATCCAATATCTTCTTTCTCCAGTGTCCCGGCTATATTACGTGCTTAAGTTTCCTAGTTACAAATCACTGACTGACAGAATAACATAAATGAGTAGAACGTAATACTTCTGTACTGCTTTATTTTTACCTCCTTGTCCTTTCTTCCTTCTTTGTTGGGTTGCTAAATGGGTTTACTTTAAATGAGGGAAAGAAAGAATTTTACAGTAGATTTCCAGAATACGGACAGAGACATAAACACCCACAAAAAAGGAGAAAAAAGGCGGGGGGGGAAGTAGTTTGATATAGTAAAATTGGGGGAGGGATGAGGGACAACTGATGATAGGATACTCTAATGTGAACAAATATTTCAGCTTGATTTTCTACAAATCTAATAGAATTTGTAGAATACAAATACTCATTACATGTTTCATATCTTCCATTAGCCTATAAATAGCATCTGTGGTCCAAAACCACCTTATTGCCAGTTATATAAATATATGTAGATTGTCTTGCTTACCTGATTATTCTTACCCGTTCAGTATATAGCATCCTGCTGGAATCAAGATGGGGATCCAGTGGAGCTTCTGAAGATTGCAGATAATGTCTCTCGGTTCAGGCAGTGTCTTAAAGAAAATCCCAGATTTCTTCAGGAAAAAGTTGAAACTTATTTTAAGGTAGGAAAACTTACAGAAAAAGGTCTACAGTAATTATTTTTAAATCATTTTTGAATGTAAAATTAAATTCAAGGCTTATTTTTCATAATTGTGTTATCCATGTAGATGAAGATTGCAGTGCTTTGAATGAAATATACTAATTTTAAATGATTGAAGTGAAAAGTTTTCAAAACTGGAAAAATCAGCTGGTCAGACATTTTGAAACATATTCTAGGTTGTTGATAAAATGCTGATGTTTTACTGAGCCGTGATATCTGATGCTTTAGCTGGAGGAGAGTGTGATTGCTCAGGGTAGCAGAAGCTGCGGGAACTGTGCTTTCTGCAGTGCTTCCAGCTGTTCCCATCCCTTCATCATGTGTAACAGGGAACCTGTGTGGCATGTGTGAGGCTCCTTTCTGAACTTTTTACTTGGGTGTCCTTCACGTGGAAATCGGGAATTAGAAGAGGAGGAAGGGCAAATGGGCTAGGGCATTTTCGCAACAAGAAGCAAAGACATGGCCAGAGAATTACGGATCTAGTTATACGTTCCTTAATGTAGACATAGCAGGTTGTATCTTTTATTCTTTGAGAAGAATTTCGTTATGAGTAAGATTGCTCTGGTGCTTTACCTGTTCATTAAACTGGTGTCTGAATTTTGCCACCAGTGCTTGTTGGTTTCTGTTTATTTTAGTTTCTTCTCCATCCCTTCCACTGGAGTGCTTGAAGATGTAAGAACATTTAAGGTGTTATGACACTAAATAGGGCTGAAGCCCTGTATTAGCTAATGCTAGAAAAAAGTAGCATCCAGTGCAAAAGTGTGTGCTTTTGTATTTTTTTTTTGTTTTTTTGGGGATTGAATTGTAAATGCTGTTTTGAAGGGCCGATCTCTTATAGGTGATTTAAAATTTACCCACTATTTAGTTCTTATATAGTCAAAGGCAACAAAAGACTCCAGCATCAGTTGAACTTTGCTTTCCTAAAGGCATTATTAACAGAAGTAGTAGGCAACTATTAAGCTTTTGGCTTTTATAGTGAAGAAATATAGTGCAGTGTTTTTGAGAATATCCTTAAAAAGGTAATTCTGCTGAGGAGGTTAAGACGAAAACACAACTCTAAATAGAAAGTGATGAGAATAGTTGGATACTCCTATATCAGAAAATTATGTACTGTTGTAATTGTGCCCGGAGTTTAATAAAGCAGAAAGGCTGGAAGCAAGGGAGAGAATGCTGTTTACTCTGTTCGACTACACTTTGCTAATTGTGCATCTCGCTTTTCAACTCGGTAGTCAGTTGGGTTTTTGTAGTCTTTCTGTATAACCACAGGGTGTAGAAACTTTAAAATAGGCAATCCAGTTACATTGCCCCAAATTATTGGCAGTTTCTCTCAGTGACAGATGTTAATGAAACTGTTTTTTTGACTCCGGCTTTGAAATTGTCACTGTTCTTAGCTTCCCAGCATTATAAAAAATGGAAGTTGGTTGAGTCAGTTTGTGATTAAAATTCCCTGGTACAATATAAGCAAAGAAATTTAGCAGCCGTTGTGGCACTTGCATAATGCATGGAGTTCTCCACCAGCAAAACTGGCGTAAAGTGTTTCTGAGCAGGATAAGGCATGCACACTTTACATCATGTGGGATCTCTATGCACTCAAGCTGGGGCAGGTTGAGAGCGTTGTTTAATGAAACCCTCCTGCATTTTACCACATTCCCTATCTTAGAGGATTATCCAGATATGACTTCTGGCATGCTGCTCTGTAGCCTTATATGCAATTGTTTAACTTCGATTTAATCAAGCTAATGAGTACTGTGTTCTGTTAAGGGATTCTAACTCTACTAAAATTTCACTGAAGGTTGTTCATGTTTCTTGTTGTGGCTAGCTGCCTTCCTCCCCTACCCTGGCGGAAGACTGTTCTGTATTAATTTAAGAGTTTAAGTTGCTCTTTGGATAACATGCAAGGCAAGTGTATGGACTGTTTTTATCTACTTGATGAAGCAATAATTCCAGGAGAAGGAGAAAGTAGCTCTCAAAATGAATAATGGGTTATTTTGGGATATATTTCTGTAGGAGAATCCACACAGATTGACTCTGTCGATGAGTCCAGAGGAAGCTTACTATGACGAACAAGCGAAAATGGAAGCAGAAAAACTGAAACAGAAGATCAGTGGTCTTTCTGGAGAAGAGAAAAAACAAATATTTGAAAAAGGTTGACGTCCTTTTTTTACTTTTAATTTGGATAACTTTTTAAAACTTCAGCCAGTTGTTTAGCTGGTGAGCTATAGAATATTTTGTATTCTTTGATATATGAGGCACTTTCCAGCGTTTGTTCTGAAAGGCATGAGTTTTGTCGTTGATGTTTAAATTTGTGTATATGTGTCACGGGGTTATACAGTGTAGTGTTTGCACTAAAATGTAATTGGTGTGTTCCATTAGTTTAAACACTCAAAAATAGAATGATTGAAGTTTCCAGTGGGGCAGAATAAAGGGAAATTGTTTTAAAACATTAATCTGCTTATTCTTTCCTCTCTTAACTTGTGCTAAGTGCAAGATGTACACCATCCGCCATAAAGCTGTGTATTTTTGAGCATATGGGAAGGTCTGCTCTGTGCTGCTGGATTACTTACACTTTGTGATTGTTATACTCTCCACTTAAAAAGCAAACTACAGAACAATGTTCTTTGCGACTTATTCTGATCAGTAATTTTAAACTTGGAAACCCTGAGCACTCGTGTCAATTTGGGAAAACAGTGATCTGGTTGCAGAAAGATTGCAAGTGAAGTATTCACATAAATATTTATAGCGAAGTAGAATTAATATACTGAAGCTATAGTATTGTGGGGAGGGGAATTTTTCAGGTGAAGTCTTTTACTTAAAAAGAGTTTGAGAGCTCTTAGAGGCAACCAACCAGGATCCAACAGAGGCAGAAATGTAAAATTAAATAAAAGATTTAACCGCATCAGTGTACTGAGAGCGCTTGAGTAAGGACTATGGTAAATGGGTTAGAAGGAGGCTTCTTACCTGGTAGTTCTGTGGCTTTTGTGTACTGCTCACAAGAGCTGGGTAACACATCAGGCTGGCAGATAGCATTTCTTCAGGGTCTAAATCGCGTGTTACTGTAAAAAGGATGTTAAAGGGAGGATAGAGAGAAAACTTGGAACGATAATATGTTTTGTTTGCTGGTGTGGCATGATAATCTGCAGAGTTTTTTTCAATACGTTGCTTGAAAGAACTGTTGAAGACAAATGCTAAATTTTAACCTCTTGTGGTTTTCTGATCTGTGTCGCCTCAGTACGTTTTGACAGCACTTTCACTAAAAGCTAAATATGTACAAGCGCTCTGCTTTCCTTATTAGGTTTGGAATTGATTGCTCTTCAGAGCAAGCCTGAGGATACCTCTTGTCTCCCAGCTTTAAAGGTGTCTGACATTGAGCCGAAAATCCCATTCACTGTGCTGGAGACAACACTTGCAGGTTGGTGAAACCAGTACGTCTCCCTGAAGGGAACAGCACTGTTGGATTGTTATCTACTTATTTGTCCAAATTTTGCTCTTTTTAGCAGACTGTGGCATAGTGTATATGCATGCTAAGTTACAAATAAACACACTGAGGCAGATCAGTAAACAGTGAAGGAAAGTGTCTGTGGGAAAGCAAAACTTTCATTATGGACTTGGCAGTAATTTTGGCCTGAGCTGATTGTTTTTGCATATTTGTCAAAGTTGAGGGTGCTCTGACAAGCTAAATGCAATACCCAAAATGTATCTGTGTTGCACTGTGCGTCACCTGGAAGCCCTGATCACCTAGCTCCCTTCGTTGTTCTCAAAGTTAGCCTGATAAAGACAAGCCAGCTTCCGGTTTCTAAAGCCATCTTTTATTGGGCTTTAGAATTATAGATTGGAGTAAAATAATGTTTTAAACACACCCGGAATCCTTTGGGCAAGATTAAATAAAAAGATCGAAAAGTGAAACCGTGCTCAGCTTACTGTCCTTGGTGATGATCCTTTTCTTCTAGTCCACCACCTCTGCAGTGTAGGGTTTGCTGTGGATCTGTAGGCACTTCTTGCCGTCACCTCTGAGGGGCGATGTGGGGCTGTTCTCAGCTGCAGACCGGCCACCTGCTCTTCGCAGGAGCCTTATAGTAGCCAAGCTCCCTAACTCCTGCTTTCTCACTGCCTGGCATGCCCTGCAGCCAGAGCAGTCTCTCAAGTGGTATGCTCAGTCGCTCTTGAGCAATCTGTAGACCTTCTAAAGACTTCATCTTTATCTGGGATGCAGCACACTTGGCTGCTCAGGCAGGGTGCTTTTGTTATTCCTGGCCGTGTCCGTATGTGTTTTAACAGAATGTTGTAATACAGGAGCTGGGAAAAATAATCTGGCATCCATGAAAACTTTAGTGAAATTCTCCTTGCTTTACCAATGACCGTTTTCTGGATTGATGGGGAACAAGAAATTGTAGATCTCAGTTTTGTTAAAGTTCTGGCAAAATCTTGCAGACAGCATTGTTCTGAGAGATACTTTAAGGTAGATAAGACCCTTTAAGGTAGATTACGATACTGTAAGATATTTTAAAGTAGATAAGATAACGAACACTTTTCTGCAAAGGTTGCCAGCAAGTCTCGAGTACTGTATAATTTTGATGCTAAAATGACCTGTTTCTGTGAACATCGTAGTATCCTATATTAGAACAGGATGTACAGTGCAGGAATCTGCTTTTCTCAACTATGAGGTGAAGAAGGAGAAAAAATAAGACAAACTTCGACAGCTGTTCAAAAACAAATTACCATTTCATTATTTGAATAGTACCTCTTTAAAGTCTAAAATCTGTTCTCAATCAACAGAATTTTCTCGTTAAAACTGTCCAGTTATCCATTATTTTGCCATGGACAAAAAACAAACAAAAAACCCCTTCAGTGCAGTGCTCAGTACAATATCCAGAGTTTAATCGTGAAGTGGCGTTAAAATGCCCACAAAAACAACTCTCATATGAAGATCTTTTGAGGAATGATTTTGCTTTTATGTGCTTCTAATAGGAAACTGTTGTTTATTCTTTTGCTTATTTGTTTATTTTTATTTGTAGCTGATGAAATTCCTGTCCAGTACTGTGCTCAGCCAACCAACGGGGTGGTGTATTTCAGAGCCGTTTCCAGCTTAAACACACTTCCAGAGGAGCTCAAACCATATGTGCCGCTTTTCTGCAATGTCATTACAAAGTGAGAGGCTTACTTTGCTAGAGGCTGCAGCAGTAGCACGTAATGCAGCTTACTGAAATAATATCGTTGGGGAATCTTGTAGGGGACTATCGCTTCTAGTGATTTCAGCAACTCTTTTTATTACAGAAAGGGAATGGTGAAGACTCAGTGTCCTGTAGATCTGGTGAAACAACACTTCTTCCTGCTTGCCCCCTTTGGCTGCCCAGCTCCTTTCACTTTCCCCTTTGCTCTCCACATTGCCTTGTTCCCATGTGTCAAAACGTATATCCCCCAAATAGATTGAGAAATTGGTTTGAATCAAAAATAACATGGCAGAAATTAAAGGTTTTTTTCACTGGGATTGGTCTCTGGTTGGATTTCACCGCGTGGTCACAGAAACGGCAGTCCCATCATAGGGGCCATAGGGAAGAACAAGTGACTGAGGCCAAGAGAAAAGTGAATCTGTTCTTTTTGGTGGTGGTAATAGCTTTAATAGTAATCGTGTTATTACTCTAGTGCCACACAGATGTACAGGTAGCAAGCCTGTACATAACGTATGCTTTCTAATATGCCATTTTGAATTAACAATGAATTTTAATTGTATAGCTTTATCTATTTCCTGTATTTCTTCTTTTTATAAATTGTGAAGTCTTGTATTTTCTTGATAACGTGCCGAATTATTTAGCTGTTAAATTAATACTGGCCTAAACAATTTCCTGTGCAAACGCTGCATGGGTCCTGGTCTTGCCATACACTGAAAAAGAAAATAAAGCTCTAGTTATTTTTCACAGGATGGGATGTGGAGCCCTTGATTACAGGGAACAAGCCCAGAAAATAGAGCTAAAAACAGGTGGGATGTCTGTCAGCCCACATATCATTCCAGATGATTCACACCTGGATGTGTATGAACAGGTAAATTAATCATAAAATTCATGCTGTTGCACTGCAATGGCAGCTTTGTAATTAAGGGTCAGTCACAGCTTCCAGGTAGAGGGTCAGATAATGTGCATTGAAAACTTAGTGTATGAAAGGGGTCAAGTTTTTTTGTGGAAAAATACAGAATTGACAATTGCAGTAACTTAATGCTTGATTTTGAAGGGAGCAATTCACATGGTTATCCATTTTAAGGTAATATTTTACTGGCATCTGTTACCATAGCTTTGAGAACTGCAAAAAACTTGGGGAAAAAAAGGGGACGGGACAGAATAACATACAGTGTTATACATAGAGATTGCATATTGTAACTATAAATGTGATTCCGAAACATTCAATGTTTGTAAGATTGTTAGATCTAAATAGTGGCCAGAACAGTTCTAGCAATCTCTCTTAAGACTTTTTTTCTTTTTTTTTTTTCCTAACTTGCTGGGGTCTACTACTGCTGTGATTTGTTCCCTGTGGAACCTGGAATTGGGTTAAAGGGGGACTCCTTTGCAAAAGGTCTGCGTCCCCAGAGCAGTTTCATTTATCCTTTATGAAAAGTAAGGAGGACTGTTTCTGGGCTGACGCTAACACTTGGGAAGGAGGAATTGGCAAGCTTTGTTTGTGTGATGCTCAACTATATTTCATGTCTGCTGTGATGTCAGTGGCACAGCCTGCGTTAAAGTGGTTTTGTGATGTGTAGCATTAGGTTGGCACCACAGCATCACTTTCATAACAAGTTATTGTACATATCTCAGGGCATTGCTTTGGTTGTCTTGTCTGTGAAGGAGTTTTTTGTGTGTTTTGTTTTTTCTTTAGGGTGTTCTCTTTTCATCTCTGTGCTTGGACAGAAATCTGCCAGACATGATGCATTTATGGAGTGAAATATTTAACAAGTACAGTACATCATGTTTCTTTGATTTTTGTGTATATGTCTTGGGACTCTATTTTTCCTTCTCCCTCACCTGTTCACCCCTTCTTAGAGATCCTACTTTGAGGATTTTTTTTTTTTTTGTATAACTATCTTTGAGTGGCTCCCCGTTTCTAAACCTGAATATTCTATCCTTTGCATGACTATGTAATGAATTAAGTGGAGAATTGACTGTCTGAAGCTGTTTATAGAATTTGTGTGCTTTTGTATGAGACCTGGGGAAATTTGTTATTCTCTACGTTACTAAGAATCTGTTCTACAGCAATAAATGAATTATTTCTGCTCCTTTTCAGCCCCCGCTTTGAGGAGGAAGAACATTTTAGAGTACTGGTTAGGAAGACTGCCCAGGAGCTGTCAAATGGAATTCCTGATTGTGGGCATTTATATGCGTCGATTAGAGCTAGCAAAAATCTTACACCTTCTGGAGAACTACAAGAAATGTTCAGTGGGATGGATCAGGTAAAAAGTAAATGACATCTTTTAAGTGAGGCCCAAATCATCCACTTTGGAGTTACTGTCCTCATTTTTGCTGATTTTTATCTAAATGGCTTCATCTTTGTTTTTCCTGCATTCCCATTGCACACAGGTGAAACTGATGAAGAGAATAGCAGAGATGTCTGATACTAAACCAGTACTACGCAAACTACCACGCATTAAGAAGTATTTATTAAATAGTGATAACATCAGGTAAGTTCCCGATAAATAGAAAAGGGACGTTTTAGTTAGAGAGGCCTTGGCCTGTGAACGGGCATTTTTCAGTGTGCTTCCTCGAGTCTTGTGAAATGGGAGACAATGATCTGTGGAACAACTGCCAAACGTTATTAGTTCACATTCTCCTTGCTTAAGAAGTTGGTGGTAGCTATGGTTTGTTTGTTTGATTTTTGACAAGTATAAATACCAGTGGCTGATTTCAGATGTAGCTGTTGTACTAAAAGCTCACAGATGGCCTGTGGAATTTTGCAGAAATATTCCATCAGTGCTCTGGCTCCCCCCCCCCCCCCCCCCCATCCCCTGCCTTAAGGGGGTCCAAGAGAGAGATACTGTTGTAAAGCAATTGAGTGTAGTTTGTTTAGATTTTTTTTTTTTGCTCTTGAAAAGAAAATAGTAATATTCTGAAGTTTACTTTATGCGTATATTGGAAAAAGTAAGAGGATGATTTAGTATCAGACACATTAGTTCCCGAAATAGTTTTATTTATAGTGAAGCAAGTTAAGTTATAAGGTATTGTTTTCAAAGAATAAAATGATGCAATAAAGTTATGAATAAAATTGTTCAAATATCTGTACTGTTCAAAGCCCTGGTAGGTCTGCCTACAAGGACATTTATAGTTTTTAACAAGCGATTTATCTGCCCAGGACAGGACTGTATGGTTGACAGTTACTGCTAAAGTTTAGGTCTGATGCTACTCTGGAGCAAGCAGAAGAAAATCAAATGGACTGCGCTGTGTGGTCTTTTTTTATTTTTGTTTTTTTTTCACATCCGATACTGGACTGAGAGAATTTTCCTGCTTTATTCATTAGTTATGGTTATCAGTGACCATAGATCTGACACTTGGATGGTTTAATAGAAAGTATTTGGAAAGGCAAAGTGGTATAAATTATAATGGTCTGTCCCAAAACACAAACCTATTGAAAAATTCAATATTTATTTTTAACAGATGTTCGGTGAATGCTGCACCTCAACAAATATCAGAAGCATCTAAAGAAGTAGAGAAATTCATAAAAGGCATAACTAAAAGTAAAAAAGAGAGAAAACCTGTCCGTCCCCATGTGATTGAGGTAGGAAATCATTTCATTTGTGACTCGTGTGATAAATAAAGTTGCATTTGATCTTACTGTTGTGTAAAGACCACTGTGCAATTAGGAGAAAACTCATTTACATTCAAACACTTCATCCATGCAAAGATATTGGAAGAAATTTGCAAAACTCAGTTCTATAATAAGGTGCTATATCTTTTGCCCTAGAGGCTTCTTTCGTCCAATAAAATAGACAACAAGGACACTGTAGATCAGCTGTGAAGCCCTACCTTGAGGAAACTGCTTTTGCCTGGGTTGGGGAAAAGGAAATTCTGCCTTTTTCTGTTGCATACACCTATAATTTCTTCATTAGCTAAGTTTTCCTTGAGATGTTGGCCAAAGAGAAATAGCGCGTAATGTAGTTTTCCTCAGTTGTACAGGATTTGTTAAAGCATGTTTTAACGCGAGGGTTGTGTCTCTTGTAGAAATCTTCAGAAGTCAAGCCTGTCGGATGCGAAATGCTTAATTCTTTGCAGATCACAAGGAAACTAATTAATGTAAGTATAGGTTGGGGATATTAATATTACTGGGCTGTTATTGATGTCGTTAATCCATCTGCAGCTATTGCAGATTCTCTGTTTAGAAGCACTCCACTGAAATATAATGTACTTTGTAGTTCTGCACTTTTACTGAATTGTTTCTCAAAACTATCCATCAAACTTCATCCTTCTCTGGGGTATTTTGGTTATCTTCCCTCCAATTCTGGCTTGAAGATCATTTACCTAACTTCGCATCCATGCATGCAGACAAATACACACTTAACGCTGAATACACACTTAACGCTGTCTCTTGTAAGTGATGCTTATTTTATTTTTATCCTGGTTTCCTCCAGAACTACACTTGTGTAGTGCCATTCCCAGTTCACCCCCTCCTTTCCTTCCCTTCTTCCCTACATTGTTTTGAATTTTAATGACATCTGTCAGGAAAGCAGCAGTGATGATTAAATTCTGTGAAAATTTGTATTTGGCTACCGGGGAGTAATGCAGTTTAGTGTACCCCAAGCTCCCCACTGAGAAAAAAAGAAGGGAGAGCTCAGCCCAAGATTTTGCTTGCTGATTAGTCATGCATATGCTACTGTCCCTGGCCCAACCAGCCAGAGATGTCAGGAGCTGGGGGCTGGGGAGCGTGTCTCTGAAATTAGGAAAGAGCTTGGGAGTGTTGAGATGGGAGTCATAAAAGATTTTAGAGGAGTCTAAGGCTCTGCTCGCGCTTAAGCAAGAAAATGCAAGCGTGTGTGTGAGAGAGACAGAGATAAACACAGTGAGGTGAGGTGCTGCAGGGGCCTGCAGTATATTGCAGGAGATGTTTGGACTGAAATTCATTCAGCTACTGTTAATAAAACAAGTCCTATATTTTTGGGGGGGCTTCAGTTTCTGAATTTGATTTTGGTTGAATTGAACCAGTGGACTCGATTATGATGTGGTGACCACATACTTACGTGGGTGTGGAAACGGGGATTTAGGAACACTCAGTCCATTCAAAATAAAGATATTGCAAGAGAATCTCTTTGTCTGGTAATAGCATAGAACCGTACAATTGAGAAGCTGGTGTACGAGGATGGGTAGCTGATGTGCGGTATCCATGAACTTCAATTTCCCGAGACAATTATATGTTCATATTTGATTTATACAAGATTACCAATATGGGCACATGCTAAATACCACTGGTTGCAATACCGATCAAGTGGCAGCTTAAGGATTTATTTCCTTTGTGTCTATACGGTTGGCATGATTTCATAGTTCTCAAAAAAGCCAAAGTTATCAAATGGACAAATTATCTCATCTCTGCTAACCGTGGCAATAATGCACATTTCTCTTAGGATCCTACTTTCAAACCATGCCAGATGAAGACCCATTTTGTACTTCCCTTCCCAGTCAACTATATTGGGGAATGCGTTCGAACAGTTCCCTACACAGCTGCAGACTATGCAAGGTAGGAAACAGAATCGGCAGGCGACTACTATCTACGTTGTATAGTACAACACAAAATTGGAAGTCATAGGCTAAACACTGAAAATGGTGTGTCAGTAGAAAATACTTTGCACTGTATTTGCAAAGAATTTGTCACAGAGCAATCTTTGCATGGCTAGGTCTAGAAATGTACTTTTTTTAGTAAATGTTGCAACTAAGTAACTAGGGTTTACTATCCCCTGGCTTCCAAGTAACAGCTTGTCTGGTCAGAGAGAGGTGAATAGGCAATGCTATTGCGTGGAATAAGTTTAGGAGGCTGATTTTGTATTTTGTTGAGAAAAGTGAAATAAATGTAAATAAGAAATGTTCCAAAGCAGTGCTGTTCTTATAATGATGTTACGTTATTCAACTATTATTAAATGTTGTGCTGTTATCATTATTACTGTAGAATACAGGAAGGAATGCATTTTGAATGGGGATCTTCACAAACGGTAGAGGAAGTTGAGAATACTACTGCCGTCCAATTCATTTAACAGCTTTGCTATTGATATTTTTGTCATTGCAGCCTTCGAATTCTTGCACGGTTGATGACAGCTAAATTTCTGCATAGAGAAATCAGAGAGAAAGGAGGGGCTTATGGTGGAGGTGCTAAACTCAGTCACAATGGCATATTCACTTTCTACTCGTACAGGTAAAAATAGGTTTTGTTCCCTATTCATGTCTGAAGGGACCAGACTGTGTCCCAATTCCGGGCTCCCCAGTACAAGAGAGACATGGCACTACTGGAGAGAGTCCAGCGGAGGGCTACAAAGATGATGAGGGGACGGGAGCATCTCTCCCGTGAGGAAAGGCTGAGGGAGCTGGGCCTGTTGAGCCTGGAGAAGAGAAGACTGAGAGGCGATCTCATCAACGTGTACAAGTATCTGAAGGGGGGGTGTCGAGAGGATGGGGCCAGCCTCTTCTTCGTGGTGCCCAGCGACAGGACAAGAGGCAACGGGCACAAACTGAACCACAGGAAGTTCCATCTGAACCTGAGAAAAAACTTCTTCACTGTGAGGGTGACAGAGCACTGGCACAGGTTGCCCAGAGAGGCTGTGGAGTCTCCTTTGCCAGAGATATTCAAAATCCGCCTGGATGTGATGCTGGCAAATCTGTTCTAGAGGACCCTGCTTGAGCAGGGAGGTTGGACTAGATGATCTCCAGAGGTCCCTTCCAACCTCAACCATTCTGTGATTCTGTGTGACCACTGACTGCACTTACATATGTATATCTTTTTGCTTAGTTGTGGCTTTCTTTCAAGAATAGGTGAAATAAAAAGAAGAATGTTGAACCACAAAAAATGTTTCAGTGCTGATGGTACTGAGATTAATTGCTTAGGGTATGTCATTTTTGTTAATAAACCCCTTCTTGCTTCCTCTGTTTTCTACCCTTAGAAAAGCCTAACTTTGGTGTTATCTATGCTGGTGGCAACCATTGTGCCTCTGATTAGATTTTTACTGGCTCAGTACCAGATTTATGCAAGACTGGCTTTCACTTGCTTCTTCCTGGGTTGAAGAGGCCCTACCAAAAAAAAAAAAAAAACAAAAACAAAAACACACCTCTCTTTTTTTGTCTCCCAAGTTGGTCTTCCAAAAGCACTTTGTTACAAAAGCAGATGCTTTCAGGTGAAATTTGAACTGGATCTACTAAAGACTTGCGATAATCTAATCTTACTAAAAGTGTGGTCAGGGTCCTGGCTTAAATCACTTTTCTGGACTAGAGGTAGCCTAGTAGGATTCCTGGCTAAAATTTGAGCAGCTTTGCAGCTCTGTGAAGCTTTAACATGGTATGACTTGTCCTGGTTAGCATTTCGGTAGCTGTCAACCAGTTGTGCCTGTTTTACAGAGACTAAAAAGAGGTGTAGCAGGAAAAGCAACTCGGAGGAAGATATGGTATATCATAAATATTGCTGTTGTTGATATTAATGTAAATTATGATTACTGAGTTGTTGCAACAAATCACATTGTAAACAAGGCTGTTTTACCATCTTTTAAATACCAGTTCTCTTCGTGATACCTTCGAACTACTTTAGGCTATTGAACTTGCTTGCTGCACTTGCGTATCTAAAATTTGAAAAAAGCCTGGTTTATAACACTACTTTGTTCTAAAAAAATCTTATTGTAAACCAATAGGAAGTTTCTTATTTGGTTTTAATTCTCCTGTATACACAGAAAACTCTGAATGAAATGAAATGTGAATAAGAACAAAGGAATTACAGTACCATAAGAAAAAATGGTTAATTTTACTTTCTTTTTTTTCTTCTTTTTAGAGACCCAAATTCTTTAGCCACCTTGAATACATTTGAAAAAGCAATTGAATGGGCCAAGTCTGGAGAATTCACACAACAAGATATTGATGAAGCTAAGCTAGCAGTATTTGCTGCTGTTGATGCACCAGTAGCTCCATCAGACAAAGGTACATTCCCATCAGCTTCCCAGCACGAGTCTGTACATACATGCCTACAGATGTATATGAATATATATATATAGATATATATATAAAATGAATATATATTTTATTTGTTTGTCTAGGCTTAAAAAGAAGAAAATAATTTCATAGTTTGCTAATCTCTATCATCTGTTCTTGACAGATTTAACAAACAATTGCAGTTTCACCAAAAAAAAAAAAAAGTAAATTCCCGAATTCTTATTGGTCCCCAACAAAAATACTACATATGTTCGGTCTTTACTGAAGTGTTGTTACTGCTGCTTGAGGTCAGGGCAATATAGTTAGAAGATGGAGGTAGATGAAATAAATAATTTTAGGCTTGGAAGGGGCATTAAATGTTAGTAAACAAAAAGGAATGTGGGTCTTCTGATTCAAAAAGGTTGAAGAATTATTTTCCTGACATAAAGATACATTTTGACCGTGAATTTCCCTAACCTTTTGTGCATACCATTGTAGGAAAGTTAAAGTATTAAAATTTATGTTTGCAGTGGAGAGTGTTATCTCTTTTAAATAAGTGCTTATGATCACTGGTAGTATATTCCTCTTTCTAGTTCGCTCACACCTTGCTTTGCTTTCCTCACTACTCCCTCCCTCACCCAATTATCAGATAAAAATGTAATCCAAAACTTGCAAAGTTAGAATACATATTTTTTTTCTCTAAAAATTAAGGAATTGCAAGGTTGAAATGAGTATTATTTTAAAATGTACTTGTATTAACACTAGCTTATTAAACAAGAAAACTTTAAAGTGAAGCCGACCTCACTCTTTGTACTGAACTTCGTTTTGACCTGGGCAACAAAAGAAATTGGAAATTATTTCCAGTCAGCTTTAGATGCATATATGAGTAAATGCTTGCATATTGGATGTTAGTATTTATGAGAGAGTAATGACTTCCATTCTTTGATATTTGAGCACACATCTTAACTGGGAAGTTTAATGAAACGTTGAAAAGAAGGGCATTGCTGAAGAGGCCTGGATGTTGTTGCAGAGACATACTTGTCTCTTGATACTACTTTCTTTTTGATCATTAGGGCCTGTATAAGGTCCTGAACAACCGTATCTAACTTGGTAGTTAGCCCTGCTTGGAGCAGGAGATTGGCCTCCAGACACCTTCCCAAGCCATATTTGTTTATATGATTATTTAATTGCATATGTGTTCTCTGGTTATTTACTGACCTACAACTTAATATTAAAATATTGTAGATAAATAGTCCAACCAAAACATTTGTTGATTTCTGTATGTACTACAGCAAAAGGTGATCAAACCTTTACCTTGCGTGTATATTACAACTAAACGCAAATTTGAAGTTTCTTGTTCTAAAGCACAGTGGAAATAGAAACTTCATGAAATCAAGTTTAGTTGAAACTTTGTTAGAAAGTACTGAGACTCTTTAGAATGAATCATTTTTAGGGTCTTTTTTTAGACCAGAATTATGTTTAGATTTTTGACAAAATAAATCACTTTTAAGGAAATGGGGGGGGGGGGGTGTTATTATTTTATTTTTCCTAAATGGGAAAAGAAAGTCTTACTTCCTCAGGAACTAAATTTATTTATTCAGTTCTAGCCTTTGGCACTTGATTTACAGTTCTATTTTGTGAAAAGTCTCAGAACAATAGCCTAATTATAGTCTGCATTCTTCCCTTCCAACACACCTACCTGTCTTGATTTGTCCTCCTGCGTCCACATAGGTGACTGTTGAGATCCCAGTATAACTTTTTTGGTTTTTTTGGTGTGTGTGGTGGTGATGTTGTGTTTTTTTTTTGTTTTTTTTTTTTTTTTAGGAATGGATTATTTCTTATATGGGATTTCAGATGAAATGAAGCAGTCACACAGGGAACAGCTTTTTGCTGTCAACAGTGATAAACTGGTTGATGTATCAAACAAGTAAGTCCTGTGTTTGTTTACTTGAAAAAACTATGTAATGCTTTCGCTATTTGTTTTTGTAACCTAGAAAGAGACATGTTAATTATCAGGTTTACTGCGTTTTAGCAGATATGACTCCCTGCTACATCCTAAATTTACTGGTGACTCTTACTTTTGAATAGACTAGGAAGTGTCCTTTTTTTTTTTTTTCCCCCCTCTCCTTTTGTTTTCTTTTTCACCTTAGCCAAAGAAAGACTACGTTAGACTTCCAGCTCCTGGCACTAGGAGCTGGTTCTTCTAAACTCCTAGTATTTTGTGCTTCTTTGGACTTCTGAACTATTTAGGAATTTCACTACTTAATAATATCTGGCTAAGGAGCTATGTTGTATTGTGATGATTGGGGAGAAAAGAGTGCAAATCCAGCACGTGCTGTAAAAGCAAAAACGTTCACAGAACACATTTGGCAGATACCAAACAGCATGGGAATATTTTTAACATGCATAGAGCGGTTACAGATAACTGAATGCAATAGCTTCTCATTTGTTTCTTCTTGCAGGTATCTTGCAGTTGGAAAGAGCACTCGTGGTCTGGCTATACTTGGCCCAGAAAATACAGATATCACCAAAGATCCCTCGTGGGTCAAACGATAAATTGCTGCTGAACATCCAAGTTCCTATGAAACAAGCTAGTCTCTGTGACTACATAATTACTTTTTAATTAACTTTTAACCCTGGTATGGTCCAACTTAAATGGTCAGACAAGTCAAACAAACCAGTCAAAGCTATCCTTGAAATACCTATGTGAAAACTCTTCCAACCACGTAGTATCTGAGAGCAAGAATAGTCTGCTCTGTTACGGCAAAGGAAAATCTTAATATTTTACTGAAGACTCACTCCTCTGATCACAAATGGAAGCTTTATAAATTAAATATTTTTGTATATGTAAAACTCTAGAGTTTGAAATGGTGTTTGAAATTGTCTGCTGTTGCATATGAAAAGAACTATGAATCTCATACTGAATGGTATTCCTTCTTCTTTGGTATGGTAATTCTAACTTCCTTTGTGTAAGGTACCTACAGGTAGGAGTTTTGTGACAGTACATGTCACATCAAGTCAAATCTGTAGTGGATTACAGTGTCGTGGGCAAGTCACTAATGAATTGGGAGACAGGGTCTATTTTCCCTTTGGGCAATGTTCATAAACTAGTATTTTAATATGACACTGTCTCATAACTTTTTGTCAAACTCTAGTTAACAGATAAGCACAACCAGAAAAGTTTCCTCATGAGAATTTGCTAGCCTGATTTTAATAACTACAGTTCTACTATTTTTCCTAGTTCAGGGCTTTTTTTATATCCTTGAAGCTGAGTCAAAGGAAACACCAAGCAAGGACCAGAATAATGCCTTTTGCATCTGAAGCTATTATAGCTTCTTTTTCCTGAATATAGGTTTTTTTGTTTTTTTTTTCCCTTTTCCCTCATCTCTGTACAAGGAAAGAGGATTCAAACTTACTTAATCTGAAGAAGTGACAAAAGACAGCTTGCCAGCTTGCCTTCCTGCTATACTTCCGCTATGGTTAGGGAAAGAGAAGAGCAGTTGGTATTTTTCTTTTACTGGAGTGTATAGAGACTCCTTCATGAAGCACTATTCTCTGGGTTGTTTGAAAACAGGTGAATACAGCTGACACACAGAAATCAGTCATGATGTTTGCAACAATACTTTATTTCACTTCAGATACATAAACACATCCTGTAACTCAACACAAAGCTAGCCATCTACATTTATTTTTGTGTGTAAGTACTCTGAAACAAAGTGCAGTAGATGAGTAACTTACTTACATAGTGCATAGAACTGTGCTGCACTTACTGTTAAAGGGTAATGTTGGTAAACGGTGCTTATTTATTAGATGCTAGGGTTTATTTCAAACCTAACACAAATACAGGACAAAAATTTGTGTGACATCTGAATGTCTTGGTTCACATAAAGTGCTGGTACAATAACTTAAAAGTTACAAAACAAAGCTGTAACAATTCTAAAGCATTGTTACTCACAATATGTATCTATTACAACTTTATCTAAAATGATCTCTTTAGATGGCTCCAGTTTCTGCTTCTTTTGGGCTGTGCCTAGCAACATGCTCCAACTGGCCTGAATCTGAAACATCATAGCTAGTCTTGTACTTGGCCAGAATTTTCATCAGTGGTCGCAGCTTCAGCCACCATTGCTCCTTAGGAATCCTGTGTCTGTATAAGACATGATGGGAAAAGAGATAAGGTGATTTACTCAGTAGCCGAGACAAATATATTCTGTACCTCATCTGACACTACTACTAATGGTCTTCCTTATCGCTACCTGGGAGAAAAGGGAGAGAAATAAGGATACAAAACAGAAGGAAGGAAGAGATTTTACTGAGAGGTGGTGCTTATAGACAAGAAACCATTGTGGGCACAAAAATGCTGCCCCGCTAAACTGCACTAGAAGTTAGGTAATTCTAGGCATTAGAGCAAAGATGATTATGAGAGTTAGTTACCTAAAAGGATAGGGGACGCTCAAGTCCTAATGAGAGATTTCCAAGTTTAAGGATAACGAAGAGAAAACACAAAGGGAGTTGTTTGAAAAGACAAGTGAACAAAGTGAACCACTGGCTAAACGTAGGCCAGAAGTGCAATAAAGAGTTTGCTAAATGCTGTGTGTCAGCACTACAGAGCAGAGCTTCTTTTGATGTGGTGAAAGGAAGCCTGTGTTGAGGTGTTTAAAATGCAAGCATTACACTTACATGAAGTCTGTTTCATTCTTAAGCTCAGCCACTGGTTGGAAAACAAGGTTGCGTCTGCGTATTCCCAGCAAACAAACTGAGTCATCAGTGTTGGCAAATACTTTTCCTAAAAAGAGCGAATAATTCAGTATCTATTTTGGTCATACTTGCTTGGGTAAATGTCCCATTCAGTTGAAGAGGGAGCTTACAGCAGAATTCTTAATTCTGCTGGTCACTGAATATTTAATATAAACAACAGTAAAACATCTATTAGTACTTTAATAGGGTTAGGACAACTTCACTTTCTTAATTTGATGGTTAAAGAGAGAAAATGCAGCATAATTAATCAATAATAAGACTGAATTTTAACATCCAATTTTAAATTAACTTTCTTTTAGTAAAGTAAATTTTTTTTAACAAAATTTCCCAAAGAAGACAATTTACCTTCTTCTGTCTCCCATGTAGCCACCATGAAACAAAAAGGAAGAACAGATGTAACTATATAACCATGAATTCCTGCATGCATTAAAAACTGCAATTATACTAGCATTTTATAAAAAGAAAAGTGTGATAAGACAACAGCTATACAGAACATCAACCTTGCTTGAGAAGAAATTTTCTTACAGCAAGAAGCACAATAAGACGCTACTGAATAATAAAAACTTAATCAAGATGGAAAGAAGTATGTTGACTAAAACTAATATACTTTTATACATTTATGGAGTTGTACTTAAATACAGTAAATACAGTAGAGTAGGCTTACATGCTGATAGCTAACCAAAGACTAACGAACGAGAGGTAGCACTAAATATTTCAGCACCTTTTCGGTATGTTTCTTTCAGCTTTTTGGAGATCCACTGCATAGCTTTTGCAGAGATTTTTGTCCCAAAGTTTCTATCAAATGGCGAAGGTGCACCACCCTGTGTAAAAATATAACTGTGGGTTACTTTAATTCTCAAACCCTGTATCCGTGTCTTTTCCTTTTATCAGTCACCTTTGATCTTGCCCTGCGTTCTACCTCTTATTTCCCTCTCTGCCACTTAGGAAAAAAAAAAAAAAAAAAGGTGTGCGGGGCGGGGGGGGAATCCCTACAAACCAAGCTAAAATATTTAAAACTTTTTAATTGTTGTCTTGGAATTCTCATTGAATCAATAGGATTTTACACTTAGAGAAACAGAAGGCAGTGTTCTTCCCTTTCTTCCACTTCCCCTGGGTGCTGACTATAAAGCACTGCCTACCTATCACACTGCCATAGGGCAACCTGCTTTCAGCAAAACATAAAACAGGAAATTGTTGAATGAGGTGGTGTCAGAATGAGCGTAAGAAATGTAAGTAAGTGCTGAGTCTGTAATCTAGGAAGTCTGAAATCCATAGCTCTTCTTGCAGCTAGAATGAGGAAGGCTGGAGTGCTGTACATGTAATACTAAGTTGAAGCAACCAGGCTGAGATGTGTTAGACTAGTAACTGCTTCTTTTTTTTTTTTTTTTTTTTTTTTTTAAATCGTAGCTTTCATTCCACGTATTAGAGCAGAGACTTTATATAGCTCTGGGAAAACAAGTGATTAAAAGAAAAAAAAAGCTATATTATATAAAGCATGACTTTTATGTCCTTTTTAATTGTAGCATAGCAGATGGGACTGAAACAGTATGTATGTGAAACAGTTCCACATAGTTCCAAACAAAAGACTATTGGCTCAAGGCTGGTCTTGACCTTTAAAATAGCTTAATTTGAAACAGAAAGTTTGGTAACTTTGTGTTGAATGATCTAAAAATAAACAAGAATAAGTGGAATATACACTGAATGCAAAATGACTTTCACTCTTAGCACTTGAGAAATTTGGTTCAACACGTACTCCTGACTCCCCCTCAATCTTAGTTGTTAATGTAACCAAATCAGACATTGACTACTTGCCCACTAACAAGCAGTACAGTGAGATAAATAGAGGGAGAATACAATGACCACAAGGAGTAGCTTTTAGAAGGGCAAAGATGATCACAGCGAGAATAAGAAGCTAACTCCTGTCTCTTCTACCAGAGCAATCCAAATGCATGTATTTTATTAACTAGATTTAATCTCTTCCAGCATTCAGAAGCTAGATACATTACTGATGGTCAGCTAGGTGTGTTCTATAAGTGGATTATAATAAAATAGCGGTAGTATTTATTTTTAAGGTCTCATTGTTCGTTAATATATAGAAGGGGAGGAATAAAAATGAAAATCATGAATAATACAGGATTTTTTTTCTTGTTATTTTTGATAAGGAACTGCAATAAAATTTAATGCTTACAAACACTTTTGAGTTACCTACAAACAAAAAGCCACATACTTATCTCTTTTTTCATCAGACTTGCTTGAAATTCTTGAAAAGTATGTGCTCTTTTTTGCACACTGAGTTAATCTTCGCTGTAATTTTAAGGTCATTTTTACCTGCTGCATGTGGCCTAACACATTTTTTCGACAGTCAAAAACTCCTTTTCCTTCTTCAGAATACAGCTGATAGATGAAGTCAGTTGTGTAATTCTCATTGGAGTTCTCATTTCTGTAACAATTCAGGTCAGATGATACAATTAAATCAAGTAGTGGATGTCTTTACAGTTGCTACAATAAACATTTTTCCATTGTCTTCGTATCAGTGGTCAACATATCACACAGGTTTGTTTTCGTGTAACGTATTCACGCTTTTCAAGTCTGTATTACTTTTACTACAATGACATTACTGGTAGGTCAGCTGGAATCCATTTTTGTACACAGTAGTGAAAAATAACATTTTACACATGACAAGTTCCTTACACAGAGGGAAAAGAATACTTAAAACAAGATGTTATATACATCCAGTACCATCACTTTGTCCTTTACAAATGGGCATACTGAAATAGTACCTTCTGCTGTCTCTTGTCAGATATTTTTTCACCCTCATCACATACGTAACTTCATGCTCTTACTTTCTCAGCCCTGGAAAAAGCTAGCAGAATTTGAACATATATAATGATTTCCTCATAGGATTCATTATGAATTGCATTTTTCATCACTTCACTAATTGGCAGACTGAAAATAAACACTCATGAAAGAGAGGGTGAAGCTGCAGACTTAGTCAGGCTGGCTAAGGAAATGGTATAATTTAAAAACATGCTAACCAACATGTTTTAAGGTTCTCATTTTTTTTGAAGTGTTTTATCCTGTGACACCTGGCAAAATACGAGTAGGACTTTTATCGTAAGGGCTATAGTACATGCGTGCACGTGCATACCTTTACACCATCCTTAAAGAAAGGAGCTATGGTGAAAGACAAAAATCAATGAGAAAATAGGCTGAAAAATATCTATTAGAGCACATGTATTTATGTAAGAAGGAGGAAGTGTTTGGATTTCAGATTCCAGACAGCTCCCTGGCTTGCCTTCTTGAGCAACAGCTGTATTAACAATCTCATGCTAAGGGAATAATCAAGGAATATATACTCTGGAGTATCTTCACAAGAGGCTGAACAGCTAATTTGCCTGGAAAAGCTCGGCATCGCTTTTCCAATCCATTAAATCGACATCTGATTACCTCAGCACTAGACCACGCTGAATACTGGTTTTCATTTTTTCAGTCAAGTGTTCCACGTTAGCCTAAAAACAACAAAAATATTTTTAACAAAAGTCATGCAAAACTCTTTAGAAATAACTGCAATGAGCCTCTATTGCCTTATCTTGAAAACTTTTGTTAAGAATTCCACATCAAGTATTATGTGCAAATTCAAATAACCAACTGATTTTTGGAAATCCAGGATAAATTGTTCTGTGCAGCTATTCATCTTGGATTAGAACTAACTTCTAACTAACTTCTTCCTCCACATCACCACCAATAACTGATTTTAATGACCATATACTATTTTTTCTGTATGCTATACTGGCAGAACACCATGTTGCATGACTTTGATATACACTGAAATATAGAAACTGCAACAGAAGATCATATCCTGCTCTTATTCCCAGTATTTACAACATTCTTGTTATGGATAGGTTAAGGTATTGCTGTGTTGGCACTCTCATATATGACATGAAGAGGGCATGCCACTAAGAAATGAGTGGTGAGGAATTACAGTTCATCTGGCACATCATCTTTTTCTTTCAGGAAACCTATATCTGTTGAACCTTGTATTTTGTCCATGACAGCAACTAACAGCAGCTACCTCAGAAGCATAAAAGCCTCACAACAGACAAGCTTTGCGTCTGCTTAGACCCTATGCAAAGTCACGTCCTAATCTGTAATCATTAAAGTCTGAGGTTTTAATTTTAATAACCCTTCTAAACATGCTTCGAATAATTCTGGTATCAAAATCAGTATCTATTCCACTGCAGATCCTGCTAAAATCCTGACGATGAGCTGAGGCACAGTCATAGTGGAAAAGGTATTTCTTTTTATCCTATTTTGTTTTTCTTTTAAATCTGCTCAGCTCTGTTCACTTACACGTATTTTGAGTTTCAATTAGATATGAATACAAATATAAGAACTGACCTAGTAGTGTTTAGCAGCTAAAACAATAATTTTACCAGTTAACTGAACACGATGCCAAGAATACCTGGGTAGATGTTCCTCAGTATAACAGGGTTTAAAAAATGCCGTTATATGAAAGTGAAACTCTGAGAAGTGCAGCTTTTAGCTTCATTCTAAAATGTCTTTTCTGTAGCATTAACCATTTACTTAGAACATACATTATGCTATATGTGCACAGTAGTTTTAGGAATTACTTAAAAATTAGGAAAATATCTCTAATGCCGCATACCTGGAGCTCTCGAATATCGAACTGTTCTTCAAAGATATAAGCCGCATCAGCTCCTGCCGCAAGGGCCCCCATATTGGCCAGGTAACCACAGTAACCACCCATGGTCTCAATGATGAATACACGACGCTTGGTGCCACTGGCTGACTGTTTGATGCGATCACATGTCTGATCAAAAACAAGACATTTAATGTTAAAAAATAATATTTTTCTTGTGTCATGCAATTGTCTCTCACATTGTGGTAACAGAGCTCAGAGAATTTATAAAAAAAATATTTTTAAAATTCCAAGACATCATAACTCATTTAGGTATCATAATTATCACCAAAGAAAGTCTTTCTTATGAATTATACGTGGAGCATCACTGTCGAAACAAAAAGCTTCCTTCATGAGTATCAGACCATGTTTGTTCCCTGCAAGTACTAAAATACTACTTAATCTGACTTTGTGCCTTTCACAACTTAAAAGCTGTGATAGTTTTTTTTAAGAGATATATAAATAGATATAATAGAGCTTTTGAGCACTTCCAGTTTTAATAAACGTATTTCTTCTTTGCTTTAATTCTACGCATTACTAAAGAATTTATTTTTTCTTACTATTGTTCAATTCTACTGCATTTCCAACTATGCTTAACAGTTACAATTTCCTAAAGTTAATTCTTGGCCATGTATTACCCTATGATTTACTTTCTAATAATGATATCCACACAAACATTCTTTCAAGCATTACTGGAGTTATTTTTCTTTTTCATTTGTTTTTGTTTATAGATAGATACTTACTATAAGACTGAAATCTCCACTTGCATCTTTCCCAGACCAGCATAAGAAACATTCTCTGCAAAGAGGTCTATGTTTACCTAGCACCAGTTAACACCAATATTTACTAGAGCTGCCTAAGAGACTTAGAAAAGAGTAGCAGAGGAAACCTGCAATAGGACCCAGGAAAATGATATTACTAAGTGTCTTCAGGTTTAAATAATATTCAAAAGGCTCTTGACAACCTGAAATGAAAGTATTTTTACAGCAACCTTTCAAAGTTCTTTGAAAGTTGTCAGACAGACAATGCATCTTCCTTTCATAACAGGAATAAGGGAGAAAAAGAGATTATTTCCTTCGTCTTCTCCAGAATAAATAAATAAAAATTATGCTGGGCTTGGACGTAAGAAGAATTTTTCAAAAGTGATGTACTGTTCCCTACACTAGTTCTGTTTAATAAAAATGACAGAAATGGAACAATCTGTAAACTTCACCATCTTGAAACTTGAATTATGATAACATTAAAAAAAATCCCCATACCTTACTGATTTTCTGAATAACTACAGATCCTGTAACATTTGAGGCATTTTTGCCTATCTTTCTATGACAGATTTTTAAAACCAGAACCAACAGATAATTGAATACAGGACTTGAAAATCAACATTGGGAACAATATTGTCTTCAGAAATATACCTAATAAGACCACAGAACAAATACATTAAATTGGTACAGAACAGAACTTAAAATAATAAAATACAAGAATCTCTAACGTTATAACATTTAATACATTCAAGCACTAAAAACGATATATGCATTTACTTGGGTCCAAGTACAAAAAGATCCATGTAGTTTCGTTTATGCATTTTAGAGAAAGAGAGAGAGAGAGCACAAGCGAGCTAGAGAGAGCGAGAGATGCACAATTCACATGAATGCATTTACAATATGGACTGACACGTACTGTTGCTCTGTCCAGGAAACATCTCCATAGCAAAATATGTCACGAAAAGCTAGGTTGAATTTATCTGTTCTTCAAAATGACACATTCTTTCTACTTGTCTTGGTTTTTAGAGTGTCCTCAAGCACTCTACTTTCCTCTTTCAGGTATGACTCCGTAAGATTTTTTGCAGAATACTGGCATTTGGTTTATGATACACAATAACTTTAAGACAACAAACTGAGCACCTAGAAATCCTAGTACCTTGAGTCACCAACATCTGCCTAAGGATTAGACAAAGCTGCAGATTATTTAATATGCCTGTAACCAAAGCATTATCCGTATTATTTTCTTTGTTTCCATTTGTGGTATGTATCCCTTTCTTTCTGTTCTCCCTCCTTCCCATCTCTCTTCTACCCCTTTTCTTCCCAGAACCTTAGCAAACAGAGGAGAATGGTTAGGGACTGCTGGGAAGCTGGATGATGTTTCCAGAGTTGGGCTGGGATGGTTAGGCTTTTGCCTAAAGGGGGGAAAAAAAAAAAAAAAACAACTATGAATCCTGAGTTACAACGCTACATTGCAATGGAGCGTGGAAAGAGAAAGGAATTTTGATGGCATTTGGGATAAAGTAAAAGGATACTCCCTCCACACATACTCTCTCCCCACTACTAACATACCCGAACACCAAACAAGCTCAAAGAACACTGAGCTTTCTACTGCTCTCACCCAAAACACGTAGAGCAACTGATAGTGCTGCAAAAAAAAATGGACATTTTCCTGGTGCTAGTAGCAAAATGAAACCTGCATTTTGAGAAGCCTCTAAACCAGGCTGTAAATCATTAACTGTTTTGGCATTACTGACCTTAGGATTCTTAGGATTTTATTTATTTATTTATTTATTTATTTTTAAAGAAGGATTTCTATTATTAACTATAAAGGAGAGATGCAGTCTTCTGTCTACTATTCCTCCTCTCCCAGAATAAGGACAGAAATACCCAAATATAAAAATGGCACTGATTAATTTCAGGAATCTTGGGTAGCAAAATAGCAGATACAATATAAGGTTTCTTATTCAATCAGCAGCTTGATGCAAAACTTGCAAGATGAGATTATAGGACCCAGGATGCAGGAAATACTAGATCAATGTGAGGTCTTCTCCAGTTTTAAGAATGACAGTGAGTTTTGTTTTGTTTTGTTTTTTATAGTTAGTAGTACTCTTCTGCAACCTAGCATCAATATGTTTGGAATCATCTATATGCCTACAGTATACCATCTTCAAAAATTCATACTATAGTACTTAGTTTCAGCTTATCTAAACTTTACACAACCAACTACCACAAAGGCAAGCTGTAGTACTTCTATACCAGTCTACATAAAGATGGGTTTTGTGCTGTAATGCACAAAATTAAAGTTAAGCTATCCCAGAAATGGCAAAAAGATCTAATTCTTCCTATTAAACTTCATTCTCCAGAGAAAATAAAAGCTGGATTCTGGAGCCACTAAAACACCTGAATCTTCCGTTTGCCTACATGAGCACAGTTATTATTTCTGGGCCATACAATCAGTTTAGGAAATAAATATTTACAGGATTATTTATAGCATTAAGTATTAGGTAATATGTTTTTATCTGCTATTTTCAGGGGGAAAAATGTGGAGCTGGGATACACGTAGAAATTCTTAATTCATGGTTACGGGAACAGCTTCCAAGAAGCTGACACTGTAAGGACTGTTGCTGTCAGAAGTGGTAGCAGCCCTTTGCTGCTTGTCCACATGCTACTAACTTTTGTGAAACTTTGCACTGAGTTGGTTCAGGTAACTGATTTGCATTTCAAATTATTCTCTTTTCTTTCTCTCTTCCCCATTGCCCTCTCCTGGCTCCTAAATAAGTTTATCCTCCTTCCAGTTCCACAAAATACGTACTGATAGTTTTCCTGATGGACTCAGAAAATCAGTTATATATCAAATATGCAAAGTAACACCCTTAGAAAAGATTAGAGACTACAGCACCAGATTCAATGGCAAAATGGTGCTATCTGCAAACAGAACTGATTGATACAAGCTGTGTAAGCATATTTAACTTGTTTTCTGTCAGCTGTGGAATGGCAACAGCCATTTCTTTGACTGATCTTCTCATGAAGAGACCACACTTAAAAATTTTACTTTTTAATTAAGTCCTGAGTCTTTTTGTTGATTTCTTTTGTTTTGTAATTCATATCCTATTCCATAGGCTGGATAGGCCAAAGCGCAAAAGGTTTACACATGCAGGCTAGGTGACTTAAAGCACTTTTTGCAATTCAGTTGCTGGTTGAACCATCATATGAACTGAGCCAGTTTCCTTAAAAAATCTCCTCTAATCAAAAGTATGCTATTTCTGGCCTAAACAAAACATCCTGATTATAATGAATTTACATATATGTAACTTTTTTTTAACTGAAAGCTGTACAAACTTCAATTAAAATAATAAAACAGTGAAATAAGATGAAGAAGCAATATGTGTACAACCGTTTTCTTTTGTTTTTTTCATATTTTAACAGGTGAATCACCATTACAGTCTTCTAGTGATATCACTCATACTGCTTAGAACATGACATTTGCAAGTAGGTAAGAGGGAGAGAGACAGCAAAGCAGTAAAAGTACTTGAGTCCTGCCTATGACTGTACTGTTGCCATTCACTCATTCTACATCTTGGTGGAACCAAGATGTTTTGAGATTGGCACGTGATATTTCCCTGAAGACGAAATGAAGGGAGAGCTCCAAGTCTCCACCTTACTCTTATCTGTGCTCAGTGGCTGCACCCAGATTGCCTTCACCCCAAGGATGCTGTATTGCATCTCCCAGTGATGAGGCCATGAGCTGTTCTGATACAGCTCTTTTTCAATCCATTAGTGGAGCTTTTTCGCTCTATATAAATAAGCGATTCTGTATCAGAGCAGGAAAGTATATCTGCATTTCTGTGAAATCAGACTCTTTCTTGACCAATTACTCTATCATTATTTAGATGGATGGAAGGTTTGGGGGGGGGGGGGAACTGATGGCATAGTGCAGTGGTTTACTTATTCATTTGCATTAGACCTCAAAGGATAGTAGAGAATTTAGAGCTCATATAGCAGTTGTAGCTGAGGAGCTGAGGAGAAAAGGTATGGAAGACAAACTAGTAGACTGAGCTGCTTGCGACTGAAATGGAAGACATGACTTATAGCAAGTTCTGGCCCCAAATTGTTTATAGGCATCAGAGAGACTAATGCTTATACTACACTTCCATTCATATACATTTAATACACTTTAAGCCTAAAGCACTCTATGGAATTACTCATGTGTTTAGTGTTAGCCATGTACTTAATGTTCTGTTGCACCGAGAGCTCAGTCATTAGCCCATTCAGTAAATGTGGCATTTATTTATAAAACATGCTTTCTTCTTTCATTTAAATAATGCTAGGGAACTTCTTAAGATAAAAAAAAAAAAAAAAAAAAAAATCCAAGTAAGCAAAATTTTTTATTCTCGGCAACAGCAAATGCCCTAAGCACTAATGCAGCAGTCTTGGATAGCAAAACAGAGCCCCCAAACTATAAACATTGAACATTACATTTAATTAGGTTAATTTTTAATCAGTCTAAAAAAAATTACTATAAAATATCAAGATTACAGTGACAGTGAATTAATTATTTTAGAAAATTAGACATTGCAAGGTCTTTAGATATCCTGAAGTTACATATTTTATTGCCTTAATTTTTAAAAGATACATAATCTTACCTCCACGATAGCATTCAGGGCAGTGTCAGCACCAATGCTAAAGTCTGTGCCTGGCACATTGTTGCTAATAGTAGCAGGCAACACACAGATAGGTACGCAAAACTCCTCAAAGCGGGAACGTGCCTCATGTAATTGCAGACAACTTTCATAGGCCTGAAGCAGTGGTACAAGTATTAGCAATACATTCCTTGTCTTTGGATTGTTCTGCTAATGACTCCTTGCATGTGATGGGAAATTTGGCTGTCCATTGGCCCAAATGAGTAAAATTAGTGAGATTCCCAGGGAGGGGGAAGAAGAGACCCTGCACATCCCACAACAGTGCACTAGGGTTGCATTGGTGCAATACTCTTTGAAGAAATGCAGAAGATTAGTCCAGGTTAATACACAGTGAATATGAAGTGTGCACAGCATACAGACCGGAAGCAGTTGAGCAGGAAACAGCATAAAGGTAGTTTGAAAGTCATTCTACAAAAAGCCAGTTAAAGAATAAAGTTTAATACATGCTAAGGAGTTGAGAAAGATGTTAACTAGGAAAACACCTATAATCTGACGGAAATGCTTAAGAGACATACTACTATAAGGAAAACTGCTTTTAAAAAAAAAAAACTATGTTATCCTATAAGGTCAAGACACATCTATTTCTAGATTAAAAAAAGAAAAAAGAAAAAAGTTACCCTATGACTTTCAGGATTCTATAAACAGCACATCTACTCCTATGCCCATAAATTGGATTTATGCCCAGAAGAACCTAAGAACCTCACATGTGCACACAGATGAGTTAAAGTTTGCAAGTTTATTTTAAAGATTCTTTGAGAAAAGTAGCTATAGATTTTTGGGAGGATTCCAAACACTGCAAAATAAATGCAGTATGTGAAATGGATTAATGCTCCTAACAGATGTCAAAATAATAAGGGTTAAGATTGTACAGCCTGTTCCAAATCAGTAAATGTGTTTTAGTTATATTATTCCAATGCTTCCAAATATAAACTCTTTACCAACTATCATGATAGGAAGTTTTAAAAATTGCCACATATGTAATGACTCTCTTATCAGAAAGCCTAATCACACAGTATATTCCCTTTTTGTCAATCTCTTTCTGCCCAGAAGAGACTGATGTTCACAGAAGTTCAACACTCTCAATTTCTCAAAACAATTTAGAAAAGCAAATTGCTGCAGGTCAAATGACTACCTCCCCAAGCAAACATCTATAAGTAACAGAGAAAGATTGAAAGAGATTCACCTATCAGAGTTCTGCTTATGTTCTTTCTGGGAGAAGCAGATCCCATTCAGTGAGAAGAAAGGCATAGGTGACTGAATTGCAAATTGGGTTTCAAAATTCTGAAGTTTATCATCACTCCTGTATTCTGGAAGTATAATTTTCAAATAAGCACAAGGCTAGGATGCATTTCTAATTTAAGTCTGAAACAGTCTAGAAGGCTGCTGTCAGACCTGTAACTCTGAAGTAGAGTAGCCAGAAAAAAAGACAAATGGCTTTTTCACTCATCCAAAAAGCTTCATTGAGAAGCAGCAACTGCCTAGCCCAACCCAGCTCAGACAGGCTGCTCTGACTTTTTATTTCTATTAAAAAATATAGAAAGTGCACTGAGTCATCCTGGTTTGCTAAAACTGCAAGGTTTCCTGGAGATCTGCAAAACACTTAAGTTTCTCCGAAAAGCTTTATCCCGAGGTCTTAGCGAAACGGAGTTGAAGGGAAATTTAGAGCAATAACCAACACAATTAGTTAGTCTGCAGTGTAAGATATGTTTTCCTTGCATTAAATATTACCATTTCATTTGATGCAAGTGATTTTAGCAAACATATCCAAAGATTATACCTTCACCCAGCATAAGCATTAGATGATTATATGCACACATCTTCACATCACTGCAGCAAAATATGAAAACATTATCAATGAAGGGTAGATTTAACAATTACAAAGGACAAGGAAGTGATCAGTGGTTTAAAAAAAAAGTTATAACAATTTTTATGAGGGCTGCATTAAGATTATGCAGGGATACTGTATCACATTAGTAATATGAATTAACCTTTTCATCCCCTTTTATTATATTCTCGTTATTAATAAGAGTGCTGGTATAACCAAAAAGGCACTGTAAAAATCCCTGCAGTGAAGCACAGACTGCGTTTTGTTAACTTCATGTCAATCTAAGTGCAAACAGTCATTGAAAGTAATGGATTAACTGCTCCAGCCTCACATCTAGCTGTTGCCAAAACTGAACTAGATGAAAGTTTAACTGGTTGGTTAGTTTGTCTGGATTAATTTTGAGCCAGTTCAAAATAATGTGTAGTCACGTGTGCTAGTATCAACAGTGGGAGGGTACAAGAGAGTGGGAATTAACTGTATGGAGACTGTATTAAGGCAATCTAACTGTAGCTTCCTTCACTCCTCAGTGAGAAAGGGTCTTCTTGCGGCTCTCGGACTCTTTTGCTGTCAAACTAGTTGATCACCCTGCACCCTTCCCACTGAGGAAGGGAAAAAGATAAACTGTAAAGGCACATATTTGGGAATTTCAGCTTCTTCTTTTCTTCAGTTCTCCCCTCCCCCTTTACCAGCTCATACCTTTTCTTTCTATTTCCCCCTTTACTTCTGCAACTGCTAAATCAAATCCATATTCTTTCACACCTTGTTCTGTTTTATTCTTCTGTTAGCATCTTCTAGCCCATCAGTAGGCTTTGTTTTCCAGTTAAGTTTTCATCCATTCTCCTACCATATTCTGTAGCTGAAACAGTCTAATTTTCTTTTTTATACACTCTACTTAACTACAGAGTAGGTTTCTGGTTTTATTTTTATTCCTACCAGTGTGAAATGTATTGCTAACCTGTCTTTTTGATGAAGGTTTGCATTAAATAAGCCAGCTTTCATTTAGGAAGAATTTCTAGCCTTCACAGTTAGGTAAGAAAAAGAAAGAAAAAAAAAACACATTTCTTGTGTCGCACTCTGCGGTTCTAGCTGAAATACTGTTACACATTTCACTAGATTAGCAACATGAAGTTGCAAATATTCATATTTTTGTTATATTTTACTGTTGCTTCTTCTCACAAAAGTCTTCAAGTTCATGCTTTTATTCTGCAATTCTGAACAATCTGTTCTGTCAACCTAGATATAAAAGCCCTAACTTTATCCATTTCTAACACTGATACCTCCAGTTTTCCCTAGGTATTTTTATATTGTGCAATTTTCATTGACAATTGCTTGCACTGACATTCTGAAAACTGAACTGAAAATACAGAATAATGTAAATTTAAAACACTATCCAAAACACATATCAAATTCCACACTAACTTGCTACAAGCCTACACCTTAAAATACAAATGTGAAAATGGAGAATTTCAAGAAAGTCACATAGTCAGTCTCAAAAAAAAAAAAAAATCTAGATTTCGTCATTAAAAAATGTGTTATCCATAACCTATGATCAGGGTAAAACATATTCTCACCCGATCTTGAAGTCAGAAGCTCTGCATTTATGTAACTACTTACAGATCATATAGTATCTTTGCCGTTTCTAACAAGTAAGAAACAATTAATGCCAAACTTCATAAGTACTATATCTATCTAAATGGAGCATTGCAACACATTGTATTTGCAATTATGACTTGGTCTGAAGGTACCTTTTACACGCTTGGACAAGCTGCAAACAGTCTAACACTGACAAGTGTCTAGTAACGCCAAACTCTAAACAAGGCATCATTGCCCAACAGGAAAGTATAACTTACCTTATTGAAAGTTGTTAAGAACATAGACACATAAATAAGAACAGTACCACAGCAAAACTGTGATGACATGTTGGTGTTTGTAAGAGCTGATAATCTGACAGCATTGAAAACTATGGCATGTTTATTCACAGTGCTGGCAATAGGAATAAAAATACTATAAGCTAAACATGATGGACATTCATATCCATTTGCTACTTCTGTTTACCGCAATTATGAGACTTATATTGAGGTTATCAGCCACATTTAATAGAGGGTAGTATCACTGCTGCCTGATCTGAACACATGACACAGAAATGAAAGGATCCATTTTTCATTATCAGTTTGAGTGGAACACGTCCAAAGAATCAAAGAGAAGATGACTGAAAATATATTATGCACAAGTATTTCCATAACCCAAGAAGTCTTTCCCCCATCCTGCTCTACCCCAAGAAAAGAGTAAATCCTAGGTTCTCATTTGCTTGAATCTAAATCTTGCAAAGCCATTACATTTCATGTTTACTTCAGAGAAAAATCTAGGCAAAATAAAATTTAAGAACAGGATAAAGATTTTTATCAGTAAATCCTATCAGATTGAAAACTGTTCAGCTACTGCATTAAAAATAAGGAGATACTGACAATTTGCTATCTAATGAAGTCAGATGATATCTAGAAGCCTTCTAAGTATAGAGCAAAACACAATGACGAAGTAAAAAAAAAAAGCAAGAAAAGAAAGGCACTATTTTATGTGTTGTTCTACACAAAGAGCCTATAAAAAGAAGTCAGTTAGATAAACACATAAAGCTTAAGAAAAGAAAAGGTGTCATGCACAATAATTTTATTTACTCACCTTAATTTGTGATCAGTCATTTTGGAGAGATATTTTTATTTACCAGAACTGGAAACAAGGTCAGTCTCTATAACTTAAATTGCGTATAAATAACTTCAAGAAAAATTTTTAGTTAGGTTAGTCTTCTACAAAACAATGGTGTTGGGGAAAAATGAAGTTTCTAACTCAAGCTTTATTATATCAAAGGTAAATATTTTTGTGTCAGAAAGGTAAACAAAAGCAACAGGTGCAAAAAGTGTTAGTGCTCTTGAAGCTGAGAGGATTTGAGAAATCTTTCGAACTTCTCAAAATAGTATCACGTCTAAAATGTTCAAAGGCATCTAAGTGATATAAGAATGAAGTTTCATTTTCAAAAACAACTCGAAATTCTGTTCCTTCTTTGCATGAGCATCATGCTCACTGTTTTCATTTTCGTAAAATGTAGGTCAATATATATTATCCAGGGGAATGAAAAAAAAAAAAAAAAAAAAAACACCGCACACACCAGGATGTGGAATGTGCAGTTTTTTTTAAACACAGTAATTCAAGTGGGATTACTTCATCATTAGAAATGAAAATTCCATTTTAAAGGGAAATGCTTTGTTACATTTATTAATATTTATTAGTAAAATGCTTTACTACACCTTGCAAATGTATCTTTTCAATATAGCATTACTGTGGTTTCATCATGGACAAAATTTAGTCAGAATATATGGAAATAAAATTGCTCCTCTTCACAGAGGTATAATGAATTGTATTTCTTAAGCAATTCAGATAACTAAGCGTGTACATGACAAAAATTAAATTTTATTTTGCATGGCAGTCAACGCTACTTCTTTCTAACTGAGGTTAGTATTAATTAATTAGTTTTTAATTTATGTTATGTTACTGGATATTTTTAATATTTCATATCATCTCTCAATTTTTTTTTGGTTAGAAATGTTTATTAGCAGAGTACAGCTATTTCTTATTATTAAAGAAATTGTTATATAAATAACGACATCTTCCTGAAGAGAGGAATGTTAACTCAGTGTTTGTTACAGCTGGGTGTACTAATATTTTATATAACAGAGACTTTTCTTCTTCTGTGGTGCATAAATCAACATCAGGTCTTAGCTTTGGTTTCCTTTCCTCCATATACAGTAAGTATATCCTAATTAGTAGTTTATAAATCCAGAAGTATTAAGGAATTTTATAAAACCAGAAGTTCTGAAGAAAAGTATGAATAATTTGTCAGAAGAAACCTAGTAGAAGTGGTTGAGACCTAAGACTTCTCTTTTTAATGGGTATCATAAAGGTGTCTGTATCAAGTAACTTTATTGTTTCCTAGATTATATTTCCAAAGTTCTGGTCCATAAAAATATCCAGTTCTAGCCAATTTAGTCAGTTTTAACCATAACTGCTTTGTTAATAAGCGCACACACCAGAATAGACTTACATCAGTTATAGTGTTCAGAGCAGTATCTGCACCAATGCTGAAATCTGAACCCGGTACATTGTTGGATACAGTTGCAGGAACCATAACCATTGGAACACAGAATTCATCATATTTCTCTCGGGCCGCTGACAATTCCAAAAGTCCGAGGTATGCCTGTTGGGCACAGGCATTGGGTGAAAAATCAGGATGAATACAATAAGGTTGGAATGATAAAATGGGAAGGGCCACAGGGGGAGCCATTTCTACCACAGCACACTTCAGCAAGTCAAAGCATTAAGGAACCACTAAGATCTAACACACATGCAAAAAGAAAGCATTAAAAACGGTTATAACTTTAAAAATGAACGATAGAAATTTTCATTTGCAAGGGAGTATATAATTTAGATGTAACCAAGTGTTTCGTACAGCACAAAAATATACCGCAAACTAGTTCCCCCGTCTTCAGGTACTATTTCTTTCCTTTTCAAATCTTAGTAGTACTAATTAGGGCCATACCTAACAAGATGCGTGGGGAAAGAAAGGGGTGGAGTGGGGGAAGCACGACACAGTTCTCATCAAGAAGCATTTAAGCATGTTCTTCCCTGGGGAGAACTGCCCAAATACTTTCCTGAATTAAGAATCTCATAAATAGAGAAATATTTTGGTAAAAATGGAAATACATTTCTAGATCGCTTAGATCTTGAAATACAACACATAAGAACGAATGGCTTAAATAAGGGACCAAAGTGTGATTATTACTAAAGCTTAAGAACTGCTAAAGGCATGTCCTAAGTATTGATGCAGTATCTGGAACCTGCACTGAAAAAGTCATTAAAAACTTATTTTAACAAAAATCTCACCTCATCTATCCATTTAACACCCGGTTTTGCAGTTACTAGTGATTATCCTGCACGTCAGCTTTCCATATAAATCAGTGATTGACAAAATTTCTGACCCTAAAAGCTATTAATGTTGTTGCAGCATATTAATGCTATTAACATCAAATATAACTAAACATTTTACATGAAATTTGGGGAAAAAATAGTCTCTGTTCCTTTTCTTAGAAATTCATAAGGAGAAACTTCAATGTACCTCAAATCCACCAATAACCATAAGGGCATTAATGTTGTTAGTGCGCATCTGGTCAGCGATCTTCTCCAAATATTTTGCAGGAAGAGTACTAAAAATAATTAAATCAGAAGAAAGGTAAAAATCTATAGGCACCACAGCAACAAGAACTACTACGCTGAAAAGGTAAACTCTCAGACGACAATGAAATAGTTTTCATTTTATCATGTATCGATACAACTACTTCTTCCTGATTGTCAATAAGATATCACGTCACCAGTCAAGAAATTAAGAGTTTTGCAATCCTTGGAAGTGTTAAAGCCCTTCAGGAATTTTTGAGTGGAGGCCCAGACTCCTGTTTCCATTCTCTTCAGAACTGATACTTCAATATGAAAACACAAAGTTTTGACTTCAAAAAGTGTTAAAGATTGAAAGCATTCTGCGGAAGCAAGAGAGCATGAAATCATACGTAGGGTATACAGCATACTACAATTCACCATAGCAATTGACCAAAATATTGACGTTACCGTTTTGTACCAAGAATTGATCCTCCTTGACCAGTCCAGCCTCCAACATCTCCCCAGCTGATTTCCTTTATCTTTGAATTAAAGTAAAAAAGGAGGTTCTGTTACATAATTATCCAAATATTACTTCTCTTGATATGCAGCAAGTGCCAGGCACTGCTTAAGGTAAAGCTGTTGGAACAGATGTTGAGTGCTTTGGCAGTACCCACAAATGAATTTGGCAAAAAACACACAGTACACCAAGAGGTTAACTTAAGTTCTCCTGAATTTCTCCCTTCCCATTTTTGTTTATTTGTTATTTCTTCCTCCAGGTCATGATGAAACAAGGAGGCAGGATTCATCTCATGATCCTGTTTTCACATTGTCTCCCACTAGAGATGACACAAAAATCTAAAACTAGATATTTGAGGTTAGTTTTGGGACCTATCTCTCCATCTAGGCAATCCAGTGAGTAGAAACGGACAAGTTTTGCATCCATTTTCTCCTTAGAACACTTAACTGTTGCATAGCATTTAAAGCAGAGGAACAGAAGAATATAACTCATCTGGAAAAAACAAAAGCTTCCTCCTTTAAAAAGCGCCACTGGAAAGTTACCTACAGCAAAGGAAAACAGACGCAACAACTCACTGCACAGGATTGATGGTTCTTCCGTTATTCTGTGGAAAACCTACTATATGGTAAATTTAGTAGGACATTGACCAAACACTGAGGGTGGGGTTCATCTGAACTAATTTTATTTCTCTACAGCAAGTGATTAACAACATTAAAGATAAGTGAACCTATATATTTCTAGAACTTAGAAATGCAGTTACAATTCAGGTTGTATGTATTTTTGTGAAATCAAAGAACCTTTAGAATCAGTTCCCACAATGATGTCACAAAATATTCCTTCTAGGAACATGACTGAGGTGGTGGTGTTGACAGGGATACGTAGCACTGTATTATCCACATTCATGTAATACTAACCTTCCCTCTAGCAAAACCTTCAAATCCATCAATGACAGCAAACATTTTATGGCCTTCAGTAATGCCAACTCTTACTGCAGCCCTTACTGCAGCATTCATTCCAGCTGCAGGAGCTCCAACATTTAAAACTGCCACATTGAAGTTAGTCTGCAAGAAGGAAAGAATAACAGTCTTTACTAACACTTTCATTTCTACACCATGTTTGATTTTTCCATCATCTACAGATGCTAAATACTCAAATGTACTAAAGCAGTTTTCAGAGCCCCTGGAACCATGTAAGGTCAACTAGAAGGTACATAAACATATTTGCTCTATTTGTGGAATATCATAGAGAAAAACAGTAAAGACAAGACGTTCTTTTTGTTTGTTTAAGACTTTTCACCAGTTTCATCTGATTTGCTGGTCAAGTCATTCAGGTTTTTTATTGTAGCTCAACTAGGTTCAAGAAATACGAACAAAATACCTTAAGTTATCCAACTGGTTTCATGTTATCAAAGCAGTAGTTTGTTGCAAGATATACCCGGAACAGCCAAGAAAATTTAGGAAAATTTGCAGTATAGCAATTGAGCATATTTCATCAATTAACACACAAAGTAGAACAATGATAAGTTTTACATTACAGCGTCAGCCAGGTTTTTAGAGTGATTGGCAATACAGTAATAAACAGGAGCACTCAGATCTTTCAGTGTTCATACATAGTAATTGTTCAGACATTAGACTGTGACAGTTTTTAAAGCATTTCCTGCTGACTCAGATTAACTGTGTTTATATAGTCTTCCTTCTTGTAAGTTTAATGTGTGATCCAGGTAAGTGCTTAATGTATGCTGCAGTAACTCCAATGGAGAAGCCTGAGACATCACATATACATTTTTAATTTAACTACAGGTAGTATAAGAGAAGGTTCTGTGTAAGACAAAACATGAAATAATAAAGTATTTTTGGTATATAATGGGTATTCTGTAGACGTGCACTTAGTTCCGTTAGTTATCAATTCTACTGAAGATAAAACAATTATGTGTAAATGGATGTAAGCACTACACTCTGGACATTTCAAGTGTCCATATTGACACACTGTAGCTTTGGTCTATATACCTATTTTTGTCTAAATATAGGCAAAAGTAAAAATTAACTTAAGTTAGAGGTATCTTACTGCAGTCCCTCCAAATGCTTCTATGATGGGTTTTGTTTCATTTGTAATTAAGTTCATTTTTCTGTGTAAAGATTTCCACAATCTGTTATAGAGTATTTTTTTGCAATTAAAGTGGCTGTGATTATGTTATTACCTATCAACAGAATTTCTGAATATTTATCACCCGTTTAAATGAGCTTCTATTTCCAATGCAATTTTCCCCCTCAAAATTATAATGAGAATATACTACTAAACATTACATAAATATTTAGTTGAGAAAATCCAAAAAAGGATAATAGTAACATAACCTTGCAGTTGGAGTAACTGATAGTCACAAACCACAATTAAAAGAGGAATTATCCAGTGAGCTAACAGTCACAAACTACGATCAAAAACACAGATTATTCAGTGAACCGTTAATGAAAATAGGATCTGGCTGAAATTTCTTTGCACATAATATTTAGTGGCTACTTCCGAATAAATCCAAATTTCCCTCTTCATGTAACTTACAAACTACAAAGAAAAACTAAGTGTCTACTGTGACTTATTAGATGCAGTAAATGTGATACATGTGTCTTCTCTATTCTATCCTACAAATTCCTGAACTTGCCCCAATGTTAAGGAGTTTTGCCATTTCAAAGGAAGGGCTACATGTCACACTCCTACCTTCGTCGCAGTGCTTTTAGACTCTCAAATACGGTCACATCACCCTTCCTTCTCTTCATGTTAAGAAACAGAGAGCATAATAGTAATCACGAGCACCAGACACCATAGCAGTTCGGGTCAAAGATATATCTAAGATGGATAAAAACTCACGTGTCTTGCAAAAACGTTTCCTGTTAGAATTCACTTAAATCTCACTTTAAAAGTTTGTTATTAAAACCAAGTTGTATGTTACAAGCCTCTTTCTTCCATTATAATATTAAATAAGTTATATAAAATATCCTGTGGCATAGGGTTGGAGAGTGTTAAGGAAAAAAAAAAAAAAAATGTTCCAAAATATCCTAGAGCAGTCGTGCATTGCATCCTCAAAGAAACCTTACCTTTGGAAGCTCAGCATCTGGTTTTTTGTGTGACAGTAATTTGTAGGTGTTAAGGTTGTTTTCAAAGTTCCTAAATAATAAATAATAATAAGAAGAATAAGAATAACAGCAGCAGCTTTCAACTCAGTTGTTTGAGAGAAACTACTGATTTTTTAGAAACTGGTAAAAAGTATGACAAATGCTAATTTACAGAATATACTTTTAAGATGTTAGATTTGTAAATATTAAGCAAAATCCCCAGTACGGAAGCTCCAAAATCCATATTCTGACTTTACAAAAAGCATTCAGAAAGATATAAACAACATTGTTTCCATTATGTTTTATTATCAGAAAGAGTCACTGATGGTTTTTTTGGAGTTTTTTTTTTTTTTTAAATCAAAAATGATCCTTTGAAAGGAGCATCTCTTTTTTTTTTTCCTCCCTTCCAAACTGCATTTAGGCTAAAACTTGTCCAAATCCAAAGCAACACTATCTCTAGAAAATTCATCAATAAAACACGATCCCATTTGCTATGGCAGACCCCCAGGTTCATAATATGAATGAACATGCAAGGCTCATTCGTTTCCAAAAAAAGAACATAAGGATAAGATTTTTCAGCTGCTCCTTTGATGTGAGGACATGCTACCCATTTGAAATTATTGTATTTATACAGTGAAAAAGGAAATAAATTCTAGAGGAAACATGCCCTTCAATGACACTAAATCTGAGCGTAAACAATACCAGATGCAACAACTTCAGTTACAATACGGGATTCAAAATCTCTACTCTTTTTTCTGTGCAGCTCCTAGTAAATTACATTACTCTGTATAAATAACACCTTTATTGAGTAAAATAGCATTTAAGGATGAAGACTGTATACTTTACAAATGCTTAGCTGAAAATATTGCATCAGGTGCAGTCTGTGATCACCCAACCGTAGCTCTAGCCAAATTAATGCACTTTTAAAAACAGATATCTAATGCAACGACCAAAACATGATTACAGATTTAAAAAATAAACAAACAAGAAAAACAAAAACTGAAAACAAGAGAGAACACTGAAAAAACGTCCATGTCCATAAGACAATAAGGGGAAAATATAACTAACTATATAGAAGGCAAGTGAGTTTTCTAGATTTGTGAAGAAGTATTTTATTATTAAATGATTTGAAACAGAAAGTGCTTTGGTAACATAATACTGCAGAATGTTTCCTCCAACAATGCTGTTGGAAAACTACCGGCTATCTACAGACAGACTTATCTTACATGGAATTGGCTTTAAGAATCTTGCATAAACACACACACGCTTGTTACCAGTCTGCTCAAACATCACGGAGGCTTTTATCTATGTGCTAGAGAATTATCCTAATATCAAACAGTCACTAGAATTTGACACACTACTGAACCAGTTTTATTTTTTTCCCTTTTTCTTATTTATATCTGTGAAACTAAGAATTTCAATATTCTTTTTAAGCAACTCTTCCTCCAACTCCTCTACTCCTGTTTCTCAAACACAATAAAAACAGTTGGGAAAAAAAAAAAAAGATAGGAAATTAAATTGTTTAGAAAGAAATGTCAAGCATTAGAAGAACGGCAAAGCAATTCACCCTCTGCTAAAACAAATACTTTGGTATGAATTATGGGCCATACCTTCCACGAAGCCTCACAGCCTCAACAAATCTTCCTTCATCCATGGCCTTCTGTACTTCTTGAGTCTTGAAAGAAGTGGTTGATTATTTAATACATTTAAAAGAAAAATAAGTTGATCATTTAATAAGTCTCTGTGAAAGGATCATTCTGAGCTAGTTTTCCAAACTGGAAACCCCTTCCCCCCCCCCCCCCAACTGATATTTGATTAATGATGTACATCTTATCCTAAATATAGGAGAAAATCAGAGTAGAAACAGACACCTCAAGTCTCCCTGAAAGGGCATTCTATTTATTTTGCATTTTCAGTTGTTTTTCAGTTAAAGCAGAGGTAGCACTGAATAGCTTTGGTGAAAGAAACCTGACTGCTGTATAATGCATAAATAGATGCGATTTCTGAAGAACTTGCTGTAGAGATAAAAGGAAGACGACCTGATGTGAAATTATTAGTTAAGCAAATTTAAAAACAAAATTTTCATTCTTGTTTGTCAGTGGTTTGCAAGTAAATAATAACACAAAGAACACGTTTAAAGTTCATTATTCCCAAACACAGATTAAGTGTTGCACACACTTCCATCAGAGTTAACTGCAACAGACCATCGACTATTGTGCACAGTGGTCTGTTGTAGCTGAACAAACCGGCTCTTTGCCAGAAACTCACCATCTGCACACACTCCATTAAAGGCAGACGGACAGCCTGGTTTCCAGACAGGGACACAACACAGGCAGGCGTATCTGGAGTAGCTTCTAGAAGAGCAAGTACAGCTTCCACACCCATACGGCTTGCCTGAAAACAGAATGCATTTGGGCGTTCAAGCAAGCACTTACAAGTAAATGGCTTCCAATCACAGAAATGGTCAAGATTTCTCTGTAAATCAAGTTGAAAGACAGTTATTCCTTGGTAGCTGAAATTATAGGTGACAGGATATTAAACAGCCTGCTATAAAGTAAGCAAGACTGTTCTTATAGCTTTGCTTTTAATCCTACTAAAGTTTCCTCTTATGCAAAATGCTTCACTTTATTGAACTTAGAGCTATTCAGTCAGTTAATTTAGGACAATAATTGTATTTGTCAGGTTCAATAGGTGAAGCACATTATTCATTTGTGGGGTGGAGTGGGAATCAAAACTCTAATGAAAAGTGCTAAGGAAGTAAAAGCAAACTGCCTAATAGTAGCATTTGGTGCCATGAGTTACTGTAGGTTCACTCACCAAAATTCTGTCAAAAGCTGAAGGGGTTCCACCTCTTTGCACGTGACCCAAGATAGTTACCCGGGTGTCAAAACCGAGCCGCTGAACCACAAGCTACAAATAATTTCAAAATACAGTGGTTTTGTTAGCACCATTATTTTATATATGCATATATTAGCACTACTCTGCTCTAAATGCTATTGGAATAATGAAATTCTACATAATTCTACCTAGAATTAAACTCCAGGTTCCTAATCTAAAGGAACATTTTACTTAAAAATGTAATCATTAGATTGCAATGCTTTAACTGCAGAAAGTTATAATGGCTTCGTTATGCACAGTTCTCAACCTTATAAAAACAAGCCCGAACATTATAACTAAAACACTTGAAAGAAGATCAGCTACAATAGGTTTTATTTACTCCTGTTTTATCTATGCGTAGCACTACGTATCCTGAAAGATTCTGAGTAAAACTTAGTGAATAAAGCACCAAGACTTTCTGTAACGTAGGCATTATTATTTCACTCTGAATGGGAGAGATCATTATTTAAATTTCACAAGAAGCATAAAGTAAAATCAGACTGCAATTACTAATTTGAGCAGATTTCAGACTCTCTTTGCATGATGGCACCCTTGAAGCGGATGTTTTGGACTGTCATCTTATTTTCCCAGAGAAAAGGTCCTAATCTGACCTGAAATAATACTCATTTATTTCAGTGGGTTCTGTATTCAGACAAGAAAACAAAGTGTAACATATAAATAATAAACTGTATTAGAAGCTACGTTATAGGAACAGGTTTACTTTACAGACATTTTACTGTTAGGAACAAGCCCTAAATTAAGGGCGAAACAGAAAGCACATCATAGGGATGTTGACACTTACATCCTTAACCTTCTCTGACGTGATAGGTTTGTTGTGACAATCAATAGCTCCTTCAGCTACGATAATAATATTCAGCCTTTTCTTTCGTGCACGATTCTATAAAAACAAAAAGCACATCCATACAAGAAAAGTCTGAAAAAGTCTTACAGCACAATTTTGAAAGCAAATGCTACATTTTAAACTGCATGGGTTTGTAGGAATATTTCTTATATTTGATTATTGTAGAGTTCTTTTACATTATCTCTTCATAAAAGTGTTTTCATGGGTGAAGTGAAGCATTGTGCATCAAAATAATGTGGAAAGGTACACACTGGTTATACAGCAACAGTTTTACATAATCCTTACAGTATATCTTATCATTCTTCAAACAACTGTAGAAGGCAGGAAAGAAACCTTAAGATCAAACAACACCAAAGACTTGCTGAAAGGTCTGATCATGTTGTTAAATCACTATATATATCACTTATTTTTAAACAAGTGTATGCAAGGTATACACAAAATCCAAAACACAGGAATAGATTACCTCTGAAAGCTTAACACACATTGAATCCTCCCATCCTTCTTCTGGCGGGTATTCAGGAATAAATACCCAATCTGCACCACAGGCTAAGGCACTAACGAGAGCTAGATACCTAATAAACAAGAGTAATTAGACAGTTATGCTTCAGATTTCTTAATTTTTGATAGTTTTATCTGTACCAAACGCAAACTGTTTAGGACAGTACATACCCACAGTGTCTTCCCATAACCTCCAAGACAAACGTCCTCTGATGGCTGTAAAATTAGAAAACAAATTAACTCCAATACTGCAACACAAAAATCCAACGCAAATTCCTGCAACTGGCAGTTCATATCAGACGATATTCTGCGTTTACCACGTTTGTCACAGACGGTCTTCATTATCAGAATTAAATGCTATATTAAACCTATGTTCCTTCTTTATAGATCTTCCATAGCATAATTCATTTTCACTACTACTTTCTTCTAAAACATGTAAGTGTACTCAGGCGAGAAGAGCTGAACATTCACTAGAAATGTAACTAAGTCTGCATCATTTAAAAATCACAATGATATAGCGTAACTTTTTGTGTATTCAAAATATCATTTAGTTGCTTGAAGTTTACCTATGGAAAGCTTATATGCAAATATATGCTACTTGATACTATTACATCAAGATATAGATTCAAGTAGTGCCTGAATTTTTTCTAGAATAAAAAGATTAAAAAGTCTATCCTCTAGGTGATACAATCTCTATGTTCAGATGTTTGAGGTACTGCCAGAACAGGCATGATGGAAAAGCAAAAATAAAAAACAATAAACAAACAAAAAGCCACCCACCACTGAGACTTGTGAAAAATACAACCAAAACGAACTTTTATTCACACCCTATAAATATTACATACACCATGTACCTGACTTATATAAGATGAACATAAATCGTCAGCTATCACGTGGCAACAGAAAACTTAGTACTTGAAAAAAACAACCGCGTATTTGTTATAATTTTCTGTTATATGCCCATTTTACCTCTGAGCAGTGGTCATGATGGCATCCACAACTTCAATGATTCTGTGCAAGGCTGAGTCAGTACCTATTGTCATATCAGTGCCACAGAAGTCATTGTCTATGGATCCAACCATTCCCACAATGTTGAGATAAGCGTACTTTTTAACGGCCTCTTCATCAATCTTTCCTATAAAGGAATACCCAGAAGAAAAACTATAAGATGAAAGAAAATTTTCACATTTTAGACGTTTTGCGTGGGTCCTCTGTTTTTATAAGCATCTAAAGTTTTTAAACATCATTCAATGTTTAGACAGTAAGGTTAGTTAAAGTGAAAAAGAAAAAAAGAAAAGCCAGTCAAACAACCAAATATAAGAATCTTGCATAGAACTCCTTACAGTAAGAAAGGAAACAAGAGCTTTTCAGTCAATTTCAAAGTGATAAACAGATTATGAAGTCTTGTGATCAGTCTTTAATATGATGCTTTATACAAATAATAGCATTCAAATAGTAGTCTCAGTGTACGGTGGGTAACAAGAAGAGCAAAAGGATGTAAACCGGATGTGAGTGGGCATATTCAAACAATCAAAAAAATAGGAGAAACAAAAGGTTAGCATTAAACTTCGGGGGGAAAAAAAATTAATTATCCCCTGCATCACTGAAAGGCTCCGATTTCACAGTTAATAAGCAAATAGAATAAGAAAGCTCCTCCTCTTAGTGTGCATCTCCTAGAACATCCATGAAAATGCTGAATCACCCAAGAGCTTGAAAGTATTTCATCTTTGAGTTCTTTAAGTGCTTAAAACTGCCTTAGCCTCTTTGGATGCGATGGTGCAAATATAATGCCAAATTTTTGAAAAGTATTTGAGAACTACATACCGGTAAGCTTAATGTCTTTCCCAGAGAACATAATAGAAATCATAATGAAAAAGTAACATTAGCATCCGTACAGATAAACACAGCATACTGAAGAAGAATCAAAAACGTTTTCTGTAAACGGAAATCCTTCACTACAAACCTTTTCTAGAGTTCATTAAGTGAGTTAATAATCACACAGATAAGGGATATGTGGTTACCATAGTCTACCTGGATTTCCAAAAAGCGTTGAAAAAATCTGTCCTCAAAGAGGACAATAAGTAGCCAGGGCATAAGGGAGAGAATGCTTTTGCATGGAATAAATAACATGAAACAGAGGGCTATAGTAAATGGCAACCTTAGGAAAGTTACCAGTGGAGTTCTACAAGGATCGGCACTGTTCAGCATATTCAGTAATATCCTAGAAAAGGGAATTAGCAGTAAGGAGCTAAAGTTTACTAATGAAACTTTTGATATGTTATTTGGGTAGTTAAGGCATGGGCTGACTTTTAAGAACCGCAGAAGGATCTTGCAAGACACAATAAACAATAAAATATCAGATTGAATTCAATGTAGATAAACATAGATCAATACACAAGAAATGTATCCTAGCATCACAAACAAAATAATGCTTTAATAAAGATTTTTAATCACTCAGGAGATAAATCCTAGTGTTACAAGAGATTGTTTCCATTAATAAATCAGCATCAATACTCAGTAGCAGTCAAAAAACCCAAATCAAAAAGTTAGAAAATATTAGGAAAGGAATAGAGAACAAAAAGGTTATTATACTACTGTATAATTCATGATTTGCTCTCATCTTCAATACTGGGTGCAGTTTGGTCCTTCCCACCTCAGAAAGGACATAGCAGAACTGGAAAAGGTTCACTGAAGTAGAAAGCTGATCAAAGGAACAGAACGACTTACATATAAGGAACACCTAAGCAAGCTAGGATTCTTCCATCTAGAAAAGAGATGACGAAGGGAAAATAAGACAGAAGTAAAATATTGAGTGGCATGCAGAGAGGAAGCCGGATCAATCATTCACTGTTCGTTCTAACACAAATTAGAGGACATAAATGAAACTAGCAGCCAGCAGAATCAAAATAAACAGAAGGAAAAGATTCTCCATTGTCTTCATGATCCAGTTAAAATGTAGACCTCCTTGCTACACAATGTTTTCATGCAGAAATTTATGTGCATTCAAGGAGAACGCGTATGTTCATGGAAGAGAAATTCTTTGCATGTTGCCAACACTATTTGGCTCTGGGAGTCCTGAAGACAAAAATGGATGGAAGCTGGAAGGGTACTTACATCTGAATATCATATAATATCAATATAGCATTGTATAAGTTTGTTCTGTTCTTACACTCGTCCCTAGATATTCTTTCAAGATGCTACCAAAGGAGGATATCAGGCTGGACACTGCCACTTGATGTTCTGAACTTAAACAAAGGTGACATATAGGCAGAAAAAGTAACACAACAACAACCAAAGTCTAATTTGTTGCAGCAAAGGAATTACAATCTCAGATTGGATTTGGGGGCAAAGAGCTTCTCAAGCAGTAGTGAAGAACATTCAAAGTTCAAAATCTGACAAAGATTCATACAGGGGGAAAAAGGATGGTGGGGTGGAAAATCCCCAAGAAACACCACACACACATAAGTACTTTTAGGAATACCATACAGATAGTTGCCTAGTAACTTATTTGATGTTTTTGAGCCTTTATGGTATACAGGAGAGGAAATAAAGAATTCAAGAACTAATACTTTATGGACAACTGTGTTATTTCCTAGAATGTATTTGATTTTTAAAGCTAAGAAATATCCTCTGAATATAGTTTGTGCATGTATAGTTTTGCTAGGTTGTTTCTTTGGGGGTTTGACTAAGCGTCTAGAAGGTCTAAGTGCAAACTTACCTTTCTGTGCCAGTTCTTCTAGAAGTCCGCTCCATTCTTCACGAAACAGATTGGCACCGGTTAAGCTACCATCTCCACCAATCACACAAAGATTAGTGATTCCTCTTTGTACCAAGTTGTAAGCTGCTTGCAGGCGGCCTTCCCGGGTACGAAAGGCTTTGCAGCGTGCGCTACCAATAACTGTACCTCCCTAGAAAAAGGAAGTATATCAGCTTTGCTTTACCTCATTCAGTATTTTATTGTGGGGTTTTCGTCTTGATTAATTACTAATGGTTACTAATGGGCATAATCCCCATCTTTAATTTTACACTGACTAAATAGTAACAAAGAATTATCAAATCTGTGGAAAATTATGTTTTCAAGAGGAGATAGGCACACCAAGGAAACAGGAAAATATGTTTGAAGATGACTGATAACGAACTACTGAAGGAAAATGTTGAGGGAATTGGGATTCATTTCAATAGTATTCCAGTTAATTGACTATTTTTTACTTTTTTTATGATGACAGTAGTAAGAGTGATACAATACTATGTTGTTAAGTATATGTTGAAAGCAGGTACAGAGATCCAAATGGCCACCTTGCCTGTGTAATAGAAATACGCAAACAAAGCCAGTGATATTACCAGAGATCTGGTAAACTGTACTATAATTATTCCTAAAGACTAGTTCTAAAACCTCTAAGAGAGAAAACCAACAGTGCTTCATAAGAAAACATTTGCCTTACAAAAATGCAGTTATTTTACACTTTGGTGCTATATTGTGGGGTTTTATTGTTTTTATTAAACGTAGGCTTGTCAATATGCATATTGACAAGCCTACATTGTTAGGAGACTAACAACTTATCATTTTGAAAATCTGGAACAAAGATTTTTCAAGATTGTGTATCTGTACAAAATACAGGACCCCCATCCTTATTCTGAAAAGGTCAAGCACTCATACTGCAAAAATCAGTGCTAAAAGTGGTATATGCTGGTCACAGCATTAAAATTACACAATTATGGGTGAAATTGTTAGCCTGGATCTAAAATTTTGGTTCGTTATTTAAAGTGAGAGGGTTTCGGGTTTTTTTCCCCTACCCTAACGCTTACCACTTGCAGGATACTTGAAACACTTTCCCATGAAACTTCAACAATATTATCACCTCCATCAACCATTCCTTGGTAACCCTGAAAAAGAAAAATATTTAAGAATTCCGATTTGAAAGCTTGTGTAATATTTCTACTGTAGTAATACTCACCTTATATATTTTAAGGTAACTTTAAAGTAATTTAAAAAACTGAATGAAAGATACTCATTTTAAATGAAACAATCTTAAGGCAGATACCAGATTAGAGGAAAGAAAGAGAGAAAAAAAGTGCTCCTATTGAAACATCAGTACCAAAGAACTTCAAGATAAAGCAAGACACCAAAATACACAGATACTCAATAAAATGCAACGGCAACATATTTTTCCTTTGTTAGGAATAAATATTCAGTAACTTTTGAAAAAAACTGGGAAGACCAGGGGACTTTGCAAATCGTTATGAATTGTACATTCTAAAAACATGACCTCAGCTTGTCTAGAAAGTATAGCTCAGAAATTTGTAAACTTTTGCCCCTAAGATACACGCAAAACAAAAGAATGAACAACAAGTGAAAATGTTTCACAGAGAAAGAAGAAATCAGGTCACAGTGCATTCTGTTTTTGGAGGCAGTTACACAATAAATAGATGAAAGAAATTTAGTAACTTGACTTGGGTGAATCATTTAAGAAATACCTTAATCTAAGTGGTCCTAAAAACAAATATACACAAATAGAAAAACCCAAAAGACTGTGTACTGTAATTAAAAACTACATTGATTTGAAAGAAGAAAAACTATTCAGTGAGCAGCTGCAGGTGTTTGTTACGCCTGGTTTTATTAACTCTCTGCGTAAATACTAACAGAAAGATAATGACAATTACAAACTTTTCCATTAAGTGATGTTGGCAACATTGATGAGAGAAAAAAAGGAAATACAAGGAATTCTAACCTGAGAAAAGCTAACTAATAGAGACAGCAGGAATAATAAAGTAGGAGTTATTATTCAACTTTCTGTCATGCAAATCTAAATGGAAATGATACACTAGATTTAAAAACAAAAAAACAAAAAAAACAAACTTTTAGATAACTCTATTCGCAAATAATCACGTTTAGGAACAAGGAATTCAACATTCTTCTGTATACAATACCAGGAAGACTGTAGGTATTTAGCTTTAGGCTTCTCAAATTAAATGGGAGTGGAAACAGAAGGAAGTTTAGAAGACAGTAAAACTGACAATATATAAACTGGAGGCACTTTGGTACAATCCAGATTATAAGCAGCTTTCACTCAGTAAGCAGTAACTCATAAATGTATTACATCTGAATTGGCCTTAAAAGTCATTCATATCACATGATTATTATAAAGATATTACTGACTTGAAATGTTATATAATTTTCCTTCAATAGCACAATATGATAAGACCATCAAGACAAAAAAAAACACTAGCAAAAAGTATGAGTTATTCAAATTAAACTTTCTAGGATTTTAATGCAGATTTTAAGGCAAAGTCTGTTGCTTCTGCTTAACGACATTTGACTAATGAACTTAGATCATGACACAATCAAGGCATGGTAAAGAAATGGACTAGATGAAAAAGAGACTGTTCTGGCTCTAATTTCTGTTATTCAACAGACCTTTTCGGTATGTTGCCTCCTCTCTAGATATCTTCAATACATATCTGATCTATGTATATCCAAAAATAGGAGCCTTGAAGCCAAGACAGTATTTGCACATTTCCTTCAAAACAGAAGAGCAACTTGGGGGAAAAAAAATGCTTATTTACTGAATTTCATCTAGACTTTTTTTTTTTTTTAAAAGTTTTTCCTCAGATAAAGTGCATCAGAGATCTTTAGATCCATTGGAATCTTTCTGTCTGATCTAAGCTTGATAAAGGCTAATAAATTAGTAAATTGCCCTATCAGAGATTTTTTTTAAAGCAATAAATCCAGAGTGTTCCTTGCATCACACAATAATGGATAGAGAGCTTTTCCCATCAGTGTTGCAACTACAGTTACATAGAAATTCATAGACAAAGGATGAATGAATGGAGTTCACTAATTTCCCTTCTAACATAGACTATAGCAAGCTGCACTACAATTTGGCAACAATACATAACACAGTTCACATATTTGCTCCAATCACTCATCGTCTATGTTTTCAGGAGGAGAAAGGAGAAAGAAAGAAAGAGAGGGAGAAAGGAAAAAAAAAATGGAGGGGGATATCTAACAGTCCAAGAAAGTAGTATATCAACACAGGTGCATCATATGAGCCGCATGACCAAAATGACAAATTAGCAACTTTAAAATCACGGGAAGGAGCAAATGGATAAACTGCTACTTGAAATTTGCTGGAAGATTTGAAGAGCCTTACAGCTAGGCTAAGGATAAGCTATGACTGATTTCTACACAATGGATTTTTAACATACAAATAACTCATGCATTCTGACCAGTAGTCCAAATAGATTCTTCTTTCTCTATGCAGACACATGATAACATGGACTGTATTAATAATTCATTTCACTACAAGGTGAGGACAGGGAACTTTTGGAACAGGCTTGATCCATTTTAGCTGTTGTATTAGCTTTTCTTAACTCAGTTCCGCTTGCCAAATGGGGAATGCTCTGAATAACATAGCTAGAATTTCAACTCTGTTCTTCCACAGCATTAGCAGATATAAAGAAACAGAATTAAAATTTTCTAGAAAAAGATATAGAGCAAGTGACCAAATATAACAAAAACATTAATAATGACTGTGTTTTCTCTGTTTACCATTTTAGTTAGTCGTCTATTTATCATTTAAACACTGATGGTAACCTGAGGACCAGGCAAACCTTTGTAAAGGTGGAATTCCAACTGAAATATCTTCATCAAATATTTCAATTTAATCAAATATTGCAAACTAAATCTTAGATTCAGTACTGTTACACTTGCTGATTACTTAAAACTACTGGCAGAAGTAGATATAGAAGTAGATATACCTTCTTTAAACAATAAAAAAGGGTGGGAGCCTGTCAATTTACATTTAAAACAAACAAATAAAAAAGCTTACTCAGATTATAAAGATAGCAGCTTGGATGCTAATATAGAACTACAGGGCAATTATGGAAAAATAACAAACTGTCAGAAATACAGTAAGTACTATAATTAAATATCCACCCCTTTTATACTTCTTCCTTCCTCTGTCCAATACCCGAAAATTCAAAGAAGAACAAGAGGGAACCTCTGTGCGTCATGCATTCACAGGGTACATACATACCTACACTGTAACTTGTGGGGACAGCAGCAGAGTTGGCAAACCTTCTGGCCAATCTTAACTCCACAAACAAAACAGTTTGGAAAAGAGTAAGCCATCTTCTCATAAACTGCATGAAACATTTGGGGTTTCAATAGCTATTTTTAACTACCGAGCTTTTTGGCTATTGCTAGCGCTCAACTACATAAAGAACTAGTTTTGCTGAGTGAACAAACCACCACATAAAAGACGAAGTTTTCCTCACAGAAATCTGTGAGTGCATACCATCACATTCCCAATGCTGGCCTCTTGTGAAAAAGACTCTTAATCAAGATGAAAAATCTAAGATTTTCATAGCTCAGTGGTTTAGAGCAAGCATCCACTGGGAACTACGTGCTTCAGTCCCAGAAAAAGGGGAAGTTATTTGTATAAATACTTTAAGACCTCAATTTCTAAAATGAATTGCCCTAAATGAGAGGCACCACTTTTCCCTCTCATTTGCAATAAGTAAAGAAATAAGAAAAAAAAATTAAGAAGGCGGGGGGGGGGGAAGAGAGAGAGACAGAGAGAGAGAGAGACAGAGAGAGAGAGAGACAGAGAGAGAGAGAGACAGAGAGAGAGAGAGACAGAGAGAGAGAGAGACAGAGAGAGAGAGAGACAGAGAGAGAGAGAGACAGAGAGAGAGAGAGACAGAGAGAGAGAATTGCTTCTAATTAGTGATGAAACTTAAACTAACCCTCTTATATCAGCCTGTTACTTTTAGATGTACTTTCATCTCCTAGATTTTCACAGCAGAAGTGAAACAAATCCATAAGCATTAAAATTGTAATCAAATAAGAGATGGATTTGGGGAAAAATGTGATATTAGTCAATGAAGGTGACTATAGATTAAATCTATTAAGCGAGTTGTATAGTGATAGGAGAGCTCATCTCTATCTTTCTTAAAAAGAAATATTTTACTACATGAATGTTAGTATCTTTGCCAGTACCAGCCAATATGAATAAAATGGGAACTGTCTAAATTAAGGATAGTTTCCACAACTAAATAGCAGATTTCCAGATGTTCTGATTTCAAAGAAACATTCTTTTTATAGCTACCAATACAATCAATTTGTACGTACTTATCTTGTTAATATATGTGACCCAGAAATGAAGCACAGAAAACTAAGAGTTTTACTTAGAACACGGAGCTACTTTTGCCTGCAGTTGTAGTAGACAGATGATTTTACAGTACAATAAGTTTTTAATAAGAGAAATAGGGGTTACAGGAGAAAATATAGAACAACTAGAGCAAAGTTAACCCTGTTTTTGGCTCTGATTTAAAAAAAAAATACACAAACACTTTCAGAATGTGGTCAGTTCAGGCTTTTTCTTCTCTTTTTTAGAGCAGCTGCAATACAGGTATCACTTCATTTTGACAGATACACGTATGGAAACTGTAAGCTAGAAGTGTGCTATTCTTTCTGCTTAATACAATTAATTCTATATTTGTTAAATTATAATTTAGAAAAACCTTATTAAAAGTACTAAATAAAACAACTCCAAGTATATGTAAAAATAAATCTCCTTTGTACACATCATGCAAAGGCTTATAATAGGGATTGTTAGTGTTAATGATGGTAAAATCTTAGGGTAAGACTTACGTTTGTCATCTCCCTTTGTTTCCTGTTTCAAAGGGCTGAAATTATGAAGCTGTTTCATTTCAAAGCTTTAGAAGAACAGTGTTCCTCCAAGATATTTACATGCATTGTGAAAGCAAACTGACTTAATATTTTAATCAAAACACAGAGACGAAAAAGCTCAAAATCCTATACTTTCTGAAGCGTAGAACTGATCTACAAGCAAAGTTCTTATTCAGAGGTATTTCCCATACTTACAGTGAAACATGTGCATCTCTGTCCCAGACTACACGGTACACAGAAGACAATGACAATACGTGACAGAGAGCCAAATCTCCAAATGTGGCTCAATTATTACAGTGACTTGATTTTTATATCAGTGTTCATTGTAAAACGTTTATGACTTCATATTGGCAATTTTTTAGCAATTAATAGAGAAGCATAATAACTTTAAATAATAGAATTTCAGTAAGTTCAGAAAAGCAAATCTGAAAACTTATCACTGAATGCACTTTGTGATATAGATAGCTTTTAAAAGGTAAAAAAAATAAACATACTAATAAGAACTATCACCTTGGAGTTAATCTTAAATTAACTATAATTAAAAAAAAAAAATCAAATTCTGATCTTTAAGACAGGCAGCCAAAATAATCCTTATTTACATAGAAGTATTTGACCCATTTCAGCAAGCCTACTAAATAGCTGCACACAAAGAATTCTAGAGGTTGGCAACGTAATGAGCACACACTAAGTATTCAGAGCTACTTGCTGTAGCGCTGTAGTGCAGAAGAATTTTGGAGTACAGTACTCTGCTTGTTTGCATGTCAATATACTTCAGGTCTCTTTAGTAACTTAACTTTAGGAATAAGCAGATACAGAAAGAAAATGGGTAAAAAGCTATCTTTTAAAAGTAAGCTGCACCGCACACATTTTGCCATTTGCATATCATGTTTTGTCCCTTATCAAAGGGTTATTATCATTTGTAACCACCCCAAACTTGTAAGTAGTTATATCAGAATTCTAGCGTAAACAGAACGACTTTTGGCTAAAAAGCGTTTACTGCATTGTGCAGTCCACATATTTCATACCAGCTGAAAGCAACTTTCAGGTTAAAGTCTAAGTATTAACTTATTCTTCCAATAAAATAACACTAGAGCATTTATATTAAATTTGTCTTTTAAATTTTCATGTCCAATAATTATTACATTACATAAGCTAACAGTCTTCATCTACGTGCAGTCATAAGCTTCAACCACAGAATTCTGACACACCTTCATTTTTTTACTTTGTTATAACCTTTCAATCTTTAGAACAGGAAGGGTGATGCCAGCCTGACAGTTCCCTGAGTCAAAAATAAGCTGTGCAATCTGTGCAACTGGGACGACGGCACAGATGTATCATATCCTGAGAAAAAAGACCGGGGGGGTCAAAGAGTTGAGAATTAGTAGTTTAACTAGGTTTAGAGGGGCAATTATGCAGTACAGTAATCGGAGCCAGAGAGGCACAACAAATTCATAGCTCACTGATAGCTGACAGCTATGTCTGTTTTTCCTCAATATTTTCAAGCTTCTGCAGGTACATGAAGAATTCCATATATTTAAAAAAATTTTTTTTAAATTAAATTGTTTCAGTATCTATGATGTGAAAAGTACTTTCCATTAAGATTAAAAAAAAAAATCGAAAAAAGTTGATATTAGATGGAATTATATCTACCTTTTTTTTAATTTTACACTATTAACTCTGTATGAGGATTCCACAGCAAAATAGTTCATATATCGTCAAAGAATAAATATAGACTGAATAAGACACAAAAACTAACCTCATAAACAAAATACACTTTGGCTTTAACATAGATTCCCATGCGTACTACTGCGCGGACAGCAGCATTCATACCTGGGAAGAGAAAGCAAATTCACATTGTTACAGGTTATCCAATTTTTCCTTTTATATATTGAAAATAGTTGTTAACAGGAAAGTTCCCAGTCCCAAATTTTCTTAGCCTCCTTAAAAAAGGAAATATTAACTCTTCCCTAAAGACAGTGATCAGCATCTATTAAAATAGAAATAGACTCAATGATACAAGAATCAGTCCATGAACATGAAGGGTTGGTTTATTTGCTTTGTTACAGGAATTATAGGGATGCCAATAAACACATTATTCAGATATTAAATTGCCACTGATGATAATAAAGAATTTTTAAAAGTAACAGCTACTAAATCCTACTCAGTGTCAGGAAGTAAATTCATTTTGTTAAAATGATTAGTTTTCAATCAGAAACACAAAACATGCAAGCAGTCAAAAATCTAGCTTCTTCAAAGGAGAGATTATGCCGCAACAGCCTTTTCCTGAGTTTTCCAAAGCAACACAGTTGTAAACACAATAGGTGTTGGGAGCCTAGCCAAAGCTCCTGAGGTTACCTACCCACTTAGAAAGAAAAAAGTAGCAAGTTAACACCAGCAGTGGTACTTAGGCACTTTTCTTAAGCACATCTGTGAAATAAGTCCAAATGATATTTTGCTTTCCTGAACGACAAGCTCACCCTGGAATTCTCTGCTCACAGACACCTGACAAGCTGTAAAACATAAAATCTTCCACTCTACTCCTATGGATTAAACACTTTTGACCACCTGAGGAAACAATATTTTTCTCAGAACCCTTTACAGAAGTTCCAGTGGTCCCCTACACGGTTCAAACGAATTTTCATCGTAACGCATGACTTTTGACATTGTGATGCAACTAACTCATTATTCAGGAAACTGCAATAAGTCATATACTAGTTCTATACAGTTTAAATAGGCATGAGAGTATCAAAAGCCTGAGGACACAAGAAATTTATACCTGAAGAAATAGCCTGAGCACATCAACTGAAAAGGGATGGTGAAAATGTGACAGCCCAAAATACTGGGCAGCTGTTCCCTAAATCTAAATTCAATAGCAAAGTAGATCAGCTCTGCTGTCAATGTAGGTATGATATATTCACCAGTTTGCTAGACAAAAAGGGTAAAAAGGTAAGCCGACAACAGGATAGGTCCATATTGCTTATTGTGAAGAACCCTACAATATCTATCATCACTGGAAAAAATACTGAGCTAAAAGAAAAAAAAAAAAAAAAACACAACACCACACACACCACCACCACTTACCTGAATAGAGGAATCATTGGGGCTGCAAATACCAATGAGACTGAAATTTTTTCAAAGATTTATTACTTAGAAAAATACCAAAAAGTCACTGAGCTCGTTGAATACAAAATTAAAAAAAAATAATGCTGCCAAATATGAAAATCACACCAACTGCTTTGTTGTTTGTATAGATGTTACTTAGCCTTACAACTGAAGATGCCTGCACTGATGAAATATAAAATCATGAGTAGCTGTGTTTCCACATCAATTCTGTACTAGGAAATAACGCCAAGAGCAATATTAACATTTCTATCATCATTTTCAGTTGATACTTCATCTACACTAATATATCATATTTCCCACAGTTCAAATGACAGAATCATGTTAAACAATCTGGAAGTTATGTGTAACTTATGCAAGTGCGTATCTCAGCTAGTCGGCCTTGCTGCAGACCATAAAAACGTTCTCAAAAGCCAAGACAGCTACGGTTATAGCTTTAGACCACGATCTGGATGATGTCAAGGATGAGCACAGAATCTACTCTGAGAGACCATACTGAAAAGAAGGTTTGCTAAATCTAAAATTTTAAGAGATCTACTACATAGAGCAAAGGTATCTCCTCCGTGAAACAGCCTTCAAAAAAATAAAATAATCACACAAGAAGTCTTGATGCTTAAGCCAACAGGGTGATAGTCCTCTGAAAAGCAGAGACCGAGCACCATAACCAAACAACAAAGAAAATACCTCTAACTTCATAAAAATTAACACGATCACAGCACTGGCACTTTCTGCAAACTGAGAAGACAGACAACCACAGGTTATTCCTTCAATGGAAGCCCACAACATACTTCTAATAATGCACAGTAGTAATTATTTGCTTTTTTGTGGTTTTTTTTTTCCTGTTTGATGATACAAAAAACTTTTGTTATTATCCATTTGACTGTAAAATTCTAGAAGACTATGAGAAAGCTGACCCTCTTCAGGAAAGAGGTTCACCCTCACTGGGTGAGGATTATTCAGAACTGCCCTTTAAGAACCTTCAGAGCCCGTTCTTGGAGCTCAACTTTCTCACCTCTTTTGTCCTAGCTCCCTCTCAGTAGTCAAACATTTTACATAGCTAATAAACATTCACCAATAAAGACTCTGGTGTCCCTTTCATCAGCAGTCTCTGTATTACAAATATCCGAGTAAAATAAGGAGAAGTTGGCTCCAACCCGAACAAGCTAAAGCAGAACAGTTTTGTCAGTCGAAAGAAATATTTATTAAAATAGGAAGACATTAAAAATAAACATCAGTACCTACTGAAGACACATGCTTGTCTTTCATCAGTTTCTTGCTCAAATTTCTGCTTTATTGGTTTTGTATTCCAGCTTTATCTTTAGCATGTATCTCTTAACTAGTGTATTTTAAAGAAGTGTAATTGTTCTGTCCTCGTTCTAAATTCTCCATCTCTATCATATCTGTTACCCGTAGATTAACCCACAAATGTTGATTAGGTTTAACTTTTTGACTTCTAAAACTGAGCAAGATACAAGCTTTTATTTCTCAAAATGGCAAATTACTCCTTCTTTCCATGAGAATATATTTACAGGAACACATTCATATACTTTCCTAGTGAACACTTTCTACTTCCCATGTGCCTTATATGACAAATTGGTGAGACTCACAACTTACCTGTTGCAAGAAAAGGTAAAAACCTAGGGGAAAAATAAAAAAAAAAAAAATAACACAGTGCTTTCGGGCTCATTCCTTTCTCAATACCACCACTGGAACTTTGCAAGCTTGCATTACCTAGATTTTAATATTCTTTAGTGATGTATATTTTACCTCTTTACATACGAGGACTTGGATGTCTGTGGACAAGGCTTACATTTCAGGAGGGCTGAGGATTGAAGGATGTTATAAGTCTGATATCTACAAAAATATAACTAAAACATTGACACTTTGAATGTGGCTTTTACACACTGGATATTTAAATCTGAATATACTGCACTGCTTACAATGCATTCAGATATGCAAACACAGAGAACATTGCGAAGTCGCTGCATAACCTGTGGAACAAAACGCTGCTCTACTTCATTATCTGCAGCCTCTTACAATAGTATTTGTGAATTACCACATCTGTGAAATGCAATTATATGCTTATTACCAAAAAATAGATGAACCCAGTCAATCATGGATTTAGTCCTGAATAACACATAGAGAACTGATAAACATATAGGATTAGAGCAGCTTTAAAAGTAAACCATGGGTAAAACCAATAATTCTTAAAACATAAGAATTATTTGAAATCTTTCTCAATTACCACTTGCATTCGCATTAAGCCCTTTGAAAAAGGCTAAAAGACTTATTTTGTTCTTTTGAACTCAGTGAAGATTAAGCAATCCGCAGCTACTTAGATGGCTTTACATAATGCCTGAAATTAATTTCTGAGTTGATAGTATACTATCAACTTCTTCTTGACATTGTCCATTCAATTGTCTTTGGAAGTAATCATTTTCATATTAGGGTTACAAACAGTACTACAGAAATCTTTAATTCATTTAAAAGTCACTCCTTTTCCCACCAATGGCTTAATGGCTTTAGACATATGTCTAAGTGCTGCCCTGAGTAGGGATACAGACCTAAATAAAAAGACTATACAACAAAATACACAAACTAAGGAAAACGTATTAACATAGCCAAACAGAAAGATTTTACTACAGGATAAGGAACAAATATAAGTACGTATTTTATACATAAATATACAGTCACAAACACAATCATATTTGCTGAAAAAGCCAGTATTACCTTTTTTTCCCTCTTTGCTAAAGTTTCAAAAATTCCATATGACTATCATCAAAGTACATCATTGTTAACATAGAAACTCCACACTTGGAAGGACAAGTCTGGGAAGTTTGTAATGCTTTAGACTTAAAAGATATGCAGCTCTTTACTTTCACAATCATGACATTCAAGAACTGTGTAATCCAGAAGGCTATTGCCTTTGTTTAGCACCGTTTCAAAACTCAACATTTGCTTTTCTACACAAATTTGGGGGGGGGGGGTAAGAAGGGGGAGAACCCTCACCTTTATATACCTACTTAGGAGCTCTTCAGGATAGGAGTTTAAAAGCAAACAAAAAACCAATACATACAAAGAGAGAGTTATATAGGCCCAGGAAAAGTATCAAGTTTTCCTAAGTATATGTTTGACTCACTCCTACTGTAAAAATCTACACTTAAAATAGACATAAGCATTTCCTATGCGTGACAGCGAATAAGAGGTGGACATCTTATTTGAATAGGATATGTGTCTTAGGATGCCAAAAACGAATTAACCTACCAGTTTTCACACCAGAATTAGGATCAGCATTACTATGTAATCCATGCTTCCCTCCCTCACGCCATCTTCCATAACCCCAATTCTTACAGGCTATCTCAATATTATGTGATCACACTCAAATATAATAATCCTGAGCCAAAGTAGCCACGAACTCCTCATTTCTAAACAGCACAGAATTGCCTTCTGCAGGAAGTTTTCAGATGATATTGCTCCTGCTGCTGAGCCATACCCACCACAATCCTAGAATAAGCAACCTGTTTGGAGGCCATACTAATGCATCAGTGAACCACGGCTGGGAAAACAGCCTGTGGCAGCCACTGCCGACTAGCATAAAGTACAACCAATGTACTTCGTGACCTGGAGCAGATCATAGTCAATGAGTCACAGAAAGTGAAGACAGGAACGTGACTTAAAAACCCAACTTAGTCCACTTTCCTGAGCTGCAACCCCTATAATTGAGAAATAATCCAGAATCTAGACTAACCTGTAAACTTTGACAATAAATTGTTAAAGTTTCTTTTGCCTCTCCAGGTATTTGGGAGTAAGGCATAATGTACTTGTTTTAGTCCTCTATTTAACAGCTGGCTAGCCAAAGTGATGAATTGACACATTTAGTACCATATATATTTTAATGTACAAAATACCCATCTCTTCCATGCAAAACAGATCCCCCATAAATTATTTAACTTGACCAAATGAAACAATGTATCTACATCTAAAATAGGGCAACTAAATCATGACAATTCTAATAAGACATTATACTCCTCAATATTTGATAACCTGTTAAAAGAGACAGTAATAATTATATTAAAAGGTTGCAAGGAAATATCACGAATGTGGGCAAGTAATTTTAAACTTCAACATCTGCTATAAATGGAGACTTGTGTATTTTACATAAGGCTACTTCCAATTTATTCAAATGTACAAAAGCAGCAGAAGTAGTAACTTTTATTTCAAAGCAATGACCACAATGCTTCATTTTGGACTAAGATTTTACAGCCCACTCGTCTACATCAAGGCATCTACTGAAATAAGCATGTTCATTGTAATACTAATGGGTGTCCCTACAGTTTCCTGCTGAGCTTGGTTTGTATTATAAATATTGTAAAGATTTCTATCTAATAAATATAAGTTGGAGCAAACAGGTGACTGAAACTCCTGAAGTAGACAAAAAGTACTAATTCAAAAGCGTTATAGAGCTTTGTCTGACCTACAGTTTTCTCGAATACATGTTTTCAAACATTTTGCAGTATTAATTGTGTGTTTCCTTCTGCTTATAGTTCACTACTTCACTTCTCTCAGACATTTGTCCTACACAGAGCAAATGACCTTGGGAGGGCATGACTCATTTTGTCCCTTGTTCCAATCCTCAGCAGGCAGAGTAGAGGTTGTGTATTTTACACTTCGGTACTGTTCTCAAGATAGTGAGGGTTATGAACCTCAGCTGTGTTGTGTCATTCAGTCAAAAAGATCGCCAAGTTCTAAAATTGCATTCTGTCTTTTTCTTCTAAGTTAAGAAAACAATGCTGCCTACAAAATGCTTGGAAGACATCCAGTTCACTTTGTTTAGTCTTTGTGACGGCCTCACTGCTCAGACAGGAACTTTAAAAAACTAACTTTTTACCCCCCAATGAAATGCACAACTGCAGTCAGACAATCAAGCTTTCATACTACCCTTGGATTCCGGAAGTCCTTTAAACACCTTAATTGACATAGTGGCAAGCGCAGATTTAATACTTTATGAGAAGAGATACATCTGCTGCTGCTCTGACGTTACATAATCTCCAGCCACGTGGAAGCTCAGCCCCTCCCTGAACACGCTACTGCTGCTTGGGGCGATGCCCTGTCACACTCTGCAATTAAAATGGCGATTTGGAGACTAGACCACTAAAACAGAGATGCCTTGATCCACAGGCCCTCCTAGAATGACTTAGCAGTGGAAGTGATCAGTCTGAAGAGCAAACTGTGGATAAGACTTGCTAAAACGCAACCAAACTGAAGAGTGAAAGAGAAAGCAACCTAAGGCAACCAGCTTTCTTTTTTCCTGAACGGTTAACGTTTTTCTCACTGATAGAGAGTGCCAAATTCCTTCCACTCCTGATTAGGAAAGGCTTCAGATAATCCCAGGTAAAACGAGGGGGCACCCCGTTATTCCTGCGGGGTAAGAGAGGGAGGGAGGATGCTTCCTCCAGCCCAGATGACGCAAAGAGGCGGAATCTGCAGCGACTGGCAGCGGATCACGTACACACCGGAGGAGGGGAGGGAGCATGGAGACACTGGTCCATGCAAACTAGTACCTCATGTATGCGCAGGAAAAGTGAGTGGAGAAGGGATTTCCTCCCTTTACCTACATACACGTTGGAAAAATCAGACAGAACACCTAAACTGCAAAAATGGGTTAGTCCCTGTACATTCTGATGGAGAAAGAAGGGAAAACTGGTCATTACACTACCGAATCCACATAAAAAGGGAAGAGAGACATTATTCCTCTCTATCCTCTTCACTCCACAAACGCAAATATTACTTTTATTTACTTTAGGCCAAAGTACTTTCGAGGCACACTCCAGCAAAAATAAAATAAAATCGTAATTTTGAAGACGCTAAAAACAATAATTATAGCCTTGCATATTAACGAAACAACTCTGCTGGCAGAAAACAGATTGAGAATCCTCTTAAGATATGAAGCACGGCACGTTTAAAATTTTAACTATTAAACTTCAAACTCCTAATAAACACGAGGTTTTCTAGTACAAAAGGGGAAATGAACATGTGGGAAAGCGTGCTTTAATGACGGAGGGATACTGCGATCTAGCCCCTTTTCTTTCTGTTCCCTCTTTACGTCCATAGGTCTTTTGTTCCTCCTGTTCCTGTGGCTAGGACTCCCTCTATACTTAGCAATTTAAGGAGGTGAAACACGTTTCCAACATACTCCTGCTGGGCTGGAGAGTAAACTACCATCTGAGCTTTCTAAATCACGTGTAGGAACGTACAAGTGCTTCTGGTGCCAAAATGAAGTGAAAAGCAGACGAGACGAGACGGGCACTGGCGTAGCCCCAGCAGCACAGCCAGCCTCCCACCCTTCGTGCAATGCAGCACGACCTCCTCCCCCGCACACATCAACCAGCCGCTCTCCCTCCTCACTCCCCTCCACTCCCTGAGAGTGGAAGACGCTCTGGTTGTAAGAGTTAGTGAAGCGTTTCTATCCTCTCCCCTGCCGAAGGCAGGCTCAGAGCTGATCACACGTTGGAAAATGTGATGAGAGAGGGAGAGAAGTGGAAGGATGGGAGCACGTTTGCGGCTCAGGCCGCGCAAAAACGAGTTCAAGTGCTCGCAAGAAAACTCAGCTCGAAAACCAGCAGGGCAGCAGGAACCCGAGGACCACGGCACGCCATCCAGCCTCCTCCGCGTCCCACTCCGAGACCTCTTTCTCTCTGCCGCCTCAACTGTGCCCCTACCGGAGCGGCTTCTCGCAGACACCCCAGGGGCAGCCCATGCCCTGCTACACCCGCTGACTCTTTCCTCTGCCTCCCACACTGGCGCACGCCTCCCGCATAGCCACCCTGCCTGCCTGCCAGGCCCTTCGCACTCTCCCTCCCTCACCCCATCCCCCAAGGAGCTCCTCACCCTCGCCCTCCCTGTCAACTGCCCCCATTCCCCACCGTGTCCGCAGCTTCCCCCGCCTCCGCGCCCCTCTGCCTTCTCCCTGTGCTCCCCCCTCCCCGGTCCGCATGGCGTGAGCGGCTACCTTGGGCATCGCCGCCGCTGGTCAGGACCCCGATGGCTTTGCCGGTGCCCGAGAGGTTCTCGAAGAACTTCGGCTGGTGATCCATGGTGCCGCGGGGGAGGCGCCGGGCGCGCCGGCAGGCTAGGGGCGAGACGGAGCGAGGCCGCCGAGGGAGCCCCTGGCCGCGGGGCTCTGCCCTGCCGCTCGAGCGTATAAACTCTGCCCTATCAAATATTTGGCTTCCGTGAGGGGGTGTATATTTATATATATTTCTATATCGAAACAGAGGGGGCGAAAAGCCCGGGAACAAAAAGGTGGGGGGAAGGAGGGAGAAGAGAGAGCAAGCGCGCAAGAGATGCCGCTCTCACATCCCAGCCCAACCACCCGCCTCTCCCCCCCGCGCTTGCCGCTGCCGCTTCCTCCCGCCGCTCCCTCTGACAGCGCCGCACGGCGCGGCCCCACACCGCCCCCTCACCCCCTTCTTCCCCCACCCCCTCAGGAGCGGCGGTTGACGGGCGGGCCAAGGGGCCAATGAGCGGGCGAGCTGCCTCCTCGCGCCGCGGCCGTTACGCCGGGGCGGAGCCGTTGCGGTGTAGTTACGTTACGAGGGTACTCGCAGGTGGGGGCGGGGGGGAGGCGGTGGCGCGAGGGCGAGGGAGCGGCGGAATGCGGGGGGGCGGGGCCCCCAGGTGGGGGCGGGGCGGGAGGCGCCCTTCCCGCAGCGTGTGGCGGCCGCGCTGAGGCGGGAGGGGGGTGATGCGGGGAACATGGCGGGCGCCTTGGCAGGGCGGGCGGCGGAGGAGGAGGAGGAGGGGGAGGCGAGGCGGGTGCGCCATCGGCCGGGGTTAGCTCATCCCCTCTGCGGCAGAGCCTGAGCTCTGAGTACCGCTCTGTCTCCGTGTGGCGTTTGGAGCCGAGGGAGAGGGCTGGGCGGGAGCCTCTGCCTTGGGCGCCGCCGGCCGCTGCGGCGGGGGCTCGCACGTTACAGCCACCAGCCTCTGCGCGGTTTAACAACCCAGCTGCCTGGCCCGGGTCGTGTGAGCCCTTCCCCCTCTCCGCGGGTGAATCCTGCAAGCTTGGCAGGCGTCTGGCAGGGCTTGATCCCACCCGTCCCTGCTGGAGGCTCGAATAGGAAATCTCTCTTCAGTGTTTCCACTTACTTTACTCCCCTGTTCTTCTAATACGGTTTGGCCTTCGTTTTTATGCTCACATGTTGCTTCAGAGATGCTCAGTGAGTGATGAAAACAGCTCGTGTTGTGAATGGAGCAGAAGCAAAGAGTTAATGTTATCAGCACAGGGCAGAGTTTAGGTCCGTGTCTGCCTTGCTGGGCAGTAAAACCCAAAAGAGCTAAAGCTCCTTTTGTTCTCTTTTGGCCTTTGCTATCCCTTCTCTGGTATGTCTCGTCACTGTGACATCTGGAAGCCATAGCTGACGTTCAGGCCGTGTTTTGCTGCACGTGTAGAAAAAGGAAGTTATTCCTTTTAAGTATTTACAGCTTAGAGACAAAGGTTGAGTCTGAGGACACAGTAGAGGTAAAACAGCTGAGATCCTTGTGCCCCTCTTTGCCTCCTTCCCTTCTGTTCTCGTTCTGTTGTGCGCTGATGCTCTTTGTTGGGGAACACTGATATAGTAATGCTATCTTAAACTCACATTGTTATAATGCTCCCCTACTATAATACTGTTGATAATGCATATAGTTACAGAAGCAGCTTAGCACCCTCGTCTTCTTAATTTAACGCAATATGTTATCGCATGCGCAGTTCTTTGTACTTAGCATAAGTAAAAAGTATTTACAGAATCAGGGACCAAGTTACTTGCCCAAAATTATAAAGCAAGTCAGGGAAAGAGTCAGGAAGAGAAGCAAAATGCTGACTCTGGTTTTATACTTTAATTGCTGTCATAATTATTGTTTTTATTCAACATCTGCATCACATCTTAGACTTAATTCACATTCTAAAAGTACATGTTCTCATCTTGTCAACTTTCACACAGACACATGCAGAAGCACAGTCATTTGAGTAGTTAAGTCAAAATTAGTCATAGATAACTGTTGGAAGAAACCCTACCAGCAAAGAGAAATCTACACTTATTATGTGGGCAACTCATATTTGCAAAACTGCTTACAGGCTAAAATCAGCGTGCATCATTTCACACCAGAAAAGGAAAAATTTCAAAGTGTTTGCCTACCCCATTCCATGAACACCTTGTCCATGTAAGTAGCTGCAATACTGATTCTACATGGAGCTTACTGCTTTCTTTACTGATATCTGAAGAGAGCTCTAGCTCAGATCTTATAAGTAAGGTGAACTTTTATTACAGAAATATATACACCCCCCCACCTAAAATTGTCTCATGTATGTCTCATATATTCTGATTTGAATCAGAGTCACGTTAGTTTCTTAAAGAGTAGCTCTACAGCTGAATTAAGGTCTCTGAATGATTCAAGGCTTACAAACGCAGTAGGAAGACCTTGGGCTGGTATTAACTATCATGACTCCTTGAGGGTAATAAACCAATGCAAATTTCTCATCTGAGTGACTCTTTGAGGAAGCTTGACATTGATTGTTTGTTTTGGTGTGGATACTTGGCCCTAATTTAGAATTAGATTATTTTGTTTGTTTATTAAGTGCATTTAAACCATTTACAGTTTCTCTGGAAGTAGACTTGTCCCTCTTGCTTCCAAAGATACCCTTGGTGATAAGGAGCTATTATTTTCTGAAAGGCTTTCCCCCTCCCCCCCCCCCCCGATTGCCTTATAGTACATAATGAACTCTGTCCTTATAAACTATGTCTTTTTTTTCCTTTTCTAACTGGAAAACTGTCTATGATTTTGCTGTTTACATCATTTATTTTAGCTACTCCTTGTTCTTTAGCAGAGCTCTCAAGAAAGAATTGTTTTTTGTCTGTGTCAGGTCATTAGAACAGAGGTGGGAGGGAGAGGAAAGGATGTGGAACTGTTTGTTCCTGAGGCTCTCTTAATGTACTTACAGCTATTCCAGAAATACAATTGCCTATAATCTTAAAAGGAGTGAATTCTTGGCTTAAATACTGAAGATTGTAAGGGGAAACAATCTTATTTAACCTTATGGGTTATATTTGCAATGCAATTAGGTACATGTGTGTAAATCATACTGACACTAAGAGAATAGGCTCTTCTGAGATACATAAACCGATAACTAAAGAAACTGCATGTCTGAATAAAACCTCAGGAGTTAATTTGCACACTACATTAGGTGCTCTAATCATCTTCCTACTTAAGTATTTAATAGGATCAGTTTACATGGGGTGAGGACAAGACAGGTGGGTTTTGACTCTTCCCTGATATTGACTGTGGCAGTTGCTCTAGTGCGTCCTTTTCCCCTTGCCTATTCCCCATGCCATCTAGATCAAGGCCCGTGCTTAACTTCTGCCACTACCTAAGAAATCCTAATTGTCCGTTAAAAATTCTCTGTATTGCTCAACTTACTGTGCCAGTTTCCGTAAACGTGCTTTGAACACGTTTTTGAACTACAGAGCAGTTCATTATTATGGATGTAATATCACAAATGCATCCCATACTTCGTTTGACACAGTTTTCCACTGAAATTAGATTAACCTAGGAAGAACAAGCCATTTGCAAAAAGGGCAACGTTATTACATGGGTAACCGAGCTGAAAAATGGCTTTCAAATGGATTTCCAGCTTATATGGATTAACTTTAGTACCTAAAAGTTGAAACTCAAACTGAAGTTATTTTCTATTGCTAGAGCTCTCTCTCAATTGTGGACTTGTGCATCTAGTAGTACGTGAGATCACAATACATGTTTTTCTGAGGCATTTTTAGGATCTGTCTTTTCTACCCAGCGATCAGTTTTTAGTGAGACTTATGAATCATAAAGACGATTAACTTTGGCATATTAAACTTTTAGATATTATTAAAAAACCAACAGGAAACAGAATGAGATGGAAGGATTTGTAGAAGTTATGGCATTTTAAATTGAATCAGGGTAGTCATGAAATACACAAGTTAGCATGAAATGGTCAAGGAAGGAAAAACTCATCAGGATGTTATTTCTGGGCAGATGTTGACAGACATTTCTGCTAAGGAGCTGATAACTTTCTTCCATTAATACTACAAAATTCCCTGGCCCTACGTGTACCTTTGTGCTACTTAGTTTCTCTCTTTCTTATTTTGTTTCACCCTTCTATTTCATCTAATCTGTGTATACTCTATCGTGCAGGAATTGGATTCAACGGATTATTTATTTGTTTCTCTCTCATATAATAACAGTCATAATGGCAGTGATGTCCACGAGGCTTTCTTTTGTAAGCCTATGGCATAACTGAGAGGAAGTGTAGAACTAGTCTGGAACTAGAACTGGTAGGGAGGAGAAAGAGAAAAATCTGCAAGAGATTTGAAGATGGGAAGGAACTTGCTATTAGGGGTGGATGAGTAAGGAATGGAGATGAGGGCAGAGAAAACTGACACAGATTTGAGAAAGGGACATGATTGTATCCAGAATAGTGAGGTCTTTTACTATTTATTTAAATAAACAAGATTTTCTAGTGCATTTTTCATGTCCGACTCATGCTGATTTTTTTAAGGAGGAAACAGCAATTGAAGCAACCTTGGAGAGAAATTTACTTAAAACTCCAACAGATGCAGAGATTATGAAACAGGTGATCAATATATTAACCTGTTACTGCCCAGTAATCATATAAAATGAATCAAATCATTTTCACTATCCAGATAGGTAATGTCTTGAATTACTGTAGTATCAACTTTTGATTGAGACGAGATCTGTATGACTAGTCTATGAACTTGCCCGTTTTACACAGGGACAAAAATACTTAGTAACATATAATACTAGATTTAAACCAGTTAAACTGCCCAAATCAGCACAAGAAGTGAGAGAGGAAAAAATATCAACTAGAAAAGGCTGTTATGTTGTTTTCAGTGAGGGAAGATAATATAAAAAGTCACTTTATTCCTCATGAAAGGAATTATTTCTTGAACATCAGCTAGAACGTTTTCTTAAATGTCAAATGACTGGTGCTTTGAATTTGCAGTACCTCATTCTTCAATTAAGAGTTTAAGTACCAATCTAAGGCATTAATGAAATTCCTGCTAAAATCAAATGGCAAGGGTTTTTAATGGTAGTTGAATTAGGCCTTGTATAAAAGAAAAGCACAAGCCAAATCCCTAAGTTTAGCTAACTGTAATTCTTCTTTGTAAGAAAAAGACAAAATGAAGAGGCAGTATTTTTCTGGAAATTATTTCCCCTATAATACTTTTGCTTATCTCAGGGTCTAAGTGCAAACCATGATAAAGCCCTAGCAAATTAATTCCTAGTGAAAATATTTTAAATAGGAATGTTGTTATATAATTTCAAAGCCCAGAAGTATTATTCAGCACTTAGTAGGTTTGAAGCTTTCAGGTTTTTAAGGAAACTGTTCTATTAATAGTTACATGGAAACTATGTCGATGTGGTCTTCGGGTTTGAGAATTATTTCTTCTGCTATAAAATGACGTACATTTTCGTGAATGATATGTGCGAAAGATTTCTAATTTGTGGTCAACTGGTTCGTTATGTGATATTGTTTTTTTTTCTCCTGCTTCCAAATGCGAAATTCACTGTTCAGTGCTACCACTGAACAAATGATTTGAACATGCTATATATTTCTTGGTTATCTAACTTTCAAACTTTGATTCTTGAAAAAACATGGTTCTAAGCCCCTTAAATACATCTTTCAGAGTTTTGACATGACCCATCAGTAACCCTGGAGTCCACTTTTTAATTTACAAGTATGTTTTTCTTGTGTAATTTTGTAGCAAAATTGATGACTGAGCTGAGCACCTCCCAAAAATATTGCAGATCAAAGAAGAGTTGTGTTATTGTGAAAGATAGGTTGTGTCAGATATGCTAGGCTTAGAATGATTGAGCCATGCTAGTCACACATGTATCATAATTGCTCAGAGGCTTAAAAAAACTCGGGAAAAAAACTACCTAAGCCACTTCATTAAAAGGAAACAATGTGTTAATTGAAGAGTTATTGAATCATACAATTAACTAAATTATTTCTTCTTGTTTGGGGGAGGAAAATATGTAAGTCTTTCTTTCTCACCTAGAGGACTTCCACAGTGAGCCATCATTTGGCGCCACAGGATAATGTATAAGCTTTCAGTACTACAAGACATGAAATGTATGTGTCTGGTTGGGAGACGGGTGTATATGTCTATGCGTATATGTCTATAGTTTGCACTAAAAGGATAAAAACTACACTAATTTATGCTATTCTCAGAGTGCTGTACTTCTGCAGCTTTCTCTTAAGCAGTACAAATGATCTCTAGATATCTGGGAGAATTCTTACCGTTTATGTAATATGCAGTATGTGTAGATGTATTTTATTACTCCGTGTAAAAAATATACGAACAAACCCTAGAACAGAGAAATTTCTTGTAGATTAGTGCCCTCACTGCTTGATTATTAGAGGATATTGACTTTTGCACAGTACTTCTGGATTAGTGAATCCTTGTAACAGCTTCAGCAGAAGAGGTGGAATATCTTCATCCAAAAAGTGTCCTCCTGACTGATAGGGCAGATTGTGGAGGAAAGCTTCAACGTACTTGGGCAAAAGAGGGAACTGATCTCAAGGGTTTCACTTTCTGGCTTGTGCTATATTTGTTAGGCTATTTTATATAACAGGTGAGCACTGTGAAATGTTGTGTGGAGGTCACTTCTGTTGAAGAGTGACTATTAAGAGTTCTCTGAAAAATTTATTATATTACATTACTCAAGAGAGTTTGGTTGGAATAACGCTTAGTCCGTTGTTTCCAACAGGGCTTGAATGCAAGAGGCATCAAGTTAAGTGCTTATGTGGACTGGGGCCAGAATGGATAATTTGGCCTGAAGCTGTCTGTGTCTGATTTCTTCCCCTAATAGACTTGATGGAAATAACTGCAAGGAAAAAAAAGTCCTGAAAGAAGTAAGAGAGAGAGGAACTACAAGATTTGTATAACTTAGGGTAGCTTAAGGAAAGAGTAGCCTCCTCCTCTGTTTTATGACCTTGGGGTTCATTTAAAAAAAAAAAAAAAAGTGGACACATTTTGCTGCTTAAAGGTATGTACTCATAACCAGAAATGAACTACCATAAGTAATGATCTGATCTAATATCAGTCAGGTAGTTTAGTTAGTGTAACTTTCTTTCTTCATTAATATAAGCTCTTATGTCCTACAGATCTCACAATGGTTGCTTCCTTCCACAAAGGCTTGAATTTTATAATCCTAAATTAACAGAACAGTATGATTTAAGGCAATGCAATTGTAATTTACAATTAAACAAGTTAGCTTGTTCTCCACTACATTGTTAACATTCAAGTTCCTACTTGTTGTGTGTTTTCTTGTAAATGTCTTGTAAATAGTATTTGTATTGATTTTATTAGATTGATCTAGAATAGATTTTTTTATATAGTCCTCATGAGATTTTTTTTTTTTTTTCCCTTTCAGGATAGATTTCACTCTTCTTCATAATAGAGATGATATATATTTTCTTCACAGTTTTGTGACTTGCAAGTTAATGGAAGCCCAAGCAATGCTCACATTAATTTAAGTGGTTGTGAACACTTCAAACAGCCCTTAGTGAAGTATTTTATACAGTTCAAAGAGATAAAATGATATAAGACCGCATTTTTTATTCTAGCTGCTATAACACTAACTTTCCGAAGGCTTTTACTGTGAAAAAACCTCTCTGCACTTATATAAACATGAATTCATGGCATATGAATTTATGGTATAAATATCATTGCTTCACTTTCATGTTCTAGTAGCAACTTGCAAGTCCGTATGCATATTGGATTATTTCTCTGTATAAAATTCAGTATTTTATGCCATTAAGTACTGAATGCAGTGTATATGTATACATATATGAATAAATTACTACTCTTGTGTTTACAGAATGGAAACCTGCTTTTATGTATAAAACCTTTATTAAGGAAATATTCGTCAAAGAAATGCTCCAGTACCAGGTGTACTGTTAAAAAGATCACAGGTGTCTGTTATTCAGTGTAGTGTCCTACTGTTGGATTGAAAGAGTTTTCAGTCTTCAAAAAGGCTGAATGGAAGGGAAACATTATTTTGAGGGAGGAGGGAGAGAATAACTAGTCAAAATGCAAATGCATTCCAGAGTTAAAAATACAGGACATCTTTGTGTCCTCCACAAACTGTTTGCAGAGTACAGTGCCACAAAGTTGTCTTTCTGCAGAACAGAGGAGATTAGAAAAGGAATTTTGGCAGTAAAGCAAATAGTGGGGCCTACATTAGAGCTTGTGTATTAGCAGCTAGCAGTTTTTGAGAGAGATTAGAAGAGTACTTAAAGGAATAAAGTTAGATATTCAGTCTAAATAATTTGCATTTGGAGAAGCAGTCTTTACCTTAGTTTTGAGGGGTTTGTTTTGTTTTATTTTTTTTTTTTTTGCTATGATGTCATGAATAATATATAACAGCAAGGATTGTTTCTGCTAGTTTTTACTGTTTCCTAGTCAGTCAGTACTTACTGTTTTCTCACATGTGTTCTTGCTCTCTCAGTCTTTCTCCTCTGCACTCCAACTTTTCTTCCGTGTATTTTTCTCCTGGTTCTTTTTTTTTTTTAATTCTTCCTTACTTTCTCTACTCACAACTTCTTTCCCATCTCTTTCTTCCTTTTCCTTTCCTAACATTGAGGATATGAAGAATGTAAGAGGAGTTGCTTTTTCACTCCCCTGGTGATTTTAGTATATTAGTTAACTAATACAAATCACATATTCCTCCTTCTAAAAATTTTGATGACATTGCTTTGAGAGCTAAACTGATGATGAGAAACGTGGAATGTTTCCATTTGTGGAAGAGAAAAATAGCCTGTAACAACTAGCAAAGCCATTTGCATTTTCAAGAATCCAATCTGAAGTCCTTATGTGATGAAGACTGTCTTCTTGCAAAGCGAATCAATAATGTCTTCTGGTTTATCTTTGTCTGTGAAATTTAAATAATTAGCAGAGATGTATTTAATAGTGATTCCTCATAAAAAGGCATTCATATGCATCTTTTTCTCACAGTCACACCAAAAGAAGTCTTATCCCACATTCTGTTGCACCAAAAAAAAAAAAGTCATATGGTCATATGCCAGAATGTACAGTTAAGAAATATTTTGCCTGGTTATAACTGAGGGGTGAAATAACCACGTCTGAAGTATGGAAGAGAACTAGGGAAAAAAACAGATTGTTTTTGCTTTTATTTACAAAGAAGTTAATAATGCTGTAAACTTATGTGGAGATTAGTATTTAAAAGTACACTCCAGTACTAAGTACGTATCAAATATTTAGACTTTTAAAATATTAATTATTTTTGTCTGTAATGGTATTATAATTTCTTGGAATTCCTTAGAATTCTACAAAAAGAAAGAACTGACTTTTTAGACTGTTCATACAAATGACCGAAGTCCTTCTATGATATATTTGAATAATTCCATTTGTCTCAGTATACTCAAGTATTCAGTATATTGCAGATAAATGGAATGATCATTGTTGTAATCAGATATGGATGGAGTATATTTAATGTTTACAGTGAGGTACATCTAAAACATCAATTATCTGTCTCATATTTTCACTTCCAGGAAGGCAGTATTTTTTGTGTGTTGAATGCCAGTATTTGCTTCTGATACTGACTGCCTCACACAATCTCTTGTCTTTAAAATATGAATGATGTATATTAAATAGTTAAGAAGGCTATAATGTATGAGCATAAACAATTAGTATACGAACAGATGCGATTCAAATAGCTAACTAAAGACATTTAAAAGAAAATTCCTCCTATCAAGAAGCAAAATGAGTATTCTACCTAGAGGCAAAATTGTTTCATATTAATGAACACAGGAGGTAATTTGTACCATGGTATTGGTTCTTTATTGCTTTAATGAATTCAGCATTTGATGAGATTGAATTTCACTATCAAATGATGAAGAACAAAGTAGTTCACAGCAGCAGCAAAACTCAGTGTTGTGATTTCCTGCAATAGATTCTAAGCAAGTAGACAGGAGTAGGAGAGATCAGTGGGATTTTGGGGAATAATGGGTGGTGGGCTGGTAGGAGATCAGCTGACTTACAGGGAAGTATAAGCCCTAGGAAATTAGTTGTATTTTAGCTAATTCTGAGAAGCTATGGGTCAAGATGTTCTAGCGCTGCTCCCTAGTATACTTGTCCATAGCCAGTCTAATTTCTCTGTGAGGTCAAGGTCTGCTCCTGTGAAGCTTCATTGCATTCTAGCAGCCCAAGGTGATGCTGGCCAAGCATGAATAAGACACTTCTGGCAGAGTGACTCCATTTGTTAGGTGACTGAGATGGATAGGTTTCCCATCACTGTCCTGAAACACTTGTGCTGCAATGTCATTGCCCTTGAGATCCAGAAGTACTTGGCGGTATTATTGGTGTATTTTGGCTGAAAAACAATTCAAAATAATAGTAAGCACAGGGAGGAAATATAACTATCATTCAGTTTTAACAATTGAGCTTGATTGTTAATGAAATAGTAAGTTACTAGAAAATAAAGTATAGAAAGTAATTGTGTATTGTCAAATGGCAGATAGGTGGCCCAGCCATTCCTCTCTCAAATTTTTATGATCTTACTAAACTTCATTTTTGTTTTGTACAGCGAAGGGAAAAGGAATAAGAAGAAACATTTTATAACTTCTGAGTAAGAGAATTGTCTGTTATTATATGCAAACAAAAACATTTTACATGAAATGAAGTTTAACTTGAAACCCTAATACACATCGGATTGGAGCTTGTACTGCAAATGTGACAGTGCTAACTCATTACAAGGCCAGAATGGTTATAAAATTGAATCAGCTCCATTAAAAAGCAACAGAGTACCTATCTCCCCCTTTTGCTCTTTTAATGTTCGCCTTTTGCTGGACACCTGCTCAGCTGTCCTTCCTTCTAAGATCCATATTATGTTTTTCCCATTAAGAACTCTTATTACATCTTGTCCAAGTGTTTGGTGACTCACTGTAGCCAGAGGGTACCATGTAAGGCATTGTTGCTGCAGACTTTGCTGCCATACTCTCAGACCTGCTCTACAAGTTTTTCTCAATTTCATTTCCACTACAGTCCTGACTCTTTAACCGTATCATGTAACTTGATCATGCGATCTACAGCAGCACAGACCATGGCTTCTTGCCGGTATGCCTGGCACATGCACCTGAGAAATTCTAGGCCTAACAATCACTAGTAAAAGGATGGCAATTTCAGTGATTTTGGCCTCTCCGTGCTTCTAGGTATCCCCTTCACAAAGGTTTCCTATTTTTCTAAAACTACGCTCATTCTTTCTTCAAACAGAAGGATTTTCAGAGCTGCTGCAACTCAGCTGTCATTCTAGCAGACGCTTCCTCCTCCAGATGCTTTTATCCTGTAATCGATAGGCTGCTTTTCTATGCAAGCTGCTATACCCTAAATATTGTCACATCCTATGGGAAGGAACAGGGAAAAGGCTAGCCATTTCTGCACTAGAAGCAGGAATCTTCAGACTTCCTGGGGATCAAATTAAAGACAGCTATTCCAAAACAGTTGTAAAAACAAGTCAAAAAATCTGTGCTAACCCTCCGTCATCAAAAAAAAAAAAAAAATCCAAAAAAACCCAGAGCTTCACTACTCTGAATCTGACAATGCATGCAGAGGGGAGAAAAATTCTCCCTGTACTGTTCCAGTGAAGCTTTCCCCATGTTACAGGAACTGGGGTACAGGACCTGATCCGTGGCACTGGATATTACTGTTATGGAAAGGTATTAGAATTGGATTTCAAACTCTTACAGACATAAAGCAGTACTTAACTGTCCTGTATGAATGCAGCTAACAGAGGCAGCCAACAGACACAGCAGTTTGTGCAGCAGTTTCTGGGCTCTGCTTAGATCTTCTGGGAAGCTTGCTGGAGGCTGTGGGGGATTTTTGGGAAACCTTTGAGGAACTGGAGAGTGCTTGCTGCTGACTCCTAAGGAGAGCTAGGTATGGACAACTATAGGAGGCCTTCACTTCTCCTGGGAAGCTCTAGCACGGCCTAGCTGCTGCTAACAAGCTGTTTGGTTGATGAGTGAAAGGATGTTGGGGGCCTCTGTTTCAGTTTATCCTTGATTAGGGAGGGTCAGGCACCCTTTGAGCCAGCGATTGGGAAAAGCCTAAAGGCAGGCCTAGAGCACAGCTCTCAAAGTGCAGCCAACAGATGCAGCAGTTTGAGCAGAAGGATGCAAAGAAGTCCTCATCTCTTTTCATATGCATTCTCAGATATGGTTGTGACATACCACAGGGCATGTTCCCCAGTAGCTGTGAAGTTGCTGTCCTTGCCGAGTCAGAGGCTTTGACCTGTGGTGTCTCTGTGAGGCTGGGGCTGATGGTTGTCCTTCCTGTGTGCTGTTGTTGAAGATCTATGTTGTCAGGTAAAAGCAGTTGTGGGAGGAATTTGGCAGGCTGTATACCATCAGAAATAACGAGCAAGAGAGAGACAGGATGTTCTCAGACGCTCTACTGCAGGCAGGGTCTATGCTGTGCATTATAGTAAGTGGCAACTCTGAGGCTGGAAGTTGGTGACTTCTCTACCAGAAGGAAGGCTTCTGTTCCTCCTGAAGGTTTGCAGATACTGAACAGCTTCACTGCTCTCAAAGGAGGAGCTGGGTGTGCTTTTAAGTCAAGCATATGGGTGAAGAATACCTTCAAGAAGCAATGAGGGATGGTAGTGGGTGACTCCCTGCTGCAGGGGACAGATGCACCCATCTGCGGACGTAGCCTACTGTGTATGAAGAGGTTTGCTGCTTGCTGGGGGCTTGGGTCCGTGATGTGTTGATACTAGTGAAGCTTGTTTGTCTGACTGTTACCCTGACGCTTTTCCATGTGGACACCAATAATACTGCCAAGGGCAACTTAGAAAGTATCAAATGTGACTACAGATCTCTGGGGGTGGTTGTCAGGGGTATGGGGGCCCAGGTGGTTTTCTCCTTGATCCTGCCAGTGAGGGGAAGAATATGAGAAGGAGTCAAAGGATACTGTGAGTCAATAATTGGCCGTGTAGATGAGAGGAGAGCAGTGGATGTTGTCTGCCTTGACTTCAGTAAGACTTCTGACACTGTCTCCTATAATAGCCTCATAGACAGGCTGATGAAGTATGGGCTAGATGAGCGGACGATGAGGTGGCCTGAAAACTAGCTGAACAGCCAAGCTCAGGGCATTGTGATCAGAGGCACAAGGTCTAGCTGGAGGCCCGTAACTAGCAGCGTCCCCTAGGGGTCAATACTGGGTCCAATCCTGTTCAACTTGTTCATCAGTGACCTGGAAGATGGGGCAGAGTGCAACCTCAGTAGATTTACTGATGATACAAAATTGGGAGGACTGGAAAATACAGCAGAAGGCTGTGCTGCCCTTCAGAGGGACTTTGACAAGCTGGAGAGATGGACAGAGAGGAACCTCATAAAACTCTACAAAGGGAAGCGCAGATTCCTGCACCTGGGGAGGAATAAGCCCATCATGTACAGGCTGGGGGCTGACCTGCTGGAAGGCAGCTCTGCAGAGAGAGACTAGACAGCAAGTTGACTGTCAGCCAGCAATGTGTCCTTGTGGCCAGAAGGCCAGTAGCATCCTGGGGTGCATTAGGAAGAGCTTTGCCAGCAGGTCGAGGGAGGTGATCCTTCCCCTCTACTCAGCCCTGGTGAAGCCACATTGGAGTACTGTGTCCAGTTCCGGGCTCCCCATCACAAGAGAGAGATGGAGCTACTGGAGCAAGTCCAGCAAAGGGCCACTGGAGCATCTGTCTTATGAGCAAGGGCTGAGAGAGATGGTACTGATGAGCCTGCAGAAGAGAAGGCTCAGGGGGAATGTGATCAATGCATATGAATATCTGAAGGGAAAGGTGTAAAGAAGATGGAGCTAGACTCTTCTCAGTGATGCCTAGTGACAGCATGAGAGGCAATGGGCACAAACTGAAACATAGGAAGTTCCATCTGAACATAAGGAAGAACCTTTAACTGTGAGGGTAACTGAGCCCTGGAACAAATTGCCCAGAGAGGATGTGGCGTCTCCATCCTTGGAGACATTCAAAAGTTGTCTGGACACTTGTCCAGAAAAGTTGTCTGTCCTGGCCTACCTGCTCTAGGTGACCCTGCTTAAGATGGGAGGTTGGACTAGGTGATCTCTAGAGGTCTCTTCCAACCTCAACAGTTTTATGATTCTTTGAAATCAGAAGGAGCTTAAAATACATAAAGATCTAATGACTGGATACCTGATTACTGAGGTGAAGGGAGACATGGATGGAAAAGAAAGGTCAAATATCTGTGAGGTGTATTAACTTCTGTGACTTTTTTTATATACTTAACTTCTATGTAGCTCTATTTATGTGGAACTGGCCCAGGGTCAAATAATTCAATGAACTTCCTCTGATAGGTGCAATGAATTTTGCACCTACCTTAGTTGTGAATCAGAAATTGTTAAGAGTTGTATTAGGTTAGTGTCAGTTTGAAAACATATGTTAACCATCAAAGGAATTACATTAATCCTACCAAATATTCCAAAGTAATTATGCTGTAGTATGGTATCTGATTGACAATATGTTTTCTAATAAAGCTGTCTCTTCTGTTTTTAGTTGCCAGTACTCCTTCTATTGCTAAGTTTGGCATGGTAGGCTTTTCTTTTCTCTTCTTTTTTTTTTTTTTAAGAAAGGCTGTTTATCAGTGACTTTAATACGTAAATTTAGATTTTGACTTGCTGAATACTGTTTAATTTGTTCTTATATCTAAAACTATGCCATAATTTATACTCATCTAAATGACTCAGCTTTCTTCATTCCTCTGTCTTTGACAGCTTCTTAATCATTTTAAGCAGTATTATTAGTATACTTGAGTTGATTTTATTTTGGCAGAAATGAATGCCTTTTTGGGCAAAATCTTGGGACAGACTTTTTTTTTTAAGCAGGTCCACTGTCTAGAGTTTTGTGCTTGGGCCTAACAACAGGGCTGGCTAACTTTCAGAATACTACAAAATGCATGCGGAATTTTTATGTTGGTTCCCTCCCACAGAAAGAAATTGGGATTAGCAAGCAATTTCTTTGCCATCGCAACCTGGTCATGTGATGGAATGCTGACCAGGCCTCCATACTATATCTATATATTGCTCAGAGCAGTAACGTGGCCACCACTGTTCTGTAATTTGTGCTAGTGACCCGGACTGCCATCCATCTTCCTGACCCTGTAGAATCACTTCAGGGTAGGTTCTTCTTCAAGTCACTTTGTTCATTCTACTCGTGGTGCTATAGCACTGACTGTATGTGAAATGTGACATGAAGTACACTGGTTCTTTTGCAAGATATAAATGTAAACATGGAAATAGGATAATAGTGTCATATCGTCAACATATATTTGCTTTGCCTTCTCTGTTCTGTTTGCTAGTGCCCTTTCCAGTAGTGATTTGTGGCATGCATTTACAAGTTCTAAAATTTCTGTATGCCACAGTTTTATATTTTAACAGATAGGCTTGAAATAATTTCCAGTTGAACTTAAAATAGGCAATTTTGCCGTGTAGCTCTCATACTTAAAAATAACAGTTATATTTGTTTTTCTTTCAGGAGGACTGGGGGAGTTGAGGAAAACTTTCTTTTACCAGAAATGAAGAACTCAGGTGTGAGAAGATAGCATGTGACAGTTCAGTAAAAATGCGAGTGGTACGTTGTTGTGTTTTTATGATGAGTCTCATTTTGGAGCTAAGTTTACTGATTTAGTGAAACAAACCCATCAGACAATTAAATTTTGCCTTAACATAAATAAAGCTGTTGACACTCACAAAGATGCATCTGAATTTTAACCTTCAAGAAGTCCAGAACAGGCTGTTGCTTATATTAATAGCTGAAATAATTAGTATTTCCTTTGTTTGTGTGTAAATTATATATTCACTGGAGTTTTCCCACCTTGATCATCTATGCTGTTTTTTAAGAGGCGACTGTGACCCATAATAAATACATGGAAAATGGTTAAGTATCTCAGGAGGAGTACACGAAATAACGTTTTCTTTCTGGCTAACACCTTTAACAGCTCCATGAGAAAAAGAGTCTCTTACTTTCATAATTATAGCAATATAGATATTGAGAGCTATGTCTGCTATTGACATGCCAGTTTCAAGGCTGGATGTAGAAAAAATTCGAGAATATCCTATGCTAGACAATGATTAAAAGTGGTTAACAGAGTGGTCTAACTCTGTTAGACCCTCCATTCCAGAGGAGAAAGTTGGAATTATAGGTAAACTATGAGTAGAGAAGCCAGCATCATGTGAAATACTGATATCGCTGCTGATAGAAATTTTTTTCAAGACACAGTGCTACAATAAAAATCTAACTTGGAAAAAGATTCTGTGTCTGAGCCAGATTTTTCTGGTTTTTTTTTTTTTTTTTTTTTCCTGAGGCATGATATGCAGTTGTATTACCTACAGGGAAAATGCATATGAACCAGCAAAAAAGAGAGCATGAGAATATACAAAAACAATCAGACGGGAAAGGACCTTTGCCATAAAGTACAACCTCATTATTATATAACTGCTGTTCAGTTTGTCAGCCACAGCTTTGTCTGTGAACAGTTTCCATAATAGGGAAACATTTTGGCAAGCATGATATTCCAAACTATCTTCAGACAGTAGGGCTACTTGGCCTGAACTTGTGCCATTTTTCAAGAAACGGGAATTTACTGTGTCACAATGAGTCAAGCAGTAGAAGTGAATTGGAAGGCAAAATAGAAGAGAGCTGTAAAACATACTGAAAGTATTTGGCATCTTGTCTTAGAATGGGAAAGTGAGGGTAGAGAAAGCCTAACACAAATACTTTGATATTAAGAAAAAATGTTTTTTGAGGTATAAAAGTGTTTTACTAATAGTGGTAGTAGGTTTCTAACTACTTCATTGGACTGACGAGAAAGTTGGCTTTACTTATACATGTCAAGCCATTAAATTATCCTTCATATGAAATAGCAGTAGATGAACTTGTTTCATGGAAACCAACTTAGGGTAATGCATTTTCCTATGAACATGAGATTCTCGCAGCCTACAACCACAACAGACGAACAATACATGCAGAATCAAACACTATCAGGAAAATGAATACCATTTATTATAAACTTTTTTTCTAGTAACACTTATGTCCCATGTTGACTTGACTGCAATATATAGGACTTCATTAAACTGTGGGAAGAACAACTTTCTAAGGTGAATAATAATAATAAAAAAACCTAAAATGTTGTTACATATATGCTTACAAAATTCTCAATTTTTTAATGGGTAAAATAGGAAGTTATATTTGCAGGTACGATCCGTTGTTTGTTTTTAAGTTTACTTTCTTGTGAGAAAAGGGATGATATAGTAAACATTTCTGTGAAGGTCACCAATATGATTGTTTGTGAAAACTGAGATTGTCTTTTTAGGAAGAGCTTGGTTATCATTTTTTTCATATACTAAGAGTGATGAAAACAATGTTATTGAGCAACACGGTCATTATAAAATCCTAAAGATCTACTTCCTTAAATCTTTTAGATTTATCTAAAGTAAAATAAACACTTTGGTTTAGGATGATCATGACAGTAATGTTACTTGAAGAAGAGTGTATCATTTAAAAAAAGTCAGCAAGACAGTACAAATATTAACCCTTCATCAAAGCTCCACAGAGTATCAGAGTTTTGATATATAGCATGGAATCTGTTTCATAGAAGCTTAATCTGCTTAGGGTAATGCAAACTCTCCATTGTGATCAGGGAGAGAGAGAAAGAAATGTCTCCAGAAGCCAAAATGTGATAGAGAATGAGGTAGTATTTAAGATCAAGTTACATGACACAATATTGGGAAAAGCCTGCAGAGCTGAGAATGCAGGTACACAAAACTTTAAAGTCCATCACGGAGCACACACTTATTGAAAAGAGTGACAGCTTTCTTCACCTGTTCAGGTGAATTGACTCTAACTCAATATTTGTCCCTTGAAATATATTATTTACTTAAAAGATTACATTCATTGCATCTGAGGATGGACACACATCCTCTATTTCTCAAGGCTACTACACAGGAATAAGGTTCTATACAGATGCTTTTAAGATGACATTTTTAGTGTGAATTATGCAATCAACTCGACTGATGCAAATAACTGTTCTTAAACAAATCCTACTGTCATGAATTCCTGTTGGCTGACACAATTGAGTGTGCTGGACTTGTATAGATATGATAAAAAAAAATATTTTTAACTGTATGCATACTAGTGACATATTTGAAATAGACTGGATTTACTTTTTGCTCTGTTCAATTTCAAAAGTGCTTTTTCATACTATATACAGTTTATTTTTCTGTCTTTATATCTGGAAATGTTTTCATAATAAAATAGTTTATAAAAATATGCTACATACAACAATGTATATTCCATTCTGTAACTAAATTTTGCTGAGACAAAAGTATAGACTGTTTATGAATATGATCGTTCTTTCATAATTCTATTTCTCTTCCTTTTTAAAATCTTTCTTCTTTCTATTACTTCCTCCCATTTTTGACTTAGGACACATATGATTAGTTTTAGAAGATGCTGACAAATTCTTGTGTTTTGCCAAAACATAAAAAGCATTTAGCAATTCTAGCACTGTTTTCCAGAAAGATATTTTAAGCCACTCATGAAAGTGAGTTAGGCACTGGTATTTTTTTGCCTCCTGTTGCATATGTATGGCATAAATTGCTGTTAATCCACTCTTCGCTGCCTAGGCAAAGAACTGATGTTATTATCTCTAGCCTAGCTTTTATCAATTTATGACCATAGGTCATAATACCTGCTAGCTCAGGTATTTCTGTACTACGTTGTGCTGTAGAGACAAGTCCTCAGAACAGTCCCTAATGGAGGCCCTAAACCTGCCAGTTCAAACTTCTTGTCACCATCTGGTATTCGTAGCATGCTGCCGCCACGATTTATGATCGTTTATTTTCTTCCAAATAACAGTTATGGACTTCATAGTTTCATAAACTGCTTTAACTTGCCTGCATATCTGTGAATGGACAGAAAGATGTGTTTGTATGACAAGAATACAAGTTTAATTCATTACATATCTAAGTTTAGAAGTTGCAAACTTTTCCAATAGAAATTAAAGTTTCTTTCTTTAGCTGCTACGTTAAAACCACAATATCACTGCTAGATTCCTAATGATTTCCTAATCCTAATATATCTTCCCATGCGGTAGGAGATTTGGGTAGATGTTTTAAAAATTATGATCCATGAAGTGATTCACTAGCTAAAGCTTTAAAGTCCAGTATATCTCTTCACTCCATTATTTTGCAAGATTATTTTTGTGTGTTTATATTTTCTGCATTGAACTTTTTAAATAACTGGTTTCTTTTCTCATCTGATTAAAATGGGTTGTATCTGTTAGGAAAGTAAATATTGAGACAGATGTGTTAGCATAATAATCATACCCTAACTCAGTTTACAAGTTTCACATTTTAAGTGATAAAGCAATAGTTTTTTTGAACTATACTCAAAGAACTCATTGACTGGGAAGGTAAAGGAAAGAAAAATTGTTAAATGTTAAATTTAAATTTATAAATTAAAAAAAAAAAAAGATTTAATGCCATCTGTATATATAATGTGTTTGCATTGACAATATACCCTTTATGATGGAAAGTTTGGAACCGTATCCAAACTGCTTTAACGTACCTCAGTGTCTGCCCTAGAACCTCTGTAGATGCAAAAGCACTTGCTTGGTTGTTTGTCATCAAAGATGTGGGAATTTTCTGCATTATTTTAATGTACTACTGTCTTAGTTTATTTTATTCATTCAACAAATTTGAATCTTGTGTTGACTGCTGTGTGCCTTCAAGGGGTTAATTTCTTTGCTGGAACACTAGTTTGTACACTGATCTGTGACGTAGGTCTGAACTGAGTGAATAGTTTCCAGTTTAGTTGACATATGAATAAAGCAGTATAATGAATATGCTATGCAAGGTAATCAAAGCGTGAAAACTGTTTTTGTCCTTGAACAAAGCAGTATATCGAAAGGGGTTAATACTGATGACCTTATGACTCTATTTTTCCTTTATAAAAGAAAAAATTTTCAAGTCATTTTTGAAAAGAAAGCTGACAGAGTGTCTTGGGATTTGAGGAAGTCATTCTGAAGTGGGGTGTTTGACTATCCATGAAGACCCTAAGTAGATTTAAAAAAAATGTTCAAAAGTGGTAAGGAAGTGGGACAGATATGATATTGCAAGTATTTTTACTCTTTTCCTCTAAATATGTATTTATGTGTTTGTTTTGTGCAATCTAAATTATGTATGATTATTAGAATCCTTTGCAAAGCCACTTTCTGATTTGCTCCAATGTCTGTGTTTCTCTCTAATTGTGAGCCAGTGCTTAGAAATTTGGAATCATAGGAATAAGGCTTGTCTCCCTGCCAAAAGATGTTTTAAGGCACCCTTCGTTCACAGTATCTCTCCATTCCTGCAGGACTGTTGAGTTCATACATGTTACTCATGTTTACATGCTTTCACATAAGCAGTGAGCTGTTTGGGGAAATACCCTAGCACACCATGCTGTGAATACCTATTAGATATCATGTGAGGGTGTTTAGTTATTTAGGTTCTTGTCTAGATAATGGAATGGTGGTTTCTATAATTTAAATATGGATTATCAAACTCAAATATATGATTTTTTTATGAGTAGTTCTGGAAAGCTGGTGGCATGGCATTGTGGAAACATGCAGTCCCTTCCACACATGGAATTTTAGGTGCCCTTATATCTAAAATGGTAAAAGTGCATTGAAAAACATTAGACCGTCAAAGGTTCAGATTCCCATCACTTGAAGAAGGTACTATGAAATCAGTAGTATTACTCATTGTTTAGCATGAGCACAGGAGTGGAGGGCCAGATCTATGTTATATATTTTATAAAAACATTCTAGTCTTTTTGAAAAATAAACAAACACAGACATATTTACATGCTTCTTTATATTCTCTTTATTAAGACTAAAGTTATTCTAAGTAGAAAAATATCTTGAGAAAAATAAATTAAGTGATTTATAGGTCTAAATAGGAAGCTGTGCATAGACTATTTCCTTTAATTTAGTACAAAAATAAAACAATTTATCTCAGCATGATAATAGGTCTTCAAAGTATTCGATGGAAACTGACTTGGCTATTGTGTTGCTCTTCTCTTGAATGAGTAATTTTCAATTCTTTGAAGTATCTCTCTGGAGAGTGCATGGATCTCTTGCCAAGTGCAGTGATCATTTGACTGTGAAGAAAAGATTATTAAGAAGTGTTTACTAACTTTTTTAACATTGAAAATATGACATTCAATATAATGACAAATTGGATGAGAACTGAGAACAAGCATGCAAATATCCATTCAAAAAGGAATTTAAGAAAAGATTAGGAATACAGTTAGGAAGCTCAGTTAAGATGGAAATATTCTTTGGTATATAAAATGGTAAATACTATCCCAACTGAAACAGATATCACCAGATGTGTGGCTATTCCTGACCCTCATGATGTAAATTGTTTCAAAAAAAGAAGAGACTACTATGGGTTTAGGTGCTGAATTAAAATTAAATTATTTTTAAAAGCCAGAGATGATATATTGACCTCAAAGCAGCTGTTGCCCAAAAGATTTTGTGTGAGTAAAAAAATATGTAGTTCTTGGTAGTGTGGCCCTGTCTGACACATTCTTACAGTGTTGATCAGTAATGGGACTGCTTGAATAAGAAGCTCTTCTGTAAGTTTAAAATTGCTTAAAGTGAGCTTGAAGTAAAGAAGCAGCATGCTTACCTTGAGCACAAACTTCTGCATTTTCTGGAAGCACCCTTTCACTGTGGATTCATGGATAATGTTAAGTCTGGACTTCAGCTGTTATTTTTAAGGGAAAATAAACTATTAGTTTCAATAGTGAGAAGTAAAACAGGTTTAACATGACTCAGTAATAACAGTACCCTCTAATAGACATAATAATGACTGACAGCACTATACTGCTTGTGTCTTGAGTAGCCTGTTGAAGGAATTAATGTTAGAAAATGTGCACTACACTACCTTTGTGTCTATGAAGAGATTAGGGAATTAATACATCAATGCTCAAAATAAGGTAATGGTTGCATGAAAATGACAGTGCTGTTTATGTTTATGTATTTTGTCTTTGAAGGAAACTGAATAACTGATATAATGACTGGTAACAGAATAACTGACAGTGATGGTCACTTGGCATACTATATCGTATACATACCTATAGGGTTATGTTCTTTCTTAAAAAAAATCGATATATGTACTGTACTTAAATAAGCACAAATTATTACTTTATTACATATCCTGTCTCAGGCTTTGGCCAGATCAGAAGACTTATTGAGAACGAGCAGTGTGGTTTGGGAGCTCAGTGTTTATAGGCTCCCACTCAGGGATATGTCTAAGCATGTAACTCCTTCTATCATGTCAAAAAGTGCACTGTGGATTCCCTCTATGGAAGCATAAAAGTATATGTTAGGGTATAGATTTGAATGCACATGTTAGTTCTCACTTTGTGGGTTTGTTAGCAAATCTGGTGCCTGAGACGGATGTTAGTTGCAAGGCAAGCTATTATAGATCTGAGGCTTCATCCTCTGTAAGTAGTTCTTAAAGTGACCAAATGAAAGAACATCTTGCAAATACGTTTAAGTAATTTACTCAGCTGAAACAGACTGAATGTAGATCTAAATCTATTCTGAAATGTTTTGCATAAAATTTGCATGCAGTTCTTTATATCAGCTTGTCTTGACAAAAGTCATAAGTAGTTGGAGAAAAGCGTGTGTTCACTAGCACGCCCATGAAGCTGGTATTTACTGAAAATCGTAAGTGCTACCTTGTAGAACTAGTAGGCTCTTTAAGGAAGAGCAAGTTAAATCGTTTTTATGCCCTGCATGTGAAATAAGCCTCCAAAGGTATATGAATAAAAATTAAAACTACTGATATCTTATAGGTCAGTAAATATGTTCAAGGGTATATGTCATTCCTCATATACATATGTTTAGCTTGGAAGTGTATCCATTAAAGTTTTCTATTGCATTTTTAGCAGTATCTGAATTTCATTCGGGAAGAATATTATGGCTTGAATATCATACTTTGAAAAAAATGGCCATACTTACGCAAGTTCTGAGCTGAGCATGAGCTTCATACATTCCCCTTAGAAAAATGTTCTTATTTTGAAAAGGAGCATCTGTTCTCTTGAAAAACTCAGCAAGTTCATGAACTATGTGAGCAATGGCTGCATTATCATATTTAACCTGTAACAAATGTGGGAAAAATACGAATGTAGACTACTTTTTTTTTGAACTTTGCATTTCAGTTTCACTTAGTGGCTCATTTTCAAACTGCCAGAGTCCAATTATGATCAATTTTTCCATAATTTTTGTCACTTTCTTGAGTCCTTCTAAAATTTTTAAGTACAAAAATCATAAAAAGAAATATACGTTGTAAAAGTAATATTTATGGGAAAATCAGGAATTGTATGTGCAATTTCCAGTTACATTTTTTGCTTTCTTAAGCTAGACCCCTATTTCGTAATGTAAATATATCTTGCATTTTTGGGCTGTATTGTTATAGTTGGATATTATACAATGTATGAAGAGTATTCAGTTGGCAACCAAGAGGCATAACTAGGTCTTTTAAATTCAGACCTAAGAATCTAGACTAGGAATTTTCAGCTCATTCCTCACAAGCACAGTATATACCCAGAGGTAGCATGAAGGTGAGCTCCCTCTGCTTCAAAGCAGGTGGAAATACAAAAGAGACTGATGCAGCTATCCATCCCTTTCCGGTTCCCAGGCTGGTTTTTGAAACTTTCTTAAAGATATGAGCTGGAAGTGGGCTAAATGAATTGCTTTGGAGCAGTGACACAGTCTCAAACAAACACACTCTTATTTTGTGTCATTGCAGACCTGGAATGAAAGTGGACTGTAGCTATAAAGTGCGTGCCTGTGCTCTGTAGTACATAAAATTACCCCTGCACTACTTTTATAAGGTCTGCTTCTAACTGCAACTGGCAGTGAGCTTTTCTGTTAGTTTCGTAATTTAATTCCTATTTCAGAAACAAGACCAATGGAGATCTACGAAAATATACCTTATTTTGTAATCATTTCTACTTTTGTTAACTTCCTGCTAATTGTCCACTTTAAACAGCGAGAACAACAAAAAAATCTAACCCTCTTCTGGCAAAAGTAGTATGACAGCTTATATTTAAACAATAGGAAAAGCAAAAGATCAGGACTTTCTGCCTTTCCTTTTCTTGTCTCTACTTCCAATTATCCTTTACTTTTTCAGGAATAACATGCGAAAGGCAATTGAGAACTCATCTTAATGCAAAAACTAGATATATAAAGAGACACTGTTAGGGCTGCAGGCTTTGTAATTCAAAATGTGATATTAAGGAAGAAGAAAGTACCTAGGTAACCAGTTACTGGCTAAGTCATTACTTAGCTTAGTCTTTCTGGTCTATATGGTGCTGATCAAAAAGGAGCCAATCAGGAAAGGAAACGTTTTTCACTTAGCTAAATTCCAAAAACACCTTCAAAGAGCATTCGTGCCAAAAACTTCTCCTCATGACTATGAAAGTACTTTTCTTTGAGTAGGATTACGTCCTTATAAAGTAAATTGTGGTATTACGGTTTCAGTTAGCACGGATCGCAGACTACTGTGGACTCTGAAATATGAGACTTCTGTGTGTAGGGTGTCATTACTTAGGCAGTAACCTCTCGAGGAGGATATTGAAAGAAAAATCAAAAGTCAGTTTTATCATTTAAATCTGTAATTTGGTATGCCATAATTCTGATGTAAAAATCTCATGACAAGGCACATAGACTGTGTGAGACAGAGATGTTACGATGAAATAATATCAAATACCTATATTTTTCTACTTACTGCGTTTAGCATCTGCTCGGGGGAACACAGATCTTCACTGCCCACTTGCTCGCACTCCAGAGAAAAGCCTCTCGTGTTCTTAAACAAAACATCAATGTAGATATTTTAAGCACGTGTAAAACTAGGCTTATCGTGGAAATGATTCACAGGAAAATCACTAAATCAGTTAATCTTTTAACAAGGAAGTATAAGATTGACTATATCCCTACAGGATGCTACATATCTCATAAGAGTGTGTGAAGAAGATTCATTTCACTTATAGCTGCTTTTGTAGCAAGACTTTTTTCCCTCTTTCTCCTTTTCTAAAATGTCCCAGGTAGCGTAGTCTAAATTGTCCAAACCGTGGTATTATGGTTTCAGCTGATGCCAGTGAGCAGAAATCCTGGATCACAGTGGACACCAGAATATGTGACATTTGTGTCGTGGATGTGGAACTTTTTTTACGAAGAAGCACAAATGTTATCGATTCAACAGAATGAATTGGAATTAAAAAATCTGAAGTTAAGAGTTTTGGCTTTGTAGAGAAGGGGCATTCTGGCTCCTATATATATTTTTAAAGAGTGTAAAAAATGGCAATCAGACAATTATGAATTATTATGAAAGGCTTCCTTATCTCTAAATTGAAGAAACAGAAGATTAAAAGCTACATCTATCTATAAATTGTGACAATATTTTACACATTTACATACCAGTTTCTCATTCTCCTTTAAAAGCTCACTCCATTTCACTCTTTCAAAGCACTGATGACTGTTACTTTGGTGATTACCAAGGGATGTAGCAATTAGGCAGACTGTTAAGAGGAAGAGGAAGCTCCTGGGGAAATACATTTTGTAGTTCTGGAACAATGAAGACAAGGACAGAGTGTTAATATAATTAGGATTCTCTTACAGGTTTATAAAGTCATACAAGTACAGTTGATAATTTGCTCTTACTTATTCACTTTTACTCTGTAATATTTCTAATAAAGATAAAGGCCATAACTATAACTTTAAATGGATTTAACTTTAGTCAGTGCAACTGCAGCCACTTAAAACTGATAATAATTTAGCCTAATTTTTGAGGGCAAACATAGTGTTTCCTAAGATAGAAGCCAATAGGAAGATAGTGTTACGGATATCCTGGGACTGGCCTAATGAGTTCAATTTTTATGTCATAACACTTGAAAGTTTGTAATAAATGAATTATCCAACCTATAAGCTGCAAAAAAAATCAAGAAAACTTAATTTTTACACTGTTCCTATATATATACATATACATACATATACATACATACATATATACATACATACACACACACACACACACACACACACACACACACACACACACACACACATATATATATATATAAAATATGGACATATGTATGTATATATTTAATCATGTTCTATCTTTCTAAAATACCTATTTTTCCTCTATTTCTGTTTGGAAAAACATATGCAATATCGAGAAAATTGACATATTATTTAATAAAGTAAATTTGACTAAATCTAAAACTGCTGCCAGCTTTACTAACTAATGAATTAAACAATAGAAAAAGGGTTTTTTTTTTTAGGTTTTTTTTTTTTTTGCCTTATAGTAATTGTAGTTGGTACCTATAACTTGTAACTTGATTTAAAATTGTTTTTTTAATACAAGGTTACACTGTAGTCAACTTAGTTTTCATGAAACACATTTAACATCACACTTGGAAAAATAAAATGAGTAAATTATTCTCATCTAAAAAAATAATCTAGCAATATAATCAAAACCTACCTTGTGGATGAGGTTCGGCTCCTGATTGTGCACTTCTGGAGGATACCTGGGGCACCATTCTGTCAGGTCCCTCAGTCCCTTTTAAATGTTCTTCTCCCACTCTTAGAAACCTCTGACCGCCTCCTTTTAGATGCTGATGCAGAGTGAAACTCTTCCTTCTTTCAATATTCTCTCTGTTCAGGTATGTTAATTTCCAGGCAATAGAGAAGTTCTATGTGGGTGGCTTATTAAAATGTATTTCCACTAGATTTTACATCAGTTTTATTATTAAAATTATTAACAATTTGCAAATATTCATATATAGGTGATACAATATACAACTTTTACTGTTCTCTGGTATGAACAAATATTCTGTTTTCTGTATTACATTGTGAATGTGTAATTTCCTATAAATTTAGTCCATATGATTCTAATTTATGCTTATATAAGTAATATCAAACATACTAGTAAAAAAAAAAGTGGATTTTTAACTGTGATTATTCTGTGTGAGCATGTAACTTTAATTTTATCAGAATTGTATTTACTTTCAAATATGAAATACACAGACAAGCGCATGCACACACACACATACACGTGTATATGCATATGTATTCACACGTATGTTATCTCCCCACACACCAAATACTGCGAAGTCACCAGCAGACTGTAGGTTAGGATAGCCAAAGGTGCTGAAGAGAATTGGCTTCCAAGAGTGATCATCCCTGCCAAATTCGAAAATGGCTTAATAATTTTACTATATTTTCATTACATTTTCTCCTGGAGGCTTTTAAATCCCGTTAAAATTCAAAGCAACTCTAGCATCTAATTCTACCGTTATTTCATACCTGTCTGAGCCCCTTCAATCTAGTACCAAAAACTTCTCTTTGATACAGTTTGTCAAAATGTGAAGTGTTCTGTTACTTCCAAGCAGAAAGCATTTTGCTCCAGACTTTTAAAGTTTTGATTTAGTTGGCTGTTTTTTTTTGTTGTTTTTTTTTGTTTTTTTTTTTAAAAAGGAGATTGGCTAATAGTGGATATTTCAAACGTACTTAGATACCTAGGGGCCACCTGGGAAGCTCACTAAGATTGTATCTGCATCTTTCGTCCATAGCCCTTTGTTAATTTATCCCTTGCTAGGACACCTGCACACCTTTAATAATTTTACTTTATTGCTACTTTATGTACACTTGCCAATCACAGCTTTCAGGGAACGTGACAGAGCATCTAACATCTGGACTTAAGGACAATCCTTGTCATTTTTTGGGGAGTAAACAAAGTAGTGAGACAGGTATGGCAAGGCAGGTTTCGTTTTATCATGGAGAAGTTTCACGAGCCTGTTTTCAGCAGTAGATTCTGGATACAGGACATACATATTTACCATAAGGTACATGCAGCCACTAGGGATGGATAACATTCAGGGCGCTGTCTATTGTAAGGGTCTGTCAGTATGGAGTAGGGAGCAGTGTTGGCTGGACAGAGTCAGTGCACCATGAACAACGTCCTCTGACGCAATTGCCTCTTTCAGCGCGATCGCACCCTAATGCCTTGCTACCTACCTGGCTGGCCACGCATATGGGCCTAAATCTTAGGGGTCAATTTATGTTCAGAGGAGTTGACTTTACAATGCCTAGCAGAAAAATCAGAACGGTGATAATTTATTGATTACTAATTTAAATTTCCAGAATGAAATTCCAGACCACTGAAGTTCTGTGCAAAATTAACTTCAGTAGAGTAAAAATTTTATTCTTAGCATTTAATATAGGTGGTTGTTTACTAGTTGGATACTCAGTTTTAACAAGTAACTATATAAAGCAACAGTTATGAACTCCTAAAATGGTGGACCTTTTTGATAAGACTAAAAATATTTGTTTCAGTTTGAATTGAGTAACACTGTAAAATGTTTTAAATAGACTGTATAGTGCTGTATGTACATAGTTGCATATATGGAGAACCACTGATTAAGTTTCAGACTGTACAATATGTTACATATTTGAGTGTAAATACCTTTAAAGAGTGGTACACTAAATTTTACATATGATATTTGTTCTGTGTTTACTTTTGGTTCAACATCAGGAAAAATTGAAAATATACGTTATTTAATACATCTTCAATGGACTTTGCATAGGAAGAGCTTAGAGAAGCATTTGGGGGAGGGGGACAGTTGCATGAAGATTGTCTATGCTTCTTATCCTTACGTCTTCCTCTTTCTTCCTTTACCCATTGTGTCTTCTTGAGAGATCAAGACTACAGAATAGTAGAGGTACAATGGTTGCTGCATAGTATCTCATGGCTAAATCATAAGTATTCTTCCTGTACTTTTCTTACAGCTAAAATAAGTCAGCTTTCAAAAGATATTCACCTTTATAAATGCTTATAGCCACTTGTCAGACAAAAGAATTCAGGCATGTTCCTTTGGGAGGAAGAAAAAGAAACATATTATTTCACATTACTTCTAACTCTTTAAAAAATCTTATCTGAACGTAAAAAAGAAACTTTCAAAGCTACATCATTTTTGTGTGTGTTCCTCTGAAAAATTAAACTGAACTCTCTTAGCAACGGAGGCATAGATGCTACTTGTTTGTTCTCAGAATGATAAACTTTCTTTTCAGTAGTCTGAAAGGCAACTGATAGTTGTCAGTGTGTTTGAAAATGTACTGCTTCATTCTTTCCATTCAGTTTCATACTTCAGGATATTTGTGTCATTTCTATTTGTGCACTGGAACTGCACGAGTGACTGGGGCAAGGCATCTGAAATGTTTTAGCTCCCCCCCCCCAACACACACACACACCATTTCTCCCTCTGTTTTAGTTTTCCTTTAAAAAATTGCTCAGCAGTAACGTGGCAAAATTTTTGTTCAGTTGTGTTTCTAATTAAAACACTTGCAAACTTGTGAAAGAATAAACTGAAGAAAAACATTTCTCAGAATTCTTATTCAGCATAAGGAACCACATTCTTTTTTTTTGTGATTAGGCCCCTTTCTGCGGTTTTCCCAAAACAGAAAGAGAGCTAGTTTTCTCAAAGTGAAATAGCTGAATTCTCCCAGTATTGGTATGTAACTACAAAAATTCTTTGTGTTAAAAGATGGCATTCTGTATAGGAAGGATGTGTGTGGGAGGGTTGCTTTCCCCCCTCGTTTTAGTCTGGGTATGAACCAGCTTTTTTGAAAAGGCACACCTTACTGTATAAAGCTTATTTGCAGAAAGTGAAAGTCACACTTTAAAGAGGGTGATTTCCTGCTGATCAGGAAAAGTAATCCTAACAGTTCCGAATTTAAACGTGTAACCTCACTGTTCAGAATAGCAAACTAGAGTCCTGAAAATGAAATGATCGTATCTTTGCAGCTCTTTTAGAAAATTGACTTTCACTTTTTCCAAAAGGTGGATCATAAAGACTTTGTTAACCTCTAACTTTCCCATCTACTTTAAGTATTATGCCTGGCATAAATGTAGGTTATAAAATGTCCTTAAAGCACCAAAATGGAACTTGGAAAATCTGGACTTCCAGATCAGCCATAGACTCTTCTTTTTGGTGACCTTTGTGCAATCACTTTTTCCTTCAGTGTTTCAGTTCTTTTCTCTGAAAGAATAACCATAGTGAAAGTGGGGATTGTGTCGACTGGGAGGGATTTAAGGAGAGGGTTGCTCTGTGCAGAAAGAGTCCTGAGTGTTATTAGAGACTAAAGCAGAAGAACCTAGGCAAGAGCTTGTATTAATAACATTGCCAGGGACCATAAGCTGTCTGGAGATGCTAAAATGCAAACACAGAGTATCCTAAAGAACTTTTCCTATCATAATTTGGGTATTTGTGCCATTCTTAGTGGAGACAGCTGCAGTATGATGGAAACCATGGAGGTGTATTTATGCAGGATACATTGTTTTTTTTGGTTGCCACTAGGTAGTTGTCCTTCAAATCTGTCGTAGCTCAAAATGATAAATCATGAAACTGAAATATTTACTAGGAAAGTGGGGAGAATATTAATATTTTCTGACAGTTATAGGTGCTTGAGATGCTTCTTGGGAAATAAATTCAGATTGTGTAAAAAAATACTAACCTGGCTTAATGTAACTTAAATGAGCTTTTATAACAGGCTGTAACATTTTTGTGACTATCAGGACACTAGATACACAACAAATCAGGGGGTAAATGGAAAAGATTGATTGTGGTTAATGATCTGCCATTAAAATTATTTATTTATTTTTTTTTAAACTCGTCTTTCCTGCAGTAATAATCCGTATGGTCATGATCTAGCATGCTACGTTTTAGTACAGAAGAAAAAGCAGATTTAATTAATTTGTGGTTGTATGCCAGTATTTTATTCATATTGAAAGCAAGGTATTTGAGTACTAAAGCTCTGAGTATATAGCACCACTAAGTGGCGTATCTGGGTTAGCCTCTTCAGTCACGGAGACTAACAACTACAGACAAGATCATTACTCAAATCATTACTCATCAGATCTCATCCAGTCAGGTGCTTTCATATTCGTTGGAAGTTTAAAGAGCTTCCAGGTATTCAGGGAAATAGCACAGAGGATTAATGGCTTTCTGATTTCATTAGGGCCAGATCTTCCAGGATGCTTGGCAAAGTTCTTTTCAGAGGAACTCCACTATGTACATAGAGGGACCCTTTTAAATACACTTATATTTCATCGTAATTTGGAAAGTTTCCAACCTCTGGTGCTCTTGGATTCTGGAACAAATTTCTCATTGGAATAGTGATAAAACAATTTGTATTAACATAAAAGTTTGATAAGTTTTTGAAAAGGATAATGTGATACAATGTGTGTCAGAGCTGGAGGATGGATTTAGTAATTTAAGAAGTTTCATCATATTTTTTTTTTAAAGTGTAGGATAAAGTAAACATCCTTCAGAATTTTTAAACTCAGCAAGGTTGAATTATGATTTAAAATCCAGTTAAGGGCTATAAAATAAAAGCTACCCCTTTTTCAGAGATTATCATCACCACATTTTCCCCTGTTAAAATAAGTTGTACAAACATCTATCTCTTCTGACTATCAGATTAGTTAGACATTCCAGGCTGGGTCTGAATCTTAGAGAACGGTTAATCCATACCACTTTTGGTATCATTTCCTTTTAATGCTCATTGCTTTCTATTCCTGAAATGTATGCACCTGTTTTAGAATGCTTACTGGATTCTTGCTCATTTATTCCTGTGAATAGTTTTTCATGCAACGACAGAGCTCTACATGACAGATATTCCTGAGTTCATGTTTGGAAGAACTCTGTGGTTTTTATAACCTCTTTAACAATATGGTGATATTAAGAGTTTTAGTCATGACTATTTTGGCATCCAGATTGAGACACATTCAAAAGGCCTGGCTTCCTGAAAGTACTGATCACCCAGTCTCCAAAAATCATGCGTCCAGTAACTAATCGATCAAAAATCATCTGTGATTTTGAAAATGATGGCCATACCTAACCTTATGATTTTCTCAAAACTTACCATAAACTCACCCTTTTCATACCAAAACATGTGTGAACATAAGCCCTGTTGACACTTAGTTTTTAGTAGTTAATTCAATTCCATCAGAACAGAATACAAAGAAAAAATATAATGGAAAATTTGTTGATAAGCTGCACAGTTCAATGGTGTGACAGTTCATAATTTAATACTTAAAATTTAAAATTACGATTGAGTAACCATTTAATTCTCATTGACTTCCCTAGAATTTCTGTCATACTTGCATTTAAATACATTCAAAATTTTGAATGGATTAACCATGTACTTAAGTACTGAAAGCGTAAATTATTGACATTTATGGTAGAACACATGGATAACCAATACTGGCTTACAAGAGTATAACATCAGTGGAAGAATGGTAAATTCTTATAAAAAAAACTAGGTTTTATGTTTACTAGCTTAAATTTCTTCTTTGGGGAGGAATTAGTAAAAGGCAGCATAAAGACTAGTAAAACATGGAAACACAAATAGAGCTAGGAGGGAAGCTATCAATGGGAAAATTATTCCTTTTTTCAAAACTCCACAAGCGTGCTATGCCTCTTTATATGCTATCTTTACCTCAATTCCTAACATGAATCTGGACTCCTGAGCTGGACACAAAGGTTCCAGAAGCAGTACCTATAAAGAGTCACCTGTTTTAAAACAGATCTGAAAATATTATCTACACTGAGAGACTAAGCTAACAGAGAAATATGTACATTCTTCTTTGATATAGGTAGTATCTGGTACTGAAAGTGTGATATACCTTCGTTCGTGTAGTTGGAGGACAGATGTGGTTTGCGTGTGCAGCCAAATTCCCAAGCAAACTGCAGCTTCCATTGGCTTTCCACCAAATAAAGAGCAAATGTAGGTTGAAAAGAGGCAGTTTTCAACATCGTTTTGAGGGACTGAATCTGAAAGCAAATTAGTGGGAAAGAACAATTATTTTTCTCTACATTGCAGGTTACAGAGGTGGAAAGGCCTACATGGGCAGGCACCCTTCATCTTTTTTATCTCTACGGGTCTTCTGTGCATGTGCATTTCTGTCGGCACGTGCCAACATGATGAGATGTGATTTCATACATGTCCTGAGAATACTACCTCCACAAGGAGAGAAGAGTGAATGATTATTATTTACTCTGTGTTGTCTGTTGTTGGATATATTCACATTAATTGGCACATCTCATTCATCATGACTGCATTATTATAAATGAGGTGCTTGTGTGCCTTGCCCATGCAGTGGAGGTTCTCTAGGGCACAGGACAGGTTGGCAAGTGGTGTCATGGGTTAAGTCATCATGAATGACTATGTGGGATGTGCATTGGTGGATTTGGGAGACTTAAGGCAGAAACCTCCACAGAATGGGCTTTCAGAATTGTAGTTTTGAACATAAAGTATGAATTCGGTATTAATTCTAATACTTTTTGGAATTGTTCCAAAACAATCCTTTTACAGAAACAGACAGTGTTGCCTACTGTTATAGCTACTTTTCCCCCCAAATATATATACTTTATATATACTTTATATATATAAAAAGTGCACAATAATAGCTATTTTATATTCTGTAGCAGCTATAATAGCTGTTCAATGTACATTAACCTATAACTTAGGAAAACTACATATTCACAAGATTCCACCTGCCTGCAGGAAGGTTTTCTAATACTACTTAAGACGTTCACACAGTGAATGAAGCTAGAAATATTGAGAGGTCTTTCAACTTTTAAGTTGATAGTAAATTACAAATTATTGCATGGAAAAAAGCTGGGATAAAAAAAAAAAAAAGAAGGGGGAAGCAACAAGAAAAGACAAAATGATCTAAAATGCAAAGTTTTTTCCAATGAAAATATAATGTACTCAATTCTCAAGCACATCCTCCAGAAATGAATTTTCCGCATCTGTAAAAATATAGCAGAAGTGTGAGGGCACATCAGAAATGGGTTCTGTTAGGAGGACTGCATGTTCTGTTTCTCATTCTCTTCTGTAGATTTGACACGTTAGCCGTCTGTGTGCTAAAAGTAAAGACCTCACTTTTGCTACCATGCAGTATAGTTGGAAGCTTCCTGAGACTAAGCATCGTATTTGTCCTTTGGGAAAACTTAGAATAATGTATTTCTTTTAAAATTCATGGCAAGTTACCTTCCTTTATGTAATGCCCAGGGAATAGACCTGTAACCTGAGTGTAGGAGTCCTAAGGTCAGTGCTGTCCTCTGCTTAACGGAGTACAAGCTCATAATCCGGACAGTGCCAGCCTCATTTGTAATAAAATATTTTAGATTTATGGCAGTTGTCCAGGTATGCTTAAAGTACGGAGTAACACATGCAAAGCAAGTACACTAATATGGTATTTAAAATAGATTTTTTACAAGGCAGTAAGTGAACTGATGCAGCTTGGAAACTGCTAATATGGGGTTTTGGTCTACCTCCATCTGTTGGTTGTATAACAAGACTGAATTAAATTAAAGAGATTTTCATAAATATTAATAATGCATGTTAATTACTTGCAGTTGACAAAGTTATAAAAGATTATTTCAAAATTGATTCATATATTAAGCATTTCTCAGTTTCTGTGTCCTTACAATCATTTTACTTCAGGAGAGCTTAACTTAGGTGCAAAATGAATGGGAAATGGGGGTAATGAATGTGGAGAGGATAAAGTCAGTGTATTTCTCAGTTCCCAAAAGTGGACATTTGGAAGATATATATGGTGTACTTAACTTTGATGGTCAGTACTAAGGAGATATGTCTTGACTTGCAGTAGCAGTCATCAGTATGAGAGAGTCTTATTCTTTCTTTTAAGCAGGCTATTTATGGGAAAATGCACCTTCGTTACAAAAGGACATTGTAAAAACTGGCCTCAGAAATCTATACCTGACTTTTCATATGACCTAGAAACTCAAATCATGAGACTTTTATTTCTGAACGTGACAGACATACATGACAGAAAACATGACAATACAATTATGTACTTTCAATTAGTTTAAAATTTTAGCACAAACTAATTCATGATTTTAGGAGGGATATATGAAATAATATTTTAATTTTATTGTTATGTATTTATTAAACTCTCTAACGTTCTGTGGTATTCAATCATACTTTACTACAAATATAATTCTCTCTAAATATGTGAATCTTTAAAAGCAGTATAGAATAGCAGATTTATGTGTCTCTTATCCCAAGATAAAATGAGAGGTACTAGCTTATTTTCATCCATGCAGAAAGATATTTTAAATGGTACCTAGATAATTACAAGATATTATAAACCAATGTGTGTATATATACATATACATGCATATATAATTTTTGAAATCAAACTTTTATAGTGATTGTATTTTACTTTTTGAACTATGGGGGAAAATAAGATCTTAAAATCTGTTATATAAAAAGTTATTGATAAATATAACCTGAAAGTAATGAGAAAAGCAATAAAAAGGTTGAAAAGGCAGTCTGTTTTTTTAAATCGTAATTATGAATGAGCGAAAAAGTTATGTCTGTGTAACAAATGTTCAGCCAGCTCTAAAGTGGGCTTTAGGAAGCATTATGACATGGATAGTTATACACAATCTGCCTATGTGTATAGCTAAAACATTTCATGTATCACGGTTTCTAATTTCTAATGCTTTAGATTGCTCTCTTTGGAATAGGGACTATATTTTTCACTGTGCAAATTCATAATGTTGTTCAATTCCTAACTTTCATTTTTCTTGTTCAGGGTAGCACAGAATGGTTTCTCTTTAGTCTAAGCAGTCTCCGCCCTTCCTACAAATTAGCCAACTCACTTTACAATAACTTTCAACAACTTTTTCATGTGTAGCTTATTTTTTGTTTTGTTTCATTGCTTCATGGTTTCATTTCATGAAATGGGCAATTATATGTAGACTACATTCCTGTCAAATCCAGATTGATTTGATTTCTTTTTTTCCCCTAAATTCCTTTAGGTTTCCTGACCATAAATGAAACTTTCATGACCATGACTTAACCATGAGACTTGAGGAATTTCACAGCTGCCTCACACTTCATGACTTTAGTTTGGCATTTAGTCTGATACACTGACTTTCTTTTCCTTCCAGAGTACCCCAGGACATTTCCCTGCTATCCTAAGTTCAGTGGGAAGGATTATATTTTGCAGCCTGAAAAGAAGCCATGTTATGCTCAGGCCGGGTGCCTGATCTGGTCTATTGAGGAGCCAAGACCCCAGAAAATATCTTTTGAATAGTTTAGCATAAGTTTGGAAAAGTGGCAAGGTGTGGAATTATAAGTTACTATCTATTTTCTATTGATCATCTCAATTCTGCATTCCAAAATGCCATTTTTCTTGTAGGATTGATCTGTTTGCCATGCGTGATCTTGGGTATTCAATTGCAAGTTGTAACTGATGGCAATTTTCTTCATATTACTGGTACGTAATTGAGTTGAAAGTTAATTTGGTGTGATATAGTTTATATTAGAAAATGATCTGTCTTTATAAATTGAGATTTGATCATAAGCCTGTATTCTTGGAACCCCTTCTCTTCCCCTCTTCTCTTTTCTATACATGTACATACTGACTGGATATGTCAATACCCCAGGACTGCCAAAAAAGTAACATATTCCTCTTATGCATATAGAGTGCTGCTCTTATGTCCTCTAGAGGAAGCGAACTTCCTTTTTCATTTTCCAAAAACCATCAAATGATATAGAAATTTCCAATCACAGTGATCTTCGATCAAAGAAATATCTTTTTTTCTCTATCTGTCTGTACTGTGAATAGAAAAATGAATCCCAAATTGATTTGCATGCTCGTATAATATAAGTAATCATAATTTATAGAGAGGCAAATTTCACCTCTTACCCAACAGAAACGGTTTCTCTTTCATAACCTTTCAATTCTTTATTTTCCAGTAACAAGCACAAAAAATGGATTTTGATCTTTAGGGAAAGCATAACCTCCAAAGTATGGCTAGGAATATTTTTTTCATTAAAATAAAAGAATGGAATAAAAGGATAATCTTCATTCTGTTTCTGTAGATTTTTCAGCAACTTTGAGTAAAACACTTATATTTTCCTTTATTAAAACACAAGATTCTGTATAGTCTTCTCATTGATCTACCGGGTTTCATACAGCAACTCTTAAAATGGATAGCACCATTGCTGGGTATACTTTCTGCGAGGTGCTAAAAGTAGCAACAAAGACCATTTAGAAAGGAAAAGGAACAACAGAACTAGAATAAAGCTTGAAAAAATGCAACAAAGTGGAGAAAAAATATAAACAATAATATAAATATAAACATACAACAAAGTATAACAAAAACATACACGAGTGAAACATTAAATCCACCTTTAGTGAGTTCTGCTCACAACTAATTACCTGTGATCCACCAGTGAGATTTTCAGTTGACAAATTTATTTTGACTCCAGCACCTCACTCATCAGTCACTCTCATTGTCTGGGTTGCATACCAGGAGGCCATGGCTTTTGGAAGTCTGTTCCAAGTCTTGTAGACCTGCTTGGCCAGTCCTCCCTGAAGGGAAGCTTAATGATCTGCCTAAGAATGTATTAGAATTATTATCATGCTTACAAGCCGGGACCTCAGTGGAGAACATGGGGATCTATAGTGGGTCATAGTCTTCTATGTTTTCTGTCATAGCAAAGCTCATTTGTTTTCAAATTCCCCTTAACAGTGGGAGGCAGGAAAACTAAGAAGTCTTCAGGGGAAAATAGTATTCCTTCCCCAAGGGTCTTTGGGAAACAACTCTCTCCCAAGGCCTATGTTAATGGCATTCATGGGGACCTTCCAAGTGTCAGTTTAAGGCCTCTGTACATCCAGCAACATATACACATATAAAGCTCTTTATGTCAATAATTTATTTTTTAAGTCAATAAATGAAGAGGAATTCTAAATCACAAAATTAGTAGACAATTTATCTGATTCTGCAAACTACAGGGTAAGCTGTAACCCACAGTAAAATAACTGAGTAATCTTAAATGTGAATGAGTTGTTAGTGACTGGATACCTAAAGTGAGATTCATCTCTGTTAAATTCATTTGTCTAAAATTTAGTCATCATGGGCTATGTATTCAATAGCAAATGATGTGAGTAATAGGAATGAATACGTAAAATCAAAGCAATCAGTGTGGAGGAGTGGATGCCTACATTGTATGAGTTTTGGAGAGTTCATTTCTAATTAACTCTAGTCTCATCCTGTCAAATAATGAGCAAATAAATATGCAGGTGTGGTCCTGTGATGCATCTTCTAGTTTACTTCTCAAAGGAATTCATGTCGCAAGATAATTCTGTGATGCAAATCAAAGCATTCTCTCCACTCATAATCAGGAGATTTGTTTCAAAAGTGCAGTCCTGACCCAGAATAAAACACTAATATGCCCTTAGTCTCAATTATTCATTTGGGGTTTTGTTAGTAATCGATGAAGGTAAATAGGCAACTCTAGAAAGTGAGATATTGGCACTATCTTAAACACTATGTCAGGACTGATCTCTTGAAATGTATATTGTTTGTAACAGGGAACCTACAAGAAGTAGCTTAAGCTTAGATGTCTAGCAGCCAAAAATTCTCGCTTAGGGCAGATGACTCCAACCCCACTTACATATAATGTTGATCAGTCTACTTAAAGTACCTTATTTAGTTACTCCAAAATAATATCACCACAGCAGCAGTTAAACTAAACCTATTATCCTCAAATTGATCAACATCATTTTCTTTGATCAGTCTCAGCTATCAAGTGTTTGACATTTTTAAACAAAGCAGTCTCCTAATGGGTATGCTGAAAAGCTTAAGTGTCTGAAGAGATCAGTGTTGAGTGGTTCTGTAACAAATTTATCATTTCTGGTGAATAGGCTAAGGAGTGTAGCTTATGATTTTTATTAGCCTGTTGATTTGTGTATCTAGAATACATTCTAGATACAAGAAAGTATACTTTATAGATAAAATCCATGCTGTCTGTTCCTAATCACCATCCTTTTTAGACCTTGAGATGGTTTCCAGGAAAATTTTCTCCAAGGTCTTTCTGGGGACTAAGGTTAGGTAGATTGCCTTAACGTTCCCCAGATCTTTCTTTTTGCCTTTCTTAAGGTTTTCCTTGTTCTAGTCATTAAGAATCTTTCTTGACTACAGTGACCTTTCAAATATGATAGAGAGTAGTCTCACAATGACATCAACCAGCTAGCTGGTTGATGAGCATCTTTGGACATATCCCATCTGGTCCCATGTGGAGACCAGCCACCAGACACTTGTGCATTTCCAGGAAGCTTACACGTTCTCCAACTACATTTCTTTCCAGGGTTACAGTGGTAAGAGGTAAGGCTAAATAACTAGCTAGGATTAGACTCAGCTTTTAAGTGGACAAAGGTGAAATGAATGCTGCAGTAAAATTTGATCTCAGGTTTTCTCAATCTTGTCAATAAAATTTGTCAGCTATTTTGATCAAATATGAAACTGTTTCAAATATGAAAATAATTTTATGATCAAAGGTACCTTGATTAAGAATTTGGATGAATCAAAACATGTTTATCTGACTTGAGTAAGGCCTTAGTATTTCATATACTAAGCTGAAGATGACTTAATGCATTAAACTTTATAGCTCATTAGCTATAAAGTTGTCATTACCAACTGGATAAAATAATGAGGCTTCTTTCAGTGGTAAAGGACAAAGAGCAGACCCTCAAATAGTTTGGTACCTAGATCAGTAAATAGTAGTGTAAAAATGGTTTACTGATGATTATCTTTTGTCACAGAGTTTTTCCAGCCTTGTCTGATTTCCTATTAAAATTAGTTGAATGGGTTATAAAAGCACAGAGAAAGTTCCTAGTCAAAGGTTTAGGCCTCTATAAGCTCAATAGCGTAATTGGAGAGGGGCACAGAAGAGGAGGCTAAATCTTTAACTTTGAATACAGTTGGTCACGTTCTGAAACTATCACATGGTCATTGGGTATTTTTTTCTATTTGAGTGCTCTAGATATATGGGAATATAACTGCAAAGGCCCAGCAAAAAAATCTTGATGATTCATCTTCGTACTTGTCTCATCTTGCAGCTCCCAATATTTACTCTCTGTATTATACTCTTTTGTATAGCAGCAGTTTTTCCCTTCTCTGAATATGTTAAGGCTGGAATATGCATTCCAGGTGAGTGCACAGTACTTTCAGACAGGAAATTGATTCCTTGTATATTTGGATCTAATGAATTAGGGCTTGGATCTCAGCATGCTGGGATATTCCTATATTTAATTAATTAAAAACAAAATAATGGCCCATGTGTTTCAGTAGAGGTCCTCAGATTAACTGGGAGTACAAGACTGGATTTACAAGCACAAGATTTAGTGTAGGATAGACCCTGACTATTCTATTCTTCAAATGAAAGAAATTTCTGTGTAACTTTTACTCTTACTGTTTCTCTTAGGCTGTGTTCAGACACCTCAGAGTAATTACCTGCTATTACCTCTTAGTGCATGCCCTAACCATGTTAGGACAAGAGGTGAATCTGTACTGGGATGAGGCAATACCATTTCCCTTCCTGTTTCTGTACTCTTGTTTCCATTAGAAGAAAATGCATTCACGTAAGCCAGAAAAATATTGAAGGACAGCTGTGGATTCAGCATACCATAAAACTACGTTTGATTTGCACTGTTGGAGAAAGGTCATTAACAATCCCTGTGTGAGTGATAGCTTATTGTGACAGAACATGTCTCTTGCTCTTACTTGACATTTTTAACTATAAAAGAGTTAGAATTTTTTTTCTTTCTCTCTAAGACAACATACCACCCTCGTCTTAAATAGCTGTAAATTCATGTATGTAACCATTATGCTACAGGAACAATCAAGTTTTGTTTTTCCTAAAATAGTAGTTAAAACTTAGTTTTCCCTGTCTGTTTTTTACTTTTATTTTGTATAGATACATATATATCTTCAGGAATATTTCTGAATGGATCTAATAAAGAATATATGTTGTTGAATGAGTTGGAGCAGAGTGTGATGTGAAATAGTTTGGCTGAGTATTGTAAAACTTGTATTATATGTATGTGGGAAGAGAAATAACTCACGGTAAAACTCAGGAAGTAGACTGATACTAGTCCAGACGAGAACTGTCCAGCAAACAGCTAGCACTGTTTCTACAATATGTTCCTTTTGACATTTTGTGAAATGCCCCAGGAAAATAAGATTTCTTATTCTCTAAACTAGTCTTGTTTTGTACATCTTAAACATACTGTTCACTGACCTAAAGACTTCTCCAAATATCTGACTTAAATGTAAATCTTTTCTCTATCTGCCCTGGACTGGAAAGGAGAAAGGGTCCTTTTGCCTCCAGCCCCTTCCTTCCTCCCCCACCCACCCTAGCTGAAAGGGGTTATGATAGATATTGTGCATGATTAACAAAAAATCTATCAATGAGGCAAACAGCTCTTATAGCAATTATATTCTGGACCTCATTCAAGCTTTCATGAGTACTTAAAGCCGTAACAAACATAGGTTGTAGTGAAAGAGATTGTTACAAAAAGGGAAAAGGGATCCTGCCTCAAGAACAGTGAGTTATTTGAAATAACATAAAATGATAGTGCTAAGTAATAGTTAAAGAGGAGACTAGAAGGACTGGGATGTGAACAGAAGTCTCCGCAGTGGTTTAAAAAAGTTTAATCCCATGCAGCATTTGAATCATTTTGAGAGATGTTAAAGCTCTCTCCATTCAGTATGTGCAATACCATGTCAAGATATCATGGCTAGCTCTGAATAAGCCTCTTCAGGTATAGAGCAGTCTAAGAACATTAATCTGAGGTGCTGCTTAGGGATCTTGGCACTAGAAGGGGCTGATAACATTCATTCATGGAAGTGGAGGGGTACATGATCAACACAGAACGTGATATAAGAACTGGATAATCACAGGCTTAATCCGCATGACTCAGAAGCATTGATGAGTTTGGGTGTTTGAGCCATTAATATTCTGGTTCCATGAAAAGGATGATACAATATGCTCTGAAAGATACCCCATTATGGTCAATTAGGAAAACAGGACTGGGAGATGCAGAATGGAACAGACCTGCGCCAAGGATAGTCGTGGTCCTTAGAACCATAGCCCACAGAAAGGCAATGATATTCAAATGTTCAGTATTCACATGTAAAATACAGAAATATCCCTTTACATGATTAAAAAGAAAATAATTTCACTGTTCATAAGTTCATCAGTTGGAAGGACTGAGAAGCAGGAGGATGTGGGTGTTTGAGGTAACTGCAGGATGATTATGAGGTGTTATCATAGCACAGCCATAAGAGAGAAAATCATAATTTTGTGTTGTATCAAGCGTTGTATTCCCGTTAGAAAGAGGGGAAATATCATGGTCATTGTGCAAAGCAATGGTACAGCCTAATTGAAAACCAAAGCATAGCTTGATAATCCATGATCATGAAACAATTATTTTACGGTGGGATAATTGGTGAGAAGGGCACTTACCATCAGAAGAGTAAAAAGCCAGGTTTAAGGAAGGTCAGATTTATTTTATCTTGCAAAACAAGGCTGAGAAAGCCTATGATTGCTGCTTTTAAGAACATTGGAGAGATAATTACTTGCTACTAGGCATGTAAATTAAAGGATAATGTTTAAGATGTTCTTTTAGGAGTGGAGTTTTATCAATTTATGAAAAGGATTTTATCACAATAATGGCCAAGTCTGAGTGGCCATATAGCTATTATGTGGTGAAAAGCTAGATGTCTGCCACTAAATTCCCCACTTCCTGCAAATCTGAGACAACTTCCCTGCCTTGCTACCAATTCAAACTCTTAAAACTGTGATTTTCCACAATTGCTCAAAGTGATATTTGCATTGTCTTTTTTTTTTCTTTTTTTTTTTTTTAATGTAATCACATTACCGCATTTTCCTTATTTCGGTCTTGAATTCCTGGCTTTCCAAACTTGCCTAACTTTTAAGTCCCCAGCAAGGAAGATGCTCCTGCTCCAAGGGCCTCTTTTTCCTCTTACTAGAGTTCTCATACATGGTATCCTTAAGTCGAATGGATCTGTGACAATAGGATAAGGACTTTGTTCAAACAGCATAAAGTAAAATTCAAGGTAATCAAGAAAACGCTTTTTAGTGGCAAGGATATTCTGAAGCCCTGGAATAGATCATCTAGGAGGTCATGAAAACTTCGTAATTGAAAGCTTTTGCAACTTACAACTACTTAATTAATATAACTACAAAAAATGAAATAGGTATAGTTTGATCCTTCCTCAAAGTAAAAGGTGAGGAAGATCTCTTCCAACCCTATAATTTTATGCTCAGATGAGCCAAAGATTAGAATAAATAAGACTAGCAAGTACACATAAGCCACTGCTAGCTGTAACACAGTGGGAAGATGGCAGGTAAGCAATATTCATATAGCTCTTAAGTCCTGTAAATGCTGTTGTCTGCTACTCTGCACAAAAATATGCATTTAAATCCTTTAAATTGCACATGTTCACATTAGCAAAGGATCTGATCCAGAGTATTAAACACATTCTTTACATACTAATGATCACAAAAACTATTTTTTTGGATGTTAAACTGAATCTAGACAGTCGTAAGTACCTATGAACATTCACGACTGCATGACTTAAGTCTACATTAAGGGTAAATCATATTTTTCAAAAATTATATTTCTTCACATAAAATCTTGATGATTTGAGAATGTAGAAACACAGAGATCTGTCCTTTGCTCTACCAGGAAAGCCCACTGTATAATCTCTTTTGAAAAATGGTGAAACTCTGTGGTAAAACTGGTATGTTTTGTACCTTCAAGTATTAGCTGATTCTTTTAGACTCTTAACATTCTATGAATTAGAAATGTTTTCTGACTCCATTGTAAATTTACTCGTATAAATATGACTATGCCAGTCTGTTCTTCTCTATCTATATTTTCTTTTGGCTTAAATCATCCTTTATCGATATACTTAAAAATACTGGAGTGTATGGTGGAGGGCCACCGAGATGAGTAGGGGGCTAGAGTGCATGATATGTAAAGAACTGAAAAAACTGAGTTTGATCTTCCTTAGGAACAAAAAGGCTAAGCAAAGCTCTTACTACTGCCTACAACTACGTAATGGAATGATATAGACAAAATGGGAGTCAGACTCTTCTTGAGTTATTGGATGAGAGGCAACAGACATAAGTTTCAAAAAAGGAAATTTCAAAAAGATAGTAGGATTTTTTTTTTTTCTCCTAAAGAGAGCAGATACCCCATATTGTAACCCAGAGAATCTCCATCCTTGGAGATTATCAAAACTCAAATGGACACAGCCCTGAGCAATCTGCTCTAAGTTGGCCCAATGAGCTGACCAGATGGGCTCCAGAGGTCCTTTCCAAACTGCATTTCTCTGTAACTGTAATCCCATATCTCATACTGCCTTAATATAGTCATAACCCCCACATATTTATTTACAACAGTTACTCTGCAAGACTGAACAAATCTACTTCTTAAAGTTGTATTGTATGCCTTTGCTCTATTTTTAATTAATCTTTCTTGAACACGGGTGCTCAAACTGCAAAATTCCAGTAATGTTATACTACTGCCTCTTCTAACTGTACTAGGAATATGTCCTAATACATCCTAAAATAAACTACCTTTTTCACATTTTAAGTAAATGTTGCTTCATCTATTAACTGTAATCAGAAACTGCACAATAGCTCCATCTTCAGGCCTCAGAAATCCACGATTTGACTCATTTTATGAGCTAATTTTCTTATGAAATAATTTTATTTATATTCTTTCTGTAGATTGTATATCTGTGTTCCAGTTATGATCGCTATTCAGTTATTTCACACTCTGCACCAGTAGCTCAAGTTTCTTCCGTTTTAATTTCAAAACTGCTTAGCTCAGCATCATCATGGTGAAGTTTCATTTGGGATTAAAAGTTTGAGTTGTTTGAAAGGAGCCTGCAACTGAGCCTTATTTTCCAGATAGGCTTTTATAACATTCTGAAAAATGAAATACTGAATCTCTGAACGGAGCGTCTTCAGTGCTGAGCAATCATGTATTCCTTGGAAGTAGTAGGTATGAAATATTGCAACTTGTATAAACTTTTTTAAAGTGAACGGCTTTAGGTTTATAATAGCTCAAATGCACAGAAATGCGGCTGCTATGTTTTCCTCAGAAACTAGTGTGAGAAAGTTTTTTCTTTTTCAGATCAGTGCACATTACAACAATTCAAAGATGGCTGTAATCAGGCTAGCAAAAATGTTAATTTATTTACTGCAACCTTCATAAAGAGTTGGAAGTAAACAGTGCACTTCTGTGTTTTACCTCCGGACTGGCATACAATGAAACACCAGCAGAGGGAGCCTTGACGCCTTACAACGCGCGTTTTGTGTTTAACTCGCTGAGTCTCGGCGTTAGCCAGGTCTTTTGTTCTCCCAGAAATGTTTGGCTTCTCAGTCTAAGTAAAAAGTAAAAGGTAAAGTGTCTCTGTTATCTACTGCTCATTAGGGTTTGTGTACCCGGGGTTCAGTTTAGAACTTGTTCTGTACATTGTCTTTTTCTTGTGTACTGAAAAGCTATTAACTAGATATCTTTTCAAACCAGATGTCCTTACAAACCAGATATTCTCACATTGTGTATTTCAGCACAATGCGATGCAGAAGAAACGTCCTGAATAAATCCTTTTCATCATCGTTGCAAAGAAGGTGCTCAGAGTCTCAAGGAAATCATGAAAATTCCACAGTCCCTCGGGTTCTACCGAATGAAATGGAGAAATTATACATACAGGAGCAACTGGTTGATTTAGACTTCCACAGAAGCATTAGCTACTATTTTTCATTCAGTGAGGTAGTTTCCATATCTGGTGTTGTGATTTTGAGTGTTCTTTTGCACTCTACACTACAGAACAAATAAGCTTCTAGCCTCAGTTAGAGACCAAGAACAAAGGGAAAAGTGCGGACTAGCAATTAAATGTTAATGCGTTATGTGTAAAACCATCACAGAAATAGAGCTGAGTGAGAATTTAAGAGGCCGTCTGGTCCATCTCCCTGCCCCAAGTCAGACTGGACTCCGTTTGTACTGTTCCTAGTAGCCTGGTTAACCTGTTACTGAAAAGCTCCAGTTACATGGCTTTTCCACAACCTCTCTATCTAGTCTTTTCCGGTCTTAACCATTCTTTTCATTATGACTCTTTTCTTAAGTTCTAAAGGAAATTTCCCTTACTGCAGTTTTAACTAAATAATGACAACCCACCAGACTCAGTCTGATGCTGAATTGGTGTTGCTATGTAGATTTTTGATGCCAAAGTATCCGCACTGATGCTGTGAAAGAAAGGCTTAGCTCTTCTAATCTTTGACAAGACTTGAGTAGCAGAGAATCATATAGGGGCAAGATATAGGATAGGAGAGAGTAGATTCTGTCTACTCAGTTAAGGCACTTGGACCTTAATTCTTAGCCTGTCTTCTAAAGAAATAGAGTTTATACGATCATTGCATTCATTTTTCTGTCTATCCCTCTGTTAAACTTGAAATCTTGTAACAAGCAAAAAGGAAATACACCTGTTATGTAAAGCCAAGAATTTATGGTTGGCATAACTGAAATCTCGACAAAATAATCAAATGAAGTATTAAATCTAATTAATGCAGAAAAAAAAAGGAAGAAAATAAAGAGAAGAATATTACTACAGAAAAAATCTCAATAATAATACACTTAAAATTGTTATAAACACACTTCTCTTGCTCATCCTTGTGCTGCCTTTCTCAGTTCTAAGGTCGATGGGTCCAGTCTTTCTCAAGAAGAAGGCATGAGGCAGAGGGTTATAGAAAGGGTCAGGGTCCCGGCTTCTTTGCTGGGTGGAGCATGATGTTGATGTTGGGGTTTCTTCCCCTTCTTTGCCAGGGAAGTATGATGTTGATGATTTCTTCTTCACTCTGCATTCATTTGAGACTATTTTTATGTGTTCTGGCACACTTTTGCACCTCGTCCTCTCTCAGTTGGTCTGCAATTTCGCATTGCATCCAGTTTTCTATATATCATGTTACATGCAAATTTTCTATGCAGTATGTATTTTATAGACATTTGATTTTTTGTTTGCTTATTTGTTCTCTTTGTTACCCTGAAAACTGGTTTTGTCCAGCTCCAGATCTGCATTTCTGTAAGTAACCACTGGTAAGTTGTATATACGCCTGGGGTCTCCAGGGCCATCCTGTGGCCTCTTTGTTATTACCCCGTGCTTGTACTCCCCAGCACTGCATCCTGTGTACGATAGCAGTGCTATTGTACCATGCCTGTATTGCTCTACCACTGCTATTATTACCTCATTATGCTGGAATCAAAAATACTCTCTGCACAGAGAAATTACTTGTTAGTACTATCTAAATGAAAAAATATGGTTATAACACAGAAAGATAAGCAAAAGTAAAACTAATTCAGCATAGCAACCTGGTCAGTAGAAAAAAATCTGTTATAGCTAAACAAGCTAAAACAAAACTCCAAGCAGGCCAAGACAAATTCAGATAAACCTAACAATCCTCAGTCCTGAAGCTCTGCAAAGTCAGTTCAAGACCTGTTACTAGCAGTGGCAGTGATATAATTATGGGGCTACAGGGCTACAAGTGCCCTCCTGTACTAGCTTTTGCATTTCAACTTGAAAATTATGTTAAAAACTCTCTGTGAAGAGAAAAGAGTACTAGTAATAGCCAGTAGGAAAAAAGTTATACACAAGAAGAAAAGGTATCTGTTCCCCTTAGCTTAGCAGGTGACCACCCAATCCATATGTGCTTGCCAAATGTTCATTATGTGCATGGCTCTGAAACAGCCACTAGGTGCGTAGAAGCCAAGAGGGCATAGAAGAAAGGTACTGCTATGTGTAATGCAATTAAATTTTGGGAGAACTGGAGTTCGGTTACTTGAGCTATTGTTATGAGACGAGGACATGGGAATTTAGACATCAGCAGGAAACTATGCTGATAATGGCTTCCTTGGCAAGCATATACAGTACCGCAAAGCCCAACAAATCTGAATCAATACCTATATACCTTTGAACTAGAGATTTCTCCAAAGTTATATGGAAGCTGAACCTCGGTTTTAAGTCCCAAGTTGAGCAGTAATCCTCTTCTTCCCAGATACGCAGACCTCTCTCCTTATGATCATTTTATTTTCAGAGGACTGGTACTTCTTGGACTTTCTCCTCTCCTTAATTGGACTTGTATTGCTAGGGGAAGAAAATTTAGCAGCCACATACAATGGATAATATGAGTTGTGGCTGTATAGTCTATTTTTGTATAATTTGAAACTGACTTCAGAAGACATGGTATGACATGTTCCTATTTTTTTCCTGAATACTATGGAAACATATGGTTGTTCAATTAAGAAAAAGGTCTGAATGACACTAGGACCTGAACCCTCCTTTGAACCCATGTTTGAAATTAGCAAATTGCTAATGAGTTGTTCCATTAGCAGTAAAACTAAAGAAATATGATTTTTTACTAAATATTGCCTCTTACTCTTATAATTAGTCTGGACTCTTCCATGATACTTATCACTTCTGTAATAGCTCCAGTTTCTCCCATATCTCTAGTTATGTCACATATCCTGCAGCTACTGTTTAGGCACTATATAGGCATAAAAACTGTCTCTAGCTCCAGGTTGCACATATGTTGACTGGCTGCCAATGTATTTTGAATTCATGAGCTCATGTGTCTTATGCATAAAAGACTTTCCTTCTACAGGGATAGTCAACTTTTCTCTCCAGACACTAATTTTTATAAACCTTATAAGCACTTGATATCTTTTATGCTTCTTCTTTCTGCCCAGTGTGCTTGAAATTAGCTTGAAATTCATACCAGAGGACTGCCAGATGGACAGATGAACCAACACATGGTACAATCACATAAGTCTCATTTTCTGAGATGAGGAAGAGACAAAAAATGCCTTCAAAAAAGAGCATCTCTACAAAAAGAACAGTTGTATAGCTCTCTGTCTAGCAGATCTTGCACTATGCTGTAGGTAGAAAGATAATGTTTATCAAGTTAACTGAGATGTAGCCTTGCAAAATTTTGGTTCTGAATCCTCTGAAACCTGCAGTGGTATTTCTAAAAGTCATTTGAATCAGTAGGAAACAAAATCTTTCCTAAAGCTGTAAACTCTTCCTCCCACATTCTCTCCATTTCTCAAAGCATCATACCCTTGAGCAGATAAATCTCAGGTACTTGAAATGGGTCTTGAAGTTCTCTGCCTCTTATATTCTCTTTCACTGTTTTTACATTGCAATGGCCTTTCTGTTTTATGAAGCTCTGAAACTTTGATATTTCAGCAAGTACAAGAAAATACTGACTTCATAAAATTCCTAGACTAGTACACAAAGAAACAGGAAAGGCCAATAAGACAGCAATATGTTACCTAAAGGCAAGTCAGATTCTCAAATACATTCTGTCTGTCTTTCTCTCTTTCTCACGCACACAAATGCCCACATAATCACATGCATCACAGATGTGGTATCTGTAGATTATGATTTCTAATATCAAGGGGAACTATGATCTAAAGAACCTCAGTATGCTGTCTGAAAACTCCTGGGAGGCTAAATAAGCATTAACGTAAGGAAGGTCATCATATAAATGGCTATTGAGAGGAATGTAGTCTTCAAATGCACAAACGTATTTCGCCAAAGCAGGTTTTGCAACACAAAATGATCATTTTACACAGTTGAAATTTCTATTAGAAAAAAAGTATTCATTTTTCCTGACATTTTATTTTCTACCGGAAAATATAAATGTAATAATTTGCTTTGACTTTGTTGCCCTGATTCAGAATATTTTTCATTCTGTTGAACTGAGCCAATACATTTAATTATGATTCGATTTAAGAAAACAATTGCAAAAGAACATGAATCAATTACATTGCTCTGCCAGCATACTGTCTTTTGAGCTTCCAGTGTACTCTATTGGCCAGTCTCTCCAGAGAATGATAGCTGAAATAACGCACACAGATATCAGTCCGAGTTGCATGATACTCAGTAAAAGATATGAATAAACATAGGAAGGAATAAGCTAAACTTATCTAACTAAAATTCTGATAAAGCAAGGTATCAATAAGAAGCAAAGAATTTTATTATTTAACTGACTCAGAATGAATCATTTCAGGTCAATTCAATAAACTGAAACAAAGCATTTTGTGCTGGAACTGAAGAGTATATTTGCCTGGGGAGATATTCAATCCAGAGAAATATTGGTCTGCTACTTTGGTGAGCACGGCTATTTAATAATATGACCACTTAACTCTGTTATACAAAGTTGTCCATGATGAGTTAATTGTATCTATTACTGCACACTGAATGATCTCTATAAAATTAGTGTAAAAGAATTAAGGGAGGAGAAGTCACCTATCTGGTTGGCATCATCAAAATGGATTTAAAAAAAAAAGGAAGGGAAATAACAAAAAAATAAACAGAAGAGATGAAGAGTGCTTTAATTTCAAAGTAATAACTGAGACAGGAGAGATGGGGAAAATATTACATTACAGCTTGGTGGTTGAAAAGGTGGAGAATTTAATAGTACATAAGTTAATCTGTGAAACTAATTGTACGTTATCAGTATCTTGAGCCTCAATCTGAGATATTGGGTCAAATGAGTATACAACTACCAATACAAAATTAAGCTAACTCTACTCACATCCTCTGGTTTATGAGATCCAATGTATGTGATGTATTTGGACACTAGAGGGAAGCACGTCACTGAGCCATGGCGGTTTATGGCATTTATGAGAAAACCAGAACAGCAGGTGTAGTGATGGACTCTTTTACGTTTAATAGCATTTTTCACGGGGAAAACACAATTAGTGGACTAAGGAAGTGAGTGTTGGTTATGAGACTTATTCTTCCTATAATAGATATAAATGTACTCTAAAACTTCCGTTACTGTTACGGATCACAGACCACCAAGCAAATAATATATTAAACTAATCATAGGTAATGCTTATATGTCACGGTTTCACCGTTTCTTCCTTTGTTCTGCAATTGATGTTTCCTACTTCAAACCTGTTCTTTCTTTAGAATAAGTAAAAGGAAAAAATCTTCAGGGTCTGATTCACTACCTTCTGCAGGTTTTTTTTTTTTCTTTTCCTGGCCTGACATGCTAAGGGAAAGTCTTGTCTAAAAAAGCTTTTCTACTTTATGCCAAAGTTAATGACTATAACATATCGAATCTCATGCACAATTCATGAGAGCTGATTTAGCACTAATGCAGGTGCATAGAATGGCTCACGCTCTTCGCCTGCTCTTCCTGATGGAGGCATAATGCTGCTATGATTTCTAACAAGGAGGAACTGGAGGAATGAATCAGGGAGATAAAATATATAATGTATATATGAATGTGACTTAAAATGCCTTGTAAATGATTTGTACATAGCTAGTCAAATACCTTTCTCTAGTGTCGGGCTAATCTTCTAGTGAATGCTAAAATACCAGGCTAGATTGTCATCCTGTTGGCAACCCTCTGAAGCAAATTAGGACTTGATCCTTCTGCCAGTGGAATCATTGGCAAGCAATCATATGCACAATATGCTATTTCAAATGCAATCAGAAGAAATGTGCATTTGGCCTAGCTGGACAAAACACTTCACCTGATAATCACCTGATAACTTGTAATCACTTGATAGCTTGTCACTTCTGTAACTAATTTTTTCCTGATATATAGAAGAAAATTTGAACAAAGCAAATTGTTTTTCCTCATGCCTATTGAAAGTAGTAGAAGTCTTTGAGTTGATTCAAGTAACCTTCAAAATTGATATCGAAATAATTTTTTCTTTGAAACTGGCATCATTATACAGTCATTACATTTATAGGAATATTTATTGTATTTTAAAGTTAACACTGACAAGCATTGAACTATTCCTAAATGCTGCAAGTCTGTGGAAAACACTTATTCACTATTTCTAGTTTAGTTTTTCTTTTCAGCTTTTTAAGTTTTCCTCTACTAGGGAAATACATTCACAGGGAAGAATGGACCTAAGTACTTAAAGTCTATATGGCTAGATGTTAAAGTTAAGTAAGCTGAATTCCATTCAGCAAAAAACCTTCTTTGTTTTACATGATAAATGTACTGTATAGAATAAATGATCACTTAAAATATTTATAGATTTATTTATATAATAAAATACACATTCTCTGTTTTGAAATGTGACGAATCTATGTAATACTGGAGAATGATACATTCTAATCAACAAAGAGCTACTGTATTTTGTCTCAAATCTCATGTAAAAGTGATTTATATGGTATTAGAATTTTTTGAAATGCTATACCTCTCTTCAGGTTTAATTTTGAAACCATCACTTTAGGTTAGTAGTGTCTTTTCTCCAGAGTTAAGTTTTTACAGTGATATAATCTCATTGACTTACCAGATAGTCAGAGAATTTTTCCACTGTATGCAATATATGTGCTACTGTACTGACAGCTGGAGAAATGTCAGAGCATGCCGTAGGAGACTGAAGTTTCTCACAAGAGAAGACTTTCTTGACTAATGAGAAGTGATTTTGTCCAGACTAAAGAAGCTGTTTACTGGAAAGCTTAATGGATCTAGGGGAAGATAAACCATTGTTATAGCTGCATCTAGATGTATATTTAATACAGAACTCAGTGTGTGCATATGCACAATGGTGGCCAGTCACAGTAGAGCTAGCTTGATCTTCATGAGTGCCCCATACAGCACTATATATTAATAATATCACTGCTGCGACCATCACTTTCATTACCTCTGCAGTATTTTCCTGGGCCTAAAAACTGTTGTGAAGAGACAAGATGATCTCACCAAATTGCAGGATCTGAGAAAGTCCTGAAATATTTAGTTAAGATTACTGCTTATTTAATTTCCTACGAATTTAATTTATAATCCTACTTTATTATTCTTCCATCTCTTTGTTTCCTTCTGTACAATAAGGGCTTAGTCAACCGAAACAAACACGGTCTTAACGACAGTTCGCTGTAACCAGTCCGGTAGGCTGAAAGTAACTCCCGGGCAGCCCTTTCTGTGCTGAAAGATTAAGAGGGAAGCAATAGTACTTCCAAATGTTTTCCAGAGCCAGGAAAGTACAGAAGTATAAGTATCAGGTTTTGCTTTATACACCAAATAGTTTGGGAGGCTGTATTTCACTTAGTGGAAATTAATCCTCAGTGAAGAAAGAATTTTATATTTTCCCACTTTTTGTTTGTCTTTCCCTTGATATCCTCTGCATAAATTGAGCTGCAAATTTGAGCTATAAATTTCAGATGTAAATGGAAAGACAGCATATGACATTCTTTCTAGTGCTCTTTATTACAGTCAAATCCAGAGGAAAAAAAAAATCGCCTGAGAGAGCAGCATTTCAAACCACATGGACTGAAGTTTGAGGCCTAGGTAAGAGGACAAGAATACTGGAAGTACATGGGTGATGCTCCAGCTAAAGGTCCTGCAACTGCATTGCTGAGGCAACACTTTTTCCATATTATTCTGGGGAAAATTCCATGGACAGCCCAAAATAAAAATAAGTAACTGTCTATTTTAGGATGGGCGGAATAGATCTCTAGGCTTCACTAACTTCATCTGACTGGATCTCTATTGACTGTAATTGGAGCTCAGCATGCATGTAAACATCTAAATGTAGATGTCTTAATCTGTGAGCTGTACCACTCAAGATGACTGTATTGTAATGGAAAGGTACCCAAGATAGCTTTAAACTATCCAGCTTGGATAAAATCATTCTAATTTCACAGCAACATAGGATTTAGCTCAGAATGATATCCTACTATGAATGGAGACTATAATATAGGCTGTTTTGGAGGTTTGCAATCATTTACTTTGGGTACTAAAAGTTTTAGCATTTACTTAACAGGGATGTTATCTGGCAACCAAGCTGTTTACCAAGCTATGCTACAGAGCCTTGGCAGGAAAAGTAGTTCTTCCTTGGGCACTTGCATTAGGAATGAATTCAGCTGATGAAATCCTGGCCACTTTGATGAAAGTGTGACATAGTATAATGGCGTTATGCTATTCTTTATTTCATTTTTTGTTGTGTAACATTGCTTTATTTTCTTGCATGGATACTGAACAGTAGTCTTGGCTGAGATCATGCAGTGGCATATAGCTCATCGCCATGGCTACCTTCTGTTAATTCATAATCAGCATTCAAATAGTCAAAGTCATTCCCTCCTTAAATGCATCACCTTATGCTTATATGCCACAAAATGTTCTTCTGCCACCATGCTTGTCTTTGGTAACCTTCCTGAATAACCTTTCTTTATAATCTTCACTAGTATTAATTAAGAATATGATTATATTTGATTTCTAAACTTATTTAAACTTATCATTTAAACTCATATTTAAACTTATTGAATTCTAAACTTATTTAAATAGTTCTAATGAACTCTGAGCAGTTTTATAAATTGATTAAATATTCCTATCCCTTATTTTTTGCCCCATAACAAAACTACTTTTTCTTTCAATAAGAGACATTTCCGTGGAGATTAATTTGGCCTTTAATCAGACTTATCAAAGTAAACATATTCTTTTAAGATGTCAGAGAAATTAAAATGTAGCCAATTTACACATACGCTCCTTCAGCGATTGTCAGTCACTCCTTCCCTCTTTTGTATTTGCAATAACCAATTTCAGGTAACTGTCCTAAATTTAATCATTGACATTTTCTTTGTTTCCTTGCAAGTGAATTAAAAAAAACAAACAAACACCTCCTTAAGTGCTTTTAAGATGCCCTCCTAAAACCAACATTTCTGCTGTAAAAGTAGGTGATTAGGATACCATTTAGATTTATTTGGAATTCTCCAGTTTTTACGGTTAGCTGGTTCTTGTCTGTTCTGTTACTGATGATATAATTATACCTGACTTCACTGGGAGGACCATAATCTGCCCTTGGTTAGGCAAAATGCTTGCAGAATTGTGATACTGCGCAAGCACAAGGGACTATGAAGGATATGCACAGAACAGGTGACCTCTGTGCTATCGTCTGAATCTCTCAGTTGCTATTATTAAAAAAAGATTACGGTTAAGTCTAAGATGACCTCTATTTTTCCATTTTTTTTGGTTTAATTTGTCAGTCCACATCAGAATATTCTTTTTCAAGTATATATTTAGGCGTTGGGCGTTAATATCATTCTTTTTTCTGTTATCCTCAGGTAACCTGCCCACGAAATTTATATTCACTGTCACCTCTCTAGTGCAGCTGGGGATATATGTTGAGGCACTGAATATATATAAATTTATGTTTATTTTTACCAGTGTGAAGAATAATTCATTTTTTAAACTCAAATGTCCTATTCACATTATCTGGGAAGAAGAATTTTCTAACCTCAGATGATGCCAATGACAGTTAAAATTCTTAACTACTTGTATGGCTGTTATGCCAAGAGAGTGTTACATCCTGTATACAAAAGGTGATAATTATCGTTTCAAAGACTATACAGCATGCAGACAAAATAAACAGCACGGGAGGCAAAGAACAAGCACAAAAAGATGAAGGGTGGGAGTCACTGTGAGCAAATATAGTTGTCTATGTTACAGGCATTTCCTAATAGATGCCATCAATACAGTGATGAAGTCTACAACAGGATTCTTGATTCACGTCTGTAGCATTTAGACTTCCACAACCATACACCAGGTTAACAGCAAAGCTAAGAGGAAATTCTAGGAGTAGGAGTCCCCTCATCTCCCTTAGACTTATGTAGCAGAGATTATATTTCTGAGAGTCCCTTTATATTCATTGAAATAGACTTTTTTAGGATTCATCTGACATATTTAAAATGTCTGTTTTAGAGTGAGAAGAATTCTGCCCTAGACTCCGTAGTCTACAGTGACTAGATTTTTACTGATCATACATGGGATGACTCAGGTAAAGAGTACAGATGATAAAGGCTACATTTGGTCACATGAATTCCACCCCAAATCTTTTAACTAAAGGAGCAGCGCTCTTCTTGCTGGAGTATGGAATCATTTTGAATAAGAAAGTAAAGCAAATCTAAGCAACTACTATGTTTTCCAGAATAAGTTCAAATAAACCTTTATCTCTTCACTTATATGAAGAGATGTGTAGGCCAAATATGAAGTAGGCCAGACATGCCTACTTTGAAATTCTGGAGTTACCTAACTCAACTGACTGTTCCGTATATTCACCAATGCCATCTACCATTCTACCACTGTATTATCCAGACAAGGCAGGGGATTTCAGAATGGACTACCACACCAGTGCGTTATTTACAATCTCACATCGTTTTACTTGAATATAGACTACCTCAGTGAACCAGTGTCTGATGGAGGAGGTCCCAAAATATTAGAAATAGTCATGGTTTCAGCTACTGACTTCTTAAAAAAATCCCTTCAACCAGAAAAGAGTTCCAGTGATTCTTACTTGTAATTTGTATTCTCATTATATTTAATAACTCTTTACACAATTCATCTAGGTCAGTTTAAATGAATGCCTTGTTGCTACTTAGATGATTATGAGTTGCAATTCATTTAACGTGCCCAATGATTCATGTTTAATTTATTGAATGTGATGCAGTATCTGAGTAACCTATGCATGTGTAGTATTTTAAATACATGCACACTGGCACACAAACCTCTGCAGTACTTTGCTTAAGTAATGAGCTTATTGTTGTGTTAAAGTTTGAGATATCATATGACTTTTTATGCTGCTGTTTAATTTAATGCTGCTTGCATTAATGAATCTTTCTGGGTTGACTGACTGCTCCTCAGAAGCTCCATGGCTCTTATGCCAGCATTAATGGTTTAGGATGAGTCCAGTTGTATGATTTGTTACGTGGACATCTGGCATGAGCCATTGACTTGTGTTTGCATCTCATTGTATTTTTGTGCTGGGAAACTAATTAATTAATGTTACTTGTTCACAGCTGGAGGTATGAATCTTCCTCCAATATCTGACAAGTGAAACAGCATTTACAAATAATACTCAATGTCTTTTGTAAAAGTGATTTTTCTGTATGGTTAGCCTATGCTAGGCATACCCGTCTGATTCCCTGAATCTTCTGTAGTGAAATCTTTCATTCATGTGAGGAGAGTGGAGACAGACTTGGGGAAACTTGAGGTCTCTTAAGATCCAGAAATTCAGGCCATCACTTTCAGCAGCCTAATGTTTTTGTGGTTCCTCCTAGCCTACTTTATGGTCTGTTCCTGTTGAAAGACTGCACTTTCATTCTCCTTGTGATACTGAATCCCTGCAAGACAGGAGGATAAAAGAATGGGATAAAATAATAGAAAGGATAAATGCTAACTTATTTAGAAAAAATGTTGTTGATGAAATCCATGTCTAAACAATGGCATATAGTTCAATACATTTTTTCTTTCCAAATAGTTAAGTAAACATCAATGTGCACTGTAGTGACTACTGGAACATACTAGTTTTAATTTTCCATCAACAAATAAACCCAAAGTCCCCAAAGAGCGATAATTTAAACAACATTCAGATTAGACAACTTACACTAAATTGTACCTTATAATGGGTCAGAAGATGTTAAGTACCAAGCAATCTGGTTGACTGTCAGGACATCAGAAATATATATTCAAATATCAGCTGGAAAGATGTCTAACAAAAAGATCCTTGACACTTAAGTGTTCCTGTTCTTATTAAAACAACAAACCAGGCCTTCGGCATTTATTTTTCTTTTAAATGTAAATTTAGTGCAATACCTTTATTGGCACCCTAAACAAGCATTAATATCTTATGAATTTAAACTATTAACTTAATAAGAGAAGAATTTGCTAGCAGAGGAAACTTTTGAACTGAGTACCAGTTTAATTTTAGGATCAAGTTGGAACATGTTGTCTAGCAGAGAAAATATGTTATAGTTCTATCACTGGAGCTCTCATGTATGCCAACTGAAAGGCCAGCCTTTGACTTATATTTATTTCCATTGATATTCTGCTGTTATTTTTAATCAAATGTGTTACACATTCATCTATTCAATCTTAAACTGAAGTAACATAAACCCATAATCGACTACCTATACATGACCCAAGAAACGAATGGCTCCGTGGTCTTTAGCTATAATGATTTTGAGTGAAAAAGTGAGTTGCCCTGTGGAAAACCCCTAAAGGATGAAAATTAATAAATAAAAAGTCCTAATCTCTTAAATGTATAGTGTAGCTGAAATACTAAAGACTAACAGCTAAATTCATTATCATAAATGCACTTGTAGGACTGAGAGTTCTTTTTTAGGCATTAGAATTGACACTAAAATCAGAAACGTCCCTGTGAAGCCTGATTTTGATGTCATTTTACAATCTTACCAATTTCTCTCAAAAAAAGACAGGTTTCAGTTTAAATTGCTGTTTATTTGTTCTGCTAAAACTCCTTTTTTATTTTAGCTAAGTTCCCTCTTGTTTTGCAGAGCTTGTTTAACTGAGCTTTCTGTATATTTGAGGAAGTAAAGTTAAGGTTAGGGAGGATAGGTCCCGCAGTTGCTGTTACTGCTTCCACCCCCAGGTGTCTGCGCTCTATAGCGAGCACGTGTGCTCACGCATACCACACTTGCCTGTGTCCCACCTTATGCTGATTTATGGACTGTTTCTTCACAATGTCCCCTTACTGGCTCTCCTGTCATTGCCAAATCTGGGTTCTGCAGCTTTTGAGGCTCCATGTAAATAAAGAGAAGGATTTACAGAACTCCTTAATAAAAAATAATAATGAGCTAGATACTATGGCCCTTAACTGGGCAGAACCACTAATTTTTTTTTACTTTTTTTCATCCAAAGACTAATCTCAAAATGCTTTTGGATATGAAATGTTCGACCTAAATTCTGAAAGTGTGAAGCAATGCCTTTTGTAATTTAGAAAGGATGAAATGAGCCTGTATTTTAATTCTCAGTTCTGATTTTAATGGCCAAAGACAAAGTAGCTTGAACATGTTTATAAAGGAAAAGTCTGCTATTGCCACCTTTCCTGTCAAAAATAGTCCCTTTTTCATGCAGCCCAACTCTATCGATATACTTTGAGAAAAAATGGCTCGATTTCAGTTTTGATGATCAGACTTCTTTTTCACCCTAATCAAATTTTGGATTGACTTAGGTGGTAGATCTTCTTTTTCTTCCATAACTGAGAAATAGAATAGTATTATAATAAATGTAATCATGCTCTGTGACCCGTGTCCGGAAGGTTCAGTAGCAAGCAGGCAGGGCTAGAGTCCACCACCTGTCCAGTAACTGGAGTACTACTTTGCCATCTCACCATCTCAATGAAATTACTTACTATTCTGTAGATTTCCTATAGTGTTTCGGGCCAGTTCCTTAATCATCAGACATTCTATTCCCCATCTATAAAGTAAAGACAATAGTTGTAATGGTATTGCGGAATAAATGCATTAAAGATTTTGTATGTTTCAGCTACTGTGGTAATAGAGGCAATATCATTTCCATAGAGGATTGATTTTTGCTTTGTTTTGCAATATGACTTATGACAAATCCATGACTGAATGTGATCTTTTGAAATATTTTTGAAGCATATTGTGCCATTTCTTTCTGCCAGCTCCTGTGAAAACGGTTTCTGAGTTAGTCACATTCTGTCTGTGTTGTGGCTAATGCAGAGTATATTGTCCTAAATGCATCTTCACTGGCAACAAGGATTCCCGTCTGGGTTTCCTGGCAGCAGCCTGCTGATTTCAGAAATGATATATTTCTATTGGTGGAAGAGATGCCATTCTAACTGCCTTTCTGGATGATGTCAATGTATACATTGCATGTAGCTGTTAAATTGCTCTGCAGCTCCTAGCAGTGTATATCCTGTGAGATGTCACTTTCATTTCATGCTACAGAGCTTTTCTTTCTTCCGTTAACTCTGTACAATAGCTTAGTTCCCTGTTCCCCTCTATGTGCTGAGGTGGTGTGATCAGAACAACAGTAGTTGCAATCAAACTCACAATTAGACTGTGATTCACATTATGTAAAAGATTCATCATGCCAATTGATGTGAAATGACATGCGATCTTAGGCAGTGATTGTGCAAGGCTTTAATCCCTCCACAGTCTGAACCCTGTACCTATAGTCGTTCAGTAAAGCTTAGTCGAAATCATTTTTGGACTAATGCTTTCCCATGATTTCATTATGAGGAGTCTAACAATGAGGCCTTTTTTCTGCTGCTTCCTTTAAATGCCTTTAAGGGTTTGCTGATTACACAGTTAGCATCCTGCATGCAGTTGACCTTTTGGATAGAAATGTTATGAAACTAGAGTTTTTTTACCATTCAGGGATTAGGTTTCTTACTGAAGCCAGATTAGTTTTTTTTTTTTTCTTTATCCTAGCATTCCCTTTTCCCTTCTTGGCCTACTGTGTCGGTCATCAAAACTGTCCAAAGACAAGTAGGAGTTTCTTTTAGGAGCTCTATCTAAAAAACAGACATTTTTGGAATTTCTAAGATGAACAGGCATCTTAGAAAGCACTTCTAAATGCCCATTTTTAGGAAAAATGACTTCTAACCATATTATATTTTCATTCTTAAATTTACTCTACATATCGAAAGATGAGTCTCTCTTTATATGGACATCTCTGAAATACCTCAAGTACCACCCCAGTTCTCTTCTCTGAGCAGTGAGTGACCAATGTATGTATGTATATCAACAGTGAGATGCAGAGGAAAAGGGTAACTCCAAGGAATGGTTAGACTGGAAACTGTGCAGTGACTGGACAGGCAGGGGTTTCCAGCCTTGAAGCCTAAATAGAGGTGGATTTGTCTTTAACCCATGTGAAAGACAAGGAATATATAGATGCCTAATGTCTGACTAAACTCTCTTTCAAAGAACTAAATATTATGCATATTGAGTGGCACTGATTTTTCATTTGTGAATAAGTTATCCAGATGAAAAATCCTCTGAGATATGTATATCAAAACAAAAAGATCATAAATATGTAAATTGTTACATCTTTGGTCAATAATTGAAAACATTAATTTCCAGAACAGTAAAAAAATTAGTCTTTGGTGGGTTTTGGAATTCAGGCTGTGTCCTATTTCATTAAGCAGGAAGTACAGCTAGACGATTAAGGATCAGCCTTAAGCTGTAGTCCTCAGCTTCTTATAGAATACTTTAAACCCATTTCTGCCCAGAGTTCTTTTAATTAACTATTTCTTTTTACAGGATCAAAGAGGACTTGAGCCAAGACCCACTGAAAGCAGTGGAATATATCAGACACAGCTTATAAAAGCTTAAACCCAATATTTTGTAGTTTACCTGGAAATCTCATTCTGATTTTTCTCTGCCACATGCACGCCATACAACAAAAGCCATGCTCCTCAAGCAGAGTTCTGATCCCGTGAAAGATACTGGTGACTTCTTGAAGTCATTGAGACTTTGCTATTGTTACTGTTTTTCTAACATTAATGAAAACTGTGTCCAGCTACTGTAAATAGGGTGAGCATTTTATAATACATACAAATTTTTCATGAGATAAAAGTTATTTTCAGAGACAAATGATGTTTTTGTATGGATCTAATATGTTGCATCAGATTGACTCCTATCTGATGAAGATTTGAATTCCATTTAGTACTCCTGTCATTTTCTTCCAATTTGTGCACCACTACGAAAGCCTCTCAAAACATGGCATACTAAGGCTATCTTTTTATGTAGTGAATTCTTCATTCATAAAAGCCAGTGCATGTACTATAAGCTAAGTAGACTGATACAGAAAGGTCAAATAATCTTGTCCATCTTGAGAAAAAATGTTCACTCAGTTGTGCAAAACTTTACCTCAAGTAGGCGATCTCCATACTTTCACATCTTATCTTATAGTCTTCACTGTCGACAGGAGGAGCCTGGGAAAATGCCTTGGAAAAATTTACTTGCTGTGACGTGCCATCAGAGGGGCATCTGGGATTCTTTCGGATTCCAGGGTTAGCTGCACTGAACTCGAGAGATCATGATTTGTCAAGTATGAGAATTTATTAGAGATAAGAAGTTATAACCAAGGTAAAAGTATAGCAAAGCTAGAAATATAACAGAATTGAAAACATATATACATATCAGAGCTCTACAGTTCAATCATGGGTGCGTGGTATAATAATCACTTTCACCCTTTCCTTGAGGGCTACCTCTCCAGTAAAGTTTTCCCCAGTTTCTCTAACAATGGGTGCATGATACAGTGACCAGTCTCGCCCCTTATGGGCCACACTTCCGGACTAATTTTGCCTGATTTCTCCTTATCAGGCTGTTGACATCAGGGTTGTCCCCACTGATGGGTGGGTCCTGAGGTCCGCAGGCAGCTGACCATGGGTCCAAGTCCGCACACAAACCTATGTGGCTTACTCCCTTTTATAGCCAGTCGGAACCACACCAGCCCCCAATTATACCAAAGCCGTTCAGCTCTAGGCAATAGCAGTGTGCACATCCTCAGGTAACCTTGTGCTCATTCCACAGCACTGCTCTGTGTACAACAATATGCCCATGAACAGGTCATTCTGTGGGGAGTGGCTCCACAGCATGAGATGTTTATGGTGTGCGTCTGTGGTATCACTTCTCTTTTGCCTGGACCTGTCAATCATGGGGTCATTGGAGGGTGCACCCCAAGGCTACAGCATCTGCACAGTGTGGTGGCACCAGCCTTGATGCACTCGCGGTTCCTTAACTCCTGGTGGGCGACCCAGAGCAAGGGCCTCTTCTATGGGCTGCACCATCCGGAGTCCCATGCTTGCTGTGTGGCGCCTGTCACTTGCTGACTTACAGTCAGTTCTTAACCACACTGTGCCACACTATATGGGTGTTGTCACCTACTACTAATAGCGAGTGAGTCATATGGGAAGTCTGTGGCAGAGCTGAGCCTTGCATAGACACATTTTCAGTTCCTACTCAAATGCTTAGCAAAGAATTAGACTTCCTTGATTTCTTATATTTCATATTTCATTCTTTCAAGTTCTAGTCTTTTTAGCAACAGATTTGAAAAGTGATTTTTACTAGACAAAATCTATACATTTCCTGTTGAGTCGAGGAAACTTAGTATACCTCAACTGATAATGACAGGAATGAGAAAAATCAGTCATTGCTCACTCAGGAATCTTAAGAGTGGGTTTCTGTAAAATTTATCTGTCAACCAATCTACTCAATTATTTAAAACTGGGAGACTGAGGCCAAGGAAAACAGTAGAGGTCGTTTGAGTAACAAATCTGATTCACAGATACAATAATTCACAAAAAAATTAGGCCAATTTCTCAGTAGCTGTAAATCACTCCATAGTTGTAGAATTATCTTATAGAGCAGTATCTAGATGATTTAACTTTAAATGTCAAATTGCCATTTTTTAAATTTCTTCCATTCCTATGCCGTAACTATACTGGAAATGGAACGTTATGTGCAAAAAATAGAAATGGGAAGAGATTTTTTTTGCTCAAAAAGGTTTACGAGTGCTAGGGGGTAGCCAGATGTCTGTTGGTAATCATGTTACTGTCATTCAGGAAGTTGCTACTGGTCTACATTCCATGTGGAAATGAGGGCCAGACTCAAAGTCTTTCAGATAAGATCTTCCTCCTAATGCTCCATCCTGGAGTGCATTAGTAGCATATTACCTCCAGCTTCTCAACAAAGATTCTATAAGCACGAGAAAGATAAGGTTTAAAAAAGGAGAAAATAGAAAAAAAAATCAACATGTGTAAAAATACCCCAAATCTTTATACTCTGAGTGGTATTTTATGTAGGATAAGTAAGCCTGGTCAAAATACTTTCTTTTTGTTCTTGAAACAAAAAACAGATGTAGTACTCAGAAGCTATGCATTTTGTAACACTTTTAACTTAACATACACTATAGACTTAACCCTGACTGAATTTTGACCACTGATGACATATGGATCTGAGCTTCTAAGAAATCAGTTCTTCTGCCGTGGAGAGAACATTAGGATCCACTTCCGAAAAGCACTTAGACATACGCTCAACTTAAGCATTAGATGCCACTATTGAAGTCTATGAAACTAACCTGTAACAAGCACTTAAGTATTTTCTTTATCAGGATAAGGACCACATAAAAGGTGAGCAGAAGGATAAAGGGAATAATTTTGGAGATCTTCAGTAGGATCCTCCAAAAACCCATCATTTACCTGCTGAAGAATCAGTGGTTTGGCTTCCTTAACACCATACAACGCCATGTAAAAAGATCTGTATTGTATTTCTTCTTGTGAGCTGGGAGTAGCATATCTTCATTAGCTCAGTCTGGTCCAGGACTTATATATTTCCTTTTTCAATTCCAGCCTTCAGTAAAGGAGGAAATAGGATAACAGCTGACACAGAATTAGGAGAGACCACACAATCTATTTAACATATGCAGATATTTCATTGTTAACATTTGAATGGCCAAAATCTATCCCAAAGGCCATTTTCAAGAGAACATTCAGCTGGCCATTCGACTTTGATGGATGTAATTTTTTTTCTAAATGAGCTTGACATTCATTATAATAGAAACATATGTCAGTGGTAACAGTACTGAGGGCCATGTGCCAATGCTCCTTTGTTGCTACGAACTGAAGGCTGGAACCCTGATGGTACTCAGGCTGTTTCTAGCTAGAGCTACAGGTGTTGATTTTGCTCTTCTACTCACTGAGCTATAGGTACATCCAATTAAAGAGTCTTTATGCACTTTTAATGTATTTCTTCATCAAAATAAACCTATAGGTGGAAACTGAGGTTAGAGGATCACGTTTCAGGTGTGCACATATAGCATTAATTATTACTTACCCACCTCTATCCACTCATGATTTGCTCTTTCTTCTGTCTCTCTGTTAATTCATGGTGTTGCACCATCACTCTGAAAGGACCTATTTCCAGGTACATAGCACCACCAAGAGATAAATTTTCCTCAAATCACTTCAGGAAGAATTTAGAAATTTTGTAAGATAGAGATTTAAATTTAGAAATTTAAATTCAAATTTAGAAATGCTGTAAGTCACTGAGGGTAGGAGTGGAAGAGTAATCTTTTAGAGTTTTGCCATAGCTTGATAGAATGTTTTCACCAGCTTTTGCTTCTAACCTTAGCAGATCTAACACTGATAATGTTTGCCAGTTTCTGCTTTCTGTACAGCAGTTCAGAGTATCCGCTGTTGGCATGAGAACCCCAAGGGAGTTACTGGCAGTTGCCTGCAAATAACACCATAGGATCTGGGTGCTTCTTAGGTGGTGACACTCCAAACACCACAGTTTGTCCTCCCAGAGACATCTATTTCCAAACATTTAGTTTTGTTAGAAGATACCAAATTCTCACTAGAGGCTCTTCCCCCATTCACTGAACAGCTGCAGCATGGGCATCCTCTGGCTGATGCTGAACTCAGAATATAGCAGGAGGTGCAAGAATTCTGTCCTGGCCAGAGTCCACCCACAGGCTCAACAGCCTGCTTCCCTGCTCCTAGCAGTTTAGTTGACAGTGTTCAGGGCCTACTCAGATATGGTGCAACTGTGTAACCTCGGATCAGACTTTTGTGAAAAGAGCTATGTGAAAAAGATCTGTTAGAAGCCTAATCTGGGGTCTCGCCCATGCAGCCCTTTCCCCTTGGCTCAGGACCTGCGTTTAAGCTCAGGCTTTTGGCCTTTTGCCCATGTTGTAGGGATGTCTGTGCCTGGCCTTGTACCTTGCTGATCTTGACCTTGCCTTGCTGATTGGACTTCTTGGCTTGATCTGCCTTGTCCCTAAGGACTTGTCTGGAGATCACTGGACTGGTTGCTGCCACTGGTTACCACTGGTCCTGCTCTGCTCTTCTTGTTTGGGTCCTGGGGAACACTGCCCCTGCCTGCCCTGTCAACCTCGGCTCCTGGCTCACCTTTCCTTGTGGAGCGCTCTTGCTGCTAACTGGCGTTATGACATTAATGCAATGTATTTCAATAAACCTAAATTAGCCCCACACAGTTGATTCTTTGGCATATGTTGTTTTATGATTTTAAATGCGGTACTCCTTGCTGTACTGAGCTCTTCCCAGCTTTGATTTGCCTTGATCCCTTTTGATGATCTTGGAGTTTTACGTGGACATTTTCAAATACATACAGCTGATGAACATATCAGTACTTCATAAGTTCCTTGTGTTGTCACTAGTTGCATTGTCTTCTTCCTGTTTTTAGCCCTCTCTGCTGGTAGGCCTTTCCACCTTAACGAACATCAAAACTTACCACAATGGCACTGAGGAAATCCCAGATAGCAGCTTATAATTTGAAACTCTCCTTTTTGTCTACTGCAGAACTTGGCAAAATAGTTGCACCTTTTTAATTAGATTTATTTTGTTTAGAAGATGTTGATTCATCAAAATATGCTTGTGATTAAGTCAGTTTTGCTGAATCTCTGCACTACAGGCTTTTAAAACAGAATATTTGCTATTGATTTTCACATCATTAAGATAGCGATTAATGGAAACACAGAGCTGGAAAAAGTGCTACAATATGGCAGTAGATAAGGCACAAAAAACAAAAATGAAGAAAATTCTAATTAGTGCTTGCTCAAGGCAACAGTAGTAATACTTCAAACTCATGACAGAGCCTGATTGCTATAAAACAGCTCTATAGAAATGCATTTCCTAACAACTGTGCCCAGCTGAGAAGCAGAAAACTCTATAAAAGGATTGGGCTTTGTGCGATATTCCTGCATTCTGCGTCTTTAGGTTGGAATGCTTAATTTTTCAGAATTTTTTTGGCTAGTGTTAAAAACTTCCTCCCAAATGACTAACTTTCCTTCAAGAAATGAGCTGCTGCAGTACTGAAAATAGAAATTTGCTGTTTTTTGTTAAGAAGATGTTGATGTTTTGTGTAAATCTCTGAAAAAAAAAAAAAAACCAAAAAGCCATGCTTGTGTGGGAAAAGCTTTTTCTTTCATTATACCAGCTTATTAAGATTTTAATAACACAAGAGGAAGAGAGAGGGAGCATTAGCTTTATTTTGTCAAAGAGTTAATATTATATGTAACTCATGTATCTTTCTCTAAGACAAAATGGGTGATATTCCTGTAGAGTAATATAGTGGTATTCTTGGGTGTAATGAAAGATGAAGACAGGTGTTTGGCAAGAAGGGTTCACTTTGGTTGTGGATACTCCGTCATGAGCCTGTCTATCTCTGTTCTTTGTACTTTGCTCTGGACAGACCATCTGAACACTGAAATACCAGGTCACAGAAGAGAATGAGAAAAGATTAGACTATGTGATCATTTGAAAACAGCATATAATATGCTGCTTGCTGGAGTTGCAAACTGGATGTTCTGCATATTACTGGAGATTAAAAAAACAAAACACATGCATATGCAACAACAACAATCAAACAAAATCCAAACATTTTTAGTAACAAACAAATTTCAAACATTTTTGGTTGTGTATTGCTCTTGTTTTCCTTCTTTTCTTATTCTCCTTTACTGATCTGTATTTCATTTGCTTTTCCTGAACTTCACATTTTGCCATCTTACAGCCTCTATATTTAATTTTAGAGACCCCCTTTTTTGGCCTTAAATTGGATCATAACCTTTACTGGAGTAAATTCTGAAACCAAACTGCAGACATATGCTGGATTCACGTCAATATTCAGCTAACTTTCCAGGCTTATATTTACATATACTTGTGCATGTTTAACCAGTGGTGATTTTAACTATTTCTGCTTTATATACCCAAAACAGCCATATTTGTGCACAAATAACTAATCAGCTACACAGCAGCTGTTTAGATCCTCATAAAATTGGCAAGAACCCTAAAAGCTTCCAGATGCAGGCAGAAACCGCCTTTAATGGTGCTCAGTACAGACAGGGTTACCTAACTGTGCTCATGACTAAGTTCAAAACATAACCTTGCCACTTGCTCTTTTCTGAATTTTTCTTTTCTCCTCCAGATGTTGTTGTCAAGTCTTAACTTAAAAAGCAAAAGATTAAAAAATAAAGTAGGAGTATGAGTTTAACTGTTCCTGTAGTTGTAGTTTATAGTTGATCATCTTTTGAAGTTGCGAATCTTGTTTGTGTGTGTGAGAGACAAAAAAGTATGTGAGGAAAAAGTATATCTATTGATCTCTTTATCTACCTTTTTTTTTGCCAGTTTGTATAGAAGAATCCTCATAGACTCCTTTACAGACGGCTGTACAGTCTTTGTTGGATGACAAGAACCATGTGTGTTAAGATGAATATCGTCCTTTAGTTGCAGAAAATGTACGTGTCAAACATTTTTTTTTTCTTCAGAGAAAGCAAGGAGTACAGCATAGGCAAGTCCTTTGGATCATATCTGTGGAGGGAATGAGAGATATTTTTATCTTAAAAATAATCAATATTTTATCTAAAAATATTATTGTATGACTTTTTATGTATATATCTATACTTAACCTTTAAGGGAGGGAGATATTTTAAAACTTCCTCAAAGGGCTACGGTAGAAGGCCCTCAATGAATTTTGTGGCTGATTTTCAACTGAGCTGCCTGTACTGACAAACCACCCACAGGTTACTGTCTCCATAGGAGAGCTGGCAGAAAGGATTCTGTGGTGTATGCCTCAGGACCTATCCTGCCTGGTACCTTAGCTCGATGGGCTTGAACGAAGACATCTGACTTCGTGCTGGAGCTCCTGTAGCTCAGGCACGTATTCTCTTCTGCTGACTCTGCAACTAGGGAAGTGTCCTCCAGGGTAGGTATAGAACAGTCATGGGCAGTAATTTCTTAAACTGTTGCAACAAGAGTCGCTAGAGCTCATCTTCTGGTTTATTAAATATTAAATATATATGCACAGAGATATGCACATGGAGTTAATTCATTCCTTGTTTAAACTCGTATGTTTAAAAAAAAGAAGAATCAGTGTTGGTTTTCTGTTTCTACTAAATCAGCATCTTTGTCCTTGCAGATAACAGTTATTTTGTGTATTATATTAGAATCAAACATTGTTTATAGCTGCACTTTCCAGTTTCACTCAGGTAGATTTCTATTTGCATGAAGAATTAACTTCTGATCCAATAGCAATCATATATGTTTATAGAAAACTTCTGTAAATAAATCAGGCAGCTAGCTCAAAAAATGTGTCCACATATAACTAAATAAGCATTGTTTATTGTGTATATTCTCCTTTATGCCTACCAAGGGCACAGTTGCTTGCAAGCAAAAAGGTTTTCAAATTTTAATAATATAAGTAGCAGCAAGACAGAACATTAGTGAACTTTTAATTATGATTGTCAGATATTTTCATGTTACTACCCACACTGGATAATTTTGAAAGGAAATATTCTGAGTTAAAAGATGTGAAAAAGTACTAAATAAATATTTTATAAATGAAAATGGAGGGAAAGCAATTTTCTTATTTTCCTGGTTTATAAGGATTGTACTGAATGATCAAAACGAAAGTTTGATAGTAGCAGATTTGCTATTATAGCTGTCTTCTACATAGACAGCCTAGACATTGCTGTACTGCCTTCTCCCTGCTTTCGTCTGTTTGAAGAGCTGAGATAGAACAATTTACATTTTTCTTTTTTAAGAAAGATCAGCTTTGATAGCTTCATCATGATACGACACTGTGCAACATCAAGCACAAGCACTTTCTTATTTAGCATTGGCTTTTCATTGTCTTTTTCAAATGTTTTTCCTCTATATTTTCATTTGAATTATTTTTTTTGGTGTTTTTGGGAATGAAGGGCTGCTAATTCCACCGAGAGGTAGACATAAGGTGAGCCCCATCACCTGGCCTTGACAAGGCTATTCCAGTTCCTTCTCACCCTGCAAGCCCTCTGGCTCCACTGTTTTGGGCCTCCCTTAAACTGGCCATTTCTGATTCATGCATTAAGGAATATATTATGAAAAAAAACATATACCGAAAGTATTTCTATGCATTTAACTGCTATAGTGCCAATTCTACTTGTAGTTTTTATACTGTATTATCGTATGTCAACAAATATTGGATTTATTGGACTTCTGAACCCTCAGGCTGCCCTGTGCAATGGTATATTGATGCAGATCCAGCTAATTTCCCCAGTTTAGCTTTCCTAAGAAGCAGCTTGACAGTATGTGAAGATTTCCAGATAGCAGAGTATCAGACAAAGAGGAACCTCCTTCTCCAGTACGTCCTCCCTAAAATTCCCTTCTCACTGTGTGAGCAGAGCTTGTGCGCTGGCCTGGCCTAGCCTGGTTTGGCCACCCTGATGTTCTGTTGTGCCAGATGGTTGTAACAGTCCAGGCCCCATACAAGCTCTAAGATCTCACCACTGCTTCATGTCACGACAGAGATATTTCTTTGGCAATCTCACTCAGGTACCCAACACACCATTGGCAATTGTACTTTCATAATATTCATTCATAAAGCACCTAACTCTAGGAGTACACAGATAAGGGCTTACCATTAAAATGTGATTAAATATCTGTCATGTGCCCTCTTTGAAAAACAAATGATCCAAGAGGGAATCTGGAGGCAGAAACTGGGTGACTTGATAAATATTGATTGAAGAGGGAAGGACAACAGAGGACAAGGAATTACAATTTGATCCAGTCTTCCTAATGTCACAATGCTCTGATAGCCACAGGCCAAATACAGTGGAGTTTTTTTTGACCCTGATAGTTAATTTTCCAGGAAGTGCAAGGCTCGAATGAATCAGTTAGCATGCCCTTCAGAAAGGTATTTGTTTTTCAGAACTGTTCAGTCTGTGAACTTGTTGGTACTCAAATGTCTGACTGGGGAAAACTTTGCTTTACTCACAGGACTGACTGATTCATAGGGCTCTGATTGTGATCTCATTTTTCACTTGTCCATAATTGTAAGACATTGCCAGGATAGTTAAGAGAAAACCAGTTATTTAGAAGTCTAGACTGAATAATTACTTTGGCCAAAGGTTTGTTTTAGATTTTTTTCCCCCTAAATAAGTTCTCTTGGTTCTTTTGTTGACATAGTTTTGTCACTTAGGAACATGGAAGAAATTACTTTGTTGGCCAGTGTGACTGGACCAATAAACTGTAGTAGTACCAGTACTGCGGTCCCTCTCTCAAGCCTACCTCAGTGTTAATAAAGATGGCATAACCTTACTCTAAATGGAGAAGAAACTTTGAAACTAACAACTTTTATTTTAGTAATACTGGACATCACTGAAATGAGACAACTTTTATTGTGTTTTCTGTTTAGTTGCACAAGGTAGCAAGGTTGCACCAGGCAGTTTAGCCCAAAGTGCTAACCTCACCTCTGGTGAAATCCTGCTGACATCTTTGATTATGGACCCATGCTTTCAGGTAGCAACTTATCCCAGAAAGCTGTGAAAGAAAACGTGTTGTAGCTTTTCACAGTAGCAGAAGTGGCAATGTTCTTAAAAGTTGCATCAGTTTAGCAGTTTGCTGGAGTGATTAATCTTCATGGGTGGTGTACCATCCTACTCCAGGTATAGTGAGCGGGGGTTTTTTTGTACCCAGTAGCTGATTAATCAAGAAGCACAACATACAAATAGAAAAGATTTGCTTAGACTTCAATTGCTGGAGGGGAAAGCATACAGCGGGGCTATAGCACCACCACTGCGCTTTTCCCAAGAAGTAATTCTTATCTAGTTCTTATTTTATTTTTTTTTTTTTAACAGATGATTGTGATCTGATCAGTTGCTCAGGGTGGGGATTTTTTCTTCTTACTTTTTTTTCTTTTCTTTTCACTAGACAGATGCATCAACAAACAGTAGGAGGGCTGGCTCATCTCCACTGATAATAGCATACAGCATGATTTTGCCATGTGACCCACTTTCTTCTTTGACTCTGAAAGATGTTTGAAAAAAGGGTATCATTAATTTAAATGTTTCCTATAGACTGGATTTAGTAAAACAAAAACAATAGAAAGCTTGCATTAATATCATCTTAAAAATACAGGGAAGAAAAATCCTACTATGATATTCCAGCTTTTAAAAATGTTGCTGAAGAATATTCTCTTAGTCAATAAAGGAAACATATTTGAAGGAATGTATTTGCAGTGAAGAATTGTTACTTCCCTGCACATCACTGCTTCCTTAGTTTGTCAAAGAAAAATAATGCTTTTTACTCTCTCCTTCTCTTTTATAGCTAGACCCTCATGTAACCTTGACCAGGGTCATGGCATGGAATGAACTGATAAGACATACTTCATTTAGGATTAAATAGCAATGAGACTGACAGAGCCTAGAGGGGCTTACAATCCTAATGGAGAGTTTATCAGCGCTCTTATGGGGGAAAAACAATCTGACTTGGATTAGCTGCCTCCTATGTGCCAGTTACATAAGCCAGACCTACGCAGGAGGCTAATCTAATGTACTGTCCCAACGTTTTAAAGAATATCTGAGGTGTTAAAATATATGAAACAAAGAACTATTCTTAGCTGATTCTTACTTGGATATCAGTTACTCTACTTTCTGAGCTGTCTGTTTTTGTTATTTTATTATTCAGTGCATGTTCTCTCATGATCCCATGGGTTCTGTAGAAGTTGCTGTGGTATGGAAAACTTGATTTTGTTTGCCTTCTAGCTGCCTAGCTCCAAGCTGAGTGAGTATCTTATAATATGTCACATACACAGTTTATCAGGGATACATTTCACATATTTCTCAGGAGGTGAGTAAGATGCGTGGTCCCATTTCTAGTATAGGAATGAAAAGAGGAAGTCTAAGATCTGACTGGCACTCCATGTATCAGAAGATTTTATTGTGAATAGAAAGTGAAAACTTGGACTCAAATAATGCAGGTAGTTGCATGGGACTCTGATTTGGGTGCCAATATATATTCTTCTCAAAATGCTTAGGCTAGCCTAAGTTTGCACTGTAGAAGCCAGCTTAGAAAGAGACCCAGTTTAATTTTCTCCACCAGCAGCATAGATTTCTGATTGCTGTTACTCTGACTATTTATATAGAGCATATTTGATTCAAAAAAACCTGAAATATTCATGGAGTGAAAAACAATTCAGAGGTCAGAGTAATCTGTCTGGTGGTGAATCTCCTAATCATCATGCAATAGAGTCAGTCTTCTTGCTACACACCAGTGATCTCTCTCTCCTGACTTGTACCCGTGCATTGCCACACAGAGCTTGAGTCAGCACAGGCCAAAACCATGCCAGGAAGCATGCCAACAAGTAAAAACTACGAATGATGACATACCCATGCATTAATCTGTGTTCTAGCCCCGTACAATTTTCTGGTAGAGGCCTTATGCCTTATGGTGATCTCTTCCTAAAGGAGAGGTGCAGCTCAGACTTAGCACTTAGAGCCTTTTTTTGAGCAGGGAGGATATATATCCTTTTAAATTTAAGGGCAGGGATATACTGGTAACAGTCAATAAAACCAGATGTAAAATTACACCTCTTTTCCAGATCAGCTGTTAAAATTTGTCTTCAGAAAGCCTAAAAATTTGATTTCTATTATCACAGAAATATTTTACAAAATTCTTCTTCTTTTTTTTTTTTTTTTTAATGAGGAAATACTACTACTACCAGCAGTTGTTTTAATGGCAGCATAGTACTGCACATACATGGCGTCCTATGTCCAGGGGCCTCCAGAACTTTGCAATTCAAATGTGGTGCTGCTTGCGGTTAGATATCTCTAAGGATAAGTGGTACTGAAGAGATGACTGCATTGATTGATTACATTCCCTTTGTGTTTTAGTCAGAATGTGACATTCAGTATTTTTATTTGCTTGATAGTCTTGTCTTCATTTTAAGAACACATATACTCCATCTTGTAGATTTCCTTTGGTTCCAGTTCTCAGTGTATTACTAATAGCTCTTTGCGGTGGGTTACAAAATTGTGAAAGCCTGATTCTCACTTTTAGATGTGTTTTTAACCACGGCAACATTCCAAGAACTTTTTATGATCCAATTTTATATATGTTACTCTAAAGACTTTTGTTCTATGATACTTAAATAATAACTTCCCCTCTCTTCCCTTTTTACTGTCTGAAACATTTCCGTATTTTATTTTCCAAGACTTCTTTTGGTTTACACATATGTTTTTGGTTACACACATGAAACTGTAGGATGCAGTTTAGACTAAAAGTTCAAATGTGGATGCTCAAAATAAGGCAACTGTAGTTAACATCATTTCCAAATTCTAACCAATTATGTTTTGAAAACAGGTATTTTAAAATAATTTTCTCTCCCGGGTCCTTTGTCTAATAAGTAGACGTTTTGTTCTGATATTTCATCATGCTCTGAGAGCTGTCTCAATGTTTTCTCATGTGGCAAACATGGCTTGTTATCATCCAATTTAAAAGCCCTGCCCTAGAATTTTTTCAAATCTCAGATGATAAAAAACTCCACCTGTTAGTTGGACATCTAGAAATGATTCTTTTCTTCAGATAAATAAGTAGCCATCTCTTGACTTCCGAGCTGTTAAAGATGAAATGTTCTATGAATAGTTCTCCCTTATAGTTTTGACTGGCATTTATGGTAAAACCCAGAAGATGCCAGTTAAGCATCTCAGTTAAGCATCAACATACCAACTCCTAGACCCAATGGAATACACCATGGTGGTGTATATTGGTTTTGTTTTCACGCACTATACATTGCATTAAAACTTTAATATACATATTACAAGATGTACCACTTCTTTTAGAAGCAACAGAGCTGTTAATCAATTTCATAAACCTCAGTTCACCACTGTTGACTTCTATGAGTAGCTTTCTTTCAATAAGCAGTCTTAGAACTACTTGTGCCGTTAACCCATTATTTAGGTTGTCATTTAAGTACATGGCAATGAAACTGTTCCCTAGCAGTCAGTGTCCTTAAGAGAGAATGTTTTTACTCGTGGACTTTTCAACAGACTGATCCAAATCCTATTGAGCTTGGAGGGAATCTTTCCATTAACCTTACTCAGAGAACAACTGTGACATGAAAGAAAGTTACTATTATAAAAGGAATTACTTCTATAATATATTTTAAATGAACTTTATCATAAGATTCATTTTAATGATTATAACAGCAATTATTATAACAGAAATATATAAGAGAAACAACAGGTCTATTCTCTGGATGACATTTCAGTATAGTAATCTCTTTTCTTACATGCCTATCTTATAACTGAAAATGATGAGCCTTTCCAAATATTTATACTCATAGATTTCAGTGAGTTAGCTCCGCTAAGAGCTTACAAGCCCTTCCACAGGCCATGTATCTCCTTCATTTAATTTTCCAGACATGTACATTCTATGGTGTTGAACTCATAACCAAGATTAAATGGCTTGAGCTTGACTGAATAAAATCACAGTTCTACCTTTTCCAGGAACTTTGGAGCTCGCAGGATTTCTACTTACTCAGTGTTCATTAATTCTAATATAACTGTTCCTGTTAATGCAGTTTTGCTGACCACTTGCTATAAGAACTTGATCACTCACCTACTTCTTCGTTTTCTGTCTTGGTATTTTTCACGGAACTGTATTTAATAACATAAAGTAAATCCTCAGTGTGTTTTCCTTTTTTTCTGCTGACCTACAAAAATGGATTAGGTGAGAACGTAGGATGTATATTTTGATGGATCTTTTCTCTCATAGGTCTTGCAGTGCAATCTTTGCAATATGAACATGGAGGTGAATATATGCTGATGGGTGATTCTCAGAGTGAATTTAACAATGTGTTTTGGCTGATCTAACAGCTCACTCCTTTGCTAGTGTCTAGCTAGCTACTGCCTCTGCCCTGCTCTCAGACGCAGGCTTCTGCTTCTTCCCTTGCACCATTTCTGTTACTTGTCAGGTTCCTTCAGGAGCTGATCTCACTAAGCCAGCAGAAAACCGATACATAGCAATTTAGAAATAGTCATTTGGTTTATCTGCTTACTGAGAGAGCAGTATGATCTCAAATCAAAAGCAAATGATTCCTTCATTCTAACCAGCCTTCAACTAGATTTTAAGAATTTCAGGTATTTGTTGTTTGTCAAAAATATAACAAATACATTCTTTGTTCCCAATTCAACAGCAGTTATCAATATTCTTAAGTTTCAGCTTGCTTGTAGCTGTTAGTGATTTAGCGAGACTGAGTTATCTATTTATGAGATTTTCGGGGAAAAAAAAGATTTAAGCAACGGCTTTAATGTTTTGCTGAATAGGCCAATATTCTACAGAAAAACAAAAGTAATGCATTGTTTGTTTCTTTCAAAGGAAACTTTGCTAACCATTAAAATATTGTAGTTTTAGTTGGACTTCAATAATATTCACTCTTCTATTTTCACTGTATAAAATACTTTCTAAATGGCCTGCCAATTAATGATGAAATTTAATTTCAAAGTGCCATATGACTCAGCAAGGAGTAAAGAAATAATGGCAAGTTTGCTCTCATATTTTATATCTTTAAATCCTAAGACTACTGATTGCTAAAGCTAATCCTCTGATAATTTCCATAAAGATCTCTTCACATTCAGTAATTTTGACCTGTGTTTCCAAGAGATATTAATGATTCATCTGAACAAATAAGTGTGATGAATACTGATAAATAATGAAGTAAATAGAACAGATTTTTTTTTCCAATGTGAATGACACAAAAATAAAGATAGCTATGGTATAAAAAGAAAGCAACAAAACTCTGTATCTTTGGGAAGGTTTCTCCCTGATTTAGCTGGAAAGAATTTATATCTTATTTTACTTCTTTTCTGGAAGTACCTAAGAAGAGCTTATTTTCTGGTTAACAATTTCGTTCCACAATACTTCTCAGATCTTTTAAACAAAAATTTTGATTTTGGCTGTGGATGAAATTTAAAAAAGTGCCAAAATGCATCTTTGTGGTCTTTAGAATTTAAGAAATAAACGTTGTAGACTTGTAATGCTTCTTATTTCCATTAGAGGGTACTATAAACATGCCTAAAATACTCTTTTGGCTTCACCTACAGAGAAATGGATGCTTATCTCAGTTTGGAATTTCTTGATCATTTTCAGTGTTTATAAATTCTGTGCACCATCAGATATATTTGTCTCGCTGAAAACATGAGCATTTTAGGTAGCCTCATTAAAAACATTTGAAAACAAGTTTAGCAAATGATCTCTTTTCCTTGTAAATATCCACTGGATATTCCATTTTAAAAAGGGGTCTCATTTTAAATTTTTTTACCTGTAAAATGGCAATACAGATGGAGAGAAAAGACATTTCTTAGGTCCCAAACATCTTTCATACCTTGGCCATCAAAATATACTTTATTTCCTCTTAAATATAGGGAATAATTTTTGTCAGCGTAGACAGGGCTTGAAAATCTGAAGTGGTATACTCAACGCGTCTCATACAAACTTGTCTTGTTAAAAAGCACCAGCCACCGATTTGTGACCGGCTAGTCGTGGGATAACTAGCGCTTCCCCCGTGAGCCATTTAAACTACCGGCGCTGCGTCCACGCTGGCCGCCCAGCGCCCGGCGGTGCGGGCGATCGCCAGGCCAGCCCCGAGCGGGCTGCGAGAGCAGCGCTCGCAGACCTCCAGACAGGTTGCAAATCACTGCTCGGGGTAAGGGTACTCTTTTTCCAGTCCTCATGGACATTTCACGGAGGCCTTTTTGCTCAGTTGACTCCTTGAGGTCAAGGAGTCCATGCAAATAGTGGCCAATATCGTCATCCACGTGCAGCAAGGACATATTTTCATATTATTAGTTTTTGTTTACGTTCGGTTGGTTTGTATTTGGGGATGACGGTTACTCTGATGGCAAAGCCATCACGCCGAGCAGAGGGCTTGCCCTCCAGCCGAGCAGGAGGAGCCCTGCCAGGGCCCTCTGATGGCCGCAGAGAGGAAGCAGCAGGAGGCGAGCAGCTCACAAGCCGTCCGCAGGGGGAAGTGTGCCCGCTTGGCCCTTAGTCGAGTAACAGCGAGTGTCGGGGCGCCGCTGTCGGGGCTCCCGCAGGGGCCGGGCCGGGCCTGGCCGCAGGGCCCCGAGCCAGCGGGGCCTCCCCGGCTCCGCCATGGGGCACCGCTACGAGGCCGGGCCGGGCCGGGCCGGGCGGTCGCCCGCGGGGCGGGTGAGGCCGGGCCGGGCCGGGCCAGGCTGGAGGCGGCAGCGGCAGCGCTGCGGCGTCGCGGGGCAGCGACCGGCGGCCCCGGCGGGGCTGGGCTGCGGAGGGGAGCCGGGGGGCGGTCAGTGCCCTCGGGAAGACATCAAATAAAGACATCAAATAAATTCAGAAAGGGCTAATCCAAAACCCTGACGGTAGCTGGTGGGAGCATACTTGAGATGGTTTTAAAATAGCTGGCGGGGAGACGGGTGGCGGGCGCCCGGCGGGCGTGGAGCGTCTGCGAGGAGCGGAGAGTCCGCACCGCGGCCGGGCAGGCTGCTCCCAGCTCGGGTACCGCCAAACAGTATCAGTAAAAAAGGGTGTTTTTCTTTTTCCTTGTGTTTAAGTGGAATATCCTGTGTTTCAGGAAATGCCTCCTGAGGTGCACATGGTAAGGAGTAGCTGAGCAAAGCTGGTCTGGTTTAGTAACGAGAAGAACAGCACACAACCTCTTCCTGTTACCAGATTGTTCACGTTAGTAGCATAATTTTATAAGGAAACCTTAACATCAGTGGTATCACTTTCCACTCAAACAAACAAAAAGGAGTAGTAGAGTAATGACTGAAAATTGGTAGATTGCTTCTAAAGGTAAAATTTTAAGTTTTTTTATTGTTTGATAACTTTTTTTTGTTGTTGGTTTCTTAGTTTGAATGGGTAAAACAACACATAGGTATTTGGAGTGAAAAGGGCTTTGGGAAGGAGGTCAAATCGTTTATTATACTTTTGCCCTCTCTAGTGTGTCTTTCCTCCCAGGATTTGTCAAAACCATTGAAACAATGCACAGAAGGAATTGCTGTTGACTCATTGGCTGCTTACGTATTATGTGAATGATTAAATTGTTAAAATATTCATTTAGATCTGAAAACTAACATATTCCAGTGGCAAGAATATATATTTATTTATAAAATATCGACTATGAGTGTATCATAGGTTAAAAAAACTTAAAAACGTAGGCAACATTATACAAATTGCACATACAAGTTCATTCATATAAAGATATAGAACAATTTCACTTCTATATGTGGTATATGCATAGCACTCTATATAAAATTAAATATATATGTGTACATTTGTACATGTTTTATATATGTCTGTGTATGTGTTTTGCAGTTGTTTTTTATGCAAGTGAAATTATTTACTTCAGTGAAGTCATCCTTGATTTTTTAAGCATAAGTGAAATCAGAAACTTGTTCATTTGGAAAAAAATAAAGCCCGACTATTTACTTTGTTCAGATTTTTAAACTGTGACGATGAAGGAAAAAGTGAGTATAAAAAAACTACCAAATCTCAATATATGAGTGTTAGAGAAACTGTCCCTGAGTGTCTCTTTAACCTTCATATCTTTGTATATACAGAACTTATGATACAACAGAATTCTCTGTACTATATTCCACTGAGGTAAATAACAAAATGACCGTTATACTCAGCAGTGCAGGATTAGTGCCTTTTTTTTTCACTAGGGAAGAGGCTTTTTTCCTACTATTATTATATCTTTGTATAAATATAGCAGCATTACTAAAAGCCGGAAGCTTCAAGCCATTGCCTTGCTCATCTTCTTAAATTCAGTACCACATGGCAGATTTCTGTGGAGCCTTATCTCTCAAGCCAAAAAGAAAAGCATGATCACAATAGCCAGCTTGGCTTTTCTTCTCATCTCTATATGCACTTCAGTGCAGGAGAAGTTCAGACACCACAGAGCTTCAAATAGTTTCTTTCAAAGGCATTAAGAAAAGAAAAGGAAACAAATATTGAGCTATTACAAAGAAGTTTTCAGCCAGTGGATGTTTATTAAGCTTACTTTATTCTATCCAGCATATTCAAAGACATCTGATTAAACTGTCCTAAATAAGAAGGACAAAGCTTTCTTCAATCTGTGCAGTACAGATAAATAATTTTGTGGGAGATTTTTATCATCTCTCAGGCTCTGTACTGGAGACTGGCTGAGACATTTCAAACAGGCTATGTGCATTGCCAAACACAGTCCTGTTAGAATATGCTAAAATATTATTTCTCACAAATTGGAGATTGGGAAGATTGGTTCTAATCACTGCATGACATACTTTGCAATTCTTACAGTTATTCAAAAATACTTGCTTCACAAGTATGTCCAGTGAAAACACTGGAACTAGTCACAAGAATAAGGGTGAATCAACATCATGGAAAAAGTTTTGTATGACATAGTCCACAATGATGTCATTGTGACCTTCATCTGAATATCCTACTTTAGTCTTCTCATTCTTTATTGTTTCTGTTGTATAACTTACATTTAATTACAAGTAGCTAATATTTTTGAAGGAAACCACTCAAAGATGAAAGGAAATATTAAATAAAATTATATTCATGGAAGTGAAGTCAAAAAAAGCCTTTTTCATATAGATCCTTATCTGCAGGTTCTCTTGAAGTCAACATAGCAATGACCTTTAACACTACCTGAGGATCATTTATTTTATCTCTGTGATTTATTTCAAGCCTTGTCCCATATGTGAAATGCTGATTCTCATTGAATTAGGGAACTTAATTGTTCCTTTCTTTCCACCATGCTTAAGTATGCAAGTCAAAAGTCCCAATCACTTCTTATTTCTTTATTTCTTCATCTCTTTAGGGCTTTTGACACTGTCTCCCATCACATCCTCATGGGCAAGCACAGGAAGTGCGGGCTGGATGAGTGGATGGTGAGGTGGATTGAGAACTGGCTGGATGGCAGGGCTCAGAGGGTTGTGATCTGCGGCACAGAGTCTAGTTGGAGGCCTGTAGCTAGTGGTGTCCCCCAGCAGTCACTACTGGGTCCAGTATTGTTTAACTTATTCATCAGTGCCCTGGAGGAAGGGACAGAGTGCCTCCTCAGCAAGTTTGCTGGTGATACAAAACTGGGAGGAGTGGCTGATACCCCAGAGGGCTGTGTTGCCGTTCAGAGGGACCTGGACAGGTTGGAGAGGTGGGCGGAGAGGAACCTCCTGAAGTTCAACAAGGGCAAGTGCAGGGTCCTGCTCCTAGGGAGGAGTAAGCCCAGGCACGAGGACAGGCTGGGGGCTGACCTGCTGGAAAGTTGCTCTGAGGACAAAGTCCTGGGAGTCCTGGCGGACGACAAGTTAACCATGAGCCAGCACTGTGCCCTTGTGGCCAGGAGGGCCACTGGTCTCCTGGGGTGCATCAGGAAGAGTGTGGCCAGCAGGTCGAGGGAGGTGATTCTGCCCCTCTGCTCAGCCCTGGGGAGGCCACACCTGGAGTACTATGTCCCGTTCTGGGCTCCCCAGTAGAAGGAAGTAGTGGCGCTACTGGAGAGAGTCCAGCGGAGGGCTACAAAGATGATGAGGGGCCTGGAGCATCTCTCCTATGAGCAGAGGCTGAGAGAGCTGGGCCTGTTGAGCCTGGAGAAGAGAAGATTGAGAGGCGATCTCATCAATGTGTACAAGTATCTGAAGGGGGAGTGTCAAGAGGATGAGGCCAGTCTCTTCTCCGTGGTGCCCAGCGACAGGACAAGAGGCAATGGCCACAAACTGAACCAAAGGAAGTTCCATCTGAACCTGAGGAAAAACTGAGGGTGACAGAGCATTGGCACAGGTTGCCCAGAAGGGTTGTGCGGTCTCCTTTGCTGGAGATACTCAAAAGCCATGTGGACACAATCCTGGGCAGTGTGCTCTAGAGGACCCTGCTTGAGGAGGGGGATTGGACTAGATGATCTCCAGAGGTCCCTTCCAACCTAAACCATTCTGTGATTATGTGTTTCTGTGAATATATTTTGTTTTAAACTAATGACTAGAACAAATAGTGTGACATTTAAACAATGTGAGTAAATCAAACAGTACTATTACTTCCAAACTGTGTTTCTCCTTTTCTTCTATACAAGTTTATCTTCATTCAAGTTTATCTAAGAGTTAGGCCAGGCAATAACCTTAGTTTTACATAGGACAGTACTACCAGCACAGTAGCACATCATACCCTTCTTAATGGAGACCATGACTTAGAGGAAGTTGCCAGAGGAGACTGGAACATTAAATCTACAATAATAAAAGAAAACTGACTGTAATCACTTGTGAGAAATGCAGAATTAATGATTCTTTTGATAATAGTTTTATCATTTTGAAATTAAACATACGATGGAACCTCCACAACTGAATTTAGGAAACATTTGCATATATTAATGAAAGGAGGGCTTTGTATATACATATAAATATATATACATATCCATCAGTAACCATATGATTCTGCAACTAATAGTTTTAACCAGCAAGAATGTTTACTAATAAACATTTAAATATTGTCAATTACTTAATTTCACTCCATTAACTCTTCTGTATTTTTCAGTTCTAAGTATTATCCTTCCCCCTTGCTGTTTATACCAACGATTACTGATAAAAGTAACGGCTACCTACTTGCTTCATCCAATTTAATCACACTCACTGGACAACTCTCCTTTGACTGTCTCTACACAAGTATCAGTAACATCATGCAATGAATTCGTGACTGGTGTCTTGGAAGCAGCACAGCCTGGGGAAATTAGCTTTATTATTTGTGATATTTCCTTTCCGTTCCATTTGTTAACAGAACAAAACAATTCTCAAGTAGTTTACCCCCCACCGCTGTCTTCACTGGAGGGCAGACAGAGTAAGCTCCACTGAAGGGACGATTATTCTAAAGATGGTGTCTTTGCCAAAGAATGGTTACTTTTAAATGTGGTAAGTGGATCCAAAATCCACAGCCTAGTTCTGCTCCTTCCCAATCAGCATTGCCCATGGCTGTCACTCTTTTCCACTGCCACTGGTTAATATGACTTGCAGGAATATGGGCTACCACAACACAGCTTATGGCTGGATCGAGCTCACTGAGGAGGAGTTACCAGGTTGCATTGCTCCCTGAGTACGTGCAAATGCCTCTTCAACTGAAGGTGCTCACATTTTTCTAACCCTTTCAACCTGTCTCTAGGAGACAGATAATAAAATTAATTAAAGTAGGTTTTATTGCACATTTGGGAAAGTGATGGGCCCTTGTAGCTCTGGATCAGCAGTCTCTGATTTCATATTTGCATGAGGTTAATAAGGAAAACAAGATAATTTATATAACACCCTCTGCAGACAAGATTCTGTAACTGATGGCATATCCTTCATGACCACAACGCGGCAATGCGTTAGCTTACCACTGCAAGTGATATTTCTTTTGTGAACAGTTTTGAGAGGCTTAAGGTTAAACTGCTTTGTATAGGTGTATAAAGTAATGATCAACAAGAAAAAAAAAGATTTCATTTATAATTGTTTTTTAATCAGAATTCCTCTCTGGGTTCTTTTATTTTGTGAAAGTTTCAACAAGCCTCTTTATATCCCTTTGCAATTTTATATTTATATATGTGTGTGTGTGTGTGTGTGCGTGCGTGTGTGTGTGTGTGTGTGTGTGTGTGTGTGTGTTTATATGTATATATACATAACTATATAAAATATAGTTATATTTTTACAGAAGCTGAAGCCCTGGCAGCTCTGGGATGCAAATTGTTTTGGAACAGTCCCTGGGGTGTCAAGAGAGGAATGTTGCATTGATCTTCTCTTGTACTAGCAATCCGGCTCTTGATTTATTTTCTTTATTTTAGAGTCTGTCTGTTTTAGAAATGTGCCTTGCAGCACCCCAAACATCACTGGTTTTAGGAGAATAGCATTTTACAAATACCATTATTAATTACCATGCCAAGTTCAAGTAGCGTTTGTACTGTGGGGCTCTTGACAACACTCAAAAAAGCAGGTAGTAGACTGTATATTTGTGGCTTGGAAGAGTTCTTTGAATTAACATTTAAAACTATCTGGAAAGGAATAGTATTTTTCCAGTTTTCTTAGGGAAATTACAAATGTTTCATCAGCAAGAGTGAGAATCTGTATAGGACTCCAGCACAACAGCTCTCCTTGTTATGAAATGCTGACAGTATGTGTATCCTTATGGGAGGCACAGAATACAGTGACTTTGTTGCAGCATTCTAGGCATGAATCAGAGACATTGAGTGCCATACATAAATGAAATATTCTGTAAAAATAGTTTCTGCAAAAAAAATTTCAACTTTTTTCCTATTTTCATTAAAAAAAATTAGTTTCCATTAGAAGAAGACCAAAATTTACCTGATTTTCTTCTTCCTTTTTGCTACCTGGCAAATAAAGGTTCTTTTGTTTTGTTTTTATTTTTTATTTTTTATTTTTTTTTATACTACAGCTCTATTATGGCAGGCGCTTACAGCCCAAGTGAGCCCTTTTGGCATGAGGGCACCTTCCCTCTAACTCTGCGCTCCTTACACTCAGCCCTTTCCACAGATCCTTATGCTGAAGGTTTGCTGAGGGTTGCAGGCGGGAAGACAGGTCCCACTCTAGGCACCCCTGTCTACTTGCTTGAGTCTCAGGCTCTCTGCCGTCACTACCACTTCACCTTCGCACAGATATAAATATGGCCATGCAGGAAGGGAGTAGCTTTTGTCTTTTAAAGGGCCCGTTCTCCTGATGGGATAAGTGACTTTCCAGGCAAGCTACTCAAATGTGACAGAAGAGGCTATGCAACTTTCACCTTCCCTAAAGGTGGTTCTTTCCCCATAATATTTGGGAAAAGATGTAGTCACTGTATGTAGCAGAAAGATAGCTTCCACTGTGAACAATTTACAATTCCCAACATTTAATAAAGTTAAAGCAATTTGTATTTTGCACCTTGAAAACTTCTCAGGACTTATCTCTTCATATTCGAGCAGCAGATAGTGACACGTTTCTACATGTTTGCCCAGATAAGAAATGCAAAGTGTGGGGTATGGGATGCTCATTTACTCTCATGTTAGACACCATTGTTGTCTTTCTGGGCCCCAAAAGTCTTTTTGTGCCCGTGGTCATAAAGCACTTGCAGTACTACAGCTGGAGAAGTGGACTGTAGATTTCTTCCCCGACGCCCTGGTCAGCAAGAAGAATAGGCCAGTTGAAAAGGAGAAAAGACCATCAGAGTGTGTGGTCTTCCCACTGCTGAGGTTGTACAAAGATAGGTTATACTTCATACTGAAAAATCCCCTTATTAATCCAGCAGCCAAGTCTGTTTGGCGTTTGGGATTCTTTTTTGCTCCCAGCAAAGTCAACTGGAGCTCTGCAGCAGACTTCGGCGAGAAAAGGCTAAGGCATTAAATAACATGCTGCACAGCTTTTGTCTTACTTGAAAGGAATCCAGGCAGAACTTGCCAGAGTGATTGTGAATGTGGTACTTTTCCAGAAGAGTTTGGAAGGCCTCAGGCTTGGCCAGAAGAGGACAAATCAGTTCAAACCTAAAATTGTGCTAAGTTTTCCAAAATGTAAATGACAGACAACAAAAGAGCATGAGAAACATGGAAGCTATAATTCAAGATAACATCTGAGCAGAGTACAAAAGAGAGATGCAGCTGGTTAAATGAACTTCTTTTTCTAAAGAAACTTCAGTTGTAATTTTTTTTTTTTTTCATACTGAATTTTAAAAATAGTCTCCACTTTACCCTTTAAGTGAACTGGAAAAGAACAAATGACAATTGCATAGTAATTTGGGGGCCAATTTTCCTTAAATACATGTTCTATTCCATATTGAGCCCTTTAGATATTTGGAAGCTTCAGGACTCTGTTCTTTGAAAGAAGCTGCATAAATTGAGGAATTCTAACAATACCGTTTGGCCTAATAGCTACTTGATCATGATTCCTCAGTGGATCCCACTGTTCTGGCTGATTGGAAGGCTCTCAGTTGCATACAGTAATACTGAAATGCCAGTCAAACTGCCACGGTTAGGGTTAAGCGTGCATTTTCATTGTTAAGCCCTATTGTCTGGGACTTTGTAATCTGGCTGCAAAATCATTCTTAGCAGAGGGTATGTATACAAGCCTGGAAGCACATCTACTTGAGTATTTTTTTGCATAATTTTCAAATAGTCTATTCTCTTTTATCACTTTTTCCTTTTTTTTTTTTTTTGGTCTTTTTTGCTTTTAACAAGAAGAAGAATGAAAAGTCTCTCCCTGCAAAATCTAATACTCAAAAGTTAGGATGAGGTGTTTTTTTCAGGCAAGTTCATTTTTCTCCTGCTGCTAAACTACCCTAACCAAAGAGTGCTTTTACTCTCTCCTCCTAAATAAATATCTTGAGACTACTTAGGGGTTTTTGTCTTGGTAAAGGCCACACCGTGCCACACATTTCAGAATGGGTTTGCAGTTGATATGGCATTGGCATTTCCTCGACGTTTGTTGCAAAGTAGTTAGGACTCACTTGTTTTGCTCTGACTCAGTATTAGGTAGTACCATATTACAATTACAATATGGTATTACAATAGTTATTCCATTGAAATCATTTGGCATTGTGGGTACAGTAATATATGAGAAAGGGGACCATAACTGATTCTTCCAGAAATAACTGAAATTTAGCCGAGAGAACTTTGAAGTTGTTGTGAGGTAGTTTTTCTCACATACTTAAACCTTTTTTTTATCCTTTACAAGAACTAAGAATTGTATATGTTGCTGACCTGTCACATTATTTAAACGTATTTGAAATTAGGCCTTTTCTTTGCAGAGGGGAAGGAGAAAATAATTCTTTTAATATGGGTGCTGTATATGAGCAGATTTGACAGATGTCAAAAAAAAAAAACCCTCAAAAAAAAGCACCACTCCTGCTTTCGCCCTTTACAGGTTACGTGCTCCTTTTATTCTTTCCCTTTCTACACACATCTGATCTGTCTAAGTACTTGTACTGTGCTCCACTAGCTGTTATGGGAGTATTAGTCAAACTCAGTATTACAGAACAATTTCTCTTCTCTCACATTGATGTTGTGATCATATTTATATATTAAGGTTCCATTTAAAAACAACTTACAGATGTTTTAATATAAAATATTCTTTGAAACCAACAATTCAGCACTTTGATTAAAGCAGCATTTATAATGATTCTAAAAATATTCTTGTGAATCTTGATTACTTATCGTATAAAGATGTATCATTTATTAACCCATTATAACTATTCCTTTAAAATATATTGATCAAGCTTTCTTTTAACTGTGATAAAGCTAGGTTAAAATTAAAACAAAAAATGACAACCTCTTTTTGTTCTGCAAGCAACAACATTCATCATCTCTCTCAACACTGCCCACAACAAGGAGCCACACCGACACAGGGTCAGAAAGCCCCTGTCCATTATATTCAAAGTCTATTTGGCTTGATGATGCCGAGGCAAGTCCTCCTCTCAAAAGACCAAGCTACTCCTCTGTCATGGGTCAGACACATGGAAGGATTCAAGTGTCAGGTGCATTTGGGTGCCAGGACCCAGCACACAGAGGATGCTGAGGATGTGGCCGCTGCTCCCAGACACCACCCTTTCTCCCAGCAAGGTGGGGGGGGGGGGGTATCTCACATCTGTTACAGTGTTCAGGCAGTGGTGTAGGAAAAGCAAGCTAAGGATCTTCAGTGTCAGCTTGCACTCTTCACTTCCACATATTGGCAGCTTACATTTCTTACCCACTTCTTAATTCTTCCTCCTCTCCCTTTAGGATTAGCAGCCTTTTAGGACTAGCAGTGTCTGGAGGCCATCACCTCAAAATGGGGCGTGTTACAAATCAGAGTCCCTTGCTGGGAGGAACTTGAGGAGAAAATTTATGCAGTACCTGCTGGCAATTTGCCTAGCTTCAGCCAAACATATTGATTGCTAGATGCATTAATTTTAGGAAGCAGACTTTCCTCATTTTTTCAAAAGGCCAATACACAGCTGTGAAGCCATTTAGCTGACTTTACTAAGATTATTTGACAAGGGGAACAGATAGATTAATATAAGCAAGCATGTCTCTATTTAATTGCCTTTCTCTTGCAAACAACCCTGTTTGTTCTAATCAAATGGAATGATCTTAATACATTAGTATTGCTACCTAAGTGCTCCAATAGAGGAAAGGTGTCAGATAAAGTAGGGAAAAAATATCTTAAATTGGCTCAGTATAAGCAAGAAAATATCTTCTTTTCAGACTATCTCTGTCTCTATTTCTTGTTTTTTTTTTTTTTTCCCCTAAGAAGTCCTCTCTCCAGGCTTTGTTCGTTGTTTTTGTTGCTTAAAGTTGTCTGTCTCTCCTTCTTCATATATTCCTTCATTAGATGTTTGTCTTTTCAAACCAGCACTCCCTTTTAGTATTGACTTTTCAGGAAATTCATGTCTTCCAAGAGGAAGGAGAATCATCTTCTTGGTGATCTCTTCAGGCTGTTGAACAGATCAGAGTGGTACAACTTAACTGTGATCTTAAAATGACAATGAAAATCAAAAGCAAGAATAATAATACTGGTAGAAGAATGTATAAAGCAAAACCAGAAGCTTGAATTCAAATTCCTTTGAAAGTAGGTTGAATTTAGATGAGTGCAGACAGAGTGGCAAACGAAAGTGGCAGTTGTTCTTCTTATCGCACTGCTTGGTGCAGCGGGTGCGCCCCAGGTCATATGAACAAAAGAAGCCTCAGAATGGCAGAACTCCCCCTTTTCATCCCAAAGTTGGGCCGCATCCAGCCTTTAATCCCTGTATCTGAACCCATCTCTGGTTTAATGCATTAATTTAGTGGTTGCATGAAAACTCAGAAAACATTCCAGTTCCAGTCTGGAAAATGAGAGACTTTGTTGTGTTTCCCATCTTAAATCTAAAATTTCACTGCTCTACGTCTGTCCTGAATCTGAATGTCTGTTTCTTCAACTTATTCATGAACATTATAAAATGAGCAATGATACAAAGAAAAATACAAACATTATAAAATGCTTTTACAAAGGATTTCTTTTCCAAGTTCATCTGCAACTTACATAATTGGATGCAAGTAATATACTTTGAATGTGTTGTTCATCCTCACAGGCTTTCCACTACTGAAACATGTTCCTTTCTTCTCCTTCCCTTTCCCCCTTTCCATTTGTTCCACCTATCTGTTTAGCTTACTTTTGAAAACATGTTCCTCTACTGTCACGGAAGTACCTGATAGAAGGGAGTCAAAGATATGGGCTGTATTATCGGACTCATAAAATGACACTTGATAAAGTGTCACATAAAAGACTTACCAGAGAGTAAGGATTTATGAATTGCAAGGAAAAAGAAATGATTTAAAAAGGCAGTAGAGAAGAGAGACCGGGGAGATATGATTTGTCATTGTGACTGACAGTCAAAAAGTTGTATTCCTAATGCTGGTAGTGAGTAGTGATATCCTATGAGACTCACTTTTAAGGCTAGTTGTCTGCTATATTCAGTACAGTTTATTGATGGAAACATATGGGGGGGGAGCAGCCTTATAATAGACCTTGGGAATATTCCAATGTAAGAGAGAAATCTACGGAATGATAAAATCTAGTTCCATATGACACTGCTGAAACAGCCAAGCCACAAGGATGTTGGCTTCAAGTTCATCTTCTTCAGTAGTGCATTCATGGATTCTTACATAGCTTTCTCTTGGCTGCAATATGTCCAGTTCAAGGGGTTCAAGGTAGTTATTAGCATATTGTAGCTAATGAAGGCTCATGAAAAAATATCAGAAAGCACCAGGTGCAAATCCAGGTGAAAGCGATGATCAACAATGAGGCCAACAATGCTCTACTTACTTACAAACATGAATTTGGCCAAGAATATTAACAAAAAACGAATAAGCGAACAAACAAACAAAAACAGTTCCAAAGGAATGGAAGACCGGCCTAAAACATCTCGTATTTGGAAAAAGATGTGCAGATCTGACTTTTTCCTAAAATATTTCTCACTTACCCTCTTACAGTTTTCTAAGTGCAATTTGTTTTTTTTTTTTTTTTTTTAAATCTTGGGGATGAAATAGAGCATATCTCACCATAGACAGATTGCACAGTTCGAATATCTGTCTTTGAAATATCAGATTTTCCCAGGAGATCCAATACATTACAGAACTTTGGGGTTAAGAGGTTCATAGAAAGGCCCACAAGAGTCCATCTGACTCTATTATTGTCAATTTTCAGGAAAGAGCACCTTGGTCAACATGAATACACAGGACTATTGAATAATCTACATCTCTTGGAAAGTTTCCATTTTGCCATACATTGTTTCCCCAAGTTTCCCTGGAAAACCTCTCCCACGCAAATATCCAAGTTTAAATATGCTTATAATGATCTCTGAAGAGTCACTAGTTAAATTATGGATAAGCTACAATTGCATGAAAGGCTACAGAACCAAAATTTTACTTTTCATTGATGAAGGAAGGATTTTTTGCTTTTCTTTTCCCCCAAGTGTAAATTTTCTATGACTATTAATAGCAACCCAAAGTAAGCCTTAACCTTATTGAAATTTTGCCATTGATTTTTCAAGGGCCCTGGATTTTACTTGAAAGAAAGATTTTAAAAAAGATCTCTTTCTGCCCTTTGTCTTTATATACAAAATACACATACATTTTGGCATCTGCTGTCTTTGTAGCATTACAAAGAAAAATACAAACAAACAAAAAAGTTCAACTCTCAAGAAAACTCCCTGTACTATTGAACATTTTAGGTCAGAAATACCCTGCCTGGCAGATTTAAATATAAAGGAAAAACTAGAAGCTCAGTAGTTCACTAAGATCATCAGGCAAAAAAGTCACAAGCAAAAAAGAGCAGTGATGCTGACAAAGAAATATTGTGAACATTTAATGGCAGTTCCAGTAGCTGCACAGTGTATTGTAATTAAATAGTTTTGTCAGCTGCTTTTCTTGTAACCATTGGCCATGCCATTGTTCTATATAAACCTTTGGAGGAGACAGAATCAGCTTTAATGAAATTTGAGTAGCTGACATATTAGGCAATGCATTATACTGGAAGAAATGCTCCTTGATATTTTTCCACAGGACTCTCTCTCTCTGTAGTCACTTTTCCTTTACCATGCTTGATGCAACCATAGATTTTAAAGCAACTAATTATTTTGACATTGACTGTAAAATGAATAGTTTAAGAACATCCAAGGCTATTTAGAAATTATTTCCTTTATCGTATATTGAGAAACACTCTAAGCAAGTAGCAGAGGTTGATTTCATAGGCCTAGCAGCTGCTGGGCCAGTGAACCGGACCCTATGCAATAGGAAAACTTGCCTTGTTTTGCTGCTACAGCACCTTCCAATTACTGCATCATGGAAAAGCTACTTTAAAATAAACAAGTTAAAATGCATATTCATTCATACCTATTTTTAAAAGAATCTATTCAAAACCAATGATTTTAGTTAATGAATATCACTTTACATGGTTTAAATACCTAAAGGCCAGATGCAGAAGTTATTCCAGCCCAAAGGAAAACAGTCAGACTGAGTCTGTATGATGGTATGCTGAATGTAGGTTTTGCAATTCCTAAAAATTCATTCCTAGCAAGGTCACTCAAAACATATAAGATGCCTACAATCTCTTCAGAGTAAGAGAAAAGGGATAAGGACATTGAAAAACAATCTGAAAAGCCTACACGCTGAGCAGAGGTTTCTTAAAACTATCAACATGAAATGCATGGTGTGTCAAGCTTCTTTAAAGCAGAGATACTGAATTCAAGACCGTATATTTAGCACTTCTTCCCCTTCTGTGTCCAGGTTAGGCAGCCTACCAGGGTAGACTCATCCTATTTTTAAAATATGGCTGCTGGAGAAATTTTTGTTGCCTACCTTTGGTCTAATAGATTTTGTACTTTCCCAGCATACTATATAACCTCAGTTCAATTTCCTCTTCAGTCTGAGGTGGATCAGACTTCTACTTTCCACTTTATAAAAGAAAACCCTTATCATCAGGTAATAAAGTAGCTGTGGAGAAGGAAGGAGAAGAACTGAAGGGAGCAACACCCTCAGACTTTCTTGTTAAGTTCAATCACCAAGGGCAAAAGGCAAACAAATATGCAAGCAGGACATCTCTGCAATTCAGTGGTAACAGCATCCTTGGCAAGCTGAGGAGTGGTAGCTCTCATTGAAATGAGAGAAATGAGCAAATATTTGAAGAACATGTTCCTTATTTGTTGTTTAATGTTAGTCTCCTTTAATAAAAATACAAAATTTTAACTTTCTGTCTGGATGTGTATCTACTTCTAACTTCTTAAATGTTTACCCTGTTTTTCCTCCCAAACTATATAAGGACTACCTATTTCGGATGAACCTGAATTTCTCTAAAATCTCTCACATCCTCCACAAGAAATCTTGAGGACAACATTTCTATATATAAGGAAAATTTCCGTTCTTGCTAACTCCCTTTGTATTCTCAGATCTGATTAGGACCAGGGTAAAGTGTGCTTTGCCTTACAACTGGAAGAATTTCTGTATTCTCTTTGAGTTAGCACTTTTACTGGCTTAAATTGGTTGACTTCGCTGGAGTTGCACCAAGTTCCAGCATCTAAAAATCTGGTTCAGTATTTCAGTTTGCAACTGGAACATGAAGTGACAGCAGTTTTACAGAGAGCTTGTCTAGCCTTGTCAAGTCTTGTAAAGCAGATGCAAGTATTTCGTATGCTTTGTTTACATTATAATGACTTCATTTTGGCTGTGTTTATATCTTATTTACAGTCAATTTCCAGCTTTACAATCTATCTTTGCTGGGATGAGGAAAGTGAATATCACAGCTGCATGTAGGATCATGCAAAGAAGCCATATTTTTTCACATTTGCAAATACAGTCATCAACAGTTATATATGTCAATAGGGGAATACGAACACCACCAGAGGATGAAATCTCTCACAACCAACCAGTATATCCTGAGTATGGAATTTTCCAATAACCTTCTGCAGTCAACTTTGAAGTACTTCAGTGCAATCAGTGCCAGTCAACCTATATCTGTAGAAAACAGATCTCATCAAATGGACTTTAAATAAGATATTGGAAAGATTCAAGTCTGGCTGGTAGGGTACAGTGTTGACCTGACAGGCTTCTGCAAAGCATTGCGCATTGTACTGCACAAAGAAACTAGAACAGGATTAAATCAACATACTCTGTATTGTAAACAGTATGGATTAAATGCTAAGCAGCAACACTCAGTTGGGAGTTATACTGGTGTTTTTTGCAATTTGATTCTTGACCCTGCTGCTCCTCACTTTTACGCAGTTCCTTCTTTTTTTTTTTTTTAACTCAGACAGGTAAACTGACACAAAAATAGGTTTAATGGCAAATAATAGAAACAATGTCATTGATACTTGCTTGTTAAACAGCATAAACAAATTATATGCATTTCAGTATAAGCAACCATAATGTTGCATTAAAACAATAAATGATGTTCATATTTCCCATGGTAGGATTCCTTGCTGGAAAGCTGTTACTCTAAAAGAGGACTTGGGGGCTGTGGAAGCTACCAGTTTAACATAAATTCCTAGTGTGACACGGTGGTGGAGAGAGGTATGTGGTCCTCAGAAGATTAATAAGAATCCAGAGGATTCCTTTGCTTTCTTCTGATGTGACTGTTGCTGCACAGAAGAGCCTTGAGAATGGTTGGAGGAAGAGAAAAGATGCCCTATTGTAAGACATGGTAGGGATCGGCTTTGTTTGGTAAATGACAGAAGTTTAAGAGTAACAAAAGCACAATCTGATCTAGAGCAAGTAAACTCAAAAATTTTACCAAAAGGTTAATTAATTATTGGTGGCAGTGACTCCTCATGGATGGTGGGAGATCCTCATCAACAACCTTAAAATCAAATCTGAATATTTTCCTAGAATATTTACTCTAATTCAAACAGAATTATTGAGCTTAAGGTGGGAATTAGTTCGTAAAAGTCCAATGGCCAGTGTCATGCAGAAGCTCAGACTGCACAATCATAGTGGTCCAGTCTGGGTTTAATATTTTTTGTTATGCCTGCCAGGATATTACTATCACAATCAATAGTAATTTATCCACATAATGTACTTACCAAATATATCTTTAGTTTTACCTTTCTTTTATAGATGAGGAGCTGAGGCATAGATGTTTGTCAGGGACCTGCAATCCATTTTATACTTGCTTGATCCCATAGGTATTCCAGTGTCTTTAGCACCATAAGTTTTTGCCTAAAGGGCTGACTCTTGTAAAAGTGTTCCGCCGCCAATACAAAACAGAACAGCTGCCTGCAGCTGTAAGAGTCTTTTCTTTTACATGGCTGTCTAATCCCGAAGTGAACATCAAGATTTCTAAACCCTTTTCAGCTAAATGGTTGACTGGGAGTAAAAGGTTTTGGTTCAGAGGTAGCAGCAAGTCCCTAGAAGGAGGATACTCCTTGCAAACATGCACGTGGAAGCAACAGTTTTCATTGTACTTGTCTGTGATTTTCAGAGAAACAAATATGGGCTAAAAAATTCAAAAGCACTTAATTTTCATAGCCCAAAAAATGCATAATTTCAGCCTAAACAGGACAGTGTAAAAACTGTAGCCTGAATTTATTCATTTTGCTCCTGTTACACACTCCCCTCTACTTATCTTAAACTTTTCCTGATCTTAGAAACCTCCAGTGCTTGTAATTTGCCACAGCACTTGCTACAAAAATAGGCAAGATAGAAAATGCATGAGGTGCCTTAAGCTGACTTCTTAATTCAGTTTTCTGCGGTATCCTGTGCCAGTATGTATGGTGCAAAATGACTCGTGTTTAATTTCCTTCCACAAAGATACTGCCCTGTTACCCTGATGCAAGCCAAGCAGGGGGCAGGACACCAGTGTAGAATTTCATGATCACCAGCAAGGACTGAGTTCTCCAGAGTGCAGCAACCCAAATTATATTTTTCTGAAAGGATTTTCTTTTGATTACACAATCATGGTAGTTGTCACTGTCAGTGTGCATTTTTATTGAAGCTAATTTCAGCGTAAAGTGCTATTCATATATGTATGTATATGCGTATATATTTGTGTGTATTTATTGTGTGATATCCTATCAAACGGTGTGCATCTTTATTGTATTTCACTTCCTATACATCTCTGAATTTTGCTAACACATAGGTCAGTTTGTTTGCTGTTAAAGTCATTCTAAAAAGTCAAACCAGGTCATTATCTAGAAAGCCTGAATTTTGATATAACAATTAGCTCAATTGACCTTCAAAGAGAAGACACCAGAATTCCTTCATACAGGATTTATTAGGGGTTTTTGATCCCCATCATACTGATGGTCGCTCGTATGATATCTGCTTCTCTATATATGGCAAAGCTGTGATTATGCTGCTGGATAGCCTCAGCTGTAGTATACTAATATTTAAGATTTAGTAGAAACAAACAAGCATCTGGAATAACATCTTCAATATCCTTGAATACTTTTTTATACATAAAGGCTATTTTAAGATGAACACTCAGTAAACTGTGGAGTATTGAGTGAATAGTAATAAAATAAACATCCTACCTGAGCAATTTTCATTGTAATTAAGGCTCCTGGGAATGCATCTTTTTCAGCAAAGTGCAAATAGACATACCTTCTTTTCCTTTAGATCTTCACGTAAGTTTTCTTTAGTCAGTAGCATTCTCTACCCTTTACTGCATATCCTCTGAATTCTCTTATTTGGAATGCAAACTACCACATCTTTCATCCACATCATTTTTGCCTTGACAGTAAGCAGGAAAGTCTGGTCTTTGGTTTCTTAGGCTGCCACATGAAACATTTCTAAGCTTCTACAAACATTCACTTTTTTTTTTTTTTTTTTTTTTAAATAAGGCCAGTTATAGGAAATGTATCCATTTATGGCACTCATCTTGATTAACATTTTCTATCTTTTATTTCCTAAACTAAGAAAGAATTATTAATTAAAGCAGTTAGTTAGCTAATGGCAAAAGGTATTTCTTCCATGGACTTTTCTCCAACTAGGATAGCATAAGCTTTCCTCCTAGCATTCCCTCTAGGTTCGTAAGACACATCAAACAGGACCATGCATTAGGCTATATTCTTTTTGTGGTTAAACATTTCTTTCTTCAGGGGATGAGTTAGGGAGGGAAAAAGGTGATGATACACCAGCTTTTTATAAACATATTCCAGTTTTGGGGCAGCCTGAGGCTGTTTCAGCTTGTTTCACAACTAAGAAGAACCATGTATCTGACAAGAAGTCCTTCAGACAGCAGTCAGATCTACTCAGAGAACTTAAAAGGGTTTTACTCACTGGACTGGACTGTTTAATACTAGTACTGCATCAAAGAACACGCGATTGCCAAAAGGGCAGAAAATTCTGCCCAGGGAATGAGGATATTATGAAAGTACCTTACAACTACCTAATCAAATTTCTTCTTTTTTTTTTTTTTTTCATTTTACAATAGACTTTCTCTTTTTTACTGAAGGGGAGTCTCTCCTATGTTAGCCATTACTCAACAAAAACACACTGCTTTACACTGCTATCGTCAGTATCCCGTTGCAATACTTTAGAAGTCATCTAACCTCATATCAACATTTTTTATTCTCATTGGTGTCCACCTTCCACAAGTATACTGCAGCTGGGTACTCAAACTGGAAACCCAGAAAGGTAATTCCACAACTTTAGTTTCACTGGCTTGCAGCAGTGATTTTACTGCCTTCTGCCCATTTCAGGCTTGTAGCCGTTAGAGGGCAGACCATAACAAATTGTTGCTGAATACTCTTGCATTTAGTCTCAGCAATGTTATTTTGCCAGCTAGAATTCTTGAGAGTTATTCTCAGCCCTACTTTGAAGTAAACAAGTCACAGCAGCAATCCAAGGACTGGTGAGGCAAAATTTTTAGCAGCATTTTGCTACCCTCATCTAATTCCAAAGACAGACGTTGCATCTCAGGGATCTGCCTTTGCAGCTCTTCTGTAAGCCCCAGTGGAGCTCCATTTGTTAAAAAGGGTAGCACATTCACTGTCATAGTAGTGCTGTTGTAACAACTGAATGCTGATGTACCAGGGACCTCTTTGGAAGGGTTAACGTGCATTCAGACTATCTGTCATTTATCTCTCTTTTTGGAGAGGGAAAATGGCTGGGTGAGAGATGAAGGAGTTACAAAGATGATTCAATAGTAAGTGTAGGAAACAGAAACTAAAGAGGCAGGAAAAGGATCAGAAATAACGATTTATAAGTGAGCAACAGTGCAATTTGTTACCTACATGTGTACAAAACTCATGATACAAATGCGCCCACCAGTGCCTGTATTTACAAAAGAAACCCTAACCGTACTACCTGTGATTCCGTGATTCAGGGGGCCTGCACTTAGTTTTATGGCATTTTTAATTGTAACATGAAACCCTATAAGAGATACAGAAGTGGTTTATGGCTACATGTGAGTAGTAACTGAGTGATTCTAGGTCTTAAATTGAATCTGGATGACCAGAAAAAAAATTAGCCTTAATATTCTTTTGTGTATATTATGATCATCTAAGGAGAAGCAAAAGAAATATCAGAAGTTTGATCTTGTAAAATGTATTCATCTCTGAGAACTGTAGATCTTCAGAGTTAAGACCCACAAAGGAATCATTTCAATTCTCTCAACCGAGATAATCCTGCAATAATTGTCCATGAGACTGATTTGAAGGTTGATGTGAATAAACTTTTTAAGAGTAGGAAATGAATACATTACTGAAATTACAACACAAAGACCTATCAAGACCCTCAAGTAAACTATCCAAATGAGAACTATTTTTGAATTATTTTTATGTTTGGTCCATCAAAGGTCAGTATGATTATAAGGGCAGAGGAACACACTTAAATGTATTAACCTGTCACCTTTTCTCCTGCCTGCTGGAAACAGCAGCTGCAATCATTAATAGGAGTAAATCATCCTTTACAGGACTTCTGAGAGTCACTGTGATGACAACTAGGTCTTCACAACTGCAGAATGCCCCTTCTGCCTCCTTCTGACACACTCACTGCAGCTTTTTTAGAACCAATGGAGTTAAAGTAACGGGTGACAGCTGAGACCACAGGTCTTCTTGCCTTGCTAAATAGACATCTGTGCCCCACCCACATTCCTGGCATCTTTACTTCACTTGAGGCTATGAATCATGTTAGTTGGACTGAAATGACATAGAAGAAGCCTGTACTACAATCAAGAATCTAAAGTAACTTTTGATTTTCCCATTATAAACGGAGCCAAACTTGAAAATTTTCTTCCACTGGAATCTTCCCAACCCTGTAAAGGGTGCTGATGACACAATGCTGTCTATTTTATTTTCACATTAGAGACACAGGCTTTCTACTGCCTAACATTGTTTTCACTGTTGGTCCTATATATTCTTAAAATTCTTCTGTAACAAGAAATTTTGCAATATTCAGCCTCGTAATATTTTCACAACATTTTCCCTACCTTCATGTACCAACTTTCATCACCTTCCTGAAAAGAATACAAAAATCAATTGGGTGATAATAAATCACAGAATCGTTTGGGTTGGAAGGGACCTCTGGAGATCATCTAGTCCAACCTCCCTGCTCCAGCAGGATCCTCTAGAGCATATTTCCCAGGATCACATCCAGGCGGGTTTGGAATATCTCCAGGGAAGGAGACTCCACTACCTCTCTGGGCAACCTGGTCCAATGCTCAGTCACTCTCACAGTGAAGAAGTTTTTTCTCATGTTCAGATGGAACTTCCTTTGGTTCAGTTTCTGCCCATTGCCTCCCGTCCTGTCACTGGGCACCACGGAGAAGAGGCTGGCCTCATCCTCTTGACACTCCCCCTTCAGATACTTGTACACATTGATGAGATCGCCTCTCAGTCTTCTCTTCTCCAGGCTCAACAGGCCCAGCTCTCTCAGCCTCTGCTCATAGGAGAGATGCTCCAGGCCCCTCATCATCTTTGTAGCCCTCCGCTGGACTCTCTCCAGTAGCGCCACTACTTCCTTCTACTGGGGAGCCCAGAACGGGACACAGTACTCCAGGTGTGGCCTCCCCAGGGCTGAGCAGAGGGGCAGAATCACCTCCCTCGACCTGCTGGCCACACTCTTCCTGATGCACCCCAGGAGACCAGTGGCCCTCCTGGCCACAAGGGCACAGTGCTGGCTCATGGTTAACTTGTCGTCCGCCAGGACTCCCAGGACTTTGTCCTCAGAGCAACTTTCCAGCAGGTCAGCCCCCAGCCTGTCCTCGTGCCTGGGCTTACTCCTCCCTAGGAGCAGGACCCTGCACTTGCCCTTGTTGAACTTCAGGAGGTTCCTCTCCGCCCACCTCTCCAGCCTGCCCAGGTCCCTCTGAACGGCAACACAGCCCTCTGGGGTATCAGCCACTCCTCCCAGTTTTATATCACCAGCAAACTTGCTGAGGAGGCACTCTGTCCCTTCCTCCAGCTCACTGATGAATATATTGAACAAGACATTGAACAAGTCCTCAGGTACCTGTCCTGGTGGGCATGACCTTTCAAAGATGATCGAGAGTGGCCTAGCAGTGATGTCCGCCAGCTCCTTCAGCATTCGTACGGGCACCCCATCAGGGCCCATGGACTTATGGGTGCCAGGTTTGCCTAAATGATCTCTAACCCGATCCTCCTCCACCAAGGGAGTCTTACTTTCTCCAGATTTTCTCCCTGGTCTCCTGGGTCAGGGATTCCTGAGGGCTGGCCTTAGCAGTGAAGACTGAAGCAAAGAAGGAATTCAGTATCTCTGCCTTCTCTGTGTCCTCTGTCACCAGCATCCCTGCCCCATTCGGTAGCGGTCTCACCTTTTGCCTAGTTTTTCTTTTATTAATGATGTATTTGAAGTATCCCTTCTTCTTGTCCTTAACATCCCTAGCCAGATTTAATTCAAAGTGGGCCTTAGCCTTCCTCGTCGCATTTCTGCATACTCTGACAACGTCCCTATAATCATCCCAAGTGGTATGTCCCTGCTTACCCCTCCTGTATAGTTCCTGCTTATGTTTGGGTTTTGTTAGGTGTTCCTTGTTAATCCATGCAGATCTTCTGCCCGCTTTGCTCAACTTCTTGCTCATAGGGATGCATAGGGACTTCTTGCTCATAGGGATGCATCTTCAATCTTCAGATCTTCAAATCTTCAGAGCAAATTTCTCCCAGAGCCTGGGGACAACATCTTCCTTTTGCTATGTAGCTCCTGATTCTGTTTATCAGGTTAAATCTAGAACCCAACATCCTGTTCATACACCCAAGTTTGCAAATTGCTTGGTTCCTGTCTAAAGAGCCTGCAATATGCTCCTCATACCTTTCGATGAGCAGCATTTTGATTCTGAATTTCCTGAAGGATAGTGATTCACACTCTTGTCTTTCCTTCTTTCTCTTTTATTCAATAGTTCAATGAAGGGATTGTTCTACTTTCATTTTACCCGTCAGCATCTTTAGAAACTTCCCTTCTTGTTAGTAAGCAAGGTGCTAAGAGAGCACAAAGGGTTCCTTTACTCATACAGAATCTTATTTCTTGCCTTTGAAATCCATTTCTTAGTTCTTTTGTGCTGTAGGCAAGTCCTTTATTTTCACCATAATTCTTTATATGAGAATAAATCAGCAGTTTCCTCTAAAGTGAACAACTTTGTAGGGTGCCTGGTAAAAGATGTGTGGTCTCCTTTCCCAAGCACAGGCTGTGTAACTTCAACAACTTGTTTTGTTTCCAGTTAATCCCACAGAGGCAGGCATACAGACAGCAGTTTTGCTGGGGAATAGAGAGAGAACTGTTTGCTTTTAAAAGCATTTAATGCTTAACTTTAAAACATGCACTTTTATCCTGTAGTATTTAATCTTCTGGCAAGACTCTACTTCTGTTTTTTTTCTAGATATTTTGGTCCTATTTTTCTGTAACTCTGAGACTCTTTAATTCCATTCTGAAGTCTAAGATTGGGCTTACTTGGCCCTTGGAGAATACCCTATGCGTAACATAAAGCCAGCCTAAGGAGTACAATACTTCTGCCCTCTACCACTAGCTCAGGGCTACCACCAGAGAGCATTGCACATTTACAGAATGTTGCAGGACATTAGGGGAAGCCAAACATAAACTTGAAATAAATCAAGGACTGACCTGTATAGAGAAGGGTGAACATAATTTACCACTATGTTTCCCTCTGTTATGCTTAGTCAAGGAATGATATTGGTGAGAGCTTGACCCAAATCTCTAAGCCAGCGTGCCTTCAAGAGTCAACACTGACCTTTTCTCCAGTCATTGTGTTTGTCAGAGTATATTGCAGATAATTAATGGCAGTCCCCTATCTCGCTTTTCAATTAATTCTTTGTTAAACACATTTCCATACAACACTAAGGTTTTTATCCCTCCCATAACCTTTTCTGCGTTCTTTAGTTCTTGTCACTGCTGTTTAGTACAGAATAATCCAGCTTTTAGCTTTGATTCTTCACCTCACAGAAATATAAGTGATAAAGGGTGCATCATGTTTCCTATTTTAATTTCCATTCTTACCTAGATTTCCTTTGACTAAAAGTTCTATTTTCAGTATTTTCTTACTTACTCTCTTTTTTTGTAGAGGAATATATTAAACTTTCCTGTAGTTTCACTTTGGCTCAGGATCAATATTTCAACTACATTCATATTTTTGATATATAGCATTTGGCTGACAGAGAGTATAAGAAGCAATATATTATTTTCCTCTGAAGAAGAATGGGAATCTGATCTGGAGATTACCCACTAAGCAGTTGTGAGGATTTATTTCAATTCCCCTAAGAACCTGTTAGTATATAATTTGTTGTATAGGATTTATTGCCCTCCCAAGAGATTTCATTCAATGTGTAAGAGCATTTCCCTGATGTACCCAAGATGTGTGATTGTAGATGGGTTTACTTCTTGGGACATTTTCAGTCTTGGCATTACTTGTCTCCATTAGCTTTTCCAAAGATCAATATGCTGTATCCCTTTGCTTTGATTACACTGTCATATACAGATTTATCTTTATTAAAAATGCAGCCAAACTCATCAGTAGTACTGCTTGTGATCACAAATCCTTAAACTTGATCTTTAAAGGATAAGGTTTCAATAGCGTATTCTCAGGTCACATTGTATTTTCAAAAACCCTCTTATTCTTATATTCTTAGTCACCATATAGTTCACTGTTACCACTTCTTATAGACATTAGGATCTTCCCGGCTGGATGGCATAAAGATTACTTACACTTTGTTGAGTAATTATTTTAAAAGCACTTTGAATTTCTGAAGCAGTGTAAATCTGATACTACCAAGCTTCAAGGTATCTGGTGTTGTGCATACGTTCAAGACATTCGTAACTTCATCCATTATCTTTTGAAATCAGCTTAAAAATCTCCCTAAGAATTCAATGAATATCAGATCAAGTAGATAATTTTATTTAATGAAGGTAATGAAGGAATTCATTCTGCATGGTGCTATATCATTGGCACCCTTCATGGGCAACTTATTCCCTCTTCTGCAAAGTGAACACACAAAAAGAAGATCCCCATGCCATTCCATAGGAGCAACAGCAACCGCTACACACCTCCTGCACGTCCTGGCCTCATTTACTGGAAAAGCCTATCAATTTTACATAAAAATACCTGCTATAGAGTCAGGATGATCAGCATTCTAGAAGAGGGACACTAGGAGATCTTTTCTGGAAACAGCATTGTAACAACAGTAATTCTAGAAGAAAGGTCCATCCCATCAGATTCTGGAACATCATGGTCATGGGCAGAAGGCTTATACTGCACCAAGCCCTTTTCCTTTTAAAGGAGAACTTGATTCAAATAAATTTTCAGATAAGCTTCTGAAAGAGAATAAAAAGCTGCAGATAATATAAATAGCTAAAAGTTTTTAAGATAAAGCTAGGAAAAAATTGTGTCATGGATGTTATAGGTATAGTTTATCCTGCCTTAGTGGATGAGCAATTGATAGATGATAGCACAAGGTTTCTCTCAACCCTACTTTCTATTATCTGTAGTTATTATTGCAATTATTTTAAACCCTATTCTTTGTTAAGCAGGTCAGTGCCACAGTTCTGTTAAAACAGAACACCTACATCAGATGCTAAACAGATTTTCAAACCAGAATGGAGATTCAAATTCAAAACAGAATTGAGATTGTCCTAATAAATACGTATACATATTAGGAAAAAAGGACTTCAATCCTTTTTCAGAATCACAGAAATGTAGGTTACCAGGGCATTCTGGATACCATCTAATGCAGCTTTCCATTTGAAGTAAATTTGAAGTAAAGCTATAGCCTCCACTAGATCAGGTCAATCAGGCTCTGTCTAGGCAAATCGTGAGAACTTATGAGGACGGAAATGTCACAGCTCTCTGGGCAGCCTGCTCCAGTGCTACAGTACTATTATACTGTATACTGTACCATAATAGTGATTCTTTTCCCCTAATTTCCAAACTAAACCTCTCAAGCCATATTTCATGGCGACTTCCTCTTATCATATTATCTAATACTACCACAAAGAGTTTAGTTCCATCATCTTTGCCATTTTCCTTCCAGTAGGCAGCTGTTAGATCTCTCCTTTGCCAGGCCAAACAAGACCCTCAAGAGTCTCAGCTTCTTCTCCTAAATTATGTGTTCCAGACCCTGACCATCTTGATGACCCTCTGGTTCCAAGATTGGAATTCACGTTTCCTCCACAATTTTTCTTTAATTTGAGGTGCAAAGCTGAATGCAAGATGCAAAGCCGGATTTGAGGTGCAACGTTGAGGCCACATATGGCCTCATCAGCGCTGGTTAGAGGGGAATAACAACTTCTATGAATCTGTTGGTCATGCTCCTCCTAGTGTAGCCCAGTACACTGTTTGCCATATTTGTGAAGATAGATGTTGACTTATATTCAGCCTGGCATCTACTGTAACACCTAGTATGGCTACTGCTCAGACAGTTGCTCCCAAGCCTGCACTAATACAGATATTCTCCGAAATGTGTTTTACTTAATCATATCCATGGTCTATCTATGGCAATGCTATAAAGATAGATTAAAGAAACCTATATTAGGCAAATACGAGGTAATATGCCCCTGTGCAATTCTACCTTAATCAAAGTGGAGAGAGATCTATTAAAAAAAAAAAAAAGAAGAAGAAAACTAGATGGTCACCACCATGAATATTTATCAATAATTCCTGATATCTAATTTGACTTCTATTCTTCTATTATAACTTTATCTAGTTTTCTATATTTGCCACAAGGACCTGTCTCATCTTCATGTTTCTCATAAAACCAAACATGTAATGAATACATTACTGTAGGAGATCAGAAGAAAAGAGAGTCGGACTCAAATGTTACTTGACCAGGATAATTTCAGAAAACAGATGGAGGTACACTGTTTTGAAAAGGGTGCAAGACTGGAATTCAGTCATAAATATACCATTCTTTAGAAATTATAAGAAAGCAGTTGTTAAAAGACAGGGTTTATCAGTCCAAAGTCAGGCCCATGCATGCAGAAACATGACCAAAGTTGTCCAAGGAAGCCTGACCATCTTTGCCGATGGACTCTTTGCTCACCTTTCTGTTGTTCATACGCCTTCTAAGCTGTGGAGAATGCTGTGCCTTAAAAGTTTTTTCCTAGTCTGATTTTCTGAATTAAAAAAAAAAAAAAGTTAAATTCCCAAGTAGCTTTTCCAGTTACAATGTGTTTCCCATGTGTATTTTTACTATGAGCAGTGATTTCAGAAGAGTGACAGAGCTGACTGAGAAGGCAGTGTTTCTAAGGGATATAAGAAATCGCAGATATCAAGATAATTAACCTCTCTGTACCTCAATTTGTCCTATCTTCAGAAATGATTAAGAACTAGTTAAGTTTGTCTTTGACTAATAATGCCAGAATAAACTTATCCCATGATAGAAAAGTATTGAGAAGGGAATCTGGTGACTGTAAAAAAGGCAAACAGAGGTACAGGCAAGAGGTGAAAAAATCACATGATGTAGTTGGAGCCGATCCATGTTTTCCTGAGCAGGTTAGAAAGCTGACAGAGAAAGCTGTCTGAAGGAAAGCACTTCCATGACAGTTTGCAAAGACTCCTTATGGAAAGACTTTTATATTGCTCACGTGCATCAGGGCAACAGGAAAGGCTGCTTAATTTTTCCTCAAAAATATTTTTCTCAGTGTAATTGCAGTGGCAACTGTTAATAAAATAAAGCTATTCATCCCTGTCATCATAGCCCAGATTAAATGGCCCTAAAATCACTGAAACAGCATTTCTGTGATTAGGTTGATGGGTATTTACAGTCCTTAATGAAACATTATATAGTCATTTGTGCAAAGCATGAGCATATTGTGTACTGAAATTGTCACATAGCCAAGTTAAAATTATCCTGAACACAGATAGCATCTCAGCAGCATGCCGTGCTATGAAAAAAAACCCTGAAAAAAGTCATAATTTCTCATTTTTGCCATTATCATTTTTTCATCTATAAGCCTGTATAAAATATTCTAAAAGAATATTTAGTAGCAGCTTTACAGGTTTTGTAACCAAAATTATTGTGTATTATATACAATATTATTGTGTTTCCTATTATGTAAAATGTTTCACTGGCAAAAAAATCTACACCTCTTAAATCAGTGCAGTACTTTTTAATTCAGTGCCTCTTTAAAACCAAGTGAGGATCAGGCTGCTGGAATTAGTGGTGGTCAAACATGCACAGCTCTGTAGCGTGATACACTTGGGCCAGTCTTAAATGAGACCCTGATGACAACAGGGGCTCCACCTGGAGTTCTCGCTATGTGAACCAGAGTCTTCAGGCCAAATTCGATAAATATAGTTTGAAGTTAGTTGCCTTTTAAACAGTTTTCATGCCTAACCTCCATGTCTTCTGTTGCAGAAGCTACAGACCCCTGCAGGGCAATAGTGTTTGTAGGTCTAGTGACCTGTGTGTCTTTATGTATAGCTATATTGTCTGTAAATAGGGGCTATTTAAAAGTCACATGATTTCCTGCAATTATAAAAGCTGTTCTAGAAATCTAAAATGATTATCAGACTGTTGTAAGAGTTTGACTTCTGTATGGTAAACTACTGTAATACTCTGACTGATTTTCTGTATTCAGAGGTAGCAAGTACCTACCAACACCGACTAATCATGTGAGTTTATCACTGGGTCCCTTGGCCTTATATTTTTTCCAGATAGTGTGTTAGTCTTTCATTTTTGAGCTGCTGTATGATTATTGCAAGGTTTGTAGTCACTGTGAGGGCAGGACTCAGGCCACTTTTACTTCACTCCTGTCATAAAACGTCGTGATCCTGTCATTGGACGTTTGAGTTCAACAGTCGATTCAGATTTAGATAAAGATACCTAAATATAAGTGTTGACTTTTTAACTAGATGTCTAAGCTATTATAGTCAAAAGAGTCACTACTGTCAGTGAAGTCTAATTAATGTGTTAGCTCACCCTAAAGTAAATACCTATGCTTGATTTATTGACTGGATTTCTGTTAACTAAATGGAAGTTTCACATGCATTGATATGCATACATGTGAAGGTAGGCATCTTAATCTGGAGGTGACTCTCTCCTGAGTTGTTTGCTATACCCACTAGCCAAAGCGCATTGCACGCTGTCCTCAGCATCCAAACCAGGCAGCATGGACATTGCCACTTGACTCTTGACCTTAACTCTTGAACTCAAGCTATGAGGACTTATATATTCAGGGTTAGAAGGCTCTAATTCTGTCTAATAATAGCTAAGATGTAATCATTCTGCCTAAAACCGTGCAGAGGATGGCTGGCTGGTTGGCTGCAGATTTCTTTCCTATTGGATTCCTGTATAAAGAGCCCAGCATACTGAGGCCGTTACCATTTAGGTTTTCCAATCCTAACTCACTTTGAGGGTCTTTATATATATGAGGGCAGGGTGTAGAACTAATATGTTCTATATGTATTATAAGTGTATAATTTTGGGGGCTCTTTCCTCACCCTCTTTTCCCCCAGAATAAAATGGTTTTCACTAAAGCTTTTGACATAGCACAGCTGATAAATGTTTGTCTAAAAAGATTCTGATCATGTATCTGATTGGTCAATTTATTCCAGATATTCTAAGAATTAAACCCCTTTTAGAGTTTTTTAACTGACAATAAAAATATCAGGGAAAAATCTATTAACCCAAATCTGGACAATTCTAACCAAGACAGCATATAGGTGGCTATATAAGTGAAACCCCATACTTCATTGATTCAGAAAGGCAGAAAATATTTAAATTCATCTGAGCTAATTGGAAACATGTAACTTGGAAATACTGAAATAAACCCTTAGCCACTATAAATCAATTCTGTTGTACTGAATTCAGTGGTACAGCTTCTGAGATCTAACCAGGAGGTAAGACTAAAGTGGTGGACTGAGATTGTATCGTGGTTATTGTCAGAACAGTTTATAGCTCAAACAACTTCCATATGAGTTGGAGTCTGCAACAAGCTAATTTTCGGATTGACTGCAGGTCAGCAAAGCCAATATTATTTCAGGAAAACAGCAATAGCCAACACTGTGCTTCCTGAAGTTATTTTGCCGGTATGTAAAAACAATATGCGTGTGGTGAGCTGCTTATCTGAGATTTCATAAAAAAAAAAATAAAATAAAAGCTTTGCCAGCCCTTTAGTTTTGTTAGCATATCAGTGCAAATTAAACCCACTGCTCCTCCAGGATGAGTGCTTCAGAGCAGCACTTTAAGACTTGAACTGCTTGTTTAATGGGCTGTGAGATCTTTCCCATTTGCTCTTCACAGAATAAAAAAAAGAAAAGATGCTTGGTTTTAGAACAAAATAAAAGCTCATCCTACTTAAATTTCTAGCTACACTGAAAATTAGGAAATTATCAGTGCAATAATCTATCTATCTTTACAAATTTGTAAAGGTGGAACACCTCAATGTTTGAGTAAAAGATATGCCACAGGAATAAAATGGCTTGTCTTCTCATTAGGAAATAATACCTTGGCACCGTTTCTTGTCTTGTGGGTTTCAGAGAAGGTAAACAGAATTTCTGGGAACTGAAGTGTAACTCTCATACAAGTCAAAACAACATACCTCCTGCTGATTTTGAAGGAAGGCTCCAGGAGAGGGAAAGCAAAAATGAAGGGGAAGGTTCATGAGGAGCCATCAAGAGTATCCAGCATAGCCACAGTGGGGTTGTTAAAGCCAGTATTGTAGGACTTGTGCAATAAAGTGAAATAAACTGAGAGACGCACACGCTTAGGCTGGTCTGAGCAGTTCTTTTACCACTGACAAAGGGTCAGTGAAGACTGAGAAGGTGCTTAATTTAGTAGCACTTAACATTTGCCCTACCTGTGGACATGTTACTGTACAGATATATGGCAATATAGAGCTCATGCCCAGCATCAATGAGTGAGTGACTCATTGTGGTTTTCAATTTAGTACTCCTCCCAATGCATTACTTCATCACTGCTGCAGTTTTTTCTCTTCTCCTCTGTAACAGCCTCAGCTTCCTTTATGAGCTCAGTCTGGTCCCACAACAGCGTATCTAACACTTAACCCCTCCCTACTTCTCAGCGTGTCTTTTATAACACCTTGTTGACAAAACTGCTATAATCCCATGCTGCCAACCTACCTTTTCCTGGCATGCTATCTCAGCTGTGGGCATTTATGATGGGTAATAGCTGTTGGCTTGCTGATAGACACTCACAGATTGGTTGCCTATGTAGATGGAATGAACATATAGTGAAAGGTTAGGCTGTTAGGTGGGCCAGACAGCTGCTTATCAGCTTCTGGTGGGAAAAGCAAATGGCTTTGGTGATTGCTTTTAGTTCTACCGGTAAAGAACTGAAATAGGGAATTGGCCTCTGCAACTCAGATGAAGATCTTCACTTTTCCTTGGGACACTCAAGAGCTCAGTGGGCTACAGGGTTGCCCCATAAGACTAGGATCCCATGTGGCTCCAAGCACATTCTGCAAAACTGTGAAGACATCAGTTCCTGCTGTCAAGCAGTGTTGAAGGCATTCGTTACATGATAATAGATGATTGGTTGTCTGCAGGGCCTGGCTCGGTGACAGCGTGTGGAAGAGCAATGATTCACTCTGCTGAAAGTCATCGTGGGGATACTGTAATAGGACCATTGTTGCAATTAGAGTATGGGCTCATTTAAAAACCTATGCTTCAAGACATCCATATTCACATTTACAGATATGATATCTGTTCCAGAGCTTCACAGAAATGTCTTTTATTATCTTGCCTGGCAACTATTTGTAGTCCAGTGCACTGTGACATACCCGGTGACATACCCGACATTCTGGTTTCAGGCAGGGATAAATTCTGGCCGGTGGTAAGGTCACAGCAGGGCCACCACTCAGTTTGTATGTCTTTCTGCAGACAGTAAGAGGTGAGCAGCGATGCTGGAGAAATTTAGCATCAGTACATACAGGTGAGAGCAATTAGTCTCTTTCTGGAAAGACATTTTAGACTAGATAATTTATATTATTTAGATAATATTTTTTGTAATTATTTTTATCGATTAGTTAGGTAATATTTATTTATTGTACTTCGTGGAGCTTTCTGATGTGGAAAATAAAATTTGGAGAAAACAAAAGCACTTTAACTGGATATTGACTGATATTCATATACATAAGACCATGATACATGTATTTCTCAGATGACCTATATCCTCCGTATATCTGAAATATTTGCACACTGTACAGAATCAGGCTTTGAACCAGCAGGGAGATGGACAGAATAGATTCACAAGCTTTCCATTACTTTGAATCTTTGGATTGTGACTGCATTTTTACTTGGTACATTCAGAAATGTGAAACAGTGACAAACATCCCACATTTTTACTTATACCTTATTTATTGGCTAAATGTTGGGCTCTTGCTCTCTCTCTCTTTTTTTTTCCCCCATCATTCAATAAAATCTGAGCTTTTGAAGCAGACAAGTACCTCAAGTACTCTACAAACATTAACTATACAAACTTTAGTCAAAAAAAACCCTTTAGAAGTAATTACATAATATTGCAGATGGCAAAATGGATGCATAAAGAAGTCATTTGCTAGAAGTCATTTATCAAGTTAGAAATACAAGCCAGGAGTGTTCATTCGTTATTCAAATTGATAGAACACTGCCAGTTCTTTTTTTAACTGTGCACTGCCAGCGATCTATACAATGGTCTGGTTTTATGTTGTGTTATGGACTTCCCTGTCACTTGCCTTTCATGGGAATATCCATATGTTGTCTGCTAATTGCAGACAGAGAACCAGTACTATGACTGAAGACCATTTTTAGCTCCTAGTTCAGGGGGGCTTTTTTGTATACATTATTATTTACCATAGAGCTACGCAGCCAGAATTAGAGACTGAAAATGAATGGAAGTGAGGAAAAATAATGTTAATTTCCTGTTTCTGTCCTAGACAGTATTGCAATTTAAAGTGCTCTCATAGCATCATAATGTTAATTTTCCCCCCCCCCCCCCCCCAGTGTTTTCTGGCAGCTGGCTCTAATCCCCCATGCAAAGGAGTTTTACAGGGTAATTTGTCTCATTAGATCTTTGTTCCTGAAATATGAAAGAAAAAAAAAAGTTATGCATGGTGTCTGACCATATGTATTGCTGTGTGCTACATCAATGGACAGAAATAAGATATTTTTTCCTACAGTCAGGTATATGTAAAAAGTGTTAAGATTCCAAAATGTAAATCAAAATTTAAGAAATCGGAGGAGAGAAGTTATTTGCAGGACTTCAATTCCACCTCATTGCGTATAACTGTTTTGATACAGTCTTGGTCATAGGAAGCTGGAAGAATCACTAGGAACAGGATCTCTCTTGAAAAATGTGATTTTTTTGGATTGAAGGATGAAGGACATCTTATAGACTGGATTTTGCTATCTCTTGCACTTGCTGAAATAAATTCCACCAGTGAAAGGAAGTTCTTAAATGTGAAGTGAAACTGTTGAAGCTGCTTTAGAAGCTACTTTTTAGGTAGAAATTGCACTCCAGAAAAAAAAAAAAAAGTCAAAGTCTACAGTAGTTTTTCTCTTGTAAAGTAGACAACTGCCTAAAGTACGACATATGTTACTATTCTAGGAAAATATGTAACACTATGGGCTCTTGAACTGTATCAGATTCACATGATCTGCCGTGATCTGCCAGTCTGTAAAACACCCTATATGATACTACTACTCAAGACCAGAACCATTTTCTCTGTGTCCTTTGACATCACATCTTAATGGGCTGCTGTGGAGGTCTATCTTGTATTTTCTGGGTTTTTTTATAAGCAGTCTATTAAATTTTAGAAGTTCCCAGTGATATTAATCCCTTTGAATTAAGTTATAATCATTCTATGAATAACAAGATTTTGAAATATTAAGTCAAAGTGTGTGTGTGTGTGTGTGTGTGTGTGTGTGTGTACATAGTTTTTTGATAGGCAACGAAGTGCAGTAACTTCCTTATAGTTTTCAGGTAACAGCTAAAGGAAAATAAAAATGAATAAGTGAAAGGATGAAAAATAAGGAGGAAGGAAGGAAAAATAAATCTTCGCTGTATCCAGTGAGTGGACTCCAAACAATGTAGATTTTTAATGTTTCTGACAAATGTGGTTAGATAAAAAATAGTTCTAAATTATGTACCTACTATTTGTTGGAATTCTTGAAATTATCTTACATCAAAAAGAGGATTACAGATCCCTAGATGTATTTGATATAATCAGAGCAGAGTTATTTAAAGGTCTCAGTGGATTGCTAACCTATCTAGGTAGATATATTTTGCAATCCCAGAAGAACAAAAGTCCGTCAAGTAGTTGAAAAGCTAGAGATGAAGGACTATGCTTCAGTTAGGGCAAGTGTAAGCTAAAAATGGCTAAAAGTAGGCCTTTGGGAAACGTGTCAGTCCTGACAGCTGAAAAACAGCAATAATTATATAAGAAATCTTGGCTCCAAACCAGAAAGCACATGAGTTGGAAAGGTTGTTAAGTATGGTCACATACTTCAGGAAATTAATTCAATCTCCTGTCAGAGATTAGAGATCTCTTGTGAAGGTGCTAAAAAGATAGATTGCTGAATGGCAATTTGGGTCAGACCAACTTAGCCTATTCACTGCTGGGAAAGTGCTGGGCAGAGCTCTCAGTGCATATTGTCTAAGCACCCCGGCAGGCAATTACAACCTCTGATGAGCATCTAGAACAGCAAGAAGTGGTTAGTTCCCCAGACCTACTCAGAGTGAATAAAAAGCTCACCTTTAAAACAGTGCAGTTCATGCATGAAAAGAGATTGAATAAATTGGAACAGGGAAATTGGATGACCAGGATACAGACGTCCATTTTTTTTTTCTTTAATGGTGTAAATTGGTTTATGGACAACAGCTTATCTGTGAGACTTCCTCCGCAGAAAATTAGAAAACTCAATCTGGGACAAGTAGGGAAGAAAAAAATACTATCTTTTCTACTTTATATGACTTGATCAATGCTTCTGCTTCTGAACAAATGGTGATCCCACCATTGGGATCTAATGTCTATACCATTCATCAAGTAATTTCTTCAAGGAAAGGATAAGAGGAGACATGGCATTTATGTACTATATTCCACCTAAAACTCATTATCAGATCTCTGAAATAAAGCCTCATCCACATTTTTCAGAAGGGACCTTTCATGAGAGTCCCCTCAGTTTCTGAATGGCTAATAAAGCACTGTGTTCAGCTTTGGTCTGCACAGTACAACAAAGGCATTGACCAACGGAGTGAGTCCAGTGGAAGCCACCAAGATAGTCGGAGGGCCAGAAGGCATGATGTACTAGGAGAGGCTGGGAGATATGAGTCTATTCTGTGTGTAGAAGGGAAAGCTGAGGGAAAACCTTACTACTGCCTACAACCACGTGGTTAGAGGATAAAGAGAAAATGGAGACAGACTCTTTTCAGATGTGCACAGCTATAGGGTGAGAGGCAATGGATATAAGTTGGAACATGGGAAATTCCAACTAAATCTAAGAAAATTCTTTTTTTTTTTTACCATAGGAGTGGCCAAACAGTGGAACAGGTTTCCCAAAAAGGTTTTGGAATCTCCTTCCTTGGAGATGTTCAAGACTTGACTGCACACAGCTCTGATCAACCTGATCAGATTAGACCTGCTTTGAACAGGGTGCTAGATTAGATGGCATCCAGAGGTCCATAGAATAATGGACCACCACTATTCTATTTTTCCTGTGTTTCTGTGGCATGCTAGAAATGCATTAATGCTAGAGTTAAAACTATAGTGTGTGGCCTGTGGATCATCAATACTGACACACTCAAAAACCTGTTGTGTAAAACTGATGTCAGGTTCTGTTAGTGATGCTGGCTGTCATTAGGTGCTGCAGAAGAAGATGAAATAGAGTTTGCAATTTGATATAATTTTACTGGCCACATAACTTGAATTTTATTGCATGTATAGCTTTGTGGCAACTACATTTTGGTAAGATTTCTGAGATTTCTGACTGTATTTTTATTAAAATGTTTGAAAAGTTATTTGTAAGGGACTTTTGTAATGAATCAAAATTTTTCAGGAAAAAAATCAAATTGTCATAGCTTTATATTATTTTGCAATAAAACAGTACAGTGAAGTCTGCGCTACACTGTATGCGCTGGAAGAGGCAGCACTCCTCTGAGTGCTACATTGAGCCCTCCTTGATGGAGGAATCTCTTCAGCCAGGAAGGGAATCCAGCAAAACATCTCTGTTCCAGGAAGTAACTGACTCCAGAGCTGGCAATATAGACATGGACAACCCATGGCCATGGCCAACCCAAAAACGGAGTTCACATTCTAGCCACAGTTATAATATAATTAATTATGCAAAGCAAATGAAGTTATCAAAATAAAAAACAAACAAAAAAAAACAAACAAAAAACCCCAGACTTATCCAGAATAATTAGATGTCAGGATATTTGGAATATGAAAGAGCAGGACAGCAGTGATTCATACCTTATCTGCCAGAGCTATGCCTATAGCGGTAAACTAAAAAGGGCCAGGACACTGGCATATGATTGCCTATACTATTAATTGGTTAGTGCCTCTCATTCTCTCCTGTATAATTGCCAGGCACAGTCTGAGAGTTAACATGGGCCACTGCTCATTCTCTGTAGGCAGTCTGGATATGGCCAACCAGTTTTGGGAGGTATGAGTGGTTATCTGTGTGGATGTGAGTTGTATCGTACCCTCTGGCCTCAGTTTCAGAGAAGAATCCCCATTTTATTAACCAGCATAGATATAACTGATATCTGAAATACATATCCAGCTAGCAGGATATTGCCTACTCTGGGGAAAGGTACTGTCTTGCTATGATGAAAAAGTTGGGAAGTGCTTTATCTATATTGAAGGAGAGTTTTTAAGGCTTCTAGAATTTTGTTAAACGGGAAACCAGTGTGATTACTTTTGAGACAATGAAATTAGATCTTCAGCTGGTGCTATTTGGGCTCTTTTTCCTGCTAAGGAGCTAGAGCCCTTTAAAGGGCATTACAGGAATCTCTCTTGGGGCACGTCATTCCCAAGGAAGGATTTAAAGTTAAACTTGTTTCTCCTCCTTATGCCTCTTCTGATGACAGTGACGATCAGGAAGTTTTTATTTCTAAATGTTAAGTTATGTTTCATAGCAGCTTTCAGCTCTTAAGAAACAGATGGAGACTGAAAAAATCTTCACAGGAAAAAGATTTCCTCTTTTTATATCTATTTTACTAAGCCAAGCTTCCAAGTTCAGACCACTGAGACATGCATGTTTAACAATGCAATTGACCACAGTATATTCTTTGCAGCACAAAAAAAGGCAACTGAAAATGCATTGATCTTGCATATATGAGATACTTCTCAGAGGCAAAGGGATGCATCTTAGAAGTGGAGCATTTAATCATGGGGTTGTCTCTCTGTTACTTCCAGACAAATAGCACTAGTTCTCACAGGTCTAATAAGCTGTCATTATCAAGCTAGTACGGACACATCACTCAGAGCTGCCTCACTATGAAGAGATGAAGTAGCAAACTCTGCCTCACTGTTACGTGGCATCGCTAGCAAATGCCTACTGCTGTAATGTGCCTCAACAATATAAAGTAAACCAACCCCCCTGGAAAACATTATAAGAACCACTTATCTTGGCTAATGTAGTAGATGTTGCCAAATGTAACAGAAATGTATATGATATGGATGATTTTTTTTTTAATTTTCTAATGTTTAATTAAATTACAAGATTTGTAGATAGCTATGCAAAATCCCATAACAAACCTTAAGAAGCCTTAATTCTTTTATACAAATAGTCTAATAAGTATAAAGATGTAATCAAATTCATGCTTTGTAAAGAGCTTCTTTCTGTAGTGCAAAAGTGAGGTTTTCACATGGACAAATGTGGAAAATGTTTAAAATAAATTTCCAAAGATGCAATTTCTTTTGTTTTGCTTAGAAAGAGAAGCAATTCATGGTCTTTGCTCAATTATTGTTAAGAAAAAATAAAACTTTTTGGAATCTAGAGACAAAACATAGCCTCAGTGTATCACTCAAGTGTATCCCCTCCCAAAACCTGGAAATTTTCATGGGTACTACAACAATATGTGATATAACTCTTTTTTTTGTTTGATTGTAATGTCCTTTTGCTCATATTTTGCTTGCCTCTCACAGGTTACATCTATCAGGCTTTTTAAGTACCAGCTGCAGACAAACTAAATTGTCCCTCTTGTTGATATAGATTAAAGGTAGAGCAGTATGAATTGCTTTGCTATAATCCTACTATATGCAGAAGAAGAAGCTCAGAGCAGAGCAGTTTGTGTTTCGAGACTTGATCAGAAAATATTACCAGAAAATTGCTCCTGCATTGTAAAACATCATAGGATTCCTTATTGGGAAACATGAGAAAATAATATTATTTTAATTGAAATACTAATTTTGTTTAATCATTAGTATTGTTTAAGTAATCATTAATTGAGCACCAATATGGTAGTGCTGCATGGGAAAGGAAAGGCGACTGAAGTCTATATGAGCAAAATGAATTTTCTTCTTGCCAGGAAAGGCGTGCCAAGGAACAGTGGAACAGGCTATCTCAGGACAATCAGGATCGAAAAGAAACAAAATAGCTGGATAATATTGTTCATTCGTGTCTTATTTTTTCCATCATTTTTTGTTCATGTTCCTTTTCCGGTTTACTGTCCTCCTGTCTGCTGGCACTGTTTTGCATGCTGTTATTTAGGGGTAGTGCTTCATCAGAAGATATTGAAAGAAAGCATGGTGGACATTAGCTAGATTAGGTCAAATAATAAGATTCAGAGAAGTGAAGGCTTAGGAAAGACAGCGTGGACTAGGAAGCAAAGGATGTGAAGGACTAGGAGGACCAAAGGCAGGCTGAGTGGGAGACAAAATTCGAACTAGCAGAAAAATATCAGAGATTAAACTATTAAGAGCCTGGAAGGAAAAAAAAATGAGGAATATGAATCTCAAATGGAAAAAGGATGATAGCTAGTAATGTTTTTGAAAAATGAGAATGGCAAGCAACTAGGCAGTTGTGCACTAAATTAGATCTTGTAGAGTATCTATCCCTTCATGACATTCAGTGGAAAGAGATGAGGGGATTCCTTTTGAGTTATTTCACTGCCCAGAGCACAGCTTTGCCTTTTCCCTCTTTCTGCATATTTTTCCTAATGGTATGGCTCCAGAGAAGTGAGATTAGCAGAGATTTCCTGTGGCCATGATTCCAGAGGAGTCTGTTTCGTAATGTGGAACGCCCCACGCCAGTTTTCTTTGGAGAATCCAAGTGGTCTCCCCAGGTCTGTGATGAGGAGATAATGTGCAACCGAAGGGTTAGCATGCCATTCCTGGTTTATTCAGTTACCAATTCTTTGCGTGACGTTTGTTCCAAGTTCAGAGAGAGGTGTCCAGAGGGTAATAGAGACAGTGCTATGAAAAAGATACTGCTTATCTTACTGCTTACCATATATTTTTTTTTTTTCTAGAAAGGATTACTATTGTGGTAGACCTCCTTTGAGGGAAAAACTTTATGCCCCAATCTATCTTCTCTCATTTTTCTCTTATTAATTTTTAGTTCATAAGGATTCAGCTGTTTGTAAATAAATTTATTCAAGCTGATTTTAATAGTATTACCTTCAGCATAAGGAGAGAACATGGAGAAAATGGATGCTGTGAATCGTGTGTAATGCAGGTGCCCCTTAAATTCATCATGTCTAATGTATTTTCAGTACAGCACACGTACATTCAGCTTGGGGCCTGGCACCTGGTCTGATGCTTGTGGTCCACTTTCATGATAAGATGACCGTAGCTGAACAGAGGATTCCAAGCAAGAGTTAATCATCCTTTTCTATACTAGGAAAATAACAGGTTTCATATTATTTTGTATCCTATTCCTGTTCTCTTTTTTTCCCCTCTAAGTTTTTACAGTTCATCTGTAATTCAGCAATGTGCAAGAGAGCTTTCAAGTGATTTTATCCAGTAGGCATTGATGTGCAATTCTCAACTGCAAAATTTATCTGCCATCATGTTGCCCATTCACCTACTTATGTAGGACTCCTCCAAAATACCTCAGTCTGTTCTGGATTTTAGTAAGCTGAAATATTTTCTTATATATGAATTTGCTGATTTGTATTGCCTCTTTAATTAATAACTAGCCAAACAGTAATAACAAATTAATAAGGCAATGGTTAATATGTTAGCTTAACTTTCAGGCAGAGAGGAATTTATGCAACTGTTTTTGACTTTAAGTTAATTTTTCAGAATTAAAGGAATAAAATATATAAAGCAAACTCTAACATTATTTTGTATCTAGAAATCAAAATTTTTGTGAATTAATATAGAATGAGGTAAATTAGAAATGAACTCTCAGTAAAGAATGACTTTTTCTGTATTTTCTATTAAGAGAGCGCTTATTTAATATTTTAGTCTATTTTTATTAGCACTTTCATTTTGAGACAAGTTTTGGATTGTATATCAAATTTCCAAATAAATAGGACACTTGTAAAGACGCTTCACAAATTAAATTTAAAAATATGATTTCTTGAGTCCTTACATACAATTCTGAAATGTACTTCATGCAGTCAGTCACCTGTATTTCTACAGGTGTAAGTGCATGTAGGGTGTATGTAGGGTGTGTGCACAGATTGGCAAACAAGCAGTTCATTGTGATGGTTTGATTTTACTTTAGGCACCTGAGGTAAATAATCATCCTTTGGAGATGCCTGTCTGTTTCCATTTATTATATATAGAACCCAAGGTAAAATTTTCCTGAGCTTCTGACCTCCCGTTATCACACCCCCTATTCATACTCCTTCATATTTTTGTTCTCATGTCCTTTATTGGACTTTCTAAATACACCTTAAATTTCAAATAGAGCTGTCTACAGTGTTTAGTACCTCTTCTCTATATATTTTTTTCATATGTATGCTCACTAAACACTGAAAAAAATCTATTTCCTTAAAATAATTGGAAAATACAGTGAAATCAATAGAGACCGTTTGGATGGTTTACCACAGTAGTAGCCTCAAAGTACATAGGTCTAATATTTTGTTACTATCAACTGTTGCTCCAAGGAGAAGATTAGAAAGACTTGGTAAGTCTTTGCAGTTGAACATTGAGCGAGATTCTAAACATAAAGGATTACAATCCTTCCTAGATAAGTGGGTATAGATTTATTTCCACCAGTGAAGCTATACTGGTGTACGCTGGGCTCAGGATCTGATGCAAAGACTTACACAAATTTAAACAGAGAGGGAAAAACTACACGGAGAATGATGGAGCTTATGTAAATTCTTTTGACACAGAAATTCTAATTCAATATTTTTTCTTAATAAGAATTAAAGGGGTTTTTGCTATATCCTGGTCCAAATTTCCCCATCTCCTAACGATATGTGGAATGCTATATAATAGGTGACTGCTAAATGCTACCATATAAGTGGCTGTATCTCATTAATGCTATGTTTGAAGAAAGTTTTGAGGATTTGGAGGTTCTTAAGAATGAAAAATGGTAATTTATGATGTATGCAAGCTACATAAGTGGGAGTTTTCTGATTTGAATATGAAGATAAAAAGTAACACTTTTATTTTCTTCCAATATTAAAGTTAATTGGGAATTGTTTTGACTGAGGTTTTTTTTTTTTTTTGTCAGAAAATACTGACTTATTGAAATGTAAAATTTTGGTAACAGTGAGTCAGTCTAAGGGATTTCATTTCACTTTTTTTTTCCTTAAAAAGCAGTATTCTGATATACCCATATATGATACTATATCACCTATACATATTTTCAAAGTGGTATAGAAATGCAAAGTCCTGCCCCTGGGGAGAAATAAATCCATGCACAAGCACACGCTGGGGAGCTGACCATCTGGAAAGCAGCTTGGCAGAAAAAGACCTGCAGATCCTGGTGGACACCAAGGCATGAGCCAGCAGTGAGCCCTTGTGGCACAGAAAGCCAACAGCCTCCTGGGCTGCAACAGGCAGCATGGCCAGCAGGTCAAGGGAGGTGATCCCCCACTCTGCTCAGCTCCGGTGAGATGTATCTGGAGTGCTGTGTCCAGTGCTGGGCTCCCCAGTGTAAGAGACATGGGAATACCGGAAAGAATCCAGTGAGGCCCACAAGGATGGTTAAAGGACCAGAGCACCTGATGCATGAAGAGAGGCTGAGGGAGCTGGGACTGTTTAGCATGGGGAAGAAAAGGCTTGGTGGGATCTCATCAGTGTGTATAAATATCTGATGGAGGGGACTAAAGAAGACAGACCCAGATTCTTCTCAGTTGTGCCCAATGAAAGAATAAGAGGCAATGGGCACAAACTGAAACAGGAAATTCCATTTTAACACAAGAAAAAAACTTTTTCTCCCTTTTCTCACCCTTTTTGTAAGGGTGATCAAACTGTGGAACAGGTTGCCAGAGAGACTGTAGTCTCCACCTTGGGAAATCCTCAAAACCGGACGGAAGATGGTCTTGGGCAATGTGCTTTCAGTGAACCTTCTTTGAGCAAGGGGGCTGGATTAAACGGTCTCCAGAGGTACCCTCAACCTCAGCCATTCTGTTATTCTGTAAATTCCATTATTTGTCCAAAGTGACTTTCCAAACAAATTTAAGAATAGTTTATGCTAGCAAAAGAAAGTTTTGCAAAATGTGAAAGTTGAAATTAAAAAAAAAAAAACCTACAATTTCATTATTAGATTTTCAATTCATATGATATCCTTTCATTAAAGATTTTAACTTTTTTGTCTCAACCATTTGACTTCACTTATCTGGAACATTTTTCAAAATCTAAAAACTACCATAGAACATGAAGCACATTTTCTGTGCAGTCCTCCTTTTTCATTCCAAATTACAACTGAAGTAGCTTTTGATAGTTTGTGACTTTCACTGAAATTCTTTTCCCTCTTTGCCTCCAGCATGTTTTCCAGGTCCTTTAAATCTGGCAGGGACAACCAGCCTTAGTCCTGCAGGGGGAATTTTACAAGACCCTGCTTCTGGCTGAATTATTTAAAAAAAATGTAAACTATGTTGAAAAGTTAAGAATAATTTTATATGCAGTTCACTTTCTAAAACTTTTTTCTAATAGTTTGCTCTCATTTATATGCCTATTTATCAGATTGACTTAAAATTTTATTTAAAATGTACTACAGGGCAATTCTTTTTAAGTTTTTCTCAAAAACACTGGTTTGCTGATTGGTGCCTTCATAACGTTTTTAAAAAGAGAGTGAATATTTAGAACTTTTGTGAGACAATTCTTCTGAGTCAGGAAGTCATCTGAGAAAACCCTAATGCCTCTGGGAAATTATCTTACAGACCATTTATCCCCAATTCTAGACCAGTTTATATCGTTGTTCTAGGGTGGAAGTGTGTGTGTGTCAAAGATCACTGCAAGAAATCACCCTCTTTTTAACAAATTGCTGACATAGCAATGTGCAAGTGAGTGTCAGCATAACTGAAAACAATATATCAGCCATTTAGAAGGACAAGTTATGAGAGGGAAACGCTCAGCAATGAGGCTGGGACTACTTGCTTTTATGACCTAAAAGCTGAGAGTTGTAGAAAAGGACAAATTAAAAAGTAACGCTTCTTGAAGAAAGTACAAAGCTCCAGAGCAGAGTTTGTTTTTTGGAATTAGTCTGTAGCACTAAATTTAAGGTCTTCTTAAAAAGGCTACAGTGACTGCTTTCACAATGTGTTCCTATACTAAGTAGGTGAGGATGTTATGGACACACAGGTATCAGTGACTATGTCTGTCCCACCTTTCTGGAAAACACTAAAGGGAAAAATCTAGTTTGTAAACTAAGTTTGTGGGGCAGATGAGTTTGACTCCATGCTTCTTAGAGTCAGAACTGGTCTGGAGCAAACCAGCTGCAGCCATACTGCCAGCACCTCCTCTGGGACTCCCTTAGTACACTGTTTTTCTTGTTCTTCTTACAGTGCTCAAAATAACGAGAAAGATCTGTGTTGCAACATACCCACGAGCTGTTTTATAAGGCGGTGCTCATGGGACGCGGTGTGTATATGAAGGAATGATGTAAGTGGTTCTGAAGATCCACGGTGGACTGGTGTAATACTGGAAGATTGTCTGGGGGTGAGGATGGTTTATCATCATTCTCTTAGTTTGAAGTAGAGGAAACTATCCTCTCAGCTGTGCCTTGACTCCCTTTTAAAGAGAGCTAACGGATGTGCTCCAGAAGGGAACAGACTAACACATGCACAGTGCAGGCTCTCAGAGGACAAGGACCTGGAGTGAAGCGGGGAATGACAGAGAGTGTCTGCTAGACAGACGGGAGTGATAGAGAAGGAATAGTCTTGTCATCTTAACAATGAACAACTTGGTGCACACTCTATCAATAATTTTGTCCTCTTTTGCTACACTGATGTATTCTGCTGCCCAGAATGTGCTGGATGCTGCCGATACCTGAACATAAAATGTGGCACGAATGTGACGGGACCAGTACAGATTAATTAAACCTATCCTAAACGCTTCTTGACAGTAGGCTGTGTTTTGCCCTATTATTTAGGATCTGCATTATTATGATAGATTATAATTATTTCACTGTAAGAATGGAATCAAATTTTGAATGAGTAAAGGTGCTCCAATAATATCCTACAACAACAGACTTGGATCTAGTGAAAGAAATAGAAGGTTTCCTTTTTCTGCCACTCAGTCAGGAAAGAAAAATCATTTACAATCATCTTATATAGAAAAAAGAAGAATAAATGAAAGGATGAAATCCAGCTCACAACTGACCTATTGAAATCAATGACTGAGAGTTTATAAATCACTTATCCGGACTCAATGACTTCCGATTTCTTTTAAATTGCTGATTTCTCACACCAGAAATAGTTTGGAAGCAATTAACAGAAAAGTTTTCCTATCTCCTAGTGATGCAACGTTACAGTGACAGTCACTGGAGTGTCTGAGCTGAAGGCCAATCAATTACAGAAAGCAGAGCATTTTCTGTTCAAACTCTGGTGTTTCTCCCCATGTGCTCAGTCATCCTTTGGAAGGCAATCTCTTTACCCAGGCCTATGAACAGGTAAGTAATGCAGGAAGAACCAGGAACTGGTGATGAGTATTTGCTGTGAATCAGTTTCAGTTACAACAACATTATGGCTGTATTATTTGTTTTGGTACAAGGTAGCTGATGAGCCTTTTGTGGTATTATCCAAAAAAATGGAAAAAGACACAAACGTATTTTGAACACATAGCAACAAAAGCCCAAACATGGAAATGTCTCTTCTTTCACTAGTGAGAGTTAATAATGATTCACATGAGTATGAGCAGAATCATGAAAAGACCAAACCAGGCCCCATCACACTTTCCACGGTGTAACCTTTTTTTTCACCTCTCCCGTAACTAAAGTAAACTACTATATGTCAAACTTATACGCCATTGCTTGTACCTGGAACATCTTAAGCAATAATTCAGTAGTGAAACCTTCTCTACCTAATTTTATGATGGCGTCTGAATAATGGCAAGACAGAGCAGCGAGAAAAAACTGTTCTGAACAATTTCATGCACTGTAGTTATTGCTGCTTGTAAATTCCTGCCGTGGTTATACTCTCTGGAGCTTTGCACAGTCCCTTCCCTCCCTGCATTTTAAGGAGTTAACCTTGCATTCTTTAGAACAGGAGAGAAAATACAAGAGATGGTGAAAATCCCACCTCCAATTAAAGAGCGAGAGAATTTTAAAAATAGACATAGCAGCAATTATGTTCACTGAGATATTCACAGAGAAGCCACACTAACAGTGATAGACTCACCTTAAACTCCACATGCAGTTACCGCTAATGTACACGTTTCAAATGCTTCATAGCATGAGGTAGGGATTAGCGTAATTGTTGATAAGAGAAATTGAAGAATTCTCTGTAGTTTGTGTGGAAGTCTAGAAGTATTAATGAACTGGCTGGTTAAAATTAAGTAGAATGTGGATCTTCATTCAGAATAAACTGTACTTTTGGGAACACAGTGGATTATAATGGAAGCCAAAAGTCTCCATTCCACCTAGTTACCATTAGTATAAAAATTCTCCTGTGCATAAGAAACCAAAATCTGGTTCTTTGACAATATTCTTTAGTGCAGAAAAGATACACTAACTGTATATTTAAGAGTACACAACCATTTGTTAATATCAAGCATCCATGTTATTCTTTGGGATGATGATGGTGACAATCCAAGAAAATACAGGTAATAAACATATTACATTCTACTTTTAATTCTTTTTTAAAAAAAGTCTTTTTAAAAATCACACATTGGGATACTGTGACATGTTGACTTATACACAGAAACTTTCTGTACTTGCATCTCCCTGTTCTTACTCCGCTTTTACACCTTGATGCACCTTTATTTATCTGACACTGTTGAAGGAACTCAGACCCTGGAGCAAAATGTGAAGGAATGATTGATGGACTGAGTCAGTGTGGTTCAACCCCAAAGTAAGCAGAGACCAGATCAGTGATAATGAACTGCAGAGCAGTAGGAATAAAACCTCTGCAAGGAAATTCTCCTTTAGAAGATATTTGAGGTCACAGGAGTCCCAAATAGTTCAGTTAATTGTACTTTCGAAAAGTGACTGAATAGTAAAAGCAGTTGCTATATGTGAGTTGCTACATTCATTATTTGAGAATCTTAGAAATGCTCAAAACCTAGCTTGCTATGTTTCTGAATTTCTCAAGTAATACTCCCTAGCTTTCTCCTGGCAGGTATGTGCAAAATCACCAGATCCTGATGTTTCTGACCTTCCTGTATCTGAAGCTGGATTATTACTGGTAGGGCCTGACCGGGAAAAAACACTCACAGCACACATTGCAGATTAGACATATGGAAAAAGAAAATGACAATTTTTTTGCGGCTAGCTTTAGTCTCCACAGTGGTGGGTTGTGATATGGGAGTCCAAGACTTGAATTCTCATTTAACCTGGTAGGAAGTAAGAACTAAAACTTGGTCTCTCATGGTACCCCAACACTGCAAAATAAAAATGGATCAGGAAGCAATCATTGTTTCCAGGCCCAAACGGCGCAGAGTGACTTGTGACTATAATGCTAAGGCATAATTCTCTCTCTAACAGACCTGGTCTCATCCACTCTATATATCACTTGGCTTTGTTCTTCCCTCAGCCATGTTGATCTTAACATATAATTACTTTTTTGAACAGTTTGCAGTTCAAGTGTCTAAAATAATGGGAAGCTGTGTTGCAACCTTCCAGAATGGTGTTTCATAACATGATGCTGAAGGTATAGGTTGCACACCCTGGGGTATGGCAGGAGGAGGCTGTAGCTGCCTGAGGTTGTGATGCTGTTAAGACGGCATTAGAAAATTGTGTAAAATTGAGAAAGCCAAACCAGTAATTTCATTTACGTAGCCTTTTTTCCCAGAGAGAAATTCTGGGCGAGAGGTGAAAGTATTCATTTGGGCGGTGGGAGTTCTAGTTTAGATGAGTGATTAATTATTTAGGAGGCAATCATCCACCCTCACCCTGTTAGAAGAACTATTGCAGGAATTCTTCAAAGAATTTGGTGTTTACTTCATCCTCTGTTCTTTATTATTCAGAAATTACTGATCGTGCCCAGATGCTAGGGAATTAATCTGTTAAAATTGCTGGGAACGATACTGAATAACAAGGCAATAATGAGTGATTCCCCCTGTGCAAGGGGAAAAAAAGGGAACTGAAAGTTTTTTTAAACAATTTTTTGAAAAGTTAATTTCAGATTTGTAGAGTTCATTTTTTAAGGAATTTTACAAAATATTTTAAAATATTCAAAGTCTGTCAGTGAAGTGGCGTGACAGTGCTCAGCACCTCCAAGAAAGAACACAGTATCTGCCTGCCCTACATACCTTTGATTCCCTTAATACTCATGACACAGAATCAAACAAGTTCTACAATCCTTAGCTTCTTACTGGGTCTCACAGTTGTTGAGTAAGACTGGCTATTCATAAATAAAATCTCAGGCCCCAGACAAACTCCCAGTCTAATCCCTTTCATTTAAACAAAATAGAAAAATATTGGTAATGAGGTGCCAAATTAGAGCAGCAAGTGCTCGTATACATTCCAGGCAGCTGATTATCTCTCATCAAGGTGGCTAAGTAATACAGTCCTCATAATGAACTAATGGATTTCCAGGTCCAGTTAACACAAAAGTTCAACCTCAGACAAGTTAAAGTTAATCAAGTACAGAAAGGATTAAATTAGTACATTTAAATTCAACTGACAGAGGCATTAGAACTGTGCTATATTCCTTTTTTTTTTTTTTTCTGCTTTAGTGTTAACTGTTGAGAAGAGAATGGCAGTTGAAGTATTCCACTCTTTGGGGACTTCATGCTTCAGTTCTTTACCACCCATGCATATGGAGTTGCTAATGACAGAGCGGCTACCCATCAGGGAATGCAATTCCACGTAGACATTTTCACCAAAATGGATTATTTCAGCCTCGTTGGTCACAGATTCTGTAGTTTTCCAGTGATTCATCTTACTATTAATAATGTCAGAGAATTTTAGGCCCTTGAATTAAATAATGATAAATAGGAGCCACTGAGCGAGCTCGGCAGAGGCAGTGCTGTTTATTTCAGTGTGAAGCTCTGTCAGGCCTGATAAATCGGATCCCTGAAATAGTTTATAAAGTACTGAATTGATGTGGCGGTTGGTGAGGGAGAGAATTAATGTTACGAAATAGGCCTGCAACCTAGATTTGATGAAAGCTGAGGAAAGCCTTTTATATAAATTCTGTGTCTGTGTAGGAAATGGTTGCAGCGAAAGGTGAAAGAGCTGCACAGGGAAATAATGTGCTTCTATAATCTCTGTGGGTTACAGGTCAGGGAAGGAGGAGCTCTGCGGACACCAGTGGTACCAGAGCTCTGCAGTGCTGCTTTAGAGCTCTGCAGAGTGAAGAGGTGGTCATAGCTGCTCATTTATAAGACAAAACACTGAGGACACATTACACAAAAGAAAAATGAGAGCCCGCCTAAAGGTGGAGAAGAGGCTCTGAAGTTCCACCTGGCTGTCTTTACCAGGCTGTTGTGGAAGAAGAGATCCTTGATGTTGCGCTGACTAGTTCAGACACTATTGCCAATCTGTTTGGCTGAATTAATAGCTTCCTCTTCAGATCACTTCATAAAAATCCCCTGGAAAATGCATGCTAAAATCTTCTTCCATCCAGTTCATAATTCTAGCAGGTTTGCGAAGAACGGTTGCTGGTAGAATAAAGCAGATTGATCGATATGTGCTGGGAAGTAGCTCAGCTTTCAGACAAAGCATTCTAGACATGTAAATGGGAATTATTCAAAGCTGCTTACTGATGGAATTGAACACACAATTTCTGTCAAGGTTAGTGAAATGTGGGGAAATCCAGATCTTGCAAGTGATTTGTAATGAAGGTACAAAATTTTTGGACCATTGACTAAATTGTGGGCATTGATGGCAACAATGTTTTTCTGACTGTTCCAAATGTGTCAATGCAACACTGAACACCTTCCTTACATGTTTCAATTATTCCTGTAGATTTAATATTTTACTCTAATTCTTTAAAAAGGCACTGAGCAAATTCCTTTCTGTGGTCTTGATACATCATGATTCTCAGATAACCAGAGTGAAGTCAAATTGTGTCTGTGGAGTTCCTGATGGACTGCTTTCCATCTAAATTCAGTCTACTGTGCTCCTTTTCAGTTTCATATTTGCTTATGAGGACACCCTATAGGTGATTTTAAAGGAGAAAAGACATTTCTTACGTCACTCTTTCACCACAGGAGCCTCTTCAGATGTTGCACCACGTTATTAATGGCCAAAGTGATTTTTATTCATGTGGATCACAGACTTCAAACCAGTTGTTAACCACAGGATGAGAATATAAGATTGGGGATGATAGTTTTAATGAATATATATCCACTTATCCTTCCTAGAAGTAAAAGGAGAGGAAGATGGTAGAGGATTATCACCTGCCAAGGCAAATGCCAGGCCATATATCTCTAGTCTTTTCCCCATTAAATGGGTCATTCTTCATACAAAGGTTCACCATGCATATGTAAGAAAGCTCAAGAACACTCAAGACCTGAAAACAAAAGTTAGAGCTACTCTTGTACAATTCATTCAGCAAGAAATCTGATCAAGCTGACAAGGGTTAAGATCTCGAGGATAATGCTTACATGCAGTTTAAATGCATAAAATCAGAATCCTATAAATGGTTGGATAATATTCAGTGTTCAGACTGATTTTGGGGCTGATTCTTAGAGTTTCTTTTTTTCCATCAGCTTTCTTTCATCTCTTCTAACAACCATAAAATTACTCTGCAAATTGCATAAGTGCATGCAGTATCAAAACAATGAGAATACCATCATGAGACAAAAAATATATACTTTTCCTCTAAATGTGTTATTTACAAGTGATGTGCATGGAAATGTCTCAGTATCTATTTTTTGTCCCTATAGTCTTGTGTACGCTCTTGATCTCTGAAAGCACGGAACCTGGTTACAAGTGCCTTCTGCAAGCAGGAAGAATGGAACAGGCTGAATTAAACAGTCCTTGATTACCCTTATATAGACAGCATAACCTTTCCATCTTCAGTATCACAGGAAAAGGAGGAGTTAGTAAAAAATAAAGTAAAATCAAGAGAAGATACTTGGAAAGTTCTGCTTAGTACTGATACAAATAAACAATTCAGAATGAGGCAGTAACACTGTATTTCTCTAAGCTATTTACCTTTTTTTATTCCTCTAATTCTGCTGAAATAAAAAGGAATTTTGCATATCAAATAACTTGCAGGAGCCTAACCAAATGCACTAAACAGTGGAAAGACTCACAGAAACTCAGCTCATCTAACTTTCCACATTTTCAGTGCAGAAACCAGTATCTGAGTTAATTGCTCTAAGCTACCTTTACTATCAGTGGAGAGAAACGGGGACTTTTACTGCCCTGTTTTAGCATAAGACGAATTCCTCCTTTTAAGCACATTTCTCTCTTTTGAGTATAAATATGTTAAGGGTGACCAACTCATATGTAAGCATCTGCACTGCAAAGCTCTCCATTGGCTGTTAGTATCTTACCTCTGGTAGCTTCAATATATTTGAATCAGGCCATTCATGATTTCTTTATGTAAGTGATGGGTGAAGCCATGGGCTGCATCCAAACTCACGTTTTTCAAATGCAAGAAGGCTCCCGTCAGGTCCTATTTCTCCAGGCAGTCATACCAGAACATTGTGCACAGTCCCATCTAGGACATGCACACTTTTTCTTTGTTTAGAAAATAGAAGTCTAGAATGAGAAAAGAGAGGAAGGAAAAGGGCTTATCTCTTCCTTGGTCCTACGTCAATATAAAGCAGGACACTTTACAACACCAGGAAAGCGGCATTTGGTCCTGGATGGGAATGTAGTCCAGATGTAGTCTAGACACAGTCTCTAATTCCCTATCCCTCATTATATAACAAGTGTTGTACTCTATCTCCCCTACATGTGCTCAAGTAATTATGACTAGAAAAGACTAGATGTATTTGAGTAGTTTATATCATTTTTTTTCTTTTTGATTTTAATCTACTTTGGCCACACTGACTGAAGCCAATGGGTCTTTGAATTGTATAAGGGTCTACCTTATTATCCCCTTATTTCCCTGCTTCCTCCTGATTTATCAGCGAAGTAACTCTAAGAGTGCTTTTTACAGTATAGTCTTTTCCATTTAGGATTTAGCCTTAAACAAGCTGTATTCTGAGGTGCAGCTCCTTTAATGACAGATGTGTCTGAGCTGGAGTAAAGCCGATTATAAAACCAGCTGGGAAGGAAGTCAGGTGATTAGAGATGGCTGAAGCTCCTCTCAAGGAAAAGAGCTAAAGGAAGCAGAGAATTCTCTTTGAGTGGCTGGGGTAGCTTGACAGCTTACTAGAAAAAGGAAATTAGAATGGAAAATTATATTGTCTATAAAAATGTTTCGGAGATAAAGCTCCTGCTCCATCTACAAAGAGTCAGGGATAAGGAGGACTTGATAATGAGTTTTTTTTAATTTTTAGGTTTGCTGAAGGTTATCATACAGTGCATGGTGCCGAAAAGAAAGGCCCTGGACATTAAATGGAACATTTTGTGGAAAGGGAAAATATTGCCCAATTTTAAAGGTATTTTATCAATATTTATAGTGATTATTAGCAGTAGATATGAGTAGCTTTGTTACTGATGGCTGCTGAAGCATTAGCTTCATGGGTGCTCGTGATTTATTAGGCCTAGTCAATAATTTCAGCGAAACTACACAAAAATATTAAAAGAAAGAAAGTTCTTTTTTGTAATTGTTCATGGAAACTTTATGTAATCCCATAAAATCAGGCTATTGGCAGTTCAGCCAATATGGATTTTAAAAAGTTTCTTTACTTTATTGTTTATTGTTTACTGGATGACTAAACCAGGCAAAGTCTGTTGGGACTGTGCACACAGTAGATCCATGACAAATCTTGTCGTTCAGGAGGACTCTGAACAGGATGGGACTCTAAAGTTCCACTTTAATCAAAGCAATACTAGTATAGCTCAAGTTGGTATTTTTTGGCCCCAGGCTTCAGTTTGCATATGTATATCACACTACAGTTGTAGTGTAGCTGTGCAGTGTACACCAGTCGGGGGCAGAATGGGTATTCTTTGAAGTAGTTTTTTCATCTTCTCGTTTCCCTCCAATCATTAGCCCTCTCAGCTTCAGATGAGTAAGATGCATGCATTTTCAAGCTATAGAATAAGCACTTTAGAACAAAGACAGCCACAGTTTGAATAGCTGCTTGAAAGTGATATTCTGTGTTCCCTGAAACTGCCTTTCACAGTCTTTCTTCACTGGGACTTCCAAGGATCCTGAGATGAGGCAGGGCCTCCCTTCAGATAGCAAAAGCTGAATCCTCTGCTAGAGCTGAACTAGATTTACATAATTATATCATGCATATCCAGTAGCTCCTATATAACCTTCCCATACAATAATGTAACATCAGGATAAAAGTTCATTAAATGTTGATCTCTGTTAACTCAAATGAAACCAAGGGCTGGTGGACTTTCCTTACTCCCATCAAATATGTGTTCGTGTTAGGTAATTTTCCCAACATTCTGGCTCAGCTTCCTTAGTGTACGCTCACAGTGCTGCAAAATATCCAGGAACTGCCCCTGACTGTAATTCTATTTAATTCTGTTTAGTGTTTGTCCTTTTAGATCTGCATGAAATCCAAAAGAATTTGGATTTTATAATACTTGTAATATGTACATTTGTCCTATCCTGCTAAGGAGTAGACCTAACGTCTTCTGAAGTCAGTGCCAAAAATTGGATTGCACTGGTGTAAGGGTTAGTGAAGTGAAGGTAATCAGTGGAAAATAATGAGAAGAAGGATTTTATGCTCCAGCAGTGTCTGCAACAGTGTTTTCCTGTGGAACAGATTTTAACATCTATCTCTTGTTAGGATTCACAACACTAAAGCATTGACTGCCATTAGGTGGACAGGCCGGCTTTCTCCACAGATCAGTTTAGGCATATGTGAAGAGTAAGTATTAGGAAATGTTTCTGCTTGTTTATATATTCATTTATTCAGGTTCTGGAGCACCTGCTCATGACTGGAGAGAAAGCACTCAGTTCCTTAGTGAGCTCAAATTTCTCCGATCCTATGTCAAGCTTTAGGCTTTCTTAGTTAGTTTCTCCTTTGAAAACTATTCAATTTGTTCAGAGTGTTAAGTCCTCAGAGGCAAAAAAAGTGAGCATGACACTGCAGTGTAGCACTCACCTGGAAGGGGTACAGCTGGTGTCCAGGCATTAATTAGAGAAATCCCAGACTTTGATTGGAAAAGCACCTATTAGAGAAGCCTGTCTTCAAAATCAACAGCAGTGATCCCTCCCCCCAGAATTTGGGTGCCGAAACATTGACTTCACATATAAGAAAAATAAAACAAGAACCTTGAATAGTCAAACATTACTTTTTGAGGACTACAATCTCTTATCTTAATGTAGAGAACTGAACCCTAGTTTCCCTGTAACAAGACATCTTCGTCTTCGTGCTGTTGTACATCTGAATGCTTGGTGAAAGATGGACGAATACCACATTTGAAAATCCTGTTTCCTGACCTCCAGGGCTTTGGTTTAATATGGTTGAACAGCTCATTAGCTGGGGTAGGAATCAGTGTGCCGGTGGCTTTGTTCACATAAATGAAAAGAAGCTGAGATGCCTACAAGGTTAGGCAGATTCAGACCAGTTATTACAAAAGTAGGCTTGGATGAAACCTCTCAAAGATTAAGCCATAAATACCTACTCTTGAATCACCACATACAAATGCTACTAGTTCCTACTTTTCCTATCATTGATCTATTTTCCAGTATTACTTCAATTTTAATATCCTCATTCAACCAAAAATAATAATCTCTCGTAATTGATTTCAAGGTAGCAGTTTGTATGATAAGGCTATATCAAGTAAAGCTTTTCGGATTTGGCTCTAGCTTGCCATTTGCTGTGATTAAGAATGTCCTAATTTAGTCCATTGTCATGGAGACCCAGAAAATACAAAGAAATTTCTGGGACTCCAAAAAACGCACACCACTGTAATAAAATAGCAGTGACAGAATAGGTGTGAAGAAAACTCAGCAGTGTTTTTTAAAATCACTTTTCAGCTAATTTTATGGGGAGAAAAGCTAGTCAAAACCCCCAATAAACTCTGCAATTTAATAATAGTAATAACAAAGTTACTTAGGGAATCAAATAGAAATTGGAATATATGGTTTGCTATCAATAGTCACTGCAGTAAATGCTGCCATATTAACCTTTTAATTTAGCATTGTAATCATAAATCCAATTAAGATTTAAAAAAAAAATAAACAGCTTATTTTGAAGGTATTACAACATAAGAAAACACTTTTCAAACAGGGGAGACTCCTAACTGTTTTCTTCCTAACTATCCAGAGTCTATTCTCAGACTCTTCATTGAAATCTTTACCCTTTTCCTAGCCCCATAGGCACACCAACAGTTAAAGTCAGCACTGTTCATTAACAAGTAGGCCCAGTCCCTTCACTAGTAAACAAATTTATTCTAGACTGTCTGTTGTCTATGTCTGTCAGTGGATACAATGCAGACCAGTTTCTATCCTTCAGTCTTCTTCCAGTGGTATTTTAAGTCTTCCTGGAGAATCTTGCTACTTGTGTGTACTATAGCAAGGAGGAAGGTTACACTGAGGCAATTCACCCATATTATTATCTTGATCTTAATGAGTTTTATGTTTAGTGCTTTTGATACCCCATTTCTTCTCTCTTGGTGTAGCATCTCATTCTCACGGTAGAGCTTCTGTCCAGCTCCGGGCTATAGCTGGAAGGTGAGGCCGTAAGATGCGAAAGGTAAGTCAGTGCAGCCAGAGGTGAGCCAACAAAGGTGTTTGTTTCTTATAACAGGCTTTCCTGGAAGGTGCATTTCCCAGTTCTAGTATTTGACGCTTTGACCCTAAAATGCTGAGCACCTACTACCTGCTTGACGTGTGGATGCCTTGCTTGTCCTTTAGGTAAGAGGTTTGTCTCATATAACTTTTCCTTCGAACAGTTGGCCTTTGGGCTTTAAAATAGTTTTGTTTCAGCAAAATTCTCGAAAATGCTATTGAATGGATTTATATAGATTGCTTAATAATTAGTAACAAACCATACATTTGTCTCTATCTTATTCTCATTTTGTCTGTAAAGATTGTCCTTGAGAGCTAACTTTCGTGTGGAGCTTCTTGGTTATTCAGAGAGAGTTGCTGAACTGTTTCTACAAATATTTATGATTAAGTAGTTTATTGGCATACTTGGCATTCAAAATTAAAGACATTTAAATGGCAACAGACATCATAAAGGAGGATTTTGTTCCCCAATTGGGTAAGATGTATAATTTTAGAATCAGATTTGTAATGCTGAGTAGTTCTGCTTTCCAAACACACCTCTCTAAATGCTCCTTAACGTTCACATAACTCTCCCCCACCCTTAAACACTTGTCACAGAATCACAGCATGTTTTTGTCCATAAAATCATTAGAATTTTTGAAGGAAGCAAAGCCAAAAGAGATCCCAAAGTATGAAAGTGTAACTTCAGATATATGCATATGCATAGCTGCATAGTTTGAGAAATGTATTGCTGATTTGCAAGTATATTTGAAGTGTACTTTCCAGTATAAATGGTTAGCTATAATCATTATCTAAAGGCAGACACTACTGAAAGCAATGGGTGTCTTGCCTCAATATATTTGGCAGAACATGATGCTACGTGGTAAGGATATGACAAAAATCGAAACCTCTTGCATTCCCATCTCATACTTTAATGTACAGGCGCTCAGCAGCATGACCTCCATTTTCTTTAATAATAGCTGAAGAAGCTGAGCGCTAGATCATTGTCCCCTTGGTATGATCATCTCCCTAGGTTCTGGGCTTCTATAAATATTTCACCACAAAAAAATAAAAAAGCAAATTAAAATAATAAATTAGTAAGAAAGTCCAATTAAGCACTGAAACATTAGGAAGTCTTAAAGCAGCTGTTCAGTTCCACTTCAGTATATAGGCACTATGAGACAATCTTTAATTTGATACTCCGATGATGTTTTTTTCAAATAATTTTGGCTTTACACAGCCCACTGGATGTATTGTTCTTGATATTCATGCTGTTCACCACTTTGTTTTTTTCTTCTTTGGTTGATGGGCCTTTTTGATTGACCCCATCATAACATTAGCCTTTCCTTATTGCGCACTATTTAAAACACAATAGAATCAATATTTGCCTTGCAGAAATTTTTCAAATATCTGAGTGATTCACAAGTACTTATTAATTTACTTTCAAAACAGTCATATAAAATTAGGGAGAATTATTCCCACTTTACAGGTAAAGAATTGAAATACCCAGACGTGAAGGTCAAAATTAAGTGCTCAGTTTTGATGCATCTATATGCTTTAAACTTTTTAAAGTCCAGCTCCTACCAGTTTCCTACCAATTAAACTGTAAATGACAAATCATTCTGCATGCCAACTCTCAAAATGTTAGGGCACGCACTGAGAAAATGACCACTTGTGAAAACTTTGTGGCCATGGTTTTCATCACACAGAAATGAAGGAAGGAAGGGATTTAATTATCCCATGAAGTCCAAGAGCCATCCTTTCTTTTTCTATAATCTTTAACGTAATCCTTACTTGCCTTTCAACTTCTGTAACCTTAGCTATACGTTAGAGGTCTTCATCAAGTGAGTCCATGTAAGTTAGTTCCTTGAGCAAATTCCTTCTATGCGCTCAGTGAAGCCAAGGGAGTTGTGGAAAACACAACATTCGATCAAATAATTGTGATTGTCAAATCAGTTCGAAATGCTCCAAATTTTTGTTTGATGTTTTCCTTTAAAAAGCTAGTCAAGGTAGATATGGGAAATTTCCAGAACGGAAAATATTGGAGCAAATGAAAGAAAATGGTAACATAACTGAAAATGGTTTGTATCAGTGGGGAAACAAGAAGCGTACTTACTTGTTCGTGCCCAGGCACCATCCATTGTTCTGTAAACACTTGTTCACTCTAATAGAAGCATTGGGCAATGTCAGTAGTAAGGGGTGTTACCAATCCCACCTCTAATTAATAGAACTAAAAGGCATTATTTCTGCGGTAATGGAAACGATTGTGATTCCTCAAAGTGGAACTGAAGCAAATCAATCTGAGTCCATTGGACCCAATCCAATTAAAAAGGAGCTAATCTCTTTTCAGAGAGAAAAACATGGCTTACAAGGAAGACATGATGATGACTAAAAGAAAGTGAAGAATTCTGATTAATTCAATTTTCATTTTGCCCAGGTGTTGTGATAATTTTTCCTGTTTTTTATTTAATATTTTATTTTTACATACAATCAAAATAGAGGCAGCTTTTTTATCTGTAGCATCACTTTTATTTGCAGTGTAAATCTGAAGAAAAACTCTAGGGAATAAACATTTATTTTTCACCTCGTAATCCAATAGTTCAAACTGCTTCTCACATTCTGACTATTCATTAGCTAGGCTAGAGGTGTCCTAAATAGTAATAATTGGAATATATGAACTTTTTAATTCAGCAAAAAATAGATATGTACCACTGCCTGATTCCTCATCATTTGATGTATTGTGATTCAAAACCAACTTTGTTTTGAAAACTTCGGACACTGATAATTTAGAGATAACTGAAGATAACTGCAAAAGATAGCTGCAAAGCAACCATTAGACACTACCAGCCATAGCTAGGTACATATCCCGTTATTACTGAATCCATTCTGAGGTCTTATGCAACAAATGATTAGAAGTGATGCTGTGGCTACAACTCCGAGCAGCTGTAGCAGGATAATTTTATATCATCCGATCTTCCCTTATTTGGGGAATCACTGTTGCAAGTGATTTTTAGTAGTTCTGCTACACAGCTTTGGGTTCAAGAAATGTCAGAAAAATTATTCGAAGTAAAATGCTGAATTGCTTGAGTATGCAGATATCCAGAGGGCAAACCTTTGCTCTTGGCACTGACAGTTCTGGTGCAGAATGGAGAGCGGCTGTTAAAAACCAATGTTCTCAGCACAAAACTTAAAAATGTACTAAGTGTCACTGTGTTTGAGGTGGATTGTGTATGAGAAAGCCAGCAGTATAGATTCACTTAACACTTCTATCTGATCTGGTCCGCTGACCACCATTTCAGGCAGCAGAGAGGAATAAACCCCTAAAGGACAGGCCATGTCCTCCCAAAGAGAATAGGCAAAAGGCATCAGTGCTTCTCTCTCTGTAGATTATAGAGGAAGAGTAGGGTAACTTTAGACAATTAAAGTCAGGTGGGATGAATTCTCTTCCCCCGACAGTAGATTATCAACTGTAGTTGCACATATCTTGAGTGCATCTGGATACTTCTACCAGCTGTACTTCACTTGCCTTTTGTATAGGATGAGGGAATAATAGTACTTCATCCCAAGAATGTACAGTAAGGCTTAATTGTGTGCTGTACAAATATCACGATTCACCTGGCATATCCAAGATGAATGAACGGAAAGAGACAGACAGACAGATATATAGATGAGATTAATGTTTGTTAAATGCTTTTCACTCTTTTGATGTATAAGGCTATATATCTTCAATGTATTACCATTTTAGTCTTTTACTTGAACTGGTTTATTCATCCACAGTTTAGAGGATTTTAAGGATAGCCCAGCTTCCTCTCAAATAAATCTCCTCTGTTTTGCAGCTAAAAAAGGAACTGAACTAGATCTATGACTGTTAATACCTTTTTTCTTTTAAGGGGAAATTGATAGACACCTCCCCATGAGACTTCCTATAGATGTGGTTACTGCCCTAATGATTATTCCATATCAAGCCCACTCTGCTAAAGAGGTACTAAATTAAAAGGCTGCTGTTTGAAGCAAAAGCTACAAACTGAATTTCAAACCTCTAATAAGATACTGAAAATTACCTCAAGCTTTCAAATGTCACATACTGTAAAAATACAAATTAGAGTGTAAAATTCAGCCTATCCGTAATTAACACTATGATGTGTTCAAATAATCAAACATTATCCTCAGAGGAGTCTATTGAAGGAGATTATTATGAGCAGTAGTTCACTAATCATTATATGACAACTATTTTTATGTCATTGATCTAGACTGCCTTGTCTATTTTGTCAGTGTCACTCGTCATCTTTTAAAAAAGGTGATATTTTCCCCCACACAGAGACAGCTCGTCCTACAGCTCCAATTGATGTCAACCTTTGCTCACAGTTATCATCTGCACACAGCCAGGCTTCATTTTAAATCACAGAAGCAGGGATAAATAAAACTGGATAGCTTTCAGTTTCAATCACATCCTGTTTTACCTCGCACCAGCCAAAAAGTTATCACGAAATAATGGATTTTTATCTGTGAAAGTAAAAAAGCAGGTTTAAGATTTTTTAAAATTTTAAAAAAATATTCTTCTCTTAGATCTCTTACATGTTGTGAGGAAGGGTTTCCTCTTTGCTGGGAGGATGGAAAAGTCTGAGGAATTTTATTCTTTTTAATAACAGAAAGTAATTATTATTTCAGGAAGAAAAAAATTCAGATGCCTTTTACAAAAAGGAGAAGGAGACAGTCATTATATTTTGTATTGTTAGAGAGTCAGTGCAGACTCCCAAATTTTGCAAAGCATAGTAATTGAATTTCACAGCTCCATTCCTCATCTGCACCCTTGCAAAATTCTCTCCAATCCATAAAGCATGACACAGATGTAAACTCATAGGAGCTGAAGGGATGAGCCTCCCCGAATATTCCTCTTTGGTATCAAGTATCTATGTAAAAATGTGAAGCTTCTGCAATTTAACCTTTTTTTTTTTTTTTTTAATGTATTTCTCCATTGCATATCTCCAAGCATAGCACTATGAAAGAGAATATGAATTCCTGCCTACCCCCTATGCATGGTTTAGTCTAATCCTTGAAAATAAAAATAAAAAGCCATGAATAAGAACTGGGGCTAGCCAAGTGTGTAATATGCTGCACTAACAACACTCACCAGAGGGTAAATCACCTATGACTTAGCTTCCAGAACACACAGACTATTAAGGAAAAAAATTTACACCATGTGATATCCATATGCAATATAATGCAAAGACAGTCAACTCTAACCTAGGCTGGAACTCAAACAGAATCGCCCCAGAATTATTTATAAGGTTAGGCAGAGTTTCACTTGATGCCTTAAAAGCGTTTCCATTGATTTTACTAGGGTCAAAGGAGAACATGCAAAAACACCATTAGAGAGGCTGTCCTTTTAACAATGTAAGTTTAGTTGCTGTTCTCTGAAAAATTTAATCAGTTGTATTCAGACAGGAAAAATACATTTTAAGGTTCATCTCTTTTCAAACAGAATAGTATTCATTTATGGCAAGAGTATGTAGGAGTTCTGAATTTTGTTCCTGTCTCTACCTTAAATCCCTGTGTAATCTTTGCAGCGTCATTCAACCTCTCTGCACCTCAGTTTCCCATCTATTAAGTAGGTGTAAAAAAAAAATTCTTTTTTTTATTGTTCTCTTTTCCTCAGTCTTTCAGCACAGAGGTTGTCTCTTCTAAACAGTGCTGAAACTGTAGTCTTGCCCAGTGGGTTCTTGATCATACTTTTTAAAATAAAATGCAAAGACTTTGAACCAGAAGACTGGCAACAGAGAAAGAAAACAATGCAAATCAGTAAATAAATCCAGGAGCTGATACTATGATGACCTCGCTAAGTATGAAGCATTTGAGATAGAACAGTATTAACTTCAAAACGGTCGTACAAGAAACTAAAGACGACCGTACATAGCCTGTCCTGTAAATATTTATGTATATTTAATGTAAGTTTATTGCTACAAGTTGGAACTGTTGCAAAAGCTAAGCATTTGCAGGATTAGGATCTACAGTATTGAGTACTAAAACTGTTAAGATCCACAGAGATATTACAGACGTATGTGTCATGTTATATAAATTTAATTCCTTAAGCAGGAGACCCTATTTTGCTCCTCTTTTTGCATCCATTCTTCCTCTGAGTAGTCTAGATCTTTCTTAAGCAGCAAATGAATTACAAAGGCAGGAGAACAACATCAAGCCCCTGAAGTAAAAAAAAAATAACCTCCCCCTAACAATTAATATCTTATTGGCTTGTAGAAAGAATAATATCTTCTTGGTGTCAGAAGCAACTTATACAATGGTGAGGAAAAGGATTTTGGCAATGAAGAGCTCAAGCAGACAGAAAGCTGGCTCTGACAGTCATTCCTCCTATGCCTTTCCCGTTCATGTGGACACTGTGTGACTGGCTGGCTGGTGTTCTCCGCACAGGGGACTGCGCTTCCATAGCTGCACTGCAGAGGTACGCTAGAGAAAGAAAGTGTGGGAGCTTGGCAAGCGGCAGCTGAGAAGGCTGATCTAAACCTTCTGGGCAACAGAGAGGAAGAATCTGGATAAGTAGAGAAGCTATTGGAAGTGGCACTTTTTGAAGTGCAATTAAAAAAGAGGTTGCTTTTTTTGAGGAACGTTTTCTAGCGGGGGCCTTTTGAGGCATGATACAGCTTCTGGAAGCTAGTGGAAAGAAACCCATTGTGAGAGATAAAAAAGATGACAACAGACAATATACTACAATTGTTTTGTTCAAAATGAAATTTAAATAACCTTTAATGAGTATTCCTGTTCACTGACTGTTTCATGGTAACATTTGGTGCAAGTACTGATAGAACGATGCTGTTAAACCTCAGAAGCTGACATTTGAAATCTGCTGGCAGACCTTCGTTCAGAAAAGAACAAAGCTTTGACTTTCCTGCCTGTTCTGAGCTATATACACGTTTTTTTCTGACATGCAGTCATAAGTACTGTTCAACAATAGCATTTTTTTGGTTGGCCAAAAATATTACCCTTTTTTATAGTCTATGGCAAGCCCATCATGTTCTATAGAACATAATTATCTCATTCTAACTTAATTTCCATCTTTGTTTCTAGATAATTTTAGAAACAAATAAATTGTTAATTCTCTTGAGTTTTAGCATTTCTTGTAAAATGACACCTTATATTTCTTATGACTCCTTTATTCTTGAAAGAATTCATACACTTCTCCATTATTTTAGATTTTTAACTTCCATATACATGTGGTTGATAGTACACTTAAATTAAAGGTTCATAGCCTGATCTGTCATTTGTGAATTTTTAAATGTGGGATATTATTTCAGCTGGTGAATGCAGAAGTTGCAAAATCCATTTTGACTCTCTCAGGATTCTTATTCTCACTTCTATCCTCTAATCAAGTCATTAGCTACATCTCTTTTAGTGTTGTTGAGAGAACTTACAGTCATGGAGCTATTCAGTGCCTGTACTGTATTTGTCTTCATTTTTTTATGGCAAGTATTGTCCAACCAATTTAAGCCATTCATTCAAATCTAGTTTTACTTTCCCTGAGCAAAAAGTGAATTGATATCTGTTAGTAATGATATTTTTCCATTGATGCACTATAGCATATCCAGCTATTCCACAGCAAGTTTGGGTGGTAAATCCGAAATACTATCTTCATATTTGTGTGTGATTCTTATCAGTTAGCACTCTGATTATTTTCAGATTGAAAACTGGTCAACCAGTGATCTACCATCCAGCCTAACATTCTTATTTTTTTCTGTGCTGAGCCCTTCCCTATGCAAAAAACTGTAGCTATCCACTGTCAGAAGAATAATACCTGCTATTTTTCCTGGTGTTTTTTCAGTGGCTTAACCATAACGCCATGCTGTAAATTCAGAAGGATTTTATGAAACAAATAATGTGATTGAGTGATTTAGTCAGTTTTACATGATGGTTTCATTGCAAAGTTCTGAGCACCTATCAGTCTTTAACATATTTTCTATAGTAAGTCTATACAATAAGGAAAAAGAAGTGTTAGTTTTCCAACAGGGAATATGCATAGAAGGTTTTACTGGAAATCAGACAAGGATTCTGGGCTCCTTTGAGTATTTTGGCTAGCTTTCCATTAAGTATAATGCGATAATAAACATCTAGCTCACGTGAAGTTGCCTGCATTTACATATGTACATTTAGATGCTTCAATCTGTTGGCTGAGTCTTATCTGGCACGTTTACATCACAGACAAAGTAACGATAGCTTTCATTTACTATACGTTAGTGAGAAGTGGCTTTTTAAAAAGCCACTTTCCCATTATTCTATATGAAGCCATATATAGTCACTGCTTTTTCACTTTTACTGGCATAGTATAGAGCAGCATGTAGGAGAAAAGCTGGGATTGTCTGTTGCAATAAGTGTTGCAAATGCTCTGACTTCCAATCCTGGCAGCAGGATCCTTTCTGCTCTCTACAGGCCACAGATGCTTTTTATTCACATCTTTCTAATCTCTTCATTCAACACACAGGATAAAAGAACTTCCTTTGAACAAAAAGAGTACCTGACAGCAAACACTGATATTATAAATTTTATTTATTCAGCTAGTAGGTTACTTGAAAGGTAGTTTTTGATTTGGTGCTTTTTTGTTTGTTTGTTTGTTTTTCCCATGACTTATCGATTTTAGCCAGAGTCAACTTTGTACTAAAACCTGGCCAACTCCGATCATAAAGTAGGTAGCAGTCTTCTTCAGGATACTCTTATCTTAGACAGAATCCTGACAAACGAAATTAGTAGCTGCTGCCATTTCCTGTGAGGGGATCGGATTGTGTGGGATTCCCTTCCTAAACCATCCATTACCATTTCTACTGCTTCCATCCTCCTGTGAAGAGGTAGGTCAACGCCCGGAGTCCCTCCCCTAGCTCTCTTAGTTTCAGCCTTTGCTTCTGTCTTTTACGTTCCTGGGGCAGCCTATCTGCAAGTTCTTGAGGCACAGAGATCACTTTTTGCTCTACTTCTGAGATGCCTTGAATTAGCAGAACTCTCTAATAATTACCTTTTCCTGTCAGGCCTGTGTATCTTCCTATTTATTTATTTATTTTTTTTTAAACAGTGAAAAAGTAAGCCCAGGAGGAAGGGCTACATTTAGAGCAAGGTGACCTCTTCACTTGGCATCATCTCTAAATAACTGTTTTGAAGCAGCTAACCGATTCTCAAGGTCTGCTTCACTTTCCTTTCATACTGGACAGCAAACCCTCTTCTGACATCCCGCTCTACTGGGAAAAAAATGTGTTTGTCCTGAGTTTGAAGCGGATTAAAATTAAAACTCACTGAAGTTTTAAGTCATTATTCAGTACGTTCTAAACATTAAATGAATCATAAAAGAGTTTCCAGATATATTTTTATGAACCAAAACTGATGGGCCGCAAGAAAGAGGAAAAAAGAGAGAAAGAGAGAGGCAAAAAACTTGCCTGCATTTGGAGACCAAGTTATTAATTTATTTGAAGCAAAACTTGAGAAAAGCTATTTTGGATGCCTCCAATGCTTCATAAAATCATAGTATTGTACCTTCTACTATAATTTTTATTTCATGGTTACAGCTTACTCCAATTTCTAATACGCATGCTGCTAAACCTCTTCATCATGTCTGTGCTGGTGCAGGTTCCAAAGCAATATAGCAAGGTCTGAGAGCTCAGAAGCTTCTCATATACCCTCTAAATCTGCAATATCCAAAAGCTAGTAATTTTCCTTGCTGTGCATACACTGAAAATCTTATTTTTCTTTATGTTCAAACAAGTTTTCTGCAGTGTGAAGGGGTCTTTTTGTAAAATGATAAAATTGGCCAGCTTTTCTACTGGTTTAAACTTAGCGCAGCTCATTTGAAGCTGAGGGGATGATACTGATTTATCCTAGTTGAGGGTGTGGCCTCATGTAATATAATATAATATACTTCAAAATACCTCTAAGTAGAGTGATCATGAAGTAAATGTAATTTATTTTAAAGCATAGTTTAATGTATGCATCAGTATTTAATAATAGGGGTGATTCTATTGCACGCACATTATTCTGATATAGCTTAATAATCTAGACTCCTGAGCCATTGAAAACTTTAGTTGGTTAGTATCTTTAAAGCATTTTTGAGATCCTTGTGTCACTGGTGTGCATAGGTACCACTAATTTTTTCTGCCTGGTTTCTTTGAATACTTTTTTCCTTTCAGCAATTTGAAAATTTCCTTTGATTTGATACAAACCATGCAGATAATGCTGAGGTGGTACGAAGAACTGGAATGGGACTCCAGATTGATGCGCATACAGAGAAGCCATTAGGTTCTAAATACCAGAATGAAATGCAACATTTTTTTAAAAAAATCATTAATTAAACTTTCACAAATTGTTGTTTCTCAGTCATTGCTTATCCTTGTCCCACCCTGAAATTTCAAGGAACACTGCAGCTTTGGAGAAAAACATTTGAAAACGTAAGCTTTGTTTTGCCTTATCAAGTACACATTTTTCCTCACATTAAGTAATTTATAAAAAAGACATTTTGTAACACCCAAAGAAAGGTAAAATGCTTGTATTTTGATCATTTTAGCTTATTAATGTCGCACTGGTCTCAGTGTTGTGTATGAGGATAAGATTTGTGAGGCAAAGTATATAAAACAGACAAAGGCTAGAAATTCTGGATTCATCTGTACGACTTTTTCAAAGTGCCACTGAGGTAGAGAGGCTGAAATGAAACTGCAGAGTGGAGCACAGAAAAGATATGCACACCAGTGAATATTTTATCTACATCACAGTTTTTCTGTGAAAATGATTTTTCACTGAGCTTATAGACATTGATAGTGTGAACAGAAATTCATGAACACATTATGCTTAAGAATTCAGGTTAGTTTAGTGAGTTTAATACAAAATCTCTATTTATAAGCTGAGTTAATCATTGGAACAGGAGACTTTGCAGACTGATTTAGACAAACGTCTGACAAGAAGATTTGGGTGCAGACAGTTCTGGACTGGGATACAGGAATGTATTAAACTGCCTCTTAAGGTCCTTTTCAGTCATTTTTCTGCTAGCATATTTCTTGGAATAATGGCAGATTGCAGTGACAAACTCAAATTTCTGTCCTGAGGTGCAAGTGAGAGCAGGGCTGAGAGGAACTGATTATATCAAGTTCTGGATTTCCAGTTCCTATATTCCAGCATTTTAAAGACTGCTTAAGGTTGCCAAAGGTATTCAGAATTTTAGATTTTACCCTTTCATGGAATTATAATAAAACTGAAATCTTAATAAATGGTCATCAAAAGTTTCTAATTTCTTAATGAATTACATATTAAAAAACTGAAAGAAAATTGCAAGTATGAAAATTAGTAATCATACTAAAAAAAGACATCCACGAAAATAGTGGACTCTTCTCTGACATGTCTATTTTACTGAAGATTTATATTGTCCCACTGGGAGCAGATTTACTTTTATTTCTCTCTTCAGTGACAGGGCAATGTTTTCCAGACACTTCCTACTCTAATTCTAAGTAATAGAGGAATTAAAAAGTCACCAATGCAAATTCTTTGAAAGTCAGCACATCCTACTTTGTTGATAGTTGTTGTTACTTTATACAACATTCACCTGTGAAGACTGCTGGAGGAAAGAGCTAAACATTTCAACAACTAGAAAGTCTTTTTTGATTTTGATGAATAAACTTGGTAGTTATGTATTTTGTTTGCTTTATATCAGATTATTGGGTGATAGAATTTGGTCTATTTCTCATTAGCAGGCAGAAAAATGTACCTGTGTGTATAAACAATCACTGATGTCTATGAATTCTGCTGAGGATATAAACAAATATATTTCCAACTGATAAATGCTAAGCAATTTTTCTGAGCCACTGCATTAGTTTCTCTGAACTAGTGGCCTACAGATAAAGCGGAAAGACTATCCTTTCCCTGTCATGTCAACGCTTTACATTTGAACAACTTACAACCACAGATTCAATACCTCACTGATCTTCGTTTTTATTTTCTCCCAGCTTGGGGGTCATTTAACGTCTGTGTTAAAATGGGTTTTGTGAAAAACAAAAATTGTCGAGGTAAAGACTATGACCTCCTCTATTCTCTCTTGAGAGTCCTGCGTCGCAGCACTGTGCTTCATTGGTTACCTTACTGCACTTCACTGCAAAAGCTAATTACAGTTAAAATTAAACTCTATAGAGTGTGTCCTGCTGCCTTTTAGCTGCTAGACACAAAGAAGAGGCTGATTCCTGTGTATTCATCTCTTGTTTAGAAGATTCATGTTTATCTAATGTGAAGTCAATATTATTGTCCTGAAAAGAGTTAGAGTATTGCTAACAATCCATCAGGGAGTGCTTCTTTATAGCACTGACGCTACGCTCTAGTGGCTCTGAAAGCATTTAACAGCACTAAGATTCTGATCTACCTTGGTGCATTCACGTTCAAACCATCATTTTTTCTCTTCTTAAATACTTAACAGTAAAATAGTTCATCGTGTTTAATAGTCAGACATTTTATAAGTGTAGGGAGAGAAAAGAATGAAGTGCCAGCAGATGTAATGGAAAAATACAAAAGAGCATGCACCAAACTCCCTAAGTCTCCCTCTGTGCACTACAAATATATAATTTATTCTAAATGTTTATAAAATATAATGTAGGACTGAGGAGGTCTGGGTGGGTCCATATCACCTTGCTTTAGGAGTATAAATTTATCTAGGGCTGAGCTGCTAGCCCTAGGCTGTCTCTGTAGTGGTTGGAGAGCTTTAGACCTCCAGAAAGCGATTCATCTGACTTATTTTAGGGTGAGATGAAAGCTGCTTTAAATTGCTTATTTTTCTGCCTTGGCTATAAGGGAAATATAGGATGAGTAGTTCTGATTCCAGAATTTAACTTCCGAATATCCAAGTTAGTGTGGGTGAATCCAACTCTAAAAGTCTATTGCTTGCTTTGGTCTTGTAACCTTGGATAAATCACCTAATATTTTATCTACTACTGTAGTGTATGATTTGGTATATATATTCATTTTATTTTTATTATTTTGTCAAAGATATTGATAATTTCCCTCTAATGCATATGTGAAATGTTACATGTGTATATCTATGTATATATATTCCCATACCTGCCAGCACCCTCCCACCCCAGTAAAAAAGGGAGAGAAGCATTAAGACATTGCGTAGTGGAAGAAAATAAGATTAGTATTAATATTGGTATGTCTATATACAGAAGAACTATAGAAATATTTTCTGTGTTTTGGTGTATATTTGCAAGTAAAGTAGGGCTAAAAATGCAAAGGTTGTATTAAAGGATAAGTCTGTACAGCAGAGTTTGGCAGGGTGCTAGAGATGTGCATGCTAGGTCCAGGAGCAGGTACATCTCAGAGTATAATTTGGTGCCACTACAGCCTGTTGGTGGGGCCATGCCTGGTTTGAAGAGCAGCTCGTTCACCTTTCGTTAAGGGGATCCCTGCTGCATGCTCTGCTGTGTTAAATGGTTGTGCCTTCCAATTCTTTGCCTACTGCCTTGGACTAAGTTTTACCCTGCTATAAAACTCTTCATTCTCTTACATCACTGAAAACCTCCATAAGATTCACAGCACTTCTATGAAGCAAGAAAGCAGTATGATTTAATATGTCTATTGTTGGAAGCAAGTTTTTTTAGAAACTATGACCTGTTCCTTTGAAAAGTTTTATCATGGAAAATTTAATATAGAGATTTATTCTCATTTAAAGCTAGTGAAAGAAATCTAACCTCTCCTTCTCACAACTTCAATTGCTTGATTTGATCACAAGGCATTTGAAGAAACTTTTGAAGTACACAGATATTCTTGTACTGGTGACCAGCACAATTCTGCATCTGTCTACAAGTTCAGTTTTTCCACATGTTTGCACTTGTAAACGGAGTCTAAACTAAAATGTACTGCAAGGAAAAAATGCATTTTTAATTAATTCAGTACGAATTTCTAATAAATTCTGCACTTGTCATACCATTTTGTTGTTTGTAACTTTTTATAATAAATCTACTTTTTGTCCTTTCTCCAAAGAAGTGAGGGGAATTGAAATGCTATGTGTTTCTATTTTAAATAGAGGTGTTTTTTATTTATATCGCATACTGAAATTTGCATCCTAACCACTGTGCTGTTTCACTTCCAGTATGAGAAACCTAATAAGTAATGAGGAAAAAAACCCATAGGCATTGACTGTGATCTCATTTCTCCCACTGGATCTCCTTCAAGACCAGTAGATCTTGCTTTACTGGAACTGGTTTGTGTGAGATCAGAATTAGACTTTATTGGTTTGTTTTAGACTATGGCATTTTTAAAAAGATTTTAATTTTACACTGTTTATTTTTCACTATCTTCCCATTTGTTTGTTCATCTTTCAGTCTACTGTCTAAAAGATTTGACTAGAGTGGGAAGAGAAAAAGTTACAATCAGCACATAAGCTGCTCATCTTCTGCTGGGGAACAGAAAACAAATCTATATTTGGTAGCAAAAGAAGGACTGTTACAAATAGAGAGATATTTTGTCATTTTTCTTTTAGCAATACATTAATTTTTCTTTTAGCAGATAATACAGTCACTTTTATTCTTTGATTTTAACAATGTCACATTCACAAGACAAGGTCATTTAACCTGTGTATAGCAGGCAAACACATAAAGCTGCAAGATAGCATGTAATGCAAACTATTTTCAAATTGAGTTCGGGAATTAGAGTGACAGAATGAATGAACTCCAGATTTGAAGAGCAAACATTTAATGTGGCATGTTCAGCATTGGCTAACTTGATTAGATTAAATGCCATATTTTCATGCAAGGTGTAAATATTGAACTATAGCTGTATGCTGTTGATCAAAGCTGTTTGCTTGGCTGAGATGATTAAATAAGGGTTAACCTCTGTTAAATCTTCTATAACCAAATTTATCTCTCAGCTTCACCTACCGTAGAATTAATAACTAAAGCTGGCAATTGTGAGCCAGAACATTTAGGTACAATATCTCTTGAGCGGAGTGTTTGGTATTTGCTCAGAGCAAGAATTGTAATTGATTGACAGTCATAGCAAATGAACTAGTTCACATTTGTGCATCCGGACAGAGAGAGCGGCAAGGACAGTCTGACCACCTCATTCGTGGTATGCCAAAATCTGATATGCTGATTACTAGTTGTGTGGCATCTTCTGCTACAATTCATTATGTAAAAACGTACGGAACACTTGCAGATGCAGTGGCCTATTAAATCAAGTAGTACCTAAAGAAGGAATCTCCCACCTTTTCCAGAGCATAAGATCTACCGAGGATTAAGGTGTGACAAGGAAAGGAGAGACGGTATAACTCTGTATACCCACACTAAAGTATGCATTGGAGAAAACACAATGCCAGCCAGTGCTAATAGAAAGGGATTTTTTTTCTGTGATCATGGAGGAAGTTTCCATTGACAAATGTAACTACGGTAATTTACCCTGTATGTCACATCACATGATGGGTTTACTTCTTGCAGCTTCAGAGACTATTTGAGTTTATCTGAAAAAGTTGATTACATCTTACTAAGGTAGTTCTTTTTGGAGATGTTTCTTATCCTTGAGGTGCCTAATCAAGACAGTTTAGCCTGTCTCATTTAGCAGGCAATAAGTAGCGTAAAATTATTAGCCAGAGAGTGAGAAAGCTGAAAGCTGATGTCCAACGTCCCAGCCTGCCTTTTTGCTCTGTGCCCAGCTATGTTCCTTGTAGGCCAGTATTGTCATCTTAGTGGCACTATTTGTCTTCAAAATAGAAGGTCAGACTTCTTGAATATGTATTTACTTAGCAGTGGACTTTAAACATGCCTATCTTTATTTCCGAGTTTGGAAATCTAATCCTACTGAACCATTCTTGACAGAATTTATCATAACACACATAATTACATTACAATGATGGGTGATCTGCATCAGAGAAGATGATAATCAAGTACATGCTAGTGCTGCCTGGGTTAGCCAAAGATGAAGCATACTGTATGACAAGCTCAGCCCAAGATTATAGGACAAAAGAGAGAAGGTCTATCATGTAGGATAAATCTAAGCCAGCATATCCAGAATTTTGCAAAGTTGGTTTCAGAATTTGACTTTCACTGCTTGCACTTGTGTCTTGACTATAAGACTTAAATTTGCTAAAATGTCATATGCAGTCACACATATTTTTCTTTGCTGAGGTGGGGATAAACAAGAAAATCCTAGATGGAACCCTCTATCCAAAAATCTTCTAAGATCTCCTAGGGGTATTAAGAACTGAATTGCTGTGCTAGCTAGCACAATTTTGATAGCTTCTTTTTCCTCCCTTTCCTGTGAAAGTGTTTTTCCTTTCCTATCTGCAAGATATTTTTGTGAAATAATACAGCATAAAGATTCTCTTTAAATCTTAAAATGCAATGAAGAAGAAAATCATGCCTAATAAGTAAGGAAGACTTACCTAAAATCTAAAGAAGAATATAGCAAAAAAGCATACACATTTTTGCTCAAGTAGTGAAAGGAAAAGTGAACTTAGACCTTGTAATAGAAAGTATAGTTCCGATAATGAAGATTTTACTAGGTTTAATAAAGCAAATGAATTAGCTGTGTGCAGTGCTTCGCACTAGTAATGTACAAAAGTCCACTCTTATACACAGTGGTGACTCTAGCATTTTTAGCTTGTAGAAATCCTTCCAGCTGCATTTACTGCACATCCACAGTACAGTTCCTGTTCCGGCACGTACCTCTTGTTTCAGTTTGCATATCCTGCCCTGGTGTGTTGAGGTGCTAGTGTTGATGCCAGCATGCGTACTGTCATGCTTAACGCAGGAGGGAAATAATGCTCAGAAAGTTCTGGTGGGGATGGGCCCCGCTGTCCCCAGTGTAACAGCTGCCCTTAATTACATAATCTGTGTGGAAAACACAATCCTAGTTTGTAAATGTGAACTGCTCAGTCAAAACATTTAATGTCATATCTTGAGACTGTAAGGGCCATTAGAAGCCCAAGTCTCTTCAAAAGGAACACAATTGCTCCCACTTCCAAGAGGATTCTTGGACAATCCAATCCTGCATAAGGACATGAGGAGAAAGCCTGTGGAAAAACCTTCTTCCCATCCATTATGAACTTCTTAAGTCTTAAAAAGTTGTTCAAGCTAAAAAAGTGACAGAATATTAAATCTATACTTGAAAAACTCTTCTAAGGTGGAAAAATTCCAGGATATTAGACTTTTTCTGGAAATGTTAGATATTCTGGCTTTATCTCATCTAGGAAGGGTATTAGAGAAAACATTATGCCAGAGAAAAACATTTCCCACTGGAAGAAAACTCATATCTCAGAAAGCATTCATGGGACAAACAGTGTAACTATGAGACTTGCGAGTTCTGTTGTCATAACAAGTTGCTGCTCATATCCTGCTGCTGACTTTGATGAGGTTGAAGGTGCCATTGAACTATGAGATCATCTCTACTACTTTTTTTCCCTCTTTTTTTTTAATGTGGACACAACAGACATTATTTCCACTCAGACACCTCATGACATCTGGAAATGTTTCACACATGCCATACCTTCCTTGACCTTGTGCAAGATCTTTACCTGGAGTCGTGTTTCCCTGATTGCCTCTTCCCAGCTGTCCTGCTTTTTCTGACACGTCTTCTCCATCCTCTGCAGTTGTAATGTGCATCTGTGCCCTTGGTGATCTGAATTTACCCATAGGTGCTTGGACTCATTTTGCAAGAAAATTAAAGTGGTTATGTTCTTTCTCAGCTTGGAAAAGAAGGAGTGCTTCAGGGTATGGAGAAGGGTTAATGGAGTAACCCTGTTCTGATTATGCTGCTCGTGGGCTAAAATCTTAGAACAGATCCTAGGGCCCTGGTGAGGTAAGAATGGCACAGGAGAGTGGGATTAGAAAAGGGGAAAGAAAAGCTGCCAATTCTACCCACAGATTTCCCAAATTCCACTAACCACTGTCTAAAAACGTAAATTGTATCGTGACAATTGGTATCATATTGTGTGCAAGAGGCAGTTGGTAGTGGAAGGTGAGCAACTCAAGTCTGTTAGCCCAGAGATGGCTTTGGCCCCTGGCGTCAAAAAGCAGTAATGAATTTAAAGAGAAGGATACCACACGTATCCTGCTTGTGTGAGTATCCTGTTTGTGACTAGCCTGATAACTTTGAGGCATTTCTCACTTGCAATGATGTTATCCTGATATGGCCATTTCAGATCAGCAAAAATGTCATGGGTCACCCAGCCCAAGGGAGTGCAGTCAAATATACTTTGGTGCTGTCACTGGAAATGTTGTTTGTGGACTGGGTCAGTGACTTGTGCTAAGTCAGTGGAAAAGGCTGTTCTGCTAGGAAATGTTAGAGATAAGTTGCTTTGCTATATGAGTTTGAGTTCAGGTTATATACCTTACACTTTATAAGTAGAAAATAATGATTATTTTTTAGGTAGGAGAAAATACTCCATGTCTTGCTTCATTTTACCATGTGAAATCTTGTTTGGAATATTGTCTGTGCACGTGTTTGCTTTCTCAAAATTACTTTTGTGTTGTTCAGCCATGATAAACCTGGAAGGGAGAGAGGGAGAGATGAGGCACACAGGTTTAATGGCACCACAGGAACTCAGCAGCTCGTTAAAGGCAATGATGTGTAGCATAGGCAAGGTAAGCCAGCCAGGCACGGCACGAAGCATGCATCGTAAAACCAGGCCTTGTGATTGGGAAGATCTGGCACCCGAGACATGGCATTATTCCCAGAAAGACAAACAATAACAACACGAAAAGCCCTACAACAAAAGCTTTATTTTCTGCAGTCCGGGCAGCCTGCTTAGGTTTTGACAAATGAACAAAACTGCATTGGCCTGAGCCTGAGTGTGAAAGAGGACAATGATATTTCAAGGATATCTGTAGTTGTGATCGTGGAGCTGCAGAATTGAAAGCGGGCAAGAAGGTGCTGGAAAAAAAGCCAGTGAACTGGTTTTAAGGAATTGCATTCAGAAAGAGAGCAACACACACAACACGCAGTCTTGGTGAAGTCTGCTGCCGTTACATGCAGAATGCTTTGACAGGCTACCCGCTTCGTGCTACGAATTGGCTGGCTGGCAGTTAAGCGCTGTAGTGTAGTAGTATTGGTACTGTACAGTACTAGTACCGTAGTTTTGTAGTTCTGGTAATACTTTTGAATCACCCTAAACCAAATCACTGGCTGTGACCAAAAGATCACTACTGGGGAACCAAGATTTGTGTTAATTAAAAAACAAGGGCCTTTTTGGACAACAGAGTAGTCAATATAGCTAAAATTATTTAGGTTTTAGAAAGTTTTCATAAGATTTTTTTTGTTCTAAAAGAACAAATTACAGAATGACACAGTATTTACATATTCACAAGGAGGAAATTTCACAGAAATAGGAAGAGGAAATATCTGTTCTTACAATTCTTTAAAAAAAGGAGGATAGTGATTATGTTTATAAAAGAGCTGTTTTCAGTGCACACAAATTCAAAAGGACGGGAGGGAAGACTTAGCAGAGAGCCTGTGTTATTTTAATGAAATGCAAATGACTATTTTTAACATATGCACCTAATAATTCAGAGGGTGTTGTCTTTGATGAGACCTTCAGGGCAATTTCACAGGAAAGGTGGAATATTTCTGTCACAGAAGGGGACATCATCTGCACTTTATTCACGGAAAAATATAGAGATGAAAAACTATCCTGCAATCAAAGAAAGGAAGATAAAAGATTTAGATAATGGAACTAAAGCCTGTGGGTTGCCAGAGAAACTAGTTTCTTTATGAAAAGGATTGCAGTTAATTCCTCCAGGCACAGTTCATATTCCTGACAAGGCAGCCAAACATAATGGGTGCATAAATGTAAATGAAAGTGCAAATGGATGTGGTACTCACACACACACACACACACACACACACACACGTGATAAATAATGAGTATACAAATACATATGGTAACGATGTGATAATTTTTATCAGATCATTGTTAAAAACTGAGCATGGTTCAAACCTATCGTAAAGAATTAACATTATAGGTCTAAGAGTTCTCTTTGGAAAGCAGGATATATTCTGTATTCACTGCCTAAATTCAAAATAAATATTACGACGTTGTGTACATACAAAAATTTAACCAAAATAATAGCAACTGTGAAAATATAAGTTTCCTGAAGTTACAGGATCGCTTCCCGTGACCTTCACCTTCCAGAAGCCTAGAACCTCTAGATCATGCAAAGGAAGTTCACCAATATTGAATCCTCTGAGGACCCTAATATTTAATGGTGTTAACACGGTTAGTGGAGTCAAACTGGCTGTGTACAGCTTACACAGGAGGACCTTAACTCCAGACCTAACTTCTAATCTGGTTGCAGCTTTTAGGTACCCAAGGGTTTGCCACTGCGGTGCTCCATTTGGACTCATGCAAAGGAATAGTCTCCCTCTCCTTTAGATACATTTGAATCACTTTAAAAGTTGAAATTAAAAATGCTTTTATTCTAGCAAAGCAAAGGGTTATCTTTTTTGTTTCCTGACTGGGTACAACTTTAAAGCGTATACCTGAAGACTCCCATTCAATACTTGTTGAAGAAACGCATCTCTGAGGTATGGTTCAGTTCTGGAAACCATGGAGCCGACGGAATGGCTGGTGCGTCCACTATAAAGGTGAAATATTCATGAATATGTCTCTCCCTCACAGACAGAGCTACCAGAACCTTACTGCATCTTTCCCCTCACATCAGCACCTTCCCTCTTCATATTTTTAATTTAAAGATACTTAAGCTGCTGTGGTGTTGATTAGACCTGCATGTCTGTGAGACTGCAAAAGAAATATCTGGGGAGATTGCATTGCTCTTTTGATATGTGAAAAGTTTCTGATGCGTTGATTATTCCTTCTAAGTCTCCCTTTCTGATCATGAAAGTAAACTGAATTACAGTGTAACCTAACTCCTCTCTGTTCCGAGAGGAACTTGATCTGCATTACCAGTTTATTATGGCTTTATTCTATGTTAGAATTATAATAAATAGTGACTCTACAACATTTCTCAACCACTTATTTCTGACAGTGTGTAGAGAGCAGACATGGTATATTAAAAAAGAGGTGACAAATTTGTCATTTTAAATGCTTTTTCCAAATCAGATCACCTTATTACCTAAAAGGGCAGCCTTTTGTCAGCTGGGTGTATTCTGACTGTCACAGACCGGCTGAAGAGAGAAGCAAATCTCTCACTTCTAATTGAGAAAAAAAAAAAAAGAGAGAGATTGCTAACAGATAGTATCATATTTTAATCTTAAAGCAGTACTTTTTGAATAGGTTCCGTATTGCTACTTCCTTCATGCACTTACCTTCCCAGGAAGGAAAATTAAAATGATAAAAAATCAATATACCATCCACTTGAAGGGTTAAATTTGAGTAACTGATGATTTTTCAGGTACAACTGTAAAAAGTTCATTATAATAGTATAAATGTAAATGGGTGTTATTAATAAGCAGAGTAATTTCAGGTTTTTTTTCACCTTATACAAAACTAAAACTTTATCAGTGATTTGAGAGCACACATGAATACAGTTTATATAAACAATTATACAACAAATGAAATACATGTGAAATATCTGTGAATATCTGTGAAATGTGAAAAACATCTGTGAAAATATCTGTGAAATGCATAACAAAATCAAAACAATTAAAAGTAAAGTTATTGTGATGCTTATGGTATGGGGAGCTGTAGTCTTGGAGTTGGTAACTTTGACAGGACCTGAAGAATCATTCATCTTGCAAAACTGCAGAAAACTGGAGACAGGATGATCTCCTGAGATTGCTTTCAGTTTTGTATTTCTTTTATTCTACTTTGGTTAGACAAACATGAGCTTCCAGTTCAACATTGTAGGTATAAAAACTAATATGTTCTTCTAATAATTTATCAGAAAAATACTTAATTAGAAAAATTATAATCCAATACAAACAATGCAAAAGGCCGAGTGATAGCTTCAAGATGTTTTGAAGAATAGCCAAGAATATAAATCATTATGCTATTGGAAAATATTCTTTTAGAAAAAAAGATGCATTGGCCAATATGGATATTTTAAAGCTGGCCATGTCATAAATATTTTGAACAAACACATACTTCAGGATACAACTTTTAAAAAGTCTTCATATTGCTTGCAGCATATTGGTTATCTAGTGTTTTATGATAATCTAATTCTTCAGTATTTCTTTTGTGGCAGATCCCAAAGACTCAGAGCATTAGTACTTCACTATAATAACAGCTGTGCAATCAGATAGCATAAATTGTTTCTTAGTGTGGAGAGAGGTGGAGAATAGGATGAATCTGGCTCTGTTGAAATCAATGGTTTTGCCTTTGATTTCAGTGGAACCGGGATTCACCTCGCAAGAACACTTACATATATTATTTGCATGACTTCAGGTAATCATCCTTTTTGTAACAGTGCCTTTTGTGACTATATTGACCACCTTATAACAGACCTGCCAGTTCATATAGTTGCTATGATGTTAGGTTTGGGGTTTGTTTTAATGTCTTTTTTTTTTAATGAGTCCTTTAACAAAAGACAACTGATCAAAATGTGTCTGTCCGTTGGCATCTATTACTTAAACTTGAAGGAATGTGTCTGGAAACTGAAGAAAAGGAAGGAGGAGAATCCTGCTATTATTGGGAGCATGGTTTTGTATATAGTCCAAACTATTGGCTTTCAGACAAACTAATTATTAAAATAGCAGTTTGGGGTGTAAATATATGAATGAAAAATGGAGATAGAAGGCTCAGGAGGTGTGTAGAACGACAGAACTCTTTGAGACACAAGAAACTGAAAACAGATGCCAACATCTCCTTAGGATTAAGTTGCATAGAGAATTTGCTGCGCAATTCTATTATCCAGATATGTACCTGAGCGCTTTTCACCCCAGTATTGAATAGATGAAAATAGCACCTGTAGCTCCTCTAGTTAATACCCTGAGTTCTTGATCCCTCAGGCAGGTGGGTCTGCAAATGCTGTGTGAGAACTGCCTAAGGATTCCCTAGGGAAGGGCAGGCATTTTCTTCTATCATCCTGCTCTTATGCAAAGAAGTGCAATCCTAGCTTGTTACTGGGTTTCCAATGGAGCTGTTGAGCTGCTACTTTATTCCTAGTACTGTCAGCTATGCTGTCTTCTCAGACAGCATTAATTCCTGTTCAGTTCAGTTATAGCCCTCCCATTTCTTATGTTCAGGCCAGGTATGAATCGCTGAGAGCTTGCAAATCCATACACTTCAAGATAGAGGAGGAACAATGGAAGGGGGAGGGAAACACCCCTCCCTCCATTATTACTGTGATATAATTCTGTGTATTAATTCCTTCTCTACCTTTCTCCGTATTTCTTTAAAACACATGGTAAGGCCATTACCAAATACGAAATACCAATTAAATGGTACATTGGGTACACCATGTAAGCACAAAGCTGTGCAATAACACATATTTTCTAAATTGCAGCATCACGAATTGCACTTCACAGCTTATCACAAATTGATCTCATTTGTTATTTTTCCAAGATTCCCTTCTAGAAGAAATAAAATCTTAGAAGCATTACTTGTAATTGCTATTTAAAAATTTTAAATTGGCTCTGTACTTCTAGTTGAGACAATTAGTTGCATGAAGTAGAACTGCAGTAGATGTAGACATAATTCTTTGGCTTCACTGGAGCTGAAACAGTGAACTAACTCAGGATCTGTCTCATAAACCTGTTAAATTTCAAATAATTATTTTTATGAACTCTGTAGTCAGGCTTATCCCTGTGTTTTTCTCCAGAGAAGTTCTGCTTTTGCTACTAATTTCTCATATATCTTACATAATATGGTCCTGCAAGTCTACTTGAATGAAATGATTAAGCATTTCCTGAAAGGTAAGCCAGGGGAGACAAGCACATTTCCTGCTTGGGCTAGTTAATTTTCATTAGTTTTTTAGGGCTGAATTGGTGCTATTCATTATAAAAATAATAAGAAAAATAGCTAAAGATCATAAAGATTGTGTGGAAATGCAGAAAAATATATCATTTATCTCAGGGATAGTGCAGGTTTTTTTCAAGTTATGGGACAAATTCTGTTCTTATTCATTCTAGCCCTATGCAACTGTCTATGCCATCATAACATGCAACATTAGCAAAGGATTAATCGGACGGTCTGGACAGAAATGACAACACAATTTGGCAAAATAATTTGCTATTTTTCTGAGGCCTTGTAGGCATCAGTAGAGATTGTAGCCTTGTAGCCCAGCAAATACGGTGCTGCCATTGCTTATAGCAGGCCTCAGGCTTCATGTTAGACTAACAGCTTGGGACCTGTGAAGCTTTGTCCAAATGTGTCTTGGCCTGTATAGTGATTTATTTTAGTTTTTAACAGGAAATTGACTGATGACTATTACCTCCTTTATTTCAGCTTTTTCTTAGCTTTGCACAACTGTGCACTGTAATGCTTTTTGCAATAACTATTTCTGTAACTATATATGATCCTAGAACAAAATACAAGCATAGATGTGGGTTGGCAGCAAAGGCTTTGAAAGGACAGGTGCAGGATGACACCTGTGGCTCCAGGGCCATAAAGAACTCATCAGTGGTCAGTTACTGACCCTCAAAGGACTGCAGCCCCAGGAGCTGGGTAACATCAGCTCTAGGGATTACAGGGAACAAGTATTCAACTTATGTGAAACACACCTTACACATACATATATATTCAGCATATTTTCAGCATGTTCCGTTGTTGCACGGCCTTGCAGACCAATGAAGAAATACTAAGGCAGAGAACACCTAAGCAAGCAAATTAAAGTACTACAAATGTGCCTCCAAGTGAGGAGAAAGAAATCATTATCGTCCATGAAGCCATCAAGTTGTATACCCTTCATTTTAACTGTATATATTTTGAGCTATAAGTGTAAGGGGACTAAAAATAATTCTTTGATTAGATTAAGACCATCAATATTAGACTAACAATCAATATTAGACTAGCAATAACTTCTTGGCTTTGCATACAAGGTTTGTTCTTGTAGCTCATAACAAGATTTTGAATGCAACCAGTTGTTGGGGATTCAAGCAACCTGTTCTCTAATCTGGATGCAACAAATTGGTAATAGGATGCACCAAATAGCACTAAATTTTTCCTGCAAGCAGTTGAGGTGAAACTTCAGCTGATTTGGACTGAGAAAAATTATAGAATTAATTCAATAGTCTTAGATTTATTAAAAGAAAGAGACCTAAACCTAAGTTATAAAAATTGCCTGCATTACACACAATTAATTTTTTTGCATACATTTTAAAGGTAGGAATTTAGAATCTTAAATTATCTCTTCACTTGCCTGAAGCTAACATTTGCCTAGATCTTTTACGATTCTGACAGCTTTAAAAATCTCACCAATCACTATTGCTGCCCCACATGAAGTCAAAGTCTGTATAATTATTGATGGCAAACCCCCAAAGATGCTATTATGGAAATATTTAGCTCTTTATGTTCTGAGTTGTTCTGCAGCTTTCTTGTACCCAAGAGGCTGATCTCCAGCGTTGCTGAATTGCTGTTCTCCAATTTTTTTTTTTTAATTAGTGCTTTTTAACTTTTCCTCTCCATTTTTCCTCTTGAATACTTGAGTTACTGATTAGTGCCCTCCCAGCGACCACATTTCTGCCTGCGTCCTTGCTTCCTTTATACTGTGTGGTGCTAGCTCACGTACTTTCCCACACCTTGACTGCAGTTTTCTCAGCAAAATTGAGTCAGGGTGGCACAGCTGTGCCGTACCTCACTGGCCCTTGGATCACAGCAGCCAAACTGCTGGCCCAGGGCTGTGAGCAGTGCAGTCCTTCACATTGAATGCCAAAGACTCTCAAACAGCTTTTACATGTGCAACTTGAAACAATACCTTTTTGTCTCTTCTATGAGACATACATATTGACTAAGCAGTATGTTTTCAAACAACTCCCTCCGCTTTGGTTCTTGAAGCCTAATTCGGAGTAATTGAAGGCTGTGTGGTGTGGCTGAAGATATGAAGATGTGGCAGCATCTTCCTTCAAAGTTGAGCATCACCTAGAGAGGGTTATAGCGGGCATGAAATGGCAGAGTTTGGGTCATGGGGGCTGCAGGTGCCTGGTGGGGGAGGAGGCCATGACCTGTGTGCTGGGGGAGATGCTGCTGAGGGGCCAGGGCTGTGAGGCACCCGTGCTGGGGCAGGACACCCCGAAGGACCGCAGCCGTGGGCGACCCACGCTGGGGCAGCAAAAGGAAAGAGTAAGAAGCAAGGAGCAGCAGAAAGAAACCACTTGGCACTGACTCCCAACCCCTTGCACTGCCTGTCTCTGCGCTAAAGTGCAACATGCAGTGGAAATGCCCAGCAGCACATCGCACAGCAACCCACAACCCTTCCCTTATGAATCTAGTCCTTGGCTGAGCATGCAATTAACTAAATGTGTAACTTAGCAATCAGATGGGTGTGGAATGGTCTGACTTTTGACATGCAAATGTAATGAATGCATATATAGGTATTTTTTCAGTTGTATTTTTTATACATTTGATGGTGTGTGTGCGCTTGCACTCCATAATGATCTGGCCCAGTGTTAGCTGTGCTACATCACAGTGATGATACTGAACTACCTCAGAAAATAGCAGGAGGCTTCAAAGTCAAACTAAATTATAATTATAAGCCTGCCATGATCTTTGCGGAGCTTGCATTGCTTTATTAAGTACCCACTTAAACTTACACTAGGCTAATAATGTATTTGCTCAGCTTGAGATTCTCCACAACGAGGAAAAAATGTATTATAAAAGTCCTGGTTTTAATTTACTCTAATAATTTTCAGAAACTGCTGGAACCTCACAGGTATGATACAGAATAAATTGTTGGGGCTGCCACTGCTAATATTGCACTGGAAACACTCTTAAATATAAATTTAATTTAAGGTCTCAGTTGGCCACTAAGCAATTTTAATTCTTTGGGTTAAAAAGAAGGACTAAATTCTATGCTGTTAGTGAGACGAGATACTCGAGAAGCCTCTGGTGTTCTGTGGACGTCACCCATGCACAGTAATAAAATGCTGTCACTGGGCTGACAGAGGTGGGAGGCACTGCCACAGTCTTGGTGTGTCAGAGCCTTCAGGAGGTTCTGAACGTAAGGCAATGAAAACAAGCTCTTCCTCCAAAGTTGCTAGATGTGGACTGTATTTTTGGAAGAAAATGTTTTTGTTAACAATCGAAATTACTTTTGGGTAAGGTATTTCAGTGAAAATTTGAAAAGAATTAAGGAAAAGTTTTGAAATTTTCAAAAGACAATGATATAATTCTTACAGTTGGTGAAAATGTTCCATCCTTCGGGCTGCAATTGTTTTACATCTGGAAATGCAGGATAACTTCTTTACAAATAATATAAAAGTTAAATACAAATTTGAAGTTAAGGAAGTATTTGGTTATTTCAATTTGATTGTTTCTATGACAATTACTTTTGGATTGCTGATGCACAGTATTTTTAATATCTGAATTTCTCATCCTGATTTGAGACTGTAGATGTTTTCAGAACTCTCCAACATTTCTATATAATACTCCTTTTACCATAGCTCCTGTGAGATATGAATATATCTTCTCATTTTGTTCTAGAATTCTATTCCATTGTTTTATTCCATCATTTGATTCCATTATTCTCATTTTATTATTCCATTGTCTATTTTACATATGTTTAAAGGATAGACAGCTGATTTCTGTTCCATTGTAAAGCTTTCTTCCTTAAGTCTTTGTTTGAAATAAATAATTATTACATTCACATATATACACTCTGAGTGAAGTCAAAGCCCCTTGATAAAGGACCTGGAGGAGAAAAAAAAAAGTGAGAAGCAGGGCAGAAAGAAAATGAAATTCAATAAGGCAGAGTACAGTCCCTCACTTAGGGACTAATAGAAATTAATGCTGTAAGCTAGGGCTTATCCTGTGTAAATAATATAGAAAGAGAAAGTTAGTTGCTCAGTAGATGATTGTATGGAGATAGAAGCGTATTACAGTCATTGTCCAAGGCACTAGTGAGACCTCATCTGTGTTCTGCGTACAGCTCTGGCTGGCTGTACTCAAGAGGGATGAGTTCTAAATCAGAATAGATTGGAAAAGGACTACTACGGTGACCAGAATAGAGATGACTCTAAAATACCTTTTTTAGATTTAGTAAAATGGAAAATAGAGTAGAGGAAGAGCTGGATATATCTTCTCAGTGCTCAGAGAGCTAGCACTGAAGGGTAATAGCAAAGCTTCCAGTTTTTCAGCCAGTCAGAGCTTTGGAGTGAAGAAGGACCCTGGTCTTCTCTGTCTGCATTATCTAACAGTGTCTAGGCAGGGGAGAGCCAGTCCTCACAGCAGCTATGCTGTCACCAATGTGCAGCAGCAGAGGACTTCCACCTATTTTTTTCCAGAAATTGAAAGGAACTACCGGTCTCTGCCCTTCAACCTTCTTAATGCGTTTTGTTAATCTGTTAAGACCTCTGGAGGAAACAGGAAATGAGGGTCAGGAGCGAGGTGGCTTATCTTAGGCAATAAGAATATGAAATATATAAAAGTGAAATTTACCATAGTGTTCTCAACTCATACATGTTGGGATTGATAGGTTTCAAAATATTTAATGATACTTTTTTCAAAGAAGATCTATCTCAGGGCATTTGGCCAGGTAAATTTCAAAGAAGGTCTGTATCTGTTTCTTATCATACAGAAAAACAAACAAACAAACAAAAACCAGGATGTTTTTTATATTCTAGAGACCAAAGAACTAGTTGGCATGTTGGTATATTCTAGTTAATCTCCAAAATGTCGCAGTTTTTTAAAACCAAATTCATGATTTTTAATTTGAATGTTTTATGCAACTTTCTGTTGTGCTAAGCAAGTGTTTGTTCCCCTTGCTCCACCGGTGAAGGTCCGTGAAGAAACCAAACAAGGATAGAAATGTATAAGGATATATTCAAAGGCAGTCTGTGTGAGGGGAAGAGTGTCTCTTTTATTTGTCACTAGTGACACAAACAGTGCAAAACTGAAGAACGTCTGGAGGCTGTCTTCAGTACCTATCTTTATGGTAGCGCCTGATAAGATAACTCTCACTGAGAAACAAATCAGTACCATGTGATCCACATATATTTGGCAATTAATATCACAGGGTTAGATTGCAAGCAGCAACTACTGCTTTTGCTTCCTTTCTTTATTTCATGTCAGCAGTATCCAAAAGTGAGTCATGTACACCTCCATAGCATTGTGCCAATACAATAACAAGCTGATTGCTCATTTGAATTGGCCATGTAAACTGTCATTAAATACTAATGAAAAGGTAACATTTCCTACTGACACTCTAGTTAATGCTAACAGAGCTTTATTGTGGGTTATTATTTTATTCTTAACATAATAATCATCTGGAAGCTCAAACTGTGTTGAATTTAACAGTTCTGCATTTTCCAGCTGTCACACTCTTTGGGAAAAATAATTAATGCCTCTTTACCGATAAAAAGGGTTGTAGATTGGGTGAAAAGAGTGTTATTCATATTTTGTTGTGCTTATAGTGGGGAGTGCCTTGGAACATATACAGACTGATAACTTGTCCTGATAACTTGTTAGCTACGTATTGAAAGTTGCAGGTGAGGCTGTTATGCAAGTCATTCCCCCTTTCCATTATCCCATCTATAACACTAAAAAGAGGCACGCATTTCAAATAAGTTGCATTAATCTCCAGTTTTGGATCAACTCGTTTCTTGGAAAACTTTTCGTGACCTTTGTTTGCAATGCATAGGTTTAGGTACAAACTTCTAGCTCTCAGGCTTTATTATTTCTTCCTTAACTAATGTTGTTGTGTTTTTATTCCTGTGAATTTGGAGAGCTAATGTAACTGCAGAATATTGATTTTTAATAACCACCAAATGTTATTTTGGATCATACCACACTATCTGGATTTACCTTACATGTGGCAGAAGCGCATCATCCAGTCAAATAGATCACATAGTGGTAAATACCTTTGTGCTGGATGATGTACGTGTTATCAAAGCTATTCTTTGATTCAAAATGAATGTTAATGACAATTCAGCAATATGTTTGCTTTAAATACTACATTCTCAAAAGGGGAGAATGTTACTTCTAAGAAATACATTTGTGCTACGTAAAAGGTGTGAGCAACATGAACACTTTCCTAAAGCACTGATGAATTTTTATGACTTACCACAAGATTTACTTTATTTATTTTTACTGAGTTCCACTCTGTGGCCACAGAAGTCAATTTAATTGCTCAGATACAAGTGAGAATGTAAATTATCACAAAGTCCACTTAGTGCTGGTGATGCAGAAAAGCTAGTCTGACTTCTCGAAACTGTATTATATTTGCTATCCAGCAGAACAGAGAAAACAAAAATCATCAAATGTACTTAGTATGCAGGTAAATAGGTGCTAGAATTCTTAAGACGATTTGTCCTACATGATAAAGTCACTACTCAGAAAACCAACATTGCAGAGAACTGAACTGAGGCCTGTATTCTCTTAACTTGTGCCCTCGTTGTTGGATTTCCCAACATCTGAGTTGGCTCAGAGTCTTGTTTTCCCTAAGGCCTTTTATAACCTCTTTTAGCAGAACTGACAATTATTTGGAAGCATTCCCCGCCCCCCTCTCGGTTTCCCTAGTCTCTACTAGTTTCATAAAATCATAAAATGATAGAATAGTTCAGGTTGGAAAGGACCTCAGGGAGTCTCCAGTCCAAGCCACTGCTTGAAGCAAGGTCAGCCATGAGAACAGACCAGGTTGCTCAAGGCTTTTTCCACACCATCTCTCTTTGTTGAACACAACCTCTCTGGGCAACCTGCTTCAGTGCTTGACCGTCCTCCTTGGGAAAAAGTTTCTTTTCCCCCTCTCATGCAGCTTCATTTCCACATAGTTCCATTTGTAAATGTTTTCTTGGCCAAAAACACCGTAAGAGAATGGGAACGTAAAAATATCCAGACTACTATTCCTTAGATGAACTGCAGTTCATAAGAAGTATATGCTTAAGGTTGAAATGCTCTAAAATACTTTTCTGTGGTTCAACAAATTCAATCGTATTAACTAAGGTCAAACAATGCAAAATGAAGTATTTTCATATTGTATGGAGATTTGTCTTTGTGGCTAAGTTTGATTATCATATTTTAGATAGTTTTGACTGAAATATGTAGGTTTTTGTGGCAGAACAAACTATTTTGGACTATGCATTTAGAAAAAAAAAAGTAGGTTCTTAGTCATGAAAGATTTTCTCTCTTTGTCACTGCGTCTGCAAATTTAAATAGCTGGAATACAGTGTGACAATAAGTTGGATTACTGAAGTCTCCTTTTATTAAAAAAATGAAACAATGACTTCTATCTTAAATCTGATTGAATTTCTTGTGTGTCACAATCTTCGTTCCAAATATTTCAAAGTTCTTTAACCCTTTTTTTTCTGTGATATTGGGTAGCCTTTTAAATTGATGTAGTAGAGAGAAAAACACCACCTTCAAAAAAACCAAACACCAAAAGAAAAATAATCCTTCACCCTGAAATGAGCTTAATTTTAAGAAATATAATAATTTATTGATTGTTCCATTTTTGAGGAGATATAATCAATGGATGTCATTTTGCAGAAAGGGTACAAGACTTTTTTTGTATACAAGGCATTTAGCTGGCATCCATTGAAAACCTGCTTAGGAAGCCGGTATTTCAAGTATTGTGCAGCATATAATCATTATTTTAAAAAGGATTCATCATACTACTTGGATGAAAAATTCACACTGAGCAGACAGTATTTAATGAGTAAATCAATAATGTTCATTTCAGGAAAAAATTAGGTATGGAATATAGCTAGGGAAGATAATAAAACAAGATCAAATACTAAATCTCAGAACTGATGACCCATTAGGGATAATGCAATTCACTGCAGTATCAAGCTGAAGTATATTAGGAAACTTGCATCATAAAATTTGCTGTGTAAATGCAAATTCAATCTAATTTGTCTTATGATTAAAACTCAGAGAAAGGACTCTAGCATTATTCTACTATAGTGTAAAATAACAGTATTTCAGTAGAGCTACACTGTATTAGAAGTATAAGCATTAAAAGTTAGTGCTCGGTATTAATAAACTGCTATATAAATACATCCCTTTGGCAAGGAAGAAATACACAGATCTGCTCTCAAAGTACTGCTCTGTAAACATGTGCTTGCCTTTTTTTTTTCCTTTTTGTTGGTACAATTTACTTTAGAAATACACCTTGTTGCAAACACCAGATTTTCAGGGAAGTGCATGTTTTTTCCCATCTGAGTTGAAGTAAATGGTCTTTGGAGAATTAGGCTTTGGGAAAGTGTGAGGAAATGGTATCATTTTCACAAAGGATTCCTCTCTGACACCCTCACCTGTGAAAAACCTGCCCCCCTCAAAAAAAAACAAGTAGTGTAAGAGTGGTGGAACTTGCTGGGTCCTTTAATTAAATTCTATTAAAATAGTTGGGAAGCAGTGATGGTTCAATATGGGCAGAAAGCTGCTTTGTTCTCCAAACCTTAGAAGATGCATCCTAGTAGGAGAACCATCCAAAGCATAGCACATACAGAGAACCATTTTACTTACAGGTTCACACTGCAGCTGTCTTGCGCATGATTTCCTCAATAGTATCAAGCAAGAGTTCATTTTAGTTTATGTAGGTGTACACATATCTGCTGGTGCATGCACTTCCTTTGTACTATTGCTTGAGGGGTCAGTGGGAGAAAGAATTGTGAAAATCTCCAGGTAGGGGGAAAAAAAAAAACCTACTCATGAATAGGGAGAATTACAGTAGTATTCTCCAAAAATATGGGAATAGCATGAATGACATGTATGATGAAGAACGTGATAAATGCTACCAGCATAATTCTTAAAAACAAAATGTTATATGAATCACACTCGAGCATAGTAACAGTGCTCCGCTGATGAGGAAGCACTACGGGTATAGCCTGTATTATCTGAGTGTTTTCAATTGTCAGCAGCACCTCACTTTTGGAGCTTTTGAAATCTGCCTTTCGCTGCACTAACATCTAGATATCCCAGCTGAGATCATTGAACCATTCGGCAGTTCTTGATTTTTGTGTTTCCATAATTGCTCTTAAAATGTTGTCCATAAATGTAAGATATATGCTGGGATGTCATCCTTCTGTTCCTTGACTATTCAAGTGTTTGGCTATTTCTGTTTGGCTTCAGTAACTCCAGCTCTTCTATTGTGATTAACTTTTCTCTCATTTCCATCTTATCTGGAACAAATCAGAAAACGACTATTATAGAAGGCTGCCTTAGGTGCTGGTTACGTTTTCAGAGATGTGACCTGAGATGCTCTGAAAAGGCAAAGGGGAGAGAAAAGCTGTAGGTGCATATTAGGAAATAAGGTGCAGAAATGATTGTCTGTTGAGTCCCTAAGTTTGACCTAGGGAGGGAAGAAAAGACAATATGGCCCTACTTTGCCATCTTAGGGTAGGAAGTGAAGTGTTAGCTGTGGAGGTAAAAAACTCAAGGGAACATGGGTCATTGGCCAAACACCTGAGGCGGGACATACAATCCTGTGGCTGATGTCAGCATGACTTTCTTTTACGGAAGGCAAACCCCTAACCTATTCAGAGAAGTGGGAATGTGAGTGGTGGGACTGATGTATCAACCCTAGTTAGCGTTTGCAAGGATGAGGAAAGGACAGGTGTCACAGACAATGAACTCATTTTCAACTAAAACAGTAACCCCTAAACTTTAGACAAGAATTATTGCTTTGTTGGCCCATCTCTTCTTATGAAATGCAAAACCTGTGATAGAATCGAAAGAGAAGTTGCAAAATTCCCAGGATAATTGAATGAGTTGGTGGGACTCAAAATGTAGAGGATAAAAGCATTTACTCTTTTGTATGTATTACAGCTGTATGCAACATTTATAAACAAATACACTAACAAATATTTTGTTCTAACTCCTCAGAGATGCAATTCATGTATGTTCTCCTATCACCAGTTGTTGCTCCAGGCTAATCTGCTTATTGCAGTTTTGTGTAAATTATTACATTTTCTGTTCTGGCAAGCCTCAAATTATCTTTCTGATATCACTTACACTTAAATATTTGTTTATTTGAAGAAGATTACAGTAAATGCTGTTCTTTTTTGGCAGGATGCTATGCCAATAATTTGGATCTAGGAAAAAAGTAATAAAAATATGGATTTTGAGTGACAATGGAAAGTTCACACAAGAAATAGCAAGTTTTCATTATATATAACACTAGACAGTTCTGCCGGTACTTCTTCTAGGTATTAATTATTGTAATAATTGCTCACCTGCAGAAGTCACTAGGTGATAGACAACGTATAGTTATATTGTGCCATCTGGAAAGGCGAGCCTGAAAGGATTAATTACAGTATGTTATACAAGCAGCGACATCTTTGTCTACTGTAGAAATCTGTAATCATGTTTAGAGTTGGCTCTTTTCCCTTTTACTTGCAATTTTATGACTCGTGTAAGTGTGTGCTCTGCAAAATGCCAAGAAAAACCATTCTTTAACAAAAAACAGGCCAAACATTTCAAAAAGGCTTTTAAATTTTTTAACCTTTAAAATATGTTCACTCTGATTCCTGTTAGGAAACTATTTTTTTATGCCCATTGTTGAATTTCCCTTCATTTTAATTTTATTAAAGTAACCAATATGAATTTCGTTCTTATTTTCCAGATTTACTCTTGTCCAGGTCTTAGCAAATTACAGGATATTTTCTTTCCTCTCCTCAGAATCATCACCCTTATCTTTAGCATGGTTACCTATTGCAAGTAAACCTTAAATGATCACCTTGTCTGTGTTCCCACCTCAAAACGTTGGCTCTCCTCCAGTCCAGTGGATGGCAAATTCAAAACAAACTTTTTCTCATATGTCTAAGTACAGTGCTGAAGGCATAATTTTTCATAACTTTTTCATTATTAACCTGACTTCCTACATACACAAGGCTTGTGCTGCACCTCATGTGTCATCAACTAAATTGTTTGTTGCACTAGATGCACGGATTCAGTTTTGTCTTTTGTCATAGTGATGCCACTTCCTTTCATATGGTTGAAGAGATCCTAAGAAAGGTTGATTTGAAGGCAGACAAGCTATTAATGTAGCTGAAAAAAAAAGCATGACCAAATTGTAGCTAGATAAGACATGCAACCAGAAGTCCCAATGAGAAACAGAAGTCTCTTTGCTTATAAAATAAATCAATATGTTCTGCAGATTTTCAGTTCTCATGCTCTTGCTGTTTTCATACTTACTTTTTTTTTTACCTTTTTTATGTTTACTTTTTTTTGAAAGACCTGACTGTGTGACGTTATACTGGTAATGTGAAACTATGGTCCGAACTCTCCGATTTAAATTGTTACAGCTGCCATAAATACCAATAAAACTCTTTGTGATACAGAAAACTGAAGGATAGAAGATTTTCAACATCTCTTGATGAATCCTTTGGACAATTCTGGAAATGTTTTTCTCAAAGACAGGGTCGAGCTCTAATGTCTCTCAGAAGCCTCTATTAATGAAGGTAAGTCCTTATTGGACAAATATGGTAAGAGCTGGCAGGTCAAACTATGTAAAGAATATTTTCACATTCATTAATTTATTTTTCTTGGTTTAACTCTTCTTCACTGATTAAATGTAGTATCAACACAATGAAGTTTTTTTTCTTTTTTTTTTTTTTATTTCTTCATTGATACTCAGTTTTAACCTTTATTTTTTTAAGAATAAAATTTCCTGTATGAGTGAGTGGCACTTGAAATGCAGTACTCATCGTTCATGGCTGTCAGCTGTGTATGTATCTGTATGTGGATTAATAACAAAATGAAAGACTTGAAAGTTCCAAATAGTGAATTCTGTTTTAAGTTCTTTTCAACGTTATCTCTACAGTCCTAAAGTATTCTCACAGTTCATTACATCTTATCTTTTGTTTTTAAATTAATATCTTGCAGAGGCCTACTATGCTCAATCAGCTCAAGTTATGGAGAGAATAATGGAGTTTTCATTAAAGTACAAGGCTCTGCATAATCATTTAAAAGTAGTAAGTGATCATTTGAAATGAAATCAGAACACATACAAATCTGGGATACAAGTCTGGTTCCCATTTTGGTATATTCGGTGTTAAGAAGGCCTCAAACAAAAAGTTTATGCATAGTGTCCATACAAGAAATGCCTACCTAGGCTAAGAATAACAATAGCTGTTTTTTTTTCTATTTTAGACCTAGTGTTTGTCAAAACCCATGTGTCATATACGTAGCAGCAGGAAGGCAAGGCTGTGTCCTGGGCAAAAGGGTCTATGGAAAGGATGTTTAGAAGTGATGAGTCTCTTCGGTTTTAAGTTTTGCTCAGCTTGTGACAATCCAAAGAAACCTAATTTCCAAAAAATGTTGATTGTGAAATGTGTTTCTCCTTGGGCTGCTCATATATTGCATCTGGCGATAGAGATGAAATCTTCATATTAGCTGAAAAGCTGACTTTTCAACAACTGAATTTGTAGTTTTTTTGGTTCAGAATACACTGTCTTCAAGTAAAATTCTTCCAAAGGATAGAACGTAGGTAAAACGTAGATTCCTATACTGGAGTCATTAAAATCCCTTTTGTAGCCGCATCTTAGAATAATGGCGAAAAAACGATCTTGGTAATGTTCATGGACATGCAAGCAAAAGCAAAATGATGTTGTGAGTAGATGAAACTATTTTTAATTTAAAATTTGAAATAGATATTCAATTATATTCCAAATTGTGACAATCTCTATTTTCAGCATAGAATGTATGCTTTTTCATAAAAAGCATATACTTTCATAAAAGGGAAAGGAATGGCAGCATGAAAGTTTTGAAGTATCTTCTGTACTCTCTCCTTGTGTTAGCCTTCCTTAACCCGTGAATTAGAATATTAGTTTAGGAAGGAAGGGTCAACATTTTAATTTTCTGCTTTTCATTTATCTCAATACTTAGCATAAAATCATGCATTGTTTTAGCCTAGCAGTAGTAGGAAAATACTCTGAGGCTTGGAACCTACATTCTTAGAATAGATACAATCTTAATGATAGCTGTCTGTTAGGAGGAGATTTCACATATATCTTCACATCATCTTTTTGAGACCCCATCTGATAAACGACTAGGACCAGTGATAAGAATAAAAAAGATAAGCTGAATATAACTATTTTCCTCAAAGACACATGCACACAAGTACTACAATCTTTAATAAATAAGAAATTGAACTGGGAATTAGCAGCTACACATACAACCTTCTTATTTTTTCACTTGGCTTTATTATGTAATTCTTATATAATGGTTACTCAGTGCTTGAAATAAAGAGGTATTGATATTTTCTGTTGCACATATGGGAATACCATTAAAAAAGCCATAAGGACAATTTGAATTAATTATTAGCTTTCCTGCCATGCTTAGCATAAATTTTGTTAGATTCTACCATATTTCTAAAAGATTCCTCCATATCAAGATGGAAAGAAATAGTCAGAACGGTATTGTACAACGTGCAGGTTCTTTCACCTTTTTTCTTCAGTGGGTAAAGTGAGCATTTTATTTCCTATTGTTCTTAATCCAGAATTTCTGATAAGCATGAAGTTAATTTCCTTCTTTCTATCCCACCTAGATTTTGGAGCTTCAGTCATACTGTTGGGAGGGTTCACTTCCCTAAACATTCAATAAAGATTAATTTTCTGACAAAACTGAGTATTTTTACCACCATTCTGAAACAATTCGTTATTCTTTGTGTAATAACTTTGAACAATGATGAACTCATTTATTATTCTTCATGTTCTATCAAAATCCTATTGTAACCGGGCATTAAATAATGCGCTATTAAAATAATTTTTTTGTAGATTCATATGCCCACTGTGGAAAAGTGCCTCTTAATGGATAACGTCTTCCTATCAGTGCTAAAACGAGTTAAATAATCTGATTTTTCTATTTTCTGATTGCTTCCGGAAATTAATTTTAAGCTATATCATAAGTAAATGGAATATTTATAGCTTCTTGCTGACAGTATGCCTCCCCAGTGTGAGTATGCGTGAGGATGTAGGAGAAGATGAGAAGATTAGTATAAAGACTTTCCAATAATCTAAAAAGGAATGAGTTCACGCACTCTTTTCATTTTGGTCCATTCTGTACTTGTGGCAAGATTATTCAAAGCCGTAAATGTGGGCGTGTGGTTTACAGCACTAAGAGAACTGAAATGGCAGAGGGGGAACTATGCTTCAGAGGCTGGCCAGGGCACTGGGATGATTCAAAGAGGGGTTGTGGGTGAAGGTACAGCAGAGCCTTGGGTCATTGCTAAGCTCCTTAGGTTCTTTTTCAAGAAGAGAAAAATCTGAAAGGAAAGAGTGAACAAGTACTCATAAAATTCTACTCTCATTTCTAAGTTGTACCACTTCCCTGGTTATTATTTCAGGCAATTATTAAATCACTCCATGCCTCAGTTTCCCCAACTGTGAAATGGAGCCGATGCTTGCCTCCATTCTTAATTCATCCATTTGATTAAAGCATCTTAGGAAACTGCTTCTGTTGTAGTAGGTAATGATGATCTCAAGCACTAGATAATATGAGTTACAATTCTGCATATCATTGCTTAAAGATAATACAGAATAATTTTGAGAATGGTCCCTTTTCCTTTATCCCTTGCGTGCGGTAAATTTAATAACTCTCTGGTTTCTTGGTGATGTGGAAAGGAGAGAACCTTTAAAAGTGACATTCTTTATCCTGCTTCTTGAGGAGAGCAAGTTCCTATTATATTCATTTTCTTTTCCCATAACTCCATATAACATGGCCTGGCTATTAGATCAAACACAAAAGTATGCTTAATTATTATATTACATCTCTGGTGGGTGTTTAGTATGGCAGGTACTTCTAAAGTAAAAGAAAGGAGAAAATATTGATAAGCATGTGCTATCAGTATGATGAAAAACTGAAGAAGTTGTTACTCTGTTGGGATGAGTCACCAGATGAGGCCGTTGCTGTGAGACAGATATATAGGGAAACTTATTTATTTTTTTTCCATAAAGAAATTTTGAATTTAATAAGGACAGGATTCTTCTAGAAATTAGTATTAGATCTCACAGATAGGACTGTCTGATTGTTGTTTATGATTACCTGCGTGCTGGTACTTGTACTGATACACAAATAAATATCAATTTAGAATTTAGCTACACTTTGATTCACTGATTTCCTCTTCTTTTTAGAAGCTGTTTGCTAGTATGATAATGTTGCTGTTTAAAGAAGGACTATTAGTAAGCATGAACGTCTCTGGGGCCTATTTTTCTGAACGTTTTACTAATACACTGAAAATAGTTACTTTTAGTTCTTGCAAAGACTGCAAACTACAGAAGCATACAAAAATGGCTATAGGAGCATAGCTTTCCGTTATTCACAAGTGTTGTTGCTCCATTTAGTTATGAAAAGAAAAAAAAATACAGAGAATGGGAGGAAGCAGGGAAGATAAAAAGCTGATGCTAGAGAGAAGGATAAAGCAGGAAAAGCCACCAGTCAGGGCGTTACAGGGGAAGTATATCCACGTCCGTAAGGTGACCTTCTTTCAAAATTGTCATGTTTCCTTTTCTATAGCCAAACAACAGGGATGACCCCGTCCCCCGGGAAGAAATGGTTCAAGCTATATTTGTGCCAGAACTGCAGAAAGCTCCTGGCTGTCCATGCCAATAGGGAGTGTAACCGTTTGTGCGTCCGGAGGCGTATTCCTCCACATCTCCTCCTCTGCGCTGACTTGCAAGCTCATTGTCCACAGCTCGTCTGAAAGGACTCTGCAAACGCTGGCTCCCCCATGGGCACCCCACAGTGCACGCTGGTCTGGGGTAAGCCCAGTTTCCACTTTCTTTGTGTTGTATTTGTATAAGCAGAAATTCCTTAGCTTCCTGATTGAACCCTCGTTAACACATAGGGATGTAGAAAGAAAATATTTATTAATCAAGTTTTAAGGTCAGGCTTTGAACTGCAGCAGGAGGAACAAATTGTTGTGAGTGCAAAACCCCCATAATTTGAATGTACACTTGAAAAGTGCTATTTAGCCTCTCTTACAGAGGAGTTTCCAAGATGTGTCCTGGGTGTTGTAATAAGGGGTGCACAGTTTGGAACAGCATCTCTGTCTGAAAGGCACGCTATATTCTGGACTACCTTGATGTCTCCCCATTTACTCCATAATATAACAATTTAGAAATGGGAAGATTTAAACATAATAGTGAATTCTCTATCATGACTCACAGATTTACTTTCTAGGGGTGGATTAAGGAAGCTAAATTGCAGGTGTATCAATACATTACAGCTGATCTCAAACATCTTTTCCTATACTCTGTTCCATAAAGCAGATATTGCAGAGAGAGATCTCCCCATCAAAGGGTGTCTGCCTTCTGCAGTGGACAGCTCTGGTCTAGCTACTCTGGACCCTCAAAATATTGGTGCCAAAGAGTTATTTCAATGATATAAATAAACCTAACTGAACAGAAATTATTTTTTTCTTTCTTATTATAACTACTCACAATCTTTTTATTTATTTAACAGCTGAAGGTTGTGTTCAAACATCAGCTCAATGTTTGACTCTGATATGTTTTTTTAGTAGTTAAACAACTGTATTTCGTTTAACTCAAATGGTTACCCCTTTATTTTTCAGAGATGTGGTAAAAGTCTTGGAGATCTGAGACTTTCAAAGTGATGACATCCGTAAAAAAACATTTACAGACATGATAGGTATAATTCTTTTATAAGGAAACAATGTTTAATGCGAGTCTATAAAATGAACGGGGACGAGTCTGAAATTCGGTAAGTATTAAAAAAAAAGTAATTCCTGAGTCAATTAGCAAATTTAAATTAAATTCTTTATTTAAATTTCTGTAAAAAATAACTTATCCTGTGACTGCATAAAATACACCATTGCAAGGTTCAGGGACTTTGGAAAAAAACCCATACTGTAGAGAGGAAACTCTGATATAGAAAGTGAATTTATCTTATCGAAAAGAAGGTTAAGCTATTATTTTATTGATTTGCTGGTAGCATAGTGGAAGACTTCAGGTGTAAATGTTTCTTAATTATAGCAGAGATACAATGGGTGGAAATAGGAACTTGGGAAGCAGATCACCTGTTTTAGCAGTGACGGCTGTTACCTACTCAATAAGCTGACTTCCGTAATCTCTCACTAATGCATCAAGTTGATATGAATTCCAGTTCTCTGAATCTGGTGATCATTCGTAAAGAGTAGCAAAAGGAAAATTGTGACAGAGGGACTTAGGAGACTTTTTATATGATTGAGCGTCATTTATGTACCAAGTGACTCTACACAGATTCCTTTTTCATGTAATTCACTCCTAAATAACAATAGAAATATTATCTCTGTTATCCTAAGAAAAAAACACACAGCCATGTAGATATGCAGATTAAAATGACAATTCTTCTGCTGCAGTTAAAGCACCAGAGGCCAAATCTTTGTACCATTTACACTAGAATAATTGTAGAACAGCTGTAATGGGGAAAAGGAATTTACTTTTGAGTAACGGACAGTGAAATCTTGCCTAACTGATCAAATCTTTACTGCACTTAAAATCAAAAATAAGGCTAGAGGCTAGTTGTTAAGTTTGTTTTCCTTTTCTATGAGAAAAAAAATTGCTTATCATCAGCAATAAGCCTCTTTTAAGGCAATTTTTTTAAAAACGATTATCCAAGAAAGAAAACAAAACACATAACACTAGAGTTCAGATATTTACAGTTTGAAAGTTAATCCTGCACATAGTATAAATTAGAAGCAATGGATTGAGCTTGCCAGACTGACATGAAAAGGTGTGAACGTTTCTTTCCTTTAGTTGACTGGGGGTTGAGAATGTAAGCTGCAAAGAGTGAACTTCAGTACATCACTGTTAACCCGCAGTAACACAAAACATGCTGATGTGCTTCCTATTAGCCCAGCCAACAAATTCCTTAAACAAATACTTAATTTTAAGCATGCTTATAACCCTCATTGATTTTATTGGGACTTAGGCATACAATTAAAACTAAGAATGTTCTTAATTAGCTTGCAAATGTCCGTATGTTTTTAGCCTTGTCTTTGCCAAAGTCAGCATGTGTTGTTTCTGATTTTGTCAGATAATTTTAATTCAGCATATTGATAGTTGGCCTTAATTCAGCAAAACTGTTCATCAGAATATTTGAAAAGCTTTTAAATTTAGGATTTTATTCAAATAGTTATAAAGCAATTAGAAAATTTCCAGAAAATATCTTGAGATTTTTACTTAAAAGAGACCACAGAAATGAAGAAGTGAATCAATTTTTATCTAATAATATTTTATTTTACTAGGGACATCCGCAAGATTCATTAACTTTTCAAAGCAGGCAAATACATATATCTGTATTCTCTAAAATGGAAAAACTGTCAAAATGCCAATGAGAGTTTGACGTCTGATGATTACTGTGAATTTTTTCACATATGTTTTCAGTGGCAAAGATTTCCATCAATTTGTCATACCAGTAATTTATCCCTTCTTGTAATTGTAGCTAGAGGGCACCTCACCTAGGAGATATAGCTGCACTGCTGATTAGATGCCACCTTTCCCCTGGACATGAAATTGAGAGCATCTTCCACTATTTGGTGATGAGGACAACTTTATCTGCTTCAGTATCACCTGTTACTTCTTTCCTCTTTGAGCCGATGCTTAGTCAATCTGTCCATATAACGTCATAGTGTAATCATTGTCCTCAACCCACAAACAGAATTTGCCTTTGTTAGATTCATTTAAAAAAATATTCACTATGCATGTACTCTTAGTTTTGGTTTAATTTTTCCTAGTCCTGTGATAAAACTCAAAGCACTATGGACCTTTTGCCACCTTTATTCATGCTGAGCACAATTTTAACCTCAACTTAGTTCTCAAGTCTACAGGTTTATATATACAATTTAAATGTTGGTAAAACTGAGCTTTAATCCCATTGATGTCAGTAAGATTATTTCAAAGGAAAGTGCTTTCCAACTCCTGTAATATGGCAGATTTGTCCTTCAGTAGGCACCTCTCTGAAAAGGTCAAGTGAGTTCCTTGAGTCTGGTCAAAATACATGTGAAAAAGCTCAATAACAGGTTGAGAAATCTTGTACTAATGCATCCTGCCTGCTGAGCGGGGGATAAAAGTTATGCAGTGTGTTAGTTGGTTATGTAGAACAAGAGTGACACAGTGAAAATTGGAAGTCCTTTTACATCAATGATATATAAATTCTGTTCAAAGATGTGTTATAGCTACCCACTGAGTACAAGGAGATATCTTACTGCATGAAATTTTGGTGCAATATGTTGATTTTTGAGTATCTTGCCACAAACTACTAATTAATATAAAATGAAAGAGTCTCTCAATCTATGATAGAAAAAAAAAAAAAAAAGCCCACTAAAATTACCAGTGAACGGCATTTCAAAGATGATAATTTATTTCTGCCCTGAACAAGACACTTTAAAATATTTTCAAGGACATCACGTCTTCAGGGTTTAAAATATCAACTAATTATCAAATCAATGATCATTTGGGGGAAAGTAATGAAGTATGGAAAATAACTACTTCAAATTATATAAGTCATTACTGTAAAATATTTAAAACTGGTAAGTCATTAGCAAAGAGATTTAATATATGAGTATTAAATGCCTTAAAAGTTTCATAAAAAAAAGAAAATTGCATTTTAATTGTCATAATTTCCTTTAAAATAAGTAACTTGCCCTTTAAGTTTTTTACGCTTTATCTATCACTAGTTTATTTTTCTAAGGAAATAATTATTCATTTACTTAAATTATTTTCAGCTTTTTAAAAAGTTCAAACCACTTTATGCTACCATCAAATGCTGGGAGTTATCTGAAGTAGCAGCCAGTAGAAGAACTTCAGATTCAAGACAGAATACTCAAGGAGGTGATTAACTTGACCAGCAAGTCAAGCACATGACTAGTCAGTTCAATTGGAGATGAATATGCATAAATATTTCCAGGCTTGGGATATTATTTTTTGTATTTTAACATTTTTATTTGCTTAATAAAACCTTTATTTTACAGTGTCAGTAGATTCAAACTTTCTTACACATTTCTTGTTCATTTTTGCAAGTAGCTTATCCCATGTATGCTCGTAAATTGACAGATATGGAGGATGAGAGCGGAGGGAGAAGGAAGGGGCAAAACAATTTCTCCTTCCTTCCCTACAGTCTTTCTTTCGCCCCTATGAATCTTCTCATCAATGTGGTCTACAGGTAGCGTGACCAGTGCTAATGCCTTCTTGGATATTCACCTGAAGTCCAGTCAATCTGCAGTGTTTTTAGGAGTATAGAATTTGAGCTAAACACGCTCCAAAAATAAGTAGACACTCTCCTTTATGCTGTCTCTATGCCACTCTGTTAGTAGAGAAAATCCTACTCTACATGCTCTTGAGCCTCCCACTTTATTCACTTTCTACCATATATGTACACCGCTGTAGGGAAACCCTTCCCCTCTTTACAAATTTTAGGAAATGAAAATTCTTGTCCTGGGACACAGGCAACTCTTGGGCATAGTGTGTTACATACAGTTATGAAGGAACTACTACCTCCAGTATTTCATCATGATTTGGGCAGACAAATCATAATGACTACTTCTTTCAAAGCCCAGTTAACTTCTGTTCAAATAGCCATTGTATGTAAGTTCCATATTACATGTGCAATAGGTACATTATACATAATGTGCACATCGCCTTTTAAAACATTTTTGGTCACATACTACACATATTACAAAATCCTATCAACTTTATTAGAAAATTTGGGAGTGCAGGTGACGAAGAATAATCTGATTTCATTTCTCAGATGACAGAAGCAAGTGCCATGTTGGAAAAACTTGCTGTCATATTGCAACACAATGTCTCTTCCCTATCTCAAAATGAATGGGGGAAGTTTTATTCTAAACTTCTCTCCCTTTATTTGACTAAGATCTATTTTCCTCAGTTATCGTCTAACCTATAAAGTTCTGTTGCAAAGTCACTCTACGTGTCAAACTATGTTTTAAATCCATAAGAGACATCAGTGCTTAATATCTAAGTTCAGATACATATTCTGCACTTCATGCATGTAGGGGGAAGAGGTTCTCTAGTCAAACTTTTTGCCTATAATTAATGAATCCTTTTAAATTTCTTTTTCCCTCTAAAAAGACAAATCATTTATTTGTGTGATTTGTCTAGATTCCTTCATAACCACGTTATGACACTGTGCCTGAAAAGCCCCAAAATATAAGTAATTAATTATTTTGTGCATGTGGGGAGAATTAATGAAGGAAAAATGAAACACCAAAGAAAAAATAAAAGTTTGGTTGAGTTAGGATGACACAGCCCATTATAAAGCAGATGCACTGCTGTGCTGTCCCAGCAGCAAGTAACTGTGTCTCCCAACTAGTAGCAATTTACATGTGTGTCTGCAGCGCATCACTACCTGTCCTGCTTTGCACCGTGCTTAGTTCTACCTAAAAGCTATTTTTCAACCTATTGCTCTAATGAGTTAATACACAGGAATAACCCCATTTATTCCAGCAGGCTCAGACTCCCTATCCAAGCAGGTGAGGGGGTTATAATCCTTCCTGTCAAAGTACTTAACCCAGATCATTGAAATGACTTTCTCTGGAAATATGTGCCACAATTGTAACGTGAACCTACAGCCAGTTCCCACAGCCAGCTTCATATTTCAGCTCAATAAATGAAAAAGTTAAGGAAGACTTGCATGATGATGTGCTGGTCATATTTATAGCATCCTTAAGAACATCCTCACTGCTAGGACTTTCTAGTACCTAACCTCAGCGGGGATTACACCCTGGATTTCCAACTCATTGCGAACAAATCAAGTAACATAAAGCTCTCATTTCCACAATGCCGAAAAGTTTCATTACAAGAGAAAAATCTCGTTTCACTCAGTGAATTACATTTTGCATGTTCAGTGATTCTATAATTAAGAAAAAAATCAATTTCTATTATATTTTATTTTATTAGGTAGTAAGAAACACATTACAGACTGCAGCCATGAACTTAAATAGCACAACAAAAACACCTACCAAAAAAAAAACTCCAACAAAAAAAAACCCAAAACAAAAAAAATTCCTGGCTTTATGATATCTCTAGTCTGCTTGCTTATATTTTACCTACTTTGTGTACTGTTATCAGTGGTAAAAAAAAATTTTGGATAGGCTGCTTATCCAAACCTTCTGAAGCTCTTTCAATACAATCTTTTTTGTTCCCAAAGTTACGCGGTGTTACCTCCTCAGTTAGCCCCAAGTTACTTTTGGCTTCCATTGTTTTTGGGTAGAGTCCTTCAGTAAAATCCAAGTAGCTGCATTGCAGATGGATGGAAAACTGCTATCCAACCACTATAGGGACAACTTACACTATGATCTCTCAGTTGTTTATTTTCAAAGTTCTGGAATATAATTTCAATTTTGCCCACTAACTTAGTCGATATCGAACTAATAGTGACAGGTCAACAGAGACAGCGATGGTTTTTGGTGGGAATACGTTGAGCTAATTAAAGTAATATTGTGTGGGAAAAGAGATTGCAGCAGTTAACTAATTTTCGTGTAGCAGGGATGTAGAAAAGTCAGTCTGGAGGATTCAACAAAGAGAGAAAAAACAAGTTTCAAAATTATGGGTGCAGTATCTTTTCTCACAGATGTTATTCTTCCTGAAGTGCAGCTTAGCAGTTTTACAAGTTATGCAAATCCAAAATGTAAAATTTGTAATGCTTTACTGTCTGCATTTTTGGAAGCTAGTGAGAGAATCAACAAGTAGGGAGAAGTTACTGTGATTTAAGCTAGCGAAGGAAACACAACAGCTGGTGCTTTCATCCAGAGTGATCTTTGGCAGTGTGGCTGAAGTGAAATAGTTTCTCAAAAAGCAAACGTTCATCTTAACCTGCTCAGACTTCTAGCTGTACTAGTAAAACAGATACAACTACAGAAATGGCCTAAAAGAACTTTATCCCTCTCAGGTACTTGTATAAGTGTCCTGGTTTTGACAAAATTTCTGTTAGGTCCAGAATTCAATTTCTGAGGAAAGAGAGATTTTTGTTTACCTTCTACTTGAAGATGCGGTATAAAGAAAAATCTAGGCAAACCTTTGGTTTCATTGTCTCACTGAGAGGAGAGATTTGAAAGTGGCTCTCCCATGCCAATATTGACTGCCTTCCACAATTCCCAGGTGCTAGTGCAGAGCCAGTAGGATTGGAGGGACTGTGAGAGGTTGTTATTCTTCATATCCAGTCTGACCATTTAAAAGATACCTTACTTAACGGATATCTTGCAGAAAACTCCTGTGGAGCAGTGTTTTCCTCCAATAATTTCTCTCCTGCTCTAATATGAAATACTAACATGTCTCTGAATTTCTTCCTGCTCTGAAAGTGAGTCCACACTGAAAACCGGCGAACTGAGGTTCCTTTAGTTGTACCCTCTTAGATACCTGAGCCCAATCAATTATGCTGCAGAGTTAAAAAATAGATATTTTGAAAGACAAAACTGAGATATGCTGTAAACTAGTGAACTTACATTTATCTTTTATTTGCTCATATCAAGTTAGAATTGAATTCTAATGTATGTTGAACTTGAAAAAAAATCTGTCCTCTTGCCTTATCTTATGAGCCAGCTCTAAAGCAGGTATTTAAGATAGTGGTGGTTGAGCAGCTGATTTCCAGATTATCCTCACAGCAGAAAAGGAGTAGTGGCCTTCTGGAGATCCTGGTGAATTTATGAGTAGGTGCTGCAGGGATCAATGCCCCTTTCGTTACTCTTTTCACAGTTAATCAATGAAGTATATACGGTGACTTAGCTGTAGCTGGGAACACACATGACACTGCCCTCGAGGAAACAGAAGTATAATGCTCGAGGATGTTCCTATTCTCTACACTGAAAGACTGATCTATAAAGTCAGAGAAAACCATCTGTTATTACCCAGCAAATCTCCTCCTAAAGAAGCATGTGCTTCAGCAGATTGTTTTACTTCACTACTCTAGAAAGATTAAAACAAGCACAACTGCTTAGATGACAAACACTCTCATACCCTTGCAAAGTATTTTTGAGTTATAAAAATAATATGTTCTAATAGAAGGCTTTGGTGTATAGTTTTTCTTTCCTTTTTTTTTTCTTCTTCCACGTTTGTAAGAAGAATAAAGAACCAGTTCAGAAAAATGAGTGGAGCCATTACACTGTGGGAAAGAGTCTCAACTGACATTGGAACAATTCAGAAACAAGTCTTGAGAAATTACTTTAGGTGCACAGATTTAATACTAGTCCAAGATCATAGTCACACAGTATAGATTATACTATGTTATGCCATTAGGAACAAAGTGAAGATTAAAAGTTAACTTTTTATAATGGCTATAGCTGGAGAACTCAGGTGACTAAAAATGCAGATCACTTGACTTGCATTATTAAAATGATTGACGTCATTAGAAAATCAGTGATTTTTCAAAGGTTTCCTGTTGAGTGACTGACTTACTCCGAACTTCTAGATGTTTTGGATGAAGATAGCTTTCTACACTTTCTCTAGGCTTTGCCTGTTTTCTAATGTATAGCTATATTTTAGGCCTTCATATGCCATTCTATAAAACGGACTGACAACAGTAAATGTTGAGACTGGGTCATATATTGTAATATAAATTAAATACATTATGTAAATGCCAAATGCCACTAATATTGTAAATTATATCTGATTAAATTGCTAATTAAGGTACAATTTTTCCTCTGGCAACACCGTTTAACAACTGTTCTCTGAAAAGAAAAGTTATGATTTCTTCTGTAAAATGCCTTCCTGAAGAAAGTGCATGCTGTTTTCTGATCTCAGAAACATTATTTCTGGTGATAATTTTGAGGATGTATCAAGGACCAAAGAGCACAATCTGATTTCTAGATTCTAGGCTACTGGCCCTGAGAAAATCTCACTTTGATTCATAAACTGAATAAAATTGAAGTTATTGCGAGAGGATTATTATGGACCTTCACTCTGTATAATTTACCTGATTGCTTCCCTATTTTACTTGGTTTTGACATAAAATCTCCTGTTACAAAGTAAACTCACACCACCTCACTTATCTTGAACTGAACTATCGTGTACTTCAGGGAACACTTAGATCCCAGTAAATCTGAAACAGTTAGCAAGTTGTGACAGACAGTAAAATTTGGACCTAATCTGCATGTATGGAAGGCTTGCCAACCTTAGCTGAGTAACAGTAATTTCATAAACTCACATATGGCCAGGGTCTAACATATTCCCTTCTTTTTGCTGTGTGTCTCCCAAGTCTTAACTGATAATTGATGCTATATGGATAGATTGGTGTGGCAACAGGAATTCTGCTTCCAATGGATGCAGAAAGGCTGCAATATGTATTGCTAGCAGTGTGATCAGACGTCAACAACATAATTCCTCAAAAAAAAAGAAACTTTTTTTTTTAGGTACAGTAATTCCAATCATGGGTGCTGGAAAATAGCTAATGAATAAGCATTTATGGTGACCGTAAAGAGCTTCGCATCAAGTTCTTTTATACGTTATGCTTCAAAGGAATATTTCTTCATCAGTAAAGTTCATTTTTATTTTTATTTAAAAGGTAGAACTAGAAGAAAAATGAAACCACTTCTAACACTCAAATCTTACTTTGCCTTACATAGTCATCTGAGAAATGAACAGGATTGGCATAAACTGCAGAGTACGCAGAAAATTCCATTCACAAATAAGAGTAATAAACTAAGTTACACTATCTCACAGTGAAGAGTATGGATCTGTTATGTGAGACCAAAAAAGAAAAAAGAGGGGGAAAAAAAGCCTGGGAAAAAGTTTTTCTCTTAATTGAGAGTTTGGATACCCTTTCTTAATGTTCACTGTAGTTTTTAACAAGCTGAATAAGAAGCAATGCCAACTGAGTACCATTTTTAGCCATGAGTAAAACAAAACAAAACTAATCTATATAAAAAATTAAAAAGCTGAGAGCTTTCTAGTAAGAACTTTGTTCATGCTGGAAAAGATTTTCCTCAACAGCATCAGATCTGAACTTCTCTCCTTGAAGCTGGGCACACTGACAAGTGACTAAAGGAATTTCAGTTATCAACAGCCTACTGCAATTGCATCACGTCAGTGCGGATCTGGTGTCATTCCTCTAGTCCTGCTGTGAACTCAATGTCTTAAGCACAGTGCTTGGTTACATTTCTTCTGTAATAGGCATCCTATTATCCAGTGTAACATCGGCATCAAAAGTTAAGAAGCATTTTGGAGTTATTTCTGCTTTGTTCTCGCAAATAAAGCTATTCATAATCAAATAATAATTATTTTACCCATTCCTTTTTCTTAGTAATGATTTTAAAATGCATACGTATGAATTTTCACAGTGTTCATCAGTGTTTTAATGCTTAGTACATCAAACTGAAGTGATGTGGAATGGCATACTTAGAGTTATTTTTGTGTAACTCATATTTTTCTTTAAATGACCGTCAATGTTCCTGCAGCAATATCACATCTGGAAAATGTTTCCATGGTGAGGACAAGGAAAGCATTCTATCAGAACTAATTATTTCTCTGATATGATCTAGAAACCAAGGCAAAAGGTGAAAAAAAGTCTATAGGAATGGCATTCTAGGAAATTTGGTAGTGACTTAAAAGTTTTTGATGTACAGTTAAACTAAGAAAATGATATTTCACATGACAAGGTGTTACACTGAAAATCTGTCTACCAGCAAAGAGGAAGGACACTTTACATATGCTTATACATACATACACACACATATAGAGAGAGAGAAAATAATTTATTTATTGTAATTCAAATCTTAAGAGTCTGATCATTATTAGTCCAGATAATAGTTATGGAAAAAGAAAAAATAGTAAAGCCATTAAAATTGTTATGCATATACTCACTTTCTACTGTTTTTCCTGGTGTTATGTTCCCCCTTTTCCCGCTCCTCTACATTCTAAGGCTGGTAGTTTCATTATTTGAGGGGAGCAAAGGGGTGTTATGGCAAGTTGTCAGCATCTGGAGTCCTTTGCCAGGAGGAATATGATGTTGATGCTGATGGTTTCTTCTTCCTCAGTCCAGGATCTACTTGGTTTTTGGGTTTTTTTTTTTTTTTTTTTTAGCAGTTGCTAGCATACTTTTAGACCTTTGTTCTTTCTTCACTGATCTGCAGCTTCATGATCCATCTGAATTTAATATATATGGCAACTTTTATATATGTTACATATTGTTTCTTTATTCTCTTTGTTACCCCTAAATCCATTTTTGTCCGGCTCCGTGTCTGCATTACTCTAAGTGACCACTGAAGAGTTGTACGCAGTACAACGCAGTAAGGGCATGTGCCTTGTCTCTTATCACCTCATGCCTGGACTCCTGTGGGCCCCGGACTGGTTCTCCACTTCTCAAGGCACCTGCTAGCACACCAGACCTGTATTTCTGCACACTGCTACATTGCATTACAGTCCTAAAAACCTCACTATATGTAGAATAACTGCCTGTTACTATATAAACTATGTGCAATACAAAGATAACAAAAATAAAACAAATTAACCATAAAGACCGGTGAACTAGAGAAATTGCTAATTGCTAAATTGCTTTAGTCGTATCTAAATCAAGGCAAACAAAAGTGGGTAAACTTCAGACAGATCAAGCCTGGCAAGCCTTGGTCCTGAGCTCTTGCAAATTCAGCACAAAGCTTATAGCCTGTTACTAGCAATGGCAATACTGTGTTACAGGATTATAGAGCTACGTATTTACAAAGGAGTGGAATAATGATCCTAAAACCTGAGTCCTCCGCATATTCAGGAAGCCTACATTTTTCCCCTCCTTTTTTAAATGTAGCAGCTTTTATTCACTTTTGATATTAAAGACAAATCTAATTCTCCAACCTTATAGACATCTTCTACCCAGCTGCTGCGTTTCAGTATAGCTCCACAGCAAAGTATCTAATTTTGAAAGAGTTAGAGAGAACTAGACAGACTTAGGACTTGATCTTTAACTGAACTCCACGGGCATCCACATATTTACAGACATTTGCTAAGGGCAGGACTTAGTGAGGATCAATACTGTTATAAACATTTATTAAAGGTTGGACTGAGGCCTTAGGAGGTGAGCTGAGATGGTTCCTTGGCAGAGTAGATATCCATTCATATTTTTCTGACCAGTTTATCAGCTCAAAGACTGAAGCTATTAGTTAAAGACAAGAACAAAAAGTGAGATATAACAAGTAATATGAAATTTACTTCCGGAAATTAGTGTAGTTGTAGTAATTGTTGAATAGGGTACCTTCTTCTAAGTATCCTTCAGTTTTTCTTATTAATAAAGAGGGAGTTAGCTTATTTCTGCTCTAGGAACCAACTCTCGATACCAATCCTTGTAGGCCAGCCATGTACAACATGAAGCTATTGGGCCAACCACAGCACCTCAACAAAGCATCTACTTCATGTTGCAGTAGTGGCTGAAGTAGTGGGACAGGAGGAGGTGTGCAGCACTAGGGAAACTGTGTGGAATACAGAATTAATGTTTGGCATTCCATAGAGCAGGCATGTAGTAGGCTAACAGAGACATGAAAGTTGCACCTGCTCCCATGATGCATTTACACTGTTTACAAGGGACCAGGACCCTGGTGGGATCCAGCTTTTACAGTATTGTATCTCTGTAACTGGACAAAAGCATAGGGATGTGCAGTTGCCCTGGGCCAAAACAGCAGACCTGACTTTCTGTTCATGCAATGCAGAGTGATTGGTGCACTGAACATGTAGTGCCCACAGACTCTTCACTGTTAAGACCAGATTAGCAGCGAATTAAAGGTGGTGCTAACATGTCTACAAAGTTAATTTATTTTACCCCTCTCTTGAGAAAGCCAATCCCGTGGCTGCAAAGCTCAGATCCTAACAGTTCCACATCTGAAAGGAATTATGACCTTGGCCTTCATCTTCAATTACTAAGAATATGGGTTCTTCTGAAAGTGTGAATTTCACTGAAAAGTGGGAAGTTGTATCTGAACTTTCCTTGTCTGGAGCCTCTCCATCGAAGACTGTGGTCCTATCCTAGTTCTGGAATAGGAGGTGTGTCCATTTAACAAGATATCAACAAATGTAGTTTATTGCTTTGCTATGCCTCCCTACTTTGATTTCGAAAGTGATTTTAGTAATTTCAGGTATGGATACAAAGTGGGTTTTTATCAGGATTTGGCCCAAGGTCAAATCTGTTACTATTCACTTTTTTTAATGGTCAGGTATGCTGTATGTTTGCAACACAGCCAAGATTTACAGAACTCTATGATAAGCAGTCATCCATTCATATCTCCCATTATCCTTTGTTCTTCTGTTTTCCAGCCCTGCTGCAGTATCCTCATCTTCCAAACTATTGAATGATGAATGCTAGTTATTTCACCCTTATTTTCCTCACAAATTGCTGTAGAATTCTGCTATCGCGTACTCTACTAAGCGAGGTATATCTCTAGGTATGCAGCTAGCTAGTTGGATGAGCATGAATACATTTTGGTAGATATCTGTAGAGACCATTCAAAGCACAGAGCCTAGAGAAATTATCATGAATATTTAGAATATCTTATTATAAACATCATATCCAATCAGCTTGTTTGATTAGGCATTCACAGAGTCATCCTGATGTGAATACATCAAATCCCTAAAGCAGTTGACTGAGAGGTACAAGCTTGAACCAGGTCATGAAGTGCCAGAAGCCGTGCCCCTTATATTTACTATATTTTTAGACGCTTCAGGAAGGCTTCTTCAAATCTCACTGATGCTCATAAAACTCTATAAAAACTAACTCAGTGAGAATGGTAAAAAGATGTTTTTATAACAGCATTACTAACTTCCAGCATTGGTGACTGACCCACAGGCATCCCAGTCTGCACCAGTTTGGGATTTGATGTATACCAGCTTCCATTTGAATTCACTTAAAGGCAAACCTCCACCTGATCCCTCAGTCTTCCTACCGGTACAAATGCAGAAAGCTCAGTGTGGTTGGCCCTTAAACGCTGATTAAACGTGGATTAAAACACCTTCTGCCTCTCAGCCATTATCCCTCACCATATTCAAGTTGAGAAGAATGTAACCAGCTTGAGATTTGTAGGCTTAGAGTATCTCAGTTTTTCCAGAAACCACAGTAGCATACGTATCTTAAAAACATATTGGCTCCGGAATATGTCTCAAGCTTTCTAAAGTTCACTAAAGCAGTTATGGAATTGGTTGCTGTGCTGTTAAGAACCAGTGATAGAATGAGAAAGTCATCCCCTGTACTTTGAAATGTAGTGGTGGCACTTCATTTAAAAGGAAAACTCCGTAAGTATAACATTGTTACCTATGAAATAACGACTCCAATGTTGTGTGAATTAATTGCCTCATATTTAAAACTGAGAAATTCCTTAGATCAGTCCTGAGCTACACATAAATTGTTAATTCTGGCTGTATGTTAAAGATACAACAAGACAAATATGTGTTAGCATTAATCATTTGAGCTCTGGCTACTGAAAGAGAAAATTTATTGTTGGAAAAAATAATCATTAGTCCTTTTTCTGCTAGATTGTACATATTTTGCTTAGGGCTCTGTTATGTGGCTTCAAGCATGCTGAAATCAGCAAAAGTAAAAAATTTCTAATAATGTTACATGTATGATTATAGAAATTTGCTCCTTTCTAACCTGCAGACTTTGAAAATTAATGAACTGGACTAAAAATCTGTTGTAGCTTTTGAATAATTTAAAGTAACATAATAGTACAACATGAAGAGAGTTTCCCAAACAAGCTTTTTTTCTAGGAGATCAAAAATTAAACAAACATGATGCTTTCTCTGTATATAAATAGGCATTGCAGAAAATCTAAGTTCTGTATTTTCATTTGATAACGTTGCAATACGGCTTACTAAGAATCAGAGTTCACTAGTTATCTCATAATTAGTTTAAGGAGCCAAGTTAAAAGCAGGCGTAATTCTACTATTTTCAGCAGATTTGCGCCTGAGAGGAATGCAATCTGTGAATCACAAGTATCATTCTTTCTGCAAAAAGGAGATATATTTGTGAATTTTCTCCTTATAAACAGAGGTTGTAAGTAAAGGTAAATACATGCTCAGTAGCTCTTTTTATGGATCTGTTTGTTCTTTCTGTTTTCATCCCTAGGCTGTGATAATGGGACATCTACATGTTTCTACATGATGAGAGTCCCCTCCTCTGCAATTGGCTCTTCTCCGGCCCCTGCTGAATGTGTCACTCCAGTCTGGAAGGAGTTCTTCGTTCCTGGAAACTCTTGTATTTGAAGTGTAACCACTATAGAGTTCACTGAGGTCAACAAGACACAAAATTAAATACCTGTCTTTCCCTTATGACTAGATAAACTTCAATATATGTATTTTACAGATATATTTAAATCTGCTTTTCCATATTATCCTTGAAATTATAGAGTGGTAAAATTTTAAGAAATTAAAATGAAAAAATAAAGAGTGAGTAAAACAACTTTTTGAGGAAAATTTCCCATGTGTATAACAGAACTAACAGTGCAATACTAATAATATTTAGTGGTAGAAAAACAGAGTTATAATTCATATTCAAATTCATGTTTTAAAGAGGATAAGCAATTAAAACCACAATGGCCTTAATAATGTTGACATTAAACTACAGTCAAACTCTGACTTCTGAATGCTGCATCATTATTCATTGTGACCGGAGGAAGGCTGGTTAACTTTTTCCCTGTTAGACACAGTGTGTGTCTGGGGGGGGGGGAGGGGGGGTGTATGCACGTGCCCCTACTATCAAGCAATTTCCACAGGACAACAGAAACAAAATATTTCCTTTCAGAGGAGATTGAGCTAAATGCTGGTCACATTAATCCTCATCACTGTTCTCTAAAGCTACCAGCGTCGTGTGGAGCTGCAGCTCTATGGCTTCGTTTTAAATAGATGATCTTCCATCTTTAGCGTATATCTTCTGTGATGCCACCACAAAGATAAATCCTGTCAGTGCTTCATGGCAATTACTTTGCTATAATGCTAAGCAGTAGTAACTCTTCAGTTCATGTTCCTAACCCAGACTAAGAATCTAGTTGTAGGATTTCTGCTTAAAAAATCATATTTTTGTTGAAGGTCTAAGTGCAATCAATGTACTTAGGCTATTTCAATTCATAAAAGCTGAGAAGAGTGAAAAATCACAGTATACTAATTAAAATATTGCCTAAATAATCAGGCATAAGGGGTAAGTGGTATGGGACAGAACTGGGAGGGAAGCGGTTCACAATTTTATATTCAGTGAAAATATTCTGTATTACAGAAGCATTACATATAGTTTTATCCTTTTTTTTTTGAACAGATCAATTGAGCTAAGCATAACAGTATAAAAATTTAAGAGTAGAGTTTTGTATTATAAAATCTACCTAAAGGGAGACAAAAAATTTTTCAGATTGCTTTTTTTTTTCCTGTTCTACTTAGGGGCATACTGTACATAATAAGAAACATGACCAATGGTTTGATATGCTTGTTAAGAATGTCATATAGCCATTTTGGGAAACTGCTGTTACCCTGGAGACCAAAAGTAGCCTTCATCTGGACAATTTCAACTTCTTGCAGAGTATATAAATCAGAACTTGAACAGCCTCCACTCATGTTAAGATGGGATTTAGAAGCTGAAAATGAATAATTGGTTTTAAAATCTCTATTTAGTGTCTGGGCTAATCAGTTAGGGTAGAATTTGTCTGATAGCTGTAGTTATCTGAGTTAATCACCTTCTAGACTCGCTTCCTAGTCAAAACAGAAAATCAGGCACTTTAAAGCATGGTTTAGTAGACCTATTGTGATGTTTTCTTTAGGATGAAATGAGTTGTGTCCTAGATTTCATATGTGGGACTCTTTTGGCTTAATGCATATGATTTTAGGACTCTGTATAAGTGAGCAGAAGGTCCCAACTCCCATTACAGTTACTGGAGATTTGGTCAATGCCATCAGTGCAGTCTATGGTGTCTAATGAGCCGTTCTAACTGTTCAGTAGACAATTATATCTCATCTATTGAGTATCATTCTAGATACTGTTGACAGAAAGGCGTTCCCAGCCCACATGCAGAAATCAACATGTGGACAACTAGAGTGAGGTGACCTAATCCTAAGTGGCAAGCTGAATGCCACTACCTTAATAGCAGTGACTATAGCGGAAGTCTAGTGTGAGTAGCCCAGATGTATACATCCACCCTGTACATGTTTCTGTTGACTCAGAGAAAGTGCATCTCTGATGGGCAAGTAAACTATATCTAGCCATCTATAGTCTGATTTGCCAATAATGCCAACCTTTATGTGCTGAAAGTCTACCTCTCATTTTGTCTACTGCCATATTATCTTCATATGTTCTCCATATTTTTGATTGATAACTCTTCTAACTCTTATTCTAAATAATCTCTTTAATTATCTTTTCCTCCGTGGCCTATTAGAAATGAACGAGCAAACAAAAATTACCTTAAGGCATAAGTTCATGCAATTTTGAGAAAAGAGATGTAACTATCCAAAACACTGGGTCTTGCAATGCCAGATGAAAGAGAGCCTTAAAGGTATGAGGAATAATCACTTTCCAAAATGGGGTACCTCAACATTGCACTGTGCTTTATCAATACAAAAGCTTGTCTGAAGCTAGCTCAGTTATCTTTAACATGTGCTGTGGATCAGGTAGTCATGCCTTTAAGGTGCTTCTGAAAGTCTTACCTCAATAACAACACCACATTTTGGATTTCAAAAATGCTATGCAAACTGTAGTTGCATGATTTTCTCGATAAGCTACTTTACTCGCATTTATTACAAGCTACTTTACTCGCATTTATTACCTCCCTAGAGAGTAGGGACTGCTAGGACTTTCTAGTACCTAACCTCAGCGGGGATTACACCCTGGATTTCCAACTCATTGCGAACAAATCAAGTAACATAAAGCTCTCATTTCCACAATGCCGAAAAGTTTCATTACAAGAGAAAAATCTCGTTTCACTCAGTGAATTACATTTTGCATGTTCAGTGATTCTATAATTAAGAAAAAAATCAATTTCTATTATATTTTATTTTATTAGGTAGTAAGAAACACATTACAGACTGCAGCCATGAACTTAAATAGCACAACAAAAACACCTACCAAAAAAAAAACTCCAACAAAAAAAAACCCAAAACAAAAAAAATTCCTGGCTTTATGATATCTCTAGTCTGCTTGCTTATATTTTACCTACTTTGTGTACTGTTATCAGTGGTAAAAAAAAATTTTGGATAGGCTGCTTATCCAAACCTTCTGAAGCTCTTTCAATACAATCTTTTTTGTTCCCAAAGTTACGCGGTGTTACCTCCTCAGTTAGCCCCAAGTTACTTTTGGCTTCCATTGTTTTTGGGTAGAGTCCTTCAGTAAAATCCAAGTAGCTGCATTGCAGATGGATGGAAAACTGCTATCCAACCACTATAGGGACAACTTACACTATGATCTCTCAGTTGTTTATTTTCAAAGTTCTGGAATATAATTTCAATTTTGCCCACTAACTTAGTCGATATCGAACTAATAGTGACAGGTCAACAGAGACAGCGATGGTTTTTGGTGGGAATACGTTGAGCTAATTAAAGTAATATTGTGTGGGAAAAGAGATTGCAGCAGTTAACTAATTTTCGTGTAGCAGGGATGTAGAAAAGTCAGTCTGGAGGATTCAACAAAGAGAGAAAAAACAAGTTTCAAAATTATGGGTGCAGTATCTTTTCTCACAGATGTTATTCTTCCTGAAGTGCAGCTTAGCAGTTTTACAAGTTATGCAAATCCAAAATGTAAAATTTGTAATGCTTTACTGTCTGCATTTTTGGAAGCTAGTGAGAGAATCAACAAGTAGGGAGAAGTTACTGTGATTTAAGCTAGCGAAGGAAACACAACAGCTGGTGCTTTCATCCAGAGTGATCTTTGGCAGTGTGGCTGAAGTGAAATAGTTTCTCAAAAAGCAAACGTTCATCTTAACCTGCTCAGACTTCTAGCTGTACTAGTAAAACAGATACAACTACAGAAATGGCCTAAAAGAACTTTATCCCTCTCAGGTACTTGTATAAGTGTCCTGGTTTTGACAAAATTTCTGTTAGGTCCAGAATTCAATTTCTGAGGAAAGAGAGATTTTTGTTTACCTTCTACTTGAAGATGCGGTATAAAGAAAAATCTAGGCAAACCTTTGGTTTCATTGTCTCACTGAGAGGAGAGATTTGAAAGTGGCTCTCCCATGCCAATATTGACTGCCTTCCACAATTCCCAGGTGCTAGTGCAGAGCCAGTAGGATTGGAGGGACTGTGAGAGGTTGTTATTCTTCATATCCAGTCTGACCATTTAAAAGATACCTTACTTAACGGATATCTTGCAGAAAACTCCTGTGGAGCAGTGTTTTCCTCCAATAATTTCTCTCCTGCTCTAATATGAAATACTAACATGTCTCTGAATTTCTTCCTGCTCTGAAAGTGAGTCCACACTGAAAACCGGCGAACTGAGGTTCCTTTAGTTGTACCCTCTTAGATACCTGAGCCCAATCAATTATGCTGCAGAGTTAAAAAATAGATATTTTGAAAGACAAAACTGAGATATGCTGTAAACTAGTGAACTTACATTTATCTTTTATTTGCTCATATCAAGTTAGAATTGAATTCTAATGTATGTTGAACTTGAAAAAAAATCTGTCCTCTTGCCTTATCTTATGAGCCAGCTCTAAAGCAGGTATTTAAGATAGTGGTGGTTGAGCAGCTGATTTCCAGATTATCCTCACAGCAGAAAAGGAGTAGTGGCCTTCTGGAGATCCTGGTGAATTTATGAGTAGGTGCTGCAGGGATCAATGCCCCTTTCGTTACTCTTTTCACAGTTAATCAATGAAGTATATACGGTGACTTAGCTGTAGCTGGGAACACACATGACACTGCCCTCGAGGAAACAGAAGTATAATGCTCGAGGATGTTCCTATTCTCTACACTGAAAGACTGATCTATAAAGTCAGAGAAAACCATCTGTTATTACCCAGCAAATCTCCTCCTAAAGAAGCATGTGCTTCAGCAGATTGTTTTACTTCACTACTCTAGAAAGATTAAAACAAGCACAACTGCTTAGATGACAAACACTCTCATACCCTTGCAAAGTATTTTTGAGTTATAAAAATAATATGTTCTAATAGAAGGCTTTGGTGTATAGTTTTTCTTTCCTTTTTTTTTTCTTCTTCCACGTTTGTAAGAAGAATAAAGAACCAGTTCAGAAAAATGAGTGGAGCCATTACACTGTGGGAAAGAGTCTCAACTGACATTGGAACAATTCAGAAACAAGTCTTGAGAAATTACTTTAGGTGCACAGATTTAATACTAGTCCAAGATCATAGTCACACAGTATAGATTATACTATGTTATGCCATTAGGAACAAAGTGAAGATTAAAAGTTAACTTTTTATAATGGCTATAGCTGGAGAACTCAGGTGACTAAAAATGCAGATCACTTGACTTGCATTATTAAAATGATTGACGTCATTAGAAAATCAGTGATTTTTCAAAGGTTTCCTGTTGAGTGACTGACTTACTCCGAACTTCTAGATGTTTTGGATGAAGATAGCTTTCTACACTTTCTCTAGGCTTTGCCTGTTTTCTAATGTATAGCTATATTTTAGGCCTTCATATGCCATTCTATAAAACGGACTGACAACAGTAAATGTTGAGACTGGGTCATATATTGTAATATAAATTAAATACATTATGTAAATGCCAAATGCCACTAATATTGTAAATTATATCTGATTAAATTGCTAATTAAGGTACAATTTTTCCTCTGGCAACACCGTTTAACAACTGTTCTCTGAAAAGAAAAGTTATGATTTCTTCTGTAAAATGCCTTCCTGAAGAAAGTGCATGCTGTTTTCTGATCTCAGAAACATTATTTCTGGTGATAATTTTGAGGATGTATCAAGGACCAAAGAGCACAATCTGATTTCTAGATTCTAGGCTACTGGCCCTGAGAAAATCTCACTTTGATTCATAAACTGAATAAAATTGAAGTTATTGCGAGAGGATTATTATGGACCTTCACTCTGTATAATTTACCTGATTGCTTCCCTATTTTACTTGGTTTTGACATAAAATCTCCTGTTACAAAGTAAACTCACACCACCTCACTTATCTTGAACTGAACTATCGTGTACTTCAGGGAACACTTAGATCCCAGTAAATCTGAAACAGTTAGCAAGTTGTGACAGACAGTAAAATTTGGACCTAATCTGCATGTATGGAAGGCTTGCCAACCTTAGCTGAGTAACAGTAATTTCATAAACTCACATATGGCCAGGGTCTAACATATTCCCTTCTTTTTGCTGTGTGTCTCCCAAGTCTTAACTGATAATTGATGCTATATGGATAGATTGGTGTGGCAACAGGAATTCTGCTTCCAATGGATGCAGAAAGGCTGCAATATGTATTGCTAGCAGTGTGATCAGACGTCAACAACATAATTCCTCAAAAAAAAAGAAACTTTTTTTTTTAGGTACAGTAATTCCAATCATGGGTGCTGGAAAATAGCTAATGAATAAGCATTTATGGTGACCGTAAAGAGCTTCGCATCAAGTTCTTTTATACGTTATGCTTCAAAGGAATATTTCTTCATCAGTAAAGTTCATTTTTATTTTTATTTAAAAGGTAGAACTAGAAGAAAAATGAAACCACTTCTAACACTCAAATCTTACTTTGCCTTACATAGTCATCTGAGAAATGAACAGGATTGGCATAAACTGCAGAGTACGCAGAAAATTCCATTCACAAATAAGAGTAATAAACTAAGTTACACTATCTCACAGTGAAGAGTATGGATCTGTTATGTGAGACCAAAAAAGAAAAAAGAGGGGGAAAAAAAGCCTGGGAAAAAGTTTTTCTCTTAATTGAGAGTTTGGATACCCTTTCTTAATGTTCACTGTAGTTTTTAACAAGCTGAATAAGAAGCAATGCCAACTGAGTACCATTTTTAGCCATGAGTAAAACAAAACAAAACTAATCTATATAAAAAATTAAAAAGCTGAGAGCTTTCTAGTAAGAACTTTGTTCATGCTGGAAAAGATTTTCCTCAACAGCATCAGATCTGAACTTCTCTCCTTGAAGCTGGGCACACTGACAAGTGACTAAAGGAATTTCAGTTATCAACAGCCTACTGCAATTGCATCACGTCAGTGCGGATCTGGTGTCATTCCTCTAGTCCTGCTGTGAACTCAATGTCTTAAGCACAGTGCTTGGTTACATTTCTTCTGTAATAGGCATCCTATTATCCAGTGTAACATCGGCATCAAAAGTTAAGAAGCATTTTGGAGTTATTTCTGCTTTGTTCTCGCAAATAAAGCTATTCATAATCAAATAATAATTATTTTACCCATTCCTTTTTCTTAGTAATGATTTTAAAATGCATACGTATGAATTTTCACAGTGTTCATCAGTGTTTTAATGCTTAGTACATCAAACTGAAGTGATGTGGAATGGCATACTTAGAGTTATTTTTGTGTAACTCATATTTTTCTTTAAATGACCGTCAATGTTCCTGCAGCAATATCACATCTGGAAAATGTTTCCATGGTGAGGACAAGGAAAGCATTCTATCAGAACTAATTATTTCTCTGATATGATCTAGAAACCAAGGCAAAAGGTGAAAAAAAGTCTATAGGAATGGCATTCTAGGAAATTTGGTAGTGACTTAAAAGTTTTTGATGTACAGTTAAACTAAGAAAATGATATTTCACATGACAAGGTGTTACACTGAAAATCTGTCTACCAGCAAAGAGGAAGGACACTTTACATATGCTTATACATACATACACACACATATAGAGAGAGAGAAAATAATTTATTTATTGTAATTCAAATCTTAAGAGTCTGATCATTATTAGTCCAGATAATAGTTATGGAAAAAGAAAAAATAGTAAAGCCATTAAAATTGTTATGCATATACTCACTTTCTACTGTTTTTCCTGGTGTTATGTTCCCCCTTTTCCCGCTCCTCTACATTCTAAGGCTGGTAGTTTCATTATTTGAGGGGAGCAAAGGGGTGTTATGGCAAGTTGTCAGCATCTGGAGTCCTTTGCCAGGAGGAATATGATGTTGATGCTGATGGTTTCTTCTTCCTCAGTCCAGGATCTACTTGGTTTTTGGGTTTTTTTTTTTTTTTTTTTTAGCAGTTGCTAGCATACTTTTAGACCTTTGTTCTTTCTTCACTGATCTGCAGCTTCATGATCCATCTGAATTTAATATATATGGCAACTTTTATATATGTTACATATTGTTTCTTTATTCTCTTTGTTACCCCTAAATCCATTTTTGTCCGGCTCCGTGTCTGCATTACTCTAAGTGACCACTGAAGAGTTGTACGCAGTACAACGCAGTAAGGGCATGTGCCTTGTCTCTTATCACCTCATGCCTGGACTCCTGTGGGCCCCGGACTGGTTCTCCACTTCTCAAGGCACCTGCTAGCACACCAGACCTGTATTTCTGCACACTGCTACATTGCATTACAGTCCTAAAAACCTCACTATATGTAGAATAACTGCCTGTTACTATATAAACTATGTGCAATACAAAGATAACAAAAATAAAACAAATTAACCATAAAGACCGGTGAACTAGAGAAATTGCTAATTGCTAAATTGCTTTAGTCGTATCTAAATCAAGGCAAACAAAAGTGGGTAAACTTCAGACAGATCAAGCCTGGCAAGCCTTGGTCCTGAGCTCTTGCAAATTCAGCACAAAGCTTATAGCCTGTTACTAGCAATGGCAATACTGTGTTACAGGATTATAGAGCTACGTATTTACAAAGGAGTGGAATAATGATCCTAAAACCTGAGTCCTCCGCATATTCAGGAAGCCTACATTTTTCCCCTCCTTTTTTAAATGTAGCAGCTTTTATTCACTTTTGATATTAAAGACAAATCTAATTCTCCAACCTTATAGACATCTTCTACCCAGCTGCTGCGTTTCAGTATAGCTCCACAGCAAAGTATCTAATTTTGAAAGAGTTAGAGAGAACTAGACAGACTTAGGACTTGATCTTTAACTGAACTCCACGGGCATCCACATATTTACAGACATTTGCTAAGGGCAGGACTTAGTGAGGATCAATACTGTTATAAACATTTATTAAAGGTTGGACTGAGGCCTTAGGAGGTGAGCTGAGATGGTTCCTTGGCAGAGTAGATATCCATTCATATTTTTCTGACCAGTTTATCAGCTCAAAGACTGAAGCTATTAGTTAAAGACAAGAACAAAAAGTGAGATATAACAAGTAATATGAAATTTACTTCCGGAAATTAGTGTAGTTGTAGTAATTGTTGAATAGGGTACCTTCTTCTAAGTATCCTTCAGTTTTTCTTATTAATAAAGAGGGAGTTAGCTTATTTCTGCTCTAGGAACCAACTCTCGATACCAATCCTTGTAGGCCAGCCATGTACAACATGAAGCTATTGGGCCAACCACAGCACCTCAACAAAGCATCTACTTCATGTTGCAGTAGTGGCTGAAGTAGTGGGACAGGAGGAGGTGTGCAGCACTAGGGAAACTGTGTGGAATACAGAATTAATGTTTGGCATTCCATAGAGCAGGCATGTAGTAGGCTAACAGAGACATGAAAGTTGCACCTGCTCCCATGATGCATTTACACTGTTTACAAGGGACCAGGACCCTGGTGGGATCCAGCTTTTACAGTATTGTATCTCTGTAACTGGACAAAAGCATAGGGATGTGCAGTTGCCCTGGGCCAAAACAGCAGACCTGACTTTCTGTTCATGCAATGCAGAGTGATTGGTGCACTGAACATGTAGTGCCCACAGACTCTTCACTGTTAAGACCAGATTAGCAGCGAATTAAAGGTGGTGCTAACATGTCTACAAAGTTAATTTATTTTACCCCTCTCTTGAGAAAGCCAATCCCGTGGCTGCAAAGCTCAGATCCTAACAGTTCCACATCTGAAAGGAATTATGACCTTGGCCTTCATCTTCAATTACTAAGAATATGGGTTCTTCTGAAAGTGTGAATTTCACTGAAAAGTGGGAAGTTGTATCTGAACTTTCCTTGTCTGGAGCCTCTCCATCGAAGACTGTGGTCCTATCCTAGTTCTGGAATAGGAGGTGTGTCCATTTAACAAGATATCAACAAATGTAGTTTATTGCTTTGCTATGCCTCCCTACTTTGATTTCGAAAGTGATTTTAGTAATTTCAGGTATGGATACAAAGTGGGTTTTTATCAGGATTTGGCCCAAGGTCAAATCTGTTACTATTCACTTTTTTTAATGGTCAGGTATGCTGTATGTTTGCAACACAGCCAAGATTTACAGAACTCTATGATAAGCAGTCATCCATTCATATCTCCCATTATCCTTTGTTCTTCTGTTTTCCAGCCCTGCTGCAGTATCCTCATCTTCCAAACTATTGAATGATGAATGCTAGTTATTTCACCCTTATTTTCCTCACAAATTGCTGTAGAATTCTGCTATCGCGTACTCTACTAAGCGAGGTATATCTCTAGGTATGCAGCTAGCTAGTTGGATGAGCATGAATACATTTTGGTAGATATCTGTAGAGACCATTCAAAGCACAGAGCCTAGAGAAATTATCATGAATATTTAGAATATCTTATTATAAACATCATATCCAATCAGCTTGTTTGATTAGGCATTCACAGAGTCATCCTGATGTGAATACATCAAATCCCTAAAGCAGTTGACTGAGAGGTACAAGCTTGAACCAGGTCATGAAGTGCCAGAAGCCGTGCCCCTTATATTTACTATATTTTTAGACGCTTCAGGAAGGCTTCTTCAAATCTCACTGATGCTCATAAAACTCTATAAAAACTAACTCAGTGAGAATGGTAAAAAGATGTTTTTATAACAGCATTACTAACTTCCAGCATTGGTGACTGACCCACAGGCATCCCAGTCTGCACCAGTTTGGGATTTGATGTATACCAGCTTCCATTTGAATTCACTTAAAGGCAAACCTCCACCTGATCCCTCAGTCTTCCTACCGGTACAAATGCAGAAAGCTCAGTGTGGTTGGCCCTTAAACGCTGATTAAACGTGGATTAAAACACCTTCTGCCTCTCAGCCATTATCCCTCACCATATTCAAGTTGAGAAGAATGTAACCAGCTTGAGATTTGTAGGCTTAGAGTATCTCAGTTTTTCCAGAAACCACAGTAGCATACGTATCTTAAAAACATATTGGCTCCGGAATATGTCTCAAGCTTTCTAAAGTTCACTAAAGCAGTTATGGAATTGGTTGCTGTGCTGTTAAGAACCAGTGATAGAATGAGAAAGTCATCCCCTGTACTTTGAAATGTAGTGGTGGCACTTCATTTAAAAGGAAAACTCCGTAAGTATAACATTGTTACCTATGAAATAACGACTCCAATGTTGTGTGAATTAATTGCCTCATATTTAAAACTGAGAAATTCCTTAGATCAGTCCTGAGCTACACATAAATTGTTAATTCTGGCTGTATGTTAAAGATACAACAAGACAAATATGTGTTAGCATTAATCATTTGAGCTCTGGCTACTGAAAGAGAAAATTTATTGTTGGAAAAAATAATCATTAGTCCTTTTTCTGCTAGATTGTACATATTTTGCTTAGGGCTCTGTTATGTGGCTTCAAGCATGCTGAAATCAGCAAAAGTAAAAAATTTCTAATAATGTTACATGTATGATTATAGAAATTTGCTCCTTTCTAACCTGCAGACTTTGAAAATTAATGAACTGGACTAAAAATCTGTTGTAGCTTTTGAATAATTTAAAGTAACATAATAGTACAACATGAAGAGAGTTTCCCAAACAAGCTTTTTTTCTAGGAGATCAAAAATTAAACAAACATGATGCTTTCTCTGTATATAAATAGGCATTGCAGAAAATCTAAGTTCTGTATTTTCATTTGATAACGTTGCAATACGGCTTACTAAGAATCAGAGTTCACTAGTTATCTCATAATTAGTTTAAGGAGCCAAGTTAAAAGCAGGCGTAATTCTACTATTTTCAGCAGATTTGCGCCTGAGAGGAATGCAATCTGTGAATCACAAGTATCATTCTTTCTGCAAAAAGGAGATATATTTGTGAATTTTCTCCTTATAAACAGAGGTTGTAAGTAAAGGTAAATACATGCTCAGTAGCTCTTTTTATGGATCTGTTTGTTCTTTCTGTTTTCATCCCTAGGCTGTGATAATGGGACATCTACATGTTTCTACATGATGAGAGTCCCCTCCTCTGCAATTGGCTCTTCTCCGGCCCCTGCTGAATGTGTCACTCCAGTCTGGAAGGAGTTCTTCGTTCCTGGAAACTCTTGTATTTGAAGTGTAACCACTATAGAGTTCACTGAGGTCAACAAGACACAAAATTAAATACCTGTCTTTCCCTTATGACTAGATAAACTTCAATATATGTATTTTACAGATATATTTAAATCTGCTTTTCCATATTATCCTTGAAATTATAGAGTGGTAAAATTTTAAGAAATTAAAATGAAAAAATAAAGAGTGAGTAAAACAACTTTTTGAGGAAAATTTCCCATGTGTATAACAGAACTAACAGTGCAATACTAATAATATTTAGTGGTAGAAAAACAGAGTTATAATTCATATTCAAATTCATGTTTTAAAGAGGATAAGCAATTAAAACCACAATGGCCTTAATAATGTTGACATTAAACTACAGTCAAACTCTGACTTCTGAATGCTGCATCATTATTCATTGTGACCGGAGGAAGGCTGGTTAACTTTTTCCCTGTTAGACACAGTGTGTGTCTGGGGGGGGGGGAGGGGGGGTGTATGCACGTGCCCCTACTATCAAGCAATTTCCACAGGACAACAGAAACAAAATATTTCCTTTCAGAGGAGATTGAGCTAAATGCTGGTCACATTAATCCTCATCACTGTTCTCTAAAGCTACCAGCGTCGTGTGGAGCTGCAGCTCTATGGCTTCGTTTTAAATAGATGATCTTCCATCTTTAGCGTATATCTTCTGTGATGCCACCACAAAGATAAATCCTGTCAGTGCTTCATGGCAATTACTTTGCTATAATGCTAAGCAGTAGTAACTCTTCAGTTCATGTTCCTAACCCAGACTAAGAATCTAGTTGTAGGATTTCTGCTTAAAAAATCATATTTTTGTTGAAGGTCTAAGTGCAATCAATGTACTTAGGCTATTTCAATTCATAAAAGCTGAGAAGAGTGAAAAATCACAGTATACTAATTAAAATATTGCCTAAATAATCAGGCATAAGGGGTAAGTGGTATGGGACAGAACTGGGAGGGAAGCGGTTCACAATTTTATATTCAGTGAAAATATTCTGTATTACAGAAGCATTACATATAGTTTTATCCTTTTTTTTTTGAACAGATCAATTGAGCTAAGCATAACAGTATAAAAATTTAAGAGTAGAGTTTTGTATTATAAAATCTACCTAAAGGGAGACAAAAAATTTTTCAGATTGCTTTTTTTTTTCCTGTTCTACTTAGGGGCATACTGTACATAATAAGAAACATGACCAATGGTTTGATATGCTTGTTAAGAATGTCATATAGCCATTTTGGGAAACTGCTGTTACCCTGGAGACCAAAAGTAGCCTTCATCTGGACAATTTCAACTTCTTGCAGAGTATATAAATCAGAACTTGAACAGCCTCCACTCATGTTAAGATGGGATTTAGAAGCTGAAAATGAATAATTGGTTTTAAAATCTCTATTTAGTGTCTGGGCTAATCAGTTAGGGTAGAATTTGTCTGATAGCTGTAGTTATCTGAGTTAATCACCTTCTAGACTCGCTTCCTAGTCAAAACAGAAAATCAGGCACTTTAAAGCATGGTTTAGTAGACCTATTGTGATGTTTTCTTTAGGATGAAATGAGTTGTGTCCTAGATTTCATATGTGGGACTCTTTTGGCTTAATGCATATGATTTTAGGACTCTGTATAAGTGAGCAGAAGGTCCCAACTCCCATTACAGTTACTGGAGATTTGGTCAATGCCATCAGTGCAGTCTATGGTGTCTAATGAGCCGTTCTAACTGTTCAGTAGACAATTATATCTCATCTATTGAGTATCATTCTAGATACTGTTGACAGAAAGGCGTTCCCAGCCCACATGCAGAAATCAACATGTGGACAACTAGAGTGAGGTGACCTAATCCTAAGTGGCAAGCTGAATGCCACTACCTTAATAGCAGTGACTATAGCGGAAGTCTAGTGTGAGTAGCCCAGATGTATACATCCACCCTGTACATGTTTCTGTTGACTCAGAGAAAGTGCATCTCTGATGGGCAAGTAAACTATATCTAGCCATCTATAGTCTGATTTGCCAATAATGCCAACCTTTATGTGCTGAAAGTCTACCTCTCATTTTGTCTACTGCCATATTATCTTCATATGTTCTCCATATTTTTGATTGATAACTCTTCTAACTCTTATTCTAAATAATCTCTTTAATTATCTTTTCCTCCGTGGCCTATTAGAAATGAACGAGCAAACAAAAATTACCTTAAGGCATAAGTTCATGCAATTTTGAGAAAAGAGATGTAACTATCCAAAACACTGGGTCTTGCAATGCCAGATGAAAGAGAGCCTTAAAGGTATGAGGAATAATCACTTTCCAAAATGGGGTACCTCAACATTGCACTGTGCTTTATCAATACAAAAGCTTGTCTGAAGCTAGCTCAGTTATCTTTAACATGTGCTGTGGATCAGGTAGTCATGCCTTTAAGGTGCTTCTGAAAGTCTTACCTCAATAACAACACCACATTTTGGATTTCAAAAATGCTATGCAAACTGTAGTTGCATGATTTTCTCGATAAGCTACTTTACTCGCATTTATTACAAGCTACTTTACTCGCATTTATTACCTCCCTAGAGAGTAAAATCTGGGAGATAATACCGTGTATACTACACAGTGCTTTAGGATGAGAGCAACTTGTTTTTACAAGTTTACGATTTATTACAGCCAACAAATTATTATAAGATTCTAAGCATTCTTGGAACTCTGTATCTTTCAGGTAAACTGCAAAATAAACTGCAAAAATCTGGCCTTGGTTAGTTAAAATCTGAGGATCCTTCATCATCCTGTTATGAGGAAAATATTTCTTACTAAAAAGAATTAAAAAAAAAGCTTAAAATTTTCTGGCAGCTTGCAATCAAGCAGAACTGGGCTCTGTAATGTGAATACCCCAGACAATCCTTTACATATGATAATTGTTAATTATCATCAGCTGTTTATCATTTCAGTTAATATGGTGTTTTGACTAAGTATGCTGACTTTTAGATAGTGCTCACACTTTATTTAGAACATTTAAAAAAAAATTCATAAGTTCTGTGAATTTAGGGCCATATTCTTTTCACTTGACAATAAACTTCTAAGATAATTTCTCTAGGTTTCATATATGGAGAGAAATCAACATATCTGGAAAACAATTCTGTCTCTTACTACCTCTACCCATCTTCCACTGTCTCTAGCTCTCTGTTGTACAGTGATAGGCATTATGTACCCAGGCTCTGCTGAAGCTCTTGGGTCCTACTTGACAGAAACATTAGTTAGATTAGGGCCTCCACTGTAAGGTTGCATCCAGACTTGATACTGATCAAAGTTTCCTCCCTTTATCTAAGATTTCAGTAATTCATAAAGCATGTTTGAAATTAAGGTGTTGGTGAAGATCTAAATCTAGTTTTACAAAATCCAGCTCTAAAGGTGGGAATTCACATTATCAACCCCTTTTAAAAACTGCTGAACTGAGATATTAAATGACTTCATCCCTTGGTTTGGTTGATAACAGAAATAAAAGATTCCTGAAGCATAATTTGGTCCTTAAAACTGTCTTTGCTTGTTCTGCCTCTTTCATGCAGTCCAATATATAAGGAGAAAATTTATTCTGGAGGTTTGAGCTCTGATCTTGCAACAATAATATTAAACAGAGCTATGCTGTAGCCATGCAATAGCACTGGAAAAAACACATAAAAGACAATTTAGTCACGAGTGAAAAAGAAGGGTTATGACCCTTCAATAATAGATCAAACTTCTATTAGTTTCAAGGGATAATACTTATGGATAAGATGTTCGACAGAAAGACTTTTTCTTTATATGTAATATCAGTAGTTCTATATTCAAGCCAAGTATGATTCTCTTTATGAGATAGATTGGTGCAGACGTAACTGATTGTAGCTATTTTTAACTGTGACACAGCCCAAGATTCAGCATAAACCTAAGGAAAGTATCTTTGTCTGTCGTCAGATATGTCTAGTGCTGGAAGGATCTGAAAGGAGGAGTTCAGGTTATGTTCATTTTAAGCTCAAAGTAAGATGCTGAGCTGAAAATTTAAGAGAATTGCAAATGCAGGTTGAATGAAAGACCACAGGAACCGTAGACTTCTGTTGTCATTTGCACAAAGATGGTTGTTAAAGCCACCAGCTAGGTTGATCTGGAGTTAAGGTGTAACAGAAAAAAGAGAGTCCTTAAATTAAGGCCACAGATCTAGACATCACATAAATGTAGTCTGTCAAAGTAGTGAGTATTTTTCTTTGATTCAGTGAAAATCCTTCACCATGATCTTTACTTTTAACTTATATTTTCATGAAGTCTATTTCAGCCAGAACTATACATCAGAATGATGGTATATATATGAAGGGTTTACTGATTGGAGATGGAAGCTGGTAGCACGAGGAACCCATGGATTGATATATATTCATTTTGAAAATGTAAAACGTATCTTAAAAGCAGAAGAAAGAACTGGCTAGATGAGAGCAATTCACCTGATATATAATTTACCCTGATGTCATGTTTAAAGCATTAGAGGCTCTTCAAAATTTTTTGAGAGAAGAAATACTACTGATGTTACTGAATGGTATGGATAACATACATTTATCTAGAGATGGACTGCAGGTTATAGAAGCACCCTAATTAAAAATTCACTATCTTGTGCAGTGCGCATACCTTTATCCTGTTCATCATGTACTGTCTCCTCAGAGCGCCTTTTTTCATTATCCTTTCTGCTTTTCCGGTTAACCTTGACATAAACAGCAATTAAGACTATAAAATGTCCTGCTCTCTTCCAGTTAAAATTATTTTTGAGTTGATTTTTCCATTTGTTCAGGGAGAAGGAGTTGGGAAAGATGAGCAGGAGAGAGGCCTCTATTTTTAATCATTTCATTATTACTACTTAGTCAATGATTTTTCTTTAGTGATTGAAATGCTACTTTGGCACTTCTGTGGCTTACACAGTGATTCAGTCTCATCCAGTGCTGTGCAGCCAGGTATTTGAGACCTTATTTTAATGAGTATGTTTGAGAGTGCTAAAACAAGAACTTGAGAATGCTATTTTTGATAATTTAGCCAATAGTAACATCAGACATGTTGAAACACACAATGTATTATTTGTTTTACTACTACAAAATTGCAATAGCATAGCAAAACCCTTTCTCAAAGGCCCTTTATTCAGTCTGTTGAAAGAGTATGTTATAATGCTACTATTGCATGTTTTAAGATTTTTTTATATTGTCAGAGAAATTGAAGTAAAGATTGCTTTCTGCCAGTGAAAAAGATCTTTATGCAGAATTAAAAAAACCTAAAAATATTTCATCTTCTTTGCTTATGCAAACAGTATAGGCCAAGTCTGCCATTGTTTGCTGCATGCCATTACTGTATATATTATTATTAAATGGCTATAGAAAGTTAAAGAGAAAGCATGATAGACTGTAGAGAAACAATATTTGACGCAGAATGAGAATAGCTGTTTAGAAGTGCATGCAGACTCATACACACTGCAGTTAGGAATAACCTTATGAGTTCTGAATTACAGTAATGGCCTACTTGCTAATATAAAATTATAGCTAATTTAAGAATTTTTTGTATAGTAGCCAATAGAAATCTGCAGCAAGGATATAATCTCCTATTAAATATAACTGAAGAATCGATTAGGAAGCACATATAATTCTTCTATATATTTATATTTTAGAAAAAATCTATGGTGAACTGGAATATGTTATATACATGTTAACTCTTTCAATTTTTTCAATATGTATCTAAAGTGACCGTCATTGATACTCGAAGGGAACTGAGACCATATTTATCCATGTGTGGGGTATAAGCAGAAGTATGAAATCCTGCTTCCCCATTTCTAACGTGTATACTAGTAACAGGAAAGGGAGAGAAGCGTTTCCATAGATAAAAATCCGTGAAAATGAATTATTTCATTACTCACGGCTATGAATCCACTTGTAATTTTAGATAGAAATGTTGAATTCAAATATGAAAGACAAAATTTACAAGTTCACTGGGATTAGATATTATTCTGTATTTCCCATACCTCACCCTGATAGAAAAACATAACACAATCAAGCCATACTACTCAAACACTAAAAAAATTCAAATCAGCTCTAGGAATGAGAGGTCTCTCCTGCATCACTAGCAGTAAAGATACCCAGTGTCATAACAATGAGAAATGAAAACTGAAATTCATCAAGGAAAGATTTCTTTCAGTCTCTATTTGTGTGTAGTATTTATTTTCTTCTAAATAAACCTTAGTCATTGCCTTCTAGTGCTCTATTTTGCGTTCTACTTTTCCTTTGAAAAAAAATAAAAACACTGACAAAAACATTGAAAAATACACAGAGCCGGATTTACAAACGAGAGTACAAGAGGAACCTGTATCAAAGAATATGGATGTCACATGTTCATGGCTCTCATAATTTCAGACGAGATTTTTAACAAAATGTATTGTTCCTTCAGAGAAAGGCCTTTTAGAAGAGAAATCACCTGTAACTGGATCCTCAGCTGTGGACACGCATATCTGTATACAAGCAGGGGAGAGAAAAAACGTCTTTAAAGAGTTAGGAGCCCCTCTCGCAACACGGAGGTCTTCAAATGTAATTAAAATCAATCGAATCAAAGGTACCACTTCCTTGAAGGAGGTGCTGAAAGAGGTTAGAGGACCCAGACTCCAAATGAGGAAGCCATCATCTCCAGCATGGGGAGAAGGTGTTGATGCACCATCGAGCGGTGCTGCTGCTCGCAGCTGGAAGATTGGCTGAAGGACACCTCGGGGGGTTCAACAGAGCTAAATGCAGAGTTGTGTCCTGGGACAGCACAGCCCTGCACGAGTCCCATCTGGTGGCTTTGGGTCTTGGAGGCAGCTCTGCGGGGACCTCACTGGACTCCACATGAAGGCTATCTTCATCCTGGGTGGCTTTAATGAAAGTGCAACCAGCAGGTCGAGAGAAGTGGTTATTCCTCTCTTCAGAGCACTTGCAAGTCTTCATCTGGAGTCCCACGTTCAGTTTTGGGCCCCCAGCACAAGAGAGGCGTTGACTGCTAGGGAGATACTGAGTCTGACAGCCTGACAGAGGCAAGGATGCTGCAGCTCTGTGACCCAACCAGCAGCGAGACTGAGCATCTGTTCCCAGTAGGCAGGCACACAAACACGTGTACTACACACATATACACACCCGCACTATTCGCCACATAGGTCTACGCAGACAGAAACACACAAACACAAACAGCACCAATGGCACAAACAGCATCCTGGTCCACTCTCTGGCTGATCAACATGAAAGTCTGTTAGTGGGAAATATAAACATATATGCTATATGGATGCTTTCAGTAGCTGGTCTTAGACACTCAGTCCCTGCAGTAGCTGCCCCTGGATGTGTGTTCACAGTTACTTCCTGCACAGAGGCACGTGCACATACACACAGATGGGTCTCTCACCTGACCCCTGGGGTGGGCTGGGACCCCTCAGTCCTTCTGGCAGCTAACTGCCCTATGGTCTTGCCCTTAGAGATGTACACTTGCTCCCAGGCAGCTTAACCTAGTTGCCAGCTAATCTGGCTTAATATTTGCTGACCGCACACTGAAATATGCACCCTTACTCGCTCCAGCAGCTGCACCACAAACTCACGGGCCCTGTGGCCCATGGTACCACCTTGGTTGCTGGTACTTAGACCTCCACGCATACAGGCATATGCAAGAGAGCTCTTCACCCAGAAGAACAGTTAGAAAGGAATTTAATGAGAAGATGGGACAGGCTCAGGGCATGACCACACAAACGGACTGACCAGCTACCTCTTTACATACAACCAGCCCATTTTATTATCTTATTCCTCTGTTTTCCCATATTATCTCTTCCCAAATCACCCAGATCCTTCCACTCTCCTCCTTTGGTTCCTCCCATCAACATCTCATAATAAATGATAGCCCTGGAAGTAGCCAGGGCAGGGTATTATTCAGGTTCCCACACGTGCCACTGTTCCTCTGCGCACCTTTGCCTGTGTGCAGAGGAGCCTTTTTTGTTGCTTGAGCTAACACTGGCAAACCCCAGAGCACAGGAGGTGGCTGGCAGCAGGGGCACACGGTGCATGAGGAGAGGCTGGGGAAACTGGCCTTGCACAGCCTGGAGAAGGAAGGGCTACGGGGAACTCAACAGCAGTCCTCTGTCACCCAAAAGCAGACACCAGAGAAGACCACAGCCCTGAGAAACATCATCTAACTTGGAAGATAGGCCTGCTTTGAGCAGGGGCTTTGCACTAGGTGTCCTTCAGAGGTCCCTTCTAATCAAAACCTTTCTCCAATGTATGATGCTATTCTTAAGGATGTGCTTAAGTAGTTTATTGATTAGAAGTGAACTTTATTGAAGGGATTTCTTTTAGTAAAACCTTAGGCTTTTCATCTGCCTGATTTCAGATATGTGCGTAAATGTTTTGCTGAGTTACATCCCATCTATTAATCAACTAGAAGAAGAATATGCAAAGACAGTAACATAGTTTTTTGGAAGGATAATTTCTCAGTTACACAAGTGAAAATACAGAATAATTTTAAGTTATACTAATATAAAAATATGACCCCAAATCGTACTTTGGTGTTGATAGTATGTAGCAGACTGTGAGATAGTTATTTTTTTCTTAGTGTTTTGTTAGAGCTGCCTTTCAGTACTATATAATTAATCCTCTTTGAAATGTAATAGGCATGCAAACGAAATCAAATGAAATGAACACCTATGTGAGGACATTTTCTAATATAATCTTCATCATGACCTGCTACAGTCAGCACACCCACACAATCATATTTTTATTGGTTCCTATGTTATTATCAGAGGTATACGTAATTATATGGAAATATTGGCTCATCACAGATCACAATAGACTAATATAGTTCTGTTATGATGCATAAGTCTTTTCAAAAGGATTTTTATTGTATATACTACCGAGATAATATTAAAAACATAGATCCAGTGCTGTTAAATCACATATTAAGATTCTGCTACTCTTTAAAACATTTCATAGAGAATCAATGTTTTATCTACTAATAACATGGAAAAACAGGTGATGTTACAGAGATTTTTAGACAACATTCTTCTTTAAATTGGTACATACGTTATTGCGAGTTCAATAATGTGGAATAAAAAATAAAACCTCATGCTATTCAGTCAACTGAAAACTCCTTGACATTAAAACAGAATTTTTCATGAAGAAAGACTTTAAGTTTGTCTGTAGTGGCATTTATTCCTTACGCAAAGACTAAATCTTGGTTAAAGAAAGATTAGCTTTTAGTAGTCATTTTCCTTTATCTTATTTCTTATTATGTTCTTATACCCTATGAACTAGGCATATAGCTGCATAAAGAAATGTAGCTTATGTTCAGTAGACCCATACTGACTTGTACCGGATGAATAGGTACCTCAGACTCTCTTATATTCACTCCCATTTTGATCAACTTAATCTAAAAACAGAAGTTTAATTCAGTAAATTTACATAACAATTTTGCCCCAGAAAAAAGGTAATCCTAAATGCTAAAAATAAAATAATCTCAGTTAGTGACAAATGCATAATACAAATCAGCTTGAAGGTTCTGTTTGCAAAAGTCTGTGAAAGTTGAATTAATTCTAACTAAATTGGCTTCACTCTTATGTATTTCAATAGGATTTTTCCATTAGAGGGGTATATTACAGGTATAAGGCACATTGCAAACTACCATATCCATTATTTTTGAATATGCAATGGATATGCAATAATTTGTTCTATGCAATGGATATTCTATTTATCTTATTCTTTTATTTATTTTATTCAACAATGCCAGCGATATTTACCTCTGATACAGTGATTATCAACCACGCGGGTAAAGAAATCTGGCTGTATGATTGGAATTGGCCATAATTATGTTGCTGATGCTATTCATGGAATGAAAATAGCTTTTCAGTAGGTGTCTATGGCGGATTGCTCACCATAGCAAATATATTTAATTGACTTGAGTGTCCATGACTCATTCATAACAAACCTGGTATTAAAGGCACTCAGCGAATGAAGTTTGATAAAGGTTCTTCTTTAGTCTGTCATTTGCAGATCTATTTTCTGCAAAGTTTAATAGGCTTTTTAAAACTTTTGTTATCAGTTTTTTTTTTTACAGCCTACCTCCACATTCTTTCGTTCAGCTGTTCCTTTGGTATTTGCCATTTAAAGAACCTCTAGAAGTAAGCACTGAGCCTTAATCTTTGGGTGAGCCCCCAGATTTAATGAACTGAATTGAGACACTCCCTTCCCATTCCACCTACCCTGAAAACGCTCCTCTCCTGGAGTCCTACTTTTCTTCTATTCTCACTTACCTGTATTCTCTTTCCCTACAATCAAGCCTGTCAAGCCTGTGCATATTTTAAAACAAAACAAAAAAACTCCCAAGAAGCATAGGATATTGCTCTCACTTTATCTAGATATTTAAATTTGAAGGGCCTATATGTGGGTTCTTACACATATGGGCTTTTACGAAGCTGGGGAGGTTTGCTAGATAGGCAGAAAAGGAAGTTGGCTTTTGTGAAATTTAGTTAAGAACTCTATCTTATAAATTGAGTATTTTGCAGGATGGAAGAGTTTCTAGACTTCATTCTAAGAATATTTAATGGTCTTTTTTTGAGAAGAGATGGATGGGTTGGCAGTTTTGGAGGAAAGGAAAAGATTCAGGCTTTGAGAAAATTTTTTTTTTTTCTGTTTGACCAAGAAAAATAACAGAAAGTTATTCAAACTGAAACTGTGAAAGGCTCCTAGCTAACAATTAGTTATTGCAGCTTTTATTTAAAGGGACATTTATTCTAAATACAGGGCTCTTTATAACAGCTAAGGATCTTTTTTGTATTGGTATCATTCCCTCTGTACATAGAAAGCTATGACCTTGGAAACTATTTAATAGATTTTTCACTTGGAGCTTCCAAAGGCACCATCAATTTTGCATCATTTCTCTCACCAGCTGCACTTTTGTTCGCAGAGTTTACTGCATACACATGGATAGTTATATTCTTTATTCTAAACATGACAGTTTTTCCTTTTACATTTTGATATTTATTTTGACAAGAGCACAGAAACAAGCAATCCCCACTAGAGAAATTCTCTTTCAAGAGCAAATTCAGAAGCAGTGTCAGCCTCTACATTCAGATTTACAAGAAATCTCGACTCGCTAATTTGGAGAAGGCTCTTAACTTGCCTTGAAAATACAGATCTCATCCATTTCTTTCCAAAGTGATAGTTAAACAAATATTGTAAGGAGAAAGTTTATTTAGATTCTAGCTTTGAGAAGTATTTAAAATAATTCTATCTGCTGAGTTTTAAGGATGAATTCTCAAACATAAAATTAGAAACTTTTTTTACAAAATTATACCTATGACAATAAATGACATTTCAGATTGGTAAAGAAAAAAAAAAGAAATCAAAACAAAAAAAATCAAGATACTTTTTTTTTTTTTGGTAAAGTATGGTTTTACTTGGTGCATTTGAAAACACTCTGGTCCATATTCACAGAAATTTTCAGGCAGTATCATGAAAAATACAAGGCCCTTCTCACAGTCAGCCATAACAGCTCAGAGAGACCAGGAATAAACCTTAGGTTTCCTGGACCGTAACACAACTGCCCATCCCCTAGACCTCACTTTCTCCCCTGGGAAAGTACCTTTTTCCTTTTTCGTTTTGTGGTGTAAATCAATGATAGGCCCCAAAAAATGATTTATGCTAGGACTTACCAGTTCCTACCTAATTTTAATCATTTAAAAGTTCATCCGGAGATTATTGTGTCAGAGAGGTGCCCATCTGTCTCCATTGACCTCACAAGTCTTGATGAGTGACTTAAATTAGATGTCTAAATTCACTGATACCTGCATGCAAGAGAGAAAAGTCCTAACCTCTAAACTTAAAGCACTTCAGTTCCTAACAATGTCAGGACCCCACCATGAAACCCAGACAAGCACACAAATAGAGAAGCCTATTTTCTGTTCCACCAAGTAGAAGAACACTGAGGATGTCCACGCAGAGCCTGTAGTATATGATGATCACCTGGAGCTGTTGATGCCTTTAGATTTTGACTCCTTCAGCACAATGTGTACTCCGATATCTAAAGACAAATTAGAGAAGTTGCAACAGGAGAATTTAAAAGTCTTCCCAATAGCCCTATTGTCTGGTATTTGACTATGATTACTCTTACTTAACGTGGATGAATGCTTCATTACTAGGATATTGCGTGAAAAAAGTGCCCTACTTCTTCCTGTAGTAGATTTTTACGCAAGACCCAACTTTGTCGGTTTGATTTCACTTTGAGTACTGCAGGTTGGATCATGCCTACTTTATGAATCTCTTGAGTCTGGGAAGTGAAGTACGCAGTGCTGGACTGAAAGGATTCACAACAAGGCAAGAAATAGACCTTTGGGCACCTACAGAGGCAGTTATCTACTTTTTTTGTGTGTGTACCAGTATGTATAACAGAAACATACATAAACATGAAATCGGTGTAACTACCTAAATATATCTGTGCTGTCGTGATCTGTATAATTCATAATTCAGTGTCTTGTAAGTCTGTGATGTGGCCTCCTGTATTTTTTTCTTCTTGATTATTGGAAAGGTACGAGAATTAATTATGGATTATGCACACGCGCTCAGAATCTGAGCCCTTTGGCTGACTCTTAGAGAACAGACATTTATAGCACTACACTAATCATAACAATTTGAGGTTTGCTTTTAGGCTTTGGGTGGGGTTTTTGCTTGTTTGGATTTTTTTTACTAAACCATGACAAGGTGCCATGTAGAGGTAAAAAGAGAGAAATACATCCTGAAACCTAATTGTTTTCATGAATATGACTTGAAACTGGAAGTGATGTCATTTATAGGATATAATACTATAAATTGCAAGATGCTGTCTACCCTGAAAGAATCGAGGAGATAATGCAGCAAGCTAGAGGAAAAGCTCATAAATGTAAGCTAGGTTCATAAGAATGGTCACAAGTAAGACATATTTTTTTAAGTGCATATTTTATCATTAGGAATAAAGTTGGCTGTTTACCTGATAATTTCCAAATAGCCTTCTTCAGGGTTTTATTTCTATGTGCAAAATAATAAATGCTTTGAAGAGGGATATTTTGGAAATGGTCAGGTAAACAGCCAGCTTAACCTGCAATGAAATATAAATGTGTATTGTGTATATAAACATATATACAAGTATATATGCTATTTATCTATCTGTCTATCTCTCTATATTTTACTCTTTTTTAGTAAGTTGTCAATTATTGCGCACCTATTACACCCTCTTTTCTGAGATAGCTCCAGTTAATCAGATGCTGATTGGGGATTCTAGAATACACTTACTGATGATTATGTGTTATTTTAACAGGAGAATGACAATAATTTCCTGTAATGCCACTTGTTAAGGTAATTATGCTGTAATTGCCTTATCAAGGTGTCATAGAGGAGAGAGGAGAAACTCTGAGATTTTACAGCTGCTGTCATGCTTTGATAAAGTGCTATCTTGAAAATATGTTATCAGTCATCAAGCTAAATTTCTACCAGTTGTTTTAAATCCGAAAAATCTGTCGTGGGTGGGGTGTTTGACCTTGGCATTTGATATTTCTCATTCTGATAATCAGAGAGGATGGGTTACCTTTGTTTTGAGATATAAACCTAAAAACATATTTGCATAGATGGGAGCAAATAAATGCAGGCTCATTAAAGTGTCTTTGGGATTTCTAAAGGTGGGAAGCTGCTTTCTATGAAAAGGTAGACTTCAAACTGCAATTTAGGTTTTAGAATAGATGCAGCTTCAGTTATTTGGATAATGTCTCTACTGTAGAGACTGGAAAACGAAGTGAAATGGAGAATATGATCGGTCAAAAGTGGTAATCTGATAGATAATATAAATATGATTTTTTTTTTTTTAAATTAAAACCCTAAAAGCAATCTTTAATGAGAGCACTCAGTTCAGATTTACTGTGATCCACTTGGCAAAATTGTCAAACTCTGCTGAACAGGAACAAAAAACTTTAGTTCTCTTTCTGCTTGGTCAGAGATACAGGATAACCAGCAACACTCTGGGAGACGTCATGTGTCTGGAATCAAGGCAAAATCCAAGTAAAATGTACTCATCAGCTGAATTCAGACCAGACTTTGCCATTTGCACTGTCTGGCTTTATAATGGTATCGGAAGTGAATTTTTGCAAACTCTGTTTAATCATGCAACAATGAGTTGGAAAATGTAAATAATGCCTGGAGAGTACACCCATTATGCGACTGACTCTGCACTGCCAGTCATTCCTGCTGTTACTTATACTCATGCCAGTGTAGCCCAGGGAGAAGAAGCTACTGCTACACCTCGTGACAACTGGCTGTCCTTCACATGCTTATTAACAATGATAAGGTGGAGAATGATGCAGTGGAGAATCAGGCCCATGCGACCTAATCCCAAATAGTATTCAGTCCCATATCTGCTATCAGCAAGCATTAAGAATTAAGCTGTGCACTTTAGTGGATCTAGCTCGGCTGTGTACTTTAGAAGTGGCAAATAAATGTGCATATTTTTTGTGCATTTGCATCTATTTCATGCCTTCATGGCAGCTGATGCAACATACGTATAATATATGTAATGATTATATAAGCAATGCATAGATAGATATGCTAGCTTGATTAATGACAGATCTGGCACTAAGGCACTTCCCCAGTCAGAAAACTGAGAAACTAAATTTGGAGAGTGAAACATTTCTCTCCTGTTCTTCCCAACACTTCTTTCCATCTCTCTGAAAGATTCAGAGACATGCAGTTAACAGCATAATTTTCCAGGTAGAGGTTCTATGCAGAATATTTGCTTCAGTTCCCTGGATTATATAGTGCACACTCCAGTAAGAGAAGCATCTCTGACAGCTTTAACTCAGCTTTATCAATCTATTTTTCAGCTGAAGATGAGGAAAGAGGTGCATTTCTAACAGTATTGCTGTGACAATTTACCTGACCCAGTAATGGAATTTAATATTGTAGCCAAACTTATGAGGGTACACTCTCAACTTGATGGCATTCTTCTATCTGCTTGTAACAGGCTAACTTCTGAACATTAAATTTAATCAATATCAAAATCTCAGAAAATTTCTGAGAATGGAAAAGTGGCCATGAAGTTTGTGACCCTAATGAAAGGAAGGAATGAAAGGACAAGGAAGCAGCAGACTTCAGCATACCCATGTAGAAAGGCTCTTCTGGGAAGAGAATTTGAGGTCCAAAAGGTGATTCTGCATCTAAGTAAGATATTTGGGAAGGAAAGCAAATAAGACATTTCACAGAGAAGGTAGAAGTATTCATAACTTTCTACACTTTAATGCTCATAAATAAGTAAATAAAATAATGGCCTGATACTTAGCACATTTCTAAAAATAGGAATAAGGAAAGGGCAGTTTAGAGAATGATTAGCTAAAATAAGTACACTCAATTTGGTTTGATTATATTTGCTCTCAATCCCAGAAGAAATTTGAAACCTATTCAATAACCCCTGAAGTATCATACTTGAGAATGCATAAATAATGGGAGATATCCAAGTAGACTTTGAAAAGATAAACACAACAGAAGTGGGATGGGGTTATCGGAACCTTCTGATACCTAATAAGTCAGCTTACGTTTTTGAAGTATTCAGGAACACCAGTATAAAATGATTAAATGTGTATTTGTCAATATTAGCTGAAGTCAGACTTGAAATGACCTGATGATTAAAGTGAAGCAGTAAATGAGGTATATCTAAGCAAGATTCTCAATGCTATACTATATTATATGCTCTGGACCAAACTATGTATATTAAGTTCATGCACAACTAATGGAAAAAACCCTCACTGAATGTCTATCAGAAATATAACATCAAACAGAAGGACTGTTTTAAGACATCTCAGATTGATCTAGAATGAACCATGTTCCATCAGTTATTTTCATTAATAAATTAGATAATGGTATAGAAATTATGTTTAGATACACTCAGATTGTTGTCAGAGATGCACAGTTAAAGAACAAGAGGCAATGGACACAAGCTACAATAAAGAAAATTCTGACTAAACATGAGGGAATTTTTTTCGATGATATAGACAATCGAACATTGAAATACATTGCCCACCAAGGCTGTGGAATCTCCATCCTTGGATTTATTCAAAACTTGATTGCATATGACCCTGAGAAACCTGATGTAACTTTGAATATGGCCTTGGCTGTGCAAGAAGTTGGACCAGAGGTATTTTCCAACCTAAATTATTCTGTGATTCTACAAGCCTATCAAAGTGTTGGAAGAAATACAAACAAAGTTGTAATTAAAAATAACCTTGATAAATTGGCAGAATCACCCACTAGCGAGAAAGAAGTCTTGAAAGGTGAGAGCAAATTACCTGCAGGAAGGAAAAAGCATGCAAATATTAATAATGGAAACAGCTTTCTAGACAGAAGCATGGCAAAAGATTTGGAATTTGGCTTCCGAAAACCGGCTTTAAAGGAAAAACAACAAGAAAGTTTTGGTTCATGACCTACATACAAATAGTGATGATGTGCTTTGAAAAAAAGACCTCATATTCCGTTCTGTGTTGTGCTGCTTGCAAGACAAAAAAATCAGTAGACCTTAGATGTTAGCAGAAGGCAAGAATGTATGAACTCATGAGCAACAAGCACATGGACATAGGAAATTAGAAATCTAGAAAAGATGGAAAATGGGAGGCATTGAGCATAGCTAGTGGAAGCGCAGGGTGGCAGAGCTGCCGGGAGCTCCTGGCGCCGAGCAGGACACGGCGGGAAGGCACAGGCAGCCTGTAGTGCTGCACTGCGGAGTCCACCCAGGCTGGCCTCAAAAGCAAAACTTTTCCCACTTCAACTCACTGGCCAGTTAAACAAATGATAAAAGGATAAGACTGGAGGGCAGAGATCAGGGAGGAAGGATGACTTATGAAAATGCTATGCTGTTAGGTTTTTGTTCCTCTGTTTGCACAATTCTCATTCGTTCTAGTTACTAGTTATCGATTTATCTAAGATACTCTCCTGGGTACTCTTGCGTATCTAATTGACACCATGTGTCTCAGTGACAAATTTAAGGATGAAATGAGCTGCACGTTGTCACACACTGACATTTAAGTGAACAAAAATGCATTTCTAAGGAAGCACATTCCTTTACCACAATATTTATTCACTGAGGGTGCTACTGACGGAGATCCTGCATTGCTACTGCATTTCTGTTAAATGACATAAAGCCATCGTTTGATATCATGATGTTGATTTATGTTGCTTCCTTGCTTTTTGAATATTTGATGTCTCTAGTATATGTCAAGGCAGACATTTTCTGATCTGTTTTTTTTTTAACCTCACTTTGCATTTACTTTGATGCTTTGAAGCTTCACAAATATATTTCAGTGTCAAAGGTTTTCAGATAAGGGAAGAGTGCTCCTGCTGGTTTTAAAACAGACAGCTAGAATGTAGACATTTTGCATCTAGAGGATAGAAGACCACTGGAATAGTCAGGTTGCTGTAATCAGAATATCCTGACAAAAAACACCCCTTGGAGATATGTGCTGGTTTATAGTAGAATGATACTAAAAATACACAGTGTCCCAATGAGGACAACTAACAAATACTGACAAGCCTTGGCCTTGTCTGAAGGAAAAACATGCAGTGTTTCATTTCTGCAGGAAACCCTTCTCTGTGCTTTAACAGTGCTTCAACACTAATAAGATTTAACATCCCTTGCTCAGAAAAAAATTGTTTTGATTTTCTTTTCTTGCCAAATTCTGAGAGTATAGGAATATAGCTTACAGCAGCCATTTTTTTGAGGACGTTACGTAGTTTTGAGAGGGGCAGAAGGGGAATGCAGAGAAGTGAGATTTGTAACTCGGGTGCAACTAATAAAATAAATACCATTTCTTCACATAGTCAAATTTTTATCTTATTTGCCAAAGCAGGGACTGACCGACTATCATTCTTCTTCTCTCACAGGACTATTAAAGGATATAATAAAGATAAAACCATGACTGTAAGCTAGGCACATCTGTTTAACCAACTAAACAAAACACAAACTGAGCAGGGTTTAAAGTGTCTATTACAACAGAGCATGTTGCCTGCGGCTCAATGAGTTTGTATGAGCAAAACTGCAATGCTGACCTCCCAGAGTTTTAATGTTTTTTACTTCACTCTTGAAGTGAATAAAGGCATTTAATCACTTGTAGGAGGCTTCCTCACTTCCTGACAAAATTTAATTTTTCTATTCTTTTTATCTTTGTTCTAAAACCTTATTCAAAATGTACTAAAAATACAGAAAACTTCTGTCTAGTCTTAAAAAGTGGAAAGTTATTCAAGATACTAGAGTGGACGCTGTCTGATAATAATATCTTTATTGCTCGTTATGGGCAGGATTTGTGATAGCAACTCCTAATTTGAAAGATGGGGTGTTGATGACCTCCTTCAGACATTTTAGAGATTGAGGATATTCACAGGGTTGACAAACGTGATATTTCCTGGCTCCTCTTTGTACAAATCCCAAAGATAATATTTTTTATTCATTATACATCCTTTGATCATTTGGGAAAACTGGAAAAAATTCTTACTTGAACATGCAGTTGCACAAGCCTGGTGATTTCAGCGGGATTGCATAGATATGAGTGGAAGTGCAAGCATGCTACATCACACAGTTGTATTGAAGAGATTTAAAGCTTTTCATAGTATAGAAGTAACTTGAAATGCAACTGTGTCAAACAGTATGCTATTCTATTAGAAATATGCATAACTAGCAGGCTAAACATGCCTGGGAAGGTCTCAAGTACTGAGGTGAGCTGGAAAGGCTCATGCCCAGCCCACTGTAACCCAGAGTCCAGAGTTATAGACGTCAGGATTACTCATATCATTTGTTTATTTAGCCCCCATATAAGTTTTCCTTCTTTCATTCGTTTACCAGGTTAAATCTTGGTTTAAATACTTAAAGACATAAAAAGGCAATGATGTAAACTATGTTCTCCAGTATTTCAATGTATCTCCATGACTAGTAAAACTAGGAGAAGAAAAAAAACTTGAGTGAGGAAAAAAATCAGTTTTCTAACAACTAGCATAGGAAAACAAATTCCTAACTTTATTTTATTGTGTATGCAAGATACGTTCCTCTCAGACAGTTTTTTTGTGACTCCTGCTCTATCTCAAGATTTGATTTGATCATCCCACACCTACACCAGCCTACCTGTCCTAAATGTGCACCTACACCCATGCTGATTAAAGGGTGATTAAGAGAAGATAAAGACTTTAAAGAGTTTTGATTTCCACTCTCCTGAAAAATGATAGTATTTTGATACTAAATATATTTAACCTGCTTCTTCTTGCTGTCTTCCATTATTGTCCCATGTCTTGTGAGGCAGGGAATAGTAAAAGGATAATAAGATATCCCTCCCCCGAGATTTTCTTCTTTTCATACCTGCAGGGCTTGATGCTGTGTGGCACAAATTCTTTTTTTTTTTTCCCCATGGAAGATAGCATCGATGTTTAATTTCAAAACTCTTATGGCACTGACAACTATCTTCAGATTACACTACAGCTGAGATTTCCATATCTTTTTCTATACTTTGTGTCATAACTTTGAGGATGGAAAGGTACCTTTGCAGGACAGAAAGTTATTCTTATATACCACCCAGTTCTTTGATCTGGATGATAAACTGTTTGTGTCTCATTAACAGTATACTGTTGTTTAATTGGGTCAGAAGGACTCACTAACAGAAACTGTCCGGACTTTAAACTTCTCTCACTATGAGCTACAAGACCAGTTTTCAGGTCAGAGTTACTGAATGGTGTTTCAGGCTAGGGTATTTTCTCCTGAAAAGAAAATGCTATTTTCATCTTATCTTTACTTGTATTCTCATTGCTTATTTATTAAATAACCCCATAGCTTACCATTACAAACTATGTTTAGCTTTGGGGGATTATACGCAATTTGTTGTTTGTCACCTCAAATTCAGCAGCAGAGACTGCTGTTAAAAATGTCATCTTGCTGTGTTTATTCTTCCTGAAATCAGTGAGGCTACAATGGTGGGGCACATGCCAGCTTGAAGTTGGAGAACGAATTCTGCCCGGACGGAGCTCCTTAGGTTGTTATAGTTGTCGAAGTCAACAGAGTTCCTGCAGGGACATAAATGCATTCTCACATAATTAATTTTGATTCTTCATTTCTTGTAGTGAGAGGAAATGTGCATACTGTTAGTGACTGCCAGAAAAGTATTTATTATCTAGATATTTTACTGTCTTTATTGATATTTTTGTTTTATTTCTTCATGAGTTGGAGCTTTGTAAATAACATGGTGGAGGCAGAGTTATTCAACTTTTTTTTTTTTTTTTTAAGAAACATTATATTTTTAAGAATCTTCTGTGGAATTTCCTACTTCTGCTACATATTTCAGTGAGTGCATATTCAAATAAAAGAGCTGGGAAAATGTAATAGAAAATGTTATATTTATCTACTTTCCCTCACCCTTTCTTCATCAAAAAATTGATACTTAATGAAAATATCATCAGAATTTCAGACTCTCATGAAAAGGTGAACAAAATATGTGTCTTATAAGCATGCTAAGCTAAAGCCATCGGCAAAGTTTGTCAGTGCCCACCCTCCAAAAAGGAAGGTTCAAACACAGTAATGAGTTCTTCTGTACAGACAATCTTTCTCATTATTACAGGCATCCTGTTGTGCTCTTACTACTCAGACTAAGGCCAGAGTGAGGGCTTTGAGATCAGCATTGTGGGTTTAAGAACCTAAAGTGGAATTTACTAGAGATGGAGAATAACTATAGGTCTTGATCCAAAGGCAGAGTCGGGGTTCTCTGGTTTGAAAGCAGAGCATTATTTTTCAAATAGCAATTCCACATTTCGTTTTAGACAAACTCAGTCAAAGTTTGCTTATTGAATGTCTTTTATTTCTCATTGCTTGTGTTACCATAAGTTCAGCTCTCAACTGAGTGACGCTGTGAACAAATCCTGTGAGGTATCTTGTGATACCTCATCTGACTGGGTCAAAACATCCGGTTTACAAAGACCTTTGCTTTAGCTTTCGGAAACATTTACATCTTATGCTCTAATTACATTAAAATATTTGAAACTGCCTCATGCTGCTGTGAGTTTCCAAAACTTTGTTTCTTTTTCTCCCAATTATTACTTTCACAAGATTCTTAACTTTGCTTTATATGAAGTTACAGCATTATGAAAACAGATTCGGACAAATTACACAGCCAAAGCTAGAGAAACTGCAAGAACTGGGGTCATATTAGCAGGTATCATTTTTCTTTTGCTGCAGGGAAAAAGTTACCAATTTTGCTTTGTTTTGCTTTTTCTTCTGCCTTCCATGTCTAATTCTCAAACAATAGAGATTTCTTAAATGGTTCACAAATCCTGGTCCTGAAAACTAACTCTTAAATAACAAAATGACAAAATCTACAGCCTCTGTGCTTCAGAGGATGCTTTTGTTAATGAACAAGGTTATGATGAGCAACTCTAGTGAGGAAATGCTGAAAAAGTAGATAATTTATCTGAATTTCTGTTGCTATTTCTGTTGCTATTTCTATTCCAGTAATAACAATCTAGACTCCTGGGTGCTAGACATTAAAAAGACACTCCTCGCCTTCAGGAGCTTAAAATATAGATTCTTGACATGAAATAGCTGGAAGAAGTAAAGCAAGGAGGAAATTGAAAAGCAAGTAGCAGAAGAGCAAGTAAGTTACCTTCCGATGCAAATATATCATGTTTTACAGTTTACTTAGCCATAGTCAACATATTTGAAAGGAGATCTTTTCATAGATTTATTTATTTTTTCTCTGAGGGAAGGAATTACATGTTCAAATTACTTGTTCAAATTGCTCTTTCTGTTCTAGTTGTTCTAGGAGCCTTATTTATTTATTTATTATTATTATTTAATATTGACTGGCTTATACCTAGATTCAAATTTAGTCCTTATATTGGCATCTGGACAGTAGTTACTGAGCATGAAAACATCCATGGATCAAAATACAACTGTTTTTTTTGTTGGGGTAAGATAATAAACTGGTCCATATTGTCAATGGATTTGTAAAAAATAGCTTGAATTTCTCTCTGTGGCCTTTGTGTATTTGCCAGGTGTGAGGTAAAATTCTGTGCTGCTGTTGACTAAAGCAGTTCACAAATAAACCTGTAGTGTGTTGAAATTAAATAAATTTTTATAGAAGTTTTCTCCTATTGAGGAAAAAATCCAGAGATATCTAAAAGTGCTTCCTAAACTATTCTAGCTAATCTCACTTTTGAGGAAGAATGAATAACGTTTTGTTCATAAAGAAAAAAACAACAAATCTACTTCCACCCACAAAATAAAACAAACAAATATAATAAATTTTCAAACGCTTGCTACTGGAGACCTGTTTCATTAGTAAGTGTTCCATCTTGTTAATGTATATGGGTGTTTTAATTGTTCAGAAGAAATGAAGGGGAACTACTTACCAAAGGAGGTGTCTCTTTCTTCACTTGTATAATTTTTCAGCAGCTCTATATATAATTAGAGACTGCTGGTGCAGTGATTATTGAGAAACAAAAGAAGCTTGATTGCTGCACTATTATACATTGAATGAGGGGGAAATAATTTTCCTTGATTGAATTTACTAATAAATATTTAATGAAATGTTCTATCTTAACATACTTAAACAATATGCAATGCAGGGGGTGGTAAGTGTTAAGCAGAGCAATTTTAAACTACACCATTTTTTTATTTAATTGGACGTCAGTCTCGTGTCATAAGTTCTTTACTATGAAGAAGCATGTCTCCTTGTATTCCTACTCATACATTATGATTTGTGAATTCTCAGTCTTAGTTATTTTTAGCATCCTGTCTGCTGTAACTTTTCTTCTACATTTAGAAGAAAGCTGAACCTAAAATGGTTCACTTTTTAAAAAAATGTAAGTGCTTTTTTTTTTAACATTCTAATATTTTCTCCCTGAACCAATGATTTATTAGATAAAAGATGAGAAAAAAATAAAGGTATAATTACTGAAGATTTAATTTAAAACAATCCTTCACTATGTGTTCATCTCTGTAGGTTGTAAACAAATCAGAAGTCAGATCGAATAAAGGACTTCATTAAGGTGCTTCAGTTTTAGGTTATTAACTCCCAAAGCTTGGGCTCTTTATGAAATAACTGTAAAATGTATTTGGTGTGAATTCAGATGAAATTAGAAGAGTTTTTTCAAAGATCTGATGCACTTGATCACCTAGTTCTGTATTTGCAAGCAAAGGATATATACTTTGCAACTGCACATATATATATATGTACATATATACATATGCAACTGTATGCTGGCATGAGTGGCAAGACTTGGATGACCTTAACATTGTATAGCAAAGCCATCATGTGAAAAATTAATTTCATAGATTGATTGATTTCATAGATAAGTGTATCTCTTTGAGAGGAATAAAGAGACATAAAGCAAAGTCTCCCAGTGCAACAAAGAATGAAGAAAAAAAAAGGTGAAAGAGAAGATAAGCAAGGTCATTTAAATGATCACAGTGGTCTTTAAAAGATTGGGCAAAACTAAATTTTAACACACACAAAAACCTCTCAACCCTATAATTCTCTAATTTCCTTCATGTCATCCAAATACGTGCTTCTACATATCTTTTTTTTTTCAAATTGTATACTACAGTTCTCCTTAGATACTATGATGACATAAATATCTATATGCACGCACTCACACACACACGCTCACACATAAATATGCATGCCTTCTAGATCAATATATTTAACTCTTCTCTAGAATCTCTTTTCTTAGACAATGGATCTAAATATTAGTTTTCTGGACACTTTCAATCTCTAAAGTACTTCTTAAGAACAATTCTATTTCCATTCAGCAAGATATTTAAGCAAGTACTATGCTGCTTTGGGGCTAAACTATGAAAATTTTTCCCTAAATGATCCATCAAAGGTCATTTATATTCTCTCTCCTCAGTTTATTCTCTCTTGACTTGGCTGGCAGATGCTGACATAAAACCAGATCCCTCCCTATATTTGTTACCAGCATTAAAATGAGCAGTCTCCTCCCTTTTTTTCTTCTTTTAATCATTTCAAGAGTGAATTTTCCAAATGACCTGTGGAAGATTAAAAATTATGGTTATGAGCTCAGCTCCTAAAGTAGCAGTATTGGTGTCCTTCGAGCATTCCAGAGAATGCTTCATCAGCCTGATCCTTTAGGACTGAACTACTTTGTGTAAAAACATTTGGCTCCCTGACCCAAAGCACCTCATTATAAACAGACTCTGTATCAGTTGTGCATGGCCTGTCAGTTAGGAGCAATGGCTGTAAATGGAAGTATGAATGAAGCCTGCAAACCTGTTGTACAAACTAACATGTGAGTAGGAGAGTCCTGCACTGATGGTTGACCATTCACTGTTGGAAATACAAAACGCTACCCTGAATTTTGGAAAAGATTTCCCATTTATTTCCTATTGTAAAGAAGACCTGAACAGTGAAAAGTCTTTTCAGACCTGTCTTTAGCACTACCAAATACTTATCCCAGCAAATAGAGGTACCAGGGAGGGTGGGTAGAAGCAATCGGGCTCCATTACCCTTACTCTCCCCGTATGTGTGATCTGTGGTCTTGGCTCCTGCTATTGGTCACTGGCTCCTTATTCCAAGCTATCTCAGCCTATCGGCTGTGTCAGTGGAAAGAAATTCATTCATTCTCTGCATCTGGAATCTTAATCCCAGACAGCATCAAACACTCACATATATTTACAACAATGGATTAGGGTAAGTTGGATAAACTCAAAGCTAAAGTAGAAGAGTAATCACTTTTATCTCATTTAACTTGCCAATTTAAAATTTTTAATAATGTTATCTTTTACCTTTTCAGCATTAGCAATATTTCATAAAATAGAGCAATCTTTGTAAATACACTAAGCTTCTTAAAAGTGCAAGAAATGTATCTTTCCAATTGATACAAGATGCCACAATGCAGATCTAGTTTCCTTTTTTACCCCGCTTAAGGTGATTTTCTACAGAATTATTTTTACAACATTTCATGCTAAAGTTGTGAGAACATAGAATATATTTTTCTGCATTTCCTGACCTCCACACCTCACAGAGATTGCAAAGTCTGTTTGATATTTGAAATAGCGTCTTGACATCAGCTACACCATTATTTCTAACCAGATAAGTCAGTAGCATCAGCACTGAGTGTTTATTTTCTTTCTTTCCTTCTAGCAGTAGAGTTCAGCTGTGACCTCTGCTATTCTGTATTCCTATCAGCTAAACATCCAAACCCCAAATCCTTCTCATTAGCTTTTCTTTGCATTCCAGTGTTTAAAATTAGCACCTAAACGTAATTCTGTGAGGTGTTATGGGGAAATAGCTTCAGGTAAACAAACATCTTGTGTCATGCATGCTGGGTACAGGCTGGATCATCAATTATCTTAGCAAGCGGTCTTCCTTCTTTATCGAAAACAGATTCTTTCCCATTTTATTGTTACCCTACTGTGGGATTCTAGAAAAGTCAGTTTAAAATAGCAATATCCTGCCTCTTATTGCCTAAGCAACAAGAGATTTCTTGCTGAGAGAATACTTACTTGTTAGATAATTTAATCAACACAAAATCTATGTTAGGTTTCTCATTGTTTTTTGGATATGTGTTCTTTAGGAAGTTCACATACTGATATGGAGATTTTATTAGAAAATAGAGCCTAGAAAGCAGGGACATTTCTGAAAATGATAGGAGATGGTAAATTCACAATATCAGCAATGTAGATGTTCTCACAAATCATCTAAAAAGACAAACTTAGCTTGTGGTTTTTAATGTCAATGTTGTGCTGTAAAAACTTTAATAAAAAACTTGAATAATTTATAATTTTATTTAATCAATTAAAATGCAGGAAATCTTATATGCTAGTAATGCATTATAGGAGTGCTTATTATGAGTTCAATTCTTGAAGAATTTAGAAAGATAGTCTAATTACATTAACCATCAATTAATTTCAAAATCACATTTTCTAAATATTTCTAAATATATGTACTCCAATCGATACAAATGAATATTCAAAACTATCATATAGTTAACTAAAAGCAGTTTATAAAGCAATGATTTTGAAGTATTTCTAGTTTATGCAGGATTTTGCCATTACTGTAAGTTTTTATGTCACTTCAGTCTAAGACTCAGCAATAAAACCTTTAGTTTACAAATTAATTCTAAATTGCTTTACTCGAGAGTCTCTTATTTCCAAAACTCTTCGTATTGTAGTGTAAAGGTTTTAAAATACTCAAGATTGTGTAAGAGGAACAGCAGTGTGTTTCCTCTCATATAATGCTGACGTTACCCAATGTGATCAGTTTTCCTAAGCTTGACACCCAAGTTCGTAAGTTACTGCAGATCTGTTATTTCAGTATATTGCACAGTATGAAACATGTTTTAGTTTTTCAGAGGTCTTTACTTTGGTTAATTAACAAAGAAGTACTTAGTTTAATACTATCAAGCTATTACTGAAGTTAACAATATATTCATAGAAGTAATTTTACTAAATGGTAGATCTGTTCAGGAGTTTTCCCAGGGGAGTTTTTTGTTCTTAAGATTCATTACAGAATCTCTGGATATCATGAAGGGAAAACGGAAGAGACACATAAAAAGTTCTACATGTTTTCAGTAACTTATATGGCTCAAACCAAATATGATTAGTTTAATCTAGCTTCAAGATACTATGTAGAATATATTAAAATAGCTTTGCATATTCCTATATTATTTTTTCATTATTACTTATGCACTGTGAAGATTATGCAATACTTCATATGCAGAAGACTTCCTGAAGTTGGCAATTTTCATTCGATAGTGCTTTGCATTTTATAACAAAGTTCACTTCCCATTGTTTTTCTTTTTAAAAGTATTAATTTCTTTTAACATATGTTTCATACAACAAAAATATATCAATTTATGGATCACCATTTTGTTTAAAGTGGCAGCACAGTGACATTACTCATGAGCTACAGTTTTCTCAAACTCCACCTGTCTATTACAGATCTAATAAGCTTTATTTTTAAATATGGCCTTAGATATTCATTAACAAATTTTTAATTTTTTTGTTCAGTAGTGATATGATAAAGATAGTGATAGTGATAAAGTGATAAAGTGATAAGTGATAAAGTGATAAAGATAGTGACTATTTCCAGACAAGTGAAGGACAATAAGGTGATCAGGAGTAGTCAGCATGGATTCACAAAAAGGAAAACATGCTAAACCAACCTGATAGCCTTCTATAACAAGAGGACTGGCTTGATGGATAAGGGGAGAGCAGTGGCTGCTGTCTATTTCTCAGCCAGACTTAGGCTTTCAATAATATCTTCCATAAAATCCTCAAAGACAAACTGACGAAGTGAGGGAGGTGGACAGTGAGGTGGACTCACTGGCAGAACTGCTGGGCTCAGAGGGTTGTGATCGGGGAGCAAACTCCAGGTACAAACCAGTAGCTAGTGGTGTACCCTAGAGGTCAATATTGGGACCAGTACTCTTTAACATCTTCACTAATGATCTAGATGATGGGACTGAAAGCACCATCAATAAGTTTACTTACAATAGAAGACTGGGAAGAGTGGCTGATACAGCATATAGTCATGCTTCCTTTCAGAGGGATCTTGACAGGTAGAAGAAACGGGCTGATGGTAGCTACATGAAGTTCGACAAAAGGAAGTGCAAAGACCTGCATCTGGAGAGGAATAAGCCCATGTACATCACCCTGGGCTGCATTAGGAAAGTGTTGCCAGCCGGCCGAAGGGGGCGATCCTTCTGCTCTACTCAGCCCTGGTGAGGCACACCTGGAGTGTCCAGTTTGGGGCTCCCCAGTGCAAGAAAGATACGGACATACCGAGGTGAGTCCAGCAAAATGATAGACAAAGATGGTGAAGGGGTTAGACCACCTCTCCTGTGAGGAGAGGCTGGGAGAGCTGGGCCTGTTCAGCCTGGAGAAGGGAAGCCTGGGAGGGGATGTGAGCAGTGCGCATAAGTATCTGGTGGGAGGGTGTCAAGAGGATGGGGCCAGACTGTTCTCAGCGGAGCCCAGTGACGGGATGAGAGGTGACGGGCACAAACTGGAGCACAGGCAGTTCCATGTGCACATGAGGAAAAACTTCTTCACTGTGAGGGTGGTTGAACGTTGGAGCAGGTTTCCCAGAGAGGCTGTGGAATCTCCATCCTTGGAGATATTCAGAACCGGACTGGACACAGTTCTAGCTGACCCTGCTCTGAGCAGGATCAGATTCTGTGAAATGGTGCAAAACATTGACTGAGTGAGACTTAAATAGGTGGTGTTATATAGTTACATATAGTGAAAGGGAACATATAATCGTTACTTTAACAGCTAATAATTTTGGGCAATACATCAGCAATGTCATATAATAAGGAGGATCTGTTTCGTCTACTTTATTCAAAGAATTTAACTCTAAAGTAGCACTGCTGGAGTTTCACTTTCTTTACGTCAAAGGAGGCAGAGAGAAGTGAATGGCAAACGCTCTTCTTAACAGAGATGGACAAAATACTTTAGCTTCTAACATTCTTTGGTACCAAAAACAACATTGATTTTCTTATTTGGAGAAAGCTTTTTAAACACACTGCTTGGTGGTGAAATTCTGACCTTTAAACTTAGCAATTCAGGATAAGGCGTCCAAGTTCACTTCAACGATGTTATCCTTTTCAGAGGTGCTCTAGAGAATTGCCATGGTAACATGAGAATAATTGTGTGATTTTAACTTTAGATTGATTCTTCACAGGTGTTTCTAAGGGCATGAATGCACAGTGAGTACTCATGATCTCACAGAAAGCACAGTGCTCGTTTGTTTGCCCAAGGGAGCTGTGTGAGACTCCCACTATCATATATCACAAAAGCTGACCCTTCCTTGGTGATAGGCTCATCCTACAACTGCATTATATGGCTTCATATAACTAAATACATCAGGGAAGATCTCATTCAATTGTTTTATATCATACTTATAGCTCTGGGAGAATGAACATTAAATGCGATTACATTCAATATATTGCATATTTCTACAGGTAATGTAAAGGCAAGGGAAAGCTTTTGTTTCTTTGATAAATAAGAAGAAAGTTGTGTGGCCAGAAGATAAAATTCAGAGACTAAACAAGGGAACTGTAAAGGTCAATAAAGCAAGTCTGATGAGAGACCTTCCCACATGGTGGGGACAAAAGACTCATTTATTTAATATTTTCAGCTGGGTAGTCTGAGAAGCAAAGCTCTTATGAAGAGCCACTACAAATAAAATAGAACTAAACTGGGGGTTAGGGGAAGGGAGACTGAAGGAAAATCCATGACATTGCAATATACAAGCATTTGGGAGAAACAATCTTGGAACCTGGAGCATTCAATAGTAAAATGTGATGAAGAGTTTCTACAGATTATTCATATTTTTCCCAATAAAGACACTATTTGAATAATAGCTAATTCTATTGTTGTTCTTCTTTACAGAAAAGGTACACTGATCTGAGAGTTGAGGCTACATATACGTTATATGCCCAAAGAAAAAACAGGTACTTTTCCCGTATTATTATAACACTTTAAAGGAGTTAATTTTCCAAAACTTAGGCAAATTATGAGTTATGAACGAGATTGCCTGAGAAGAAACATTTAACTAAAAAAAATTGTATGAAAATTGAGGGAGCTTCATAAAGAATTAGTAGATGGCCAAGATAAGACTATCTCTCAACCCAGGGAGAATATAACTTTGGTTATAAAAGCATATTTATTCCAGTGACAAGACCAAGAGTTAAATTAGAGACATAAAAGGATATATCAAAAGTGAAAAAGCAGGAAATCATTAGCAACCAATATAAATTAAAAGTTATGAGGTAATTAAAATTGATTTAAAAATCTGAAGAACTTAAAAGAGAATCTGTGGATGGAAGTACTTTTAAAAAGTGCAAAAATAAATTTGATAGCTTTATTTCTCATTATTGTTGAAAATAGGCAGGCAATACCTGCTGATCCTGTTTTTTCACAAGAATAACTTAGGAAAAGATGTAAGCATTATAGTGACCCAAGTATAATGGTGAGCATAAGAGGTGGTTGTAATCCTTGGTGTTAAAACAGCAAGGAGTAAATGGCAAGCACAATCAGACGTATGCAAACTAGAATAAGACACTGAGTGTAATTTGCCTTTGTTATAAACTTCAAAAACAGTGGAAAGTTCTCTGTCTTGCATGTGAAGCCAAACAGAAGTTACTGGTCTCAGTGAAGGAGTTAACAGGCAAAATAAAATGTCCTATGGTATACACAAATCCAGTCTGGCACATTTAATGAACCGTCCTTGTTTTAGACACTGTGAATCTCTTTTGTATTTCCAATTATTTTTCTCCTGAATGTTGATAAAAAGGCTAAATCTTCCTTTCGCTTTCACGAGGCCAGAGACCGTAGATGTCTCACCTGTTCAGAAGGCCACAGGGAATCCCTTCTAGATCAGAATAAGACTGTTGTTTTGTTGACATATATTTATATTTTTTTTGTTGTAGAGATCATTGTTTATATCAAGTTTCAAGAATATGTACTGCTTTGAGAAAATACCTTATTTCGACGAGTGTTTCATATTTTGCAAGGCTGTTAGTTAGACTTCATTCAATAGGCTCAGTTTCATGTAAGCTTTTCTGAAGGGATACCTAAAAGCTAAGAAGCTTCCTAATCCAATTACTTAAATTAGGCTCTCAGAATAGTCATCTCAACTGCTGCAGTTACCTATTGCATTATTATTATATTAATTATTAAATGAAATTATTATATTTTATTATATTATTATATGTCAACTTATGGTGATTTGGAACCTTTTTTTAAAACACGGTGAGCATAACTGTACACTTGTATGTGAGTAAAAATATATAGGCTTACACATGCAAACATACACATGTATGTAAAAGTAAAACTCTTGAATTATCTTTTATTGTTGTAGGACAGCAATGTTATACAGGATTACTATATCCTCTTGAAGCATTACACTCCATATATCATACTTTGATGGCAGCACTGCTTTAGCAGGTATGAACTGCCTGTATTTCACTGTCTACCACAGAGGAAAATTCTATTTTTGGAAGATGAAAAATAGTTTCAATGAATGCTTAGCTTCTGTAAACTCACACAATTCTTTGCTTAAAATTCAAACTTATTTTTCTCTTGGTGAGGTCTGTCTCATCTCTCATGCACCAGGAGTCAAAAAAACACCAAAATAAAACGCAATTTATGCTGTGAGATGACCTCGGATAAAGCATCTTTTGTGTGTTTCCACAAGAGTTACTTTTTAGCTCTGAGCTCCTCAGGAAGGAGAATCATCTGCAATAGCCTACTCACACGAGCATGTCTCTGCAGGATTTCAGCCTTAGTTTGCTAATCTTTTTTTGATCCTTTGTATCCTATTACCGGCATTTACAGCAAAAAAGCCTGTACAGACATGTAAGAACTAGTACTTCTTTCTTTTTTTTAAAGCCACTTACACTTTACACTTTAAAAATTGTAAATAGCTTTATTTCCTGTTAATGGAGTAATTTATATAGTACCTACTATCTACATTGACAGCACTTTTTATCCACTAGCAAATGTGCGGCATTTACTGAATCAATTACTTGAGTTATGAAGAGGAGCACAAAGCCTCATTGCCACTCCATTCTTCTCAATAACAAAGGAGAAAACACATTAAAAACTAGCATTGATGGGTTGTTGTGAGATTCAGTCAATGAGCACTCCCAGAGTTGAAATTAAAAGGCAGTTAGGAGAAAATTGTTTTCTCTGGTCATCAGTCACAATGTGAAAGGCCTTTTTCACAATGATTAATTAAAAGCTGAGAAAAGACTGAGCTTTAATAAAGTATCTGGATGGGTTTTTGGTAGCATCATGAGTTAATGGACAGTGGCTTGCCTTGACTAAGTGTTATTACTGTAGTTCATAATTTCATCTTGAAAATGGGCAAGGGAGTGAATCTTCCTCTTAGTAATTGAGTATTGATTTGAAAATAAATGGCACTGAAACTCCCACTGAACTGTCAGGATATATTCTGGACAGCACTGACAAGAAATGGCTTTTGGTTGGTGTGAAAGTTATGGATCAGCTTGATACTTAAATACATAGAGCTCCACTGCAATCTATCTTCTGATTTATCAAGTTTCAGTTGGTCAATATATGACATCATGGAGGAAATAACATTTACGTGCCTGAAGCAAGAATAGAGTAACATTATAGCCTTCTTTTGGAAATGTTTCCTTCAGTTTGTGAAGCTATGTAAAAAACAGCAACAGCAAGACTTTGGTTATGCTTCAAATAACTATACCCACGTATAGACGCTTAACTTTGAACTACCTTGAAAATACTTAAAAGAAAGTGATTAATTTGACATGTACAAGTTATCTTACAACAGCTTGGTGGCATATAAGTGGCTGCAGTACGGACTGTGGGACGTGACAGATTATAAAATTGACAGTCACCATCTTTAAGGCTCTAAGTGCTTAGTCTCTCTGCTGTTTTAAAAGGTATATAGCCCATACTATAGAAAGTCTTAAAATTTGCACTGGTGATATAAAATTGACAGTGGATGTAAAAGTAAAATACTATAATGAAAGGTTATGGAGAGAAAACAACATTCGGTGGGGCTTTTTTCTTTTTTAACCCAATAAAGTCAGAGCAGAGTTTTAAAGGCATTTACGTGCCAAACTGACAATGATATTGATAGGTGCTAACTACTTTAGACTCTCGAGTCAGAGGAGCCTCTATTCCCCTCTGAGATGCTCTAAGCTAGGGATAGCCATATCTTTGCATTAGGTGGAGGGCAGCAAGGTGTATTGCAGAGTCAGGCCATAAGTTCCTCAGACAAAAGCAAAAGGATTTCCAGAAAACAGATGCTGAATGGGGAACATGGCCAACAAGGAACACAAAGTGCAGGACGATATCTTCATACCTTCCACCTGAGTGAAGACTACCTTTCTTTTTCCTTTCCAAAAAGTGATAAGACCTCATTGGTTTGTAGTACTTGTCTTTATATGAAGTATTTATATAAAACATTGTACCACTGATAGGTGTGTCAGCTATAGCTAGCATAGGTAGCAAACACTCAAGGAGTATTGGTTGTCATTTCTAGGCTCTCCTCCTCCTGAGAAAGCTCAAACTCCCAAGTCCGCTGAGGCTTCCTGAGCCCCACTCAGTCCTGTGAGGGCAAGCTTTGTGTGGGGTGTGTGCCTGTGTGTGCGTGTGTGTCTGTGTGTGTGCCTGTGCACGCATGCATGCGCGTGTGTGTGTGTGTGTGAGAGTGTGTTCAAAAATGAAAGCCAGATGATGGGGTTAGGAAGCCAGAATGGAATATATCTTCATCAGGCATTGTTTATGAACAATACATTAAGCATGAAACTAGTTTTTGGATGATAAATCAAAACAATCTAACGGTTTGGAAGAAGTAGAAATGTGCCTACCCTTTTTCCTGTTTTTGACTGAGATTTCATCCCCTTTTTGCTGATCTTAATTGTACTAGATCCACACCTACAGGACATCTTCTTTGATTAGGACTGACAGAAAAAAAACTGTAGATACTTTAACCTTTTTCATGTCATCTGTCAATAGCTGTTCCCACCTACTGAGTAATAAACCTACATTTTACCTGTCATCATTTTACGGATATTTTAGAATCAGGCCCTTCTACTTTGCTTTATAAGTTGACTGCTTTGTATTAATGGGAAAAGTGAGGTTTGTTATTTATGTTCTCTATTAAGTCCGCCCTAAAAATTCGTAGTACTTTGTTTTGTCCCCCTTCGTTTATTGCCAAGCTGAACCTCTAAGGAAGTCAAATGTAGAGAACAATGTTTGGACTTGCTTAGGCATGTCATGGCATGAATGGAACGGTTGTTGTATTCAATAGTGGATGCTCCTACTTAACTCCTCTATTTGATTTAGAATATATGCTTTAAAGACTCCAGTTAGATGAATACAGGGTTTTCTTTTCATACGAATTACATCCAGGTTTAGAGGAGTGAGAGGACTATCCTCTGACTCCAGTAGAGTGGAGCACTAAGGGAAGTGGTGTAGAAAACTCTAAAAGAAATGTTAATGTTGTTATGAATGGAGAAAAAATAGGAGCATGTGAGAGGAGAAGGACAAGGAAAAGCTTTCAGAATAAGAGTTGCAAGAGTAGCATCTATAGAAGGCTCCTAGGCTGAGGTTATCAGGACCCTTGTACAGGATTTATGGACACCCACATCTGGAGATGAAGGGCAGTGAATAAATCCTAACGAACCAAAGAGGTAGAATGGGATAGAGAGACCGATTGCTGTCAGCTCCTGCAGGATACAGGAAAGGCGCATTCAAAATAACACATTGTCACCCAGTGAATAGGACAAAAGACACAATGAAGTCTGATATACTGGAGTCCCTTATCCTCTGCGTCACCACAGCAAATGTAAGCATGACACGGGGGTGAGGATCCTGCTCACTCAATGCAGGACAGACTTCAAGGACACATGCGCATTCACACCTGTGAGTATGGGAGCATTAGCGTGCAAGCGTGAATGAGTGAAATCAGTTTTCGCCTTCCCATAAGGGCTGGCACTGAGAGTTGTGACATTTTTGCTGTTATTTCCTACAGTGCAGTGGGAACTACTCTCTCCATTTTTCTAATTGATCTTAGAAGGTCACACAGAGAGTGCAGTGACTATGTAGGCACTCCCAATAATTCTGTCAGTCTGCTCTGCTTTCATAGGTGGTGGGTGACAGTACATTTAAGAGAATGCCTAGAAAGGCATTGTTTTCACAAGAACTTGGCAGGTTTTCCTATTCAATTGTCAACCATCTTAAAGGGGTCATGAAGTCAACTGTTTCCACTCACTAGCACAGGAAAAGCAAACAATCCTGTTTTCATGAGAAATCCTACCTTCAAGTTTTCATTTGTGACACACAAATTTGCAGTTGACAGTTTCCAGCACTGTCTGTTCATACTGCAGCAGAGAATTCAACACAACACAGGAATCACAAGTTTTGATATCACTGTGGGCCTGGTTCCAGTTGTTGCACAAATAGCAAACGGAGCAGCAGGAATCATGTTTAGTGCCTGCCTTATTAACAGATGGTTGTGATTTTTCAGAGCTTTGAATTTTACTTTATTGTGCACCAGAATCTATAACAGGAATGGATTCCTCACTCAGGAATACAAGAGAGCATTCTTTGTTCCTTCAAAGTTTATGACTGTAAGGTCTTCTACACTCACATTTCACCTCTTATTGAGAGAATATAAACCAATACCTCCAGCTTCCCAGAGGTATGTCCCACTTACAATCTGTCCTTTTCTTAGTAGGAGAGAAGAAAGGGAAAGAAGGGGCACTTCAGAGTCCTCCCATTGTTGCTCTATAACTATGAACAGAAAATTCAAAATTCACTAGGTGGGAAAGACAGCATGCAAGAATGAGCATGATATGTGCACAGAGTTAGAATTTTAAAATTAAGTTTTGTAAGCAATGTTGAAACTATGTGTATGTGTGAAGGAAAGAGAAATACATTTTCCAGTCAGCTCCGTCCAGAATGCAGACGATGTTGAAGTGAGAAAACAATCTTTGCTATTTTTGATGCTATATTTTCTTAAAGCTATAAAGCATTTCTCCCATGCGTTTTAGAGATTTTTCCTTGGGCTTTGCAATTCATAATAGAAAAAGTGCATTTACCTGAGAAATATGATTCCCTTGCTCTATCGGTGGACTACGAGTCCTGGCATCTGTAAGTACTACCAGTTTAAGTACCATGATGAACTGCAGATTCATGAATGCTTAGATGGTTATGCTTGATGAAAGTGACCCTAATGTAGAAAACTGAATTCAGACCAGGATAGTGCACAAGTCTTATTGCTTTTGGCACTTAGAGATAGTGATTTTTTGCAGAATAGCTATTAGTATTTTTGTTGTTTGCCAGTTGGGTGGTCGGATACCTTCCACAGACTTTATTGGGTACTCATACGGGTGGCTGGAATATCTGAATCCTTCTGTGCAGCATCTCCACTGAAACTCGAACAAAGAAACTTTTGCTGTGACTGACACCTTCATTCTGCTCAGTTATAAACTGAGTTAAGCTTTCTTCATCAAAATATCACTTTTACAGGACAAAACTAGCCAAGTCTCAAGAAAAAAAATTTGATTTTATGTATCTTACATTTGCTAGTAATATAAAACTAAGGTTTAGTGTGAAAAAGAACATAAAGTTTGGTGTGTAATAGTGTGTCTGGTGTGTAATAGTGTGTAAAGTTTTGTGTGCTATACCATAGTGCAACCTGAAAAACTGGAAGTTTTATTTTCCTAGGACTTTCTGGCATCATATTGTAGTCCTTCACTCATCAGTTTTGAGAAGTAAAATATTCCTTTGCAATAAGCTACTTTATCTATAATTATTTATTTTACTAGATAGCTCAACATCACCAGAAAGAACCTTAAATGGAGATACATTAAAAAAAAAAAAGTTCTGCCAATTGTTTTTGGCACTAATCAGCTTCTTAAATGAACAGCTGCCACACATAATTTTGCACTGGCTCAAAGTGACAACTAACAGTTTTTAGTATGTAAAAAATAAGAAGCAAAATGTTGTTGTTCAGTTCATTTGTCAGCAAGATTATCAGTTAAAAAAATCTAACTTTAAACAGGATGAAATATCTTTATTTTTTTCTTAATCCATTTTCATACTTATAAAATTTGTATTTAACTAAATCAAATTCTCAGGTTCTTAGACTGAATCTGACAGACATAATTAAAATGAAGAAATCCTCTACTGGGTGAATCAATGCTTTTGTAAATCTCCTCTTCCTTGCTTAAAGCTGTTTGTTTTGAGATATATATCTTCACGTAAAGATAAATTCCTTTTACTATTGTTTTATAACTGCTTTTATGGAGCTAATTTTTCTGAAAGATTGAATACTGACAGTAAAACATTTAGGCTTTGTGACAGAAACATCCTGACTATATCAAATGCATACTTTGTGAGTAATAAAAACCTCCGAATAAAACTTTAGCAAATTTTTAAGCTGCACAGTTCTTGGAGCCAGAGATGAATTAATGCATGTATTTTGTGAAGCAGAAAAGAGTATAACTGCTTCATCAATACTACTCACAGTAGTTATCACTTTGAAGTTCCCTTTAAACAGGGTAATTTTTTGTATTAGGAGAAAATGATAAACGCAAGTCAGGCTACTTTCAAGAACAGAAGCCTAGGCAAAATACGAGTACATCCAAACTATTCCCCCATAAAGGGTCTTCCTGCTAACGCTGCAGAAGGAGAAAATAGTGCTGTTTGCAGCTCGCTGCACCACGGCAGAGTCGGCAGGAGCCCGCAGGCAGGGAAGCCCATCTGTTCTGGCTGCAGATATATCTAATCCCTAGACGACGCTTGCACATTTTCCAGCCAGGGCCCTGACAGAGTCTTCCTCGCTTCTGTATCCTCATGAATGTACATGAATAGACTGGACAAGTGCTATTTAAGCCATCAGCTTTTCATGATGGTGTTTTCTGTCCCTCTGTCAGTATATTTTTGCCCCCTCTGTTCTGCCAGAAGCAGTTTTGTGCAACAGTATGGTGAAATTAGTAAATGGCTAATAATGAACTTTGTAGAGTTAGTCAGAAGTCAGCTCTCACTGACCGTGAGTTCACACTAGCGACAGTGTCAGTGTTAGGAAGGAGCCAGAAGCACAGAGGAGAGATGGCAAGAGTAGAGGAGAAAGGTAAGTCCATGCTTGTTTGGCCTTCTCTGGGCTTAAACTGCTGCTGTTTTCCATGCTTTAACGTGCTTACTTCAAGTACCATCGTTTTTAGGTCATCATAGGTTGTATTTGCTGCAAATGCTTTCACTTCCTGGCTTCGGCTGCGCTGCTGCGTACATTCACACATCAGCACCTACTTCTCAACCTCATCAATACTTTACCTGTTATTGCAAATGTTGCCAAAAATCTTGCTTAAACTCTAAATCTCGAAAGTATTCTGCTTGAAGTTTGCTGCTTCTATTTCAGACTTGAAGAAGGCTTGTGTGTCCAGAAGCTTTTCTATTTTCTTTCCAATTACTTGGTCTATAAAAAGTATCACTTACAAGGCTTTTCTTATTTAAAAAAAACCTCTGTATTTCAATTTAACTTAAAATTAGAAGTTATGTGCCTTCTTGTACCAATACAGAGAGATTTTGAAAATTAAAAATTTATTGATTATTCCAATGTCAAAAAAATTTGCTGATTGTAGTCTTTGCTGCTCTTGTAATTAGCTAAATATCAAAAAGAGGGACTGATATTTACCTACAGTATGTATTAGATATTTATGCCTTTTTGCTCCCCGCCTGAATATTTTTTTTCTGAACACAGACACTCCAAGCTACAAACGTAGCTTAGACAGTAGAGGTAGGATGAGCTGTTCTAGGCTCCCTTTTTTGTCAAGTGAAAGGCTAGTCATTGTAGTTAAGTCTAGAGCATAATTTATCTCATCATAATAAGAATGTCTAAAACAAGTCACTTGAATCTCACCCTGAAATTTGCTCTTTCTATCCATCAGCTATTAAGGGGGCTGGAGAGAATCACAAGAGTTTGGATCATAGCTTCTAAATATGATTCATCTGACATACAGCAAGACAAATCCTAAAAGGAACCATGAGCACAGGATTCAGAATAAAACCCATGTGGGCAAGTATAGACCTCCAGGACAGGACTCAGTTGCCCAAGCACTGCTAGGGGCTGGCAGGTATGACACAGGATTTATGGGAGATAGCATGTGAAGATAAAATGTAATAACCTCAAGAATCTCAGATGGCACTGGATGCCTGTATTTAAGTAGCTGAATCCTTCATCTCACAGATTAAGGCACACAAATATAGCTATCTAGGCTATTAAGCCTCCATCACACAGTTCTGACCAATATGGCCAATGTAGACTAGAGAGATATCCTATTTACCAAATAATCCTGTCTGCTTTATGATAAGATAAATTACTCTCTAATTCACTGGAAGAAGAGCTTAGAGACTGAACTCAGATGAAGATAGCTAGGGTAAACACCTGCATTTAGGTGTTTGAATTTGCAAACTGACCACCACCCTTGCAGTCTGGATATCTATGTGTTGCTAATTGCCTAAACTCCCTTTATAGTAGAGATATATATTCATTTCAGATACCATTCACCCTATCACAAGGTAGACCTCTAGGTATCAGATACATATTTTTCTTCCTACAGTCATCTTTTCTACTACAGTGAGAGATTTGAGTAAATTATTCAGTACGGATATCTACACTGTACTTATTTCTGTTAGTCAGTCACATAGCTAGGTGAAGTAGAGGTTTCTATACCAGGGTCACATACGGCTGTGAATATTCCCTCTACCTATGATGTGTGTGAGCAGATCTCAAACCTCTTCTTACCAAGCATTAGCCCTGTTATCATCACAAAGGCAGATGGGAAGCACGATGGCAAGCATCAACTTTGACCCTGTGTGAGTTTCTGAAGAAAAATAATGAGATGTTCAATAACTTAGGCTTTGACTTCTTCCTTGGGTCAGTCATGAAAGATATATTAGACACAGCTCTTGACCATCTTGTGGCCATGTGCGCTGTCATGCCTGTGGGCCACATTTTGTGCTGAACATCTGTGCTTCGGAAACCCATGCAGCTAGCTCTACCCTGCGTCATTGCCTTGGTTGCCTGTAATACAGCTTAAACAGAAGGTCAGTCAATCAATTCACAGGACCCAGATGTAGTTACTCAAGACAGAATAATGGCTGCCCAGGTTTACAAAAGACAGGTTAGTGGCAATAAAGCTGCCCTTTTGGACTCAGATAAAGCAGGCAGTCTTAAAATAATCGTGTCTTTCTATCTGCGTGTCTTATTTGTTTTCATTATAAGCATATTTTTCAAAGTCTATTTCAAGCTTAGCATGGTGTTGGCTACATTAGGCACAGTAATATTGATTTCTGCCTAAAAAAAAAAAAAACACTCAACAAAACAGTAATGTGATGTGCTGCATAGAGTTTACTGAATTATGCTTTCTTACCAGGGAGAGTGCCATGGAAAACCATCTTATCTTTGATGTGCTTTGACCTACAACTTGTCAAATAAAGAACTGTTGATCTGATGTTGCTGGGAATCAGTCTCATCTCATGCAAATGGAGAGGAGATTCATCAGCTAGTTTCCTACAATAAACGGGCTTAAACACACATGACCAAAGGCCTAGGAGGAAGGAGGAAGGAACTGTTTTGGATCACTTGTTTACAATGCAGTTAGTACTAGTCACCTGAGAAGCAAAGCTAATTGTCCCAATTTTCAGTTTGCAGTGTGTTCTCTCAAATGAATTAAAACAAAACACATTCATTGCTATGACTCCCTGGGAACATTTCCCTGAGTCATTGTATCTATGATTCCTCTTTTTATTGCTCCTGAGTCACTTGATCATATGTTTATTTCCTCTTTAATATTAATGAAGGCACCATTGGCCCAATAAGCTGTGATTGTGTACTGGAATTAAAAATCTATGAGCTTTTTTCAAATTCAATTAAAATGCTTAATACTTAAAGAGCATTGGTATGGATATTCTCTAGTTGCTTTGAAGCTGAGATCTAATCGTACAGAATAACATAGGTCTAATCTTACACTAGCACCAATTGTTATTTTGTTACCATGGTAACTAGCAGCAAATATTAGATTTAGTAGAATAATGAAATTTTATTTTCATTAAAAAATCAGCTGGAAAGATTTCTTGCAGAATTTTTCACAAGCAATTTCATTTTTTAAACAAAAGATTTTAGAACAAAAGAAAAATTTCCATATCTTTTTGGTTTTGAATCATCATTTTAATTAATTTCTTTTTTTAGAAACTGAAATGAAATGCCAATTTAAAGATATATAAATCACTTCACTGTTTTTTTTTTTTTTTTGGCAGTGATATTTTTTCCCCTAATCTGATTACTTCCATGAAATAATAATTTCTTTGTTAGCTTTTCTGAAAAGTAGATGAGCAGTCATGGAAGTGTAAAGCCTGCCCTGGGAGAAACAGTTCCCTGTTCCTGCTGTTAAGGAGTATAGCATCCCTGGGAGGGTGGAACAGGATCCCTACAACTGGTCAAATCTGATCCAGAGAACAGTATTGCAGATATATAAATTAGTTCCTTCCTTTACGGTAAAGTCTTCCTAATACTCCTTTCAGAAGCAGTTCTCCATGTCAGGCCTGCTGGGAGCATGATGATTATGTGTGCAAAGTATCACAGAACAAACTTACGATCATGTCCAATAATGTGCTGCCACAGATGTCCTCGTTGAGAAGAATAACCAAAATCAGGAAAATACTTCACTGATTTTTTTTCTGCCTGTGTGCATTTTTTTTTCTTAGTGGATGGTCATAAACTTTCAGGCTTCACCTTACAAACATCTGAAAACATAACCGTGTACCAGATCTGTGAAACCAGATATTTATAATCCCGGAGCGCGAAACTGTTTCTCCTCTGTCAGTCAGAACCACCTTAATTTCCATATAGTGAAAACATCACTAATTAACTAGTCTGATTTTCTAGACTCTTTCATTTCATTTACTTTCATTATCTGTGAGGGAATCACGCCAGTCTGTTTCCCTGTTACTCTCCCTCCCGTCCTGTCGCCTCGGGAGAGGTGAGCAGAGCTGCCGCAGCCACCGTCAGTTCCCAAAGACACCTGACGGGAACGTGCGATTCCTCAGGCGCTCTGATCACTGTGTTTTGACCTCTGGCTTCTTCATAAGACAAAGGCATTGCATTTTCAGGCCTCCAGGAAATTCTATTCTTTTTCTTTTACCTATGGAAAAATGATATTTTTTCACATAACAAATGTTTTTTTGTTAATGAAACTATTTTTTTTAAATGAGGTTAAGCAGAACATCTAAAATCTGAAATATTTCAATATGGAAATTATGATGATGCCTCAGGAGAGTTTTAGCTCACCTACGTCTTCTTCCTGTCATCCGTATGGCCAGGTTCCAGATGGACACTGATCCCTTCCTATGACCGTGAACAGGAAGTCCTGTAGCGCAACTATCATTTATTACTGCAAATGGAGACCTGGCTCATTATCTCTCACGGTGATCCATGGCCAGAAACTCCTAGGATAAGACTGATATAATTGATTAGTTTAGCACAAGAGGCTAATAAGCTGAGGCGAGTGCAGACATCAGACAGCTGAAATACGCAACGTTGTGGTACCCCACCATTTCCAGATTAAAATAATTTGTGCTTTTCTAAAAGAAGAAAAATAAGGATTAGATCTTCTATATGAAAAAGATGACAAAGCTGCCTTCAAGGGTCTCTCTACGGAAACTGACTGCAGCAGAGCCATTGTCCATGCCAAATTTCCCCCTCTCTCCCATTGCAGGGTCTAGTTTTTGTGCAAAGGACTTAACAAGATTAATGCAGAGGACAGAGGAAATGGTTCTGCAGAGGAGGCATTTCTTCCAGGTCTGATACCTAAGCTGCAGGGGGGAAATGATCTTTCGTTTTACTTAAAATTTCTCCTTTTTCCTCCCACTGGAGCTGTGTTCAAATACTTAATTTAAAATTGCCACAGTTTTGGCAAATCTAACCTTTTAATAACTTTTCAACCACAAGAGGTATTCAAAAGAATATATTGGAGGAAACAAAACAGTGTTTATTCCTTTTTTTTAATAAATGAAAACTTAAATATATGTATTTGAAACCAGAATTACATAGCTAGCATCTACCCTCACACACGCCTCCTATCGTATTAATATTAACAGCAACACAATATACCACAGGGAAATATGGCAGCAAAAGATAATTAGCCTATCATTTAGTTCCCTCATTTTTCTGCCATGAAAAAACAGAAAAATACTGAGTAACACACTGTTGAAGACCTGTGTGAATATAGCAAAAGATATTATTTATTAAAGCTAGATTATCAGGGGCCTATAAACATCTTTTCAGTATTCAGTAGTTTTAAGTAATTCATCTCAAATTTTTACCACGCTAGATGTTTTTAAAAAGAAAATTTATTGCTTAGCCTCTACAAAATGGAAGAAGCTGTCAACGGAACACAGGAAACCTGCTACATTAAGTAATTTAGGCTTCCTTTCTTTTTCTATTTCAGAGGTCTTGCACTGGAACTTAGCAAATGGACTAAACAAGATCAAAGCAAAGGAAAATTTATTTCTTATTTAGTAGTTTCTAAAAAATTAAAATCTATTCCTCCTACAGCTTCTGTCATTGTTTCCAATACTTCTTTCCTGCATAAATCTTGTCTCTGGCAAGTCATTATAAACTTCAATTTGCTCATGTAAATAGTATACCAATGGAAATAACATATATCTAGGACATTTCAGTTAATAAAGCTGAATGGTCAGTTTAGATAATGTGAAGGAACGCTGTAGGAATTTTAGAGTAGGCTTTGTTTCATTTCCTCTGCCACTGCACAAAGTCTAGCATAATGGGAGCCTATGTCATGGCTGGCAATAGAAGGTGCATTTACTCTCTAAAAGTATTTTCAATGGAAATATTTGTGACAGTAACATTTTTATGACTTAAAATTCCTGTAAACTACTGGAACTTGTCTATTCTCCATATAAAAAAAAAAAAATCTGAATTTAAGATCTTGAAATTTATCTTTTCCTAAAAAGATTGAGTAACTTTAATTGATTGTTTATTTATTTAGCGCTTAGAAGATACTGCTGTCAGTAAAGTTCCCTGAATCTTTTTTCAGACGTAAAACAACCACTCAAATGACATATTAAGTAAGAATTTATCTGAACTTGCATACCCATGCATATGTAATCTACATGAACACAGGTGGTCAGGTCTCTCTTTCTGTCATATCGTCCTGTAACCAGTTACTCCTTTACGTGGAAAGACAGGGCCTTCTGCCAGTGAACTATCTTCACAGTTTAAATCAAGCAGTAGTTTCCTTAGGTGTTTAAGGATGGCCTCCTAAATCCATCACTTGCAAAGTGAGCTGGGTGAGAAGTTGCTTAATATATGTTTACAACCCAGTTTACTGTATAAGGCTAGAGAAGACAAAATAGTACAGATCAAGTAATATGCTTGCAATATTCTTCTATGAAAGTAGATACCCTAACACGCAATTGGATCCCTAGAAGCAAATTTATACATACATATTACATCCTATTGGAATCAAGGAGGCTTTGCTGGGTACAGCTTTTTTTCCCACGTGGTTTCATCCAGGCTCATGATCATTTGTAAGTGCAAATTAGTTTTCCTATGAGATGCCACTTTATTTAGGGACACATACAGATTTATTAGAATGCAAAATGCTCTGTTAATTAAGTATGTGCTTGTAGTAAAAATTAAAGATGACAATGGAGAAAACATTTCATTTAGTAGATTTTATCCATAATGATCTAAGTGAATATAGAACATACTAAAATTATTCTTCTGTACATGATATTGAAATAACTGTTGTAGGTCTGCCTAAAAATACAACAATAATCAGTCTTTAATGTTTGACATTGTCAGGACAATAATATAGATTTCCTATACAAATAACAAAGATAGCAACACTTTAAGCAAACTTGGTTTAAATCATTACTGTGATTCTGTTTGTGTGCATGTATAACACGTATTGAATTAAATCAAGGTTACTAGTGAGAAACTGAAGTACATTATTGACCGTTGAAGGTCACTTTCTCAATCAACTGGGCCATAGTTATTTGATCCTCCCTCCATCTTCCCTCCCTCCCCAGCTAAAATGCTTGCTTACTATGCATTTTGTTTTTCTTCTTTCATATTTTTAATCTTATTTTTGTTGATACAACTGTATTTCAGTTTATTATAATTTAGATCACATAGTATTCTCAATAAGCTGAAGAACTTTGCAAATAAAAAAAGTCACCATCATGGGGAGAGCCTCTCTGCACTTTCTACAGTCTCAGCTCCTTTTTTCATACCAATTTTTTCTTATAGTTTCATTAGAAGAAATCTGAATGTACCTGTTCGTGCTTTAGAAAGATCTTTAAAATATGTACGTCTGACAGAAAAGTCTTTCAGCAGGTGTTGAATGACACTGAGAGAAACTGGGGACTCTGTTAGTGATGGTGTCAGGATCTAAGTAAAGCAACAAACCAAACTGTTAACAGGTCTAAGAAAACAGCAAGACCAGATCAAACCACACACCGGAAAAGCTGTACATAAAACACACAGAGAACACCGTGGCTCACAGTGTTACCTGAAAGAAATGACGCAATGCCATTATAACACCGTCATTCTCTATTAGATTGCTTGATTCAGCCTCTCCCACTATATGACCTTAAGTTTGGTTAAAGATTGCCAGAATTCCTTCGTTCTCTTCTTGATGTTTCCTAAAAAAGTCTAGCTCTCTCTTTCTAGTGCCTCTCGCAATTTGGGACAGAATTTTTTTCTATTTGTTACCTTGAGGGGACTTAAAAACAGCCGTAAAGGATCAGAGCAAATGGACCCCCTGAACTACAGGTTATATTTTTATTTAATGGCCAACAGTGGGGTTTTGCTCTGTGAACTTGTTTAACAGTGTTTTTTCACTCCATTTATACTTTTGACCTTCTACTCAAACCAAAACATCAGAACATCAAAGTAGAAAAAAGATGAAAAGGATTCACCATCACTTCATCAATATTAGGCATCTTTCTAAAAGAGACTAGTTCACTAGTTCAGCTCAAGTTTTAGAAGATAATGCTGAAAGGAGTGAAATTCATGTGTCCATATATATATACGCATAGGAAGACCCATTCTCTCAACTGGTGAGATGCAATCGGTCAGCTTCGTAAACTCAAGTACAGATATGTCCAAATGGCTTCTGCATCAAACCTGATTGACAGACTTCTCTGTTTGAACCTCTCTGCTTGCAGCGATCTAAACTCATCCTACATTTATGTCACAGAGACAAAAAGCATCAGTAGGAGAGAAGCTGAACATTTCTGAGAGTCTGGAGAACATATTTGCACATGGACACAGTTTTGAATTTAAATACTGTCAGATATGCAAGAAGCACTACTTGTAGAATTATAGTGGATGTCTTTTACTAGGATTGGCTACTGTCCTGTTATTTTTAAAGCTAATCTTTAAGGTGCACTTCTCATTTAACACAAAGCAACAGAAAATAGCAATGTGACCTTCACAACCAGAGCCAGACCTACTAAACTTGCTAAAATGCAGAGGTATGGTCTAATTTACATTTTAAACTAAATTAATTACAGATTACTTTTTTGTTCTCTGTATTTCTCCTGCCCCTCTTCTTCCTTTCTCTCCCTTTGAAAACTGTTTAGATAGTGCAAAGAAGTGCCACATATACTAATAAAACTTGTTTTGTGGTACCTGGCATTTGAAAGTGTCCATAAAGGCTCTTAGAAGGACTGAAATATTTTAAGACAACATTAAAAAAAAAAAGTCTGCATTATCAGAGGTAAGCTATTCAAAGCTCTAAGGGTATTTTGCCCTTATAACATTTCCAATAATAGATTAGTTTATAAGAAGTAAGGAATTTAAAGAGGTATTATATGTTTAATTTGCTGCTGTGGGCATTTAAATAATGAATTAAAGTACATAGAGTTGTGGCTACGCTGAGCATAATCTTAGTTTCAAGCAAATTCTCTCCTCTGCAAAGCTGTTCTTTACGTAGAAATATTCTCTCACATAAATAATTGTTTCTTAGTCACGAATACCTCTGTGAAACCACATTTGCATATTCACTAAGTTTCCACTGTATAACTTAGGAAGGGAAAGACTATAAGACGCAGAAGTTCATTTTAGACATAGAGTTTGAACTCTTTTTTTTCTGGTCAAATAAAGTTCACCACTAAGGGTAACGCTGAAGAGAGTGTAATTCTTTCTGATTAATAAAAAAATTTTCTCTTAAGTAATGGCTGTTCACTACAAGAAGGTTGAAAACCAAGTTTGTGATTATCATTTCGTCAGCCAACTGAAGAAATTATTTTTCCATTATAAATGAAAATAATTCTAACTTGCAGAATCAGAAACAGAATATGTCCAATACACTCACTCTATCCCACAAGTTTGGACAGAAAAGGCAAAAGGAGGAGCAGTTCAGCATGAGTCCCTCCTTTCGCACTAGAGTAGTGGGAAAAACGGACACGTGCAATTTTTCTAGACCCTTTTTTTGTTGCAGCGGCTGAAGGGTTCCATGCCTCGTCTATCTAATTGTGAAACTTGAAATGCATAGGTGACAATTGGTTTTCATTTGTATCACAGCAAACCCTATGAAGGCTGCAGCGGAAGATACACGTTCCTCCACTTATGAACTTCAAAGGTAAAACATGAGAAATTAAGGGAAAAAAGCACATATATTTCTTTATACCTTCACTTAGGCTATGGATCAAGTGTCTAACTAGTCCATAAAGTATATGGGTAACATGGATAGCCCATGTTCCTATTTTCTAAGAATTTTTTTTTTTTAACTCCAACAGTATATGTGTGTGTATGAGCATGTGACTGCTATACTGAAAATGCCAATAGACCAGGACCTGTAGTGGACTTAGTGCATTTAGGATAGTATTTCATTTTTATGCTGTATTCATTGGTAAGGTGTTGGCGCTTGCCTTTCTTTTACTTGACAAACAAAACCTTGTTAGAAACTTGCTAATTCTATTAAAGTATAACTATTAATAACCGTATAGAACTATGCTTAAAATACTTTGATTGCACATGAACTGATGGCTTGCAGATGTTTTATATTGTGTGATTGGTCATTAAATCATTAAGGTTGCTTCTACTCCTCATTGAAACATTGAAATGTTTTAACTGGAGAAAACCAAATGAATGATACACCAAACCTCTCAGATGACGTTACAATATAAGTCATCTTTTTTTTTTTCAAGCTTTCCAGACCACCAAGTATCTTCTCAAATGCTGTGTTTTAGCATAAAGAATAGGAAGTAGGTCTTTAAATTATAATCACTAAAATTCAGTGATTTTATTTCCAAAAATATTATTAGATGCCTTTGCTTTTTGGTTGCCTCCAGTAAGGAGCTTTTCACTCCCTAGAATATTGATTTGCAATTTGCATATTTATTTTTTCCCTTCTCTTTTTCTTCTGGTTTTCTAGTTCTATACTGTTTATTTATATATTCTATTTTGATTTTGCTCACCTCTTAAATGTTTATCAGATTTTCTATCTATATATGACTGAACTTGCTCACATGAATTTTACGGCTTAAAAGAAGAGCAGAAGATATTACCAGATGGGAGGGAAGGAAAAGGGGGGATAAGAAGTGCAACAGCCAAGAGCCCTGTTTTATAAACTTTCACATACTGAATATTTGAAGCATAAAATTTCATTATACTCAGATCTAGGAGAAAATAGTAAAATGAGTCCTAGCATCAATTACTGTCATTAATGTTAGTGCTCATTTCTGAGCTATCCAGACCTCAGCGAATGAAAAGTTAAATATGTAGAAATAACTATTTATAGAGAAGTAAATAAGAAATTTATTTAGGAAGATGCAATTCTATAACTTTCAATGTTATCTATACTGAAAGTTCACAGTGCCACAGGACTGCCACACTTGTAGTGTCTCATTTGATGTTAAGATGAATCTTAGTTTCATCAAAATAAATGTTGCTTTTTTTTTTCTTTAATATGGGAACTTAAAACTTATTGCCTTTAAGTTTAAAAAGAATTGTGATGGTGTACTGGTTTGAGAGAGAAATGTTGTTCAAGAGCAGATACGGAATTTAAACACAGTGTCTGATGTTCTGTGGGTATATCTCCTTGATTTATTATTGCGCTCTTTGTTTTATTTTTTCAAACAGCAAATAGAGCGACTCCAGGAAATTAGTATCTATCCTGACCATGGAGTTCAAGATCCTAAGAGCAGGGAGCAGGGCAGAAAGCAGGATTGTAATACTAGACTTGAGAAGAGCAGACCTTGGCCTGTTCAGGAATCTGCTAGAAAAAATCCCACGGGATAGGACCCCAGAGTACAGAGGTGTCCGAGGACGCTCATCAATATTCAAGGTTCACCTCCTCCGCGCTCAAGAACGATCAATCCCAAAGAGCAGGAAGTCAAGCAAAGGGGACAAGAAGCCTGCATAGAGGAGCTGCGGGCAAAACTCAAGCATAAGAAGGGAGTATGCAGAAGGTGGAAGCAGGGACAAGTCACCTCGGAGGAACATAAGGACATTGACTGAGCATGCAGGGATGGCACTAGGAAGGCCAAGGCCCATCTGGAGTTTAATCTGGTGAGGGAGGCTACGGACAACAAGAAAGGCTTGTGTAAGTAGTACATCAGTAACAAAAGGAAGACGGGGGAAATGTAGGCCTGCCCACTGAATGGGACAGGGAACTTGGTGACAAAGCACATGGAAAAGGCTGAGGTACTGAATGCCTTCTTCGCCTCGGTCTTTACTGGTAAGATTAGCCTTCAGGAGAAAGTCTAGAGAAAGGAAGACTTTCCCTTAGTGGAGGAGGATCAGGTTAGGGATCACTTAAGCAAACTGAACACACACAGCTCCATGGGTTCTGATGGGATGCACCCACAAGTGCTGAGGGTTTTGGCCAATGTTATTTCAAGACCACTCTTGATTAACTTTGAAAGGCCATGGTGATCAGGAGAGGTACCTAAGGACTGGCCTAAAGCAGATGTCAATCCTATCTTCACAAAAGGCAAGAAGGAGGATCTGAGGAACTACAGGCAGGTCAGTGTCATCTCAATCCCTGGAAACGTGATGGAGCAACTAGTACTGGAAATCATTTCCAGGCACATGAAGAACTATAATGTGATCAGGAGTAGTCAGCATGGATTCACAAAAGGGAAATCATGCTTAACCAACCTGATAGCCTTCTATGATGAAAGACTGGCTTGGTGGATGAGAGGAGAGCAGTGGATGTTGTCTACCTTGAATTCACTATGGCTTCGAGTGCTGTCTTCCATAACATCCTCATAGAAAAGCTGATGAAGTATGGGCTAGACAAGCAGGCAGTGAGGTGGATTGAGAACTGGCTGACTGGCTGAGCTCAGGGCATTGTGATCTGTAGTGCAAAGTCTAGTTGGAGGCCTGTAACTAGCGGTGTCCCCTAAGGGCTAGCACTATTTAATATCCTCGTTAATGGTCTGGATGATGGGACTGAGTGCACCCTCAGCAAGTTTACTTACAATACAAGACACAGCAGATACTCATGCTTCCATTCAAAGGGATCTTGACAGGCAGAAGAAATGGGCCGACAGTAACTGCATGAAGTTCAACAAAAGGAAGTGCAAAGACCTGCATCTGGAGAGGAATAAGCCCATGTACCAGTACAGGCTGGGGGCTGACTAGCTGGAAAGCAACTCTGCAGAAGCGGACCTGGGAGTCTTGGTGGACAACAAGTTGAGTATGGGCCAGCAATGTGCCCCTGTGGAAAGAAAACATTAAAAAAAAAGGGGAGGCCAACATCACCCTGGGCTGCATTAGGAAAGCGTTGCCAGCCGGCCGAAGGGGGCGATCCTTCTGCTCTACTCAGCCCTGGTGAGGCACACCTGGAGTGTCCAGTTTGGGGCTCCCCAGTGCAAGAAAGATACGGACATACCGAGGTGAGTCCAGCAAAATGATGGACAAAGATGGTGAAGGGGTTGGACCACCTCTCCTGTGAGGAGAGGCTGGGAGAGCTGGGCCTGTTCAGCCTGGCGAAGGGAAGCCTGGGAGGGGATGTGAGCAGTGCGCATAAGTATCTGGTGGGAGGGTGTCAAGAGGATGGGGCCAGACTGTTCTCAGCGGAGCCCAGTGACGGGATGAGAGGTGACGGGCACAAACTGGAGCACAGGCAGTTCCATGTGCACATGAGGAAAAACTTCTTCACTGTGAGGGTGGTTGAACGTTGGAGCAGGTTTCCCAGAGAGGCTGTGGAATCTCCATCCTTGGAGATTTTCAGAACCGGACTGGACACAGTCCTGGGCAACTTGCTGTAGCTGACCCTGCTCTGAGCAGGGAAGATTGGACCAGATAATCTCCAGAGGTCCCTTCCAACCCAACCATTTTGTGATTCTGTGATTTTGATTTTTGTCGCCAGCTTCTGCACAGCAGGGTTATCATCCCATGTTCTTTGCCCCTTAGCAGCACTACAAGTAACAAAATCACATTCTCTCTGGTTTTTTTTCTTAATTGATAAGCTTTTTTTAGCTTAAGTTATTAAAGAATTATTCACAACTCATTATAATTAACACTTCTTGATATCTTAAAGAATCATACTTTTCCAACAATTAATTTGGAAGAATATCCTTTAGAAATAGATGCAGAAGGAGAAGTAATTTCCGTTCCATTATTTGCACAGCCAGGTATGGTTTGCCTTTTCAGCTTCTACAGTGCACTTAAATCAGTTCCACAATTCAAGTAAAGCAATTAGAAACAGTAGCTGCAGTCTCTGAGATAGAGTGTTAAAATACTCTAGGCATGGATCTTCACAAGTTCATTGTTCTGTCTCTCTCTAAAAATATTTGTATTCTTGCTTATTCTGAATGGGCCTCTGAACTCAGTAAATGTTGGTCTTTGCAATTCAGGTACATTGTCAAATTCTGACTCTAATCATCACCCATATTTGGTACCATTGTCCACATACAGCTGAGTTCACATCCAGTTTCTTATTCTTCCTCCAGCTCTTCAGTAACTGGGGTTAATGAGGAACTGTGCAAATTATTAGTAAAAACTGCAGAGGTCACCATTAGAGCGGACTTTGATCAATCTCTTTTCTTTTTCTTAAGTTCAGAAAGTGCTTACTGCAACCAGCCTTCCTAAAGGAAAAAAACTTGATTTTTTTTTTTTTTTAAACTATTGGAAGTTGTAGGAGAAAAGCTGTTTGGAAACTCCCTTGGATGAAGTTAAGAAGAAATAATTTATTTTCTATTTACTAAAATTTGTTGCAACTCAATCATGCAGAAGCTCTCGCAGTTCCAGATGAGGTAAGTGGCGAGGGGAAGCAGGAACAAGAAAGTGCCTTTTGCTTGCCACGTGAAAAAGCAACCCACTTTAGCAGCAAGATTTATGAGGGAACACTGTCCGCATTAGCCATACCCCATCAGCACACAATTCCTGTTGACTGTACTAATTCGGTACTACTCGCATATTACTCTTTCTCACAGCTGTGATATCAGGCAGCTAAAATGAGAGCTACAAGATTTTTTCATGTGTTCAGTGCATCTTCCCTCCCCTATCCCACAGACAGTAGATGTGCGACTTTAAAAGAGAGAGGATAAAAACATGACATCTTGGGAGCTGGGACAGAGACAGCAGCTGGGTTATGCATAAGCACAACAGTGAAAACAAGCCAGCTGAAAACCTTTCAGTACATTCTGCGACTATTTTCAAATGTCAAGAACTATTTAAAGTTTTACCCAAAATAAGGCAAAACTCTAGATTATATTTAAAAAATATACTTGAGCAATTGCTTATATTTCAGATTTTTGCTCTAAGAATAAAATCTGCATCTCTGTCTGCCTTTGTGTCACTAACAAATTAGTTAGTAATCAATTCTGAGTTTGGGATCCTTATCTACTGAGACAGGAAACAGCTTACTGTAGGCTTGATTGAGAGGAAAGCCTACCCTTTATGGATCCTGTTAAAGATTAGGTCTGTAATTTTACAAATCGCATTATAGAAATAGCTGATTCATAAATGAAATTTCTGGCTCCATTGAAATCAGTAGATGTTTTCCCCTTCATTCCAGAGGTAGCAGTAGTTTTTATACATTATGTTTTCACTTTTTATCAACTATGTTTTTATTTGAAGTAAAGTGGTATTATATCACTACTCATATGGTTCAGTTACAATAGTTATTGTACTGACCTTTCAACTCATTCTTGATTTACCACGGTAAAGTTTTATTCACTTTTAATAATTACTATGTTCTCATTTATAGCGATGAAATTACACTTAGCATTTCAATTTTGCAAGGTAATTCACAGCCCCTGCACCTACAACGTACTCTCCATGATATCTGATTAAAACACACAATTGACTTTTGATTAATACTTGCAATATTTCCATGGAAGGACCGTGACTAGGGAGACAGACCCAGTACAATTCTGAAGCAGTTTAAGTACCGACTGACTCCAAAGCTTTGAATCACAAACAGATTTTGTGAATTTCAAATCACATTATAGCTGTGCTGTGAAAAAACTGTCAGTTTGCTTACCAGCTGATACGTATTGTGTTCATGCAGTACATTGCTGTCTTCTAAGATACCACCATGCCCTGTGACTTGTCTGTACTTTCTACATGCATGAAGGCAGAAATTTTGCAAGTTATCAGAAATACAGCAGAATGTCTAGGGTATTTATTTTCTGCAGATACAGGAAGATTTATAAAGGTTATGCCGGGACAATAATTGTGCTTTCTAACAATGCTGTTTCAAGCATACAGAATAGTATTCCTGTACCATGGTGTAATTCTTAAATGCTTTGTTATGCCATTGTGACAAGTAAAAAGTGTAGACCCATAAAATATATGGATGTCCTCTAATGATATGACCTCTAAACATGTTAAAATTCACTCCAAGAAGGGAGTAATAAATTACTTTAAAACCTAAATTGAAATGCTCAGTAGAATTGCAAGAAAATTGGTGTGATATTAAAGGAGCTCACTCAGAAAGAGAGTCATGGGGAAATACTGATAATCTAGAACATTTCAGGGTGAAAAATTCTAATTTTTGCAGGGTGATGGTTGCCACTGGAGGTGCATACTTTCCAGATTTACTGCAGAGTGTTTGGGTGTAAGATAAAAATAAGAAACTGGAATATGTGTTAAATGCAAAAAAAAAAAAAATTAATATAGGTTTAGATTAAACAAAACAAGAGAAAATCAGCAGAGGTGGATTTTACCTTGGCAATACTCGGGTCCAAAACCTTATATCCTCCAGTAAAATCTTTCAGAGATATATTCTCCAGAAATCTTTCATTTCTTTCCTGCAGTAAGCAAAACCACATCCATGTTGCCATCACGCCTGGCACAACAACGCACTGGAAAAGGAAGGACACATAGCAGGAATACTGGAAGATAAAAACACACTAACACCAACTTTTCGTTTATTTCATTATTAGCTAGTCTTCATAGTGGTAGTCATCTTCCAATCTGCTACCCAAACCTCCCTCTTAATACTAGGTCGTATTAGTTTCTAGCAGAAAGCAGCATCCACCAAAGGAAAGAGCTAGAAAAGAAAAGATTCGCCTTTCACTAAAGATTTCAGTAAATTCTACCTACTCCCAAAGCTGAATGTAGTATTTTTCTCAGTGTCATCAGGTTACTTCGGGTATGGAAATTTACAGCTCCGCATCAGCCTAGGAGCTTCTCAACCACTTCATCTCTCAGATGGTGGGGAGTCTGCTTCATCATCTTTATAAACAAATAAGATAAATTCAAAGAGATGTCCCATCTTAGTATATCTGAAAAAATTATAACCGCCGTAAGACTGAGATGGACTATCTTGAACCTTTTGCCTCAGGAATGGCCTTTCCTGGTTACAGTACTTGCATTTATTTCTAAATAAAAATGGTCTTACATATTTAATTTATTTTTGTTTGGTGTTATTGTAAGGAAATAACAGAGTCATTTCTTTCCTAGGACATGTATAGTACCAGTTTTAAAAGAGCATAGGGAAATATGCCTTGCTGTGGACCCTGAAGGCTATAAACTCACCTCCACTAGATCAAAGGCCTCATAAGACTCCGTTAGGAAGCCTTTTATTTATTATTTTTGTTGAAATTAGACAGGTATGTTTATTCAAGTAGCCCTAAAACAATTTTTTTACTATAATAGCAACGAGGGCTCAGAATCTGCAAAGCACTTCTGAAATACTCTGCGTCCTCATCAGCTGGAGTGGTGCTGAAGAAGAGTTTTTGCCTTTTTTTCTAGCTTGTGGCTTAGGATCATTAAATAACTAAATTATTCCCTTACAATGGAGGATCAAGCTTTTTTTGAAATGATTTTTCTGTGATTTTATCCATTAATTATTATTTCTGCTTTATCCACTGAGTTTATTCTAGGAGATCATACCGGATCTGTACCAAGCTTGGATAGAAACTAATCACCAACATCAATCTGTCATCAGGTCAGCTAAAACATAGATCTGCAAATGAGTGTGTGTGCTGAAAGAATATTTCAAATTGCCTCACTATGTCTTTTCATCTTTCCCTTCCCCAAATGTTCAAGCATAATGAACAAGGTCATCTGAATAATATAGCATTTTTACCTGGCCTTACCTTTTTTCAGTCGGACATCATCAGTCCCTCCTGGTGAAGTGGTTAATAAATGCTGGCTTTGTAAAAAAACACTGAAATTCCTTCTCTTGTCACAAATCTCCAAATCTTGCAAAAATGATAACAGTTTGGTCATTCTATAGGTCCCAGGCAATTTTTGCACTCATATAATCCTTAACTGTGGAAACCTTTACTTGGCTTCCATTGTAAGATGGTAGATGATAAAAAACAAACATGGTGGACAGGAGGATACATTTTATCATTAATCCTCACTTGAGCTTTTATCAAACTTCTAAACCTCAAATTGTTACAAACATTAAGAGATTAATTAAACAGCACTAGAATGGTAACAATGCATAATGAAAAGATTGAAATTCTATTGATTTTTTTTTTCATAGAACTATTCAATCTTTATTGCTTTTACCTTGTTTCATCATTTTACTATTTTAAAGGAAATTTTCCCTTTGGATGCATATATGCATGGACTGAAAAAAAGAAACAAGCTTTATTGACATTGTCAAATTTATCCAAGTAATTTTCAGGCAGAGATGCCTGTGTTATAAATGCTACTGTATATACTTACAGATCTTTTTATATTTCAAGTGACTTTAGAGGGTAAAGATTACTGTTTTCTCATCCACTGATCTTGTAGATAGGAGGAACAGAAAGATCCTGCATACTTCTGAAATTCATGTGTTGACAGTATAGAGTGGGATATAAATGTTAAATCTATTAAAGCAGAGAAGATGAACGATTTACTTTGACTGAATAAGTTGAGGACTGGAGCAACCCACCCAATCTCTTAATGACGAAATGAGCGGACTAGAGGTGATGGTACTGATGGAGACCCAGAGAAGACTATTCAGCTGCTGTCTGAAAAGACCTCTCCATTCAAGCTGATCTGCTAATATCTATAAAATATGATGACTGGCTTTGCTGACTATTCCTAAAATGTTTAGGACTGATGAACAAGCTTCATCTAAATTTTGTTTATTCTCTTCACTTAGTGTTTTTAAGTTGAATAATAGTACTGTGTGTATCTGCTCTTAAGACTCAAGCAGGCCTGAAACTTCTAGTCCTTTTTCTCCTTTTAAAAGAACAATCTACCTGAGATGCATGTGATGACTTCTGAGGTTTATTTTTTAAGAGATTCTCTGGTTCTTTCATGCTGGCTGAACACATTTGAAAATGCTTATGAAGACTGTGTTTGATGTAGATACTTTGAAAGTAAATGTGCACTTAGGGGAAAATAGGCTTTGAAAATATCTTTGCAGTTGGTTTGAAGGGGAATAGAATAGAAAAGTCTGGAAATAACATGAGAAGTATATTTCATATATAGCATTTCACCTGTTTCTGTCAAAGGCATTCTGTATTGGTGCAAATAATTATAAGTTCTTCTAAAGGGAGACACATTGATTCATACCAGATGAACTGGCCCAAATTTTCAAGGCAGGACAGAATCACTAGGACATAAAAGGTCTAGGTGCTCTCCTACTGTTTTTCTAACCTTTTAATATAAGTAATTTAGATGATAGGATTTCACTATAAGGAATTAAATTCTCTCCAAATTCTGTATCATTACTAGTATTAGGAATTTGTTCTATATCTACAGAACATCTGATCCTCACTTACCACTCGGCATATTGTACCTGTAAATTATTTTCCAGGTACTGGGATTTAGGAATGCAATGCATGATTTCACAAAGTGTGCCTAAACAGATAGCACAATATCTACAGAGGTACACAGTTTTTTCTAAATCGTGACATCCCTCTGCTTTATGAGAGCTCTGTTACTCCTAGACTCCTTCTCAATCCAAAATAAATGTATAGAACCTGAAGACCATGAAGAATGTAAAGATATCAGGTCTGATCCTTTGAGCATGCTCTAGTGCAGAGGACTCTGTGAAAACACAGCTGGTGACACTGTTGGGACCACCAGCTGTCCTTCCTCATGCTTAACTCTTCCATGATAAGAAAAGTCACCTTAGATGTGGGAAACTAGAGTTTGTTTCCTTCTGATGTCTAATGAGTCTCAGCTTGACTTCTACCACCTTATAAGCAGTTCCCCATCCATCAGGCTACTGGATCCAGGGATGGAAGAGGTTCTCTGTCCTTTCTCTTGAATCTGCTGTGTTTGAAAGTAAAAATCAAAGCCTAATTAGGTTAGAAATCACAATGATGAGCATGCATTTCTAACTTAGTTGGGTGCTCACTTGAGGAAGTTTGCATTTTGGTCTGTGCTCCAAAAAAGACATGAGTCTCTCTCCTCCATCTCCTTTGACATTGAAAATTCTTGATCATTGAATTCTCGATCACATCCCCTCCCTACTGAAATATGGATTTTTCAGAAGTTCATCACATTCAGTGGTACTTTTTACTGATTTTCATTTTTGAGTCACTACCTGCTTTTGCGGGGGAATGGTTCAGTACAGAAGACATGTTAGAGTTAAAAGCCGATGTCAGGCTACCAACTTTTGCGCTGTAGAAACCCTGTTAGTTGTTCAAGGTGAAATGGAATAGCTTTCTTTATAACAAAAAAAAATTCCATTCAGCATCCCATGATATTCTGTTCTGTATATACACCTTGCAGTTATGAGTGTTGTCATAAAGAACTTAATAATCACAACTACGTAAGATTTCAGTAATCACTGCATCTCCGGGTAAATAAAAAGGAAGAGAGATGATGAAACAAATCACTACAGAGTAAGACAATTTTAATGTTTACTCTCACCTTTGGCAGAGTATACAAGTGTTCATATACATATACATATATGCATAGGCATACATATATATAAATATACACAAACTCTGAAACAAACTGGAGACTGTATTTAGAGTGCCTCAGCTAGTCTGGTTGTTTGTAACTTCTGCCTGTTTTGAGCTATTTATTTGTAATGGATCCACTCATGTATAAGAAATTAAATAATCATTGAAGAGGAAACTTGACCCTTGAGTTCCCACAGTTCTGCTATAACTCTTGCCTATCCAGTCTACCTCTCTAACTCTTTTTCTGATTCTAGCTGGAAATTCCCCCCTGTACTTAAGAAACTCCTCTTGATTAAATTTTCACTGAAACTTGAACCTTGGAAAGTTTAAATTTCAAACAATTGACATTTTCTGCTGAAAAAAACCTTTATAAAAGAATTCCTGACAATTTCTAACTACAAAATTGAGTTCAAGGATTCACACGCACACACACACAGCCTGTCATAGAAGTTATGCTGGAAGTTTCTTTAGTTAAAGAAAATAGCATTTGGTGTTTGATTATACGTATGTGGTTTAAGCTTAGAAGTCAAAATGAAATATCACAGTGAGAAATACCAATCTGGAAAGAAATGGCAATGTGAATGAATGACAGGAAGAGGTTAAACGGAAAGTTGACACTAATTCTCTACCATGTCCTCCCTATGATATAATAAGAAAATTCATCATCAAGATAAGATCATAACAACATAAAGGATCAGACAGGTAATACTAAAGGTGAATCAAAAAGCAATGACAAAGTTCAGCTACCTTCCCGCTTCAGTAAAGGTTTGATGTAAAATTCAACAAAGATATCTTTAATTGTTAAGGTTTAAAGAGAGATTTTTGTCTCTGAAAAAATCTCCTTGATCATTCATCGAGGACAAAATTCTTCAGTGGCCGCACTGGTATTTTCTGGTAATCCAAATTGGGTTTCAAGGCAGTCATTGAATAAATTCTCAGTCCCGAAGGCTGATGGAGTGCCAGGGTAATGCACTTGGTCTGATTCTGTTTTCATTTAACCTTGTGAAAAAGTATGCTTTGTAATACTGATCCAGCATTTAGTGATCATTCTCCTTGTGCCTGCAGGTCGCCATACTGGAGGAAATAGTAGAAGAAACACAAACCACCTGAAGCACAGACAAAAATATTCAGGTAGGTTATAAATAGCCAGTAGAGTGACCCGGCTCGTTCTGCGGCTCTTGTAAACTGCTCTCGCTGCAGTTTATGCAGCGTAGTACAGGGAAAAGTGCTTGCTTCTGCCTCTGCTTCTGCCTTTTCTTTGCAACCATTGCAAGTTATTTCATTTTTCTGTGTTTCTTCTCTGCATAAGTAGAAGCAACATAATGATACAGATAGGGTGGCATTTTGTAAAGATTAGTGTTTGAAGAGAAAAGGAAGGATTTAATTTAATTTTTGCGTATATTGCTATAAATAGGTGGTAAAAGTAGCAGACACTGTCAAACAAATATATGACTATGTAACTTAATGGTGAACATGCCTGAACATTGTAGGCCACGAAAGTGATATACATTCAGCAGAAAACATAGGTGGAGTCACATGGAAGTCACAGAATACCTCCTTGCTCTGATGAAGCTTTTATGATGAACTCTGAAATCTGACCTGGTCAAATCTCAGAATTTCTTCTCTGCAAAGAAAATGCTTTTATTCTGATTTAGAACAAAATCAAATGTCTTTTCAATGCATTTTCTCTCAAATGAACATTTTTCTGTAGAAAGATCTAAAGTTAAAGGAGGGATTCTCAATCAAGATATTTATAATTATATTTAATATGGGGTTTGGGGCTTTCTCTTTCTAGGTACTACGGTCAGATATGTCATGACGTAATGTCAAGTTAATTGAAACTAAGTTATTTATCATTAAACGATGCAGCTTAAGAATTCTAAGGGATTACTTGTTTTTATTTTTGTTTTTTTTTCTTCCTCTCTGGGAATTGTCACTGAAACATATCACGTTTAAAAGTTTCAATGAAGTTAGTACTTTAAGGGTAGAAAAATTGTCAATGAAAAAATTTCTTCCATCTCTAGACAGCCAAAACATTACTTGTCTCATTTAGTCTACTGCTCTTTTCTTCCAATTTATTCTGTTCATTCCTAAAACCATTTTTCTTTATTGTCCTCATATACTATCATTCCTTGCAATAGGGAGTGGCTTGAAAATCGGTATGTAGACTATATGATGTCTTTGATATGTGCAAGAGAATCTAAATGATTCAGAGGTGCTCAGCCTCCGGCTAACCAATGCACTTGTGCAATTAGTGGAAAGTGCTTGACCACAGACCTGAGTGCTTGTAAAACACTGCACAAGCTTCCACATTGCTAGCTGAGGGCCCACGTGTTAATGCACGTCTCCCTATAGAGCTGGTCAAATGATTTTCCTTTTTTTTCCCTTCACCCACATTGAAAAACACGAGACGGGAATCAGGGTAATGATTGGCTGTCTTACCCTTCTTCCAGAAGGGTAAAGTGCGACTGTATTTCCTCTTCTTTTTCAATCTTTTCATTAAAGGTATCAGCCAGAGTCAGCTGACTAGTACGCAGCTTCATCAGTTGGAACTTCTTTGGGAAAGAAGGTTTCTATCTCAGCAGAAACTGAATTTTGTGAAATTTGAAAAGACAAAATGTCCCCACCCAAACTTAACTGAAAATTAGATATCTCAAAATATTTTTAGGGAAATAGATAAAACCTTTAATGCATTTCAGCTGAAAAATAGAAGTCTCACAGCCATAAAATTTAAGTTGAACATCTTCAAAACTTCAATTCATATATACATTTATTGAAATGGGACATTTAACACCGCTCTTTTCTCACAATTTTCAGACCGACTGGTATGTTCTGATTAAAAACAATAACAAAAAAGCTCCAAACTTTTGTAAAGTGTTTCCAAACTGCTCTAATTCATCTATCTTTCCTTAGCTTACAAAAGAGTCCTGTTGTCAGATAAATTGCTCCTGATTGCACCTATCTAAATCTAGCTGTTTCTAACTCTATTTTTAACTATATACGTATGAATGGTCACTTGAATGCAAGTGAGATTAAATAATGATCCTTCTTGACTGTGTCCATCTTTAGTAAAGAACGTAGCATTTAGTAAACTTTACGAGCTTTTTTTTTTTTATTTTCCCCATTATATATATTCTGCTTTTATAAGTAAAGCTAATTATATGTACAAAAGGCCTTTATTTGGGGTAGTTCAAAGATGATAGTGCTGAGAATCTGGTACACTTTGGTTAAAGTAATTTTAGTATACATTACTTAGGCTTTGTGTGTCTTTCAGAAGGGCTAAACCTTCATGGCTGTGAGGGTGACATTCTTGGAAAAGTCTGTAATTTCCCTTGATACTCAGCTTCATTTTCTCAAAATAGTCCATCCAGTGATGCTTTCCTTTTTTCATTAGGATTCTGATGTCTTTTGACATTGATAACAGTGGCAGAATAAATTTTTGGGGATCTATCCTTGATTTATTGCTTCAATATCATATTTTCCTTTTAACATTTACAATTCGCCCTTAGGAAAAAATCTTTTTAGCCTGACCTGTGTATCCTTATTTAGAGGCAAGCAAACTGGTTCATATGAAATAACAATGGGATCTTAGTCTTTCCTCATCCTATAACAATTTGGACTTTATCTTTACATACATTGTTTTAATATCTCTGCATGTTTTGCTGCCAACTAATATGAACAACAAAAGCAGTCCCTGCAATCCATCTCTTCTTAGAAGATGTATGGACCTTTTTCAAAGTTAGGGGCTGAGGCAGAGTCGTTCTTACGTGCCTTCCGAAACCAGTCCTCTACGGTCATGCACATGTCTGAAGAGACAGCGTAAACCACTGGAAGGACTGGGCAATTGCCAGAGGAATGAAGAGGAAATAGAAAATACTTGAGCATGGAAGGCACCAAGGATGAAGTAAGGACACAGAAAGACAGACTTGGACAAATTGTCGTTCAGAGCATGACAGTAAAAACATCTAACCTCACTTCTTGTCTCTCTCTTTTCCCAAGCAACCTACAGGTATTGGTCCTTCAGGCTTTCAGAACCCGCCTGGCTGATGAAAAGCAGCAACCATCATCAATCACACTGATTCAAAGCCGAACACGGTGAAGTACCAACATCTTGTGGCTACTGCATCAAAGCTACAATAAATATATCTGTGGACATATGCAATTCATCATTTACAATAACCATGATATTTCTGATATGGTAGCTGAATAAAACAAGAATCCTCAAGATATAAACGGAACATACCCATATGGATACCTATATTTTAAAGAAAATTATGCCTATTCTCAGTGATATTTTTGAAACATATATTTGGTAATGTTTTATTTAGTTTGTGAATATAATTGAGAGTTAATAGATAATATCTTAGAGGAAACCAAGTATTCAGTAATTATACCTTGGGTCTTAATTATCTTTCAAACTGAATGTGAAAAATTTATCATGACATCACTTTAACTCCAGTTATGTAATTTCCCTGAATGCTTAGAGAATATAAGTGACAGTTTCAAGATAAATAGTATCTGTAGTAACAAGGTATTAAATGAATACTTAGAGTTATCAGTTATATTGTTCTTAAATGTATTTCATTGGGGTTTAAACATTTCTAATGGGACAGGATTATCAGCATATTTTGCTCTTATTTATTTTTCACTTTATCTGATAGTTAAGAAGAATCATACACAAATATATTGTGTCAGTTGCCTGTTACTTATGGGAAACAGTTGTTTAAACGTGATCTATCAGGAATTTTGAATAGCAGTCCAGAACATTTTTGCCCCATGAAGATTAAAATCTACAAAATATTTAAGTGCATACTTTTGTGCTGTCACAGAACAGTAAGGTAGCTGATTTCATTTTTAGTAGTGATATATGATAGAAGGCTGAAACCAGTGCTTCAAAGCAACTGGGGAAAACTCAGGCTCTTGATATAGAGCAAAGCCAACAAAAATTTGAAAATAGCAAATAGCGGTGCTATTTAGTTAAATATTATAGGTCATAACTTCTGGGAGGCAGCTGTGTATTGCTTTGTAACCAGCTGTTTTGTCTGAGTGAACCAAACTGCATTACAATAGACTATATGAAGTTTGAAAAACTATACTCAAAAAGGAAGGAATGAAAAGGAGCAAAAAAGTAGTATAGTACCACCCATTTAGCAGCCAGAAGTACAGGTAATTCAGCTATTCAGTGCTCAAAAGAAGTAGTTTTGCCATTTTTTTTTTTAAATGAAAGGAAGCAAATGTTTTCCTTGTTTGTTAATTTTTCAACAAATGTTTAGTCTTTCACTGAAAATATTCCTAGACAAAAATACAGGGGAAAATATTTCACTTCTAAGATTTATTTTTCTAGATAGGGAGAAACTGATACCTGCATTAAGGCAGACCAATCCCTTTTCTTTGCAGCCAGAACCGTGAGGCCAAGACATGGTTGACAATGAGGGCAAAAAAAAAAAAAAAAAAGCAGGTCACATGAAATTATTTTGAGTCTCATGGCCTGAAGATAGGAGACTGTCATGCTGAATGAAGAGCAAACAGGGGAGAGGGTTGTTTTATTTTCTTCTTAAAGAAAGAAACATATAACGCAGAACAACAGCATGATCTTCTGAACGTAAGAAAGAGATAGCCATAGTATCCGATATTTAATACACTGACAGTGGGAATGGAGTTACCATGGTGAAAGGACATAATGTAGAAGGATATGCAACAGAGAATACTGGTATCAAGGAACTAATACAAACGGCAGTACAGAAAGTGACTTTTTTATTAGCTGGCTTGGGTACCAGGGTAATCTACAGCTCCACCAAGCTCGTTGTGAGCCACTTCACCCTGCTGAAGTATGAGTTCAAAGTTAGCTTGGTTTTCTGCGCATGACACTGTGGGATTTAACTAGTTGCCCAGAGCACAGCAATGCAGCAGGGTGGGGACCTGAAGGAAAAAAGGACTCAGATGTAGGCAGGTGGTCATTCTGCAAGACCTTCAAGGCAAGGATGAGAGAAACTTCAAGTGCCTATGGAAGGATAGTAGAGATAAGCAAAGGAATTTGCTAAAGGGAGCAATGAAAAAAGGAATAGAAGTTGGAAATGAAAAAGTACTGTGTTCAGAATATCAGGAGAGGAAGATGAATGTAGCGACAGTGCTGCTTAGAGGGGGCACTGCAATGAGACAGGAAAGCTGCTACATTTGAGATGGACGTGTCACACTTAAAGCAATGAAGAGAGAAATAAATAGTAAGAAAGATGCTCAGGTGTCACAAGTCGTTGACTCAGGACATCTGTAGTGGTGGGGCATAAGACAAAAACTGCTTGAAAGGTTCCCAGTCTGAGAGATGACTCCAGCGAGAGAGAACAAATACAACACGGGAATGACTCTTCAGTTGCATCTTATCATTGGCATTATGAGCAGAATATGAAACAGCAAATGCAAACGGCAGCCCATCTCCCAACAGACTTCAAACATCGCAACCCCACCAATAAAGTTTATTATCAGTTCTGTCTCGTGGAAGGAAACTGATCAATAAAACATACTTTTAAAGTGATTGCTTAACACGGTACGAACAATGTCGTTTAGCGCTTACATATCAGATTATGCTCATGCTGCCGCACAAACATTGACTAATGAATCAATAAAAACAAAAGAAGGAAAATCTCACTTTCTTTCTAACTGTTATCATCAACATTAATAGCATTTTTTAATAATAATTCAGTTTAGTTGACTGAAGGTCTGTCCACTGATGTAGCTTGATTGTTTGTGCTCTTGTTGCTTATATAAATGTGTACATGTAATAGCACTCTGACTTCGGCTACATGGTACTCTGAATATTAATTTAACAATAATATCACTTAGAAACATATCACCCTTATATCAGAGCACTCAGAAAAGTGTGCAGGTATGTCATAGCAACTAAATGTTGCAGATACAATGAAATCAGCAAGGCAAAGAAATCGTTCATATAAAGAACAAACCGATTGCAGAATAGGATTTTATGCAAGGGAAGTAATTTAGTAATTACTTTTAGTAATTAAATAGCTTTTTAAAGAATTTAATGAACCTCTCCTGTGTGCAGGAAAAGGTCTTCGATACAGTAAAAAAGAAAGGGGGAAGGAAAGAGAAAGCTAACACAAGGGAGTAAGTGCCGTTGTCCAGGAGAAACAGCCAAGACAACCTAAGGTGTCAGAGTCTCCCATGATTCTGTAGATAACAGTGTCCAAGTGCAGTTAACTACCATGAAGATGTTCACCAAAGTGGTTTCAAGTATAGCCAAGGCCAGTGCTGTAAAACTGTGTTTGTAGATTGGCTAGGTGATATAGAACGATCATTTCAACAGAATATTCAGGTTCTTTAATTTAGCATTTGATCCTCTAGGCCTGCCTGATGGGAGTAAAACTATCAAAATATCTTACAGCAGCTCTGTGAATAGCCCTTACGTTGGTGTGAAGGATAGACCTTATGATTTCGAAAGAAGATATTGGTTGTGTGCATAGTGTGATGCATACCCATGCTGATAAGGATGGAAGATAAGTAATTGTGTAATCCTTTCTTTCTGGTTACTTCTTTTTAATGTTAAATAAAATTTACTAAATGAAGTAGGTGATTATCCTTAACTCATACTATTTTCCTGGTGATTTTTGTGTAGAATAGGTCAGAAGACTTTTCAATTTCATTCAGCTTTCCAAATCCCCGTTTCCTCCCTTGCTATAGGAATATCCATCTTGGTACTTAGCAGCTGGGTGGTTATTTGTAGCTACTTTAAAGCGTTCCCCAAAGTGAAAGTGATAGAGAAAAAAATTTAGGACAATCTGACCATAGATTCCTAATTCCGTGGAAAAGTTAATGAGTCCCATGCCCCTAATTCTTTAGTGAAGGCTGGCTGCATTGAGACAACTCAAGCATTTCTGTTAGTCTAATCCCATGTATTTTGAAAGAACACTGCTAAAGAAAAGTGGACAGGCTTTTTAAGTGCTGAAACAAGAACAAAAATACTGGTGAATAATTATTCCAGGGAAGGAAATCTAAAGCTAAAGGAATACAGAACAGGAAGATTAATGGATGGCAGAGAAGGTGGACTTAGAGGGGGAAGAGTAAAAACAAGTAATTTACAATATGAAATTGTCTTCTACCAATATGTTAATTAATGGTTCCAGTCCAAGATAGAAATTTCAGACTTCTGAAGTTCACCTTTCACTAACATTACAATACAGTGTAGCAAATATCCAGAAAGAGTCCGTGTAAACTAAGACTTAGACATTAAGTGATATGGTTGTTTCACCACTTTTGTTGTTTTTGATGTTGTTATTGTGTGCATTGCCATTGTTCCCAGCAGAATCATGGGCCAGAATACCACTGTGCTAACTGCCATACAATTTTACTGTAAAAAACCATCTAAAATGTTAGGTAGTTCTAAGCACTGCCCAAGGTGCTTTGCCTCTATGTTGTTACAATATGCCTCTTCCCCTGTGAACTTTGTATGACCTTATTAAAAAGATAGAATGTTTTAAACATTCATGACATCAGGTCACGTGAAGTGGTAGAATGCTTGCATTTTATGAAAGGTCTAAGTTTTTACCCAGCATTTATCACTAGTGGGAATGTTAATCGTTCATACACTTCCAAACGCGACCGTTATCCTAAATTCTGTGCAGCGCAGTTAAGTTCCCAAAACTAGTGGTTTAGCACAGGCTTAATACCCTCACATGCAAAAGACCAATTGAAACTGGAGACGAAAATAATGAATATAAAATAAACGTAATCTTCACAGTCCCCAGTGATTTGAAATATTAGCTTTAAAAATACCTTATGAATGTCAAGGCAATTTAAGATCTTTACAAAGAAACTGTTCTGTAAAGCCATTTGTTTTGAATTAATCTCCTGACAATGGAAGATGGAAAGGGAGAAAGAACGAATGATGAGGGAGTTGTTAATTCTATAGGCCATCAAATTAGTTATGAAAAGTCAGGTTACTGGAAGAACTGAAGATCCATTTAATGTACAATTAAATATCCCTTTTAACAAATAAAGCAGATATAATACCAACAAAAGGAAGCAGGAATTGTTGAGTACAAAATATGCTGAATGAAATGCAGATTCCTTTGATGTGAAGGAATGGAACAGATTTCTGAAATCGTATTATCTCAGTCTGAAAGGAAAAGGCCTCCTCCCCAGCACACTGAAATGTAGAAATTTCAAGAGCGGATAACAACAAAGACTAGAATGAAACCAAAGTAAAGTCTGTCTATGGATATAACTGTGAAGGATTATAATATAAAAAGACAGTCCACAGCTGCAAACTGTAATACATCTGAGGAAAATTGAAGCTTCTGGTTTTTTGCTTTACTGGTGATTAAAGCTCATGAAAGCAATACAAATAAAAAATGAAAGAATAAAAGAAAATAAACTGTGAGGCAGGCAAAGATGTTGCTGCAAAAGGGAAAAAGGATGTTAGAGAACTTCAGCTTACCTAAATATCTATTTTATTCAGATTGAAATCATACCTTTAGCCAATATGAAAATGTATGTATCTATACATATATGCATATCTGCATGTGTGCATGTATACATATATACTTACGTATATGTACCTATAAAAGCAAAAGCAACACTTTCACGCTAGTACACACTGGGAAATATACTTACTCCCAGGACACAAAGCTGCTAGATACTCACCAAATGACTGCTAGGATGATCTTCTTCTTCTGTCCCTAAAATGACTCTAGACAAACTTCAAGTATTATTTGTATTATTTGATTATATTATACATTTGATTTACCTGGTATTTGAAGAGAATAAGCATTCTTATTCTGTAGCTTCCGTGTTGGATGTGTGTGATATAGTCAGTGATCCAAAACCATCCTCAGGAATCATGATCTTCTGAGGACAACAGAAAGTCAAACTAAAATCCATCTCTTATAGAAAGGTAGTGTCTTTCGGAAACATATTTTCTGGTAGATCCAGGACTTTGGCATATTTTTTTTGTTTGAAATGCTCTGAATTTAGTGAAATTCTGCAAAAGGCAGAGTAATTAGTCACTGGAAGAATCTATATATGTTTTGGGTAGGGGGGAAGGGTGGATGTTTATCACTCAAAGACCAAAATCAAAACAGAATATTATTGAAGGATAGCAGTATTTTGATTATTAAAGTGAGGTTGACTGGTTCATGCTTTACAGAAAACCAAACCGTACCATTACAGAGGCCCTTCCAGTCATGAAAATCTATGATATTGTGTTGATAACTTTTTCAGATTCAGCAGATTAATACATCCAGGGCAAGGAAGGAGTAGCAAGAAACTTTCTGAAGCTGGACAATTGTCAGAGCTCCTTGTTAAATGATTATTTTAATGCTCCTCTACTCTGGCTGTTGTAGGAGCGCCTAGGCTGTTGCAAAGTAATCCTTTTATCATTGTATAAATAAAACAAACAAACCAACAAACAAAAAGCTAAAATAAAGAAGACCTAAACATATTTAAGCATTTGGGTGCCTGATTGCTGTTAATTTCAATAATATTCAAATGAGCTTAACATAGCTTAGCTATCTAAACATCCATTGCAAACCTGGGCCTAAGGGTTTCCCAGAAAATGTGGGTTTGGTTTTGTTACAACTTCAAAAAATACGCTTAATTCTCAGATACTGTGGTCCTTCTTCACTGCTAAAAGCTGAAGAAAGTGACATTCTCTCTGTTTGTTCAGAATATAACAGAAACATGGGTCAAGTACCCTGAATTAAAAAAAAAAAAAATTAAGACTCTGAGCAATATGAGTATATCTTCTGACTGGAAAGATGTTGCAATGTTTCTTTACTCTTACTACCAAGACATTTTCAGTATCCATGCATAAACAGCTAAATTTCCCTTAATCTTCTACTTACTTACACAAAATATAATGAGCTTCTTTTGACTCACATCTTAAAGATTGTTCTTGTGTCTCTAGATTCTTTTATCATCCCGCTTTTGAGTCATCTTGTGATTTCATATAATTCTTGAAACATATTTAGAATAACAGGGTACGTTCTTCTCATAGCGTTTAACTAAACTATGTAGAGAGACATGTTTCCATCCCTAATTCTACCTAATATTCCCTTTTCACCATTCAGCTTTGTTAGGACATAGCAAGCATTGCCAGTAGGTATGACCTTTTTTTTTTTTCTCTCTCTTTTTTTATTCCATGCTTTGCAGAAACAGCATGCTTGTGTCGGAACAATAATGATTTAATAAATCTCAACTCTATGTTTGGAATATGGGTAGAAGGAGGACTTTGTTACCTATGTATACCACTGTATAGACAAACCCTTTAGGCACAGGAATCACTGAGAGGAAAAATCTCTGTGAAATCAACACAGTAGGTCTTCAGACATAACGTTGGTATACAAATATATACATAGCTCACAATAAACAGAAAATGACAACGATAAACTTGCATACGCTGTCTAGAACTAGAATGTGAATGGAAACAGCAGTCTTACTGGTAAAATTTGAAACAAGACATGCCAGTTTTACAGACTACGCATGATTTTTCGTATCCTTTTTGTCTTTTCAGCACCCTTTAAGAGAGACAAATGTGGCCCTGTCTTTTAGTCTGTACTGTCCTTCTTAGACTATAATTTCCAAAGCATCAAAAGAAGATGGAAAAATTATTCTATCCTTCCTACCCCTTCTTTTTTTTGGGTCAAAGTAAGTTCCATCTTAAAGGCGGTAACTTTTTGGCAAGCAGTTTATCTTCATTAGCTATTGATATATAAAATCCTGAACTGTTTGTTGGGACTTGCCTATTCTGGTTCAATTTTGAGGAAAGTCTCAAAATAGCCCTCATATGAAATTTCTGATCCAAAGAACAGATTGTTTCCTCCACAAGACCTACCCACGCATGGTGCGGATTTTAACAGAATGGCAAAGAGGGATTTCTTCTGGCATGGTTTCTTCTGGGGTTTAACTTGGAGACTTCTCTAACAAAAATGCAACATTATTAACTGTCATAGATAGTATATTATCTTATTTTTCACCAAAAACTTAAAAGGCTTTAATTTCATTCGGGTACAAAGTAGAAAATTATTGAATTGTTGGTAAGTTCTATGGAATGGGGAACTGCTTTGACCTTCGCTCTACTTCCATGCCATTTTTTCTTCACTTTTACAGTGTGGGAAAATATACACTGGTGTTCCTCTCATCACTGTGTATTGTAGCTACTGCATTTAACTCCAACTTATAAAAATCACAGGGAACTAAAGTCACTCGGTTCAGTGAATTCATAACCAGGTCTTAAGGGAGCAACTTGGAAAAAATGCACTATGTATTTCCATTGGCAAAATTACCGAGCTTCATCAACAATGTAGAACAGGTATATTCTTCAGCAATATATTCCTGTATGTCATGTCATAAAGTTCATTCTAACAATTAAAAATAGAGAGTAGGGACGAACAAGAACTATTTATTTCGGTCATTTTATAATCTGTCATTATATCTGAAATATAAATTTTTTCATTGTTGTAAGCACACTTGAATGCTTTTTTATTTGAGAATTTTACATAAAATTCTATTTACTAAATTATGGAATTGAAACATTCTAAGTTAGGAAAATTAAACATGCTAGATCAAATAATTTAGGCTGGATCAGGGGCTTGGCATGACATAGAGTAGCTCCACAGAAGTAACTGAGATACCAGGTAGAGATCTGGTCCCAAGACATTTACAGCTTTCTGGCAGGAAAGGTCACGCAATTCTAAACCGGAACATTAATCAGTAGCAATTTTTTATTTATTTTTACTTTTTTAGGTTAAGGAGCTATGATCTTATATTCAATCATACATGACTGAAGAAGTTTCAACACTTCACAGACGTTACCCTAATCATGACAGCACTTCATGGATTTTAATCCGGATTTTAAGACTTCTGTTAAAATTCAAAATGTTTTCCAATCTTTAAAGTTTTAATTCCCTCACTAGGTAAGAAGGTAGTAAAAAAATGAAGTTATCTCTGCTAATACTTACTTTAAAACAGGACCTATGCAACATTTTGAAGGTACAGAACTTTAGTAAAGCTCAAGATCTGAACATAAACTTTGTGGGCTAAGCTTATCTCACAGATTTTTCATGTTAACTAATAGCACTTTACAGACTAGCAAATTTCTTGACAAAACATTGAGCCTAAACTTATAATATCTTTCATATATATTTATACGTATATAAAGTTAATAGAAAATAGGTATATCAGATGAAAAGAAAAAGATAGAAAACTTTCTACTGGTAATGAGTTTGCAGGTTTTGGCCATCACAGGTTCATGGAGAGACAAGATTCTTTAGGAGCTGCGACGCTAGCAGGACTGTAATAAACAGAGAGTAAAATACAGTGGTGGTTATTTGGTGTTAATAGGATTCTACTTTTGTGAAACATGCTGGGAGATTTAGAATAGACTACAAAGAGAGACAGAATGACACAAATTGGATTTAGCTACTAGTTTCATATGAATTTATGGGGACAATAAAGCAGGTGGAGTCACACTTGACAGTTTTAGGGGATTGAAACAAGGGAGTTCCAAGGCAAAAGCTATATAAAACATACACTTAGAAGCACAAAGTTCACAAAACAACAATAGAAAAATGTGCACTTCCAAGAGGAAATTGCAAACGTTTAGTATGGCATTTTTCTTAAAGACATTTACAGATTTTTTCCTTAAATCACAGGTCAGTGGTATTAACATTTTGCATAAAGAAATTATCCTCAAAGCTCTATTAGTATCTCTGAAAACTGCTTTTCCAGATGCTTTTTTGTGCATTTACTGCTAATAGTCCATATTTTATAAAACTGATATACCTTTACCTTGTATCATCAGTATCTGCTTATTGTTTTTTATAATAATCATCGTAAAATAATTTGCAATGGAGAGTAAATAGAGAGAAAACAACACAAACACAGAAAACTGACTTAATTTTTTTATTTTTATTTTTTATAAAAGCAAATTAATTTATTTCACTGTTATTTGTCATTAGGCACTCTATTACCTAATAAAGTGGCTAAATTACAGCCTAAAAGAGTGGTAACCAGTAGTGTAAACAAGAAAGGAAAACAGGTACAGATATCCAAAATATGACCTTATTCAAGACTACATTTTTTCTAATCTTTAAAAGTCTTTCTAATCTTAACCTATAAGATTTCTGAAAAAAGATAAATGCCAAATCCCACATTTTCTGGAATAAATATAGAGTAATTCTTTTAAGAAAAATAGAGTAGGAGAAGTTAGTATTCACCAAAGTCTATGAAAGCAGAGGCTCTTGCTGTAGATTTAACTCTTCTCTACACTGGATGGCTTCCTCCTTTTGTTTTCTTGCATTCTTTGGAATTTCCAGTTCTTAGTGGAGTGGACTGAAAAGTAGCATAACAGCATCCATGCGAAATACACAATCCACATTTTTGCTAACACTACCACATAAAGTCTTTCTGACTAGTTTCTGGCAAGGATGATGCAAGAGAGCTTACTTGGAAGAAGTGGAGATAGGGAAAGGAGAGAAAAGACATAGAGAAGCAATTTGTGGGAATATTGAGAGCTGAGCTTAGATGAAAATGTTCTGATTAATGTGTATAGGAATTATATTAGCAAAGAGATTTTACACTTTATATATGTGAATAAGAAAAAGTGAACATTAAGTGGAACATTATAACACTCAAACACTAACATTTAACTCAGAATACTGCTTATAGTTTTCATTCTTTATCTGAGGCTAGGGAGAAGGAGCGTATATGTGACTACGCATGTGAAAAAAGAAACAAAAAGTTCTCTTTTACTCTTGAGTAGGTGGCTATGACCATTTTAGAACTATCAAAGCCATACACCCCAGATAGGTCAAAGTATTTCTGTAACGATCTCCTTCTCCTCTCTTATATTCAAATTGTTTATGGGAATGATCTGATGCATTTTCAAGCCCTGACAGTAATATCAAATGACCAATCAGAAGTGCATTATACATCTAAAATGATGTCCTTTGAGTACTTGAAGGTGGATAAGGTTTGCTTCTTACAAATTGTCTCATTATAGCTGTCAAAACCTTCCCTAACCTCAATGCATTCGAACACTTACATTAATGATGAAAAGCATGAAACTTGGTAGCTTTAGACTCTTTTTTACTTGATTCAAGATTTTTTTGTTAAATAATTCATTCCTGGCTGTCCTCATTTGTTTCTTGCTCTTAAATTACACATTGATTTTAACTGGGCTGCTCCCAAGAGTGTTACGCTTGTACCTATTTCTTTCTTAAAAAAAAATTTCTCGGTAGAAAGGTTTTTCCAGGCTCTCACAGCTTTACCAGTGTTAGATATTTGGGTGACTAGCTGAAGAAATGCTTGATTAAGCCAAGATATTCGCATAGGTAGGTAGGAACCCATGAGGCAAATTAAGTGGATCCATTTGCTGACATCATTTTAAAAATACATATTATGAAAAGGAATATGATGTGCAAAAATTCTGAGGTAGTCAAGTGCTGTTCATGTAGAAGGTAAAGAATAAGGGTGTTAAGCAGTGCAGGTTATACGACAACTAGCTCCTAAAACCTGCAGCTGTTTGCAATGCCGTAGACAAAGGAATCCCTGGAGGGTATACAAATACCGTGCATGCTGTGTTTGCAAGTCCAAGACTTAATATGATTATTTTTAATTTCATAAGCATAGGATTTTCTTTGCTTTTACATTCTTGATAGTCAGTTGTAATACATTGGCTTTAAATAGGCAGCTATTCAACAAAGGAGCACAGCCATTGTGATGCTGAGCACTGCAACATTTCCAATTTAACAACTCACGCTCCTGGAGTAGAATAAAGAATGTCAATTCATGTTTCCAAGGTCCCAGTACATTGAATAGGGGAATAGGTATCCAGACTGAGATTCATAAAAGGCAGAGCATATACACCAAAAGAGGCATGTCCGACACTCTGCTTCATAACATTTTGTCTTGTACCTGTTGAAACTGAAGTTGGAATAAGAGATTTTGATGAAAGATAGGCAAATAATTGCAAAATCCCTCTTTTCCTTGAGGAAAATTCTGGATTTCTCTTTTTAACTCATCGTCCTCAGGAAAATCAGTGAGGAATTTAATTTGTGGTCATTTCTGCTAGTATCTATCCTTCATATTTGAAAATTAGAAATGTATTCAGAATATTGATAAAACCTGTGTAATGTAAATAGGAAATAGGTGTGATCATCAATGTCACTATTATTTAGGGCAAAAAATGCTTAAAAGACTAAATAACAAGGAACTAGATGAGCTCTTGAGTAAATCTGACATTTATAGACAATTTAACAAGACTGAAAATGCTTTTCAGTGTATATTTAACTCTTCCACGTAGAAATTGACTTCTATGGCTAAAGTTTCATTTTTTTCATTATATTAAATTGGTGCAATGAAGATATGTCAGTATGAACAAATATGTGTAAACATACATGCATATCTGCATGCATATGTAGACAAATGTACATCCCATATGCCATGCACTTAGCTTCATTCCTGGTAAGTCCTGTTGCTTCACAGCAGAATGGGTCCGGTTCTTCAGGGAGAAGTAAACCTCTCCCTCCTTCATAAATGAAGGGCTGTGAAGCAGGGCCCAGAACGCTGGGTACTTAATTGGAGCAGCCCTGGAGGTCAGAACAACCTGGGGCATGCAATCTTATTAACAAATGAGCTTCAAAGCACATAAATGGTAACAAATAGGAATACAATTATGTGCTGTCTGTATTTGACGCTCTTGTAACTAGAACCTTATAACTGGAATCTTGTACACGTCGTATGTTCAAAAATCAAAGCCGACTGAAATGATTGAGATATACAGAAAACTTATCTAACATGAGGGAAGAGGGCAATGGAGATATTTTTAAATTGAGCTCCTATCAGCCAATAATCCAAGCATAAAAATAGACGTGTGGAGAATTTCTGAGAAAAAACAGGGTGACGTTCCTAAAGCTCTTTTCCTAATTCAGGAAGGATGTTAATAACCTGAAGGGGCCTCAAACAAGAGCCATTATTAAAGGATCTCAGACTGTTTATCTTAACAAAGAGAAGGCTAAAGGGTATGCTTCCTATGCATGAAAATAAATTTGATAGTAAAGGGATCTTCAATCTACCAGACAAAGGCAAAAAAACACCTGGGATAAAGTTTGACAAATGAAGACTGGAATGATGCAATTTTTAGCAAGGAACATAGTTAACCACTGGAACCGTTTAGCAAGAATTTTGGGAGGCTCCATTCCAGCAGCAATCAGAACAAGATATTTCTCTTTACTTGAAAAAAGGAAGTACTTTAGAGAAATGTGTGTCCAGTCTTGTAAAATTTCAGACTGGATAACCACAGTGGACTGGATTTTTAATCTTTGATTGAAGAGTGTTTAGCACCTTTGTTTATTAGGAATTTTAGGATTATTTATAGTGAGTCAAGGCTTTCACTCTAGATTATCTTAATTCATTTGTTCATTTTTCTGTATCAGGGGTTACAGGTTTTGGGGGATCCTGCAATAGATAAGGAGGTTGGTCTCTCATATATGAACTGCAAATAAAATAAATAAAATGGAGATGGCTGCATTTGAGCCAAGTATGGCGATTGTAAAGCCAATAGATCATGAACTGAAGTGGCCCAGCTTTTTTCTTGGATAATGTTTTAAAGTGTAGGTTGATAAGAAGTCGTAGGCCCTAAAATTAACATGTAGCTTCTTTTGGTAAGAGAATAAATAAAAAAACCTGTAAACCAAGCTTGTCGGGAGTGAATTATTGATTAAGAGTGTTCAAGAGTGTTTAGTGAACTCATAAAATCTTTTTTGAAGGATGTTGGAAAACAATCTTTTCTGTTCAGTGACCGTCTCATAAGAACAAATGTATCAAGTGAACCCCTTCTAGATTTTATGGCTCGCAAACGAGGCCACTCTAGGCTGCAGTTCCCAATACTATAATCAGCATTTCTATCAAAATATAATGCCACAATATGTACCTATAACATAACTGAAGCTGAGGTGAGAACAGAAAATATAAAGTCCTGTAGCAATTCCTTCCTTCCTTTTTTCTTCCTTCCTTCCTTCCTTTGAGACCCAAGAACACATCCTTGTGACTTCTATGCTTGACTAAGTAATATGTAATTAGAAGAATTCGCTTTTTTTTTTTTTAAAGTAACTTTGAATATGCAGCTTGGGAGTATAACATAAATTTGCGAGTTAATTTTTAAATTACATTTCACTAAGATTTCAGAAAGTGTGACTCTTGAATTCCCAATCATCAATTTCCTGTCTTATTCATACTAACATGTTAATGTGATCATCTAAAGTTTCAACTGCAGGATAGAGATTACTCCTTCTAACCTTCATCTGAAGAACAGACACATAGTATACGTGTGTGTATGTGTGTGTGTACATTTACAGACATGTAGTCAGATTCAGCCAGTTCGGTGTTTGGGCTGTACTCTGCAATATGTGCCATGTGATAGGTACCCTGTATCTTAATATTTACAGGAACGTGGTATGGCTGAGAGTCAAACTGTAATGTAAATTCTGTTGCAGGCTTGCTGTCTGAATGGGTCTTTCTTTCTCTGTTCTTAATCTGTCACTAATAAGAAGCTATAAAAACATCTTGAAGGAAGGAAGAGAAGTTGCCAGTAGTTGCTGTTGACTTTTACATATGGTGTTAGACAGTCCTTGCCATGTACCATTACTACTGGATAAAAGCTAGATAGCTGATGTACCACAATCACAGTCTGTGATGTTGACTCTCAGCAGCCTTGTGTCACTTCATCTGGCCTTGGAAATGTACTTACACTTAGATTTTAAGCTGGAGCCTTTGGAGCCTTTTGCATATAATTAATCTTGTAATGCTTAAAATTAGGATTCGTAGGAGCTGCTGTAAATAATACAGGGAGTATACGTTACTTGTGAAAGTAAATTTGCTGTTAGATGCTCACCCTGCTGGAATGTAGGATGGATGCTGCCGGGTAGCATTTCTCCCTGTTCACCAACTGTCTGTGACGAAGTGACTGTGGATGGGGCTCAGTTTTTCTGTACTAGAACAACATGAAAGATCCTCAAACCAAGAAGATGCATTTGCCAGAGGTAAATGACTTCAGTTGGAGAATTTTCAGCTCACAGATCAACACAGCTATTTTTCTATTACTTTGTTTTTGATATTTAGACAGGAAGAATGACCATAAGAAAAGAAATTAGTAATGCCTGTGTACTGCTGACAGCCCAAACTTATTTAATTACCCTTTTGTAGCGGTGCTGGTTGAAGGTTTTCACCCAAACTTAGTTGGGACTGATCAGAATTACAGCGTCTGGCAGTTTTATTTGTTCCTGTTCAGTTGTGCTTAATGTTGCATAGCCTCAGAATAGGATACTGTCTCAAGTTATTATCAGGTCACGCATGAGTCAGTTACTGAAGATGTGATTGGACCTTTGATATGTTTAGCTACTAACATCCTCGGAGGAGATGAAGATCCTTTTCCCCTGATGTGATCAGTGGATTATGTCCCCCTCTAGCTTATATCATTTTCTGTGCAAATGCTTATAAGACTCGTTTTTAATGTATATTAATGTGCAAATAAAAAGCTCCATCTCAGCAAGCAATTCAAGTGAATCCCAAAGCTCTGCACAGAAGGAGAACATGGCCAAAGTCAAGCCATTTTTAATTTCTAGCTAACATTTGCTGAAATATTTTTCTCTATTTGACCAGCTTCACTCGACAGGAGCCAATATCCTCATGTTGTCAGTAGCATGCACAACTGCGCTAATCTGATCTTTCTTGCAGTGCAATTCCTTTTTTGCTTAGCTTAGCTGGGGTCTCCATCAATACAGCTGATTGCTATGGTTACAGACTACCTGCTCTATGTTAGGCCTGAAGAGGCTGCAAAGGAAAATTATTCATTCTATGTAGGTAAATATTATCCTTTCCTTATCTGAAACTTACATACATTTATTTAAACCACAATTACTGGTGGTTTCCTACCACAAAAGTCATTTTTGGCATGACTACAATCACTCTCAACCCCCGAAAAAGGATTTTGATAATATGGAATATCTTTATTTCCCCTTTGTCTCTACTATGATCTGAGAACTGCAATCACATAACCATGCGCTCATGTAATAATATGTTGTTTTTGACATCTTCCTTCTTTTTGTTTTGTTTTGTTTTGATCATCATTTGAAGGTGAGAAAGTAACTGACTAGAATGGTGGAGTTGGCATCAACATATGCAGCATGGTTACTGTTGTGGTACGAGCTATCAGCAAGAACGAACAAAAGAGTCCAGAGGTTCCACTCTTTGCAAAACAATGACCATAAGTTCCTAAATGTATATGGTATTAAATAAACCTGCTTATTGCATGCATATGCTTGCATTCCAGCATTTAAAATATTCAGCAGTAGAATTTAGGTCATTTTCACGGATGGGTTGTTTGGAGAAGGATGCTTAAAAAGAAATGTTGCTGTCTTGTAAACTTTTTCTGGTCACTAATTATCAAGGCAACATATCAAATTTGTCCTCTTGTGGATCCTACAACCTATTCTATAGGTACAGCATGTGAGCTATGAAGATCATTTTTAACACATTTGAGATCTGTTTTATCAGGTCAAGATGTGGCCACAGGAAAGAACAATAAAGTAACAGAAATATTTATACTCATCCTGAAGTACACTGTACTAGATCTCTTACAAAATTTTGTGATCGATGTGCAGTTCAAGTGACTTTCAAATGATATTTCACATCCTGTCTTTGACTTAGATAGAAAATATTTACTGGAAGTAAAAATGAATCAAGAATAAGGGAGTTATTTATATGACAGGATAAAAAAAAGATGTCACATCTTGTGGAAAAAATATATAAGCTCTTTTCCTAATGAAAGTTAATTCTTGTTTTATTTCGGTTTATTTGCGCTATTGCAAAAGAACCTCCCTTTCCTGCTACTAAACTATCTGTCTTTCTACTTTCTGTAACTGCATCTCATAGCTGTTAACTTCTAACAAGGAAGATGCTGCTTCTTCAAGCCTCCCTTTTGCAAATGTTGTAGCTCAGACTTTATTTTCACAGTAAACTAACCTCAAGGAAACCAGCTACGAAGACAACAGAGCCCAGGCACGAAAGCCTAGACTGCTGGAATTTTTATTAGCCTTCACATGTCAGTGGTTCCTGTACTCCTGAAGATACTTGAAAGCTGCATGACAGCCTGGGAAGGTGCACAGTAAAAGGTTTAGCATTAAGTAGTTTGTATGTTTGTCCAAATCAATAGGAGAAAAAAAATTAACTTACATTTCTATTGCAATATATATTTTTTCAAACTATCAAGCAACTGAAGGAAGAAGTCAGATATGTCAGGGGGTGTAAGGTGAAGTGTAACAATGTTTTATTAAATATGGAGATCTGAAGCTACTTCCTAGACGAAAAGTGGTATGTATAATAGGTGGGCACAGAGGGTTTCTATTATCCAAAAGCAGGCATATATAACAAACTATTAGCATTCTTTTCTTTGATTGAAGGAGATGATTGTCCACAAAATCATGGATCCTCAATATGTATATAAAAACAAACAACTATGTTTAGTGGTGTAGCGTAGCTCCTAGATTTCAGTTAATGCCATGTGGCAAAGCATCTACCTACCGCATTATTGATACAGGAAAGAACTGCAGCGTCCCAGTCAGTAAGACAAGTAGAGGTCTCCATTTGTGGTGAACTGAAAAATAATTTTTAAAAAATTGCATCAGATAATCACTATGTTTCTTTTCAACTTCAAATTTTAAATAACTGCAAATAACAGTAAATATGTTGAAATTTTGAAATGTAGTACCTCTTGAACATAAAATGTCCAATTTTGATTGTAGAAAATTATTTAGACATGATAAAATGAGATATTTGATGAATACAAATCTTTTTTTCAGTGAGAGGTGAAAAAACATGTAAAATGATAACACTTTCCTCAAAAATGTCATACAGAAATGTTTTTGCTAAAATATTGTTTTTCTAGTAAAAAAAAGTATTGGCAAGTACCAGTTAATTTATATGATTCATAAAGATATCAGAGAAGCTTCTAAACTACTCTCCCTTAGTCTTCCATGCTGCTTCTTCAGACCTGCTTAGTGTTGTTTTTTTTTTAAATTCAAAACAACTAATAGAATATTCAAAGTTTACTCCCTCTGAAAATTATTATAGAATACTTTCACCTCAGTTCACAAATCCAAGATCTTAGAATTCTTTTATAAACAAAAGAAGGATGGTAGAATTCCCCTTTCTGTTTCCAGAAGAAATAAGTAAGCAATCATAAAATGTTAAGAAGAATACATAGGTATCACTGTAGAAAGATGTTAACATTTTGCAGATCAGTTTCCTTCTAAAAGTATTTCAACCGGCCACTGGCAGAGCACCTTTACAAACAGAGTTTAAGTTCATTCATTAAGTTCATCCAGTGTTTAAGCCAGATTTTATACTAATATAATGTTTTTGAGATTGGTGGGATTATTTTCTTTTGTAGTGCAAAGAAAGTAATTGGATCTGTCATATTCAAGGGAAATGGCTTTATGTCTTTCATCGCTGTATTGGAGAATTTTAATTTCATTTTGAAGCTTGATTTTGGCTGGATCTGAATGGATTTTCCTGCAAGAACAATGCAACTTTAGGTGAGAATACAAAGTAAAGCAAGCTGAGGTCAAGATGAAGAGTACTGTAAAATGAGGTCAGAACTTCAGCTCAGCTAAATCATCCTGGCTTGCATTTTTAAATTCATATATGGTAAATCTATGCTTTTCTAGTCTACTATTAGGTAGTGATTTACATAGCTAGCCCTGTATGTTTCCCAAATTAAATGTGATTAAACTCTCCTAGACTTAATAATTGACATCTATTTCTGTATTGTGTGCATACGTTCAGCATAAGTTTAAAATACAAATCTTACGAATGGAAAAACTGAATAGTTTTTTTCATGTCTACCAAGGTATCCAATCAATTCAGCACTTAGTATAAATATATAATATATTTTACAGACTATTCAGTTGAGAAGAGACAGAATTTATTAATCTCCTAAACTGTTTATAATGTATGCAATTATCTGTTTATTTTATTAATATTAAAGTGTCAAAGCATTTAATTTTGCATATTTATGCACTTGTTAATAGCTTACTAGAACTAGGCTTAATAAGTAAACAAACTACAAATTAAGGATCTTATCTACAACCATAAATACTTGCAATATAGTGACAGATGAACATGCTGAATCTGGGAAGATCTGAGAAAGAAAATTTAGATGCTCAAGAATGGTTTCATACACGAATAGATGTAAGAGCCTGAATACTTTATAGACAACTTGCTTGTCCATGCATTCTGTGACTCTTACTGAACTCTGAGAACACTTATGGTTATTATATTTCATATTAGCATAAAATCATACACTTATAATATTATGATAGAGATATTATATTAAGTATAATACAAAGATTGCAAGTTGATAGTGTTAGGTATAATATAATTAACTGTTGTACATGTAAACCCTACTTTAAGAGTCAAGCCATCAAAATTTTGATTATCCAGTCAGTATCAGGACAATCTATAAAAATTAAAATGAAAATGATATAAAACATGACATGGAAATATACTGACTCCTGTACTTTTTATCAGCAGGTCTGGAACCTTTGGCTACATAACACAACCCTTTACCACCTGAGATGCTGAAGAAGGAGAAGCAAGCAGGGGAGTACCACACTGTCTGGAGAGCAACCACTGCCTAACTTTCAGCAGGGATGAAATACTCAGTTTCACATCGTTTGCAGGCTACCACAAGAATGCTGAACCTGAGTTATTCTGATGTTAGTTCTATTCTCAACAGGTATTATCAGTTACACAATCTTCTCTCCATGTCTCTCCGGCCACTCTATTTATTTTTTCCCCAAACTCTTGGCACTTCTCATCTTGTCAGCTGCACTTAAATCTTCTACTCTACTTTCCTGGAGCATGACAATGTGAGGACTGACAATATAAAAGGGAAAGGCTCATTACTACCCAGCCCTCCTTCCCATTTCTCTGTTCAGCTTCACATTATTCTCTCTAACCCCTGTGGCTGCAAGAAACAATTTCAAGGAAAGTAGACATGTCTCCATTCTTGTAACTGAAGAATCTTAGTGGGAACAGTAGATCAGCAATTGTGTGGGCCTGAAGCACTTGACTGGGGAGGAATATACCTGGATGAACATATGCATGGACTGAACAGAGATACAGCAGGAATATCAGATAAATCTCTCCAAAACAGGTAGGGAACATGCTTTTCAGAGTTCAAAACCTGAGCAATTACCTCAAAATTTTAACCTCAGTTAAAAACCTGAGCAATTTCAGGAATATTTTCATGGAGGAAGGGGAATAGCCTAAAAGCATAGTAAACAGACATCGGAAAATCTTGGCAAGTCATGCACCACAAGGATCAGCTGTACAACCACTTCATTAATCTTACCTTTTGCACAACTGGAAAATTAGACAAGCTTTCGGACCTTTATCAAAATAGAAGCATCAGAAATCAAAGGTAAACACAACAGAGGACAGTCGATCGGAATTATCTCTTACAGCAAAAGAAGAGAGAAATTGAGTTTATTCCCTCTGGAATATAGAGGAGTTAGTGGAGGAAAAGTAGTTTAAAATGCATCATAAACCAGCCACTACTGAGTGGTTCCTGATATCCAGTATCACTGCTGTCTTACCACTCTATTTCTTCCATGGGAACCAAAGGTGAGCTTTATGTACATATCTATTTGTCAAGCAGTTCTTCTTCCGTTGTATTTAAATTTGAATTTGAATTTGCTGTTTCCGTTTGAGACTTGAAGATGGGTTTTTTGTGCCCAAAAGAATATCTACTTTTCCTAGCCTTATCACTTTAGTCTACAAAACCTGTTTTGTCTGTAATCTTAGATTATGAGAGGTGTAGCTATGATGTCTCTAGAATATTATAGCTTGGGACACAGTGCTAATTTTGCAAGAAGCCACCCAAAATAAACAATAAAGATGACAGACTGGTTACAGAAGAAAACAGATCAAGCCCAGAACATGATGTCAGTCTGGGGATTCATTGTGACACAACGAACTTTTTTAACCTAAATGTTCAGTACTATCCTGGTTTGTCAGCCTTATCTCCGACTGGGGTATTTAGGCATCAGTAACAGCATAACAGCAGTCTGTGTAATAGCACACATATGCATCCCAAGATGGTAGCTGTCTTTTAACAGAAATTAAATAATATCGGAAGATAACATTTAAAAGCAGGAATCAGCTACAGAGGTGTGTCTACCTTTTCTTCTATAAACAAAGAAAAAAAGACCTATTTGGGTTTCTAAAAGTGGTATTATTAGAGATAAATGTGTCACTTCATTGAAACATGCAAACTAAAAATACAGTTTGCACAAGGCATCAGGTTTGCAGAGAGAATATTACTGCCATGATGCAGAAAGAATGAATTCAAAAACAAGTAAACTCACATTGGTGTCTTGTGAATGAGCCCAGTGGTATGGGAGGGTTCAGATTGTGCCTTGTATTGCAATTTGAGAAGAGTCCATGCACTTCTAGGTGAAAATAACCCTTCTGTACAAATACAAACACATATGAAAGCATGATAGGGAAACCTTTTCTCCCTTCCATAGGAAAATATCTAAAAATGAAAAAAAAAAAAAGACTTTAATTTTAGAATTATAACCCAGATTTTACTGCATACTGGTGTTTGCAGGGCCTCTCCTTTCGGTTTAACTTAGTTTGATCAAAGAAATGAGCTAATCTTCTGAAATCCATTTAGCTGCAAAATATTTTTTAGTTGCATGGACTCTAGCTAAAAAGGAAGTGAAAAGTGAAGATTTATAGCCACTTTCTTTTTTGTTTTTTTTTTTCTCAGGTCAATTAGGAGAGTAAACAAAGACTAAACAATATGTTTTTCCTTTTACAAGTGTATCTTCAGGGGTCAACAAAAATAAAACGAAGAAGAATGTAAGGACATTCTCAGAACATCAACTGCTATAAATCAGGGATATATAACTAGCGTGCTGTACTTAGTAGAATAATGCAGGTAATACTTATTTGCGGTATATAACTTTTAAAAGCAAATTAGATGCTTTTGTTTTACTAGATTTTGACAGCTTTTATTAGATGAGTATCATTTGCATGTTTCACTGAAACTCTTTAATCGACTGATAGTGGATGTTGTTGGTGCTGGTGTTGTTTCCTTAAAATATTAAAATATCTTCTTTATGAAATTCCCACCATTTTTGAAGCTATGGTCATATTTGTGTGTTTCTAACTAATATTCAGAATATTATTCGTCTTTATGCTTTTCATACAATACTTCATAATAGAGTACTTTAACAGTACTTCATAATACCACTAGACATACTTTCATCAGCAAATGCAATGCAGTCTTTGTGAATCATTTCTAAAAACCCAATCAGCCGCTGTAGCAAAAGTTTTTTTTTAATATTCTCAAAAGATTGCAGGCAAAAAGAACAAAACATAGAGGTTGGTGCCAGCACCTAAATAATAGTTTCTAAATAGTGCTGGAATTAAGCCAGTATAGCAACCATTCTTTCATAGAATTCATAATCTGTTTTATCCTGTGCTGAATGTCACAAACCACCTTTCTAACCACACTCAAATTTACTGAAAACTTATTCAGGAATATAACTCGCCTAAAGAGCAATATTATGGTGCTTTGTAATTTACATGTGGAACCATATTGGATGTCAAAAGATGCATAAAAGTCTGGATGTACAAAAATATTGATAGAAAAGATGCATAAGGCACAGACTATCATGCCGCTAAGGATGCCAAATACATCAAGTAGTGATAATATAGGATTATAAGTCTTTAAATCCTGTGGCAAACCTGCCTGTGGTGTGTTGTGTATGTCATAGTGTTTGGAAGCAGTAAGAAGCGGAGTGCTACATCAACTGTTGCAGATGTTGCTATTTTCTTCAATAGATAAACTATCTCTATCTTTGAGACACGGATCAAAGTCTGTGGCAGCATAAGACAGCTCAGGCTGGCTGGAAGGTCTGGAGCCTAGTCCAAAGCAGGTCTAATTTCACAGTTACATCATATTGCTCAGGAGGGTATCCAATCAAGTCATGAAAATCTCTTAGGAGGGAGGTTCCTCAAGTTCTTGTCAACTTGTTTCAGTATTTAACAACCTTCACTATATTAATGTTGTGTTATATATGGTTGGAATTTTCCTTGCTGCAACTTTCATTCATTACTTCTGTTATTTTGATTCCTTTGTCTTCTTTGTCCACAGAGAGTCATGATCCATCTTCTCTACAGCTACCTGTTAGGGAGCTAAGAGTAACAATTAGTTTTCCCCCCTTAGCCTTTTCTTCTCCATGCTTGTCTGTGGCTTATCTACCTAAATGCCTACATCATGTAGACTCAATTCCACGCTCAAGGAATGCCTGAGGAAAAATCTGTCTCTCGCTCTCTCTATACAGGAAGGGTATGCAGGGTCAAGCCTAGTTGTTTCTATCTAACCCTTCTGCCCTGATGGCGCTGTCATGTTACCGCACCATCTCTCATTGGAAGGCTCTGATGGCAACCATCATGATGCAGATAGGATTCCTACCCAGCAGGAGCTCACATTGCCTGTAGAATAGAAATGACAGATTTAGCCTGTCTTCAATGATCTTAGAAGTAGCACTATGGACTTGTGAATATTATGGAACCAGATTATGGGAGAAATTAATCTTAGAATCCCTCGTAGTCCAGGTCAGTGTATAAGCAAATACAAAAGGCAAGAGTTGGCACAGGATTTCCATGTTTCTTACAAAAGAGATGATCACTAGAAACTTTATAATGTCTATGAAAAGCATAGATGGAAATCCAGCTTTTCAGCTATCTGCAACTATAAAGCATGTGCACATATGCATATATACAGCTCAGGAGGTCTGTTTCTCTAATATTCTATTTATTTCCTGCATAAGATCCTGTTGGAAAATTGGTGCTTCTACCTACATTTGTGTCTAAAGCATTAATGAAAAAAAAGGAAATGGATCCAGGGTCATTTCCAAAGAGAATGATTCCTCCGAGCAGAAATGTCATGTCGTGTAGGCAAGTAGATCCATTTGTTGTGTAAAGCCTCCAGAGATTAAAACTAAATGAGTGATACCATTTCTGTAATAACTATTGGATTTTTTTAACATGTTAGTCCAAGCATAAAGAGATTAGACTTTATATTTTGCAAATTATTCATGAAAAGACTGCATATAATATTAAGATAGTAGTCACAATCTGCACTTGAATGTAGAAGTTTCAAAATGCTTTTAATAGGGAGGAGGAGAGAAGGAGGGTGATGAAACTCTGAATAATTATTAGTTGAAAAAATATCCTATATTTTCTCCCATATTTATTCTTATGCCAAGTGAGTCTCAATAAAAGTAGCATTACTGGCACTAACATATGGCAAGTTCCAAGAGTGTTTACATAATGGACCCACCAATTATTACTAACCTTTTAGGTAATGAACAAAAGACATGATTTTTTTTATCCAATTATGTATTTTTCCTTTTCTCAATGGTTTTGTGAATAGTTCTCTCAAAAGAATTCTTTTTTTTTCAGCAACAAAACGATAAGGCCATGCCTACATCAGGATGTTAATTTGATCTAGTTTGTTCTCTCTAATTGCATCGATTTAACGTTATTGAACTGAAAGCTCCTGCTACCCCACTTTGTTACGCAGTCTTAAGTCTTCTGTAATTGGTACATCCACAAACCTCTGTGTTTTCTTTCAAATTCAGCCATCACCCTATCCTTTCTTGCAATGTACTGTATGCAGCCTATCACAAACAATAAACAATAAGCCCAGGGATTCTGCAACTGACAGCGAAGAATCAGACTGCTGTGGTCCTTTCCAAGCATCCGTGAGGCTGGCCAGCATAATATGAATTGCACATGGCAGTCATAACATAAAGGAGATGCTACACACATGCGGAGTGTTACAAGGTCACATAGAGTGCTGTAAGACACAGCAAACGGGAGATATGGAATCAAACGTGTATACACTGAGACACACATGTACTACCAATCTTATACTCTTCCCAAATCCTGGATGCCAAGCACGACACAGCTTCCTCAAACAACTTTGCCATTCCCATAAGTAGGTTGTGAAAAGTGAGAACGACTGACAGCTAACTGTCTCCTATTGTTGAGGTATGGGATCAAGGCACCCTTTGCCAAAATGCAACCTGCCATATTTCCCTTGCTGTTTCTGTCTCCTACTTGGGGACCTTTGTGGTTTATGTGGCTAAGCAGGGCACACATGAGCCCTACTATATGAGTAGTCAATGAGTAAAATACTCTGGTTTTCTTCATATATGCAATATATCGAGACTGACGGATCCCTGTTCAGTCATGGAAGAAGATGCTGAATTGAGGAGGAAAGCATTGTCTTGTTAATAATATGTCACCTTCTGGCCCTCTGTGCTGTACTAACTTGTTGGCACAAGTTGATCAAATTACGACAGGAATGCTCCTTCTTTGAGAAGAAGCATACTGCACCACCTAAATGTTTGCTGTTACCATATATTGATTGTTTTGTTACCGTGTTTGCTGTTGATAGATCGGTTCCCAGAATTCCTGATGCTGACATCTGTGATACTTAGAGGAAGGTGGTGCTGTCTTCTCAGCACCTGACTGTCTTTGGTGTTTTTATGCAGATAGACAGTTATTTAACAAGATATTCAGAGGCCTTGCCCTTTAGCACTTGAAGCGTAAATGCCTAAGAACATTAGGAGCATGATCCAGTTACCTAAACAGAGGCATGTAGTGACATGTGAAACTGAAGTCTCCACCTGGGCAGACATCCGTATGGGGCTGACAGTCATGATACAGCACCTTACCAGCAATATCAAAAGGTACTAGGCAGTTATTTTTAGGCAACTGAATCCTACCTTGAGGTCTACATTGTGGACATCTACATCCAAGCTAATATCTTTGGGATCTCTTCAAAATCTACAATGTGAAGTGATCACTTTTAGGGTGTAAATCATGTGACTTATTTTACCTGTCTACTCTGGGGTAGGAAGAAGTGGAGTCCATACTAGATATTGGCTCTACAGACTAGACATTCACTGACTATGGAAGGATCCTAGGGTAGTTAGTTCAATCATCAATTTCTGCACTATGAAAAGCTATAGGTGGTAAGATGAATCTTATCCTTGTGCCTGTTTGCTTGAATGTGCAAGGAAATACTTTTACCTCCCAGATAGCACGGGGCACAAAGAGAGCTGTGATGCCATCAATCATTTTTTGAAGATCTGGATTACTCTCTATCTTCTTGCATTCTGAAGCCTTTCATTGGGCAGACGGTCAAGAAAAAGGATGCATTTAACTTTACCCTAAGGAACTACAAAAGTATATTTTGGAAGAGTGATAAAGAGGTGGTGATGCCTTGTGACAAGGCTCATGTACTTCATTATGTACTTCATATAGTAAGTGCCTGCTGAATTTAACCCAATACCTGTGAAACAAAGAGGGATCGTGGACGATATCTCTGCCAAGTGGACATGACGTGCTTTGAAGGTTGCAGTTGGCTAGAAGGATGTATTGCAAAATGTCCTACATTATTAGTGCAGTAAAGCATATTGTGTTTCCATGAGAGCTAGAGAGGAGAATAGTAATGAGTAAGTAATAGGTTGCAACCAAGCAAATGTTATACATAAGTGAGGGGAGTAGGTTAACAGTACTTGATAGCTTGTTTTACTATGCGCCAAAATAAACACATTCAGGGAATAAAAACCATGAGTAACATTCTTTATCCACAAAAACAATTTAAAAGGTCAGACTTTAGACCACTGTAACTAGGCTGGGTTAAACTTGTAAGTAGTCATGTATGTCTATGAAACATGTACTTCCGTTCTCCTGTGGAATCAAATATTCTGGGAAGTCCTCAGACCCGATTTGATTTATAATTTCAGTTCCCTGTAATCTGTAGAACTTTGGCAAGTTCTCATACACTGTCCATGTGGACTTTAGGTGAAAAATACTCACTGCAAAGTAATGACTACTCTCTCTTATTTTAAGTAAGACTTCTCACTGTCATGGAAAATACTAAGTATATAACTTTAAAAGCATTTTGTGTGTAGAACAAACCAAATTATAACAACCAATAAGTTTTTACTCTAACTTAAAGATTGTTATAGATACATTCTCAATTATATTCATTCTCCTGATATCCATGAGTAAACTTAAGTCTCTGCAAAACTCTAGCAATATAAATATTTTTATATAAGGATTATAAAAATGTTATAATCTTCAGGAAATTGTCTTTTCCTCTGTATATTTCCTCTTTTTTCTTTCTATGCATTCAGAGTTTCTACGCAAACCAGGTGACTCAGGTATTTAATGGACTGGATTCACTCTTCCACAATCAACAGCTTGGTTTCACCCCCTAGAACTAGCCACCCTTTCCTCATGTGCTGCATATTGTTGTAATAGGAGTAGACACTCTCCTGGGACAGGGATTAACTGCTTGCTTGCTTTTGAAGATTGCATTTCTCAGCCCTTCCTGAATCCTCTAGGTGCTACTAAAATTTAACATATAATTAATAAGATTGCATCACGAGACAAGTTAGGCCTTTTCATCCATTTTGGCTGCATCTCACCTGCAGAAGGTAGAAGACTGGGAGTTAACATAATGTATGCAACGCTGTGCTAGATATATGCCAGGCTCAGTCCAACTATTTGGGAAGTTTCATACATTGTCAAGACCTCGCGATACAAGTTCATGTGCAGTAAATCAGGATTTACAGCACAAGCTTCATATGATTACTCTGTGAATAGCCTTTGTGATAACTCTGTGAGCAGTATTTGTGAAAGGCAGATCCTACAACACTGATTGAAAAGGAGGCTTTTATTGTATGTGAAAGCATTTGCTGCAGTATATATGTGGTAAGGCCCCAGTCTCAGTGCAAGATTAGATACTTTGCATGCAACCATTCTAGTAAAGACTTTCAAACAAGCTTTAGAATCTCTTCCCTTTCCCTGTGGCTAATAATAAACAAATGACATTAAGTTCAATGCAGCATTAGTGTCTTTAGGTGGCAGATAAGCACGTGAGCATTAGCTAGTTAAATAAACACATGAAACAGCCATATTTTGCTCTGACAAAGTGTATTGAACAACATTACCCTTTAGGGGTTATATAAAATGGAACTAAGCTACTAAAAATGTAAATTTATTCCTCTACAGATTGCTATTCGGACTGGGAATATCAGATACGTCTAAGGCCTTTCTGGATAATTTTATCAGTTTATGACCACAATACTTCAGGGCCAAATAATAACGTTATTTTCTTAAAATAAAGTCAGAAAAAGGCAAGTATTCCTATGTGACAACTTGAGTGGTCCCAAAGTTCTATTCTGCTTGTCACTTTAATTCAGCTGATTTTAACCTATTTAAAGTAGTACATAGTATCGTAACACAAGGAAACATAAAGCAAAGTTAAGTAATTGATACAGTCATTTCTCATAGATTTTTACTCTATTTTCATATTATATTCACATCATAAAATCTAGGACCAGCTTGGGATTCTTTTGCAGAGCGAGGCAAGAGAAGTTTGGAAGTCAGTGGGAGTTTTACCATTAACAGTGGGAACAAGACCTGAATGCAAGATGCTGGAATTTCAGTCAGTCAGTCAGTCAGTGACAGTACTTTCGTTATTTTCTTTGGAAGTGGTGTGTGCTGTACAGGAGAACTGCAATCATAACAGAAGAACACGTAGCATAATTTCAGTTTGATATTCTCCATACTATGTACCACTGTTTTGTTAAATTCAAGCCCGACTTGTAGACCAATGTTATGACATTTGGCGTAATCTTCAAAACACCACCACCTGGGAAGCTGGCTCCACTTGCATTCTAAATGCCGAGGTGGCATTATTTAATGGAGAAGAGACATAAGGTTATGATACCAAACAACTTCAAATGTTTTCTTATTGTTAAGCTTAAAGCAGCTAGAGAAAACTGTGTCACTATCAGACAAGAGGATAGATAAAACGTGCCAGCAATGCCCACGCACCACCTCCCTTCCTCCCCCACAGATGTAAACAGGAGAGAACAGACTGGGTGAGTAGATGATTTTACTACGTGAATCAAATGGTTTATTTTTTCACATTTCTGGAGCCCGCTTCCTGCATTAGTGTTTAAGCATAATGTTGATAGCACTTGCATAAGAGAAGAATTAAGCCCCCTACGATCTTATAACATTTAAGACATTATTAGCTTTGGCACTCCAAAAAGTTCAGAAGAAACTTTCCAAGTTTAGGGGTTGTTTTCTAATATAAAAATGCATATATAATTATCTACAACAGCTGTGTTCCAGGCATTGTCAGAGATAAGTGAAATTATTCCCACTGTGTCTCATTTTCTATTTTGCAAAATCTTATTTCTTTCCTTTGTACTGCAATGATCGAATAAAAAGGTTAAGTAAGAATGATAGAAAATGAGTAGAAGGTTAGTTCCTCAAATCTACAGATGTAACTTGCAGGTGGTCTAAAAGCAGTTCTTAACTGGAGAAGAGCTACGGATGTTAAGAATACTACCCACAGTTGAAAATAAAGATGAAAAATTTTAGGGACATTCAGGCTACTTGGAGGACTTATTACACAGCATATGAGATAAAAATGTATTTTTTCCCCTTTTATTAAAAAGAAAACAAAAAAATAAACAAGAAAAGAAAAGGAAAGTTTCTTCTTGGTAAGCAAGTGTATATTTAGCATCTGACCCTTTTTGCCTTTGGAATACACACAAAAAAAAAATATTTCAGGTTGTGTTCTCCTCCCAAATATATCTTTCTCCTGAAAGCCTGTTTATATCTTTTAGTGCTTTCATTCCATCCTCAGAAACAAGGGTCAGATTATTTGTTGCCATTCCATCCAAAACCTTCTTTCTTGGGTGACTTAACTCTGTCTGGCAAACATTCAAAGGCACTGGAACACTTCAGTTTTTAGGTCTCTAAAATCTGACAATTGCTGATGATTCTAAGCAATTTTTTTTTTTTCAACTCAAGCCTCTGTTAAGCCCAACTACTGCAATCTCAATACAACACAAGCTTTGTTCTGGTTCTCAGCATGAGTTTCATCATTCTATTGAGCTTTCTTTTTTTAATGCCGTTCCATAGCCATAGTGTCTGAATGCCTCCCAATAGCCCATTATAAGGCAGTCATGAAAGCGTCAGTGTAATGCAATGTCCTGTTCTGGGATCCACGCTTCAAAAATGATGTTGACAAATTGGAATGCATTCAGGAAATGACCTACAAGAATGCTCAAGGTCTGGAAAGCCTTCTATAAAATAAAGAAACCCTCCATCTGTTTAATCCTATTTAAGAGATTAGGATCTGTCTTGATCTTACTCCATACAGGGAAGATTTTTCTAATAGTAGATGAATCTTTAATCTAACAGAAAAAGGCATAATAAAATCCAGAATTTGGAAGCTGATATGTGTCACATTCAAACTAGAACTGAGAAGAAAATATGTAATAATGAAATCATTTACCTGTGTGAACAACTTGCCTTGGGATGATGTATACAATCCATCACTTGCAGTCTTTAAATTTTGACGTCTTTCCTTCTTAATGATCGCCTGCAGTTAAAGCAGAAGTAATGGGTGCAGAAACTATTGCTCGTGGTTCTATGTCCCACATAATGCTGGAGGTCATGAGACAGTCTCCATTGTCCTTTCACTTTCAGAGTTTATGACTAGTTGCCATATGGAAAAGATACTCCCTCCTTTTTCTTCCTCTATTTAGGAAGTTAATTTTTTTTTAAATAGTGATTTTTGATAGGTTGTACTAATGTGTTCTGTGTCATGCATTTTCATTGACAATAACCATATTGGAGGATTGTACACAGCAATATCCGCGGACGAAATGAAGGCTTGTGGTGTTGCTTGGACTTTATAACGTTCTTTTCTGAATGACTTTACCCATCAGTGGCTTACACAGACAAGCTTTATCTGTCTTGTGTGTCCACAAGCATGATGTTTACTTGCAAGGTTTAAACTTTATATTTAGCCAGTGAAAATCTTTTTTTTTTCTCACTTGAAACAAACAAGAAAAAATACATACTCAATGTTTCTGTTTGAAGCTCATATAACAAATGCCCTGCATATAATAATGCTTATTATATAAGCCCTGAAGCTCATACAATAAATGTTCATATCAGCACAACCAGTTTTGTTCACATAGGTCTAACTGCTCACAGTAAAACACTTGTCTTGTGACTAAAAATCTGGGGCTTACCCTAACCAGGAAAATTATGCAACCTAAATACTTAACTATTCTTTCCTAATATGAAGCCTGGGGACCACATTTTTGGAAAGAAATCACAATGCACAAAAACTTCTCCCCAAAGCATCCTGCAAAGATGGCATTGAATTCCTTTTACACACCCCCAGAGGTCTACGTACCTCTACCTATTCCCTGAACTCCTTTGACTACATGATGCAAATGTGGCCTAAGTCCTAAACTTGCTTTCTGCATAACCACACACTGTACTGAGTAATTACACACTGTAACTCTCTCTATCCTTCACTTCTCTATGTTGATCATTCAGAAATAAAAAGCTTCTTCCTTGTCTGTCCATTAGGGTCAGCAGTGACATGATCATCTCCGACTGAGAGATTTGGTCTATAGCCATTTTAATACTAACTGCTCCTCACTTAAGGTTTGTTATAGATTTGGGGTACAAAATGGTTGTAACATTTGGAAAAAAAAAAAAAAAAAGGTCCTAATTTTGTAGTGTGAGGTCAGCATGGATGACAGTTGCTAGAACGCTATTTCTCATGTGGTCCTAGTGATCTCTCTGGGCTATTTAATAGCACAGCTAATAAGGAAAACTTGTTAAGAGACTGAACGCAATCAATCAAAAGAGAAAAAAATAGAATATTCTGAATGTATGCTGAAATGTAAGATTTTCCATGCTGATAGCTGATTTGGAGGAGTATAATGAAGCTGGCTACTGTTGCAAGGAGCTCTAATAAACCAGGGACAAGCTCTTATAACCCATAAATCTCTGAGTCCCTAAGGACTATCCTCTGACAGCAAATATTGATCACAGCTGTGGAACCTTTACCAGAGAAAAGGAATTGTTTACTGTATTTCTACACTCTACTGTGTTTCTAGCCTGATCTTACCTTTCCAAAGGAAATGGTATTGTGAGAAGCTGGGTATATTTGGCAGACCAGTACAATTTACTTCAATGCCATGTTGCTAGCCTTATGAATGGGGAATGGAAGCTGACTCACATTAGTAACTTTGCTGCATGTAATATGCCATTGGATTTGGGGGATAAAATGTGAAATATCTAAGAGAAGAACCAATCCACCTTGCACCCTTACAAGTGGTATTTAAAATCCACTTATTTTTGATATAATAACTGAATTTGCATATTTTCTAAGACTGTTTGCCCAATGTAAACATCCGTAAATTCACTAACACCAGTGCATGGTTAGAGTGACTTTTTTTAGAGAAGAGATTGCCGAGAAGGTTAGGGTCTTAGGGCACCTAGGAGGGGAGGTTGAGGGAGTTAGGCTTAGTGATGAAGAGGAAATTGCAGAAGGGATGTCTGGTTACATCCTGCAGTTACTTGATTAGAAATTAGATAATGCTGGGTCCAATCTCTTCTCAGTAGTAACTGTGGCAAAACTTGGGAGATTCATGTTGCTCATTAAGAAAAACTTTCTCACTAGGAAGTCAGTCCACTACTAGACCAGATTATGCAGAGCTGTGAAGGAATCTCTGTTTTCAAGATTTGGGTAGTCAAAGCCATTGACCAAGTCAATAGACTTGCTCTGAGATGAGGCAGGACAAGATGGTCCCCTGTGATTCCTTTATGTCAAGATTTCTCCAGTTCTGTGATTTACCTTTCCAAAGCTCTGCTATTATTTGTGGCGGTAGGCAGCTGGAAACTCCAAAAGTTGCATCACTTTATCAAAGATGGTACTGAACTTTTGCCTTATAGTACAGCTTTTTATAAAGCAGCATTCATCCGAGAAGAGGGAGCTTAGTTCCTTTTGAAAGAAATGAGATTGAACCTCTGTTCCTTGTACATTAAAAGAAATGTACTCATCACTAGACTGTGATGAATGTATTTGTCACCCCATATCTTGAAAGAGCATAACTGGATAGCCAGGAATATGAATATGGCCCTCTGTCCCTATACACACACACACACACACACACATATATAGATAGATATATAGATATATATATATTTACACACACACATATATAGATATGTGTGTGTGTTTGTGTGTGTGTGTGTTTGTGTGTGTGCATATATAATGACATATGTGATGGCTGAGCTTCTGGATTACTGTTTATGGCCCTAGAACTACTCTAACTGCTGTTCTAGATGCAATCTTCCAGCAAGCATACACTTTTTTTTTTTTTTTTACATTAAAATACCTCTGAATTTATAAATAAAATTAAAATAAAATCAGTAAGAATACAGGAGCCAAACCTGTAGATCTCTATACTTCTCTAGCTGAATATATTAACATCCAGGGGAAAATAGGGTTACTTTTAGCTGTGCAGTGAATCTGTTTTAAGAGAAGGTACAGTGACTACAGCACCAGGATCACATGGTCAAGGATATTTTTGTATCTTGGAGATGCAGAATAAACCCCATACCCTTGCTTCTTACTTTCTAAGGGAATGCAGCTACTTTCATGAAAGGAGTGATAGTAGGGGGGAGTGACACCTAAAATTTCTTATTAGTTCCTCTGCAGAGACATGTAATTTCCCTATGTAATTTCTCTACGCGAGGAATAAAAGCATCTGAGTTGGATGGAGTAGATCACTCCTTTCAGGTCTCCAGCTATGCCCTCTTCTCATCACTGATTACAGACAGAATTCGGGTCATTACGCTAGCCAGATCATATCCGCTCTCCCTCCCTCTTCTACTTCTCCTCCTCCTCGCATACTCACTACCTCCAAGACAAAATATGAGTGAGAACATATCTCTATAGCCTACAGGTTATAAGGGAAAGGAGTAAGTTCTGAATTCCATTTTATATTTTGGAGATTGCCTCTTCATTTTAAATGAAACTGTTGTTGTCAAATATAATTATGTCATTCCTGGAGCAAGCTAACTCCCTACGATCTTTACCTCCTTCAGTGAACACCCTAACAGGTACTAAAGAGAGAAACAAGCACCTCTTGTGCTCTTTATGGACCAATATGTCTTACAATGTATTCCACATAGTCAGACAAATCCTGATAAGAGAGGAACAAGAGATTCATTTACATACATAGACTTATATACAGACTATACTACAGGCTGGTAGTTTTAGCAATATTCTTGTTGCAGGTGAGAAGTGTGCTTTTGAACCTCATAAGGCAAGGCACAATACAGAAACAAGGTCTCTAAGGAGTTGCTCCCCACCAGACTACTATAAAAATGTGGGAGGCGACAGCTGTTGCTCCACATCTGTTCCTTCCCCAGATGTCTTTTAAAACATATAACCAGTACGGCTTTTGGTGAGAAACTTGGATCTGCAGATTTCTGATAGGCTGCTCTGAGCTCAACTTCTGCACTGAATCCTTGGAGGACTGTGTAGGAGAAATGTTTAGTTTCTAGGTCCTCATTAAGCTTGCACCATGAACAGATTTTTCAGAACTTTCAAGGAGGAGACAATTTTAGGTACTGAGAATGACCCTGAGCACTCGGGAAACTTTAAAGTGTAAAGTGAGCACTAATGAGTTTAGATGACTAAACTATCATTAGGTGATAGTTGAGCACAGGGGGTTAGGATGGTACCATTAGATTTAGCAGCCTAAATCTCACTTTAAGAATATAAATACTTTTGCCTATCTAGGCCTAATAGCTCAGGATTTTAAAAGAGCTCAGCACCCTGCAGCTCCCAGGTAGATCCTTGAATACTCTGCTGGATATTAGCCGTTCCTACGCTATGCTGCACACGGATAATCTGCTGAAAAAGAAGCTGCACTGACTGGCCTTCCTTACTGATACTGTATTCCTTCACTCCTTCTGTTCCTAATAACTCCTTGTATTGCATCTCTACTCCTCTTTTTCTCATATTTCTTAATTTCCTATATACCACTCTTTTTGGCTGTCCTTTTTTCTTTTTTTTTTCCTGCTTTTCCTTCTCCTCCCCATTATTTAGCATTAGCCATCATAGAAGCACCTAAGCATATTCCTATATTAACAGTACAGTGTTGATTTTCTTCTTTTTTCCTGAACCACTTATATTCCCATCATGTGACTCAGGCACTACTGACTTGTGTACTACTTAAAAACCTATCTGCCTGTATATTGTTTGCCTCTATTAATGTAAGACTCCACTTACTCCTCACTATGATGAATTGAACTGTAATCCCCAGGAAATCTCTTAAGACCTCATTTCTAATCAATTCTTTAGTTTGCTGCATAGTTTTGTATCAGTTACTGTACTGTAGAGTCACAAATATCAATATCTTTAAGGGTTAAAATATTGTTTATACCACAGCTGTTCAGCAGAAAAGGTACTGAATCCTTTTGAGCCATGTCTCATTAGATAACAAACTAAATTGAGGTTTAATGTTAAACACCAACTCCCACCGCCACCCCACACACACCCCATCAGATTTCTGGTAAAACTGGTTTAGCTAATAATCTAAGAAGTGCAAATAATTTCCATATAGAATGAGAAAATAAAATATAAAACATATATTTGTAAAAAAAACAGTCAAATCTCTATAATGATGCTGTCCTTATATTTTTTATGAAAAATATTTTGCTTTTGTGATAATGATAATACATTGTTGCATTTTTTGTATGTATTTGAATATTAGGAAAATAAAGATAAGCTACAGAAGAACATACATGAATGTATTCCTATAGCCATAGGCACACTCAATGGCTAATGTACACTTGATAGGTAACTGCATCATTCTAACTAGCACAAAGATGATATCCGAAGCTGTCTTGTGCTCTGTGATTTTGCTCAACAAACCAGACATGCTAGATATTCTGTCATTCAAAGTTCAATCATTACATTGCTATTTACCATCAAAGCCTGGATGGTAAATTTGAAAATTGTTTGATAGCTTTAATAAAACAAACTTTACACTCCGAGTTTAGTAGATTTTGTTGTTTTAACAGAAAGGATTTAGTTGTACCATACGTCACAGAAAATATGCCTTTTTTATAACACGTTTCTCCTTGTTTTTATGAAATCCTGAATCTATGTGCAGAGGTGCAATTTATTAAATGTCATGGATGGGTCATCTGACCAGTAGTTTGAGCAAGGAATTCATATCCCGTGATTCTGAAGGCTGAAAGGTTAATACATAACAGATGCTGCTTTGGAGGAAACCATTACAGGCAATGCTTTTCAATCAATGAGATTCTATTATGAGCAATAGAGCCAATTTCTTTTAATCAAAGAACCTTTATTACGACATTTACGAAGAGAAGCTCTATGCAGTTCTTATAAACCCTTCTGCAGTGTTCTAAAAATAATTTCTTCTGTTTTGGAAATCTTTTTATGATTTCTCTCATTTTGCTCATTTTAAGGTAGTGTACTGGATTAACATTCTACTTCCCTGGTTAAAAAAGAGCAAAATAATCACAGTAACAATCTCAATAAATATACATTTAAATCTGAGATGCAATAAAAGCTACTTGTGGGTCCTGTTGGGGTGTTGCAGTGAACTCTACCACATAGCTAAGAAAAACTGCCAGAAGCAGCTCAGCCCTCAAACTTTTGTATAGAAGATTTTATTCTGCAGAACGGTGGTCAGACTGCCACTTATGTTTTTCCTATTCTGAAAAACTAGGTAGGATGAAGTGGAAGAATGAATCATTCCCTGGGCATTAGTCATGGACACTAACTCTTTATATCCCTGGTGAGAGATGCAACCCCACACTCAGGGGAGCAGGCTGAGCTGTTCCACATTTTTCAGACTCAAGAAAGACCACTATGAAAATGGGGGAATCTATCCCACTCACCATCCCACTCCTCATTTGGGAATATTCAGTCCATACTAGCTTAGAGGAATCTTACCATTGGAGTTGGCCTTTGGTAAGTGTCACCTCCTTTCTTTGTTTTAATCTGTGACTCTTCTCTGCCTCTGGTCACAGAGTAAACAAACCTCAGCAGTTTGACCCTATTCTGCTGGCACCTAGGCCAATGCCCAGTGTGCAGCAACGAATGAAAATATTTTCAGTAAGATCTTTCTTTAAGTAAGAAAGTGGCCAACACATAATTTTCGGACACTAATAATAACTAGAGGAGGAAATTGAAGGTTAGATAGAGGGAAGAGTGGAGAAGCTGGAGCCTGTGCTCCAAGAGGACTCACTCCGTGATTTTTCTAGGGATTGAAGTGAGGCTGACTGGCTTGTAGGTTCCTGAATCGCTCTCTTGGCTTTTTTTGAAGGTGGAAACAGCATTTGCCTCTTCTGATCTGCAAGTCCTTTCAAAAGTGATAGAAAGCAGCCTTGTACTGATGTCTGCCAGTTCTCTAGTGCCCTTAGAGACAGCCTAGCGGGTCCCATGGTCTTGTACAGTTCAAGTTATTGCAAGCAGTCCCTGACTTTCAAAATAGTTTTTGTTGCATTTGAAAAAAACAAAGCCTCTATAGCTAGGGCTGTAAAGCATTCCAGCAGTGTTTCTTTTTATTATGTGGTTATTTAACTGGAGACATCACAGAAGCAAAGAGAAGCAGCAAGCAGAGGAGTTGTCGCCTTGGCATACATCCTGCACTACAGAAAAGTATAGCTTTCATTCAAGGATGCTTGCAAAAACCACTAGACATCTTGCCAAATGCAATCTTTTATAAGAAAAGAAAAAGAGTGTATCTACCACATGTTAACAAGGCACCCCAGGTGGGGCATTTGAGAAATAGAATAGAGTAACGTGACAGCAGCAAAATTACACCATTATGTAGCTGTGTACACTGGCAAGCAATATAGCCTGAGGCTGGCGGTGAGGCTTCTTGATGCACCTTATTGAACAAAGTGCACTATACCAAGCCATGACTAACAATTTTCACATCAGTGATAAACTGGAATTAGGAAATAGGAATTGTTAGATCACCAGACTGGTTTGATAGATATACTCCAGGTCAAGTTTGGAGGAGCTGTCACAGGAAACTTCTAAGACTTGGCTGTAATTTCAGGAAACAAAGTCTGCAAAGAATGACAGTTCCCTCACTTTCACTTAAAAAAATGAACTAGAGAATTATGTGTGCAATCCTGTATCTCGTATGTATAATGTCTTGCAAGACAACCCTTACATTTTGCCCTGACTTCCTTTCTAATCAGAGTAGGAGGGAAAAAAATAGAAAAGATGTTCAGTCTTCCTTTATGGGGCATGGATCAGTGCATTCATTTTAGAAGATTATTTTAAGATGAAAGATTTGAATGTTGCTTTTGGATGGATGGATAAATCATAGATTCGGGGCGTCAGAATATTTAAGAAAACTGGATAAGGTCTCAAACTGGCAGGAAATAACTCTTTGAAAGAGGGACTGATGTGTTACAAACTAGACTTTTATTGTACTGTAGTTGTTCTTTGCTGAAAAGATAACTAGTAATTCCTTGTTGGGTGACTGACTGAGAATTAACTTATGTGGTAGGTTTCATTCAAAATAATTCAAGCCTTTAAGGAAATGTGTTTCAGGAAAAAATAAGGTATTTTTCCCATGTTAAAAGTAATTTTCTTTCTTCCTTTGCAGAGAATGTTACTGCCTCCTACTTTGTAAGCCAGGGTTTAACTACTACCGGGAAAGATGCCCTGAATTGGGGAGATACCTTTCTACTCTTCCCTGAAATTAATCATTTTTAGATAAGTCATTAACTTAGGAAAAAAAAAACTCATAAAACACAATCAAGTACTAAATTTACCATCGCAATATTTCTGATATTCTAAATCTTAATATGTATAAACACTATACAAAATTTTACATGTACATATAACTTAATATTCATTAGTAAGTCACCTCCTGGAGACAGTAAATGGACATAGATACAATAAACCTGAAGAAATGATGTTTCAGAACTTTCCTTGTCGTCAAATTCTCCAGGATTCTGGAAATACACATATAGAAGATTTTTATATAAAAAATCCATCTTCCAAATTTAGACCTCCTGAACAGATTTCATGCAATCCAAATTTGATGAGTGATTTCATTTAACCCCCTTCAAGTTTCAAAATTATTGCCCTGTCAAATTTGAAAGATTTTGATCGTGGCAAATTGAAAAAGAAGTCAGGGAGGGGTGGCATGATATAACTCACTGTGATATCACACACTTGCACCAAAATAGTCATTTGCATGGAGAACTAGGGGTCCAGGAAGCAAAGTAACTGAGATATATAGTGGATCAAAGTGGAATGTAAATCTATGGCATCATGCTCCTGCAAAAAGGCCAATGTAAGGGTAGGGTGTAAGTACAGAACAAGTAACCCCTGTCTACATTAGCAAATTAAGTATGACCGGCACACAAACTTGAATACCGGCACCAAACTCCATGTAATTGCTAGCACACTCTTTGGCTCAGTTTTGGCCTGTGCCACTTCCAGAATGTGGAAACTAGATAAAATGTGCAACCTGGAGCTTGTTTTCTGTTCATTTCAGTGAGAGCTGCTGTACACGTATAGCCTTGACGCCATCGTAAAGTCAAGCGGGACTTGCATCCACAGCTGGGAAGCGGGTGTCGGTAAGCAGCTGCCAGGGCGGAATAACTTGGTGACGGAGCACATCAGGCTTCATACGCAGGCGCAGAAGATTGTAGTTTGCATGTGCAGAGAATGTGGTCTTGTTACTTACAGGATAGCCAGGATCTTATAAACAGCTTAAATGAGTTCATGTAGACCCTATTCTGAGGGGAAAAACAAAACAAAACAGAACAAAACAATAAATGCAAAAGAAACACTCGCCTGTTGACTTTTTCTTATTTCTTTCAATCACTTACTTCCAAAACACAAACTCAGGGCAAATCATGCTGATGGCTGGCAAGAGCAGTTCAATGACTTTCTAACTTAGTCTGGTGGAAGAAGTGATGTGTTTCCTTATTAGCTTCCTTACCACCGTTTTCCAATGTTTATTTATAACTCCGCCCAGGAGGAAATCAGCTAACAACTTACGCAGCAGAGAATACCTGTCTTGAAAATAAATCTTTTCAAATCCTTGAGATTGCCTTTCAGTCCTTAACATATGTAAAATTTTCTAAAAGTCACTACTGTATATTTTATATGAAGTAAAATAGATTATCATTTCAAATAACAGCAACATAAGCCCAGTAAAACCATTTTCTGGTGTTATTATTCAAAATTAACATTGAAGAAACTTTTTGTCTTTATGAGGCTCTCACAAAGCTTAAAGCTAGCATTGGGAGTCTTTACTAGCAGGTAAGTGGAGTGAAAACTAGTGTAATCTATTTTTATGCCTCTGATAAAGCAGTTTTGTTTTTACCAAAAAAAAAAAAAAAAGAGAACATTAACCCAAACTAACACAAGAGTTGCTGTGAAGGACTTTAAAGAATTTGTACTAAAGCGAAGCCTGAAGTAAACTCACTTGGAAATTTCTCAACACTCTTTTAGTTCTGCATATAGGACATAAAACAAGCTGCAAAATTGAGATTTGTCAGAATCTTGCAGATCTTGCCATTGAATCAATTTGCAGTTAAGATTTTGTTTTTTTAAACATGATCAGCGTTTTCACAATTATTTTCCACTGAAACTCTTGTGGGGTACTTTAAAGTACTTCCTTTCCTGTTAATATTGTTGGTGATTCATAGAGTCTCAGCTTTATCTTCCAATATTCCCATTACTTTCCATACTGTCTTGGAATAGGATAATTTTTACTTATCCTCTTAAAAAAAAGTCTTTACTTATCTGCTTTTCTCTCCCTACTATTTTCTTCTTTATATGCACCATCTTTCTAGAATTGTTCTCATTAAGGAATTAAATTCAAAACATTGCATATATACAAAATATGTAATTATTATAATTATTAATATTATATTAATAGCAACATTAATATTAGTAATGTTAGCAATATTAGTAATATTGATATTTTGAAGTCTTTAACCATAGATTTTATTATATTTTGAAAGATATATTCTTGTCCTTTCCTTTCACCAACTGACCTGGGCACAGATAAATTCATCTACTGCTTTAAATTGTCCTGTGTTATTTTCTTGTACAAACATTTTTCATATCCATAGAGTAGCTAGGCCCCATATACATTTTATAAAGAAGGATCACTTTATTTAGCATGAAAGGAGTATCCTTGCCCCAGGCTTAACGTACAGGAGCTGGATAATTTAAAATTATAAATTAAAGAGCAATCTCAACATCTGCATGTCATATAGGAGTGCTATTTCTTATACCAAAAAAAAGTTATGCTGTCATGTTCACTGTTGTTTTTAATATTTCATTCTTAAGATGGTGTGACTAGAGGTGAATGTTGAATTCTCCAGTGATAGCTTATAAAATTCCTAATTGCTTTCACCAAAAGTGACTTACTGATTTTGAAGGATAGGACTGTTAAAAAGGCATGTAGCTGATCAGACAGTGAAAGGGAGAGATCCAGCTCTTCTGTCATTTATCCTAATAACAACGAAGTCAGCATGGTTGCACCTCTTTTTTTTACCTTTTCATATGACAAGATAATTAGACTGTAGTTATTCACAAATAAATGAAGTCATCATCTTACAAAAAGAATATGCACCTGCAGTTAAATGCTTCATGAGAAACCACACACACAATATGTTTGATTTGGTTTCCAAAGCTTTTCTCTTTTACCCTTCACAAGTCCCTGAGATTCGTGAAGGACATTGGGTATTTGACAAGCACATATGTGACAACTTGTTTGGGTGTATTCAGACCACAGCAGCAGTTGCGACTTTGCTTCTTTGAATCAATGTAGAAGAAACTCACAGTGGGACATCTGTCTAAAGCCACAGACTGCTTTGGAATTGATGATTTTCAGCCAGCATGAATTAACATTCACAGTTTTTCATAACATTTTATGGACACCTATGTATTTTATACATAACATTTTATGGACACCACAGAATATTCTAAATCTGCTAGGCTTCCAGTTTCATTTGCTTCCACCACACTGTTACTAAAAACGCATGAGAAGGAAGAAGAAAATATTTCTGTTCCTGTAAGAATTCCTCAGTTAAAGAAAAAGATAGAAAATGAAATTTTAGTTGTAAAAATATCCCTTTACAGCTCTTCTAGCATTTAACGCTCTGTTGGAAGTGTAATCTATACTTACTCAGGTACCCAGAAATTGAAACAAGTAGAGACGAGCCAAGGTGCTACTGTCCAGTGTATTTTACCTCCACTATAAAGTGGTGGCGCACAGGAGGAATGAAGCCAGCAGGTCTAGGTCCCAAGTGGCTAGTCATCATCTCTAAGAGTATGAATAAAGAATGGTTAGAGTTAAGAAGTGTGCCTTCAGACCTGTCACTCTTTCTTCTTTCTGCTGCCTAATTTTTTGGTCAAAAGCAATCCTTAGTACGTTTTCTTGCTTTCTAGCTTACCACCCAGATGCATTACTTCTAGCTGTCAGAGGTTTTATGGCCTAAGTACATACTTACAACATAGAAATGACAGTCCAATATACGAAGACCTTCAGTTTCTAACCATCTAAATATTTTTACTCTGATCTCATTTATAAAAAACATTTAATGAGGTCTTTTAGCTTTGCTTTTACATTGCATGTATGGAGCTTGAGCAACCAATGCCTACCCTGAATCTAACTGGATAATAATATTGAACCATAATAAACACACAGCAGGTGACAGGGACATTTGAAGCCCAGTAAGAGAATTTCCTTTTCTCCCTCTCTGAAAGATCTCAGGGTAGGTATTCTGGACCATTCATTGCCTGTGCTCAGAAATCTCTCACATTTTAATAATCAAAACATGTTTTTACCTCACTTTTTCATTCAATATCTATTGACTGATGATAGAAGACAGGCAGCTGAATCAGATTACAAGAAACACTTGTGTCTATGTCTCTCTTGTGCCCGAACTGTGTGTTCCAGTCACCTAATGAGGAGTGTTGGGGGTTAAAATCTCAGTGTAGACAAGGTGTAGCTTAAGATAAGTTTACATATAGCAAAGTGAAGGAGCAATTTTGGATATGTCAATGGAATTAAACCTTTCCTAAAACTTCATTGTTAGTGCCTCAAGGCTTCATTAAACCTACATTTATCCTGGCACTTATCATCTTTTCTGTCAAGTATAGCTTTCAAAGGATTTCTCCAAGCCGCTAAGAGTGCTGTACTGCATGACTGCACTGTGCTCAATGGACCACACACACTGTAAGCACAACAAAACTTTTCATAATATATCTACTCATCTAGGAAGAATCAGTTTCATTCAACCAGCATTTGCACTTTGTTCAGCTCACTTCTATGTGAAATTCAGGTGTTATCTTTGATCTGTTAAGCTCCATGTGATTTGTTACTTGGCATCTATTGAGGCAGCTAGTCGAGATTGTCACATCCTGTTAAGAGACTTTCCAAACTGCGAGATGCCACTCTGAGTGGGACTCAATCACTTACAAATGGATATTCAGTTACAAAATGAGGGCTAACAACTGAAATTGCAAGTCTAGATACGCACCTAGAAATGTAATGGTGTTCTTGGAAATCCGGATACCGGAACTAAAGTTTGTGACTTTTTTTTTTTCTAGAATGCGTACATCAGATGGTTGCTTTGAAGTAAACCTATCCTCAAGAGCAGAACATCTACTTAGAATCTATTCAGTGAAAGAACCTGGGAATGTCTCTCAGACAGCTCCCACTGACCCTCTTTTTTTTGTCAACAACACATGAAGATATGGTGTTATTTTATCATTTTACTGTCTTTCGTGATATTCATAAGTGGATTTTGTTGATAAGTACAAATCTAAGAAATGAAAAATTGCATAAATATTTGGTATTATTGCACTGTTGAGGACACAATGTTAAACAAAAATAATGCCTTTCATTTAGGGCTTTCCTCAAATTTATTGCTTGAGTTTCACCATTACTGACATTCCCTAAATGATCATCTGCTCCCAGCTGAGCACTCTTGGGTAAGGTCCACCAACCACTTTGCATGCTATTAGAGACACCTGACCACAAATAGGTGCCCATTAACCGGAAGCGGTGAGCAGCAATATCATCTGAGCACCTCCAGAGAAACAAACAGAAGCTGGTGAAATATGGTCACACATTAGAGAATTCATATACAGATTATATATATAAGACTGCAAGAGCTGGGCTTGTTCAGCCTGGAGAAGAGAAGATTGAGAGGCAATCTCATCAATGTGTACAAGTATCTGAAGGGGGAGTGTCAAGAGGATGAGGCCAGTCTCTTCTCCGTGGTGCCCAGCAACAGGACAAGAGGCAACAGGCAGAAACTGAACCACAGGCAGTTCCATCTGAACCTGAGAAAAAACTTCTTTCCTGTGAGGGTGACAGAGCATTGGAACAGGTTGCCCAGAGAGGTAGTGGAGTCTCCTTCGCTGGAGATATTCAAAACCCGTCTGGACGTGATCCTGGGCAATATGCTCTAGAGGTCCCTGCCTGAGCAGGGAGGTTGGACTAGATGATCTCCAGAGGTCCCTTCCAACCTAAACGATTCTGTGATTCTGTGATTAGAAGAAATGAGAGGCATTGTACCATGAAGGAAAAAAAAAGTAAAAAATGTATATGTGATGACAACATAAGGTTTTGCATATATGAAAGAGGGTCAGAAGTTTTCTTTACTCTCTAGAACTATTTTTTTTTTTTTTCACTTCACAAAAGGCAAGCTATAGACTTCGTAAAAAACTATATGGAGTTTTTTATTTTCTCTCTGAAGCCTTTTAAAATGATACTCTCTTGAGGACATGTTACAGGTAATAAAGTAGTAGAAAGTGGCCTTTTCTGCAGCAGTAACTTAGAGACACAGTTTTATGAAAAAAAAAAAAAAAACAACTCATATTAGAGGGGCTCAAACAATATTTGACAATTGCAGTCAGAATCACAGTGAGATAGAAGAAAACATTAGCAGCCATATTTCCTGAACCACTTGTTTTCAAGCCAAAAGCTTCACTGTGTTTTTTTACGTGTCTATGATCACATCACGAATATGATCTTACATCTTTACTGATGTAGAGTCGCATCTGGACACTGAAGTAGGCCCTGACACAAAGACTTCAGAAACGACCCAGTTCCTCAGATGTTGTTAAGAGCATCTAATTCAATCTTACCATTCAGTTCCTGCTAAGTTAAATTGAAAGTTAAAAACTTGCTAAAACTGAATATCAGAAATAGAACTAGGACACCTGAAATTATAGTTATCGCATTGTTTAAACTAAACTGTATAACAGATGGTAGAATTACAATGCAAAATACTGCACACTTCTGATTAGTGAATATGAAAAGTACTTTGTCACAAATTAGAAGCCACCTCTTCTGGAATACAGCTCTTCTGGACCAACATGCAGTTTGCTTCTGTGTCCTGTGCACTGGCTGTATATTGAAAGGTCTTTAGCTGTGTGGCACAGCAGGACCACACAAAACCATCAGTCACACTTAACAGAGGAAAGGCAGAACTGTAAGGAAAGCTGATATCAAGTAATCTGTGATACTTTCCAGGCTGAGAAGTAATTAGGAACTCAGCAAATTTTTTAAGGTGAAATGTTACTGTACCAGTTTTATAAGTTGCAAGAAACTCATTGTTAAAAAGCAAGCAAGCAGAAGCAAACAGGCTAGCGCTGGCTTTGACTCCGCACAGAGTCAACAGACTTCAGCTGTTGACATTAAAGAGAACAGGATCAAAGTCACAGTATCTCATAACATCTTGAGCAGACAGAAAGAAACACTCGGCCAAGATGAGTGTACCAGCTATTCTGGAAGTTACATGACTTACTGCAGTTTGGGGAGGACTGATGGAAAGGCTTGATTCCCCCTTTTCTTACATCAACCTAAACAATATCGTCATGCTACTGTTGTCAATGGAAGTGGACTGGTGTAAGACATGGAGGAATCATGGCCAAGCCAGGATACCGGCATTAGCTAAAGGCTACCTTAACTGGGCTGTGATTTTTGAAGAAATTCTAAAATTCTCTTTTCAGTGTCAGGAAGTTAGCCTTTTCAACACTAGTTTTATGCAATTTGAATAGCATTACCCATAATTATAATTTCTGTTACTATTATTATTATTATTTGGCAGCCTTCCTATCGTAAATGAATATTTTCAGCTAAAAAAACTGACAGACTCTCTTGCTAACTTACCAGCAGCACTGCAGTGAAGAGCACAGCAAGGATGAACTGTATTTCTGGTTTTATCAGTTTAGCCTAGGTGATATAGTCAGAATGAGAATTTATATCCATGTGGCATGTTATCCACGGACTTGAATATGTGTTACTGAATAGATATAATGTCTATACCCATGTGATATATTTAATGTGGATAGTGTAATAGCAGGAGGCAAATGTGAGTTCAAGCACGTATCTACATATCAAAGCACTCCCTATCATTTTCTGCTATTGTAAGCTGCTATAGACAGAGTTGCACTTTTATTCAGTTTGTTTAGATTTTTGCATACTAGATCCTGATCCAAAACTGGTGAAAATCACAGAGTCTTTTTATTTAAAAAAAAAAAAAAAAGAAATACCGCATAGACTCGACATGCATTGTTTATGTGATCTGTTTCTGCTAAGTGAAAAGAGCTTACCTGAAAGACAGTGCTCCTCGCTGTGGATACAATACAGTACATTTCAGGATAAAATTTCAGTTTCTTTTCTTTTGTCCTGTTCAAATGTCATAACTGGATAAAATAAAAATTTGAAATGAAAAATGGACAGTAGGGTATGTTTACTTATTGCATATTTTTTAAAATCTCTTCCAATAAATACCATAGGAAGATTTAAACATCTAAGAAATTTCTGTGCCAGTGAAAACAATGGGCTATAATGCACTTTTTTTTTAATATTTCCTGACTACTCCTCTCATAAGGAAATCAAAGAGTGATAATAACAGCAATAACAATAATTAATTTATATGTATTATACAGCTACCTACACGAGTAGCAGATGAAGAGACTTAGGTCATAGTAGGAGGAACACGAGCAATATGAAGATTTGTTCAAGGAGGAAGGGGGAACAGATGTTTGGAGGGAAGGGAAGAGGCTAAGGGAGTTGTTAGCAGGTAACTTGAGTATCACAGGCCAAGCACGATGGGGTTAACAGTATCACTGGAGCAATGTTCATTTTCCACCCACACCACAGCCATCTCCTTTTGCACTATGATGCCTGCAAAAGAGATACTGCTGATATTCAATAAATTAAAAATAGTGCAAGACTCAAGAAACTGTTTATCTCTGACTAAGTCTAATTTAGGAGGCCTAAATTTTAAAATTGTTTCCTGGGCAAAACTTTTTCTGACTGTAGGTAGCTAAAGCTAGGTTTTTAAATCCCAGGTTGTTGATTTTGTTGGGGGAGAAAGTTATTCCAAATGACCTTTTTTCCCCCTAAATAAGGAGGATGAATTTTCGACATAATTTTCGACAAGCTAATAACATTTAGCTCACATCAAACTTCTTTGGTTATATTAGTTTGAATGTTTGATTATGACTTTTTTCTTTTGCCCCTTGATATTTAACTTCTTAGCCTAAAATGTATTAGCAAACTTTTTCAAACTATCTATCTTCACAGGAAAGAACTGGTTTTTGAGAACTTCAACATTTTCTTCCTAAATATATTAAAAATGAGAAAAGAATCAAAATTACTTATTTTAGATAAGCTGTTTCTATTTCATTTAATCATTATTTTCAAGAAAGAAGTAATACGTCAAAAAGAATTTTGACTTTGTTTATCAGAGACATTTAAATTTTACCTTTATGCTCTATAGGGTTGGCAACAGGTAAATGCCAAACTACCACCAAATTAAAACATAAATATTTCGAAAATCATTGCCAAAATTTTTACTTGAAGAAATAATTTATATCTACCAGAAAGGTGCTTGCATTTTCTCCAATTTTTTTTTTTTTTTATAGTGAAAAGCTATAATCCATTTGAAGTCATTTGTTTAACAAAAAATGAAAGAAGAGAGATTTTGGGAAAATAGTATATTCTATAGATAAAATCATTTTAAGAACTGGATATGTAAGTAAACATGATTCTCAACTTGCATTTTGATGAGGAACGCTTTTCTAAATTTCAAATACTAGATGTTTTGCTGTCATGTAACAAATTTGGGCAATTTTACTTATTTCTAAGCATTTGAAGGTTTATTAGTAAATCTTTGCTAGGTGTTTTAGAAAAAAAAGGGTCTCAAGAATAGATGAGGGCATTACACATTTTAAAATTATGCATTCAGGTTTTCCTAATGATACTGGAAGTGCTCTTAAATAGTTCTTTATAGACATTTATTCTGCATGCCTATTCCATATAGTGTCAAGGGCAAATAAGATTATAGGAGACTTCTTAGTTTTGGTACAATTTAAAATTAGAGAAATAAGAAAGTACTAAAGAGATTATTATAATTTAAATAAAAGTTGAGTGCTATACAGACTATCACCGGAAACTTTGGCTGTGTATTTTGTATGTGTTTTGGAACAGGGTATTTGACAGATGGATTTCCAAGTGGTCAGATGAAACTATGTTGTAGAGAACAACAGCTGCTATATGAAATGCAAGAGAAGGGCTTAGGATCGTTTAATAACTGTATTTAGGTTGTTAGAGATTACATTTTTCTAATTTAAGATACAGTATATGTTTCATTCTGAGTCATGAGGGGAGAAAGTAAGGATATTTAGTTAATGCAAATTACTAAAAAGAAAAACTGGGGGAACAAAATCCCTTGTGCCTTTATCCTAATTTACATCTGCATACAAGAAGAAAAAGAGTGAATATAATTGCTTTAGAGGGGTGCAAGTGAAAAAAGCTAAATTAATACTAGTTATGAAGCAAGATTAAAGAAGTTCTGCTGCTTTTTTTTTCTCATTTAAGAAGAGGACATTTCACAGTGCCATAGCTGAAGTTTCTAAAATTGTGAAGAGTGGAGATTAGCAGAAATAAAGAACAAAACCTTAAGAGAAAAATCAATTTACAACATCAGCAAAAGAAAGAGAATATATACAGAACTATTTCAGAAAAATAGTGATATTCCTACGGAATCTCTTACCAGAAGGGAAACAGACATGTAAAGTCAGGAGAAGATAAATATTTTTCTAAAGAAAAAAGTAGTGCTATTTAACATAAAGAAAAATAGAAACTGAAATTTAGGTTTGGGAAATGAATCTGAAAAAAAATGACAACCAATAGATACATTCAGCTAAAACTCAAACAAAACTTTTTCCAAAGTTTAAAAAATAGGAAAGTTTTTCCTCTTCATTCATTTTTTTCCCAGACTTACATAGCCTTGCTTGTATTTAATAAGATTTGATTCCGAAAGTAGGTTTGCAGTAGTCAGTCAGGAGCAAAGTTCAGATGATCCATTTGTAGCTACAGGGTTATATAGATAATAGCCAGAAGAGGTGATCACTATGTCTGGAAGGATGTGAACATAATGGGGAGTAGTAGGAGAGAAGATCAATTATTTATAATGTTTTTAGTGTTATTTGAATTAGAAAGTTTCTTACCTAAAGAAATGCAGTCTGCTTTTGCATCCTGACAGCTTTTGTGTGCATAGATGCGAAGCTGGATGTTGCAGGCCTCAATATTTTAAATTTTAATTTATACTTTGACTCTAATAGTTGCTGAATAGCAAAAGCATCTAGTATATTCCTACATAACCTTTCTCCCCTATGTCAGAGAGCAGATTCTTAGTCAAAGTTCACTACTATTATGAAGGCAACATGTATAATTCTGGGACCATTATATACCTCAGGAATTCCTGTGACCATCAAGTCTCAAAAAATTACATTGAGAAATAATCGAAAAAGATAAAGCAAAAGGCAAAGAGGATGTCCAAAGATAGGGAAATCCATATTTTTACACCAGGAAATATTAAACTGAGCCCAGAAAATCAATTTTCCGGACTCTTTAGTTTGGGAAGAGCTAATAGTAAGAGATGACTACAGGAAAGAAATTAGGAGCATGAAGACCATACTTAAGAAATAACTTTGTCATTTTTTTCCCTATAGAGATCAAGTGGATGGAGAGGAATCATATAAAACTGGCAGGTGGCCATTAAGAGAAATGATTTTTTTCCCACCATCAGTCTGTTACACCATAGAACACTTTGTCACAGTATATTCTTGATACCATACCATAGTAATTATGCAAATTCTTAAAAGAAAAATCCATGAAAGTATTGTAAACAGAAAGAATATCAGGAATTATTTCAGTTAGAAACTTACTGAAAAAAAAGGAAGGCATAATGGAAGGATAACACTGTTCTATACTTTTTTTTATCCTCCCCGAAGCCCAAGCATCCACTGGTCATCATAAAATACACGGGATTCTGTGGACCTTTCCTTGATACACCGCAGCTGTTCCTCTACAACATTTATCAAATACATCTCCACAGCACTATATAAGACAAATATTTGCTGGTTAGCTGAGCAAAGGAAAAAAAAAAAAGATGCATACAGAAATAGCCGTTTGTATACTCTGACTTTTAATAACTACTATTTTCAACCATATTCCAAACGAAATGTCATTTAAGAGTTCCATTCATTAATTTAATAAATCAAAACTATTTTGAAACTGATTCATTTCAAATACTTTCTGACATGGTGTAAAGATTAAGTATACTAAAGCTCTTTACCTAATGATTTACATCACAGATGATACTTTTAAGATTTGTTTGACTTACACTTTCCTTGTCATTTTTTATGGCTTATTTTGGTCTTAATTATTTTTCTCATTTCAATAAACTGTTTTATATCTTGCTGAGGTTACTTTTTCTGATAGATTTCTTTGATCACGTTTGGTACCAGAGCTAAGAACCACATTACTACCTGCACATTTTATATTACGGATAATCCCGCCCCAAATCTTCTCTTGATCCTTTCAGTTATCTGCCGCTAGCTCTGTGGAAGCAGTTTTAATTTCCAGAATGTCAAGGATACATACAGCAACACAGCAAGTAAGACAGGCTGGTTACCTCCTGTACATTAACAGTCCTTCAGTACTCTTAGTTACGAGTTGATGTAACTGAATATATATACTATTTTATTAATGACATTGAGTTGTTTTAGCAGAAGACAGAGAAATCTGATTGCTAATTTTGTACTCACAGAATGAAATGAAGGTAACCCAAAGAAAGCATTGCATTGGCCTTTTGTTGCCTCACAAGGAGGATCAAATATATCAGACAATTCCTGATAGATGTTTGTCTTATTACAATCCTCCTGTGACAGGGATCCTAGGCTCTCCTAAAATACTCTTGCAGTGTTGAATGGTTCTTATTACTAGATTTTTTATATTTCTCCTAATTTCCAAAGTAAGTCTCCCATATAAATCTATAATTAAAAACCCTTACCTATTATTTTTATCTACAGAGAATAAAGAGATCTCTTTATTCCACTTTGCCCTCACTGGAGTCTTTTGCACATTGGAAGACTGTTGTCATATTTCTCCTCTGGGTCCTATTCTCAGATAAAATAAACCTACCTCTTACTAGTTTTCATCAAATGTGATGTTTTCTAGACCTCCGGTCATTGATTCTAGTTTCTTCTGGACTGTCAATTAATTTTCACGATTCTAGGAGAGGTGCTCCCCCGAAAAAAAAAGATGCGGATAGAACACCTGAAAAAGATCCTATTTGCCTATCAGATACCTGAGCCGTCTCAGCTTGTCCTAGGATACCATGGTGGCATCAGCAGGGAAAAAGAGGATAAAAACTCAAAGATGTTTAGTAAAGTATCTCAAATATTCTATTTCAAAAGTGTTATTTAACAGTTTTAGGTAATATAAAGCTGTATGTTTTATTTAGTTGAAGACTTTATATAGATATTTCCCTCTATTTCCTCCTCTACGGAAAAGCAGATTTATATTTGAAAATTTAAACATATAATAGAAATAGTATTAATAATAATGATGTAACTATGCTAAAACACTTGTCTAACTGAAATGCAGATTTATTGAAGACAGGAAGAACTCTTCTTTAACTTTAATAATGCCTTTATTTTCATTCCTGGTTTCTCCCAAGTCTCTATCCACCTCCAAATCAATAATAATAATCATAAAAAAAACTAAACAGAAGATGGACAATGCACAAATAGCACTTGCTTATGCATGTGATTATTTCATTTTACTAAGGTAAGGCTGGGTTTTTTTGACTACTGTGAGACAATTGCTCTGTGGTGTGGAGGTTCTTGTCTACTGGCTTTCTTGAATAACAAGCTAAATATTACATCTATATAAAGCATGAATACAATTAAAACTGAAAGAATATATTTGTATGGATATCTTATAATTATTGAACAATTGTTTATAAGTCGTCTGAGATATTATCAAAAAGGTAACAAATAATGTTAATAATACTGGAAAGATTTAGAAATGTGATCTTGAAAATAGACTGGTATATGTCAGGACCAAAAATAAGGTACACAGAATAAGCATGGATAATGCATGAGGCATGAGGCATTCTGAGGAAAGATAAGCACTAAAATCAAGGAAATATACAGTGAAAGTGAATGAGTAGAGTGCAGGGACTTTGATTGGGAGATACAACTGATGAGGCAAAGCAAGAGGGACTCATCAATAGAACAGAGAATAGAACAAAGAAGTTAAAAGAAAATCTTTGATACTGTCAAGAAGTATCCTAAATTACTCACCCTTCATTGCAAAGTCATCAAGGCAGCAGATGGCAAGGACCTAATGAGGCTGGAAAACATCAATAACTGCTTTGAAAGAAGATTTTGGGAATTATACAAAATAGCAAGGGCTATTCCAGGCTTGACTAGGAGTGAAATACCCTCTGCATAGAACAATGTCCATACTGTTATCTGCAATAAAACTAGCCATTAAACTGGAGAAAACAGTTACCAGCTGTACACAGAACAATATATTACACCATCTAATTGTACAAACCCAATCTCTACTTGAATTATCAGCACAGCAGGATTAAAGCTTGACCATTTTTGAAGCCAAAAGCACTACAACTATCATAAAATTGTATTATCTTGCCATTGAATGGAAAGTTTCTGTTAGTGTTAAATTTGAAATTTAAAATTAGAACGTTGCAAGCACATCCACTTTGACCTCAACAATAAACACTAAATATGTTAGATCACTAACTACTAAGTAAAAGATTATGTACATAACACTAGCATCTTTTTTCAGATTCAAATTCCTTCTCTGGCCCATGGTGCAGAGCTGAATTCCATGAATTCAGACATGGAAACAGCTGTAGGCCTGTATCACCACAGCCATCACATCAGGTGTTGCCCTTCACCAGCATCCATTGATGATAAAGATTTTGCTTCATTTCACTAGAGATTACTTCAAGGCAAGATGGAGACAAAGGAGATGGAAAAGACAAAACTCAGCAGCTGTATACAAGTCAAGAGCACACTTTGACTAAGCAGCATTTTTCAAAGGAGATGGTCCTCTCCTTTTTTCCTTTTTTCTTTCTTTCCCCTTTTTCTTCTATTTTCTTTTTTTTCTATTTTGTTTTCTTTTTTCTTCTTCTCTTCCCTTCCCTTCCCTTCCCTTCCCCTCCCTTCTTTTTCCTTTTTCCTTCTCTTTTCCTTTTTCCTTCTCTTTTTCCTCCTTTTCCCTTTTTTCTTTTTTTTTCTTTTTTCTTTTCTTTTCTCACCCATGTCATATTTAAAGGATGAAGATATTTCTTTTCTTAACTCAGTATCTGTCAAGATCAATAGTGAGCTGAGAAGGTAGACATTTGAAAGACATGCAGAATAATTATGGTCACTGACATATCATGATTTGGACTTTAATTACCTGCTAGAAGTAGCCTACCTCAGATAATAATAACAGTATATACCCTATGAGATAAAGTATTTCTGTCTTTCCTTTACCTATTATGCCTAGAATCAGCTTTATTAAAGTTTTGATTGTTTAGTATGTTAATTGGTTCCATTGATCTTAACATATGGTATGACACTATTTCAGAGGAAGACACTACGAAGTGAGATAGAGTTGTTTAATAAAATTCTTCTTACAACATTTACTATTGAATCAAGATAGAAATACTCAGTTCTGGCTATACATATAATTTTTAAGTAGCTTACTACCTGTTGCTATGACAACTAATCATATTAGGGAGATAATGTATCCAGCCCAATCTAAGCTAATGTTTTCAAATCAAAATCAGTGATAGTTACCAGAAAGATTGTGTTTTTATGCAAATGCTAGAAATTTAATGAAGAAGATGGAAGAATTTGAACATCTACCCTAAAAGAAAATTTCAATAAACTAGGCCCGTCCAAAACCTGTGGGAAGAAAGACAAGCAGCCAAATACTGTAATATTATGATACAAAATATATGGGAAAGACAGAGTAAATGTGGTGTCAGAATATTATTATATGTTAAATAACTCTTAAAATCAAAGTAAAGGAAGGCAGAAGATTAAGCACTTCACTGAGTAGCATGTCTGTATGGATTGAAAACTCCAGCCCAAAGCGGATGAATATAGCGCCGTGTCTGTATTATCAATTTCTTGATCAAGATGGGGTCATTGACTGTGATATGCTGAGAGATATCAAAGATGCTAAAAGCAGCAAATGCAACTGTATTGGATGACTGCAATTACCCTCATGTATACTGGGCAAATGTCACACTGGGATATGAACTGGAGATTAAATTTTTAGAGGTTATCATGGAGCTGCCAGATAGTAGACCTAGAAGAGGAACTTGCAGCCCTTGACTTGGTAGAATCACATGCAGGACTTGGCTCAAAATCTTACAAAAGGACCACCCTAGAATGATGACCACAGCTGGCTCATGTTCAACATCCCTAGAGGAACAATAAGAAAATGATCACGGGACTTTTAGACTTCACTATGAGGAACAATGCAAAAACGCAGAAGGCAAAAAGTGCAGTCAAGATAAATACATACAGATTGCTTCAACATTGATATAGGATGCAACTGTGGGAGTAAAGTGTCGGTACATAATAGCTATTAAAAAAGACTTCAAATAGAGTAAAAGGAAGCCAGTGTAACTAAATCGAAAAGTGAAGCATAATAGCAGAATTAGGAAGATGTCATTTTAAAAGCTCAAGTTGCATCCAAATGAGGAAAGTAAATAGTAGTGATCAAATAGAGGATATGATCCAAACGATCATAAACTTTGGAAATTTGCATGCAAAAGTATACTCAGGTAGTCCAAAAAAGACTTTGTGAAGCTACTAGCTAACAGTATCAAAACTGTTACATAATCCTTTTTGCTTCATTAGAGGCAAAGAACCTGCCTGGAGAGTCATTTCATTTTGTATTGGTTAGAGAATCAGTTGACTGAAGATGCATAAAGATGACTAAAGACAGTCATATTACACATAACTGATGCTTTGGACGTAGATCAAAAAAATTCAGTGGAAAAATAAGAGCTACACTTTAAGATGAGTCGTTTGATTCACTAAAGGCAAAACTACTTTTCAGATCTGCATGCATCTTAAAGAAAAGCTTCTGAAAGTAAGCAGCCTCTCAAGAAGGTGAACTTTACAAGACGTAACGAAGAGCAAAACTAACTCCATGACTGTGTTTGTTCACATTTTGTAACTATGCACATTAGTTTTGTCACGTTTGCATTGTTAGCATTTGATGCTTGTAAACATTGTAAAGTTTTAGTGTTTATCAGTATACCAAATCCTCTGAAATCTTCAAAGGCTTTGTTTGAATTCTGCTCTACACAGAAAGAGTACAGATGTTAATAATGAGATTTTCATTTTTCAAGTTACATTCACACACACACACACACACAAACACAGGCGCGTGAATCAAGAGAGGTAAATGCACTACACTCTTCACTTCATGAATCAAAAATGAAAGAACAATTTATCAAAGAAAAGTATATTAATGACAAGTTTAGCCTTTTTTGCTTAAGGTGCAGAATTTTCCACACAGTTCAGAAACATATGGCTCTCCAAAGACCTCAATTTTTCATTCTTTTGACCTTTCAGATCACTCCCAACCTTCTTTTAATTTATAGTTCTATAAGTTACAGTTTTGTTTTACCAGCCATTGGCATTTTCATCCTTTAAAACTGCACCCTTAAGATTTAATGGTTGTGTAGGTGTGTGTAGCTGAAACGTCCTCCAGCTCAGCCACTGTTGTTTCTTCATTACCTAGTCTGTTAGATTTCTAGCTCTGGGATTTGACTGACCTCCTTGTCAACTCAGCACTCTTTCTCCACAGCTAATATTGTGGGAGACATTTCACTGCTGTACATAGCACATGCCAAAGCCTCAAGGAGCAGAGGTCAGTATATCTTGAGTCTGTATAAGTGAATGTTTTAGCTAAAATACTCTTGTACCTTTTCAAATATAAGGTAAAGTCACTTTGGCTCTATATAACCTTGGATGTTGTTGATATTTGCCACTTCAGGGCAGCACACCCCCCTTTTATTTTCCCCAGCAAATCCTTGTAAACTGATAGAGTAGGTGTCTTTCTTTGTCTATTAAAATTGAAATTGAGTTAGTCAGCTGCACGGGAGAAAGAATGTGTGCAGCTACCCTAAGCAGTGAGAACTCATCCAAAGACCAGGAGAATATATATACTTTTTAAATGCATTTATTCAAAGAGAAGGTCGGGATACCTTAAGCAGAGGGTTTCTAACATCTGTTTTAGGAGTCAAGCTGCAGAAATGATGCTTAGACAATGAAATTATTCCCTCTGGGATAATTTAGACTCTAGCTATATTGCTTTGCAAACGCCTTGCTCTTTTTATGCTTGTACACAGCGTATTGTTAAATCAGAATGTTCCTCCGTACAGTAGCACAAGACTGTTCGTAAAGTGACACTGTAACTGCACGTAAAATTTTCTTCTCTACGCAGAGGTCACAGAAGACCCTCAGCAAGAAACGTAGCTCTAAAAGTCATGGGCAAACCTGGGACCATTTTTGACTTTGCATATGAATTGATAAAAACTTTAGATTAATTTAAAAAAATGTTTTCTTGACTGAAACTTGTCACAAATAAAGAAACAAAAAAAGAAGAGAGAAGATGAGGTTATGATTTTTTTTCTGCTTATCCCCACGACTAAGGTACTCATCTGGGACACCACAAGTAGCATTTACTGGATAAAAAGTAGAAATTGGGATTGTCATTTTAGGGTAAATACCCCTCTCCCATATATTTCCTTGTTTAAAAAAAAAAAAAAAATCAGGTCTACTTTTAAGAGATGGAGGAGTTACACAATAAGATATTATCATTTCCACAGCAATCTCTATCTGTTGTGGTTATCATATACTGAAATCTAAGGTGCGATACATTTGCAACATGGATTATACAAGCCATTGCAGTGCTGTAACTAGTAGCAAGCATTTCCTTTATATTAGCAATCTAGCATGTTACTAATTATTGGTAAGTAATATAAGTGGTAACTATTTTGAATTCGGTAGGGAACATACAATAAAATAAACAAATACTCTGTAAGCCATTTGCTTGTTGAAGTGATTTTCACGCATATCCTATTAGAATTTTTTTCTGGGAAAAATCATTGCCTCTTTCTTCTGTGAACAAAAGTAATTTGCCATCATAATCTTAATTTTTGTTTTCCCTGTATGCTTTTGATAAGCACTGCTGAGGTTAGGACAATTTTGCATGGTGGGTTTGGTGCAAAAGTCAATTTTAGCGTATAAAATTCTCTGTTTTCCTTGTATATAAAAAGCAAGTAAAGTAGTTAGAGTAAATGAATTAGAATTTGAAGATTCTTTCTTCCCCTTCCCTTCCAACTGGAAGAAGGAAATAGTTTTTTTTCCCTTCTCTTTCTTTCTTATTCTCTTTTTTTTTTCTTTTTTGTTCTTTTTTTTTTTTCCTTTCCTTAGGACAGAAATATTTTTACTGAGAACTCCACACAAAAGCTTACAGAGTGGAATACGATGTCTTGTCTTATCACTTCTGAACAGACTCTGGAGTTTGAAAAGAGTTCTGAAATTTGCTTAACTTGCTGTTTCCTAATATAATGAGGAAATCAATGTGTCTTGCTTTTAGAAATGCTGGTGGCTTCAGAATGATTTGAGAGTCTGCAAGGATAAGCAGAAATGAAACTGCAAGTACATGCTCATCATAGCAATATCTGAGATGATTTACAGATAAAAATGTGTTAATTTACTGTCATTGAGGAGAATATGCAGTTCAGATTTACTCCCAAGTCTCAGCACTATCTGAATAGGATTATTTAGATGTTAGGGGCTTCTGATGAAGCCTACAGGCATCCCCACCAGCACGACCACTAAGGAAGCATTTCAAAATGGAACTGCAGCTTGGGAATTAACTCTGTCAGAACAAAATGCAGCAGTCAAAAGCATGCACTATTCAGCATCCAAAAGCTAACCCTGCATCCACCCTGCAAACCAGCCTTCTCCTGTCAGGCCTTAACTCCTACCATCTTGCTAACCTTTGGAGAAAAAGGAGAATCACTAGCAAATATATGTGCTCGTGACTGAAGAAGCACAGAAAATTGTACAGCCAATAGAGTACACAGAGAATTCTTAAAAGAAATTTATAATTTGGGAAACATCTGTTCAAATTGATTTGTTTTTACCACTGCATATCTTTCTTTACGTTATTGCTGAGAATTTGTGGGTAATTTTCTATGTGGAATCTTAAAGCTAAATTGCAAATTGACGTTCAGGCAATTTTCTAGTCACCCCTGTCATACAGACTTATTTGAATGAGGTTACTCTGATTTTAATGAAGTCCTAAGTTTAAATTAGACATAGTGGAATCTAGGTTCAATTCAAAAGTTATTTAAAATGGCATTGTAGGTAGAACTGTTCAGATGACAAGGTTTGGGTCCAGTTTCTCAATCAACATTATGCGAAAAAGTTTATTTCAGATCAGGTGTTTTGGCTGACTTGAAATGAATTTTTTTTTTTACTCTTTAAACATTTTCTTTGTTTTTAGTTTAATATTTTTCAGTTTTAAAACAGAAGCTTGAAACGATAAGGGATGAGTATGATGGATAGTTATACTTTTCTAATAAATTTTCCTTCCCGTTCTGAGAAAAATATTTTCTAAGTAAGTTTGATATGGCCCCCAGATTAAATGATCCAATATCTAAGTATAAGTATTTTAAAAGATACAAATTCTGTCTGCTAATAAAAGCTGTATGTAATTGTTTCAATGATTCTTTGGAATTCTCCCCCGTTTTGGTATCGTCCTATATTATATATTTTAATAATCATTTTTCCATGATAGGATATTTTTATTTTCCTTATACTGCTGGAGAAATTCTAGCCTGCCTGTCAATGGCCTTTGGTAAAGAAAGTGTTTCTTTCTTCCTCTGAAATCTTTCCTCCTGACCTAAATTACACCTGTGCTGAGCAATTCGAACAGACCTTCTTGTTTATTCAAATGTGACTTTATTCTTCAAAGATAATCAAATTGTGCTTTTCCATGAAGACTCACAAGAAAGACAGTCTGCATCCTCAGTGGCCTCTCATTCTTCATACCTGCATGTCTTATGTTAGAAACTGAAAACGATTGCAGCCTCCAGCCTTTTAGATGTCAACATACATAAATCTGAACACTTTATATTGGAAATAGTTTGCATTCATGTTATTACAAAAGTAAAAATATAGAATGAACATTTAGGAAATTATTTTGAAATATATGTCAATATCAATGGAGTATCGATGCTTATACTGAGAAAAAAGTCAAATTCAATCAAGTAAGAAAGAGTAGACGTTTAGGGTATTTTGCAGCTCATGTTAGCATAAAGGAAAATAATATCCTTACCACTAGAGAGAGCTCTCACACTAAAATAATACAATATTGCTTTGGGGCCTTTTTACTGAGTTGGGGGAGGAAAAAAAGTTAGAGGGAAACAAATGTACCATCTGGAGTCATGATGGGAAGATATGACCTGACAAAAAGAAGAGTCCAGAGGCTGGTTCCAGCTGGACATGGGGAGAGAAGAACATGTTGCTTTCATTCCTCACTGTGGCAGATTCTGCCTCAATCACAAAAAAAGAGAATGAGGAATGTTTGAAAGTAATTAGGTGTATTTTTCCACTGTTGGCAGACCAAACTTGAGTTGATGGGGCATATGGTGGATGCTCCCATCTTTTCTTATGCATAGCCAAACTGAATAAGAATGTAATACATTTTGCCATTTTCAGAAAGAGTGAAAACGTGTCCCCACAAGGTAAGAAGGGATAAGAGCTATCAAAGTTATCAGTGTTTCTAAAAAAGAGCAGAAAAGATTGTAATAGTCTTTTCAACTTAACAGTACTGCACGAAAATGAGTAATATAGAGCCCTAGGTATAGAATCAGTATTGGTGATATAGATGCAAGCTTCAGAGCACGTTGGTCAAAGAATTAAAGTTAGGTGTAGCAAATGAAAGAACATTTTTTGAGCAATTTAGTAATTGCATGTACAAGAATGATATAGACTTTTGAGGAAACGGAGACAGGAATCTAAATTGCAGTCCAAGTATTCTGCAGCTGATGAGCCTGCAAGAGATGTACATTTCTCCTGGACTTCTAAACACCTTTTTCACACTCAGACTGAGAAGATATTTGGGGAAAGTATGGAAGAACTAGTATACTCCAGCATAGAGAAGGGGAACTAGAAAGCACTTCACATTTCCATTTATGTCATTCAGGCTCTATTCCATCCTGTAGAAAACGGAAATGTAATAAGCTCTATTATGTTATTCAGGTCTTAAGCAGACTTAGAGAAAAGTCATATCCATTTACACCTCTTTTTGGCTCTTTTTAGTTAACTCGGCGTTCCAAAAAGCTTTTGAAAGATCAGATGCTTTGGCACTCCCAGAAAATTGAAGATGAATCATGACAGTCCTCTGTCAAACCCCAGAATTTCTTCACAAATGCAACCATGTTACAACAGAGAGGCGAAAATTTTTGGTCATAAAATATGCAGCCAGCAGCATGAGAGAGAGAGTGAAGGAGTGTTGTTAACAACGCAAATAATAGTTTATCTGACAAGTTTCTCAGTCCTGCATTTTGTGTACATACAAAATCCTTTGAAATGAATTGTGAGTTCAGTCATCCATGCAAATAGAGACTACTTTCTGTGAAATTGTCTGCAAGAGTGAATTCTTAATTACTGTGAGGTGTGAGTCAATTAAAATAATACTTAGAGTTTTCCTTCCAACAACTTTTATTGGATGATAAAAATTCCCGTTGTTTTTACCCCAAACTCTCCATATATGGTACTTGCTAAGATACAGCTCTCGTCCAACATGAGCTAAGACTGAGAATTCAGGACTTTTCACATTTACCCCCTCTCCTCCCCATCCCAGCCTGTAGAAAACACCGTTTTATTCCACTCTCTTCTTCCCGCCTTTTCAAGTCCTCGATTATGGTTGCTCAGATTCCAATGCTATATCCAACATGATGTTACTGCTGTAACTCCTACATGTAGGAGTTTTGGGCAAAGGAAATGCTAGTATTATAGAAAGAAAGCAGGTAAAAATGTAACTGGATATATGTAATTAGATGCCTATAAATATCTCGTGGTCTTCTTAGGTAACCCTATTTCTAAACAAATGATCCCTGCATGGTTTCAACGCACATATGCAAAGCTGAAGTATTTGTTTTGAAAGTTTGATAACAAAATCATTATTATTATATTATATTGAAAAATAACCTCTTAACGCAGTCTTCACTAAAGTCATTCAAGGACAGACGTTTCTGCTCACAATCAATTTAATTCAAGCCATTAACCAAGAAGCCCAAAGAAGTTTATAGACCTTAAAAATACAAATAACAGAGTGTGCTGTGTCTTTAATTAGTAACACTCCAGATTTGAAATGGTGACCTGGAGGTATATAACTCCATAGCCCATTACCAGTCCCCTGAGCCATTCCAGTCTGTTAAGAGAATTTCTCCCCCTCTTTCTCTTTTAAATAAGGATAAGAAAATCCAGGACAGGTGTTTCTTTCTTTACTTCTTTCCTTCCTACTTATCATTTTTGAAATACCTTTCAAGAAGCTTAAAAAAGCTTCATGGTTTGAGGTAAAATGTGAAGTGTTTGAAAATTTGCTAACATTTAAGAAAGAGCAGCTGGTAAACCTGTGATATATTTAATCTTTACAGAATACATCCAATAAACCTTGTTAGAACTTCTGAATTATTTTATTATCTATCCTTACCATTCTCACACTTGTTCACTTTAAAAGATCTTCAAATCTTAGAAGTCTCTTCCATTACAGCACATCAAAAATGGATTTTTTTCCCCCTGAAATGATGACATTTACCTTTTATTTTGATCAGATCAATTTCAGCATTATTTGTAGAACAAATATTCTAATATATTGCTTGCAACTTACTCAAAACATTTTATTTCTGCTTTGCAATTCTTAAAATATCATGCAAGGTATTGCATATCATGCTTTATCCATATTCTGTTTAACTCCTCCTTTGATAGGGGTCATATTCAATTATTGCTAAAATACTGCGCGTATTATGGGAATTCAATAAAATGCAGTGCTTCCACGCTACTGTCATTTGTCTACTTGTTAACTTAAACTGGTTTTGTCTAGCAGCAGGGGTAATAACATCGTCTCTCTTGAAGCCTTCTGGTGTCTGAGGCGGACTGTGAACCTTTGCAGGAATTTTTTAACTCCAGCTTAGCAAATCAACCACTTAGGGCTGATCTTCAGCAAATAGCAAGGGAGACGGCTCCTACCTTCTAAATGGATATGAATGTCTTTAGAAAGATAATTAATAGTCTCCTCCTGCCTTTCAGAGAAGGAATTTCATTCACTGGGAGGATGCTTGGAGGTCAAACACTTATACTGTTCCCACCTCAGTCTAAAAAGCGCATAATATGAGACGAGAGGAACACTAGTAGAGGGACGTAATTAGCCTATGAATTGGGACTGGTAATTCATGCCTAGTAATTGCCATTATTGTTTATTAGTAGAACAGCTCAGAGCACTGTATTATTATTGCCAGCACTTCAACTGCTTCCTTCCCGGGCTTAGACCTTGAGAGTATGATTTTTGAATACATTTGCACTTTAGTGTAACATATTGTTCTAAAGAATAGAATGTAGAAGGTCGACAACAGATGTTCAGATTTCTCCATGAATGTATTCTTTAGACAGCAAACACCCTTGGCTAGCTGAAGTAGCTGTCTGAAGGCAGAAGGGAACGAACTTAAACCCTTTAAAAAGAGAAATGGCAATAAGGGGGCAAGTATCATCTAACGAGAAAGTTTCTCTTTTCTATGCCTCATACCCTGTGTCTCCTGCTATAACTGCTTCCTGGTTTTAGACCTAGCCCTGGTTGCTTTCTCTGGTTTGAGCTGCCTTGTCAGATAGAGTTCTGCGCTACATGTTCCACTTTCTTTATCCTAAGTGGAGTGGATTGTTTCAATTTTTCATATATATCCCTCGGCTCTATGGCATCAGTAAAGCCAGTTGAAGGGTGCTCTTTAGTAACTATGTAATAGAAAAGTAAGATTCAATGTATCTCATCAAAATGATCAAACAGCCTATATGAATTATATATATCTGCCGAACATGCAGTCTTTATGCCAATAAAGCAGCCTCAGTAACCTCAACATTTGTGAATATTTTACGATCTTCTGAGATAAAAGGGTTTGTCTATTTCAGGATCTATCCTGATTAATCATTTCCATCAAATGGATTTTGACAATTATGATTGAACAGTTGTAAACCCAAAAGCAGAAACTGGCATGATATTCCCTTTATGAATTATAGGAGAAATGGAAGGGAATGCACCTTACAGTCACTAAATGGCTTTTTAAATGGGTGTCATTCTTAATTCACCTCCCTGTTACTATGGTGCAGCTCTGTTGGCAATTGCTAGTTAGAGACTTTCCAGTGTTAGGACATAGTCTGAACATGACCATACAGCAACTGCGAACTGGCAAAATGCAAATACTTTGTCTGCGATTACAGAACTGGGGGTAAGAAGAAAAATTGCCCATATAATGGTTTTCCCCTTGGAAAGCTTCTTACTGGCAAAACTGAAACGTTAACAGAGACTGTAACTTTTTGGAAGGTCTGACAGAATTCTGCTGACAACTCACCCACCAGCTTCACCTCCACATCTTACCTGTCTCAGCAAAAGGGACACAAATGTTGCAGACTCCGCTGCTCCCGCCCATCATGACAAAGAAAGTATATGGATTAGAGGTACTTCACTGGAGCAAAAAGAAATTGTAAACTATCAAAATCCTGTTCAAAATGAGACATTTATTTTATTTGTATGTTCATCTATACCACTAGCTAATTTACCCCTAATTTATCAGGAGATTTCTGAGATAACTGAATAGCAAAAAATAGCTGAAGCAGAAGGAAAAGATTCATACAAAACTATTGGTATTACCCTTCTGCATGGCAATAGAACCAGCATATCCTGCCATGGACCATAACCCTGTTTTACAGGATATTTCATAAAAATAAAACAGAAAAATAGTTCATGATATTTTTAAATTTTAGTCAAAGCACAGATATATGAGAAATCAGATTAGCAGAAGGCGATAAGGAAACATTGAGATAATGTTCATTAACCTGAGCACTCCTGACAGGTAATCAGCCTAATTTGCTAATCCGATGGATTCAGTTTTAAATGAGAATTCGTATTAAATGTGAACTGCTTACCCCTAATAAATTTTCATGTAAACCATGGTCAGAAGAACATTCACATCTGGATTAGTCACTACCGGACTGACTTTTAAAACACTTTAGGACAGTGTGTGCTTGTTCTGTCTTTGTTTAGAAATCCTGACAAAAGGTTAACTAATTTCTTTTTTAACTATTGATTATCCTTTTCCTCTAAATTAACTCCCAAGTCCTTTTCTTATACTGAATCAGTATGACTTTAAACTTACATCCATTTATTAAATCTTTTATTAGGTCTTTCATTATGTATGCTTGTAAAGATCCTAATAGAGATGTTAAGTAATGGAATTTTGCAAGTTTCTGAAATCTTCATAAATCTCCATAAATTGTCTCTTTATGAGAAACCTGCTTTCATTGTGTCTGATTTTTATTCATATGCAACAAAAATGTTAATATACTGTAATTAAGCTAATATGATTTATCTTTTCAGTCATTATATAAGTTAATTTTGTTCTAAAGAAATCCTGTTTTCAAATTCTCTCCAGCAATGTAGAATTAAAGTAATTATAATTTGGCACAGGAAATTAGTCATGAAGGTCCATGATTTCTAAAATAAATGGAAGTTTTCACAGGCTGGATTAGCCTTATGCTTTACAAAGAGGGGAGTGGAGCAGGAGGGGTGAGGAAAGGAAATAATTTCCAGTGCACTATCTTAGTTCAAAAATTCACTTTTTTGAGACAAATTTGCCAGAAGATAGGAAAATGGGAAAGTAAGAAATAAAAAATACTTTTAGTTTTCTTTACAGTTTTATATTTGTCGAGATCATTGACCTCTCTATCTCTTTCTTTCTTTTTTTTCCTTCAGAAATTGTAAAAAAGATGACAGAATTTCTGACTCAATTCACAGTTTCTTTCCCAAAAACTCTGCTTCATGGCAGCATATGCACAACTATAGAAGTATGGATAGACCCATTAAACTTCATGGAAATTCCCATACATAAATTAAGTAGACTGATGACTGTACAATTTGTTTTATTGTGCAGCTTTTGTGGCAGCTGAGACTCGTACCATCATGCACTATAATCTTTGAAGTTTTTATATTGAAGCAGCAAGTTCTTATCAGCACAGCTCTGGGACTGGTGCTGATAAAGTGGTGCAGGAAAGGACAAGTCTGTGGCAAATACCAGGAAATAAACACAGGGCTAACTCCACAAGCCTGGTCCTGAGTGCGATGAAGTGAATGAAGGACTCTATTGACCGAGCAAGGTTTGGGGTCAGAGGCATAATTGGGAAGGTGTGAACACTGCCAGAGGTCACAGCACGAGATAACACAGCAAACTCCTTGCTAAGGGGACACAAGTAAAGGCCTCTACCGAGCAAAAAAGCTTTTTAATGCATGTAATACATTACACAACAAGGCACTCAGAGAACTGCATTTCAGTCAATGATGTCATCCACATCTACAAAAGTCTCAGAAATACACAAAATAGATTATAGCTACAGAATATTTCAGCAGTACCAGTCTGGATAGCTTGAAAGCAAATTAGATCCATTCATGAGCTCTGGGCACTACGTTAAGTAAAACGCTAAGGGAGAGGACGGATTTGGTCTGGATCCCTCTCCTGATATTCGGGTTTTTTCTAGCTCTAGCACAGAGCTCTCCTCAGGAACGAGATAGGAGAACAGGAGGTACAAACAAAAGATCCGTTGTTCTCAGAAACTGGAATAATGGTTATCTTGAGTAAAATTTTTCCTGGCCTTCTCTTGAACTCAGACTGCTTAGTGTTACCCAAGGTTGGCATCATCTCACTAACTTTTCATTGTTTAAAAGTTAGGAGTCTCTAGAGACCAAATCAGTCGACCCATAATAGGCATCCTTCTCTGGAAAACTGCTTCTCTTCCTTTACTGATGACAGCATCAGCCCTGTGAGTTAATTAGGACCAACTTTTGGCTGGATCTAGGTAAGCTAGCTGAATGACCACCGGTTATCACCCATACAGACAAGAAACTAAGAGATGGGTTAGAAATACCGGCACTTAGCGTAATTAGAAGTCTTTCCTAAATGAAAAAAAAATCAGCCTGCACATCTATTGAGAATTTTTAACCAGATAGTTGGATTCAAAAATCTGAAAAAAGGAAGAAAAAAATACGGACAGGTTATGTTTTATGTTGCAACACAAAGGAAATTGTATGATTATGATAGTTAACCCTTGATTTTTGAGATGTGAGGCTTAGTAGTGTCTGAAATATGTAACTTCTATTTTCACACATGCACCCATACTTCAGTAAAATCATTCAACTCAGTGTGCAAACATTGCCCCATAAGATCACCATGACATGCATTATGCAATGAGTTTTCCCCTTGAACTTTTTTCCTCTATTATATTTCCATTACTACATGCAGTGTAGGAGTTAGGCTAGACAATTTTCTTACTGCCATGATGGATGATTACGACATGTTATGAATAAGAGGTGATTAAATATAAACTATATGTTGTCCATCAATGCGGTTATCATGAAATGCTTTGTTATTAATATATTTTTAATTTCCCAATTCACGGATGGAAGGATCTGCCTATATTAATCGTGCTACATAAATGGATAATTTAGTAGGATACTTGATGCCCTAACCCTGATTCAGGCAAACTTCCCATTAAGAAATGTGGAGATAGCAGCGTGACCAACCCCATTACTTTGGCCTTAGTCTTGGGATAATCATGTCCTATTCACCGCAGAAAGAAATTTAATTCGTATTTTGTCTTCATATTAAATTTGAGCCTTTAATTTAAGGCATGTGTCGACAAGCTGGTGCATAGCTAATATTTTGTTCTTTCCGGGAGAAACATCATTTATTTGATTCTCTGCATATTTATGCTACTTCCTCTGGAAATGAAAACAATGGGTGAAAAAAAACCCAAAACCCAAACTGACTGCAAACAAGAGTGTATCTTGTCTCTGCACCAACTTTTCACTCTGTGCCATGAATTTTATTCAAATATCACCATTTATATAAATTTTCAGAGACTGACTTCCTACATTTGTCTTTTTCTGTGGAATGATAAAAGTGTCAATCCACCTTTTTCTGCAGTGGTTCACTGAAATCAAGGATTTAGGTTCATGTGCCCCCATTTCTGCTTTTTCCATTACCATTCCCCCTCCCCCTTTTTATGTAAGTACGGTGAGTTGTCTGAGACCAGATATAGGAAAATACGTTTAGCAATGTAGGTACACAAAATAAAAGAAATTATGAATTTAGTTTTAAAACTGATTTTTTTTTAGCACTTTATTTTCTCTATTTTTATTTTTATGTGTTCTTCATACACTTTCACGAAGAAACTTTATAGGAAGTGTAAAGGCTAATATAAAGAGAAACATTTTAAGGAAATTTTATCCACGATAAAATTGGCCAGAACCCAGGCTTTCAGTGCACAGCTAAGTCCTTACAAGAAAGACATTTACTAGTTTAAGGTGGAAAGAAAGAGAAAGAGCATCAGAAGGATATTTTTTGACTTCAGAGAGCTATGGGAGGAGGGAAAGAACAGGACAAAGAACATTTGAAAAAAAAATAATTTTAATTAAATGAATGGTCGCATTTCAAGAGCTAATTTTATTCAGCTAAAATAGAATTTTTGACTATGGATGAAAACTAATTACTGCAATATTCAGCCATTTGTTAAACCAGCCTATGAAACCTCAGCGAGTCCTACTTTATGCTGGATGCTAAGGGTCAGCATGAGGAGCAAGCAGCCCTGGTGATCTTTCTTTTTGGCAAGTATAACTGATTAAAGGCTTTGAATTCACACAGAACAGATGCAACTGCTTAATCTTCCATCTTGGCTATGAGGTGGAAGTAAAGGCAGAGAAGATTCACATTAGCCGTAGTTGAATTCAGAGACAGTAATGGCTGAGGTTTATATTTGGGTATGGATATTTTTCACTTATCATTAAAGTGAAATTTAGAGAAAGGAAGCACTCTGAACATTAGCCTAGAGTGGATGGGTCTTTCTCTGTCTAGGCATGGTCTATACTTAAATCTCCTTGCCAATTGCAAATTCATTCCTAACTTATGTGTCGTCTTTTTTCATATCTTAAATAATATTATTTATTCCAGTTAAAATGTAAAATAAAATACAGGAATAAGTACTTATTATAAAACAAATGAAGTTGATACAAATAGTTGTTTTTTTTCAAAACATTTTAAAGCCATTACTGCACTTGTAAGAAGACTAAAAGGAGAAGGGAAGTTGGAGAAACAATCAGTGATCATAGTGAACAAGAGACCTAAATCTCATTGAAGCTGATTTCTGTCTTAATAATAATTTCAGTGGACTGAGGATGACACCCCTAAAATAAAACAGTGCTTGCAGAAAAAACAATATGCAAATACTTAAGTATATTGCACATATTATCCATTTGCAAGTTTGCTTCATCATCACTGTGTACAATTCAAATGACTGCCCACAAAGCAGTTCCAGATCATTTCAGCCAAATTAAACATAAAACATTAATGAAGTCTGAAGTCTCATTTGACAGGTTAAATAAGGATGTTAAATCTGGAAATCTCAAATCTACTTTACTAAGTCCTGGTCAATTTCTTGTTAACGACATATTAAATAGGAGTAATTATTCAAGTTATAGGTTTCTTTGTACAAAGTACAGGTAATGTGCTTAATGCAGATGCGACATAGTTTCTTAATTCTATCCATTAAGGAAAATAGATTTAACTCCGTTAAGTAACCTCACCTAAATATGACAATAGATAATTGTGGACATTAGACTAATGGCATCTGTCACCAACGCCGATATTACCACTGTGCCGTACATACTGTTATGGTAAAGACTGTGTCAATGTTTCCATTATAAAACCATTCAAGAATCTGTAACTTGACTGCTGTCAGTAATAGCGGAGGAAGAAAAATGAAAGCCAGGATAAAAGTTATCAAATAAGGTTTGTGCTAAGAGCACATGTGTCAGGGAAACCTCCATAATTTATGCAGGAAAGCAGGATGACTTAATAGCTTAGAACCAGGTGCATCACGCTGGTCGTCACATCCAGCACCTCACTATAGACAATAGATTCAACCAATTTATTTCATAAGTCAAACTCCTTCTTACAAATTGTGGATTTTTTTTCTCATGGTCTTTCCCCAGTCCTACTGGAACATTCCTCCAAAACCTGATTGTGCTGATGGTACGTTGCAACCAGTTTTTATGTGTTTGTTCTTCAAACAAAATTATTTCTGACACATTTCTACTTCCTCTAGAAAATACCTAGATAGATGTTTATTCTAACAATATAGATATTTATTCTATCTTTGCCATCCTCTCTTTATAGTAAAGAGTAGTAACAAAAACATTTTGCTATTTGTCCAACCCAAGACAGGCATAATGATGATGGGCTTTTCAAGGATATAAATATTCCCCTATCATATTGCAGGTGGCATGAGCTGATCCAGGATCTGCTAAACAGAAGTTTACAAGCACTTAGACCTACAAAATACCTGCACCTAAGTTTATCTGTACACTGAAGAGATGTAAGTATATCTACATTCAGAACTTGAATTCTGGAATAGACTTCTAAAAGGAGTAATGAGGTAAACTGTTAGCAAAATGGCATTTAATGTATATATCCATCCTATCAACCTGTTGTTTAGACATGATATTTACAATAACAAGCTTCTCAATAAGCCTTATATAGACAAAAATTGCACTTTCTAAACTCTCTGCCTTTATTCTGTTATTACTTCCCAGTAATCTTCAATAAGAGGATCCAAATATGTGCGTAGCACGAGATATTTGAAGTATGATGTATTTGCTTTTCATACCTACAAACAGGCATAAATGAAGCACTTAAACATCCTAAACAGCTCTTAATATTTTTTTTGGTTAAAAACACAAGTGATATATAACATGTCTGCCAGCTCTAAGTAGCTCAGATAGAGATTTCCTCAGGGAAACGCCAGGTGTGTCTGTACATACATATGTACAGAATGGTTCAGCATTCCGAAAATGCTGAAACTCTTAGGGTGACATTCGTTTTCCCTTATTTTTGTACACTTACTTCTGCATACCTATGAACTATCTTTACTGGCTCCTCAGTGCTTGACTGCCTGTATGGTAGGAAAAAGGTGGGGGGGGGGGGTGGAGTGTATTTCCCTACTGGTAAGATAGCACTGGCTAGGGCACAGTGAAAATGAAGTTAAGAAAGGTGAAGGTGGGTCTGATTTTAAGGCCAGGAGAAACAATCTCATTTGGTATATATTGCTGTTCCAAAATACAGTACAGTGTCTTCTGAATGAACCTTTAGTACAAAACAGTTTGTCCCTGTGCTCCCCAACACCTTTCTGAGGCCCCCCTCCGTGTGCCTCTGTCTCACTCTGGCCCAGCATCGCAGCAGCATTTCTGAGAGGTCTATGATGAGCTGGAGCTTGGCCATGGGAGGGCTGCAGGACAAGTATGTTCTTGGTGAATGCAGCTTGCAAAGGTTTCTCTGTTCCCATGTGAGAGTTAGAAGGGAAGACAGTTCTTTCACTTGCCTTATACCTTGATACTTCATCACTGGACTTAAGATTTGTGATTTTCAGTTTTGTTCTCTGAATTATTAAATAAAGAAAAAGCACACATAACCTTGCAAATACCTCTGGCATATACCAACTAAAACTTTAACTTTTGCTTTTGCTCTTGCTTTCTGTAGCCCCAAAGCAACAAAATATAGGAACTCTACAAACAAATCTTCCTTTTTCCCCATGATACTTCACACCACATGTCAACCCAGCCCTCCTTCTCCAGGTAGAGTGGGTGAGAAGAACAGCCGGGCTCATCACCGCAAGCTAAACAGCGTCAGCAATTCTCACCGGTGGAGGAAGAGTGGAGAATGATGCAGCCTTTGGGGTTCAGTAACTGCTGAAATGAACTGCGTGCAGAGACACTGTTAACAATACAGCTTTGCTTAAAAACTCTGGGCAATTCCTGCTGCTGGCTGCGGGCAAGAAATGATTTATAATGTAATAAAAAAATACCAGAAATTCTTCAAGCTCTCATGTAAATAGCAAGTGTGAAACTGCTGGAATAAAACCATTATTGTGAAAAAGCCGTTAGAAAGTATTTAAAAGTCAAACAGGGAACATCTTGTCTATTAGGACAGCCGAAGCATTTTAAGGAAGTGAAAGGTCAGGTTATGCTATTTCACTCAAAGGCCTGTATTTTTTATTACCAGCTAGACAAAGGAGGTGGAGATCATCTCAAATATACACAAAGTTAGCAAAGTGAGACATAAATCAGTTTCTAAAGTAAAAAGTTATGAAGTGAAAGAAAAGAACATGCCATTAATAAAAGAATAATAAAGGTATGAAAATAAACATGCACAACCCACATTCAAGTGAATAACCAGAAATAATTACAGTTCTAGACTGCTGGAGAACTCATTGCTAATTGCTGGTGGAGTGAGCCTGAGTATTGATGCAAAGGACTACAAACAGCTGTTCAAATTGTGCTTTCTTCAGAGTTCAAATGAAATGTCAAAACTTCTGCTACCCAAACTCATTCTGTGAAACTGCACATCATAACATACAGACCTAATTATAGTGGCTTCTGCTGAAAGTTTGACAGCTAACATAAAATATCTTTTGATATTAGAAAGTAAGGTTTAATTATTTTAAGAGTATAAGTGAAAATTTAGTGGTAATTTGACTTCTAAATCATTGAAGACACATCTACAGTGCAAAATGGAGCACATGGCAGATGTCTTCAGTCTAGCTCTGCCTCAACCCAATAGGGTCACAAACCTCAGTGCAGTGTGGGTAATCCATGAGCGTTGCAGCCGTACAAACAGGAATTAGTAGATAAAATGTAGTACCACGTAAAGTGGCTTGGCTGATTATAGTTCTGGGAAGGTCCTATTAGCAATATCTTGACACTCTCTGGAACATGTTCTTAGGCCCTTTGCATATATAATTAATATTTTTATTACAGATGTATTTGGACTCAGCAGATCCCTGAGGTCTCTGGGTAAAATAAACCCTCTCTACATAATTTCTAGGATGTCAAAAATATTATTCTGGAAAGACTGAAAGCCTGTGATGAAGACTTGCTCTTCCAATTGTTCTCTTTCCTCTCAGTGGACTTCAAAGCTTCCAAAGTATTTTGAGACGAGATGAGATGGGGTTCATCCAAAGCTGTGAGATATCTCTCCACAGACAACTCCTTGCAAATGGACTTTCATTGGTCTGGGCTTTTCAGAGGGATTTCTTCCTCTACACTTGACAGTTGACTCTTTCAGCATGACATAAGCCACTCTTCAACCTATGAACAGCTTTTAACATGAAGATCTAATAGGTTATGTGCAAATATCTTTTTATTTGGCTTCGTTGTCTCCAAAAAGGTTAAGTGCCCAAGCTCATTGTCTTTCCCCAGACTTGCTACCAACAGCTGAAGAACTTCAGAAGTAAACATCCTTTCTTTTTATGCTCATCTGACAAAGAAGAGGCTGAAGTCCCTTCTCCACTGTCTCTCTCTCTCTCTCTCTATCTCCTTTATTTTAAATCTAGCCCTTCAAATAGAAATATAGCATTAATAATGTAATCAGAGAGCAAAGGGAGAAGGGAGTTGGAATCTGTGCTATTCAGAATTATTCCTGGGATACTACAACATTCTTATGACTTTTATGTGTAGCTTACAAAATACATTGCCCAAAAATCATTATCGAAAAGATCTTTCATCAAACAAATACCTTGTCATTAAGAAAACTCACAGAACAGTCAGAATAGAATAAGGAAAAATCTCTGAGCGCCGACGTCTCTTCTATGCTGTGTAGATATTCCACAGACATGGAAACCACACACTGCTTATCAGTAGCAAAGTGCATAAAATCCTCTGGCTGGTGTTTGAATGAACACGTTAATGCTATAGGTCCCTTACACACCATCATGCCAGGTGATATTAGGGTAGTCGAAACTGGCTCATCTTTGAAGAAAAAACAAAAGTCTCCCTTAAATCCAAACAAACCAGAGGGCTTATAGCTACACAGTACGGATAAGTACAAACTGTTTAGGTAATCTAGTAAGGCCTTTTTATTGAGGTCACTCCGTACGGCACTTTTAAATACTAACATGAAGTCACCAACACTACAAAGTTTTCAGAGTGTCATGGGAAAAGAGAGGCATACATGTGGCGAAAATAGGATTAGTTTAAAAAAATCAGATGTCTAAAAGCTAATAAATCACTTTGAGGCTCCAGAATAAGTACCCATCTGAGCACTTTCTCAGAGAACTACTGCCATTCATAAATCACTGAAGTTGCACTGTGTGCATTTTATGATGTCAACAGAGCTTCCTGAGAGAATTACTGGCTTGTATTCACAGGAATACCACCTTTTGTCCTATATCATATTAAACAGAGATAATGAAAAGCAACGGAAAAACTGGAAATTATAGCAACCAATGCAATGCGCTCATTCTAAGGTATAGTCTTCTTGATGAAGTATATTCTTGAATATTTTCTTCAATCATCGTTGACTGGTGACATGAGAATTACTGCGAGATATTGATCAGATCCCAAAAGAAGGCAAATCCAATAGACATTTCAGGTTAGTTCTTGTCCTGAAAATATTTACTCAGTCTCCAGTCAGAGTGATGTATCATCTGAGGAAAGAAGGAAAATAACCTTGGACTTCATTTCCTCAGTTAAATAACAGCCAGGAGCATGAAGAGTTAAAAGAGATTTTGCAAGGTCATTGGTTCGTCTAAGGAGAAACAGATCCAAGTCTGTATGAGAGAGTAAATGTTTTCCAGATTAATCTCATTTTAATTCAAAGAAAGTGGAATAATGAGAGAAGTAAGAGAGGAATGGAGGAAGATAGGTAGTCTGCTATCTGCATAAGCGTGGGTATTTACAGTTATGTTAGCAGCACAGAAGTTCAGCAACATTTTACGTTCCTGCAAAGAAGGGTACAAACAGTTTTGTAGGCAGAGATGCAAAACTTAGTAACAGATACTTTAACAGGCAACAGATTATTGTACGAGACAACCAAAAGAATGAGTCACTTCACTCTTAGAGAGATACAGAAAATTTCACATTTTTAGATAAGTCTGAGTGTACGTGTTCAAAGGGAGCAAAACTTGAACTAGGCTTGTTATATCTATATAAAAGAAAGAGAGTAAATTAGTTTCTTGAACAGTGTGATTCTTTCTTCACTCCCTTTCTCCCTCCAAATGTACTCACCTTTTCTCTGCTTTTTCACTGCTGGGATAGCATGCTGCTACATCCATGTTCAACTTGACTCCTTCCAGATATTAGAGTTAACAATAAAAATATAATAAAGACTTTATCACTTTGTGTTTGAGTAGCTTTGCTAGGTTGGATAGTGAGAAGAGTTTAAAATATTCTGCCTGCTCCAACACTTGAGTTTTGACTTGCTCTCTGATATAGTTCTCACAGACATTTAGAAATGAATGTGTAACTTTGAAGTGTCTGGTTTGAAAGACTCCTAACCTGCACTGAACAGCTACCTCCAGCTCACATTTTAGGGCCAAATCCAAGGGCAATGTAAATAATGATATGCATTACATGTCAAAGAACCAAATAACCTGGTGCAACCGAAAGGAGAGTGAAAGCATATTCAAACCAGCCCATTTCAACTATCTGAAAGTCTAGTGAATGAAAATGAAAGGTACGTTTTATGCAACCTTAATTCTAGCATCTTTGATATTAACATTTACCAATGGGATTATTTTTTGAGTTTGTAGGCTCACTGAACTCAATTATGATAAATAGGATTGAGAGTCCCAAAAGGAGTCTTACATTCTGGTTTAATGCCATTTTTTGTTATTACTTACTCACTGAGTACTTCCTTACTAACTCATTTATTTCAGAAGAAATGCTATAAGAAAAGCTCAAGAATTTAGGTACTGGATGTCTATTCCTGTGGGTAAGTTACAGAACATATATGACATCACATAATGGATCCTCTGCTAGCATGTTTTATTTGGAGAACATACTTATATTTGTAGCTCCTCAGTACTGTTTTTTATGTTATTTATTCTTTTTTTTTTTTCCATTAGGAACCTTAATGAAATTTCAGGCTGTCTTTTATTCTATACCTTTCCCCAGAATTTATCACAATGCTCAATAAATGCTCTTTTAAATAGTTTTTTACAAAGTGAACTGCATTTCACATAATGTTTATTAACTTCTGATGATAAATCTTATAAAGTAAGGAAATGGTCAAGGTAACTGGTTTAAGTTAATTTGCACATGGGACTTTTTAATAAGGATAATGAAAAATGGATTTTATAGATTATAAACCACAGACAAAGAGATGACAACCTTGTTATATATAAAGACATAAGTATGTATTTGAAGAGTTTTTTGTCATTTTTATATGGTTTTAGGTCAGCTGCCCTATACTGTCGACTTTTCTACAGAGCACATAAGTGTAAAAATAAGTGTTTCTCTTTGTGTTAGTGGAGAGGGAAGAGATGTCCTTATGTTATGAGTACAGGACATATGAAAGATGAAAAATCAGTAAGTGGGGAGAGGTATGAGCTATTGATGTAAAGGGTATTCTTACAATAACCAGAAAATTTCAGAAAGATGCTAAAGAAACTACTCTGTAAATATTGTTTAAAATGGTCTTGGAAAAAATATTACCTCGTATTTTTTAGAACTTCATAGAAGAAAAGCAAATACACTTTTTTAGAGGATGTTATATAGCTCTGGCCAGTGGGAAGGTGGACAAAAACACTGCAAGGATAAAATGAATGGGGGAAGTATGAGGGAAGATATTCAGAGAGGTGATAAATACATGTTTCATTGTCTATAGGGGTGAGCTGGGATGCTGGGTGAACAGGAAGTATAGTCTTTTAAAAATTGATGTATTTAGCAATTGACTGGATGTAAGAAACAGAGTTAGAAGTCACACGTAATATGGTTGCCAGCTTGGATGATAGGAGGGACAAGAAGAAAATAAGCTCTGGAGAGGAACAAAGTAGAGTACACAAAGGAAAAGTACTTTACGAAATATAAAATTTTGGATGAAAGAGGATTAATATTTGATTTTTTTGAGTGAGAAAATGCTTTTCCTTCTCAGTGCCTTCCCAAGTTTTGCATTAGAAGAGAACAGAAAAAATGAAATGGAGTGCTAGCTGTGATTTATTATTTCTTCTTCTCATATGAGATTAAAACGAAAATCAGTCAGATAAAAGATTTTTAATCTCTTCATAACAGAGATAGTAACTTTTCTAATCATATCCTACTATAAAATAGAATTATTTTAACAGATGTTTCAGAGGAACGAGATTCTTAAACAAATACCGGGTCAAATAAAATTACAGTGAATGTACTATGCATATGGTAAAAAGTTACCTTTTCACTAGTCCCACATCTATTTTCCAATCATTTTTTCACCCTCGTCTGAACCTTCAAAGCACAGATGCGTGCAGGACTGGCTCAAGGTTTCTCACATGTATTCAGTGTTGTGATAGCAGCGAAGTGTGTTGCTGAGGAGGATGGAGAGAGAGAGGCTCTGGGGGAGACTGGGGTGAGACTTTCTGGGTCATGTAGGCTGGAGGGACAAGAGGGTTTCAGACAATTGAGGGGATAATGAGTTGGGAGCTCCTGGATACACAAGGCAGAGATGGCAGGAGCCCAACGGGAGGAAAGGGCTCAGGGGCAGAGGAGGATGTTCAGGTTTACACAGTGAGGACCACCTCTCCCCTCCCATCCCAGGTCATGACTGACCCCAAATCATGTCCCTCTTACAGGCTTTCTGGATGCCTCCTCTTTCCACCTGCTCTCTCCAGAGCTCTTACTTCCCAGCTGCCTAATCTCACCACACAAGAACCAGCCTTTTCCCACCAAAAGCTTTTATTTGCCTCTCTGTAGAGGAACGTGGGTGGGGAGTGAAGAGGACTGGGGAGGAGGAAGAGGCCTTTGAGGAGCAGGGCTTTGTGATTTTCATGCTGCTGGGGATGAGGATGGAGATGGAGAGAGGCAGCAGCTCCTGCTGTTATTGGCTGTCATGCCGCAGAGCTGCCTATTTGCACGTGCCTTATGGTAGTTTTGCTCAGGCAAAATCCTGAGTGTGACCAAAGCAAGTGGTCAAAATACGCAAGTTCCTCAACATTTATCCCTAGTGGGAAATTTTTGTGTTGAAAGATTTAAGATTAGAGCTCAAAACTAATGAATGAATGATTCACTGAAATTATTTTAGATCATTCATTCACTTCAGTAGGTTTCATCAGTTATCAGTGAAGTTAATGGGCCCTTACAATTGATTCTCTTACCAAAAACCTGGGTGGCTTTGGTAATGACTCTCATTTTGTAAGGGAAGAACGCAAGAATCCTTTTCCCTTAAGTAATGATGATTACATCGTGTCCTACTTTGGACTGAAGTAATAAAATATGATGTAAGTCTGTAAAGCACCTCAAGAATATTAGCTTACAATATAAAGATAAATATTATTTTACAAGTTGATTTTAAGTTTGCTAACTTTACTCCCACATCTAAAAGAGGTTTCATCTCGTTATGTAATAAGTGACAACAATCCCTTTGCTATTTTAATATTTCTTTTCCTTACATAATAACAATTCTGAATTGCAGACTCTGTAAAGTGTAAAATGAAGAGATTAGATTTTGTCCTTTGCTTCTGCAACACCTAATGTCATGGGAGCCCTAAGCCGGGTCAGCAGAAAAGTGCCACAGGATATATCACGAATAGAAACAGCAACAGAAATGAGCAATACTGAGAAGACTGAATACCAAATTATGATTCGTATTAAAAAAGATATAGTTCGGATTCATTTTTATATGAGATGTCTAAGAGTCTAAAATCAACATCATCCAACATAATTTCAGAAGAAGGATTTCAGAAAACTAGGAACAAGCCTTATACGTTTTGCAGTCCTTCCGGCTGGCACAAGAAGCTTTTTCCACTGTGTTCTTACAATTCTATTTCTACTTCTGCTCGGAAGCAAGACGATCTTTAGAAATTGCATAAAAATATAATTAACCCATGTTATTACTGCTGGTACTTAAGCTGTATAGGCTCTATCCATTTTGACAGACAACTAGATTTCTTTTCAGCTCGTGTTTATCTCCGCTTACCTATGGTCCTGAAACCAGTTCAGCCCAAAGTAATGAAAGATGATCAGGAAGAGATCTGGAGGTGATGTGTGGGTTGCACCCTTGACTAAATTTAGTGCATTCAGATAACCTTACTGTTGACATTTTGTTTGGAAATTATATGCTGACTAAAGGACAAACATGTGCCTTCAAATAAAAAGGTTTTTGCTTCCTTCACCATTAAAGATTTGAGATTGTCTCTGAATGCTGAACTCCAATAAAGGAAAAAAAAAGAGAGAGAAAAAGAAAACTGGGCTGGAAGAAAACTGATTCTGAAGTTGAAAAACAACTCCCTGGAATGAATTTTGAATTTCATGCTATGGTGGCAGGGAAACAGTGAAGTAATGCCACTGATCTTTGTGTCTGGTTGTCTTTATGCCTGCTCTCCCACTGGGTCTAAAACTACATTTATTTAAACTTCATCCTAGATTCAGATTTTTATTAAGATACTTCATTGTCTTTATATATTTGTTCTTCAAAAATAAAGTCTTTTCAAATGAGTACTTGCATTTAAGATCTCTCATCTGTGCATTTAATTGGACTGTTAAATACAACTAACCTGTAAGTCTAGAAAATACTATCAAAAGAAATGAAGGCTGTTCTTGTGGTTAAATCACTAGATGGGGACCTAGTACACCTAGGTTAGATTCCTATCTCTTTCACAGCTTTGCCCAAAGCATCTAAATTTTCATAGCCAGCTGAAGCTGAAAGCTGAAGCCAACAGATGTTTCTTACTATATTAGTACTCACAGGCTTCCTATATATAGAAAAGGGGATTAAATTGCTTCCTGGACTTACTGGGGACAAGCTCATTAAAATATATATGAGAGACCCTCAAGTATTTGATGAGAAGAGCTTGCTCAGTGCTGACAGAAATGTCAAAACAGGTAGCATGGATTTGCATTGTTATTTTTGACTCCTGTATATGACACATTCAAAATAACAACCTCTCAAAGATTTTAGAATATTTTTAGAATATAAAGTTGATTTTTGAGGATGAATTTGCTCATATTATGAAGAGAATCACTTCTTAAAGAGCATTAACAGTGACTGAGCAATCACTTCAAATTCAAACTCAGTGATTTAGGTGCAAGGAGGATTTTATGCGATTAACTCACAGGACTAGGATTAAGAACAAATTTGTCGAATTCCAAATTCCTCCACAGATTTATCATGCGACATTGGAAGAGTTACTTAACCTCTCTGCTTAAATTACAAAAGAAGATCTAATTCTTCTTCACACTTTCATCTTCCAAAAAATAAATCCTTTGAACAAAGTGAGGAATGGAGATTAGTTCCACAATCTTACCGATTAAGGTAAATTTACATATGGACATTTTTAAGTCTCAGATATTTAACTTGGTCCTGACAAACCACATCTGTAGAAGCACCACTGCTACTAGGTATCGGCTTGATACATATCACAAGATGACTTTGCCCTCTTTGCTCGGTGTTGTTCGCTGTTCTTTTCAAACTTGCACTGTAAGGTAGAGGGGATATATGTACTTCAGCTTTTTTAAATTTGAAACCTTTGGACAAGTTAAAGAACAGTACTAAAAGAAAAGGGTGAAGCTAAGTAAATACTAGAAATAAAATATATGGAGCCTCTGCTCCAAAAAGAAAAACAGCACGTGTAGATGCTAACACACATCAGAAGTTAGCAAATCCTCCACCCTCTCCCCCCTCGATAATAGAGGCTGTAAAATTACTTAAATATGAAAACCTTCTGTTTGACTGAGCAAAATGAGCTTTTTGAACACATTGCTGCACACTTAGAAATCTTAATTAATAGCTGCAAATTATGGCATATATTTTCTTGAGAAAAATAAGAGAAGCCTTTCTACAGAGAAAAATAATCTCTTTCCTCCCATATCTCTTCTGTCCCCTACCTCCCTGGGAACCCTGCCTGAGATGGGGGGAGCACAACGTGTGTCCACCTTACAAGGGGATGATGAGAGTGTTGTTGTCACCCTTAAGTGACTACCAGCTGCTGCTATCAAATCAAAAATGGCTGGAAAAATTGAAAGGGACATAAGAAAGTAATCCTTTCAAATTGCCACAATATTTACTGGAAAGAGAAGCTTTCAGGGGAAATCAAGCATGTAATCCTGTAAGCCCTCTGCCCAGTCATAGCAAGAGCACACAGGGGCACCTATCGAAATATGGTAATGATCACTGTTCTGCAGCTCGTGGAACAAATGAAAATAATGAACACATTTAAAAAGTAGTGAGGGATTCGTTATTCAAGTCTTTTCCATGGGCTCAGAACTACTGTTGATATTCATAATTAAAAGCATCCAGCTGCATACTTTTTGCCTTTTATGTAAGTTTACTTAGAACTGAGATGGTAAAAATCTCCCCAACATGCACACATTTATAAAAATAGTCACAGCATTATCATGCTGCATAATATCGAAAACATCCATTTTATAGCTGCACAATTTCCTTCTCATACTACCGTGCACCAGCAGTAACAAATACAAAAGCAGATCGATTTACAGTTCAAGTTAAGTTGCATGAGTTCCCCATGGTGAAGCAATTATTCCCTCAGAGGTTCTTATTTTCTTTGTCACACCATGAATTCCTCAGACAACGAAATGTGCAGTTTCCACCGTGTGGTTACTCACATTGCAACAGAAATCTCAGGAACAGTATTTAAGGACAAACATTTTTCTCTCTGTGGATGCTTCCTAAATTTAAAATTTGATCTCTCTACAGTCACAAGCATTTATTCTTGGCAAGGTTCGTGTTCGTTAATCTAATCTAAGCTATCCTTTTCCCTTTAAGCCCACAAGTCATTTAGTTCTGAATAATATGGATCAAGCTTGTGATAAAAACCTGGGATGTAACACCACCTATATTGAGTTGCAGTGAAGTGGTACAACCAATATTTCTTATATCTAAGAGCTGGAGATAGATAGACATCATTACTGAACTGCAGCTTTACACGTAGGCTGTATCCGACTGCTAGGCATGTGCAGCATCATGGTTTCAAACTTGGCGTTACACTCATAACTGAGCTTCCCCTTGCAGAAGTCAGTCATCAGCTCCGTTTGCACCGATGCACGCACGGCTGCTGTCTTTGGCTCCGTCTGAAGCGCCGGGGCTGCCTCTCCGTCTCTTTCTGTCTCTGCAGAGGCCTTAGCTTCACTCTCCAGCTCTGCAGCAATCCCTGGGGACATGTTGTCCCTTTCTTTCCTCCTCTCTGGTGCTGCTTTTAGAGGTTAAAGCCCTACAGATGAGCAGTCCTAGAATCCCCATAGCAGGGCAGCTCTCCAGAAAACTTTCCCTACTTTTGTCCATCATTTTTAACACAGAGGAATTCCTAAGGTAGTAAAAGCAGGTCAGAGAATTTTACGCTCCAAATGAATGGACGTGTCAAGCTTCATAAAACTGGTGATGGCTTTGTTTCTCCTCTGGTTTGATCAAGACATCCTCAATGGTCAAGAGGAGTCATAATAAATCCTCTAGTTTCACAAAATTAGTACATTACAATAATAAAACTAATCTCTTTAAATTCATCATCTCTTGTTTTTTACGCTCATGTCATTTCTCTCCTGATCTCTCTCGCTCTCTCTTTTGTTGCAGGGTGCCAGAGAGGCCTACCTGGTCATAACCTCAGCTAACTAAACTGAAGTAGGCACTAACGTCTGTTTTCATTCTCACATTTATGATACATCATATGAATACATTATTCAGAGATTTGATTTGCACAAATCCCTTATTTCTGACAATTTTATAGAAGTAGCTGAGTGGTGGTTTTGAGGCCACACATATGTAATAAATGTAATAAATACCACTTTTGCACGGTATCGGCTTGCTCAGGACCTTTGGAGGCAACTAGCTCATATGAAACACTAGGCTTGAGGAATTATGGGTAATTTGGGCATATGAACTTGGCCCTTAGAGTCCAGGGTGCTGCACAACAACTTTTCTTCTAGTAATCTACAATAAAAGACAAGAAGAATTACTGAGGCATGGAAGAAGAAGCACAGAGTCACATAAAGATATTTTTAGTAAGCATTTTTTTCCTGCAAATTACAAGTATATTCTCAAACATACACATACACACAGGCATGCATACATACACTCATTGACTAATTTTCACATTTATTTGTGCTATTTTTAATTGCTTATAGGTAGGAAAACTAAAGAAAGTCTTGACAAAAGTTGTGAGTGAAGAAAGATCACGCCAAGCAGAGTGTTTTCACTGAAAGTGGCAGGATCACAGAGGAGACTGGAATATTGTTGTGAGTGAAAAGTTTATGGTACAAGCCTGGGAGAAAAGAGCCAGGGAAACTCAGTAAATGAGTCATGAAGGAGACACGTGCAGTGTGGCAGAGTTGCAGAAGGCTGTAAAGGTAAGAACAAGAAGTTTGAACTTAATATGATGAAGAAGAGGGTCAGCTGGAGATTCATAAAAAAGATGATGTTGTCACCTGAAAGTCCAATTTCATCCTTAACATAATCTGAATGGCTTCAACAGAAATATCATGGGTATTACTCCCTCCCCCCACCCCCATACATACCACCACCACCACAGGAATAATTTACAACAACAGAGGTGTTTATAGGTCTGTCACTGAAATCGCTATTTGCTGGTGAATAGTTTCTACTTCACTCCTCTATCATATACTTTTCAGCTTTGTAACTAGAACTAATTAGGATACGTAATTTTCTACAAATGTAAAAAAGGACATATGAAATATTTTTACTGCACTTCAGAAAGAAAACCTGACATTGCCAAATTTCCCATGAAAATTAATTAAAAAAAATCAAGTAAATAGTGACATTTCAGTTTCTTTGCACTGAAGTGAAACGTAACAGCTTGCAGCTCACTGGGACAGTCTTGAGAGACTCAAGACTAGCGTCTTCACAAATTACAGCCTAGTTATGGATTCACATTGTACCTGGCCCAGTAAGGCAGAAATGTCCTGAAACTATGCAGCCTTGTAATCTGAACTCCCAGAAACCACTAGTAAGCTGTCTTTTGGTGGAAGTGCATTGAAACCAATCTCTTTCCGTGGAATACTTCAGTTTTGACAAAGCATCATTTTCTGCAAAGAAACAGTGTGCTGCAAAATTCTCGATGGGTTTTATTCACAGACCTGAGGTCCATAAGAGCAAAAACCTGTTTTTATAACCGTTTTTGTGAGGGAACTTGCACTTTAGCAGTTTCCATGATACTTACTGAGGTGGGGGCAGGGGCAGTCTTTGAGGCACGTTCCTTTCTTTTAAAAGCATGTACACCAGCCTTGTTACACCAAGGTGTAATGGTAGACAGTTAGGTCATAATATGCACTAAATCATAATATTGTTGCAAATAAAAGTTATAAGAAGAGACAAAAAGGGAAAGGGCATGTGTGTCACCTGGAATTACAGCTGAAACGACAGTTTACCAGCAATTTGGTAACTGGTCAACCAGCCGTGCTCACTAGTTCATGACTATTATCTACATGTTTTCCCATTCATTACCTGCCAGCTGAGGCCAATTTTCAGCTGGAAACTATAGCAGCTGTCTCTGTGGAAAATAAAAGAATGTCACTTTAAATTTTGTTGCAGCATGGAAGAAATGTCAGCTTCATGCTGAAAACATACAGTGATACACATTTTTTCTAACCTGAACACATTGCATCAATTCATGCTCATGAAAATGTCATTTGTGACTTGCTTCTTTTCTGTTCTTTAACCAATTTCCAACCAAAAAAAAAAGGGTTTTTTCCAGTTGCTCAGTGATCACTGTAAATTTAGTGCTAACCTCTCATACAAAGTCCAGAAAGCTTTAAAGAATTTGCATTTTCAGTGTTGTGGTTTGCCATTGAATACATTTTAATAGAAAAGACAAGGGAAGAAAGGCAAGCAAGCAAGCCAGCTTCTTTTCTGTACTTTTCCCAAATTACATCACCAATTTTCTAAACTTTTAGGCTATTTTCTTTTCAAAATATATTTTTTGCCTGAGATCTATTTTGTTAGCTGACTTTTGGCCATTGAGATATATATGATCTAGTCAAGAGTCATATAAGAGTTATTGTTAGAGATAGCTGATCTTCTAATGACTGTTTCTGTGACTATCTGCCTATTCATTAATTCATTAACCACCATGCCTAGAGAAGATAAGCTGGATATAGGATTAATATACTATTCTTATATTGAGTAACTATCTAGTTCTAAACATTAGTTAAGAGGGAAGAATGGTCACATTTCATCAATGTTTAATTTTTCATTCTAATTTATAATGGGACTCCTCTCTGTATTCTTCACAAAAGTATAAAGCCCTCCCTACCTCTGATAATCCTTTTATGCTTTCACGTTAATATGACAGAGTACAGAGTATTAATTATTAAATGCTGCTTATAAAGCGCTGTAAATATACACTACTTTACAGAACTTAAGATAAGCAATGGCTCCATTCCTAATGAGCTTACTATAATTAAATTCATTGTTGAATCTACATATGAAATATAGCTAGGAGTTAAGCCACAGAAGAAAAATCTTCAAACCATGTAGATGCATACTTGTGTACCTAGCTTGTTCCTGATTTGTAAAAATTAGGACTAGTACTTGTACATTACTTTGATTAACTATTTACTCATTTAATTCATTGAACTGTGTGGTTAACCGTTTATAAAATGAGAAGACAAATACTTGAGAATTTTGCAGGTAGTATATGTGTAGGTGATCTGAAAAGCTGACCTATGAAGTTGAATGGTCCATAATATCTAATGCGTAATTTTCTTTGGTTTTGGATAAATAGGCTGCTTATTAGAAGTATATGATGGCATACCTACCATGATATTTAGAATGAAGACTTATTCTACCCTCAACCCTCCAAAGACATGACACAAATCCCTTTCCCCACCCATATCATACCTTTCAGCTGCAGCACAGTTATTTGCATTTAGTTGCTTTATTTGAAAAGTAGAGCCCTTCTAGGAACAAGTTTATTGATCATTTATATGTCCTTCTGGGGTTGTTTGTATATAGAAATATAAATATAAAAAATATAAAATATTTCTATATATTTATAGAAATATAAAAAAATATTTTATATTTTTATAGAAAATATAAATCTAATATTTAAATATAGAAAATGGGACACAAAGAACTAGAATAAAAATAAGGAAATGTGAGATAGCAGATGTTAGAATATTTGTTATTAGTTATTTATTAATTAGTTTACATTTCAAAGGGTAAGGCTCAGGATAATTGAGTGAAAAATAGTGAGACATACATACAAAGGTTTTTGATTTTGTTGTTGTTTAAGGAAGGTAGTGACATCTCCAAAAAGCTGTAATGCTGAACTGCTGTCGTAGAACTGCTGAACTGCTCTTTTCTAACTGATATTATTTGCCATATTTCTATTTTACTTAAGAATTTACAAGGAAAAGTTATGTACCAGTCTTCATAAATTAATTGCTGTTTAACATTAAAAAAAAAAAAAACAACCTCTTTCCTATTCCTAAATCAAAATCAACCTCAAATATAATCTGAAGTCATATTTGTTAGACTGGCAATCATTCCACTGGAATGATCTCACTCATCCTTAAAGACATTCAACAGTTGGCAGATGAGAAACTTCCGAGGAAGTCTAATCTGTCCTGTACCTCATGTCCGTGAGGTTGCTTGGGGTGAAAAGCTGCACAGTTGGAAGCTATGTTTAATTTCATGAAACCAGCAGAGCTGGTCTACAGCTGCTTGCAGAGAAGAACTTGGCCTCCTTTAGTACTCTAATCTTTTCATTTGTAATAATAGACTTTCCTCCTTAGATGTCTGCCCCTCTTTGGACAGGTCAGGGTTAAAGATAGAGGTACACAGTCATTTGCATGGCTGAAGGAATGGAATGGGCTCTCCTGTCTGATCAACCTCCTCTTTTACCCTATCTTTGTAGATCACCATCTGGGCTGCTCTGGCACTGCAAACCAAAAGAAGTTGCACTCAGAAGGGACATTATTGACTGGCTCTATGGCCAGCCTTCTGGGCTGGGCAGATAAGGGTAAGAATGATAATAACTTTTAATCACAAATTACAGCTGCCCTGGCATTGATATAAATCAGTAAGTGAGGGGCGAAAGACTTCATACACATACGCTATCCATTCTGCTATGCATTACGCATTAGCTAAAGTGCTAGGGGAGAAAATCCTAACTGTTGATTTCATCAGTAAATCTTGGCAACATACCGTTAAGCAGAGATATTTGTAGAATAACCTTGAAAATATAGGAATCTACTATCCTACTCTTAGGTATTACCTCTGGAATTTCTGCAAGAGCCACGCAGCATTTTTATTTCTAAGGGATTATCTTTGTCAGGAGAAGTTCTAGATTCCCAGTCTTAAATACAAATTCATGCTTTTCTTGTTTATTTGCAGCATATGTTTCTTGGCTGTAGTACATGACACACACAGTGTGCTGCTTTCATAAAGCAGATGCTACAAGGAAACAAAAAGGCATGAATTTATCTTTAATGTTAGAAACACTGAACTAGCACAACAATACTACATGCAGAATCAAAATATCTGTAGTTTTCCCTAGTAATGACAATTCAAAATCATTTATATCATAAATGGTGGCATAAAAATGGACCTAGCTTTAGGAATGCTTTATTTTCAATTATCTTGAGGACATTTTAAAACACTTAACCTATCTCTTTAGGATTTTTATACATTGATCATGCATCAATATTTAATCCTTGATTTTCTGAGGAGTTGATATTATAATAAACTTAGATCTAATGCATTAACTTAAAATATCTGAACTTTATCTGACATATTTAGACTATTAGGTTTTCACAGTCATTTTGAGAAATTATTTTCTGAGAGCAGACATTTCTATGGTAAATTAGTTCCTGTGGTATCGTTAATGCTGCTGCTGTTATTATTCCACTATCATTGATGTGGATCGCTTTGTATACTTATTTTTAATCTCCTTTTGCATTCAGCAGAGAATGCATTCTGCTGTTCTAAAAAAGATTTACAATTTATCTGGATTGTCATGTCTTCTCACAGTGTTGGGCAAAACGGGTTGGGTCAGTGACATTTCTGATTGTTGTTAGCCAGCAGTAGCATAATCTAAGCTGATGTCTTTCCTTATTTGCAGATGAGGCAGTATGAACCAATGGTCACATCTTATCACCGTTAGCCTCTTGAAAGACAAATAAGGATGAAAAATAGTTACATTTTCATTTTTCCATGAACTGATTGATCAGCTGGAGGGGTTGCAACATTCCTAATGAACATCCATCCAACTTTTTTTGATTCATAAGATCACGACAACCTTTTACAAATGAAAGTAGAGGTAGTTTATCTCTTTTCTGTAAAAGATCTTCACGTGAACTTGAGAGCGAGTATCATCACATTCCTTTCAGATGAATTATATTATCTGACACTCCAACAAAGCTTTCTTTATGTATTTAGAAACACATTTTTCTTAGGTTACCATTATACAGCCTGATGTGAAGAAATGTTCTGTACAAAAGGCAGACTGGAAAAAAAGTTGTCTTTTTTTTTTTTTTTTAAAAGGAATGGTTGACCTTTTGTAAGCTATTCATTTTCAAGTACTATTGCAGCCAAAAATAGGTTGTTTATCAGAAATTAAATAAAATGTCTCTTCCTGTGCCTGCTTTAGCGGATAATAAATGCATTCCTTTCGAATATTGTGGAAGCATTTCTCACCTCTAACTAGTGAAACTTCAGAGTAACTACTGTACAGACTGAATGTGAGCAGCATATCTCTGTAAAATGTGTAATTCTCCAAGTGGAGGAGTCAACGGAAGAATTTAATGATTTTTATGTATGCCTAAATAGGTGCTACCATTTCTAACTTACATGAGATAAAATACTAAGGGATGTTTTGAAAATTAACAAATGCTTTTCAGTCTAGACTATTCCATTTGTATTATTGCTATTCTTTTTTTTTCTTTTTAGAGATCCCATCCTGATAGTAGTTTATAAGTACTACGAGCGGGTTGTTGAGCACTTCATCACCCTTTAGTTCAGTATGTCACGGGATTAGGTATAAACAGCCAACCTTACATCTATGCATATCCTCAGAGCAGGAATCTCAAGGGTTCCAAGGAGAGGAAAGAGAGTTGAGAAGGGATTTGATATGCTTTGTGCATCTGTGAGAGTAGATTTGCTCTGGAAAGAAAACCAGTACAATTTGAGTCAAGCCAAGGAGAGTAGAGGTTAATTTAGAACATTGTTTTTATTTTATTTTATTTTATTTCATTTTATTTTATTCCTCATGTTCCATCAAGCAATTCACTAAATATTTTCAGACTGCTAAGACAAAACTAAAACAAACCGAAGACTGAATAGGTAAGTAATATAGAAAAATTTCAAGAGATCAAAAAGTGAAAGTTTTTTGCTATCTAACTAGTACTTCATTTCAACATAGAGCTCTGAGTAAAAGTTTTTTTTGATTACATGGAAAGCTTAAATAATAAATACTATAAATTGAATGTGTAGAGTAAAGACATAATTAGTTTTTTAGTTGTATAATATTCAGTATTTAGGTTTATTTTTAAATTATTTTGGAATATCTCATGTTGTAGATAAATATTATCCCAAAGACAGTTAAGAACAATAATTATCCTCAGAATTCATCAGAAATAGCTTCTGTGAATGTGTGTTTAAACTTAAAACACAATTTAATGAAGTTTTTCTGTTTATTTTCTTAGACATTCTAACAACCAACTGGGATTTTAAGAGAATTAGCGTATTTTAACTGAATATTGGAAATTAATATGGATTAATACATACTGCATTTGGCCTCTAGATTCTAATTATGTCCTAACTGCTATAATCATTCAGTCGTGGAACTGAATGAGTGGCATATAACCAAACTTCTCAGTTAAGTTACTAGCTCAAATTCTGGAAATCTTGTATTGGAAAACAGAATGAACTCATGAGCAATCCAAGGCTTCTAGAATCCCTTTTTTAAATATTTAGTAAATGCATTGTGGGAGGAAGGTTTCTGTGGAAAAGGAATAAGAATAATAAGTCTAGACTGTACAGTTGAGCTGTCACCCTCATTAATAAGTAGATTTTTATAATCTATTTACTATATGCAATATATAAACTCTCAAAAAGATAATAAATGAAATGTGCACTGTATGTGTATATTTATAATATATAAATAGAAATGATACACTTATGCATTTAATTAGCCAGAAGCTGAATCTTTTATCTTTTTAAAAAGCAGAAGGAAATAATGCCCACTTTTCGTTACCATATTATAATCTTATACAAAATATCCATCCACAACACAGCAATAAAATTAGACTTTGATTCTTGTGATCACATCATACTTGTTTATTTAAAGGTCTACTCTTACACTTTAGACATAGACTTATTAAAATTTTGTTATATAAGAATGCAAACTACGGCACATCTAAAACCCGAATTTATTACTTAAACGTCAAATAACACAAAAGAAATGAATAACAACTAAATAAGATTCATCAGGATTCAGCCACAAAAACAAGATAAGAAGATGAGCATGCTTTTTAGAGTAGTGTGATATTGCTGGGCCTGACAATTTGGAATTTTCTGATATTACTTCTATTTCCTTTTTAAGATATGAATGATCCTCTGAATGTGGTTAGGCAATGGCCAGTCATCTCCAAAATGATGTGGACTGGTCAGTCAAATAAATCAAGGTTGAAGCAAAGCTGTGCAAAAAATAGCATTGACAACAAAACAGCTGCACCGCATCAATTTGAAATAGTATCTTATTTTATCCTGATTGCCCAGTGGATATGTTTCTCATCCTCTTCATTAGAATAACCTCACCAGAAAATATGAAAAAGATAATATTCAATGAGCATTGATAAGATTATACCTAAATGCACATGCAGAAGATAATCCACTGTCTTTTCTCAGGTGAAAGTCATTAGGATTGTTGCCTAAGTAAAGACAGTGGAAGTGGAGGCTGAGTTTGCATGGAACTGAAAGGAGACACGAGCTCAAACTAGATCACGTGAAGAGGCAAGCTACTTCTATAAAAGAGAGAATGGAATATCTATCATAAAAATGTGCACTAGCAGCATGTGACCTATTTAGTCTAGTAAAACAAAGGGTGAGAGTGGGTAAGACCGCTGTCTGTAAAATCGTCGGAAGAGGGGTTTGAGCTTTGGGGAGGAAGGTCTCTTTAAGCAAAAAGATAAATACATTCATCACTGTGAATACATTTTGTCTAAAAATGCAAGATGCTCTCAGGAGAGTCAAACCTCAAAAAATGCCATATATTTAGCAAGCAAAAAATAAGAAGAAAGCCTCTTATTACTATGAAGGTGGAAAACAAAGGAAACAATCTGTTTCAGCAGGAAAACAGTTGAAAGATGATGCTGAGAAGACCTTTGTTGTTGCGGTTGCTGTTCTTTTAATTTTTAAAACATTTTTTAGGCCATTGAAAAAGTCAGCTGTAATCAGGTGGCTAACACACTTTACGTCATTGACAAAGATGTAAGATCTTTGTCTAGAAAAGAGAAAGAGCAGTTCAGAGACTAGTCAGATTATTTAGACATTTTGCAAATAGCTGAACCTGATAAAATTTCCCCCGGCTGCTTAAAACAGTCAGAGGTTTTTTTGACAGCTTATAGAGGTGTCTAGTCTTCCAATTATAGCCACACTGATTAGCTTTAAAAGTAGGGGTGGCAGTAATAAAGAAAATCTGGGAAATCAAGGCCATGTATGTATTTGGTTTATTTTCAGTTCCCACAAAAAATAAATATTATAGGAAATTACAGACAATTAAAATCTTCTAGACCAGTGGTAGCCGTGATTTTTGTAGCTGATGGGGAGCTCAACAGAAAATTTTGTAACAGATTTGTATATATGTATGAATACGTGTGTCTGAGTGTGTGTGTGCATATAAGGTCAATGAAGATATAAGAGGACAACAGCATACAGAATAAGAACAGTACAGCTTATTATCTAGATGATATTCTCAAGGCAAGACTATTAAATTGTCATACACTCCAAATGAGAAAAAAAACGGCCATCGCCTTGTAAAGGACCCCATTTTCATATTCAGCCCAAGTTGTCACATACTTCTCTCTGTGAGTTTGGGAAACTGGCTAAATATTCATGGAGGGCTACTGCGCAGGAGCAAGACTGTGAAGAACTCTGTAGTACATTTACTAAACCTATTTTTCAACACAAAAAATGTGCCTCATTTAGCTTCATTGTAAAAATAAGAATTTAAGTACACAGTTTTACAGTAAATTCTCATCACTGATCCCACTAATAATCACAGGGCACAGGGTGCCAGGAGTTTCTAAGTTTCTCCTACCTGCTTCTTTATATACTCGGGCCAAACTGTCATATTCTCAAATCTATGACTTTGGGGCCAGCCAGGGAAATCTGCATTGCGTGCTACTGCACAGAGATAACGTACTTCCTCTTCTAGCACATAGCAGAACCAGACTTGCTAGAATGTGTACCATCTATGTTCAGCACAAGAGAGAAGTAGGACTTAGAGGATTTTACCAAGGGTTATGCGGTTCTGGTGGGGATGGACATCACCAGCCCCAAGGTAAGATTCACCCGTGATGTAGATTGTAACAAGAGATGACTAACAGCCAAAACAGATTTGTCAAGAAAAAGTCACATAAAGTCAATCTAATTTTCTTCTATAATTAGTAAAGAGGACAGGTAAATAGAAAAGTAGTAGATATACACATCATGCTAGCAAATTTTTCAATCTATCATCAGGATGTTCACCTAAGTAAATTAAGACATCATAGTCTAGATGATACTATTATCAGGTGAGCGCAAAACCTTGCTGTAAAGCTATTTTCAGAGGAGGTCCACAAAGACTTCTATGTATGGGTTCTATTGCAAATGTTCATCTACAATAGAGATGATAAAAGAGGGAATAGGTTAATTACTTGCTCAGATCATATCACGGGTTGTTCTGTATGTGTTTGATTAAAATATTCTAAAAAAATGAAAAAATGATCTAAAGAAAAAGAGGATGCAATTCAAAATGGAAAAATGAAATTTTATTGATAAACAAGATTATTTTCATATATACAGGATGGAGAACCAATATTTAGGTTAGAACATTTTCAGAACAATTTGTGGGTGATCAGTTTCTGTGATCAGAAACTATTGTCAACTGTCAATCACGAGCTGACTCAACTGTGTCTTACTGTTGCAAATATTCAAATATCATATTGAGATATCTGAGCAGAACACCTGAAGTAAAACAAAAGAAATAAACTTGCAGTGTAGTCAATGGTTGGAGAGCATTCTCAGCCAGAATGATGTTCTTAGTTTTGATCACTGCACTTTACAAATGATGTGACCACCTGAAAAGAGGCAAGATGAAAGCAATGTGGATGCTCAGATCTCTACAAAAAGGAAAATTGTACAAGAAAAGACTGAGAAACCTCAGGTAATTTAGGCTAGAGAAAATAAGACGTTGGAAATAGATGATAATATACGAAGATACATTAAAAATGTAGAGGAAGAGAATAATATGTTCCTCATATCCACATCGAAGGAGAAGTAATTTATTTCAGCAGCAGTGAGTGAGGTTTAGGTTAGGCACTAAAAAAAAGGTTCTAATATTGCATATAGGTGAAGCACTGAAATAGATTGCTTTCTAGTCTCCAGAACTGAAAGATTTTAATAATAGGTTAGACAGATATCCTTCAAGAGTGGCAAAAATATATGCTATTTTGCCTTAGGCCATTGGGATTGCTTAGGTGAAAATAATTTCCTGCACTGTTTATTTATGGCATAGAAAAAGCATATCAAACTGTGAGATTTTGGAGTACCTCTCCAGTCAGGGTGCCAAAAATACCAACCGTTTTGAGATTGAGATGGAGTTTGACGTATATGTGAAAGATATGGTCATGTTCTTGTTTTTCTGTCTTTCTACAGCATGAGATATTGCATTCTTTTTTTTCCAGCAGGTAACAGTGGCAGTTGTACAGAACACGGCTCTGACAGTTGTATTCGTAACTGTACTTATCTGAAGCTGAAGGAAGTCAATGGAAAATCTCAGGCTTCGTTCGGGTTTATCAAGCAACTCTGAGTACTTGATATCTAAAGCAGTTCAATTGAAATGAATGCATCAATTTGGAGAGTGTAGGACTATTCACTCCAAGTTCAGTTAAAGTAATTGTGGTTAGGCCAGTTTAAAGAGGCCTGAAATCTGTGCACACATTTGCTAGCAAAATTGTAAATTGCAATGGTAAATTGCAAAAATTCCCAGGCATCAATAGAAATCTTCAAAAATAGGATACCCTGTTTACAGAATTGATTAGAATATTTTCTCATTTTTAAAAGTTGGCTTTGAGGTGTATTTCCTGATCTGAATTTTAAGCTGTTATTTCCTTAACATAGCTGATCAATATTCATCATTTCTCTTCGGTGAGAAATCCTCACATTTTGAGACTTGTCTTAATTCTAAATAAAAACAGTTTCCATTTGCATTAGTTGAAATGCTCCATTTTAATTCCATTCTAATATTTTTGTTTTTATTTTCTATTTAAACTGTGGAAAATAGAATGCCACCCTCAAATTTCTTACGTACAAATAGTTTCTGTCTAGAGATTGTATACCATTTTGGTCAGGATATATCAAGGCTTATTTCTGGTGTGGCATTATTCACTACTGATATTTAATTTTTAATGGAAGCAGTGAACATCTTATTTGTTATACGGTCAAAACATTTTAGATACGATTGGCATCCGTGGCGTCCGTACGGGACTGGCCTATATGACATAGAACAAACAGAAAACACATATCCTTCTGGTAAATCATCCAGAGGCCGGATGGTACACACTAGAGCATTTCAAATAGCACTAGGCACCTATGTTTATAGTTACATAAATTCACATCATCCTGATGATATGAGAAATGAATGTTCAGTAGCTCTAGCCTGATCCAAAATCCACTCTTTTCAATGGATTTGAATGGTTGTTCAATGATTTTGGAAAGATACTTCCAAAAGTATCTTGGAAGTATCTTGGAAGATGTGTTAAAACTGTTCTTATTGGTTCCATTCTCCTACTGGCTACCACTCACACAGAAACAAGAGGTGGCTGTACCTGTTATTGTATATATGAGCAGTTATTCAAGCTCATAATGTTTTGTGAAAATAACTGCAGGAAATAGAGATAATACACTCTCCTTATTTCATCTGACCACACCTAACTGTTTCAGTAGAAAAGCAGCTTTAACTACCCTGTTCTCTGTGTTTTGCCTTGGTTCAGGAGTTAAGCCCGAGTGTAGCATATGCATTAGAAAAGCCGTGTGCTTCTTTAAACAGACATAGCAGAATTCAAGATCTATTACAAGTATTTCTTTGGAATATGAACAAATTCCTTTGAAGAATTAGTGCTAAAGATTTTAACTTCCATCCTTTCGAAAAGGTGAGAGGGATCTTCAAAGATCAGGGGGTTTTCACCAGTAATTTGGATTAACTTCCAATGTGCAAAAGAGCATTCAACCAATGAACAGCCAAAGTTATCCCAAAGTATATGGTATTTATCGAGGAAATAGATGAAAAGTATAAATGTATGTTATCATTAAATCACATCTCTACCATTTTATAAAGGGGGACATTTAAAGTACTGGCTCTCAGAATTGTCAGCCTATTATTTTCATCAGTAACAATCAAAGCCACAGAATCAACAATACACAATTTTTTTTGCTAGATAGTGGTCTGAGTTTGCCTTCGATATGATTCTGCACCGTAGTATTGGTACATTGTAGACTTCACACATTAGTTTATATATATCCACCGAAATTACTACTTCTAGCTCCTCTGTTTTCAAATGAAAATGGTCTCAGTGTTATAAAATACAGTGTTGTTAGCCCTCCCTTTATAGATAGGCTAAATTTAGAATTGAAATATTACATAAACAAACAAATTTGTTACAAATAAATTTGTTACAAATTGGTTTACAAATAAATCTAATTTTTAATTTCCTTAAACTACCCTTCAAAGAGATTTGCCTCTTCCTTAACATGAAATTCCACTTTATAATAACTTTCCTTTTGTACGGTGTATTTACATTACTGTTTATTTCAGATTAGGCATGTAGTTTTGAAGAGAATTTCCCAATTCTCCTCACTTTTGTTCACATCACAGAATGGTCCCAGAGTGCACAGAGTGAATTCCTTATGGATGAAACTGTATGGGGAGATGCTATCCAAGGAGCACATTGAATGTGATAAAGGCATTCAGTTCAAAAGATCAGATCAGCAATACATGTAATGTAATCATAAGGTCCTCAGCCCATCAGCTGTTGTATGGTAACTGTACTATAGTATATTTCATCTATCTCAATATCAGATTTTGTTTATCAGACCCACATTCCCTGGAAAAAAGTGAACAGTTAGAACTCACTCTATCGAATGAAAACTGGGACAAGTATTCAATAAAATATAGCACTAATGTCATCTTTATTCATTCAACATTGCTTAAATTTTCTCCATCTCAGTCTTCTGAACTTACCTGCTGCCTTTCATTCTGTGTTTGAGCCTTGATCCTAATAAGAGATTTCAGTGGGGCCTCTCAAAATGTAGCATATATATATAAATTTACCAGATTTTGGACTGTTACCTCTTGGGGGAATGCTCTCTCTTTTTGTCAAGTTCATGAATAGCGTTTGGAACCATAGGACACTAATTTCTTTAGGGTTTATGGTAATGCAAATAATTAGTAATAGTCACAACAATAAGATACATTAAGTGTTCCCTCTTTATGTGGGGCTTCAGTTCACCTCTGTACAGATAAGCAGTGCAAGCTTTGTGTTTACTGCATGTTCAAACGACAGTTAAAATACACATAGTCCTGGTACTTCTTCCTGTCCTTCAATGCAACAGGGAATAAAACAATCTCTTCAGAAGGATACTTTTTTCCTCCTAGTAGTGCCTATAGCAATATCTTTTCATAGTCCATTACCTTTTTTTTCCTCAGATTCAGTCTTGGAAATAGGAAAATAGCCACACTTATGCATCTCACAAACTAGTGAGGACTTCAGATAAAAAGTAGTCTAGAACTAGGCAATAATGTCCTTTGTAATGAGTAAAAAGCTTACACTGTAAAGATTTTATCCCTGTGGAGAAATGAAAATTTTCAGATCTGCGATATCAACAAGCTGAGGAAATAAGGACTCAGTAAGCAGATAATGAGGTGGATAGAAAACAGGCTGAACTGCTGGCCAAAGACGGCTGCAATCAATCAATCAGCTGCATGAAGTCTAGCTGGAGGCCATCACTAGCAGTGTATCCCAGGGGTCAATACTGCAGCCATTAACATTTGACTTCTTCACTAATGACCTGGATGATGGTACTGAGTGTACCTTCAGCGACTTTGCAGATGACACTGTGAAGAGTGGCTGATGCACCAAATGGTTATGCTGCTATTCAGAGGGATGTCTATAGGTTGCAGAAATGGACTGAGAGGAACCTCATGAAGTTCAACAAATAGAAGTGAAAAGTCCTGCACCTGAGGAGGAATGCACCAGTACAATGCACCAGTACAAGCTGATGGCCCACTTGCTAGATTGAAGCTTTGTGGGAAAAGACCTGGAGGTGCACGTGGACAAGTTGCATATGAGCCAGAAACATACCCTAGCAGCCAAAAAAGCCTCTGGGCTGCACTAGGAAAAGCACTAGGATTAGCCAGCGTGTTAGAAGAGGTGATCCTTCCTCTCTACTCAGCACTGGTGAGATATAGCTGGAGCACTGTGTCCAGTTCTGGCCTCCCCGGAGGGAGGGAGGGTATGGACATGCTGGAGCAGGTGCAGCAAAGGGCCACAAAGGTGATTTTAAGGGACAGACCATCTCTCGTACAAGCAGAGGCTAAGAGAGCTGGGGCTATTTAGTCTGGAGAAGAGAGGGCTCAAGGGTATCTGATCAAGGCTGTAAATATCAGATGCGGAGGTATAAAGAAGACAGAGCCAGACTTTTCTCAGTGGTGCCTAGTAACAGTACAAGAGGCAATGGGCACAAACTGAAATACAATAAATTCTGTTTAAACATAAGACAATATTTTTTTGCTATGTGGGTGGCTGAACACTGGAACAGGTTGCCCAGAGAGGTTGTGGAGTCTCCATTCCTGGAGAGACACAAGATCTGGCTGCACACAGTCTTGGACAGCCTGTTCTATCTGACTCTGCTTTGAGCAAGGGGGCTGGACTAGTTGATTTCCAGAGGTCCCTTCCAGCGTCGATTATTCTCTGATTCTGTGACTCAGAAGGTGCTTTTCAGAGAGAAAAAGAATTTATGAGAGAAATATCAGAGATGTATCAAGGATATTGTATCAGAGAGAAAAAATAAATAAAAAATTGCATGTGTTTGCCTTCTTGCGGAGCACAGTGGCCAGAAATTTTAACTTCTGCCTTAGGGTAACTGAAAATCAAAACATTTGAGAATGTGTCTTGAGAAATTTATTTACAGTGTAGGTACCAACACTGACTTTGGAATGAGATGTGTGGCTGTTTGCAAAAGCTTGCCAGAGGATGCATTTCACTTAAAAACATTACATTATAAAAGGAATCTTTCAACTCTTTTCTGCTACCACCTGTTGCTTTTCAAGTTGCAGCAACTAATGTTTTTTCAAACTGTCTTTCACTTGTTTAGTTTGCCTCTGGGATATTTGATGGTTAACATAGTCTTCCAACAGTCAAAGTAATCCTATCTAGAGTAGCTAATGGTACTTCATTGATCCTTTGCTTTCCTCTTTCTTTCCTTATTCTCCATTCTGTTGTTTCATGTGTCTTCCTGATTCATTTTTGCCTTACTTAGGACATTTACTTGGATGCTGTATATTTATTTTCTCTCTCTCATACTTAAATTTTCTGTTTCATTATCATTTTCTTCATATTTTCAAATCTGTTAGTCCTCAGTTCTGGGTTAGATCTCAATTCTTAGTTAGAGACTAGGTCCTTAGTCCTCATTTTCATTTGTAGGATTTTCTGACCTGATCCTAGATTGTATTTATCCCCAAGTTCAATTTTGTAAGTAAATCTGTATTAGGCTGCACTAAGTCTATTAGACACTGAAGGTACGTCAGCCTTTGACAAGACTTCAGCTGCTTCAGGATAATTTTACTTTTTATGCTTGGTGGATGTTTTGGTACTTAAAGCGTTTTCTCTTTTTTTGGTTGTTTTCCAGCATCTTAATTCCCCAGAAATCTAATACTGATTTTTTTTTAATTTATTTTTTCTTTAAGCATAAATCACATTGTTTTTCTTGTGTTTCTGCTGGAGGAGAATTTCAGAATCAAGACCTCAACAGCACTTTTAAGACTAGGCAACACAGTTAGATCTTTTGATTCCAGGCAGCATCATTATGATGTGGTTCGAAGAAAAAGATATAAACATTTGCTTTTTAGTTTTTTAGGTTGCTGTATTTCTTCATCCTTTTCCTTTAAATATAAAAATCTTGCCTCTTGGTCAACTGCCCTCTCTGTTCCCATAGTCCACTGATGTACTTCAGATGAAGTGAAATAGCACCCTCAGCTCCCATCCTCCAGCTGCTGTAGACTCTGATTAGTAAAGGCACAAAGAGAAGAAAAAGGAGAAGGAAATTTCTCTAAGCTTCTTCTGGGAGAGGTTTATCTACATTTGCTAATTCAAAAGGAAGAAGTACTCCTGGGACCTACATACCCATTTATTTTCCTCATTCCATACGAGGCAAATTTTCTTCCAGTGTCGATGCCATGATGGGGTTCTTCGCTGACATCAAAGAACCATCTTTAAAGCTGAATCTCTTTCCAAAGGCAATAACCTATGTGTGGTGAGTTCATTTTGGAAGAAGAATCAGCCCTCTGAGAGCTTGGGGTTTTGTTTTTGTTTTGCTTGACATGTTTTTATTTACTGTCAGTAAAGCAGCCTCAGACTTGCAGCACTATCTGAGTATCCACTTTATACTAATACATAACTAAGGTGCTGAAAGATGTCTTTCTCTAAATTTTCTTCAGCCACAAGCTATCATTCTACACATAACCTATTGCCCCATGCCTTGCTCTTCTCAGTTGCGTTCTTTTCTTGAGTGTTGTCTCAAATACCTATTACAAAAGCCAGCAGCAAAGACAGCAACAAAAAGTCAGAGATTTTTAATGAAGCACTAGGGTTCCATGGAACGGACTGCAGAAAATCTAAATGATAAATATTGACTATTACTTTTTCCACTTGAAGTTTCTAATAAGTTGAAAATTAAAAAAAAAAAAATGTTTGTACAAAAATTTACAAATGAGCAATAGAAAAAGGGCCTGAGCCTGACTTAAGTAAATTAATTAGAAGATACATCAATATAAGTATCAGCCTTACCAGTTACTCACAGAAAGTTCTGAAAGCTGCTTTTAATAAGGCACTTGTATATGACTTAGTGTTGGATGAACCCTAGAACATTTAAGGGTATACATTATTTTGTTTATCTAAGCAGCCTTAGTCAGCCTGAGATAATTTCTCACATGGCTCATATGCAAAAATGCCATGGCAAAAATGCTTTCAGGCTTAAGATATTAGATATAGGTTTTATTTAAAAGATGTAGAATTTGCTTAAGAAAAGCTAGCAACATAATCCAAATAGAAATATTTTATAAGCAATATTTTTTTGGCTTTTTTGTATGTAGAATGATCTAAATATAGTAGTCACTATTACCTCTTTAATTAAATTTTCAGAATAGCACACTTACTTATTGTCATACTAAGAAAATCTCATGGAAGTGTCATGGATTGACCTTCATTATTCCCCAGTGAAAGCCTCTGTTTTCCATTACGCTTACGCATCTATGCAGCCATTTAAATATATAGAGAAAGTGGAATTTTCTTCTAGATTTATTCAATACGTCCTCACTTCAGGAAAAATAATCAAAAACTCAGAAGCGCATTCTTTAATATAAGCCTATTCTTAATATGTGTTAATTTGGACAACGGATGAGTCACGAAATGACACCTTAATTATTTAGCAAGAGACTTGATATCTTATTTTTAATTTTCATAGCTGATCCTTTTGTACCCCACATACAAATTTAAGCTTTTGGATAAAACTAATGTACAGCTCATATGCATCACTGATCTGATTTACAAGTACTGATAAAATCACACTATGGTTTCCTGCCTGGTATTTACTCCACTCATTGCCTTCTACCAGTTTTCCTAGAGATGGAGAATTGCACTTGGCACTGGGAACATTGCTGCCATCTCCCGAGGCTGGTGGCTACTGCCAGACCGGCAGCATGCTTTCAGAGGGGAGAAAGTGCCTGGTGTGTGGGACTGGGGGCACTGGAAAGAAGCCCCAGTGTGGTTTCAGAAGCTCCGCTCCAACTGGGCCATTAGCAATTTGGAAAGGAGCCAGGTGTCCTGGCTTGAAAAACAAAAGTCTTTGGGACTGCAGACCAATTGTAGAGCACATGCAAATTAAAAACTGCAATATAAGTGTTGGACATTGAAAGCAAATCATTGACAGTTAGCCCCCTGTCCTGTTCTCTTCCTCTTTTATGGTCTTTTCAAAATTAAGATAAAATCATTGAAGAGTTCAGTCACACTGAGTTACCTGAATATTGTGATGCAGAACCAATAAAACCTCATCAGATATGAAACTGCCCTTCTGAGAAATCTATTTTCCTATAAAACTGACTTGGAACCAGTCAAAAATCTTAGACCTGGGACTATGAGCATGATGAGTTTTGAATGCAAACCTGCATTCCAAGTTACCAGCTAGTCCATGTGAGATATATTAATAAAATTATCTGAAGTAAACTCTAAATTCAACTGTCTCCCCTAAAGAAAAAAAAAGGGGGGATTTACCATAATAAGAAAAGCTAAGTGCTTAACTATGAATCCAGTCTGCTTTCCCTTTTCTGAAGATGAAAGTCTACCAACAGAGGGTTTTCCAGCTTCTTGAATGAGAATCTAATGGTTTGAGAAGCTACGCAAGAGCTGGAAGCCTTAAATGATACCCAGCCTGAGTAAAATCAGTCCCACACCTCTGAAGGTCTTGCAGTCACCTGAATGAGGTGCTCTGTCTATAGCCTCCTCTTGAAACTAAGAATGAAATAACTGTTAGACTCAAAGGAATACAAGAAAGAGAAAGTCCTTAAGAATCTAGGGATTAGCTCCTGCATTCTCGCCCACGTACCTAGGGCTGGCCAGAGAGGTTGAGACTAGGGCTCTGGGCCTCCAAACTTGTAATATATGGGCTATTTATTGCCATCAGATAAAATACAATAACACTCTTGTCTGGGAGGACCAACACCCTGTGACTTGCCTTAGCATTGTTATCAAATAGTAGCTATGCAGCACTGCCAAAAATAACTTTTCAGGCTGAATGGACTTTGTGAGTTTAGATCCAGCTCATCTAGATCTCAGCAAAAGAGTTTAGATAGGCAAAAAGTTAGAGTAGTAGCAGGGTTCAAATAGATGAAAATAAGCATCCGTCTCACCAGAATCAACACTTCTAGACAGGTAATTTTACTACATTAAATGCCCAGGGGACTCTGAGGTTAAGGAAGGTAGCATCTAACAAATGAAGACAGGCTTAGAAAATGCAGTGATTATTCCTAATGACTAACAATTAAATTTGTATTTAGGGAGAGAAGAGATAGAAGGATACCACAGCCTGGGCAGCAGGAACCTATGTGGAAGGGAGATCACTTGGCCACTCTGTAACTGTTGAAACTGAGTTTAAAGTATGTTTTAAATTGGAGGTTAGGTAGGCTTAAGTGCCAAAACAAGATGAGGCAGGATCGAGTGACGGCTAGAGGGAGATAATTAGCAGTTGGTGTTAGTAATATTTCTATGGCATGTAACTTTTATTTTCCTGTAAGAATTACCCATAATATTACTGATAAGTGCTACTCATCATTAAATGCGTGGACCTGATTCTCTTCTGGCAGCAGACAGTTTTCCATAGCCTCAAACTTTATGTAAATGCAGAGTACGTAGAGGGACCAATGCAGTGCCGTACCGATAACCTTATACTCTGATAAACAGGGTATATCAATCAGGGTTCTCTTATTTCTCCATGTTTTACGCTAGGGAGATCTAAAAGGCCACAGTTAGTATGTAATCTAAGTAAAACACATACAGTCATATCCCGCTGAACATGCAACATTCACGGATCTGGCCCCGAGTCTGTCAGCAGTATCCTGGTCAGCTGGTGCTGTCTACTAAGCTGTGATATCGGTACTCACTACAGTGCTCAGTACTGTACTGGAAATGAAAAGAAACAATAAGTAGGAGCCAAATCCTCCTTAAGTGACTTCTCTGACAATTAGTATGAGATTGGCATATTCCATGTGTTCCTTCTTCATATGTACGAACATATAGTTCATCTGCTTGAGTTAATGACAGTGTAAAGTAATGGATATAGCAATAATCGCATGTATGTATGTAATTATGTATTAAATTAATGAAATGTATATATATTACTGTGCAGATAGCTATATATAAAGCTATATGTGCTATGCCTATATACTTACCTTTCCTGCTGTTTTCCTGCATTCTGCTTACACTGTTCATGCTGTGCTATGTTCCTTGATTAAGTAACACTGGATAGAATAAAAATGACAGTTAAATTATAATACAGAAGCTCTGAGAATGAGATGTGCCAGTTTTAACACTCCAGTAAAATTTATATAATTTAATAAATTTTAGAGCATCAGTTCTAACTCTATCTAGAAATTATATCATTACATTAAAAATTCTTACTTTGTGATTTTTTCTGATCACACAAACTTAAGAAGACCGTGCTATACCATATAAATAAAAATGTAAATTATGCTAGTTGTGTGGTAGATGGATTATTTTTCAAATGGGATGGAAAATCAAGGTATTGCTTTATAACTGTCAAGTCTCCTATAGAACTTTATGATAGCTAGGTTCATGTAAAATTCCAAAACTGGAGAAATACATATAGTAGACCTTATTTCTCCCAGAATATCAGCTCACATTGCATCTTCTAATTCATTAAGGAAAAAAAAAAAAACTATTTTAGCTGCCTTGAAAGGTATGCAATTTCAAAGAAGCTGAAATGATTACTGTGTATCTTCTATCGCCTAAACCTCTGGTACTTTAATTTAAATTCAGTAATTAATGTTTATAAGACTTTTGAAGATTTTCTGATGAAATATGCCACGCAGTAGCAACCAGCTATTGCTGCTGAAATTACACTTCTCTTTTAGTTTAGCAAACAGCATTCTTCTTTTGTTTTTAATCAGAAAAGAAGCCAGTGAGGTATACTTGATTTCTTCTTATCACCTGAAGCATCTGTGATGTCATCCATCTTTTCAGTAAGAACTCACTGCAGGTTACTAGATATGTGCTTTACTGACTTTTATTGGTAAAATTAATATTAAAATTGGTAAAATTAATATTAAAATATCTAAAAATATCTAAAAATATCTAAAAATTAGATATCAGAGCAATGACAATGCTGCTTGTTCTCATCTATTGCAGAGCAGATGGTAACTTGAGGGTGTTTGAACTTCAGTGGTGTTGGCAGCTGGTGAAGTAGGTTTGTGCGCAAGCCAGGAGGATGTTTGATTAATCTAGTGATCGCAAGAACCATCTTTTGCAGTTTCCATCTCATGGTTGATGAGACACTGCAGACGCTATCAGGTTAGTTACACATAGAGCTCCCTAGCCAGGCTTAGAATTCTTTCTGCAGGAGGAGGACCTTAGAGGCTAACATCTTCTCAACCCATGCTATTGCTGCATAGGTCTAACCACAGTCGGGCTTCTAAAGGATATTTTCTATTAAAATGCAGTGATTTAGCAATAAAACAGATTGGACTGGGACCTAAACTGGCTCCTTGGACCCAGGCTCTCTAAACTCTAATATAAAAACATATGGAATCAAAGTTAACAAATGGGGCAATTGGGTATAATGTGATGACTTATAAATAAACATCAGTAACACTCCTAAAGAAAACATTGCCTATGAACCCATGCATATCCAATACACATAACATCTTAAGAAAAGAGCAAAAGTATGAAGTTTACAAACTCAGTCACTCAAAAGTTATCATAATTTACCCATTTATGCATATATATTAGATATTATGTGAAATACTAGGAGTTCATACAATTTTCCACACACTCTCACATAGTTTAGTACACAGAATGGGTGATGTTTACTTTATGAGCAGCTATTCAAGATTTTGTTTCCCCCAAGTGGCCTAAGGCTTTATTTATTGCAGGAAAGTGAGACCCTGCTCTAAAGGCAGAATTATTAACTTTTTCATGGGCTAAGCCAATCCCCATAGAAGTACTCGAAAGTTCTACAGACACAGGGTTTGACACAACCCAGTCAGGTTTTTAATCACTCCCTCATCAACCTCAAGATGATCTTGAGAAGACTTCTCTGGAACAAAAGAACCATTTTAGTTTCAATTTTGCACACCAAAACATCAACCCAAGGAAGATAGAGACCACAAATTTTCAATCTTCATAATGAAGTGTTTGTAAAAGTAGAAAAATTTGGAAAACTACGTGAGGTCATTCCTTAGGGAAATGTCCTCCAAGAAAGTGCTCCTCAGAGAAAGAGGGAAGTATGAGTCAAATCTAATAAAAGTAAATGCTAACAGTCTTCCTATTAGTTTGTATTTATTAATAGCTAATTCTATATAGAATGGAATTTTAAATCCATCTACTATCTACTGCTACAATTTCCAGCTACTAGAATTTAAAACACCATTGTTTGCCTCATACTGAATTATTCTGTTTACAGATACTTCATCTATGATTAGAGTATCAGAAACTACAACTGAGTGAGGTAGGTATATTCATTAACAATGCACATTGATAGAGCCCACTGATCTAAACCCACGGATTTTAATGACCTCATACTCCCTCACATGGAGATATTTTGCTTCTAAGCAGTTTTTATTTTTTTAACCTCACTTCTTATTCAACCCTGTAATTGGCTACTCAATTTCTAATTAATATTAATGACTCAGTTTATCATGGGGAAAATATTCAGCAAAGTGAAAGCTACAGATTGTACGTAGCTCATTAAAGTCACGTTACTTTAAATATTTGAGAGGATACTTAAAAGCATAAATAATAAATAACTCATTAAACTACGTTACCTTCCTCCTTCAGTATTTTCATAGTCTATAAAAACCAATGTGATGAATAGCTAGGAAAGTATTTAATTTTGTGCCTTATTCACCATCAGAACACACTCATGAAATTTAGATTTTCATACTTTATTTTTAAAAAGCCAACTGATAGACACAGGTTAAAATAGCTACAAGCTGGAAGCAAGGAAGAACCGATCTGCAAAATAGGTTAAAAAGGCTAAAGAAAAGTATCTTAGCTGAAATGTGCGTGATGTCTTCAATAGATACCACGTATCTATGAGCGTGTATTGCCAAATCCACAGCTTAACCTCCAGGACTTGGAACTAAGTATGCAGACAAACAAGGAAACAAGGAAAACCTTTACATTCAGCACTCTTCAGCTTCCTGACCACCCACTGGAAGTCTCAGTCCTGAGTACGAGATGTTTCCTGAGGCAAGGTACAGAAAGCACACTTAAAATCAAGTTCTGCAGACACCGATGTGAGGGCTGCCTGTGCCAGTAAGCAGAAAATGCCAAAGAGAGTCCCACTGCTTGCATTTATTTACATGCTGTTATACGTTAATACCAAACACCTATATTAACCAGGGTTAAGCATCCTCAGGAGCTATATGCCCCAGTAAGGCCTGACCACGGTCACAAAACAAAAGGATGAGTTTTACAGCAGAGTATGCACCAAGGATGCAAGGGTCCTGCATTCAAATGTGCCCATTGCCTAATTTGGAACAGAAACTTAGATTAAACTTTCTCTGCTTCTGAAGCCAAACTCTGACACACATACAAAGATTGGGTGGTCTGGGTCATACGCAGATATTTGATTTAGTCATTTTTAGAATGTATCGCTAGGGTTACATATGAAGGAACGTTTGATCTAAAAGAAAGCTGGTGGGTGAATAATAGTAATCAGTTTTGTCAAGGCTCAGCTCAAAGACTAGGTGAAAAAAGCCACTGTTTCGGGACACATTTTTATCAAAAATGGGAGTCTGGAGAAGGTAGAAGGAGGGGAGATAAGAACTCACAGACTGTCATCTGAGGCCTAAAAGGGCCTTAACGTGTTTTTAAACATAAAAGCTGCAGAAAGTAGGGCTATACTCATAAGAAACTTTACCTTTCCAGAGAAGAGGACGTTATCATCCCCGATATCAGCCCGGCTGCCTGGAATAGCAGGAGAGAAAGTGCTTGCGACACCCAAGCACGTGTCTCAGAGCGTAAATGTCGTGTCTGCTCGGTTATCCTCCGCTCACTTCAGGGTCACCTGTGGAAAAAAGCTTCCCTGTTTCCGGCACTGAGCTAATTGCTTCTATACTGCTGGAAAGGCAAAGGAGCAAAATGCCCAATTGCTTCTGGAGTCTCAGGAGGAGAAGCGTCCTGACTAATATCCCTCTACACCCGTTAGAGTGACAGGCCAGTTTATAAGCTTCAATATTGATTAGCTGTTACGGTTTTTTTCTCTGTGTGCACATAACCACTGGCTACTTCCAAGCAAGGAAATGAAGAATTACATCTGTTTACTGTCACCAGATATTTCATATAGCTCCAAGAAAGACTTTGCGACCCACCAGCAATCATTTTTGTTGAGTGGACTTATTATGATTATTATTTATTGCACGCTGTTGCCAGTGCATTTAGGCTGAGATCTGGGCCCACCTAAATGACCTTCCAATACACGGAGTCACCTCACCCCTAGAGAGGAAAATCATTTTTCTTTTTGATAAGTGGTTGAGATATTTCTGAACAATTAATTACATAGACCAAAAATTTCCAACTTCTATCTGCAGATAAATATAGGAAAAATAAGAACACAAACTATAGAATACTTTTTGAATTCTAGCTGAATTCCTACTAAAGCCAGTTGTTTCAGTGAAGTTACTGACTTCAAAAGGTGTTGACTGGATTCCTAAAAATCTTTCAGCAGTACTGTCTAAAGTTGCAAATATGAATATAAAAATAATATTGGAGTAGAAAGAAACTTTGCGTAGATTGGTATTTTTAAATAAATCTGCTCCCATATATGACCTTACCCATTATAAATAAATCATGTATATTTATAACACTTTGGAATACATGTCCGCTTAGCAACAGAAAGGTTCGGGGGAATTCACGGTGCAATAGCATAACGTACTAATAGCAACTTCTATATCTGGCCATGTCTGCTAATTGTGTCCCTCTGGATACGGGGGCCTCACATGAACATGCTCAAATTGTCCGCGACTGCGCATGCCTGGAGCTATTCCAAGCTCATTCCACCTAACAGAAGCTCTAAAAATAAACTCAAAGCATTGCACTTCTTTCGTTGAAAAGCATTTTTAAGTGGTGTGCATAGTTTGGGGATTTAGTAATGTAAAATAGTGGGGTGATAGTGCAGTTGCTTTCCACCTAGCTTCTAGGTACAACTCAGGAATGACGCAGCTAACTACCCACACAGTTATGCCGAATACATACACCCTGCAGTGGAGCCTTTCTTGAGAATATAGAAGAATCCAGAAGACCTCAGTATTTCAGTACCGTGCACCTCATCACCGGAAGAACGCGTGCAAGAATAGGTTACTGCTGCTGCTATTTGAACATTTTGTTTCCCTGCCTTTGCAGTACTGTCTCGAGGCCACCTGCTAAGTAGCAGGGCTCCACTCAGCATATTAAGCTCTGTGCTTACACAAATTAAGAAATTCCTCCCCAGGGAGTTCTCAAATAAAAAAGAGCATGTGAACACAAGTAGATGGGAACAGCTCTGCATACCAGAGCGACTGCTCTGATCTGTGCCATCGGCTGCAGTCACAGCACACTGGCAACCCACCTATTACTTGATGTTTTAAGAAGAATAGTTTTCATATCAGCGATTTCAGTGTCTTTTTGTTCATTTGATAAGTACAGAGCAGCATACTATATCATGGACTTCTGTAGATGAATGGTTACAGTGCTTAAAATGTTACCTAAAATATTATTTTAGAGAAATATTGCAGTAGTTCCCAAATATTTTTGTTAATGCTTACATGAAAACAAATGAATCTTTTAAAACTTGCTTTGGACAGACACTTCTCACTCAGATTCTCCCCTTTTTCACACCAAGGCAACCTTTTAAAAAGCAACAAGGGAAACATAAGTCTTATCAAATCAGATAGGCAGAGATGCACACTTGATACGCTCCGATGCACAGAGATAACACGGGCTCCAGAGGTGCGATGTTGGGGCATGTGTAGCTCTGCAGTGTGGAGCTTCCAGCTTGAACAGCAACAGTTTCACGTTCTCCCAAGAAACTTGAGGGGGCTGAGGGGAGGCTGAAAAGGGAGAAAAGAGAAAAATCTATAGAAGAAATTGCTACTTCCACCTTAATACATAAAAAGTTGAGTTTTCTGTCAGTTGCACAGGTGCAAATCTGCTGCTCCTGAAATTACAGGACTGTAACTGACAGCAAAATTTGGTCCGTCAAAAATAGTTGTATTTTATATGATAGCCACCTCACAATAAGCACTTTAGAAACGGCCCTCTGAAATTGAATGTTCTCTCACTGCCTTTTATCAGAGAGTTGCAGTCAGTCGGAGCTCTCTGCAGTTTCCCAGGGTGCCTGCAGACATGGCAAGACATGAGCAGGTTAAGGCACATTAAAACATGAGGCAGTCCTGGGCATATCACACCCAGAATTTACCTTTAATTGTCTTCTTCAGGCAAATGTCCTTGCATAAATTCAACTTCATGTACACCTGCAAGTTTGTAGAGTTAAAAAGAAACCTCTTTCGGGGATGAATAGTAAGTTTGAATAAGATCAGATAGCCTGGAAGTGCAGCTGCGTCGAGAATCTTTTATTACTGCTGCTGATGGGAGAGAACATACAAGCAGAAAGTGAAGTACCACTTAAAAGGGGGAGATGTAGGACCATGAAATAGTCAAAGCTGTTTTGGTAAAAGTTTAATATATGGATTTTGTAAGCATTAATTTGCCCAGGCAGATCAAAATGGTCCTGTTGCTGCACAGGCCTTGGCAAATTGTGTCGTCTTGTAACATTTTTAGAAGTTCTTAGGCAATCTAGGACTTTTTTTTTCAAAATACGCTTAAGCTCGGATTTAGAAAAAAATGTATAGGTGCCTAAAGGATCAGAGATGAATTTTTAACACGACTGTTCCACTAACGTCACCAGTGTAACTGACAGTATGAGGAGCATTCACAAAAACTAACTTTAGCCTACTAAAGCTCATTTCCCAAGCTGTCCTGAACAGTCAATGGGAAAGAAAACTCCCCCAGAGAGTGATTTGGAACAAGAAGCGTATCTGTACGATGGTACAGGGAAGTGCTTTCCAGCTCCCGACCCTAACAGCACACTTCTACACCCTAACTTTACTCTGAGATGAGACCAGATACCATACCATTCCTTCCCATTCCTGTATTTCCCTATAAAGAAAACATAGATTCTAGGAGCAGAAGGGCCCAGAGCACTTAAAAGGGCCAGGGAACCACGCTGGAGGGTTGCGGTAGGCAAATAATGACTCTGATTGTGAAGAAATGCACCCAGAAACATGCTAAGATGCCTGAGACCCATAACGTCGAGCAGCTGCGCAGCACAAAATTGACAGGAGTCTCAGCTCGACTTTCCCAGCAGCGACCTCCCAGATGGGAAGGGGAGCCAAGACTGAATTAATGTGGCTCTGGGAAGTGAATGAGTTAGTGAGCGTATGAAATAATCAGGTAAGGTAAAAGCTGTAAGCTCTCAGGGGTCTTAAATAAATCCAAGTATCCAAGTCCACTAAAGATTGTCATTTATTCTGTCTCAGCCATGACAAGGAAGAACCGTGCAAGATAAATATACTTTGCATTGTTTTCTGAAAAATGTCTTTCTTGATCGGCAATAAAGGTGGCCGGTAAAATGAGTCTTTGTCCATGTCAATAGTGCTCTGCATTGAAAGGAAGGAAGGGGAGACTCGAAGCCCATAACATGAAAAATAAAATATAAACTAGATTAATAACAGTGTTTGGGGCTGGGGCCAAAATAGTGGTCTGTTTTTGATTTTGGCATAATTAAACACATTTTTATCATGAATTCATTACTTTGTTATTTTATTTCTCTTCCAGGTATTAAATCTCAAGCCATATTCATTAACTTTTTGGTTAAGGTGGTGTTTTTTTTGTTTTTTTTCCAAATTAATTTGGATTCAGCTGCACAAAAAATTTGGTAGGTTCAGGTGGTTTGGATTTGAAATAAGGCAAATGCAACAGAGAGAGATTTGGTTTTATACTGCTGTTTTTTTTGGTTTTGGGGGGGTCATCTAACATTCTTACCCAAAACACCAAACTACTACAACAAAAGGAGAGCTCAGATCTTGAGACAAATCTATGGACTTTTGAACAACTCTGTTGAACTGTATCTTTAGCTTATCCTCTGAGATTTCCAGCCTCCATACAGTTTCCATAATTGCAATGTTCAATCATCTCATAGACATTATTTCAGTGTCTTATTGACTGAAATTATGCCTGCTATTCGCATCTGAAATGGTTCCGATTGAGATTCATACAATTCAGACGCTTCACAGCAGTAGCAGCAATAGAAGCACATTGTAATTATTTTGCAATCCCTTTGTTACTGGTGTCATTTTATCTCTCACCCCTGCATGATCTTTTTGTACGTACACATCCCATAATATACACTTAGTATTGGAAATAGGGAGACAACTATGGAATGGGAGTCATCTTAGAGTCATGTGTTTTGACCTAAGTGTGTTGTTATCACTAAAATCCCTTAATTGAAGTTTTTAACTCTGTCAGTCGTTCATTTGGGGCTAGATCCTCCCAGCTTCAGTGAGTTTATGTCTGATGCAGTTCAGCAGGGGAAAACGAAGTGCAAGCTGATTCAGAACTGACTGATATTCACATTTTAGCCTCCTGTCACACCTTTCCTCTTTCTCTAACAAAGGAGAGTACGTACGTTAAAGTAATCATTTGCCTTTATGCCACATAAAAATACACACATCACGTCATACTTCCTGTATGGCTAAAAAGGAGACAGAAAAAATGATTTGACACCTGAAAAATGATGAATCATGCTAAGAATACCTATAACAACCAGGCCAAATATTGCTCTTTAAAACATCCAGTGAAGGAGATGACTCAGTAATCCTAAGTAATTTAATCTAGTGTTTCACAAACATAACCAAAAGCTTTTCCTAATTCCTATTTTAAAGACTTTTTCAACTTAGGCTGATTCCTTCCCCAGCAGACGTATAGAATGATTGACTCCTCCTTTTTATATACTTGGCTTCTATCTCTTCTTCCTGTAGTTTCATTGCTAGGCTAAAAAAAAAAAAGAATTTATATTTTTCTAACAAGACATGTTTTCCATAACTCTTGTATGTTTCTCTAAATTTTATGATTCTTTCCTCTAGGCTGCATGTGATTTGTTTATGTATTTTTAAAGTGTCATTGCCAAAATTAGGCATATATTACAACCATTGTCTAACCAGTCCCTAAAGAATAGATTATCTTTTTCACATCTTACCCCAGAATTAGATTTTTTGGTTCATCCAGGATGAAATTTGTTCTTTTGGCAGTAGCGTTATATCGCTGACTGTTGTTTTGCTGGTGATCTGCTCTAAGGTCTGGATTCTTTTGCCATATTGCATAGTCTTTTCCAGTTTGCATTTGTATGTTTTATTTTTCCGTCCTAGTGTTGTCCCTACTAATTTAATTGTGCTGATTTTCGACCGCGTGTCTGAAATGGCCAAATTTATTTTTGACCTCTCTTCTGATGTCCTTTCCGAGAAATACTGTCAAAATATTCCATAGGCCAGGAAGAACTCTTCTGTACAAAAGCTGACTGAGAGAGGATATTACCCATGTTACCACCTGGATGTATCTACAATATTCCCAGGGGGTAGTCTCAGGAGCAGATGATCACAGACATAACATACAGGAACAGAGGTGAGGTTTATCATATCCGACCACTTTTCATGCATAAAGCACAACAGAAGTTAACTCTACTTCTAATCCAGCCCTCTGTTTTATAGGTAGTCTGAATGGATACTTATACTATGCAGAAAACTCTCTTCCGTCCCAACTAACAAATACTGTACTTGTGACTACTATTGTCTGATAGCCATTTTGCAGACATTATTGTATGCATATTGTACCTTGACTGTGCTGGAATCAAGCTCATAAGCTATCTCTGTTAGGTGTTCATTTGCTATGATTTTGCTTATGCCAGTTTTAACTTCAGGTTATGGTGGAAACAGCTCCTGTCATGCTTGCACTGTCCGAGGCTTTACTACATGCTGTGTATGATTACATGATGGAAGTGGGGGAAGCTAAAAGCTCGGAGGTAAAACAGAGTCACGCAGAGGATCATTTGCTATCTCTGCAGTGCTGGGGGTGGGAGAGTCAATATAGATATAGATACAGATACAGATTGCCTTCACCTCAAAGAGCTGTCTAAAAATAAAAGGCAATAAGCTGGTAATGCCGTGTGCATAAATATTCATTGTCATAAGGAAAGGCAAAACCAGCCTGCACTGATACGTGGTCATATGGACAATTTAATTGGTGCAAGGTTGATTTAAATTTAAACTCAAAGTCGTAAGCACTAAATTAATCTCCTGTTATAATTAAGTAAGCATATATCTGAAATGGTTTATCCTGACCTGACACAGATAAAATTCATCCATTGACTCTACTGGAAAAGGTCCAATTTGTATCACTTGGGGAATCTGCCCTCTCATCAGCACTGAAGATCTGAGAGGCACTGATATCTGCTGAAATTAATGGGAATAGGTGATATTCTTGGAAACAACCCTGAAGAGTTGCATTATTTTACCTTGCTACTTCTTTTTTTTCTTTTTAATGTGCTAGCTACTCTTAACGTAAGGTCCAGTGGAAGGACAATATCCTGCAATGCAGCAAAATCTGTCTTTTAATGACAACCACTTTAGTGACAACCACTTTTCCTCTGAGAAAGAGAAGGTATTCTAGAATTTATTGAATAAGATATTATCATTTTTAGTGAATTGTCAACCAAATTGTGAAGCAGCATCAGAAAATACTTTTCAGCATTGCCAGTTATAGTATTAGATGTGCGTTCAGAAAAAGGTTTGATTTTCCCAGAGTCGAAAAAAGTCAGCCTATATTTTTTTTTCCAGAAAAGAATGGTAACATCAGTAATGAAGTATTCTTTTTAAAGTTTCTTAAAGTAATGAATTTCCATGTATTTTAATATTAAGCAATCTCTAGCTTTTGGAAGAGAAATACTGAACATAGATCAAAATTTTCTTTCATTATAAACATTTCAGAAGAGGTACTGTCTTTCCAGATGTATCTACAAAATATGAAAACCTGGTGATGTATGCTAGATTGCCTATCTGTAATAACTTTAAATGCCAGTTATTTGGTACTCCAACTAACCTGAAGAAATTTTGTCCTGTGAAAGAAGAAATAATAAAATGTTAGGATGGAAATACAAAGAAAGAAAGAAATAGGAGACTTTTTAGAACAACATACTGTGTTCATCAATTAATATAAGTGATATGACAACAGGCAAGCCGGATACTGCTACAACTGATGGAAAGCTGCATGGCTGCCCATATCAGAGTGCAGCAAATTTTGGGCACCTCATCTTGAAGGGAGAGATGAGACCATACCAGCTGCTGGAAAACTTCTAAATTCAGACTGTTTCACTGAGTGCTGATTCAAACATATCTGCACAGTGTGGTATAGCTGGGGTAAGTCATATCATAATGGCCCTTCCTCCTACACAAACTCTCCAAGAAGCCAAAACTGATGGACTCTGGCATGGAGTTGAGGACCAAGACACCTTTGACAATACTTGGTATCACTGCTGGCTAGGTCTCTTTTGCCTAAGCGGTAGGTGAAGTACAGCATATGAAACATCTCTAGGGAAAGAAAGAGTGAGATTATTTCTAAAACAGACAGTTCTTGATACTGAATTTTAGTTTTTTACTATCCAAGGTCCACCTCCAAGGTGCAACAACAGATGTCTGTGTCCTGAAATAACAACATGTGCCCCTTGGCACAGATAGAGTTGCTGCAGCCTTCTGTTTATCTGGAGCTTTCAAAAATATAAAGAAATGCCTGACTTCCATGAGAAAGAATTTGAAAAAAAAAAAAAAAAAGGAAATATAGGAAATAAATCTTCTATAATTTTATTTCCATATAGCTTTATGGTCCACATACAAGAGATAAGATATTTCTTTCAATAATCTAATTAAATTCCATACTTTTGGTGCTTTTAATGCTAATTTACCCCACTTTAACTCTGGAGAGGCATTTACTATATTCCAGGCCTGGGACAGCCTGGTGAGGATACTTAGGAATGTTTTCTACAGTTGACAAATCATCAGACCCACTGAACAGGTGATGCAGACTCTCTGGTTTTTTATGTGCAATAACTCTGATTCATATGGGATGCCTCAGAGGTGCTTATGCTTGCAAAGACAAACTGCATAAGCAGTGTTATCTCTGCAGCTTCTGGATCTATCACATGTCCAATTCAGAAAAATATGAAAAAAAAAAAACCCTTACATTGTGGACTGTCCTCTAGACATGGTTTTTATCCTGTGGCACCCTTAAAAGCCTTTTTAGGCATTCAGATAGTGTTTTTTTTTTTTCTTTTTTTTTGGACAAGATAGAAGGATTGTCCAACGTGCTAGGCTTGGGGACTGATGCTTTGTGTGTTTCTGTCACTTGTAGGGGTATCTGTGGGTGAAGAAGCAAGAGAGCAATCCAGACCATTGATAAAAACAGCTGGAAGGGATGTGCTTCCACTGTCATTTCTGGAGTCACTTGGCAAGTTAATTTGGCTGGGACAGGCCAAGATAGATCTGATTTGCATCTTTTTTCATAATGCACAAAAATGAAGGGAAAAATATTTAATTTAAATAAAATATTACCCCTATCTTTTTAACTGGGGTTACTATAACAGTTATATTTCTTTCCAGAATAATTTGTGCAACTAGGTCACGACCAATAAATGAAATGTGAGGGTTCATGTTTTTAAAAAAAAATAAAGACACAGACAGAGAGAGCTCATGTTTTGTGAGACGTCTTTGTGAGAACCCTGTGTGCCACTGATCCTGTTCTGAAAGACTGAAATGCTGCAAGGGCTATTGTTCGAGGCACTCTGGAAGAGCAAAGCCGCAGACATACATAGTGAACACAGCAACATAAAACACTAATATCAAACCATATTTGATTCTTTTGAATTCGAAGTAGCCTAACCTGTAGGGGGAAAAGGGGAACACAAAACAAGAACTCACTGCAGGGGTATGGGAAAACCGGGAATACCTTTTTAGCAAAACTTAACTGACCTATGTGGAATCTCTCAGCCTTTGCCTGTGGAAGAAGAAAACTAGCACTCTCTGGAAAGGTTGCTTAGAGAGACATTTTGGGGAAAGATGCCTCGGCATTGGTCTTTTCTAGTTTCCTCATCCGGAAGCAGTACTGAAGGTGATTTAATAGCTGTTTAACCGTTGGTACACAAAGATTTCAGCTCAACTTAGCTCTTACCAGAGAAGCCAGCTGGCAAATTTCACTCCTCTCTGACTAGCAAGGAGAAGAGCAGTTAGTGTTCATCAGACATTTGAGTTTTAGAGGTAAAAAGACCTTTCTCTGGCCTTATTCAGCTTATCTTGAATTCCATATATGGAGTACTTAAAAGTCCATTAATCCTAACTGAGTATGCTTTACTAGAAACTTTGAAATAAAAAGGCAGGGTATCTGTTGAACAAAACAGAAGGTGCCCACTTCTTACCTGATTTCCCCCCGTGACATTTCAATATCCAGCGTTCCTCAAAAACTGTAACTGCAGCAGCAGAGATAGGAAGATATGGAGTGACTGTGTCAACTCTGACATTTATTTTGAGTCTTGAAAACAATATTATGAATTTACAGCGCAGTTATTTTTCAAACTGATTTTATCCTTGTGGACTTTTCCAGCTTTCTTCTTATCAACTGATAAGACTGCTCTGAGTTTTGCTCATATTTATTTTCCAATCATGCTTCATAATCCTTTGACGTTCTCCTGTTGAGGACGAGGAGTTTTGTTCAGCTTTGTGGCTCAGTCCATCTAGCAGTGCTTGTGCATTACAGTAAAGGCCAGCAGATAGTTCAGTGTATCACTGAGGAAACCATATGTAATAAGTGTTTTTAAATTTAATAGAGTGCTGAAATGAGTATCTATAGATATGTGAGGAAATTTCAGCCCAATAAGAAAAAAAATAATTCATGTTATGTGCTTTAAATTCCTTCACATTATCCATTATTTTTCCCAGAGCAGTTTCTCAGAAGCGCTATCCTTTTTTCTTCTAGCAGTATTTTTTGTGGCAGTTTTCTAATTATAGGATCTAAATCTAGAGCAAACCCTATAGGATTTCCTTTAGCAGCGGTGTTACAGTAAAAGGCTAAAAATCAGTCATCCATATGCTATCCACTATGCTATCCACTATAGAATATGCTAATTATATAGTAAGTGAGGTAAATTTATATACTGCTTAGGCTAATGATTTACCAATGCTTTTCATGTAGGAGGAATATGTCTTGATGTTAATATTCAGAAACAATAAATTAAAGGGTAAATATACTTTCAGTCACGGTAGTTCTCTGAAAAATGCCTTTCATTTGAAGAATTTTTAGCTGCTTCCTTGAACTAAAAAACTATTATCTATGGATTAAAAATGAAGTCTTTCTATATTTATGCAAGATATAGAAAGCAAGATGTAGGTTTTCACTGTTGTAATACCTCATCTGAATGTCTCATGTCACTTCTGCAAACAAAGTCCATCCACCTCCTGTAACTAAAGAGCAGAATGTTTCCCAGGGCTGTTGCACTCTACTATTCTCTTCTGTTTATAGCTGATTTCTCTGGCAAACTTTTATTATTTTTCCTATAAACTGCCTGCATTAGCATCTTGATGTGGACAGCAAGAGAAATCAATGAATTTGCAACATTTTTTTCATGTTAAAAAGGTTATTTATGGCTTTTGGTTATGACAAAAATCATAATATTAGTATCTTACAGTTGTATAGTACCTTCCATCCCAATGTGTTTCACAAGTGCATTTCGGGAATTGTAGCAAACCTAGAAGACAGAACAACAACCTTTTGCTGAGAGCTCTGGCAGACCCCATTTTGACACTTACTATAAAGATCTGTATATAGTTCAAGTTTTATTTCTAATTCTTGTTCAAAAGATGCTGCACTGAATACATCTGCTCAGTCCTATCGCTCTTTATAAGTGAATAAAAAGCAACAAAAACTAGAGTCAGCATTTTTCTCTGCTTGTTAGCAGGCCTTGTAGACTGGATGGAAGAGTGTTAACAGACAGCTTCAGTGGGCAGAAGGGCTTCCTCTGTGCAAAACAGCCTAGGGGGCATAGATTTTCTAAGATTCCATGAGATGTCCTTTAATAAGCTTTTTATAGCTTCTTTGCATGTGAAATCTGAACTCTTACCGCTTCTCTTGCTCATCTGTACTATAATTGTGGATATTCTGTTACTCACATGTTTTTGTGCTGGGCTTTCTAAGATAGTTTTCTGATTTCAGCATCCTGGAATGTAAAGATCCAAATCTCACTTCATGTACCCACATAGTATAGACATTTCACGCATGCAGCCTGCAAAACTTGGTAGGATAGCTGTATTCTCTGTACAGGAGAAGTTAAAACTGTTCTTCTGTGAGCAGCATACTTAAGTGACTTTTTTCTCCTGTTGACTGGGTCAATATCATCTATGCAGCTACCTATTTTGATGCAGTTTATAGAAAAGCAATTATCGCTGAGACAGCCATACATTTGAGAATCCCAGACCTGAATGAAAGACAGTGGCCTAGCTGCTCTTTGGTCTGACCCTGTACTGTCATTTTAATATTCCTTAGACGCACCCTATGAACAGTGGGTTTCATAGCGCAGTCAAAAGGTTTTTTCACCCTTTGTACAATGCCAAAATGGTACACCATTCACATAATGGAGACAGAGCAGACAGAAGGGTGTTAGGTTCATATCCTAGGAGGGGACCAGGATGATGTAGAAAGAAGGATGCTTTTCACTACTGACATCTTTGCCACTATGCAAAAAAGAAAAGTAAGATTTATTTTCTGTTTGGTGAGAAAAAGAGAGACTTTGTAGCCTAATAAATAGGGTGTTCATCTAAGAAACGGGACTTTTGAGATACGATTCTTGGCTAAAAATTTATACTGATGCTGATTAATGTCAAAATGCAAACCGTCTCTGTGCAGAGATCACATCCAAAGACTTCTCTATATTAGCTGAGTGCCCTAACCACTAAGCTAGAGAAACTTCAGAAATCCTGTTCTCTCACTGTCTCCATGAATGTAGAAAATGGCACAGCTTCAGAGCTGGGATGAAGAGTGCTCTGAACTGTAGCTAGGTGACCAGAGCAGTTTTGGTGAAAAGATTCTCTGTGTTTTGGACTTCTCAAGCTTAAGAGGCAATGAAACTGCAGAACAGGTTTAATTTCCTGTCCATAGAGCCAGAGTGTCATTTGTGCTTCTTTCAGGTACCTGAGACGCCTCTATAGGATGGAGGGAAATGTCAGAGTATGTGCTGAAGACCTGGGATGTTCTTCACCTGGAGGACAGGCGCACTGTGCTATAGACTGCTGTTAGGTAATTAAATCCTGCCTCACCTGTGGGCCAAGTACTTGGATTATTATTTTATAGAGCTTGGTCACCCAGGGGTTACTTCCTCCCTGGGTGTATGTGGTAAGTTCCTTGCTCTGAACACACCAGGTATAAGGTCACAGGCATACAGACATTCCTCTGCCTTGCTCAAGGACTCATTTAGGGGACACGCCTAATACTCAACAAGCTCTCTTAACTGCTTTTTTATTTTTATTTTTTAAATAAATATTATTTAAATCTGGCTTCTGAAACAGGAGCTTGTACTACCGATATTCTCTTAAATATCTGCTTGGTCAAACACTCAGAGCCAGGCACCCAAAATGTAAATATTCTAACTTAAAGTTTTAGTAGCTTAAGTTTTTTACTGGATCTAATCGTAAGTCATCCATAGTTACTATTGGACTTGCAATCACAACAAACTGTATGCGCTGGACAAGAAGTTAAATTAGCTGCTTTTAGACAGAAATTTGAAAGTCTGAGTGCTATGGCTACAGTGTCTAATCTAGAGTAGAAACTGAAGTCTCAAGACTCCTGTTAAAGCCACAGTCAGATGGACATACCTTCTCTTTAAAATGCTTTTACCACCTCGTGCTTTTCCTAAATCCCTTCGATTAGGTTGTAATATAAATGCCACGATTTTGGTTTTCGTTATTGAACTATATGAGCACAGACAGTTGTTTAATTTATATTGTTAAACATTTTGTGAGAAAATTGCCTATTGTGTTCTGTTGTGGTTTTCATTAATATCATGTAGCTCAGCTTCCTCTAAGATTAAAATCAAAGATGAATAACTTTGTGCTCAGCTAGAACACACCATTTGCTAATTCATCTGAGATCAATAATGATTAAATGAATAATTTAGTGAACCACTGTGCACCCTTTTAGACTGTTTTATTTTCTTCCAACAAGTGCACTTGTCAGTTGCAATAATTTACAACATTTGGAGGGTTAGAGGAGGAAAAAGACTTTTTTTTCCTTCATTTTCAACTCCTTTTTTTAGTAAGCAAAAATGAATACATGCTTTGTCTTCTCAATACCTTTTTCAAAATCCTTTGGGAGTGCAAAGTCTCAATATTATTTTTAAAAACCCTTCTGTGTCCTCTTTGGACTTTCCCTTTAGTTTTTGCTTGATAATTGCTTCCATGCTGCTTATTAAGATGTTGTACAAATATGTGATTATTAACAACAGATATAAGATTAGCAAACATATTCCATTTTATATAAGCACAGTGAGTCTGACAAAACCAGAAAATTGTCAGACAGATCCAATCTTCTGTAACATGTCCAAAATGCCCAAAATAAATTATTTGGACTTGTGTATGAACAAATTATCTGTTAAAAACATTTAGGGGAAGTCTAATGCTTCCTTAAAACATTGGACTTATTTACCTATTCAGTGTATCATTGATCTATGTCACTGAATTAAAGGGTTTTTCCAATCACAGCACATACATGGTACCAAGTAACCGGTATAATCAGTAGAGCAATTCTGGCAGGTATTTGCAGACCACTTGAAGAACACACCTAACCTAAACTAATATGGCTTCCCCAACCCAGCTTTTGCATGTCGTTATTATTGAAAATTCTGTCAAAGGAGACAAGGACAAATAATTCCTTTTAAACAACAGTCAAACCATTGAGTCAAATCAGTGAAACAAACAGGAAGGATCTGAGGAGTCTCTCCCAGAAGTGAAATTCTCTCCCTTGGAGGAAATTAATGCACTGTTTAGGTAGGGCTCTCTCCAGGGACTGTGGATTTCAGTTCTCTGGGAGGTCATCTACCCATGAGTGAAATGAAATTATGTACCTATATTTATCTTCCTATATTTTGTTCTAACATTAAATCTATGGGTCAAAAAGGGGAGAAAAGGCCAAAAGGCCAGAAAGAACTAACAGTTTTTGAAAAAGTATGCTTGTCTCCAGGAGAAAACCTGGGGCAATGGATTCTGTATGAATGGAGACTTTCCTACACATAGCATTTTGACTGTTCTGGAGCTTATTCTAAGACACTGAACTCAGAGGCCTTCCTGAAAATGTAATTTAGAAAGTCTTCTTTGACTAATGCCACAACTTAACTACTTGTTTTGCAGTTATTTTATTAACTTCTTAAATATCCTCCTACTGGATTCAAGCAATGATGTAAGAATCCTAACTTTCATTTTCATTTAAAGGTAAAAAGGGTATTTTCTAAAGCATATGGTTGCAAAGAATAACTAGAACGTGTGATTTTAATCCACAGAAGCTCAACATCTTTTTCTACCATCATAGTTTTACGAGCAATGCTTTGGGAGGTGGGGGGAAGAAAAGTGACATGGCAGACTTGTCCTTTGTTATGGCTGTTTAAGACATCTGCATAAACTGGGCCATTAGACACAAACTGCAAGGGGGACTTATGCCTTTCTGGACCTGTAGATGAAGGCTGGGCGATATACTTTAAGGTGTCCCAGACAGCACTTGGGTCCTACCTTTAGGCAACTGAACTGATGCTGTCACTTTGGATAAGTGGGTTGACAATTTCTACTGACCTATTGGATTAACTACCTATTCTGAGACATCAAATTCTCCTACCTTTATAAAAAACAGAATCTGACTGAGGAAGGAGTGTTTCACTCTGGCAGGGCTATTCAGCACCATTGTCCTTACGTCCCTTCTGGATCTAGGCTATTTGAAGTAAAGAATCACTGATGTGAAAAAGAAGCCTCTATGTTGGCACAAATAGCTTTTACAGTCATTGCAATTTATTCTGCATTAAAATCTGAAAATTTTGCCTTTTCAAATGGCAGTTAGGCAGTAAGAGGAACTGAGATCTAGTAACCAATACTAATGTTATGCTTTGTCAGCACTAAATAGAAGGCTATTGATTTGACCAATAAAGTTTTGCGTGGCATGACATTACACTGTGTCAGTGAACTAAAGCAAAGAAAATTCCTGGGAAGAGAAAATTAGTTTGGTAGTACTGATTATAATCCCACCTGTGTATCGATTATATATTAACACAATAAAATATGTAGTTATATGCAGTATGTTAATTTCTACATTGATATTCACATACATTTTTTAATATTGGGACTATTTGTCCCTTGTTATCCTTTCTGTTTCGCATCAGACCATATGAACGTTTCATCATTGGAGAATTTAGTATAGTTCTTTTTTTCTATGTCTCTGCATTTGGTTTCTGTTGGATTAGTGAAAAAATAGGCAAAAGGTATCCAGTCAGCTGATTCTACTGGTTACACACTGGGCAGAAATTCTTATCTGAGAGGGAGATTTTTCCTTTGGCTAAATGACTCAACTGTTTTACTGGCAAATTATGCATGAGCAATTTCATTTTAAAGGTGGCATTGCCTTTCTCATGTCAAAGACATGCACTCACCTTTCTGTTTACCTATCAATTGTAGACAGTCTCAGGTGTAAATCTGAAAATACATTTCATTTCAAATCGAAAGTATATCATGAGTGATGATGAAAACAGCATACAACACATGTTTATATCAGTGATTTTTTAAAGTCTTTCATTACGCAGAATTTCTTCAACCTTCTACTAGTGTTATTTTACATGATTCAGCACTGGGCAGTATATTTTAAAGGCATTTTCACTGTCCATCTGCTAGTTCAGGTTTTTCAGTGTCAGACTGTTTCCAGCATGAGGAATTTGTTTCATAAACCCAGTGTTTTTCTTTCTCCAGAGGCACACTGTCAACCACCCTATTTGTCAGTCTGTGTTTACAAATTGTTTTAGATTTGCACACTAATGTGACGCAGAATAATTTTTTACATCCAGAATCAAGCGATATAGGCTTAGCACAAAAAATGCCTATTAAGTGCATCAAGGCACTTCTTAATGCAGCCACTGGCAATACAGGTAATTCCAGATCGAACAGTTCCATTGGGGTAGCTATAATCTTTTCTTCTCTGGTTTAAAAAAATGTATTTCTATTCCTGAAAATGTCAGATTTCTAAGCAATGCTCACAAATAGATACAGTTAGACATTTTAACTGTCTTGTTTACTTACACAAAAAAATCACTAGAGAAAGAACTGGTGCAAGGTGGTACTAAAACCACAGGCTTGAACCACTGCCATGCAATGCAAAGATTCCCAGATCTCCTTGAAATAAGCCACCTTCGGTAGAATCAGACTTTCTATGTAGCATCAAGCTCCGAAAAAGGCTAATTTACCTTACTTCTTGCCTAGATATAGTGACTGCACCAAATTTTCCAGCATGATAGAGTGTTATCTAGCTCCCCTATATAAAGCTAAGCAGGTCATTCCTACGTTGAACTGAAACTGCGGTGTAGACACACCTCAGAAATGGGATGATATCTTCCTACAACTGTTTCTTTTTTTTTTCCAGTTCTAGTAGCTGATTTAGAGATAATAATTTTCACATATGTGACCACCCCATAGCCTAAGAAAGACAAATGGAATTGTTAAGTAATTATTTAAGGTAATTTTCCTCATGGATTACCATAGAAAGCTGTTACTTTTATTTCATTACAGAGAAATAGCAGTGTAAATTTATCTACATATGGTAAAATGTGTTACTTGAATTTTTTGGCATTTCATACGAAATAGAGTGAGGACACTGATAGCATTTCACATGCTATAGTAGTTCAAAACCAAAGAAATCCCCTACAAATTGTTGATATAATTTATGCCTCAATTTATAACATTGTCACATATCCTCTGCAGCAGTTGAACCCCGCCTTGGAATAACTGAAAATTGTTTTCTACATTTTGGTAGAACATGTCCTGAATACAATAATAATGCCTAGACCACTATTTTCTGGGTTCAGTATTATCACTTAAGGAAAGAAAGTTCTATTAAGTTGCAGTTCAGCTCCTGGAAGTGAGTGCAAATTCAGTGTAACCTGTAACTTATAACAATGGATGTTACTGAAACAGACAGACAGACAGACAGGCAGACGGGGCTAGAATTCATCTCATCGAATGTTAACTGTCTGAAAATTAAACATCTTGTCTAAACTGCTCTATGGTTAACAAAGACAGATTGCTAACCCAGTAAGGGTGGCAGGGGCAGGAGTGACTGTTCTCAGACCAAAATATGACATTTAAGGTAGATGGGATGTGTCATCCTATGGAAGTCCCTGTGGAAGTACTCATGCTCTGTGCAAGTATCTTTCCCTCTTGCTTATACGGGACTAGTTTGTATTGGAGCTTGATTCAATCACCTAAATGTTGATATCTCGTGCCATTTTAGTCATCCTTATAGGGATGACAGTTATTCCACAGGACTTACTGGAATTCTGAGAGTTGGTCAGACACCTGAGAGTGTCTCAGGTGTTAGTCAGTGCAAAAGCTTAGATAACTGAATCAAGACTGACTTTTAAAATACAGGATTAGACAAAATAAACCTCAAGGAATAGATTAGTTCAAAAAGTATCTAATAATACACTGCCAGAACTATGTCAACTTCACGTCTGGTAAAAAAGAAAAGATATGAATCTGGGAACAAGGATAACAGAAAGGTGTATCTTATAAATGAGATACAATTTAGAAATAAATAATGAAGGTACAAGCCATTCCACCTCTACTCCTCTATTTTTTGCAGTTTTTGTGTAGAGAGTTTACAAAGGTCTGGAGATGTCTTCTTTCATCTCAGGACTCTCTGCTTCACTCAGAGCTTCACTGTGCAGACACGGGTGAAGAACAGTACCACAGACAAAAATTTCTTACCGCTATTGCCAAACGAAGAAAGAAACAAAACAAACCTAGTGCATGCAAAAGCTTGCTGTCTTCCCATCTCTCATGAATCTGTTCTATTTCCCCTCTTTTCCTTCTCCTGTCTTTTCTCTTACTTTTTCATCTGCTTTCTACACTGATTGCATCATGCAGCATTTCCCCTCCAGCTTTACCCACATCAAGAATGACCTATGCAGAGAGGGTCACCTAATTAGAGAAGATAGATAATCTCTCAAACTAGGGAAATGAGCTAGGATTCCGATCAAATTTAAACATAAATTTTCTAGTATGTCTACTGAGCAGCCTAAGGTCCCTGTAATCAAATTACAAAAATTGTTTTTACTGCTTGATATGAAGAATTCCATTCATTGCTCAAAAATTATTTTGCATTCACCAATATTAAAAATAAAGATTACATATACAGGAACATTGTTAACATTATGATCAAAATTTCAGATGTTCGTAGCAAACCATGATATTAGGAACTTTGGAGGAATAAATTTACATACTTGTAGAGAAGCTACCAGCTTCCTGAACAAAAGTACTAAAGTGCAAGGTAGAAGTAGACTTTGAAGGAAGATTTTGCAGAGGATAAAATTAGTATAACAAAACACTAAATCTCTTTAGGAGACTACATTCCTATTCCAACTGTTTGTGTTACCTAAAAAAAAAAGTTTCCAGAGATGTAGTCCATTAAGGTTCATTCAGGCTATTATGGTTAATTCAGCTATTGAATTAATGGGAACTGGTACCCTTAAAGCCTCCAGAGTATAGGTTGTAAATTACTTCAGGAGCTGGAGGGGCTGCATTGCTAAATCAATTAAAACTTATTGCCTGTGATTGTTAAACATGGTTTGTATTTCTACCACTTTTGAAAAGCACAACATTTGATGGCCTTTTTACCCAGGAAAAAAACTCAGTCAAAACTTCAGAATAGGACATAGCAGAATTCAGACATCTCAGTCTCACCAGGGAGTTGACTTTAACTTGCTAATTGCTTTGGTCTCCTTGATATGGTTCCTGCTGTGCTGCTTATAAGCCTGACTGATATCCTAGAAATGCCTTCTAAATGACTTCCTTATCAGTGACAAATTCTTTTAGCTCCCTGGAGGAGCAAGGAAGAGAGTTGTTTTATCCTCTTTCACCAGGATACGAAAACTACTCCTCCTTTTCCAAAAATGTACACAGGCACAAACCAAAATGCAGATATTTTGGCAGACATTTATTTCCATACTTTTTATCATGAGGAAAACTGTTCGTTATGGATTCAACACTGCATCTCACTAAGATCCCTTTGAGAAATTTCAGTGGTACAACATCAAGAAAAAAAATAGTAAAAAATGTCTGCATAGTATAAATAATGCCCAGTTCTTTGTTTTACTCTTTTATTTAAGGGGGTGGAATCCAAACTAACCTGAAAAGAAACACTGTGATAGAAATAGGGGCAGTGAAAGGAGGAAGGAGTAGAATAGGCAGCTGTAAGGAACCTTACGTGAAGGAACAGAGGGGAGAGGAGTGCATTAAATTAAACCGTCAAGAAGGTCAAAACAGAGAAAATTTAGTTTAAACTACAGAAGTTCTCAAAAGCGCTCTGCAGCTGTTCCTCTTTAACCAACAATTTCTCCTTCTATAGCATACCCTGCATGTATCCTGTCTTCTCCATCCTACCTATTCTTAAACCTGTTTTAAATGTTATCCTATTTTTTCTCTAACGAAATATTACTTCCTTCACATTTATTTTCTCCCTGAATCTTTTTTACCTTCAATGTGTCCTGGATTCAATCAAAAAAAGACCTATGCAATCTACTGAATGATATTTATTTTATTTTATTTTTCCTTTTCTGGTTTTCTGTAGGAATATCCATCTGTGAATTCTTCACAGAAGATATTGGAGCTCCAGCTTCAGGACGGTCTACACAGTGACCTTGAAAAATACATCCAGGTTTAATAAGGACGGGAAATCTGAAAGTAAGCACCCAAAGTTGCACTGAGAGGTCAGAAGGTAGAATTTTTAATTTTTCTTAAATCTAACATTGGGTCACAATATTTATGAAAGTAGTATGTGTGGTGCCTCTTACTTTCGTCTGTAATGAAGGAAGATGTACCACATTTCTCAGTGAAGTTTGTTGACTACAAGTCACTTGTTTAGCAGACAAATCTCCCCCAGGATGAGAGGTTTTCAGTGATTTAGGGCTGGAACTAGGGTAAGTACTGAGGTACCTGATGGTAACTGATGAGAACATAAGACTGGATGGGTGTTCCTGAAGCCCCAGCTTATTCTTCCTTTTCAGAAATATACATCACATACAATTCTTTTAATAAATTCAAGTACTATCCAGTTAGACCTTTTTAGCTTCACCAAAGAAAATTTCTCTCTTCTTCCAGCATGAATGTATCCACGGCAAATGTGTACCCTTGAGTTTTATGCCAGTGCTGTCCCTTAGCTCAAGCAGTTCTTTACCATCCATGGTCTTGACTCCCTTGATCTGATGGCCAAAGCATCCTTCCACTTTTGGTCTCCAGCCCTTGCAGTGTAACCTGAAGGGAGATCCCGCTTAGCTCTTATTGGTAAGCAGCTGAGTTCCAAAAAGCAAGCAATTCTGATTCTCTTCAGCAGAGGTCAGTGGTGTGATTTATTACAAAATCTGTTGTCCCCAAACTGCACCTAACTTTGCAAAACTAAACCAGGTTTACCTAAACCAGGAGGCCTAATGTTCCTAAGCGCTCGGCCCTCAGAGTTGTTAGAGATGGACGGCCACAAACTCGGCACACCAACTTTACTAGTACAATCACCACACCTTATTTAAAAGGATCTTGAAAGTTTTTTAACCAAAAGTAAGTCATGGAAGTTTCTGGCATGTTCTGTTCCTACACTAGGTAGCTAAATTTCCATACTCTCACTGGGCATGATACTCAACCTCTGTCTTCTCTATATTCAGAAATTACACTCTGCAAGATTCCACTGTGCTTAGCGTAACTTATTTGCTATTATGAGTTATTGAAATATCAGCTCTGCTTGGTGAATGCAAGCTTTGCTTTCGCACAGATTGCATTTCATTTTGTTCCTGATGGTCTATGGTGCTCTAATGCCGACTGGATCATTCCTTTGCACTTCAGAATCTGAGCAGGGCGCAGAACTGTTGTCAGGTGCCTAATAAGGGTATTTTAAACTGCTACCTGGAGGTGCCTATATGTGTCTATTGAGCAGATAGATAGTGATTCTAGGAAGATCATTCTCTCTTAGCCAAAGTTACAAACCTAAAGTTGGGTATTATAAATATTTCTTCCTCTCCTGTTGGCTCTTCAAATCTCATTTTCTTTCTCAATTACTGCGAATTCTTCAGTGAAGTGCTTTTGATAAACTAGGCTACTACTCTCATAACACATTCAAAAAGTAATTACAACACCAGTGTATAGCGAGATTCTAAGACAGAGCACAGGGAATTTGAAGCAATGTAATAGATATTTTTTCATCCTGTAGGTTCCCCTTCGTCCTATAAACTACTTCTGTCTAGGTTTCCTCATAATCAGTGAAATATAGAAATATTAGGTAAAACAGACATGATTGACAGATCAGTAGGCAGATATACGTACAGAAAATGCATAGATTATCCCTCTAGTCTGAGCAGCCTCAGGTCCACGTAGAGAAGTGTGCAATGTGATCCAGGAGAGATTATGGTGTGGCACTAACCCCCATGCTGATTATGCTTCTTCAGGATCCTTTGTGCAATTTAAATTTCTTATGCTAGCTAAGTGTAGCCAAAGCAGCCCAGCTTCAGGACTCTCACGTGGAGTAACTTGTCTAGACTACACATCAGAGACAAATACAAGCAACAAAATTTGTTCTGAATCCACACTAACTTCTGATTTTGGGCCATAAAGGTGTCCTTAGCTATCAGTTATATAACTCCAAGATAATTCAATTACCTATAACATGATTTTGGTGCAATACTTGGTAATCCAAATAAGAACTAAATTTGCCCCATGGACCTCTAACAGTGTTGAGGTCACCAGTGATAATCCGTGATAACTGTACTGTGCAAGCAGTATCAAACAACCTCTAATAGATAATATACTGCACTTATCTAGCACTGTTCGTCATGAGGCCTCTAAGGCCTTTACAGAGGAGGCTGACGTTACTATCTGTATTTTACAGGGGGGAAGAAATGATTTTGTCAAAGGCAAGAAGCTAGCCTGTGGTATAAATGAGACGTGATTGCACAACTAACTCATCAATCCTCAGTCCTACCGAATACAATATCCTCTAGGCTATGCTAGCTCTACAAACTAGTCGTTAGAGTAGACAGCAATGACTGCAATCACTGCAGCCGGTGTTTTTTTAAAAGAAAATATAAATAAAATATATTACAGTAATAAAACAAATTAGCAGCTGATGTCCTGAGGCAACAGTAATGAAGCCCTCACAAAGCAGGCCTTTAGTAGTAGTAGTAATAGCAATCATAAGTTCAAGTTTAACTAAGTGAGCCATTAAAAGTGGAATGCTGAAATGAACTGAACCAAATGACAAAGTAAAACATGCCCAGGGCAATGAACAGGTTTTTAATTTGTTTAACTTCCATCTCTCTTGTGTCTGGCGCTAAGAAATGATGTGACAAAAAAGACTCCTCACTACATTCTAGTCTGAATGCTAAATAAATTAGCAATAGCAGCAGCAACAATATTACATACAGCCTATTCATCTCCCACAGTGCTAACATCACAAGTCCTCTCTGGCTTTGCTTCTTGGTTTTCTATTATTCAGAGAAAAGCAGAATCCTTCCAGCTGTAAAGCAGCCGTGGAGACCTTAAAATATGGTAAAGAGCTACGTATCCCATATTTTCGAATCAGTTAATATTTGCTATAACACAGGATTCTAGGTTCAAATTTAATGGTAAAATCAAACTGTACTTTTATAATTTTCCTGATTTAGGGATGAATGCTGTTGGAGTGAAGAGCTGGGTGTACACCACCTCTGCCGGGCTGGGCACGGTGAGTGGACAGGGGCATGGCTGTGCTCAGGCACCCCCAGGTAGACCTGGCAGCTCCCTGGACAGCATAGAGGCACAGGCCATTCGGAGCAGCCTTAAGGCTGCTCTAGGATGTTTTCCAAAACTAGGCGACTCTCAAACCAGAATATAAAGAGTTCGTAATTAGGTTAAAGATACACTTTTTAAACTTCTCCCGAGCAGAAGGTCCTATAGGTTTTGTGTTTTAGTTTTCCCTAAGATAAAATAGTAATGTATAATATAGTTATAACAAAATTTTTGTTTTGTTCATATTGCCTTCACTGTTTTTAATTCAAGGCTGGGCTTAGTTCCTCTAATCCTGTGCTGCCTTTGTGAAAATGTATTTTTTTTTGTATATCTAAAAATTAATGAAAAGTAGTACCGGAGAAATAAAAGTAACTATGGTTTTCACATAGCATTTAGAAAACTACTTTAAATATTGTAAATAGCTACTTCCATCACAGGGGATGTGGAAGAAAGTTAAGTAGAAAACATACCATAATGGCTTTCAAGGATTTACTGAAGGCAAAAAAAAATTGCATTTTATAAATCAAATTCTGTAAGAAATGCTGACTTAGTTTCAAAAGCATTTTCTCTACTTATCTTCTGAGTTTCTCCTTGCTGTGCTAGAAATTGTACAGTGAGCTTTATATGAACTGTGAAAATGGATTTGTGATTTTTAAGCTAGCAAATCTAAACCAAAATAGTAGTTGCCATTCTAAGGACAAAAACTCCGCATCCACAGTTTCTGTTGTTAAAAACAAAAGTCAAAACTTGAAGTCAAGATCTGAATATTACAAATACCGTTACAAAATGGAAATTCTCTTATTTTTTACTTGATTTATGAGCCAGTGAGATAATTTACACTAGTGAGGAGCTGCATGTTGTTTTTCATGTAAATAACTCTTATAAAATCCTCTGGTGCCTGGAGTACTAGGAGTTACAGAAGTAGATATTTGAAACACAGCATAGAGCTGATTAGTTTATTAGAGCATCCTCTTGTACAAGTTGTCATCATCTACAGAAGAGCTTAAGAACTGCTGTACTATGTATGATCCAGCTGTCGTCCTTCTGCTAGTGGTGAGTACTGGACACAGGGAAAAAACATGAAAAAGGGGCAAGTTAGCTGTATAGCTCGTAGTTTCCTGCCAGCAACAGGTAGGGTTTTCTTGAATCTGGTGTTTCATCCAGATTGTCATGTCAAATAGCTACTTATAGATTTATCACTGTCTGCTCACTCTTTTTTAACCACTAATATCTCTGATCTTCATGACATCCTGTAGCAATCAGTTTCATAGTTTAAATATACATGAAAAAAATCACCATTCTGTTTGTTTTAAACCTGCAATGAAGTAATTGTAATGGGTAGACCATAACTCTTGGACTGTTGTGAATAGCGGTTAAACATATTCCATTCACTTTTTCTGAACTCTTCATGGTTTATGGACAGTTTTCGTTTCACATTTAAAGAAACTAGAAGGCTGGTAGGAAAGCTTAAAGGATAACACAGGCTATATCTATAACTGCAAAATTCATCTATCTCAGCTGGGGAAGGTTTGCTTGCATCCACTCTTCGTTTGCATATGCTCATCCTCCCTTCAGTAGATTGGGCCATATCCAGACTATACAGTATGCGGTTTTGAGTGCCTGTTAAACATCATATGTTGCCCTTGTGGTTATAAGAGTGCTTTTTTTTTTTGTTATTTTTTGGTTTTTTGTCAGATTCAGATATCTGAAATAGTTAAGTGCACAAACCGCAGGGTAGCTTTGCAGTTCTGTGGAGTAAGGTGGAATGAGCCAGAATAGGTTTAGATTCCTCCATTCTTCCTACAGGGAGCAGTTTCTAGAGTGAAATAAAGCCAGAATTCAGCAGTATTTTACATCAGTGGGAAGTAATTGGTTCATCACAAAAAAGAGATAGGGAATGAACTAACATTTATGCTCAATGGACACTCAGGGGATCAGACCTCGCAATGAGGGAAGGAGCAGTTTCGAACAGTGCAGATGCAACCACAGAGAATATCTCACTATTCTTTTCCATTCACAGGGAAACCAGGAACCTTTTCAGATTGCAGGTTCTTCAGAGAATGATTCAGTCTGAAAATATTATCCTACACAGAAAACCTTGAGCTAAAAATGTCCTTCCATGTCCCTCACATTGGAAGTTTAGTGCCCTAAGCAACTGCAAGGCTCCAAAGAGGACAGCAGCCCGGGAAGCCTGAGGTGCTCTCTCGGCTCAAAGAACAGCAGTGTTGGCAGCAGTGCTGCAAATTTCCTTATGGGAAATCATTCCTGTGAGGTGGTGAGGACTTTTAATACCTACCTCCCTAGAAAAAGATCATTATCTTATCACTGGAAATGACTCAGGCAGGAGAAGGAGATCTCATTAAACTCTGTTGTTTCTCTAGGGAACATCATGTGTATCATCCAAAATTTCCAATATCTAAATGCATTTTTTTTAAGATTATTCATGGCAAGCAAAGTCAAGATACATTTCGTGTAGTTAGCCTACGACCCGTGGCATGGTAGCACATTAGGATAACCACTGTGTGCTCATGGCAGAGCAGTAGAATTAGAAGGACTTATTCTTCTGCATACATGCAGAATACAAATATTTGAATTGTGCAACATTTTCCTGAGGGTAGAATTTGTACACATTAGAAATTACAGGGAAAGATAATTACACAAATTTGATATAATATATTCTGCTTTTGATATGTTACTGCAGCTTTTTAAATTTAGGTATAAGCATTTAGACAAGGAGCGAATGTAAACCAACCCATCAAGTTACCCCTGAAGTGTAAGTCAAATGACAAAAAGAATAATGAGATTTCAATCCTTCTTCTTTTGATGAAATTAAATTCTCATATTCAACTGCTCTGAACACACTTTTATTTACTCCTATTCGCTTATACATAATTCTGTGAGATCCTGATTTTATCAGTAGAAAAGAGGTGAACACATATATCAATATTCAAAGTACTATAGTAAAATGTATGTACTGCATGTGATTTGAGAATAGGAATTGCCAAATTGGGTTTGATCAACAATTCTTCTAGATTGTTTTCTAATCTCTAGGGGTATCTTCTACAAATTTCTTCCAAGTAAGTTACTAGTTGAACAATAATTTTGCTATAGATGAGGTTTCTTCCTAGCTTCCTCAGATGAGAAAAGCCTGTATTTATTTGTATAAAAATAATATGTTATATCCTATCTAATGTAATGATGGGTGTTTCCATTATCCATATAATGGTTTAATCTTTTTTTTAATTCCTGCTAAGCTCTTAATCTGAATGTTACATTGTGACAATGAGTTCTAGTTACATATTATTGTACCTTTAACTATTCTTTAAGATCCCTTTTAGCCCTCCATATTTCCGGTATACCTGCCATTTTATCACAGCAGCATTTAATAAGAGAGAAATACTTGCTTCTCTGAAGTCATGTTCTGCTCTCCTCTTCAGTCCTGCCCGTTTATGTGTTTGTTATCCTCTTTTTTTCTTTTTATTTGTTCATTTGTTAAGATTGTTAAAGGGGGGAGGAATGGTTCAGTGTTTAAAATATTAGCTTGACTAGTATTTCCTTGTGCAGCTTCTGCATGTATAATAACTTTGGTCTTTTTTTGGCACAGTGACTCATCTGTTCAAAGGGAATAGTAGGAAATTCTGTCTTCAGATGTTTTCAGTGATGCCCAGTGTGGCAGCTGAGGCTAGATGCTAAAAAGCTAATGTCATTATTTTTTTGTTAGTTTCTTCTTTAGCTAAGTTCTCTTTTGATTATTTTAAGTTTCTCTCCTTTTTTTTTTTTTTTTTGATCAGAGTGTTGGTTTTTACATGATTCCTTCCCTGAGAATGTTGAATTTAGTTATATTAGCATCATTATTGGGCTCAACTGTAGTAATTAATGGAGCCAACTTCTTGTGTTATGTTGTATGGCTAAATGCTTCCATCTCTGTGGTATAGAAATGCTGCTTCTTCAAGAAACTTTTAGAGTATCAAGAAATTACTTTAAATTTTATCTCATTGTCTCATTTGATGAGTATATAGATAAATGCTTCAAACTATTACTGTTTTATAAAATATTGCATTTTCATCTTTGGTTTCCCTGTTGGGTGATAGGGAGCGACTGCCGCAACTAATTCTTTACTGAATAGTATTTGGACATTCATTGGGCTGGATATTTAAAAACAAATTTTCACATAAAATATATTTGTCAGCTGGCCCCTTTCAGAAAGAGTTAAATGGCCATACAGATTAATCATTAATGCCATTCAACTCATTCAGATTCAGAAATAAAGGAATTATCTAGGGAGTGCCAACCCACCACCTCTCCTCTTAACTGCTTCTCTTCATATGAACTACACATCAGATATTCTAAAGTATATATGAGTAATTTTATGCATGGATTGCATATTTTTTCTTCATAGTAAGATTCATATTCCAGAAGAAATAAGGTCTTTGTTCCGTTAGCTAAAGTCAAACAAGGCATACTTCTACTTCGGGCTTTTTTCTACTTATAGTGATTTACTGAAATTATTATTTTGAGTAAAAACTCTTATTAAATATGCATTTATATTGCAAGGATGAATCCTATCTACACCTTTAACCAGCTGCATTGCACTGTTAGTTCTGCTTTGTCAGTATTTCTCTGCTAACAGTTCATATGACTAATTAAAATGTGATTCTAAATTCTATTTGTTATTACTTCTATTATCTTTCTTATAGCACACAGACATAACATATTTATGGGTTATGCAAGCTAATCTAGTTTAATATTTTACTAGTAAGTGAAATGTCCTGAATAGCAACCGCTGCCTTTGGAATGCTGATTTAAATATATACATATATATATGTATATACATATATATATTATTTAGACTTCTAGATTTCAGCTAATTCTAGCCATATCTCCTTGCTGTCACTCTGGAGAGGGAAATCTTTCCACAGACGACGTATAAAAATTTGTGTTCCGTTAGAAGGGAGAGAATTGTGTGTATGAAAATCAGATCTATATTATAACCAATTCAAAGACAAAAAGGAAAAAAAAAACATATAAAAGGTATTTCACATTACCCAGGTTGTGCAAGATCAGGCTCCCTTCTTCTGGGACAATATTAAATATACCAGGATATTTCTTGGTCACAGGGTCTTTTATTGTGGTCTTTGCTTCCCCATGCAGCTCCATCATTCTTAATCCTTCATAACAGGCAGTAGAGAGTTCCCTTTTCATTCACTCCTTCTCTTTTTGCAGGGATCATTGAAGCCACAGATTTGAAGCTGTTATTACAAAATTCAAAGTTAACTTAGATTACATAGTTCCTTCATTCTGTTCCTATCATATATCTGCTTCTTTAGATCATGCTTCTTTTGAACATTCCTAACACAGATGTTCAAAACATGATTGCTTGCCCAAAAAGGCTGGTGATTTGGTATGTCAGAGAGTAACTTATCTAAAGAAAAAAGTGATTGTCCTCAGTTTTAGTCAGTTATGTTTCCTCTTCTTAACCCAAAACAGTATGCTGTATGATTGAAAGTCATTTGGAAGTAGAGCTGACTTAACAGCAGTAATTGTACATAGGCTAGTAAGACTGTTCCGGGTTCCTGAGAAACAGTTATTTAATTCTGTCTTTACCTGAACTGAAATTTTATAAACGTTCTTAAAGTCAATAGTAATCTTTGCATCCAAGTTCACAGAATATGAACACATTAGTAAGAACATCTGTTAGTTCTAAAAATCAGTCAATCAGTCATATTGAAGGGCACAGGAAACTGAGCTTTCACTGAAATCACATATCATTTTGGAACATTTTACAAAGAGGAAACTATTTAGCAGTTACCAATTTTTTATCTGAAAAATGTTATTCCCCTTTGTTGAAGTAAAGAAAATCAACAATTCAAATACCATTAGAAAATCCATATCTGTTACATGCCTATTCCAAATCTGTCATTCTCATTTCTAAGCATCTTCCAGACATTCATTGAGTCCTGTACATAACATCTGACCTTTCTCTAGATGAACTAAAATCCCAGCTATCTCCAGCTTAGGGATAGAGCGTGCCAATTAAAACAACAGTAACAAGGCAGCCTTGAAAGGGATTTCCTAGTTAGCACTGTCACTTTTCCAAATCATTTTGTTGTACTGAGTGAGCAATTTATCTCACAGAAAAAACCTAGACACAGACTACCTACTGCATTACCTCCTTTTCTAAGCTTTGCATTATAAATGTGAGCGCCCAACAGCTTAAACCTGGAGAAGCAGTTAGTGAAAGGTGAATTTCAAATTCACTATAAGTGATATTTAAATAATGCCTGGAGACTGATACTGCACTGTATTATACTAGGGTACATTATGCTAGGCACTGTAGAATGATACTGAGTATAGCAAAAAACAAAAACAAAAACAAAAAAACCCTGTTTCCTGTCCCAAAGAGTTTACACGAAATAGATAAGATAGACACAATTAGATAAAACTATCTGGTGTTATACAGAGGGACCGTGGCTAGCAGAAAGCAAAAAACATTATTCAGAGATTGAAAGCTATTTAGATTACAATAAAAGCTTCCCAGTTTTATAGACTATTTACACTGAGGAAGATAAATGATATCTTTGTATATGTTTATTCAGTATTGCATTGCCCACTCTTGCAGTTTTGGTACAACTCTTGATTCTTCTGTTAACGTCAGTTTTCAAGTTTGTATGAATGTATATGCCTCACAATTTGCATATAAGAATTATAACGTATAAATGTAATGATTGTGCAGAAAAGCTCGGTAATGTGATGCAAACATAATTAAGGAAAGCAAAATAAATAGAACCATTAAAAAAATCAACTTGATTTGATCCAGTCTCTCAGTTTTGTAAATTGATTCATGATTTTGAACACCTGAGGTTGCTGCTTCAGAAACATTTAAAAAGTTATATTGCTAATTCCTGGAATAAATAAGGCAAATAAATTAAGTCCTGAGTTTTTATCAGTGCTTGTTCAGGATCCTGCCACAAAATCTTGCTTTTTTTTTCTTTTGTTTTTTTTTTTTAATTTTTGCTAGAGATACTGGGCCAAAAGTAGCAGATTAGATACATTTCTGTTTTCAGTGACTAGCTTAGTGATTAGTTAATCTAAGTCTAGATAAAGGTATCAGCCTAAAACAAAAAGGAAGCATGAGTTTTCTCTGAAAAGATATGCATGTTATGGTGTGTACCTTCCTGTTCTTCTCTTTTCAAGACATAATCAAAAGCTTCATAAAAGTCATAAAAGTCAACTGAAGAAATAAGAAGATGATAAATGGTTAATTTTGGCTGTTCCGGATATGTGGTTAATTACTGTAATGTAAAACGTCTTGAAGAAAACGTCCAACGCAGAAATTACCAATTAACCCACAAATCTAAGAAGCAAAAATCCACAATTAATAGAACACTACACAGCCCTTGTAATTACAAGCTCAGCATGAGAGTCCGGTGTCACAAGGAAGCAAAATCCTCTAATTAACCAGATTTTAAAAAGCAAAGAGAAAATTGAAATATGCAGGCTTAGAGAGGGAGAAGCAACATTGCAGAACCATACAGTGAAAAAAATAACATGACGTTTGCTCACATGATACTTGCTAAAATGGATCATATTTCTGGACATATTATAACCTCCATTGCAGTTGGAGATTTTGTCCCAAGTTTACCCCTTTTTTTTTGCAGAGTTCATAATAACAACAGCAACAATAACAGCAACAACAGCTTTGCAATTTCAGCCTTTAAAATCCACTTCTGCATGGGTAAAGCTTGAACTGCTAGCACTGGCTCTGGTATGGGTAGAGTTCTTAAATAACATTTTCAGCATCTTACTTCAGGAAAAAGGAGCAAATCCACACTGTATTTTAGGCTTAGTTCAACAAGGATCTTTTTATTACACCTGTTTCTTAAAGATCACATCACAGCAATTTGATTTATTTTGGCTCACTAATAAAAGGTCAATTTTTAAAGGCATTGAAAATTGCTTTTGCTTCAAAAGAGTACACAAACATATGTAGAAGTAGAGCAAAGACACAATATGGACTTTTTCACTGATTTCTATGAGATTTAGCTATTACTTTCCATTAAGATACATGGGAAAAAAAACATTAATTTTCAGAAAGTGTCCTAAAAGCATAATTCACTAACGGATGTATAGTACATAAAAATGTACTCCAGTTCAATTTTAGTGAAGCTACCCACAAGCTTTTATCAAATATACTATAGATATAAATTACATGAATGGAAGTAATACAGCATAGTTGATGGACAGATGATTACTGCATTTCTTTTTAATCAGAACCAATTTATCTTATTTGAACGTCTACTTTAACTAGAGAACCATAAGACAAGAGACACTTAAAATGAATTCTGCTCTGAAAATGTAACAGTTTACTCTCCTGTGTAAAATAGAGCAACAGTCATGTCCAAGACAGAAATTTCTGCAATTTCAAAGGGCTAAGGTTACCCCTTTCTGTCCTTGGAAATACAGATCCCTTTTGCAACATACACCTGAAAGTGACAGTTTTCAATTCTGGTATCTATCTTAGCTCTTATAGTTGAGGATTTTAGATCCTAACTTTCAGCTGGATCATAAAACTTGATTTGTTAAAGAGACACTGGGAATTTTTTTTGTTTTGTTTTCTTACGGGGACGAAAGATATGCAGATTGAAACAAAGTTTGTTTCTTAAACAAATGACATGAATAATCCCACTGGAATCAAGAAACTAGTCAGGTGAGAGAGGTCTTACAACTTCCTACCATATTACTTTATGGATATCATTAACTTGTCCTGGATTTGTTGAGCTGTGGTATTTTCATCTGACAGACTCTATACATCTTATAGTGCTTGCTACAAGTGTTTACATATATTTCTATGCAAATCAACCATGTTTTTAAGAGAGATCTTCCTAAACTGAACTGAGCATTCTATTCTATCCAAACAAAATAGCTATGTCTGAAGGAGGAGCATTGTTAGCAGTAATAGCATATCTAAGTGGCCCTGAAAAAAGAACATATTAAGTTGTAGCGTGGGCTCATTTTGCACTGAAATATTCATGCAACATCTAAAGGTGTTGTCAGTAACACATCTGGCTTGAAAACAGAAATCACCATTCACTACACAGAAGTGGTTGCTCATTCCCATCTCCCATATGATTCTTTAAATGCTCAGCTTGGCTTGATTATATCCCTCTTATGCTTCATTTCTGCTGCATAGATGCGCTGGCAATGATCATGATGATTTTCAAAGCGGAGTTGCTCTTGTGGTGCCACAGGCCAACTTGTTTAGCCTGCAGCATGTTTGTAATGCTCAGGTTGATCATTGCTTTTAACAAAACAGCCCCTAGTGGCTTTCAGCTACATTTACATATATTTTAGACCGGTGAATGTACTAAAATAAGTAACAAGTAACCTGAAGGAAAAATTATCCTAATTAGTCCACTGCTAGAGTGACTACTACAGCTCACAACCTTCAGCCAGTCACATACCTCCTCCCATTGACGGAGAAAATACAGCCAGCTCTCAGTTACTTGTGCGTAGATAGTTTGAGTTGTGTTATGGGACTTTTATTGTCTGTGCTATCCCAGAATGTGCTTCAGTAGAGACACATTCGGCCTGAACTATATTCAGACTTGAAGAAACCGACAGGGACTTGCTACCTCAGCTGTCATTAGCCAGGGGAATTGTGAGCTGTACAGTCAGTCGCGCTACTGTCCTTTCTCATTTTGTCTGCTACTGCTTAGTGTGCCAACGTATAACCAAAATTAGGTTTTGTATTATCTGCATCTCTACTTTCACGCGGCTTTTCTAAAACTTACACGCACGCACATATATGCACAGAATTGTCCAAGTACAAAGTATTGCAATGCACTGAGGAGTTTCACATAGACAGCAGACTTGATGCAGAGTGCCCCTAACAGAGTACGGCTGTCTACACCTGATCCAGTTACCCTAACTGTGCTTTTACTCCTTGGGAAAAAGCAGACACGTCTGCAGGCATAATTTACCTCATCTTAAAATAGACAACTACATCATTTCCTGAAAATTTATCTTCTTTGAATATAAAAAAGCCTATAATAAGTAGGCTAGGCTGGTTATTTACATTATAATAACTGCAAGCCAGGTGGAGATCCAAACTTAAGAGTCAGGAAAACATTATGTGCATGAATGGAGTACTCTGAATTACATGGGAAAATGACAATTCATGGAAAATATATTATTGGAAAAACCTACTTTTACAAAAATATTTTTTTTTGTTTATGTGTCTGTGTATGTGTCCAGGTTTTGATTTGTGATTTTAAAATTATGCAGAATATTTCTCTTCCTGGTGGTCTGATCAGAATTTATTCTCCTCTTTTTTTTTTCTTTTTTAATCTTATCTTGATTCAGTTTGTCTTGAGCTATATGATGGTATTTTGAAATGACATCCGGAAAATATTTCAAGTGGGTATTTCAAGACATATTTCAATATTTCAGTATTTCAAGATATATTTCAATTTATCAGGTGTGTTTTACCCCAAGGAAAAACATCAAAAAGATATCATTAGACCTCATGAAATGTTTAATTCCAGTTCTGTACTTCTCCATTCTACCAATTTCAGCTACTTACATCTTGAACCATTGTATGTGACATCCCGTGCCAAGGTGGAATGCTTAAATCTCATCAGCACACGGTAGCTACTACAAATATTGTCCAGTATGCACCATTGTTTGTACATCTATTGTATCTCTATTGTTTGGATGCTGATCCTCAGTAAAAGAGGTAAACAATGCATTCTGATAAAACCAGCTATTATAGAAGAATAATATTATAGAAAGATACAGCTATTACAGAAAGATAATATACAAAGATATTTAAGATCACCTTGTTGGAATGGAAAGTCTTATCTTCTCTGTTTAGGCCTGTGTCATGGAGTGATCATCTTATCTGTGAACAAAAGGAGATGACATTTCCAGTCTAAAGAAATTTGCACAGGAAAAAGTGCTTTTCCACTCTATGTGATCCTCTGATGATAGGTAACTTAAAGGGACATCGCTTATCCCTTATTCAGGGGATCTTGCTTTGCCACCTGCGGTGACCACTTTTCCTCTACTCTTTGGAACATTCCCTATTTCATTTATTTCTGGCATGTTTAAGGAAGAGATCAAACCAATCAAACTTTTACAGGGCTTTTAAATTATTTCACAATATACTAAATTTTATTCTAAACATTATAAAGATTTTAACATTAGCAATCAAGCTACTGATTAAGACTTGTCTTCAACCTGAGATTTAGCCTGGAGAAACCTAGATTTGTTTAGAGAGCTCTCCTTTCGTGTGGCCTAAGACTTTCACTGAGTCACATATAAAATAAATCTGTGGACGTGGTTTGCAGTACTTTACACAAGAGATGTTTTTCAGTTGCTCAGAGCTTGCTATAGGTGAAATATAGCCTGAAGATGAAGTGGCTCTTAGAAAATACACACTAGTGTGTGTTTTTGAAGAACAAAACTCTTGAAACTTCTTTTCCTTTTAGAAAGTGTGAAATAGAGAAAACAAGAAAGTAATTGTCACAGAATTAAGATATGTCGAACAGTCATTCTTATAGGTTATCTAATTATGACATAAAAATTAAATAATGCTGTTTTCCAAGATTCATTCATAGCTAAATTGGTATATTATGATGAGAAGAAAGTTCTAAAAGTAGAAAGCAATATCTTATCTCGATTAAAGCCTTGTTTGAAAGTAGCATCATTTTTTCTGTAGTTCCCAACACTTCATATTATGCAGATACCAATAGTTAGATAGTTGTTTATTTCTACACAGCCGAAATAGAAATAATTCATTGTTGTATCCTTGAACAGTTTGAGACAAAAGAGAAAATGCATTAGATATATTTGAAATTTAAAAAGTGATTGAAATAAATTACTCTGAAATTTGAAAATGCCTTATTATTTGTCGAAGATAGTGCTAAAGTTAATTTTGAGAGATACTTTTGAATCTGCATATGAAAAATGCAAACTTGTTTCCAGCTGTTTGTCCATTTTATTGTCTCATAATACTTCAATGTCAGCTATAGATTGCCTACTTTGTAAGCTATATCTGTATCCATCTTCATCTAATTTTGTAAACTGAGTTACAAAAGCTTTCTATTATCTTTCCTCAAAGAGGTTGTAGATTGCAGTTGCTTTTACCAACTCAGAATACATGGAAATAGAGGTATGTGCCCAAGGGATACACATCTCAAAACCATGCTGCTAAAAGTATCTTAAAAAGATTTCTAGATATTAGAATTTATTTTTGTACAGTGTGAAAGGCATCCCCAATTGTAATTTTTATTTTCTGTTGAGCTGATAAAGATGGCAATGTGGGATATTATTTTTTTCTTTATTTCATGGTATGCCAAATTTTATAAATGCTATAAAGATTTTAACAATACTCTTAACATTAGAACAGCCTGCTCTTTTATTTGCTGAATTTTAGAACACAATGAATCAATTTAAGGGTAAGTTTAAAAACTTGATAACAAAGTGTAGCCGCAGATGTAACTCTTATCTAAAAACTCATCAAGGCAAAATAGAAGAAATGAAAAAAGGATTTCATTCAATGGTGCGTATTAGGTGTCATGTGTTTAACTTTACACTTTGTTTCCATCAAATAGAGCTACTTACCCTTATTGGACCATTTTCTCTATTAAAAAACCAAAACCAAACAAAATTGACTCTAAACATTACTGAGTTGTTTTAAGTTAACAAAAGGCTTGATATGATGAACATTCCATGATGACAAGCTCAGGATGCTCCATGGATTTTGAATTGGAAAAAGGTATAATGCTGAACGTTCAAATCCTACTTCTTTCAGCCTACTACCAAATAGATTATGTTATGTCCATTGCAAACAGAGAAGTGAAAATGATATACTCTTTATGTAAATATATTTGGACAAATTTCAGAAATCTGATAAATACTGATTTTATTGACTCTGAACTTCATATTTCATTTAGTTTCAGTTGTTCATTTAAAATGTTTTATGTATTGCTGAAAAACTTGAAGATATAATATATCATATAATAGTGCTATGTACTACATACAAATACGTGTATTTAAACTGGTAATAAGTACTATTTTTTAAATAAATTGATGCTTATGTTGACTCAATTATATTTTGTCATTTGAAAATAAAAAAATACCCAGATTATATATTGAAGGAAACAGTGTTCTAAAATAAAGCACTTATCCTTACTTTTCAGGTATTTCACTCATCTCTCGCAGGAAAGATTTCTGTTTCCTAAGCAGCCTCAGACCTCCATACGTTATCTGTCTTTAGCAGTCACAGACTACTGGGGTAAAATAATTGACTTTTAGCTTTCTTTTTTGTTGCTTTCGTGGGAAAGGTTGATTAGAGCAACTATCCTGGATCTGTGACACCCAGGGAACTTCGATGCATTAAGATTATGAAATACTTTTGACTGTGCCAAAAATCTGACTGAATGCATGTATCATTGCCATAAAATACTTCCTAATCAGAATGGCCACATTATATACTCAAAATACAAAAATGAGCTTTAAAGATGTAACGATATTCAGGGAGTATGAAAAGGATACTGTCACAGAAAGAGACAGGAAGGCAGAGCTGAAAAGAGCTCTAGAGCACGTGCAGAGGCAAGGGATGAACACCACTTCTAGCAGCAAAGCAGTGGGGCAATAAATTCTAAGATATTTCAGCTTGCAAAATGGAGGTGAGCTAGCCACCAAAATGTATCTACTGAGGAGGCAGGAATATGTGACAGTGAGCAGATCTCAACTGTGGGAAAATTTGCTTAGCAAGTCACATACTGATAGGGTCACTGAATCTGCAGACAGCCTTTACTTCTCTTTCTCTGGGCAACAGACTTCAGGGTTGTTAGAGCCATGAGCACGGCCATTTGGAGCATTCTTCCCATCCCAAACTTTTACTGTTCTCCAGCAGTACCTTTAGTTAGGATGCATACTGGGTCCAGAATTTAGCATGAATACACATACATATATACAACTTTTTTTTTTTTTTTCTCCATTCAGCAAAACACAGCAAATGATACACACTAATTAGTACCAGGCAGCCACTTCACTCACTAAACCCTTCTCAGAAGTACTCAGGCACTCAACTCTAGTACAGTAGTACATCTGCATTGAGGAATCAAATTAGCTTCTCATACCTCTAGCTTCTTATCTGAATTTTCTTGCAACTGATTTCAGCACGTGTTGTTTTTGTCTTTTTCCTTCTTAATGCTAAAAGTTAAGAAATACTATCTTAGAAATGTATTTCCTATTTGGTCTTTCAGTTACAAATTATGTCTGAGTTTTTGACATTTAGGTCAAGCATTCCTTTAAAGGCTTGACAGGAAGAGGAGATGAATGTATGCCAGAAGTATATATGCTGCATTTCAGTTCCTTATGACAAAAAAAGGAGGAGGAGGAATAACTTCACTACATCTTTTATCTCCTCTAATGCCCCAGGCTAATCAAATCAAATGCTTTCTTTAAAGTGTAAAGCTACTCCTTAATTCATGCATTTGCAATGTTTCCAACATCATTAAGAGCAGACTTCTAAGTCTGCCTGAAGTCACTGGGCATTTCCCTTCCATGACAAGGAGTGCTGAAGAATAAAATTAATGAAATTATAGTCTTCAATAACTAATGATACCAGAATGACATTGCTGGAGAATTTTCAGTCCTTAGGTACATGTTTTCCCTTCTATGCTTGAATGTATCAGACCTGCAAGTCTGCAAGGGATAGCAAGTATATGTTTATTTTTGGCTTTGGAAATGGACAATCTTTCAAGTGAAGAACAAAGACATAGGTATTAATGCCGGATCTTGGCAGGGAGAAGGAAGAAAGAGCCCACTGAGGTTCACAAAGACACTGGCAAATTTGGCAGTGCAAAGAAAGAGATTTGGCAGAGGACATAAACAGAAGGGAATATACTTTTTGTGCAGCGTAAGAGATTCAGGATTCAAAAGAGAAGCCAGGTGCAAAAAGGTCACCTGAACTCCTTAAGACTGCTCTAACTCTCAGTTGAGGGGGCACTCAGAAATGTTGAAGGAGCTTTGCTATGTACATGTGTGCCAATATTATCCGATGTTTTTGCTAACATGAATAGTTTTTTATTTTTGAACTTCTTACAAACTTTATGCATCTATTTGCTTCAGTTATTACGTACTCACGGGAGTTCTGCCATTATCTGAGGCCTTTTTTTTCTGTACAGAGCCTGTATGCATAGCCACTAGTGAGGTCAGACATCAGAGGAATTCATTTCACAAACTATTAGCCTTCAAAGGGTTTTCAGATCACTGAAGGTGGGTGGGTCTTATCCCGGTTAGTTAACCTGTGGAACTCATGACTCCAACTTCTCTGCAGCATATTCAAGCACCTTCTCAGCTTCAAGTGTATGATCAGTGACATCGTCTCAGATGGGAAACCTCAAATAATTAAAGTTGGCCCAAGCTTAAACTTTGCTAAGACCTCAAAGAATGAGGGCTCCTGGTAGTACTGTCAAAAATCACACTTATGAAAGTATTTATAGCTTAACTTTTTCTCATCCTGAGTCATGAAGTTCCATATTTGAAATGAAGTCATGCTGATCACTCACACGCCTGTGATGAGAGCATTTGTTAATCAGCACACCGAGGAGTGAGCTCCTAGGAGCATCACGTCTCCATTTGCCCTGTCCTGGTAAGCTCATGTAGTTTCCAGCTGCTGCAAGCTTTGGGCATTCACATGAGTCTTCACAGCATTACACACATCTGCTGCCAGCCATTCCTGAAAACCGAGTGAAGCAGGCTGGAGATGGACCTCCAGCTGCCTCCCCAGCCCTCAGCCCCTTTGAAACGACTACTGATCAATAGGCTAGCAGGCAGGTATATTTATATTGAAAATATTGCAGAAAGCAAAACAGTGAGAGCTGCAGTTGCTTGTGACCTGTCTCCCTTGTAATTTAGAGACAGGGTGTTAGAAAAGGGAGCTAATTTAGCTCTAGCCCAGCTTAGCACTTGTGCCTAAAGTAGATGATGCCTGCAGGCCTCAGAACTGTGTTGTAAATGAGCTCGAGAGATATTGCTGCTGATGTGACGGCAAACCCAGCTAGAACCAGCCCTCAAAGACACAGCACACAATAGACAGAGGTAATGGTTAGCATTTGGATAAGATAAGGCACTATGAAGCAGAAACACAGCAGCCATCCCGCATTGTAGATGCAAACCAATCAAGAGGAAAGAAACCGCCAACTCAGTAAAGAAGATTGGAAGAGACTGTCACTAGCAGGCGGGGAAATCTGACTGTAAGGAGTATAACTAGCCTAAAATTTCTTTATTCAGGGTCGCTCCCTGGAGGCACCCAGCTCGAGCTGTTACTTTGCTATACCATCATTTAAATAAATAATTAAATTCACTGTTAGACATAGGTGAGATTCTGCTCCTAGGAAACCTAGGGTGGAACTATTTCCATAACATAGAGCCAGCAAAGCGGACCTGAGAGGAAGTATGATTTTGACAAGTGGGTGTAGCTCGATGTAAGTGAAGTGTAGGCCTCATCCTTCTCCTATGCTGGATATCTTGCATGGTCCCATTTCAGCTTCATGACCTCTGTGAAGGGTGGGTTATACTTCCTTCAGAGCTGTTGAGAGAAACAGACAACTTAGGCACGCCTGCTTAAAAATAAAACCTTCTACGTTGTACCACTCAGATCTGATCACTCTTTTGGACACTGGCAAACGTCAGAGCCAGAATTCAAACTGTAACACAGGAAGAAAGAAGTAGTGCAGAGGAAAAACACTAAACAATTTTCACTTAATCAAAAAAAGCCCCCTTCCCCCTGCAAAAGGATCCTATCTATAAAGTAAGGAAAACTTGACAGTCTGGAGTGTGTGGAAGTTACTGAGCTTAAAGTGCTCTATACCACACAGCACTCACGCGTCATAAGAAGCAGCAAGGATAAGACAGAGAAGAGAAACATTCCCTTCCAGCGTGGTCAGTGAGTTTCCTTCCCTCCTCTTCCTTGGGTAATGGTAAAGACATGGTGCCATAAAGCTGTAGTACCATATTCGGGAAGAGAGGGAGAGGGCTGATAGCAATCTGTGCTGCTGACACAGTGTCACGGTGTAATGAGGCATATTATACCATCTCAGTGAGGTGTCAAGCCTGGGAAATTTCAAATGGGTTCGTTAAACTACACTAAAGAATTTAACTGCATGGAAAAGGCTTTTATAGTCTTGTTTTGTTGTTATTGTTTAGCACTGAGTTTCATGAGTAAAACAATCTGTGGGCTTGCCACGTAATGAACAGGGACTGTGTTACATTACCATGGTGCACACCCTCAGAAATGTCACTAGGTTTGAGTTTGGTCTGTAATAACTTCTGACACCAGCACATGTATTTAATTGTTTCGCAGCTCACCCTACCTCTGTCCTTCCATGTCTTAAGGTTGATAGCCTCAGTCACCTACATCAGGACAAGTAGGATGACGGTGCTGGAGGTTCTTTCTTCCCACTCTGGGTCCACTTCAGGTTATTTTTATATGTTTTCTGTCAGACCTCTGTGCCTTACTTTTTCTTCATTGGTCTGCAAGGCCATATAATATAAGATCATATAAGATACATTAGCAGCACTTTTTGCATAGGTCAGAACCCAGCACTCCTATTCCTGACAATTATCTTCTCTGGCCAAAAGAAACTCATTATAAAGCAGAACAGCCTCAACAGGAGGGATAGTGAACACCCATACCCTATGCTCATCCCCAGCCTTATCAGAGCAAGGAGAAATGTGGTTTGGAGTGTTGTCAGGTATGGAGGGACTTGACCTCTGTTCCCTACACTCCAGGCAAGTGCTGTACCTGCTGGAACTAAAGTGTTATCCACTGAAAGTGTGGTATTTCCAGGCTCAGCAGATTATTTTGTTTCCTTTTAATGATTTCTTCTTTCAAAAACAAAAAAAAAGAAAAAGAGATTGCACAGCTATCTTCTCTCAAGTAGGGGGAATAGTACTACACTATAGCCGTGAATAAGACTCAGATTTGACCTCTAAACTGGATTTTCCCTTGCACTCCTAAATTCTGCTTATTTCAAGATTTCATAAGCACCAATTTTTATTTTCTCTCTTAGACTACAATCAAGCTAAGCGGCAAAGTCAAAAGGCAAGTCTTTGCACTGAAACACAACGTGAATTCCTTTTGCTTTGCTCATGAAACTTTCTCCTCACCTTTACATTCATTCGTTCTTTGGAAAGAAAGAACCATTGCATTCTTTACACTTCTTTTGCTTCCTGTATTCTGATTGCAATTAAGAAGGTTAACCTGCAGTGACAAGGGAGCAAATAGATGTATTCTGTCACTTGACCAGTGACAGTTCTGGCTGATGCTGAAATTCAGTCTTCAAATTAACTGTGAACTTTAACATTTTTCAGGATATTACTGTGAAGATCACGGATTCTAGCCATACATACTCAGGGCAATTTTCAGTACTTCTTTATGACTAACTGCTCAAGCTGAAACTCTGTAAACTTAGAGCTGGTCTATGAGATCTCACTGATCACAACCGTGCTAATGTCGTAATTGATAACTTCCCAATTACTTATTACCATCTTGCGTGAATTTCAAAGGTAATCAAATGAGTAAGGATGCAATTACACATGTAGCCACTTCTTTTAGTTCGAAGGAAGTCCTAAATGCTGGTGGAACCTATTGCTAAGGAAGCAAAGTCTTGTTCTTGCATTTCACATTTCTATCTGCCTAATCAGCATCTTCTATCCAATTATGCTTTAATTACATTTTCCACCTCCTTCTTCTGTAAGAAACATATTCAATAGTGAAAACTACATTATGCATTAATAAGGCCCGATTTTAAACTTTGACTTGATACTGAAATTCCATTTATCTTAGGAAGTGAGCTATCTTGGTACAATGCACAAAATGATTTTATTTCTAAGCTTCAGATGAAGGTCAGGCAGATCAGAACGTGACAAAGAGGCCAGTTTGTATTTAGGCTGTGGAATAGGAATGAGTCCAATGACTGAGTCCAAGCAAACAATAATTTTTCCTATCTTTTTATTATCACTTGCAGAAATGTCCCACCTGTCTAGCTATTCATTCCCATCTCATCCCTGTGAAACTTCCACTGAAAAACATTGTCCTTTGTGTGTAAACATACACGTGCACCACCTGGCACATGGTGCAACCCGAGAGGGTACTGACCTACATGGTTGTGGTCAGAAGGCATCTCTGGAGATCGTCTAGTCCAACACCCCTGCGCAAGCAGAGTCACCTACTTCAGGTTGCCCAGTATCCTGCCCAGTCCATTTTTGAATATCTCTGAGGACGGAGACCTCACAACCTCTCCGGGCAACCTATTCTAGTGTTCAACCACCCTCATAGTGAAGAACCATTTTCTTATGTTCATGCAGAATTTCCTGTGTCAGTTTGTGCCCATTACCTCTCATACATGAACAAGAACAGAAAATATAAATGCAAAAGTTGCCAAAAGAGGAGCAATTGTCCCCACTGAAGGAACTAAATCTGCTTCAGTGGTTTTCTATCCCCATTTCCAAGTGTTCATTTCTCTCTTTACTAGAGATACTGTCCCTCCCAGTTTTGCTAAATAAATTTTATGTGTAGCTGCTTTCTAACTGAGGAATAAGAGCATATCTGGGGAAGAGAATAGGAAACAATAATTTATCTTTTGTTTGTTTTTTTTTGTGCTTTTTTTGTTTTTTTTTGCATTCATTGTTGGCTGTCCGAACAAGTGAAATTAAGAAACTTCTTGTCAATAGGGCCTATTGCAGTAATGGACATGTCAATTCTGCTTTAGTTCCAGAACTACAACTCCAAATATTCTGTAGAAAACCGGGGCTTTGTAAAATGAGGATAATATTTTACTCTTTGAGATAGATAATTAGTTAATACAAGTTGCAAGGGAACAGAAAAATGAAAAAGTAATTTCGTTACACTGTCTGAGGAATAAATATTTAAATCTGTATATCAATAAGTTATATTCCTAATACAAAGAGAAAACATATCATCTTTGTTTCATTTTGAGGTTCTTGAGTTTTTCGGGTTTTTTTAATTTAAAATATCACGATTAGATAGAAGTTCTGTGTGGTTCTTTTCTTGTTTTCATTTTGTTTTTAAATCCAGGTGCAGAAACTACAGCAATTAATATTAATCTGAATTTGATTATTTGGCTCTTCAGCATTTCATTGGATTATGTTGACTTTGTAATTTGATTGCTACACAGATGTAAGCTGCGCTGATTGCATTAAAATATGGAAAGGAAATGAAAAATATTACCAAGCAATGTTCAGAAGACAGTTCTTCCTTCCCAGCTGTTAAGATTTCCTTTTGTGAAAACAAAAGCAAAGTTTATTAGCTATTATATCATAATGTTAGTCATCCAGGTAAAAATAATCCCTTTGCATGGAAACGCTAAGAATTAGGCTGTCATACTTTATTTCTGAATTAATATGTGCTAAATAACTAACACAAATGTAATAGATGTGAAGTATATGATATGCTAGAGAATTATATTAAAAAAAAATTGTGGGTAGTCCTTCAGGGAAACTGATATATTAGGCTAGTGGTCCCTAAGAATTTCTGAGGATAATATATGTTAAATTTGACATAAACTCGGTAAGGACAGTGGTATGTCACCCTTTAGAAGCATAGTAGCTAATAGTTCTTTCATTTGTATGATGGTTCAATCACAGAAATTGTCAGTATGGACCTTTTATTCCAAGTAGCAAGCTTCGGGAGCCATCATATAGCACGTATTTGTCTTAGATGATAGACAATATTAAGTTGTGAGGGGAACGGAAGAAGAAGGGAGGTATTGCTGTTCCTGCTTATGTGGCCATAAGTGCATGGATTCTCCCATTCCTTGACTACAACATAGTCACCATGTAGGTTCTGATATACATAAACCCTGTAGTGGGTTAGAGTAGTGGTTGAGTTCCTTCTGAAATAATACTGTAATAATGTGATTAATTATGGATCTTTCTTCCTCTAGAGGTATTTTGAAAGTGTTTTCAGTAAATATCATAAGAAAAATCAGCAATAATTTTTGTTCTCCAACTTTGGATGTAGAATATTTAGTTCATAAAATGTAAGTTTATATTTATTATCCAATTATTTTTTCATCATCTACTTAAGTGCTGAAAAAAGAGGAGTAGGGAGTGGAATGGGGATTCAAACTTTTCATCGTAATTTTGTATTCTTTTGAAAAATTGGGAAGAAAAAAAAATCTTCCAACAACAATAACAAAAAAGTTCATCCACTGTCTTTCAGACAGCTTCTCTCTGTTAAATTCAGAAAGGGGGATGGAATTCTGGTTGGAAGGCTAAGTTTACCAGGTTTACCTGTGAGTAATCCTATCGCTATTAGAACCCCTGCTCATAGAGCAAGGTTTTATTTCTCATTTAAAATAAAATTCTAAGAGAAGAAAAAGCACAGGATGCATTGAGATATTCAAATGATGGCCCTAGCTCAGAGTTCTATTTTACCTACTGTTTTCCTAGGCTAAGAGCCCAGAGACGTAGTCCTTTCTCTACAGTGTGGGGAACCAGCTTGCTAATTCTGTTCCACACTCCTCCTACATACAGATAGGCTCATTCTTTCCTTGGGAGAATAAGAAGAAAACTGCAACTTGGGACCCATCCTGACTGAAATCTGATATAAAAAGCAGGGAAACTGTGATAGCACCTCGTCTATAACGACGACATCCAAAACTCTACCAGTGAAATTAACAGCTTTAATTTTTTTGTAAGGCAAGGAATCCCTTAAGAGCATTTTTTAATAACTCAATAATCAGATACATGCATAGACTTTCTAATTGCTTCTACAAGTTCCTCTAGTGTCTAATATTGTACTAAACCATGGTAGTAGGATTGCAGTTGCTTATGCAAAAATCGCATCTGCAATTGATGGAAATATTTATCAGTGTATTCACTAAAATGAAGAAGCATTGAAGCAAGTAATAACATTTAAAACAAATAGGAAAGCACAAATGAAAATGAAGCATCTGAATAATTACACAATATGTAGCACAGAATAAATGGTATCAAAATTCCACTTCTGTTTCAAATCAATAACACTGAAATGGGACGGGAACTTGATGATGCTGTGTAACTAAAAATTTAATCCAGTCAAAATATCTTTGCAAAACACTCACAGACAATCGAATCTTTGTGATTGTTCCTTAATGAAAAACAATTGGTTTCTGGAAATGATTAGCTTATTTTATAGCTACAGTCAAAGAACATATGGTACTAGACAACAGTTCTGTTCCTGAGTTCAACATTTCAATTTATAGAATAAAAAGAAACAATATATTGTAGTATTTTGCAATCACTTTTTAGTCAGGTTTCATTTTTTTATGCTTGTGGAAATAATGGAAAAAATAGACCTAAAACAGCCACCGCACAGCAACACGAGTGTAAACCGGAAAGAATGCCATATATTAAGGGCTATTAAAAGCAGTCCAAAAGAAAAGTTGATGTGTCCCACCTTAAATATATTGTTTAGAATGAATGTTGGTGTCCCAGCACCTGAAAATGCTAGAGACAAAGAGGAACTGTCATGCTCTTCTGTGTTTAATGCTTTATAATTCCTGAAAAATGCGGAATGTCATCACCTCACATATCACGCCCTAAAGTATAAAGCCATATTTCCTGCTGACACCAGTTAGGAGGATAATTTTACTAAAGTCAGCATAAGCCCCAAGAGTGAAAACTTCCAATTAGTTTACTATAAATACTGACTTCTTTACTGCCTTTTCTTTCTTCTTCCTCTTTTTTTTTTTTTTTTGGATTAAGTTTTACTTTCTTCAGGATGATATCAATAGCAAAAGGAGAGAGAAACTTCTTGGAAGAAAAGAATCTTTATCTCTGAGAAAGCAGTAGCAAAACATTAAAAGGCGAACAAATTTAGGTTAGATACAGAGATGCAGTGCTTAATTTACGTAAGCACACTTGAAATTAGCTTCTTTAGAGAATTTAAGAAAGTCAGATTCACATAAGCCCAAGGATAAGTATAAGGATACTGCTTGTCCAGTGATAGCTGAAATATAGACACTGCAACTTGCTGCTACAGCACCACTTGACTTTAAGGTATAAACATCTCTTAGGAATATTTAATAGATATTTGATCATCAGCCATTTTTAAAATCATGATTGGAAGCACAACAATGAGTAATTAGAACGAATATATATTCCAGAAGTAAATTTACACAAGTATTTCCCTGGGAAAAAATAATAATGACAAATTATTGCTGAAGGTCTATGAACGCATAGATCTCAGGAAAAGCACAGGCATGTTTCCCTTCAACAAGAATGATGTAGGCTTTTTGGTTGCTTTTGGATAGCTTGCCTTCTTGGATTCATCCTTAATCCTCTTTCAAAGCCCTACCCAGCAATTATTACTTACACTGTCCCTATTAATCTGAAATCTATACAATTGGGGGAAAAAAAAAAAGAAAAAGAAAAAGAAATTATTCATTGCACTCATTTTTTTCCTCACTCTCATATTTGAATGTGAAATGGAGAAATGTTCTATTTTTTTCTTGTTTGTGGAAAATTGTCAAAGCACCTGATTATTAGAAGCTAACATTGAGATACAGACTCCATGTAGTCACATAGTTACTTAGAAGGCAGAACTAAAGAACCAGAATTTGAGGATGTTCTGCTATTTTATTTTCTGTAAAACTATTTTGCAATGATTTTTTAGAATGTGTACTAACTGAACACGCTTCTTCCTCAAAAAAGCAAAATATGGCAACAAAGTGGCAATATGGTGATTAGCTAGACTTTTCCATTTTACGGTAATGAATTATGAAGGGCATTTATTTAACAAGCTCCTTTTGAAGCTTTTGTACATGATTGCAAATGACATGTGTGACGTCCAGCAGTTCTTTCTTTTGCATAATGGTCACAGATTATACTTGTGAACAGTAACATGGAGGTAAAGTGACAGCTCCAGTCACTTAATGAGAAGTTTATTAAGAAACTAGGACTGATTATTAGTTGCAAATTAACCATAATGTGAGTAATCAGCAGAGATGTCACATTGGTGCAAGAAAGATGATAAACAGAAGAATGTTCATCCCTATGCTAATCAAAAAGTACCTACAGTTCATTACAGAATGTCATTTGGAAGAAACTAGGGATTCAGGATCTGGGAAATGTACTTGGGGAAATGTATTCATCAATATCACCACCCATGCCTTTAAACTGCATTTAGTATGTCAAAGGAATGTAGTCTTCATATAGGCTCAATTATTATCGAGATAATAAGGGCTATATTTACAATATATATTTGATTAGATTTTTGGACGTCTAGAATAGATGATTTATTGAAGAAGAAGGAAAACTTTGATTTAAAAGTATTATTTTTCCAATTCCATAAAAAAAGTTGTAAAATGTATGCAAAACTCAAGCCACAGTCATCATTCTCATATCATTTACTCCCAAAGGATAAAATTGCTATTTTTAATTATTAAGTAACAGTACAATAGTTTGTACAAACCGAAAACAGATGTTGAAGCCTCGGACCTGCAACGAAAAAGCCAGTCTGGGATATAAAGACCTTCTAGTTTTGTAACATTACAAAACATAGAAATTGATAACAATATACATGGGAGGCAAAGTAAAGGCAATATTTTCAGCATATTCATCTTATTTCTTTTCATTAATCCTCAAGTGCACTTTGTTCAGTCACATGTCATTTCAATCTTTTAGCTCAAGTGCTCCAGATAATCTTTCTGATGTTCCAGTTCTCCTTCTCCCTGGCAATGTCTGTGTCACCTGAAAACTTCAGTGATGTTCTGCACTCCTTTTTTCCCCTTTTGCCACGTTCATCATTGAAGATATGAGTTCAGACTTTTATCTCCTAGAGAAAGTTTACTGTTTAATGTAGTTCTTGGTTAACCGTTTTCCAGATTTTACTCATGACAGCAGTCTTCTGCTAAGCCCAGTTGTTTTCTTTTTTTTAATTTTCACCCTTTGCTTTAAAAAAAATAGGTTTTCTTTAGATTGAAAAATGATCAGGTTGTATCTGTGAGGTGAACCAAAGTTCAGATTGTATCTGAGAATGCAAAAAAGACATCATGTTTTCTAGATTTCTGAATACATCTTTTATGTGTAAGTAGAGGAGGAAATGCTACTAGAAAAAAATGAACCCTTCTTCTGAAATGACAGTTGTTTGACAAAAACATTAAAATAATCTTTTATTTTTTCCATTGAGGCCAGATGTTTCTGTAGGACACTTACAAAATAAAATTTTAATCTACAGAACAATTTGTCCCTGCATATTTCATCCCATTCTAGTCCCAAATCTGCTCATTTTAATCAGTTTTCATCTTTATGGTGCTTAATAGCATTCAGCACACCCAATATGTGACTTGGATATGGGACAGAAGCTCATTCTTACAAAATAGATGTGAGAGCCTCCAGTGAGCAGAGATCTGATAAACAGAAAAACATGCAGTTGGCCCTAGGTACCCACATCAGTCAAAACTTTAGTTGTAATGCCATGAAATACTTACTATTTTATGATATCTTCCTAAAGCAGCTGCGTTTTAATTATTGCAAGATTTTCGTTTCATGAATCTCCTATGCATCACGGATTGCCATTTTTTTCTCAGTTTTTTTGATGTTTCTAGAAGTGTCAGCTGCTTAAAAACATCCCTCCCGTTTAGTCCCTTTGGTGAATCATCAAGCAGAGTGATGTTCTGACTTGATCCAGGGGTCTTGGGAGAGTAGGAAGGCAGAAGAGGACAGGAACTGGGGCACATAATCAGCAGAGCTCTCATGGCCTGCAGGCAGCTCTGAATGAAGACCTAAACCTTGGGAAAGCTGAGAGGGCCAAAGGAGCAGCACTGGGAGCAATGCAAGAGTTACAGCACCTCCCTTGCAGAGCACTGAGCAGTTCCAGCTTCTATTTCGGTGGGCGAAATTTATTGTTTTGCAGATAATAAAACCAAACTCTAGCCATTATCAGGGTAAAAGGGCCTAATGCAGTGTACAGAGCTGTATACTGAAAATTGGGGAAGAATTTTGGTCTTCCTGGAGTGTCCCTTTAAATCCTTCTAAAGAGTGTTATTTCCACTGTTCATAAACATACCAGTGTCTGAGCCTGTTGTACGCAGGTAGAGCAAACCTTTAATTCACATCATGTCAGCAATCCTATCAGATGCTCATCCAAGCTGTGCAAATGCAATCCTTTGTACTCTTCCCCATCACTATAAACATATTTAAGAGACAAAATGAATTTGCTCATTAAGAACAAAGTAAAACACATCAACACTAATGCTAAAAGCTGATCTTTCCTAGATGGTACACAAGGATAGATGTGGTCCTAGTTCAAACAGTGAAGCCAGACAGAATCATACGATACAGGGGCTGACATCACACCAGTAAGAACTAATAACATTCATGGCTAATTCCTTCTACGTCTCCTAGTATTCCTGCAAACTGGCATAATCTGGATGACATGCCACAAGAAAACAGAATTGTCCTACCCGGTGACCTTAATGAGATGTCAAAGGGTTAATAAGAAAATTAATTTATCTTTTTAAGCACAAGAAGTAATTAAAGTCTAAGAGAAATCTGTATCATAATTGAAAATGAGTAATGAGCAAATGGGATGTGAAGGAAAAATGAGTTTGGTAATTACGACAGGAAGTTCAGTATAACAAGAAGGAATAATGTATTTCTCACCTATGGCACAATTATATCATGCTGATATTAAGTGGAAAAGCTTAAGCTGAAGCAGAACAATAGATCTGGTGAATGAGGAGGTGTTAGATATTGGTACTGCATCTTCAACAGGCAAAAGAAACTACTTTAGGGACCAATAATAGATAGGCTCCTGATAGCATTAGGGCTTTCAAATTAATGAAAATGAAATGTATTAAAAGGATTAAATAGTAATTGTGCTAGCATTTATATTAAAGCTCCTAAAGTTATTAGGTTTTGGACTTTAAGAAAAGGTCCCTGAATTACACATCAGGAATTGCTGCATTTTTATTTGACTAGGATGGGCCAAAACCACTCTTGGTGTCTTTCCTCCAATGTCAGTAGGACTACCCCAGTGATGAATCTAGTTCATCACTTTCTGTGTTTCTTATATGAATATCAATTTTTAAGGTTTGAAGCACATCAGATTCTTCAGTTTAGAGACATCCGAGAGGTTATACCTACTCATACATTTCACAACCTGATCCAGAAGGCACAAAACTGCCATGCCACTGTGTCCTATGGCAGTTGGTCACAACGATGCCTGTGCAATAAAAACAGCCATATGAGAACCCGAGTAGAGCTGAATTCTGAAGATGACTCTTGCACCCCCAACCCCAATGTTATTTACTATGTTGCTTAGGAAGATATATTTAAGGTTCGTATAGTAGATATAGTACTCCTCAAACTAGTTCTGCAAGCATTCTTTTTTGTTACTTTAGTGTACATGACGTACTTTCCCTCTACTTTCTGTTCTAAATAGGTTTCTCTTTACAGGCAAGTTATTGCTAAAAGAGCTCAAACCCGACAGCATACATAAAAGTGAAGAGCTGTTATTTAGTTTCCATTACAGCCATCAGACTTTTTGTGAATATCAGTACCTATTGTGCTTTCAGAGATGGAAGAAGATAAGTAGCATGGAAGGAGAGCATGATGATAAAGTTTTTGCATATGCCCAAGCCCTAAATTTGGATCTATTCTCTAGTCTTTTCCAGACTCTGCTTTGGAGTATCAAAGCAAAGAGCAATATCATTCAAAAATTAATATTAGAAGTGGATTCTAACAAGCAGGTAACTTATTCCCACAGTTTCACATCCACTAGCCACTTTCTCCAAGAACAAAATGTATCCATACTTCAAGAAAAAGCAGTGGAAGTTAGATACTTATGTATCTGTGTGAGTATGGACATCAATGTTGATTTGGCTGGTAGCGAAAAAGAATAGACACTTGTACTGGATGAAATTAAATCAGCTTTGTTTTTGCAACCATTTATTTCTCTGTTAGCTGGACTGAGATGAAAAAAAAGAAAAAAAAAGTCTGTTTAACTGATGAGATCTTTCTATTACCTTGACTAATGGAGGACTGAGTTTTGGTGAACACAAGTCTATTATGGATAAGCATTATTTGAATAAATATATAGTTTAGTTCATCATTGTCCTGCCTCAAATTATTAGGAATAGCAGGTTATTTTAGGTAAAACATATTTATGAAAGAATCAAAAAAATTATGTTCCATCAAAAAAAAAAAAAAAAAAGGCCGCTTTATCAAAAGCACAGAGTAAAATTAATATTCCAAAGTAAAACCAAAACCAAAAGAACAGTAAATAGGAACAGCCATAAAAATAATTTTTGAATTCTTCTCTATTCTATCATTTGAATTAAGAGAATATTAGGTTTATGGCAAAGTACACTGAAAGTAATATGATGGTTTTTATGTAAATAACTAACCAAAAGTAATATAGTGATAGTTATGTACAAGCTGCTGAAAAAATCAGATCAAAGACACCCTGTAAAGTAAAAAGTACAAGCTATGCTGTTCTTCTCTATAGGAAAAAAAGTTGTTGTTGAAGGTTTGTGGATACAAAAGACCACCAATCAGGAGAATATTCCTACCTTTTCCTTCCTCATCTTGCATGCTCACCTCCACAGCTTCAAGTGTAATGCTATGTTCCTTAAACTTCGTGTTTTCATTCAACCGGTATTGTTAATTTTCATCATATCTCATGTGGTCGTGGTACTCCATGCTCAAGGAGAGCTCATGTGGTGATCTATGTTATAAGAGTGCTTTTCAGATTCTTTGGAAACAGCTAGGAAAAAAAAAAAAGAAAAAAGAAAAAAAAAGAAAAAGAAAAAGAAGAATTTCTCCAGTCTCCTATACCAATTTCACTTATTTACAGAAAGAGGGAAGTTAATTTATCCATCAAATGGCCCTGTAATTGAAGCCCACCACTTCTGGGCATTTTCCCCTCCATAGAAGTATATCGTATCTGCTTCTCAAGGTCAGGTATGCTCTGCATGTCCAGCTTGCATCTTCTGCAGCTCAGGCCAGGGAATAGATGAATCGTCTCTACAGTTAGTTATGGAATGTATTTTGGCTTGGAAACTCAAACATTGCATTTCTCAAGAGTCAGGGAAGTGATTTGGGGTCTTTTTGATGCTCTTCTACCCTCCTTCTTAGAGAGAGAAGACTGACCTTCGAGAAGGAGCTGTCTGCTCCATACCAGATGTAAACAAGAATAAGAAAATAAGAGCGGGGCGCAAGATGCTCTGTTTGGGAGTGAACTTGGACAGATAAATTAAATTTGTCCTATTTCTACCGAAAACGATAGCAGCACTGCCATAAACATCAATAGTGACTGAACATGATCACAACTGTCTTTCAGAAGGGACATAATAGGCCAAACTGCACTGTTAAAAAAGGACAAAGTGCAGGTACAAGGGGGAGAATGATTCTGAGGGTGTTATTCCACAGTTATATCTAGTGATGTGGCTGTGCTGAGGATAAAAGCTTATTTTCTTCACAGCCTAATTTCACGATGATTATTTTTTGGAGACATACAAAGAAATTCCTATTCATCTCTCAGTCAGCCTTCTGACCCCCAAAACCAGCACTGGCATCCCTTAGTTTTCTCTCTTGAACTTCCCACCCAGGAGTGAGCTATGTTGCATTCTGCTGACTATAATGAAAATAATCTTGAACTGGCAAGAACAAAATTGTTCCAGTAATACAACACTGAACATGTTAGCATATGTTATTGCCCCCTGTATTGTCACAGAACAACCCAAGCATCAATGCTTAAGCTCCCTTATCCCCTCTCCTGGCCTTCAATCTACAGCACCTTCTTGCCAAAGGCACCTCAGTCACACAGATCCCTGCTGTTTACAGCATCCTACTTTGTGCTGACTTGAATGCTATTGATGAAAATAATGCAATATAAGGGTAGGATGGTCTCTGAGTGAAAAAAAAAAAATCAAAGCCTGATGTGTGCTGGAGCACAGAAATTAACGCTAACAAAAAGCATCTTTTGGGTATCCATTACCTTAAATACAATCAGATAATGGCTTATTAGAGTGGGTGAAAGTAAAGGGAAATATCTGGGATGAATGCCTGTAGTATTGTCAGTGTGAAATTCATGGTTTACTGACTACCTAAATTACCTGGCACACTGCTAACCCTGATCTTAGCTCTCTCTAGGCAAGCACCTGCCATTGAAAGGGCAATTAATCTGGTATTCTAATTTAAAATGAGGTAACAACAGAAAAGAAAATGAGATGTGTCATCTGAGTGCTTTCATGCTCAAAACCAAACAATCATCATGATTCCCAGTAACATCAACAGAAAAGGTCTTTGCAGACAGAGAGCTTCATATTGCGCATGTTGCCAAATGTAAAGGTCTGATTTAAATATGTTACTCACAGATTGGACTACTTCCACTAACCTGTAAAATGAAGTGTAACTTTTTTACTATTCTAAATATTAAAATTGAGAAAATGATGTTCAAACAGAAAGTGATAACTGCTTTGTTCGGAAACATTTAGTTTTCTCTACAGTACAAGAAAATAATAGTTTAACATAAAGCATGCAGTAGCTAACCCCAGTCTGGGGAAGCCTTAGTCCAAAGATGTCAGTTGAATTTTTAACACAGATGTAAATGGGCTACAGATATAATATATATCACAGTGGAAATTTTTTGACTATTTTTAAGATCTTATAAAGCTTTTATCATATGTCAGAAGCTAATAGTGTTTGAATACTGCTGAGTTTAGTCAAGATGAGGAACTTGCTCTGGATTTTCATATTTTTGTCTCTTCTTAAAGATACTTGCCTGTAGAAAAGGAATAGTATACTCTGCATCAGAAATCTTTTTTTGGCTAAAAAAAAAATTAGATGATAATAAAAAAGCAGCACTCATTCCAAAGAGCGTCTGAGTTTGAGTTTGAGTTTGCTTTTGAGTTGTAACTACCACAAAGTAATGGATGGTAAATAGAGATACAATTCTATATTATTCCAGAAAAAAATAAAATGAAATATAGTTGTAATTTTGGTAAAATAAAGTGAATTCTAATCTCTCTGCAATGCCAAATTTGCAAGTAGCTTTTATCAACAGATATAGATGATAGCTATGAAGTAAGAAGTCATACAAGTCAAGTGATAACTCACTGGGGCGTATGTTTCAGCCCATCCCTGGGAATGCTGTGGCTATCCACAGACACATGGCTGCCGAGAAATCTCCTGAGGTCCACCTAAGTGCCCCTCTGCGTCTCCTCTGGTCTGTGGCCTTTTCCATTCCCAGTTCACCCATGTCAGCTCTCAGCAGAGCCAGCAGGGCTGCTTCTCAGAAATAGTACCAAGGGACTTCATTACGTTTCCCTGATGGGCCATATTCAAATTTAGAAAACAAATTTAGAAAGTTTCAGAAGTTTCAGAAAAACAACTCTGTTCTCTGCATTGCCTTGACATCCATGTGGAAATGAGAAAACTGAATTTGACCTCTTAGATACATCAGTGCATTTGTAATGCTGTGACAAGGTGGGGTGGGGAGGAGATCACTGCTTATATGTGGAGCCCGTGCAGGGTGGGAGTGTTAGAGTTCATCTGTGCATGGTCATAAGTGAAAAGAGCAGAGTTTTTACTCTGTTTAGAGAAGTTTCTAAAACATCCTAGATATATCTCATTCTGAGCTTTAAAAACTACTTCAGCAGAAGACAAAAGCTCCAGTGTAAAGAAAAGCCAGGTCTTTTACCAGGAAACCCCACTAACATGGAAGTTACAACATCTAAGTCCTTTTCAAAGACAACCTCCACTGCCAAGACCGCCAATTCAGTGATGCACATGGGGTGAATTATGACTCTGGAGTTTGCTAGTGTCGATGTAAGCACAGTATTTTTGTGTGAAAGAAAGACTGGCAATCGGTACATGATTCTGTCATGGATTAACTACAAGAACTTAACAGAAATGATCTAAGATCTGAAAAAAACAAAGGATATTATAGGAGAGAATTTAAAAGTAGACTAAGCGTTGCAATTCAACATAAATCCATTGAATTACAATAGAAATTTCAATAGGACTTCTGCTTCAAATTTAGCCTTTGCTCCTTTGAAACTCCTGTCCTAGGAGTTTAGGTTGTTCTCAAGATACCATTAGGAATAACAATTCTAAATATAAATATAGATTTAATTTCATATTCTAAAAACAGATATCTAGCTAATGCAAATCCTTCTTTCCAAGTAGATTAACACATTGATTTCATACTCTGCCTAAAAGGAAAGACAGGCTAATCCTTGTGTTGGGCAGCACATTGGGCAAAGCCCAAAACGACTTATATGTGTGCTACATATTCCAAGCTTTAGCTGCTGCTTATTCAAGAATATAGAAGTCTCTGTAACGTGTACTTATTTGGTAAATGATCAGTTCTATTATTTTAATACACAAGCAGTAATTGTCTGGCTGCATCTGAAAAGTCAGCAAGAACTGTGAGGAGTGCTGTTACAAACAAAGATAAAGAAACAACCCCTGCTCTACAAGGCTCACAGTCTTGTTACTTCTACTCTAAATTATAACATTTATGATGTTCCTAGACTCATTTTATATATATATGTATATATGCATGTGTGTATATAGGAAATACTATTGTAACATTACAGAGCAGAAACTGATATTGCTGCCCTTGGAATTTGTTCAGTAAGAAAGAAACATATTCCAAGCATTTTATTTCATGTTATTCCAATCTTCCTTCACTAACACCTCCAAAGTCTGTGCCTGAGAAGAGAAAATAAAGGATATGAGGAAACCCCAATGGTAAGTGTAAAAAACGTATTTTTTTCCAGGAAGATGGGCAGAAGCAGGTGTAAATAAAAGAACAATGTATGAACTTAGATGTATAAAAGTATATCTTCTCCAAATGTGATCTTCCTGAATTTATTATTTCTGGGAAAAAATATGACAACAAGAATTCAGCAAGAAGCAGATAATGGACTATCTTCAAAGAGGATCCTTTTATTCCTCACACAACACTGGGTGATAAATGGTTCTAATGTCAGTGCTTACTATTTTCTTGTGATTTTATTTTTTCTTTGCAGCATATCTCAAATCAGAGACTAATAGTCCCCTAAGATAAGATATCTTGACACAGCGTCTTTCCGTCTGCAGTGGCTATCAAACACCTGTCAGCAAACTGAAGTGGGGAAAGACGCACATATTGTGCTGCCTGACAAGTGTTGCATTTTTTTTCTGGCGATTAAAGAGAAGAGACTGTCATAATGAGATTTTTCTTGCAGGTTTGGGTTTGTTTTGGTGTCTTGCTTGCAAGAATCTTTCTTTGTGAGCTCTGGAGCTGTTCTACTAACCTCAGAGGATGGGAACAAGTGAGGAGGCTGAATAGGTCTTACCTGAAGATGAATAAAGTGTTGTAGTGACCTACTTCTGACTCCTGAGATGTCTAGTGAACATCTATCATCCTGAATTTTCACACAGAACTAGTAACTGGTGTGTCATTGTAGAATTGTCCCATTCATAGCAGGATTCTTAAGCCTCAGCAAAACCTGTTTGCAGTGAACAGAAGAACAGCATCTACTTGAAAGTCTTAATTATTACTCACTCACTATTCAAAGTCTAAACTGTCTCTGATGATTAAAAGATAGACAGGATGTGCTACTGAGTTTAAAACTTGGATGCGGTGCAGAATTCAACAGCTATGTATCTGCAGGTAAATTTATTCACGTTTTTACCTCTGTTCTCTGTCTGTTAGATGTGAGTAGTTTTTGCTTACTTTGCAGCATTTTTGTGAAGGTAAAATTTGTGACTTTGAAGTTCATGATGCCATATTCTGATATAGCAGCATTTGAGATCACATGAGTACATAGTAACAGAATATGAAAGAGAGCTTTTTTTTTTTTTTTTGTGGGGGGATACATTTTTTTTAAAAAAACTTCTATTGGAATATGAATCAGAGTTGGTGAACAGAGTTTTGAAAACTGAGCAAAAACTGACTTAGGTGAATAAAAGCTTTTGAAATCTTTGAGGGAAACTCACAGCTTTAAATAAAATAAAAATTTGTTATTTCTATATAGGAAATTTTGCTCCTGAGAAACTTGAGCATTTTTTCTAATCAGTGAATAGCAACAAAGAAGTCTGTGAAGATATTTTCTACTGGGAGAATCAGCTTCTCTGTTTACACTTGCGCCCAGGAACTGCAGCTTGGTGATGCATGCAGCTCTGAAACAGACACATTGTGTTGTTTTTATTGATAGCACTTGAATACTTTTTCACTTCCATATGGACAAAACACATCACAGATTGCCAAATCCTGCTGCGTGCGCTAGGTTGTAGACCTAACTCTGATATTGTTTTCATGTCGAAAGTAACTCAAGCACATTCTCCACATGAATCACACCGTGTTGCTTCACTGGTTTGAAGTGTGACACAGTATATATATCAAATGCAATTTAGATGGTGTGTTTTGATATTTCATTGGTGCGGAAGCCAAGAACAATAGAATTGCCATAAGAGAACAGAGCCAATGGTCCTTCTAGTCCAGGATCCTGCCTGAAGCAATGGCTACACGCTTCAGAGGAAAGCGCAAAGCCCTTGGCATGCACACAAAATTCAACCATGGAAGGAAATTGCTTTTTGATACTGTCTGTTGCTCAACTAATGCTACAAAGCATGAGCATTACTTGTCCCTGTAATTGTTATCCTAGGCAGTGGAACTGTGCATGATAGTCTAATTTATAAATGTCTGATCCTTTTTTGAAATGTGCCACACAATGTTGTGAGGGTTGCTGTGAACATATATGCATCGTTGCGGAGGTTTTTTTTCTTTCCATTTATTCTTTTTGAAAAGGGTAAAAGAACTATCAGCAGATGGTGCTGTTGCAGAGAGCTGTACTAGTTCTGTTGGACTGAATATGGGCAATTACTTCTTCAAGCTATGGTTTATTGTTAGGTGTGATGCAGTTCCTTTGGTTTACTGAAAAGATCATCAGAAAAGTCTACTCTCCTTCTTAAAGACAGCTAATTTATAATTTTTTATTTCTTACTTTTAGCTGCAGCTCACAGTCTGTACCCATTCAATTGAACAGAAGATTGTCAGCAAAACAGTAAAGTTATGATTTAGTCATGTGACAATGATTTTGCTATCTCAGCGTGGATGAGTAGAGAAATCCGGTGTCCAACAATACTAACCGGATCTTCTCAATATTTTAGTACATCATAACAATGATCAACAGAACTCTATACATAAAGACTTATTTAACAACTTATCTTTTCTATCCCATTCCTGTATTGGTGAAATTCAGATTCATATACTATGTATCATATATATATAAAGACATTTTTATTTTTATGCTTCTCCAGTCTCTTGAGACCTGGAGAATTAAAAGAGAGAATAGGAAAGGGAGGGAATAGAAGGTGGAAGAGAAGTTCTCAAACAGAGAACAGAAAAATTCAGCAGAGGTGGTTAAGAAACTCAAACAGTGATATACAAAGGAGAAGATACTAAAGATTACTGAAAATCTGATAAATAAGGGTTTTGACAAAAGATCTCTAGAAAATCTAGCTGTGAAATTTGATGTTGTCACTGTTCTCAGCTGTTTGCTCTGTTCCTCTAGTAGAGTCCAACCCCATCATCCCTCCATCCCACCATCCCTCAGGCAGAGGCATGGAGCAGTTCAATGCCTTCTGCAATCCCTTGAACTGCTGTTGTAAGGGTAAGTAGAGCCCATGTATCAGAGCCCTGGAAATCATCACTTTATTTCAAGAGGAACTCTTGCTTGAATAGTATTCTGATGAAATAGGAGAAAAATCCAATCATACAGACATAATTTGAAATACAAATCCAAAGCATATGTAATCAGTCCCCTTCTACAGTCAGCGTCACAGCGATCCTATTATTGCTCTGTATCAAGTAGAAAGACTGAAAAGAAAAAAAAAAGAATAAAAAAATCTATTGCTGACCAAACCTGGCACCAGCAGTTATACATATACAAACTAACAAAATGAAAGACGTGAAAAATTATTGTAAAAATAACAGTCAATATGCTTTAATTCATTCAAGTCATAATTGTGAAAATGATTGTCAAATTTCCTACACACATTTAAAGTTCACAGTTTCTCTGGATGATCTGGAGACGTATAGCATCTGGTAGTAACAAAGCTAAAATGGATAGAAAAATCAAAGTAATCAAACTCTGTGAAAACACTAAGCTTATAGAATAGTCACAGAATATATGAATTTCATAATCTGTGCCAGTAAATTTCAGATAGTTAGTTTATTCAATTCTTCTGTCACTGTCAGAATCAAACTGAATGTTGCCCAGGGACCATTCAGTGAAGTAAAGCAAATTTTCACAAGTCGTAGGCTCCCCCCAAATGCTGATGTCTTGTCATATTTAACAATCATTTTAGCAGAACATAACTCATGGGGGAGACACTTAAATAATTTATTAATTGAGTCTGGAGAAGTCCCCATAAGAAAGGATTCTATACAAAGCTTATTAGAATCTATTTGGACTCAAAATCTCAAGAGAGTAGGATGGTTTAGAACATGACCACAGATTACTGGTAATAGTTAATGGCTGTTTGATTGCATTGCAAAGACTACTGCTCAAGACTTCTAATCACTCTTTTTTTCCATGAAGATGGGCAACTCTCAATTGTGTGCCTGTGGCTCACAATTTTGATTGTGATTCCTAATCACCTAGGAAATGTAGAAATGTGGGTAGCCTTTCCTTCTCAGTATTTACAAAGATTCGAGACTTACTTGTTTTTCCCCTTTGAACTCACCACCACATAGTAAATACATGGTTATAATGCAAATAAACTAAACATAATATAAGATATTAGACCACATTCATAAATTTCCCCAAAAAAACGATCTAAAGGACCCATCAAAAAATAAAGTAAATTAATTAATGTGTCATAGTCTTAATTTTCTTTCTAATTTCAGTGGAACTGAATTCAATTAAAATTGAGTTTCTAATAATTTGCTATGTCTTTTTATTCTTACTCAGAAGACTAACAAGGACGTATACTTCTTGAGTAAAAGAATTTTCTAAATATTCTTCAGCATTTTAAAGATCACAATTGTGATGAAATAAGGAAAAATATTTCTAATTTTATCTTCATACAATTTTGCAGGCCAAATTACAGGTAGAATAGCAAGAGTAAATGCCAACACACAAATATCTGTCCCTGTATTTCAAACTGCAAGCATAAGAAATTAGATTTCTGAAACTTGACTTTTTGCCGCATTAATACAAAAATAGATGAAAAAATTGATTGTCTCTAAATATATGTTACTGTAGGTATTTAATTTCCTAATTTAATTTTCAAATCTTAAAATATGAGCCGATTGACAGTTGCATTTCTGGTCATATTTGTGTAAATTATGAGGCTAAAAAACAAAATGTGTTTCTTTATCACCCTTATAATTACTTAACTATCAACAAAGTAAACCTTACTAAATCTTTGCTACATTCTTTACAGCTGTAGCAACTTCCACGCTTTTTTTTCCTTTCTCTCCACCTCTCCCCACAAAGTACACAAAGCAAGGAATTTACTTCGTTTGATCCTTTACACATACAAACATCCACAGAAAATATATTCAGTTTCTCTTTCAGTGACTTTTTAAAGACAAAAGAAAATTTCCCAGGGACATGAAGCGTCAGCTTCAAGGGACAACTTGACTCTTTTTCCAGGCTTTGTTGGATATTTCTCTCTGGACAGTTCCCCTTCCTCTAATAAACATGAAAGATTTTAAGGGATCACTTCATTTGTATAAGTCCCTCCCGTTTAAGGTTGAATTTTCTAAGGGCTTTACAGTGTACAGTGGGTAGATGTGCTATGACATTAAGGTATTTGTAGAAGGCCAGCGGAGAAACTCACATTTCACTATGTGCTCTACTGATAGTGGAGAGTAGCTAAGAATGTTGTAGGTCCATATCCCTTTATTAATGCTCCTCATATGATCTGCAATTTTTTTGGTATATAGTTGCAAGATTTTACAAACACAGAACTTTATGCGGATATGGATGATGCTTCCAGATAAATATCAATGGCAGTTTTTGAATAATTTGACTCTCATAAAGGACTATTACTGATCTAAAGTACATACTAGTTTAAACTACAGTCTTCCGGTATTTACAGAGAGGCAGATAGCAGATTGTTATTCTTCAGGGTACCACTCTGATTAAATTGTACATACGTACATTTTATTAACTTACCCAATGTCACATTATTTTATGTCAAAATTCTTTCTTACTGTAAAGGACGGCTATCTGAAGCTGGGTGATCCCTTGAGTTCAGGTGATTTTGATAATCCCATACTTATTACGTGAAATGAATGCAATCATCAAATGTTTATTATATTTTTATTGCTGAACTCCTTCTTTTAAAGCGTATGGGATATCTTAGATCTTAGAATTAATATTTTTTATTGAATTTTAAGATATCAGATACAACTTATGACTTTACGTTTTCGGTCTGAAGGCAATACTTGTGGAGTGACTGAGCCTTTATATGACTGTTACATTGACACAGCTCCAGAGAGATCTGTTCTTAACAGCTTTCAGACAGTCCAAATTTGGCTTTTACAGCAAAGTTCAAGTGGCTATGGCACTTGAATGGTGGTAACGTGAGAGCTTTTGGAAAGATTAGATGAGCTGCACTGCAAACTCCTTTTGTCAACATTACACGTTTTCTCACTGCAGAAATATTGAAGCTGACCCTCACCACTGACTTCTTCAACAGCCAAGACTTTTTTTTTGCTACAGTTCTTTCATGTCAATAAATGCTAGCAGTTATTGGTCATTTCCTTCATCTTCCTTCCTTCTCCTTCAGCATTCAGAAGACAAATATTCTGATCACTGTTATAAATTAATGACTGGGGTAGTGGTAGAGGCCTGGGTTGATTAGAGGGCTCGCTCTGTCTCTGTTTGGTAAATGATGGTATATTATTATATGCTATTATAATAACATATAACACGGCTGTTATTATACTCTGCTCTAGGGAATTGTTACCAGAGGTAGACATCTTCCAGTTACAGATGTCTGTCAGCGGTTCTTTGGACACTCATGCTGGCAATGGGGATTTAGATGAGGTCTCCCCACATCACCTTTCTCATCATCTTTTCTGGTTCTTTCTGAAAGCTTTTGAAATTCCTTACTAGTTTTCAAGAACAGAACAAAGAAAGAATGTGATTAATATTTTCCTTATGATAGTCGTGTGATACTGATCTTTCCACAGCCAGTTTCTCCCCATGTCCGACCTACTACCTTTTTAGACATAATAGGCTTCTGGAATAGGGCATGTAAGTAACAGACACATATGTTTACCTGTCTTCAGGACTTGTTTTCATTTAGCTTATATTAGTCAAATCTTTACCTTTCACTTCCATATTTTTCTCTAAGATGATATTTTATTTGGGGGATTTTTTTTGTCGTTTTTGTTTTTTTCTATGATTGGTAGAATTTATGTTCTCATAACGTATCCCCTACTGATTTAATAAAATAGTTTCAGATTACTGTTAAATTCAAATAAAGGTTTTGCCTATTTTTAGATGAAGGGTTGTGCTAGGGCTGAAAAAGAAGCACCCCACAGGTCGTTATGGTATTGTCCTTTATCAGGTTCACTCATGTTTACACATGCAGTCACGTAGCTGGTCTCCTTCTTATTTTTGGGCATTAATGAAAATGGAAAGATACTTAAAACTTCAAGTTTAAATCAAAATTATTTTTAGTATAAATTGTATGCACAGAGTTCTTTGATCCTCCATGACATCTTTTCATAGAGCATTAGCATTACAAAGAAGCATAAAGCAGCTGGAAGAGGCTGGTTAAGAATTTCTTTGCTGGAGAATTTGAAATGAGGCAGCTGTACATCCCAAGGATGTGAGAGTGTCATTTACTTCAGCAGCTATTAAAAGAACTTTTAATAAGAAGAGAAAAGAACGGAACAGAGCCTCAGGAATTTCAAAAGTAGACAGGAGGCATGAAATCTTTCCATATCTTCTAATTCTGCACTAACGCTGTATCTTAGCTGTCTATTTACTGTGATCTACCATAACGCTGGTAGTAATAGATTGTATAGTGCTAAGAGTTCTACAAAAGAAAGAGTTCTCATCTTTGTGTCCTGCTGTAACAGTAGAAGTCTACTAAGTTGCTCAGGAGATGTATTCTGAGGTATACAGCTTAAAAGTGCTGGTGCAGCTATTTCATCTGAAGAGCCCCATTGATAAATCTCAAATAGGGAATCAATAAACAAGTTTGAAGGAACCCTAGAACATATCAGAGACCTTTAATAGACTATTTTTGTTTCAGGTGTTTTTATTTAATTTTTATTTACCGGGCATATTCAGACAGGTAAGTCTTATGAAAACTGCATTCACAATCAAATTTTGAGTTCATTATTGTTTTATTTTGCATTCAATACTTGCTGTAAGATGCCTCCATACTGCATAAGGTCTTACTTTTATAACCAAGTGACCTTCAGGGGACCAATTTACAAACATTAGATTAGTTGGCAAGAGAGGTGTTTAAGATACCAAATGAATATTATCCTTGAGCAATGGTTATCTCAGCTGAATGATAAACTGCATATTTTTATTGGCTTATTATGCATATAAAGTTATGATTATACTTTGGCGTATAGCAAGATGTCCTATAAATGCATGTGCTATTTAATGAATAAATATATTTTTGCAATAGCAAAATAACCTGTTAGGGGAAACAGTTTATAAATACACCAAAGAATATGCATTGTTAAGTTTAAGAAGAAAGTCATAGTGAAGAGCTCAAGAGAATTTTTTTTTTTTCTAATTTCAAATACACAGACCCTGCTGTCCATTTCAGATGTTACTGAACCATTTGCTGTAACCAGTCAACTTTAGGGTAAACTGAAGGTCAAACCTTACCGCTCTAGTGATATAATTAATAAACACATGTTATATAATACTTCTCCTTTCTAGTCAGTCTTCTGCATTTCTGCACTGAAACATGACACATCATATTCAAGAGCGGGCTTTACAGGTCATCAATCAGATGTAAGGTAAGTAAAGCTTCATTAAATACTTTTAATGAATTTAAGATTTGTGTACTCCAGAAATTTTAAAATGCAGCAATCCAGTCAGGCAAATTCCTTTCAACACCTTAGTTTTCTAAGCAGAAGGTAGACTGAAAATAGCACACCTTCTTTAGCGGGAATAATGGAATATTCATGAAGGAAGGGGGAAAGTGCTTTTCTGTGGCTCCAGCATAAGCAAGAACTTGTTTGTAAGCATAATTTTCTGTTCTCTCTTTAAAATAGCCTGTTTGCGGGCAGTGAGTTTAAACACTGCAATATCTGGTTTGAGAACATCTGAAGAGGACTGATGATGATAAGAAAGCAAGCGGGAATTTGGCAGGGAGTTGGCAGAGAAATATTGTAGTTTTGACAAACTATGGCATTTCTGACAACATAAAGACTTCTTGTGCCTGATATCAATCCTTTACTTTCTGCCATTCATAAGCATTGCTGGGTGCATAATACAGATAAGTTTACTTGTGTGGAGAGGGGAGAATATTAAATGAATGTAAAGAAAGCATTCTCCATGGCAGAAAGAGATTTTGTGCTTTTTCCAATTAAGCTCCTCAATACAACTCACATGGAAGTGGCCAAATTTAACATTTTAAGAGTTAAGTTCCAAGCTTTATAAAACAGGATCTGTGCTAGCTGAGATTTCTAGGAGCTTCATCATCCTAGGGCTATGACTCACACATCACAGCCTGCTGTGTTAACACAAACTGAAATCTATGGCGTTTTAATTTAATGTTTCAGACTACGACCTCTGACGGCCAAGGAGTGGACGAACTGCCATTTGTGGTGCTTCTGGGAGGGGATGGCATCTCTGGTCAAGGTGCAGGGTGGATGGCTGGGTACAAGTGCTATCATTACTTGTTATAGGGAAATCCAGGAATGGCTATGAGCCAGAAACTTTATAGTGAATAAAAGATATACCTGACCTAGGGTACGGCTAACTTTCTTTGGCTCTTGTTGAGCATGGCACTGTACAAAAAATGCAAAACATAATCCCACACTATCCTCTCCATTTGTTGTTGTTGTTGCTGTTGTTGTTCAGAGACCTTCAACTTAAGGTTTCAGCCATGCAAGATTTCATTTCAGACTCTTTGCAAGGAGATAGAAAAGAGAGCACAAAGTGTAACCTGTGACTTAAGGAGGGAGAGTATAGCTGAAATTACTGCTCCTGCAAAGTACTGTTTAAGTTCAAAGCATCTTTTCTCGAGTTGTTTTGACTCTAACAACGAGAAGACCAATGTGTTCAATCCAGGTAGTTCTAATTTGTCAATAACTGAGGTACCTGACTGTTTGAAAAGAGAAAGACCCATCCAGAGATATGATTTAAATAGTTAGAGGAAAACATTTTTCCCTCTCCAATAAAACACATCTGCCTGATCTGAAATATATTTATGTCTTTCTTCTTTATAACAAGAAATAATGCTTCGGAGATTAGCCAACTGTCTGAAGCACTGCAGACAAAGAGTAAATATAATTTGTAGTTAGCTCTTATACAACACTCTTCATCCACAATGTAAAAACATTTTTTTAAGGCAGGTAAACGTTACTGTTCTGTCATTAGGAAAGACAACAAATAGTGATTCGTTCTCTATAATAAGGCAAGTACATAACCCAGATGAGATCCTCTGGTTTCCAATCCAATTTCTACACATTGAAGTCTTCAGCTATTTCTATATGCTATTAATAGTCTTTATTGCATACCAAAATCCCACTGGAGGTTTGGGCCCCAGTGTTCTAGCATCAGAAGAAACATATAAGAGGATACCCTCCAATGACTACTAACTGATCAAAGGCAACCACTTACCGTCTGCAGTAGCTCATAGTTTTGATTAAGCTTGCAGCAATACGATTAATCTAATTTTTGTGGAACACAGTAGCATTTTTCAGGTTCTAAAAGAAAAAAGTATTAAATTTAAATGGAAGCACTGATGCACAGTGAAATCACATCCATCGCACACATTAGAGGTTCCTGTTATTGCCTTTGTAAAAACTGCCTTACTTTAGCTGGAATTATATTCTGCAATAGGCGCTTTCTCCAGCTTTGACAGAACCACAGCATATATTTTAAGTTTGTAAAATATTTTAGAGAATCCTCTTTTTTAAAAAAAGGCATAGAGATGTAAATGATGAGATCAGGAGGAGTCTTTAAAATCAAATATAGTATGTGTAACGATCTCGACTTAAGGTATTTGAATAAAAATGTTTTAAAATAGAAATTGCTCAGATCATATTTGGAAATATTGTTAAAAAGTACAGGTTGAGTCATTCTGAACTGGACTCTTTTAAAAAATATATTGATAAAAGCATTATACAAGGACAGAGCTAAAACTGTGCATATCTTGATATGATCAGAAATTTCGGAAAAGAGATTTTCAAAGGGAAAAAAGAGCCCACTGATGGGAAATTGGTGCCTAATTAGCTGTTCATAGCTTTGGCAATGGTATTAAAAGATTATATTCCATTCATTTGAACTATTGGAAAACATACGCTATATTTCGTATAAACTGTCCTTTGTCCTTTGTTCTGATAAAGATGCATTACTATTTTTTTCAGCCTTTCTTATATTAACTCTTTCTGATATCCAAACCACAAGAGGGACTAAGCATTTATGACAAAACAAAAAAAGAGCAAAATAACTGTAAATTCGTCATTTAACCAGACACCAGAATCAGATTGAGTCCTTATGTCACTGGGAATGTTATCCTCAGTGTTATATTGCTATTTTGAATATCCTTCCTAAATGTTGCAGCCTATAGGGTGGACATTCCAGAACAGGAAGAATTTTATAATGGAACATCAATGAACTAAATAGCAAACAAGTTATTTTACTGCATGTTAAATAAGTAACAGCTGGAAAAAATAAACCAAAAGTTAGTCAATGAACAAATGAATAAACAGAGAGCAAGATAATAAATAATGCATTGCATAAGCAAATATAATATATAAGCTGCATATTAAATGGAATATACGTATAAGCTTTAAGGAAAGTGTAGATCTCCTGGAAGAATATAGTACTTTTTTGAAAAATGAATGAATTTAAAGCAGTGAAATATGGCACCCCGGTGCCCAAGTTAGAAGGTCTGTCAGGTGCCAGCCTTCCCTTCCATCTGTTCCTCTAGTCTGTCTGCGTTTTGGCTTATCCACTTTCTGCCACCTTTATTTCTTCTGCTTTTCCTTTTTTTGTTTGCTTCCTCTCCAGTTTCTCCTACCAGGCTTTACGATTTGTCACAATATCAAGTTATAACAGATTCTAAAGACAAAGTCACTCTTAAACTTTTTAGGTTCTTCCACTTTGAAAGGAAATGAGAAGAGAGTTAAGAAGAAATAAGGCAGGAAAAATGAAAGTGTTGGCTAGTGCTCTTTTTTATTTGTCTTCTCTGCTATTTTTCAGGAGTACTTCTTGCCCTACCTGCCTTAGAGGATCTTCTTTCTGTAACAAAGGAAGAAACAGAACACATAGAAAAGATTAATGCCTACAGTGTCTTCAAAATAGCCCTGTGTTTTGAAATGCTGTTAAGAATGTGGCAGGTCTCATGTACTGTGAATCTCTCTCATAACTGAGGCTGGTCTTTTGTGATAATATTTGTCAAAAGTGGCATAAATGTGAAGCCCTGTTACAGCAAGCCTCAGGCAGTTTAGGGTCAAGCGCTTCCATTCAAGTAGGTGCACCGCACTGTGTTCAGACGAACAATAATTAGCCTTAACGTATAAAGAAAGCCTTTACATATACAGAAAGATCTTTGTGCCTAGAGAGAGACAGATATTCAGTAATGATTATGCAGATGACCTCAGTGATGGGAAAGTGAGAAGGAGAAGGAGAAGGAGAAGGAGGAGAAGGTAGTAAAAAGGTAAGTCAGGATTTAGGAGCATACCTATGATCTTGTGATATTTTTACAGTCAAAAAACAAATTTTGCCATCACATGTGTGTGTTGCATACATGGGGATTTCTTTAGGAAAATTTCTAAACAATACTCTAGATTTGAGATTTCAAATCCCCGGAGGACGGGATGAAGTTCTGCTCTAAGGAAAACAACACTGAGATATAAACACCATGCTAGAATGGACAGTTGCTGGGGCAGGGCCGGAAAAGATGGAAAAGAGCATCTGTCACTGATCAGTGCTTTTTAGCCCTACCTCATGAAAACAACATTCTGGGACAGTGAAAGTACATGCTTACGCACTGAAACTACGGCATTTATATATGCAGAGAGAAAAATGTCTTTTCACACATGGGTTTCCTAAGGAGACATCAAGCACTGAGCTGAGTCCTGAGTCCCTGGCACTGAACAAACTAAAGTAACTAAATGACTCCAGCAGTACTGATTTATAACACTTTAGTGAAGGAAACCTATCATGACGCTAAACTTCTAGTAAAGGAGATTGTGGAAGGCATCTGTTATCATTTCTCCAGCTTCCTCATATCTCCTTGTCATTGTGAAGTAATCAGAGGTCACTATTTCCAGAAGAAATAACAACAATTGGAAACAAGACCTAAGGATGGCCTGATGCATCTGGACTGCAGAGTATTTCTCGTGCTTGAAAAATTGCAAAATAAGTCCCAACCTTTCCTTCAAGGCCAGTATGGCATTTTCTATGTTTGTTCATGATACCACAATGCCACAGAGATGAACCTTGTTCATTGTGTGTCCACTAAACCACTTGTAAAGTGTTACGGCAATGAATAAGTCTGAGACAGGTGCATTCGTAAAATAGACAATTTTTATCAGACACTTCTTGATCCCAGACAAATACCACAGGAGAGTCTAAAGGTCTTCCTGACCTCTAACATTTATATATTAGTGCCTAAAAAAGATTTTGAGTAAGAATTTAAGTAATCCGGAGCACTAAGGATGTGATAGTCTGCAATTTTCTTGGAACTTGTCTGATGTCTATCCTGCATATTATCATCATTAGTGTAGGATTTTTAACTGGGAATATACTTTGTTGAGAGGGTGAGAAAAATGTGTATAATTTGCACATGTGCTCTGGGAAAATGATACACATCTACAATTTTCTTCTATTATTTGCCACAGCTTCTAGGAATGGTTAATATACACTTAAATGTTGGTTTTGTTTATTTTTTCTTTCTTTTTTTTTTTTTCCCTAGGAATTCCATGTTATAAGTGTTGGAACACATAGGGCTTTGCACATACTTGATTTTTTTGATTCAGATGTTTTACTAACAAAAGTATCAAAAGTGATTTAGTTTGACTAAAACTAAACTTATTTCCCCTAATATTTTCCTGAAAGGAAAAAAAAATCGAAACTGCTTCATTTGGCCAAAATGATCTATTCCCTGCAATTTATTTCTCTATGCATTTACCTATTTATTTATTTTCAGGACAGTGTAAAAAAAGTACATGGCAATGAATGGCTATATTCAGAGCACAGTAGGTGGTGCACTCTCATTCCTCTGCCCCGTTGCTATAGCGCTCAGCAACAGTCTAGGAGAACTCAGTCCAGCGCTTCCCTATGCCTGAAAAGATTTAAATTGGCCTCTCCGATTCCCAGGAGGAATGGGTGGGCTTCTGGGTGGCTCTCCTTCAGTCCTTTTTGTGGGAGATATTTCATTTCAGAGGGATACTTGTCGTGCAAGAAAGAACGATTCTTTAACTTGGAAGCTGGGACATTTCTTTTACTGTAGCCTTTACTTAGAGTAAAATGTGACATCACCAGGATACACAGCACTCTCCCGTGATTATTTGCTATTAAAGTTTTAACTCTCTCCTTCACATAGTTTAGGCCTCTGGCAGTTAAAGTCTGCCAAATACTTTCCAGGCATAGCTGGGATTAGCAGTGGTTAGGGATCTTTCCCAGTAGGCAGTATGGATCCAGGCACTGTTTTTCCAAAAAGCTGTACTGTATCTAGCAGTATGGACCCATTTTGCTCAAGAGTACAGGTTTAAACGTGAAGGACCAGGCCAGCTTGGTGTGACCAACCAAGTAGAGGAAAGAAATGACCTACTGTAAGGAGGAATCCTTGCATGCTTCGGCTCCTAGAAATCTCAGTTTTGCCTGAACCTTTTCTAAACAGATGACATCTTACCCCCCTTGTGGGAGGCGGGGGTAAGATATATACAGAAAACACATAGGAGTTGAGATGATGCCCCATTTTTTTAATGTATATGTATGTGGGCAATGCTGCTCATGAAGGCTTTAATGTTTTTCCTTGATAATTGTGTTTAATTAATGGTTTGATTGTAAGGGGATGGTGTTGCTGCCACTCTGTGTTTACCACATTCAATATGCTACACGCTCTGTGCACCTGTGAATGCAAAGTTTGAAAGTAACAGCCGCCAATCACTCATCAGAGTTGTTAGTCTTGTATGACAAGACCATAAATATACTTGCTTGCAGACAGATATACTCTTTCAGTTCCCAAACCATATCAATAAAAACTGCCTCTAACGTTGTGAGCTAATGACTGTTCACAGGAAAAGCAGCAGAAAAGCACCGAAACATAGTAGAATCAAAATGTCAGAATCTGTGAAGCATTCACAGAGGCTTTTGCTTGCTCTTGCTTTGACTTGGTTAATGGTAATAAATTGTTCCTGACAAATGCTTTTCCTGACTCTTGCCATAGACTTCCAGATAAGGTAGAATAAATATACCTCAAAACACTATCACGAACAAGAGAGCCCTTTAGGAAGGACAGGCCATTGATTCTGTTATGTTTTCATTATTTTGATATTGATCAGAACAACAGCTGTAGTATGAAGTTTGGTAATACTCTCACATTTAGACCCAAAACAGTGTGTGCAGTTTCTATGAAGATATGTATTGTTCTAGACAGCATGGTAGAATACATAAAGATGATGCTTGTTGTAATGCAAGAGATCTTGAATTAGAGATTCCAGATTGCTTTATTTTTTGATTGCTGTGATAAAATTACCCTAATAAAATAATTATACACAGAATTCACTTATTCTTGTTTATGCAACAGATTCCTACCGCAAATTCTTGAGGAAAATTTGAGTAATACATAGGAAAAAAGATACGTATGTTTTCTGAAAGTGGAAAAGAGAGTGATTAACTATTTTCAGGAATTCCAGCTAAAATTAAAACGAATTTTATAGTCAGCATTTCAATTACTGGAAATATTTTTCACAGCATTTATGATACATGAGATGTGATATGATACACGATACCCAACAATCTGTAAAAGATTATGGCTCAGATCTACAAAAGGGGTAGATTTCTGTGACTTCTGGGCCTCATAGTGAAGTAAATACACGCATTATATGCTTGTTCTCAGGTTAGATGGAGCAAGATCTTCATATATACTTGTCTGTGTGCTTACTGGACCGTGAGTCCTGGTGAATGAAGAAAGGACTTTATCCTTCCTTTCTATGGAGCAGACTGAAAGCGGAAAGAAGCAGATATTGTCCCCTGACCTTACTTGTCTTAATTTTCTACATGTAAAAACAATTGGTCTACCATAACTGAGCTGATGTGTTAAAGGAAATAGTAAGTTCCTATAGCAGTTTTGGTTCCTATTCTAACATCTAAATAATAAGAGTAAAAAGGATACAGAGAGGCTATCTTAATTAATTGCATTTCCTTTCAGATTATTTCAATAATAAACACCAGTTTATCAACTAATTTCATCTTCCATTTAGTAAAAACAGCTATTTTTAGCACTTATCCCCGAATTAATTGATGTTAAGAGAAGTACTGTGCAATAGTCATTATTAATTAAGTACAGCTTGGAAACGAGCTTGAAATTTCATAATGTATTTTGCAGTGTGATGAATAATATTTTATTTTTAATTTTTTTGTTATGGGGCAATGAACTTTTCCACTTAAATTTTATTTGCTGAATGTTAAAATCTTAATGGAAGCAAAGTGAAGCAGCTTAAGTTCACTACTAGATTTATTACAAAACGATTTGATTAATCTGTAAAGATAGGTCTAAATTGCAAAATTCAGATCTGAAGTAGTCTCTGACTAATCTGAAGATGTTGATGGAGATCCATATAAAATTCATAAACACCGAAGATGTAAAAATTCTACATTCACAGCATTGAAGACACCTTTCTGGTTTTGAAAGTTTCCAGGGGAAAATAATCAAAGAGAGTGAGGTAGAGATGATTTTGAATTGCAGATTCAGAGAAATATGTAATTTTTAGATCTGGACAGAAATTTTCTATTAATGTTTTACTTTTGATAGAAAATCTGGTATCTGAAAAACTGAAATTTTATGCAAGACAATGTAGATTTTTGAATATCTTTCTCTATTAGAAAAGTCAATTGGAATTATTTTGGTACGGTTTCTGCTGATGTTAATCTACAACTCATGGGACACAATACCTCATTGTGTATAGGGGTAAAACAGAGCTGCAGGAAGGCTGAGATTACTGCCACATCATTTTGCCCCTCTACATATAATGTCTATATCTAATAGTATCAGGTGAGTGATCAGCAAACCTTAAACTCAGTTAATAGCTGCATTAGATCTGCTTTTCACATACCCCTAAACATTCTCCTGCATTTGGAAACAAGCAAGTCTGTTCTGATCTGTCTTGGGTACCTACAGTAACAATGACAGCAACGATTATTTATCATGGGAAATGTTTGCTTTCACTGTTAAGTTCTTTTTAAAAGTGAGGACAAATAATTTTTTTGTGGTGTCCATGGTTTTGTGTTCTTTATCTTGCATTCACGAATTCCTATCAGACTTGTGGAAGAAATCTTAAAGTCCACGGTGATAAAGCACCTGGAAAAGAAGATCTGAGATACTGCCTGATCCATTACTGTATATAATTTATTTTGCAATTATGCTACATGGATTCTTGCCGCACCTAATTTGCTGCCGTCTCACCTTCTCTCACAGGCACTGAAATGCCTGTTTGTGTCAGCACCTTGCTTGGAAATGAACAATAGAGAACACACACTCATTACTCTTATTTTTCTTTTTTAGTGAAACTGTGCTGTGATTTGGCAATCTTTACAGTGCATTAGTGTAAATTTCTGTATGACAGTATTCTAATTAGAACTACAGGGCAAATCGCACGGCATGATTTTTACCTTAGTCTCAAACCACACTGCTGTAATCAGCTAGACTGATTGTGTCAAGACCATGAACATTTGCTGTGCAGAAACAATAAGAAGATTTGCATGCCAACACCCAGCGCATATGTTAAGCACTACCTATTCATTGCAGAAGTGCTGATACAGTAAGAGCAGAAGAAGAAGTCCTTGTCATGATGAGCATAAGGTCTTGTCTTTGATTTTCTCTTTGATTTTCTCCCTGAGCTGACATTGATAGGTTTTCTTCATTTTTGTGTTCCCTTCTAGGCCAAGTTCATGTTAACTGCAGCAATAGTGAATACTTTACAGTCTGATTAAAAACAAATGTCTTCCCTGCTTCCTGAGGCACAAAGCTCATTTTAATTGATAACCATATATTCTTCTATTTAAAATGTTTTCTTCTCTTTGTGCCAGCTTCGTAGAATTGACTCAGGGGAACGGCCATGAAATGATACACTGCAGCATTGGATGGTTGGGCATTTTCCTTTTACTTTCTATAACACCGAGATTTCACCGCTCCCTCATCTCTGATCTTTCCAACAGTAAGAAGTGCTGATCCTGTCCCTTACAATCAGTTATATTAATGAATGACCTTCTTTACATCGGCAACATCTCCCTTCTAGTACAGCACACAGCTGTGTAACAAAACACTGACATTTTAAACATGTTAATGTGAGGCAGAGGGAAGCATTGTTTAATTCTAAACCACTAATTCCCAATTTTAATCTGATTTAGAGTATTGGATGCAATTAAAAGAGATTATAAATGAGAAGCTTCTACTTCATTCAATCTACTTAATGCTTTAACCTCTACCAAACAGAATTTGTACTTCCCAATAGCACTAATTTTTAAGTCTTACAAAGGCTTCTATAGCTCACTTTCCACATGTTTACTTGGGATGAAAACAAATAACAAGTCACCATTTGTCAAAATAACTTTAGGTTCAGAGATTTCATCTGTTCATTTTACATATAGCCCATACACAAATTTGTATTTCTTAATCTTATTATTTGTCCTTTATTATTGGAAAAAATTAAAGCCAAGGATAGAGGGGATCAAACTTCAAGCTATTTTTAGCAGTCCATAAATGATTTAGAATTAGAATGTCCTTTCTGAGCGCTAATGGCCATAGGAAAGAGAGGATAACGTACCTGGTTTTAGCTCCCTTGTTCTGAAGGTTACCCCATGCAGAATCTGGGCTCCAGCTGACTACACAGTAGCATAAGACCAGAAAAGGAGAAAGGAAGTCTGTCTTGACTTTCTTGCCATTTCCTTTCTCTTGTCAGGTCTATTAAAAGCCTGATGGTAAAACACCCTCCTCTGAATCCACTAGCTGCAGGTCATCAAAGAATTCTTCTTAACCCAAACAAGGGAATTATCAGTCACTCAGACTCTTCATTTACTCTCTAATAAATAGCAGATACAACCCATTTTTTGCCCCTACGAAATCCATAATCTCCTCAAAGAAAATAGCTTAAGCTGCAGAATCTCAGCCTCTTTTGTTAGAGAGAGTTTGACACTTCTTTGGGGTTTTCTGGTACGTCCATTTTCAACAGTTAAACCTTGAACTTTATCCTGTAGGTCGTGAAAGTTGCATACATCCCTGCTATCTAGTCTCAACATTCCCAAAGAAAAGTTCAGACTTTGATTTAGAATGAATTTTATTATAGATAATGCAATTTGTACACGGTAATGTGATGCTTTCATTTTTTTGTAGAACCTTATATCTTGACCAAGATTCAGATTCTTTTGAAGACTCAAATGCATCTGTTCCAGCTTTGAAGTTTGTACGTCTTTACATTAGCTTCTTCATGTAATCTTTGAAGTTGAAAGGGCAAAGGATCAGGAAAATAAAAGGAATGATCTACTTTGCTAGAGATGAAAATTAGTGTCTATGTATATTCAGTACTACTATTTTAATCCTTGTAAAACTGTAACAGAGAAATTCCACGGTTGGGACCACTACAGGTAAATTAGGCATGTGAGTGGGCAGGTCTGTCTGGAGGGCACAGCTTGCAAAAACATCTCCGATAATTGCCTTAGACCTCCATGGTGGGAAAATTATTTGTATGTATTGTCTCTCAGAGAGACTCACATGCTCAGATCTGCTGGAGGCTAAAGTTATCATCCACGGCTGACTACTTCCCAGGTATACAAAATATCTGTTCAATTTTCAGCACTTGAAAAACAGGTGCTTCTCAAGCAGTTATCTGGTACATCTGTTTAGAGGCAGATGAATCAATAAGACAGTGCCTCTCAGGCAGGTAACTGTTCTGACCTGCTCAAAAAGAAGGTCACTGTCAAGGGTGCCTTCAAGGCATGTTCTGTTCAGTCAGCATGCACACCCACTTCAGGAGCTGATAGCATGGCAGGTTGGTATTAAAACAAGCTACTAGGCATGTAACTGGACTCACAACTGCAGGGCAGGAAATTATTCAGGCAACCAGTCAAGTCAGTCTGTCTTAAAGGTCAGTCAGGCCCTGTGAAAGCAAAGACCTCATTGCTAAACTGTATAACTCTTTTTCATTTTGCTCTCTTGTTTGTCTGCTTTATCCTTTCTTCTTTTCCCTGCTCCACAAACTTTTCCAAGAATGAATCACAACAAGAACTTAGATAACCTAAAGTAGATAGATAGATAGATAGATAAATAGATAGATAAACAAAATAGATTCAACTCCTCCGTAAGGGAGTTAGTTTTCTATAGCGTAACCTGCCTCTTTCTTAGTGCTTCGTGCAGAACAGATACAAGTCTGAGTGTAACTCTGCAAAACCTCAAAGTTAATGATGGGCATCATGCTGGGCAGCTTCTGCCACCAGGTCCCCAGCAGAGGGAAAGAGTGCAGTAAAACTCGGGACGTTTCTCTTTCGTCCACACAGATAGCTGAATGTCTGGGGACAAGGGAGTGACGGAGGAGGAGATAAATTGGCTCTGTGACACACTGTAGGACTCCTTATACCGAGGAATTTTCAGCTGCCCATGTCTTTAAGCCTACGTTTTCTCACTGGAATACCAAAAGTAGAAGATAGGAATTGGGATAAGAGTAATGTTACAATTTACTCCTGAGAAAGACAGCAGAACTGTATTAAGAAGCCTGTGATATGACATGATTCTCCTTGGTAAATGGCAAGTTGAAATTTTAAATTGGAAAATCAATAATTATACTGCATAAGAAATAAACACTTTTATGCTACATTTAAATGTGCAGAGAGCTCTCTCTGTTTTAGTGTGATTAAATCTTTAGTGTGAAAGAGCTACCATGTTCGCACCCAATCAAGTGCATAGTAAAGACCTGTACACCCATATTCAGAAGTTTAGAATAATTTTATTAAGGTACCCTATGCTTTGGTTATGTTATGATGTATGTAATCCTGTGCCTTTTATTCACTCCTGGCTAACACTCAAGAGTGCCAGCCCCTCTGCAACTGAATTCTTATTGCTTATAGATCAATCTAACACAAGACTTAACACATCCTAATTAAATCCTAAGTCCACTGAGGAAGACTGAAAATATATTATCATTACACTTGTTGTTTCTTTTATATATATACATTTATGTATGTATGTACACTTCTCTCAACTGTCTGCTTAAAATTTCATGTGTGAAAGCATTTGATAGTCAATTAAAAAGATGGGAAATGTTCTTAATGAGAAAAATTTTCTTTAAAATGGAAGGTGTGAAAGTTTCACATAATAACAAAGAAAAGTAGATTTTAGAGTTATTGATTTTTAATTTGAAATCAAAATTGTTTTTAATTCCAAAATTGAATTTATCTGTACTTAGAGAGACAAGAGAAAATATTTCAAAGTTATTCCTATTAAATGTTTAAATTTCTCCAATGTGAAATTTTGTGTTGAATGGCTGGTTCATGGAAGCTGAAGGGAGAGAAAAGAGGAATGGCAAACTTTACATACAGATCAAGAGCAGGACATCCATGTCTTTTGCAGCTCTCATATTTGCTTTTTCCAGACTTCTTCCACAGGTTCCCGTAGTTACCGTTCAACAGAAGAAGTTACGAGAGAGGCAGGTAAGCAATATGTTACTCAGTTTGCCTTTACTGCGTAGTTCCTCCTGCTCCTTCAGTCCTTGGCTGACCCAGAAGGATCAGGGCACTTCTGAGATCTGAGCTCTGCTCCCAGCATGACACCAGTTTGCCTGACCAGCAGGCCAAAACTGATTGTGTTTTAAGTAGTTCCCACATGAAAGGTCTTACTATAACAGATCAGAACATGATTTAATTTGAAAAACTGATGCTTCACAAATAAAACACTTTTGCAAGATGGTGGAAAACATAGTAGTCCTGCACAGGCAGAAAGGTAGGTATCAGAGCATGTCTAAGTGTTGTGCTCCTTGTTGTTCTTTGTTCTCTATATGCTCTGAAGCTTTCACTCACTCTCCTTCCAAACATCTGCCTGAACATACACACATTTTTCACTTCTGATGGGTCATAAATTTACAAAGGTTTACAGAGAGCAGCAAGTCAAAATTCTCATGGCTTCCTGACAAGAAACTGTTAAGGTACCATCGTCTTAGTGGAAACGATTTGAACTGATTCCTTGCCGTATATGGTTTACCATGTTTGCTTATTTTATTAGCTAGACATTTGAGTTAAAAAGTGCAATATTTCCATGTAGGAGAAACTATGTATACATATTTGTTTTCTTCTATCTATCCCCAGAAGATATCTTCTAGTAAACAGAAGATATTATATGGTTGACATGAAAAATATGCATCCAGCTGCTCAGCAGACAATTTCCTAGCTCAAAAATTCATTTAAATATAATTATGATACAGTTTTATTCAAATATTTTGGGTAGATCGCATGCCCATGTGTCATAAGTGGTTTTCAATTTTAAGAACGGAACACTACTACTACTACACGCCACTCTTTGACCTGAGCTGCAAAAACTTTGTATATAATTCTCCTACAGGCTTGTATTCTGCATGACTAGATTAATGAATACAAGAATAATAGGCCTCCAAGGTGATTTACATGCATTGATTAAATGTCAGCATTGAAATGCAGTAGGTTCAATTACTACAGATGCTGAGAACAAAGACAGGGAGATTGTAACCATTGGTTAAACAAGTTACTTAGCAATTCTTTTTAGCATATAATTAAATGTTCTTGTTTTACTGAAAGGATACTCAAATAAAACATTTGGGAAGTTGTACATAAAGTTATTTAATTTTACAGTTGCCAGACATATTATTCTTTTACTGTATGTTACTGTTTACAGTACTGCAAAGATAGGAAAGACTTTCACTTTTGCTATGTAAAGAAGAATTAAAAATGGTCAAGGAGTAGTAAAAGCCTGATTTCAGAGAAAACAAAATGAAGAACTTGTCAACAACACTAAAAGTGAATTAGATTTTTACCTCTCCAAAAGAGTTGAAAAAATGTGATCATGGCAGGGTGGTAAATTGTTAAATTCATGCTCAAGGAAGAAGCTAAGTTTTCGTCATTATCAGTATACAGTAAATAGCCAAGCTAGCTATCGTGACAAGACATCTAATAATGAAATGTCCTAGGAGACTAGATAACACGTAAGTGACAGAACTCCCTTCACAATTAAAAATCTACCAGTGACCCAAAATGACAAAACTACTGCATGCGTCAATACAGCCATATGTCTGGATTTCATCCTCAACTTATGCACAATGTGTCAGTTGTCATACTAGCCACATGAGATGCGGTAAGTACATGCTGAGTAAGTTACATATTATACTCAGTCAACCCCTTCTTCTATTGGTGATAGCAATTAACAATTGAGACACACTACTGTGTCGACCTGAATCGCTTAGGTAAATTCAAAGTGATGATTGATTCAAATACATTTGAAAGGATGAAGCTTCAATTCTTTTTCTTTTAATTTTTTGATTTTTTGTTTCTAATCTGGACAGTTTAGGATGTAAAGACTCAGCAAAGTATTTATTCCATCACCCAATGAGTCTCCCCACTCTGCCTAAATAATTTTCACAGATTCTTGCTGTTTTTACAACTACGTTAGTCTAACCAAAGATAGATGTGCCCCATCACAGGTAATAATAACAAAGAATATTGAATAGCTAAGACATTCGGGGAATTGAGCGAGATAAATAATGAGTATAGAAAGTGGTTCATATTAGGAATCTGTGAAACAACAGAGAACTAGGTGGTCAAAATCTAAGTTTGGTTATAAGCAGGAAAAATAGGATATTTACTATGAAAAGATTGTTTAATTCCACTACGATTTAAGACAGAAACAGCAGATGTACGCATCTTAGAAAGGGAACGTACACAGCAGTATTAAAAAAAATTCTTAAGGGTCTTCAACAACTTATTATGTAGATGTATATATGTATAACTGCATATTGTAACAATGCTTCGGCACTTATATGTAGAGGCTGAAAAATATTTTCGTGTGTCATTATTACACTAATTCTTCTCAACTTACTTCAGAAGTCCTTCTGTTCCATGCTCTTTTCCAATTCTTGATGTTGCTGAAAGATTTTCTTGTTTGCTGTGGTGATGAATGCTGATAAGAGCAACAGCCAAGATTGTCATGTCTCATGTAACATTGGGTCTTCACCTCTTTCTGGGTCAGGAAGGGGTCGTGATGCCTGGGTCTGAGAGAATAGCGGACGGAGAATTAAGAGTACAAAGAATTGCTGTCAGTAGATCATGCATTTTTTTTCAGTGCCACAACAATTAATCTGAGGGGGATGGGGAAAAGACAGATAGCTTATAAAGACATCAAATAGTTAATATCCAGTCCTTCAAAAAAAGGGAGAGGCTCCCTGAGGCTTATGCTGCATCTTGGTATTTATTGAACTTCAAGCTGCAACCAACAGGCTGGTTAATAACAATTCATGCAGCTGTCAATCTTTTTGACCAATGTCATCAATATTTCACACTGCCAAATAACAACAATTAAGAACCAGGACTGGAAGAAGCACTCAGGGCAAAAGTGTTTCTAAGATAGTAATGAAATCGACAGTGTAGGACAGAAATTTCCGATGAGCATTCAGAGAAAAGTTTTCCTGTGATTTTCTTTTCAAAACAATGTGAATCACTGTTCTTTTTTGCACACTTAAAGTATTGATACACTGGGCAAATTTCATAATCTTAACCCACAAAACTCAAATAAATATACCTTTTGGAATACACTTTAATTAAGGTATAAATAGTGCTTTTATCCAAAAGCAATGACTAAATTTTAATATAGAGCTAAATTTTTCAAGTGTGAATTGGGCATTTACCTTTAGGTAAATGTTTACACTCAGCATTAATTGAGATACCTGCCCTCCTGCCCAAATAAATAAAAGCAACCAACTATATTTATTCTTTTCCAAAAACTTCATCTAAATGTTAATATTTCACTTTAAACAGGCCCTATCAACAGTTCTGCTTCCAGCTACAAGCAGAATCACAATCGTAGAAAACTTTGTAATCGTGACTGGAAATGGCTAAAAAATTATAAATAAATAAATAGAGAGCTGTGTCTCTCTCATTCGTTATCTTCAACGACTGAAATTTTTATTTTAAGATTTTTCTTTAATCATATTAAATCTAGATAGAAATAAAAATATGATTTTAAAAATAAATACTTATTTTGATGTTTTAAAGGATATTAACAGTATTTGTGTGTCTGCATATTCTAATTCTAGCTGGGCAAGTTAAAACTCATTAAACCCAATCAGGATTGGTATGCATCACTAATTTTGCAGTAAAATTATACAGGTCCAGTAAAATGTTCTAACTGTGTCAATTTATACATCTGATCAATCCCATTTTTCATATCTCTTAAACGTCTCTTCTGCCCAACGCACATTTCTGTATTTTTCTTGAGCTATATGTTGAACTTAGAGAGGTGACCAGATAAGATTGAAATATTATCCATAATTTCCCTTTTGGTATTTATTGCTTTTTCAGAGAGCTCAAGCGCAGATTTTTAGCTCAGCTTTTTATTTGACGACATCAAAGAAAAACAAAGATAAAGGTTCCAAATGAATGTTAAAATCTATACTAGCAGACATCTAAAAGATTCACAGAAGCATGCCTGCAAACAACTTAGCAACTTCACTGTATTTTTAATAATATATGTTATGAAGGCTCACAAGGTATTCTGCAATAATTTTCTTAAATCGCCTGAGAACTCCTGATCTTTAGGCTTACTAATACAAATAGAATTTTTTAAATAAAATAGGGTAGTTGCAGAACAGAAGAATATAAATATATGACTACAAAATGCAGAGGAATGCTTAAGAATTCTAAAAGTACCTGCTAACACCACCTACTGAAAATCAGCTGAAAGCTGTTACATGCTTGGTTGACCTTTTAACTTTAATTTGGAAAGGTGAAAAGATGTCGGCTTCACACTACTATAGATCAATTGTAAAATAGATTAAAGAACAACCTACAAAGAAAAAAAAATAACTAAAAACTTAAAGAACCATTGCAGACCTCAAATGGAATAAACTGTGTGATTAAGATAGGGGGAATAGGTATGTGTTCCATAAAGCTCACTTTGATTACTTTAGTAGTGCCATATTAGTGTTATTATTGAATATGAATTTACAGTTTACAATTTACTTTGGATTCTGTGTTTTATTTCTTATATATTATAGATGCTAAGTTTACCCTTTAAGTTTATTATTCTTTTTATTATTTATTTAAGTTTGCTATTACTGTAGAATAAAATATAAATCCACTAAAGAATAAAGATTGCCTAAGTACAAGAGATCTACCAAAGGAGTCTTCTTCAAGGTAATAGAGTTATATTGATGATGTTCCTTATATAAATGCAAAGATCTCCGATTTCTAATTTCAAAGTAGTTTACCAATGAAACTTCCTGCCCATCTCCTTTTTGATTATCGGATTGGGAGATGGAGTCATCTAGAAGTCCCATGAAATATTATCCTAAAAAATGTTCACAGAGGAAGATTTCCACTTAAAAAAAACAACTGATGCATACATTGAAGTCCTATGCACCAGCAAAAACTTCCTCTCTCCTTGTCTTCCCTCACCTGCTAGAACCACCTCTTTGCCCGCAACTCCTTTGTCTGCCACTTTTTCACATAGCATGCTCAACAACTAAAGCCCTTCGCGGTTCTAGCCGTGAAGTGTGATTCCTCCTGGCTGCCTCATAGCTCCACTCATACGGGTGTACATGTATGGATCAAAAGGGAGTCATGGGCATGTTCTTCCATCAGCTGCACACAGAGGAGGTGTGCTCTTTAGCTCGCTCACACTTCCTTCCTAGGGATCCCTCGGAGAAGAAAATAGGTGGAAAGTGAGCAACGGTGAGGAACGGAGACTCATGGATTTCTTTCCAGCACAGGGCAGGGACCTGACAGGGATGTGCACCCAGGCCCTGGACCTGGGATATGTTCCTCAGTCTAACAGTACAAACATAGGCAGTATGTCTATCTATACAGGAAGAGATTGTCCACAAAATAAAGCTTGATCTGGCTGGTTTGAAGTAATAGGTCATCCTTACATCAGGAGAAGTGCTTATTTCCCACGGGACAATTCTTATTGCGACTTCTCTTGCAGCTAGTCCATTATCATTCCATTAAACCCTTTGATATTTCTGTCATCTCCATGCTTACTAATCCACTGATTTTCTTCGCTCCTCCTACATATCTATCTCACTAGCTTAAATATTCAGCTAGAATTGGTCCTTAACCTCTTATTAAAACTCTATGGTAGTTTTCAGTGGTAGAACAGAACTTCTTTGTGTTTCTTTCATATTTTTTGCTTCTTTCTGCATCCAGAATGTGGAATTCTGAAATATTTGGTTTATTGAAAGAGTCAGTACAAATTCTATCAAAGAAGAAAAAGGACTTTTCTTCTCCCGATTTTATTGTTTGTGGCTGGATGTAACGCATTGTGAATATGATCTGTCTTGGGACCAGAGCCTGCACAGAGCCTGCACATAGAAACACAGGGGAATAATATGCATAGCTCTATAATTCCCACAATCATTCTTGCAATTTCAAAAAAATATGTATTGACTTGAAATAAAGGGTTTTTTTGCTGTTTGAAGTGGAAAAAATCTTCCAAAATCAATACTGTCCTGCTGAAATTTTCACTGCAAAGTAAATGTGCAGAAATGACTTTTCAGGTTTCAGATCTTTAGCCAAGAAGGTAAAAATGCAAATTCTCCTATGGCAGAAAATAAGTTAACTTACATGTATCTTATGCATAGAATTAAATCTCATTACTGAAATTCAATTTGGGAGTTAGATTCTCAACTATGAAGCTTTGTGACATTGGGATGGCTTGTAGGGACCTCTTCTGAAAAACAGAATGGATGGGCTGGACCAGAAAGGCTAAAGCAAAAATAGAAGCAATACTTACTTTTTGATCTCTGTTTTCAAGGTTTGCACAGAAACATTTATTTACTATGACAAGGTAGGCCCTAACTCTCTAAAACGTTTCTTTCCCCTGACATCTTGCAAATTTTGAATCACAAAAAAGTTAGGTTACCTAATTACTTCTCAGCTGACTTCACGTAGCTGTATCCAGAAAATGGAACTCTTCAACAATTGTTAAATACACATCAAGCTAATAGCTATCTGTTTGCTGATTTCACCTTTTAGGAAAGTAAAATATAAAAAAAACTATTACATGCCCTAGGGTGATCCTTGATAGTGAACTCGTGTTTGGGTTAAACTAAGCTACAATAATCCAGTGTGGTTGAGGAACTGATATATTCTGAATTTATTACACTGGATATCATAGCTTTTGCTGGACAAGTAAATGGACAAGGAACATGAAGACGTGTGGTAAGCTATCATGCAAGCTAGGCTGAAAAGCAAAGCTTTTTCACAAATAACTCTATAAACATTTAAGTGTGCTGTTACCTCTTTGGCTACTGATGCAATAGCATTTCAGGGTATCTTCTGAATTTCCCTACATCAAGAAAAAGCACAATTTCACGACACATTAAACCAAACTATTGGTGCAATGGGTCAGCAGAATATATGATTTCCTCTTTGGATCTAGAATCTGAAATCTAAAACATACCAGCCAGTACTCTATAGAACAAGTTTCCTGCCAAATGTTCTATTATCAGTGGGACAGAAGAAGGCTTCCACGTGTGTGTTGAACCTGTTAAATGGTTAAAGACAATTTATCTGTCCACACAGACCTGCAATTCAATAGAAATTACATCTTACGTTCTTCTCGTGGAAGAGCCAGAAAAAGGAAAGGGAACCCCAATAAATCAATTTTCTGATATAGCGAAATAGAATGAGTTCAGTTCCTGCAGAGAATGCATTTCAAATGTATGCTTTTGCTATACATCAGGTGTGAGAAGCCTTCATTAAGAAATGTGCTGGGTCTAAAAAAGGTATATCTCTGCAGGCAGACAACCTGTAAAAAGAAAACTATTGGCTTATAATTATAAAAATGAACTGAGAGTTTCCACCTGTATTGCATTTTCACCCAATGATCTTCTGGTGCTTTATGAAAGCAATCTGATGAGAGTTATTTCTTTATTACGTATATAAAGTAAAGGTTGGTTTATAGTTGCTTTGATCAGCTCACATTTATAAATTAAGCCAATAGCAAAGTCATCTATGAAAGCTTAAGGTGATGATTTCTGCAAGAGATAGAAACAAACAAGCAAAAAACAATCTAGGATTCCCTCAATTAGAGCTATCCTGTATGGGATACTTTAGTGGCACATAGGTTTTAGTTCCTTTCCTTTTTTGTCCAAATCTCTCAAAATTTTTCTGATCAGTAGACAATCCTGTTCTCCTGCCAAAGGTTAGAAAACAGACACTCATTGTTACCGAAATTTTCAAGGGCTCAACCCCTTTTAATTAGGATCTGCACAGGCTGTAAATGAAATGCTACTGCCTTCAATAGGTGCTTGATTATATCAGGGATGACCTAATATTGTTCTTTTCAAGTATAAATACATATATATTTCAATTTTCCTGCAGAAGGATTAGGAATTATTTAACTAATGGCTCCTAGTTCTCTGCATTTCACAGCCATGTCAGGCCCTGTTTAGGCAGTGCTGAAAAAGTGAGTAAAGAACTGGTTCTTATAATTAAAAATAATGACACAAAATGCTTCATAAGTATGCAATCTGCAAAATAATAGCCCCAGGTTATAAGAATAAAGGGAGATGTGCCTTGGTTATACAGTATACAGTACAGTACAGTGTGATATAATGTCTTCTAATTAAGAAAACAACTGAAGGGTATAAGATCAAGTGCAGAAGAGCCTTTTATCTCCTCCCACTCTCCAAGCTTAAGAGATGAGTCGGCTCTGAGCCAGAAAGAGCAGTTTGCTTCTCTACTAGGTTCACACAGTTAAGAAGGATCCTGATCTCCATGAAATCAGTCATGAATACCCTATCAACATCAACATGACTGGGAATTCACTTGTGCATTATGGGTTGGCCTGTGTGTCTGCATAATGCAGTCAGGAATAAGAAAGTTTTTAACTTAACTGGAGCAAGACCATATGTACAACTCATCAGGGAAAAATGTAAATCAGAAAAATGAAAGAAAGAAAAAGAAAAGAATTCTTAATCTCTTCAGAAACCTTTCAGTGCCATTTTTTATAGGTAATGGCTAAAAAAGCCCCCGAAAAGCTAAAAAATCTTATGTATAACTGAGGAAATTCGAAAGTAAAATTGTGCTGAATAGTAATTCTAAATACAAGGAGAAACTATACATTTTGCTAGTTTACTTTTGATTTTCAGTCATCCCTTTTGACTTATCATGTTTTAAGCAACAATTCATTTGAGTTAAAATGATTTTGTGTCTAGAAAATGTGTTCAATGTTATGCAGAGCGCATCCAGTCAATGATACTTTTGTCAAGAAGTTTTCCTAACTGCTTAGTGCAATTAGTTCTAACAAAGTTAAAATGCAGCCTTACCTACTATTCCCTAGCAGGAACGGTATTCCGTGCATTAGATTATTTTGCCTTCTTGGAGAATACTGGTAATGTGTAAACATTAATGAGTGTGCTATATTTTCAGCAGGCATGGGACAACTAACTCCTGATTTCTCTGAGAGACCTGAGCAGCCTGGCATGCTGAGGTAATGAAAATGAGCGGTGAGCTGACGTTCTCCATCAGCAAAGTTACAGAACCATCTGTAAGGCACAACTTTGGGAAGCAAATACCATTGCATTTTTAGGTTCCACTTCCACTAAGTGGATAAGGAGAAAAAGAGGTGGATATGTGTAAAGCTTGAAAGAAAGTTCTGAAAAAGTCTGGAAGTACGGTTACGATTTGCGGTCGTTTATAAAGTCGGGAAAGACACGTGAGAAGCTGGTGAGGCACTTCCTTTAAATACATTTGGCTTCAGGGCTGGCTTTCATGGAGCAGATGAGTAGTTTTCTCAGAGAAAAACCCTGTTAGATGAATAAAGGATTCTTATAACAAATAAATAACGCATTCTCTGATGATCAAGATGTTTCCTGCCTGGACAAAGATATCTTTCAGCAACTCTTTTTTTGGACATAATGAAAACTTCAAATACCTGAACCAAAGTTGTTATTTTGACAAAACGATTGAATGATATGGATGTAATTCCTACCTTCAGTTCTTCAGACCTGTATTGGGCACAACTGATTTTCAGTAACAGATTCAGATAACAGGATTCTTCAGTGTTTAGGTTACCAGAGTTTTCTTGTACCTTTGCTGTTCTCATACTTTACTCTGTTTTCTCCCACCTCTCTCTCCCTTTGTCTCAGCTACAGCCTGAATCCAGACAGCCTGCTAGAGCTAAAGTACAGTCTGAAATCTTGATAATATGTGGAAATATTTTTATAGGAGTTATTTCTTAATCAGCTGATGTAAGCAATGTCTTCCTCTGCCCATATGCCTAAGAAATGTAAAGCAAAATGATTCTTTTCCTAAAAAGGACATTATCATAATAAACCATTTCTTACTAATTTATATTTTTACAAAGGCATCTCTTCTGTATGACCCTTTGGCTGCTGAATATTACAGTTAAGTTGGTACATGCTGTTAAAAATATTGCTCTATTTTGCCCTTAGCAATCATGCAGCAAAATATTGCTCAGCATGAAAACGAAACGATAAAGATAAGGCAGTTAATAATTGGAAGATATGCTACTGTATCTCCTGTTGTTAAAATGAGAAACATGAGAGGATTTGGAATACATATCCTTAATTATTTTTGTCTATCTAATGAGAAAATACAGAACCAATGTCAAAAATAACCCAGAAATACTTTTTATCTTATAGGATTAAAATCATTTGTTTTCCACAGGGACTTTCACCCACATTAAGGGTCTATAATTCCAATTGATTTTGTAAAGTACTTTTGCCAATAATTTAGACCTGATTAACATATGCCACTGCAAATATTGAGAGGGTTGCTGTTATTACCCCTGGATTATTCATATGTCCCCACGAAAAATGACATTTCCTAGATGGATAAAATTCATAACTCGTATCTTCAGTTGACATCAGCAATGTGGATGTCCCATAAGTCACAGCTTCTGTCCCTGCGATATTTTAGGATAATGATGAGGAAAGTACATATCAAACCAAAATAAAATCCTTTAGAAAATAAGTAATTTAACCATAAGAATAAGGAGTGACAATCACTCATTTATCATAGGTAGCCTGGTTTAGTGGTCAAGATAGAATCAGGTAATTTATTAAGAGCTTAAGAATAAAATTATAAAGGCTCTTCTGGGTTCCTGCATTTAGTTATCAAATATGATCGTATCATCAAATGTTATACAAAACTTATCATGTTGCTGGATAGGAAATTGTTAGGATATTTGCCTCCTGAATTCGTATCGAAAGACTGTTTCAGAATCTTATTCCTCTAATGCTTAAACTATTATTTTTTAATTATATTGAAATAAAAAATAGATATAAACTGTATGTAAATGCATTTAGGCATAGAGCTAAAGGATTTTTATAGATATTGCTTGAAGGAATAAAAATAAAGCTCTGTATATCTCTCTGTGTTGTAATTTGATATGTATGTGCTGCATTTCATCAAAACAGTGTACACATTTGATTATAAGCCTTCTTGGGACACCGAATGGCATGTGATAGAAAAAGAGACCAGTGATTCAAGTGAATGAGATGGCTGAAAATATTCTGAAATAATGTGCTTTAGCTGTAATATGCCATTTAGTCAAAATCAGAATTTCTGATAGGAGCATGCTGATTTTAATTACATTTCATTTAATGTAAAATGTATAGGGTTTCAACAAGGACTCAGTTGTGAGTATTTCACTTCAAACAAGCTTTTCTTTTAAATTTGTATTGTGCATTAAACTAGAACATAATCCAAATACAGTTTAGAACAGTATCTTTTCAGTGCCATAGTTTTGACATGGAACAGCTCTGCTCCTTTTTTCTGCAGTGGCTACACTAAAGACATCAACATGCTCCCAAACCCAGCTTTTATTAGACTATGCAATTACTGAAATATAATAAAGTGATGCTTTAAATAGCAACGACTCAGATCTTCAGCGCCAGTTCTGGAAACAAAACTGTCCTCTACTTCGTTGTGTCCCTAGCAAGTGGATCCTTTTTACCAGTCCAGCACTGTTTTGCTGTTCAGACTTCAGATAACATCCTTGACACCCTAAAGATGTTTTCCATCACCTCTGAGATCAAGTCATGATACTGGTCAGCTGTAAATCCCTTCTTCTTCCAGAAGTCTATCCATTTGCAGTGCTGGCCTTTCCTAATGTGGATTCCAGAAGTCAGACACACTTAAATCTTTCTTAAAGAGGGTTGAACATCCCATTCCTATCAGAGATCCCAGTTTCACCCAGACTGTTGCGGATAGACTGAAAGTAAGAGGGTTTCCCCTTTGCTGCTGGACCATTTCTTCCTTAACAAAACCTATCACACCAGTTTAACCATGAGCAGACAAATTAGGTCGTTCTACATTTTGGCATAGTGACTTATACTTTTTATGCGTCACCCTCCATAAAACACTCTGAAGGATATTTATTATGTTACTGTTAGTCCAGATACAGAGAAGATTTTTAATGACCAGCATTTCCAAAGACACAGAAATGGTCATTTTTGACAACTCAATTTTATTTAAAAAAAAAAAAAAGAGCAGTGCATTGTGGTTCTCAGGAAGAGCTTTACTTTCTATGACAAATAAACAAACAAAAAAGAAAAAAAAAACTCCTTGGGACTATGACAAATAAACAAACAAAAAAGAAAAAAAAAACTCCTTGGGAATCTTCATTATCTCCTTTTTTGGGCCAGAAACTTTGTGTCTAATTTTGCTCTCAAAGTATGGTTATTCTTGTTACTGAATCACTGATTTTGTAAAAAATGGTTAAGCTCCCATCAGTTTGCCTTACTTTTCAGGTATTCGTGATTCACTGTCTAGAGCTCCTCTGGCAGTTCCAGAGACTCTAAGATCGCTGCCCTTTGAGCTTCCAAGGGCAACTCTGAAAGAATTGCGTACAGTTCTGCCTTGAATTCATGTTCTGGAGGCATCCAGACCCTAAACTTCATAAAGCTTCAAGCAACAGAAACATCTGAGCCATTTTCCAACATGGAAAAATCCTACATTTATTAAAAAATAAGTAAAAAAGAAAATTAATTCCTTGCCCTTACAGAAAAATAAATCCCTTCCTCTGAAGGCTCTACCAAAAGGTAATAGGACATTGCAATGTTATGTGCCATAAGTATAGTTTCAGCACACGTAACTCTCATTGCCATCTATTATCTCCTAGCAGAGACATCAACAGCAGGGACTATTGTTTAATTATGTTATCAAATTTTAGTAGCTAATTTCTTTAGCTTACAACACAGGACGTATAACAATATATTTATTTTATTAGTAGTGGAAGAAAAACCTGCGGTAGTTGCCAATGTTTTCAGCAAACACCTTCTAATTTACTTTAAACTGATTTAGCATCTAGGATTAAAGTGTAATTCAAGGTGTGAGGGTTCTTTCTCCACAAGAAATAACAACTAGTCATGAATAAATTCAGACTATTACAAAAAAAAAAAAAAGTACTGGAAGGGACTTCAAAAGGTTATTTGCCCACCTCTTTGCCCTAAGGCAGGATCTAAGCTAATGCCAACAGATGTTTGTCTAATCAAATCTTAAAAGACTCCAGATAGGGAGCTTCCAAAATCTGCCTAGATAATCTATTCCAGTGCTTGACTCTCCCTGTCACTGGAAAATTTTCCCCAGGAATTAACCTCAGACTCCTTTGCTGAAACCTGTGACCTCTGCAGCTTGTTCTGTCCATCATGAATACCAAACACAGGTTGTTGTCATTCTTATTACAGTATTTTTTATGCATTTGAAGGTGATTACAATTCTTCTCAGTCCTCTTTTCTGAGTTTTTTCAAATATTTCTAACTTTACTAGGAGAAAGAAGGGATCTCTCTTCGAGATGACATGGATAAAGAAGTAGATAGACTTTTACAGTTTCTTGAGATTACTTCATAGTCCAATGTAAAGGTAGGAACAAGATAAAGTAATAAAGAAATATCTTTTCTGGGGTAATCAACCCTTCATTCCTTCAGATGCATCTGTATTGGGTAGGAGCATGAAAATAATATATAATATACTGAGTAATTACTTTCCCCTTTTTCCAGTTTTGCTAAGATTACCATTACTTTCTCAAACCAGGCACAAATCTTGTAGGGTAAAATTATTGCTTTAGTTTCCAGAACTTTTTTTTTTTTTTTTTGACTGAAGGAGGCAGGGAGGAGGGATTGTTTTTGGGAAGAGGAATTATTTTTAATATCTTCAATGCATTGGAATGATATTCTCTGTGGTGCCAAAGGTCTATACCGTAAGTAACCTAGCAAAATATCCTTTTCTTAGAAATCATAGAAACCAGATCTGGAAGGGAGCTGGAAAAGTTAATTAATTCATTCTTCCTGCTAAAAGGGGGATCAGCTGTTCCTATCTCTCTCCTGACAAACCCTCCCACTTATTTTTAAAAAGCTAGCGTTAACGTGTTAGCGTTTCCACAACCTCCCTGAGCAGGCTGCTCCCATGCGCGAATTTGGAAGTTTGTACTGATATCTAACCTAAAGCCCTTTTGCTGCAGTTTAAGCCAGTTTAAGTGTGTTGAGCTGATACTCTTGTCATTAGTATGAGATGCGTGTGTCCTGTCTGCTGGGAAATCCTTCAGGCTTGTGCTATGAGTGGATTAAAGAAAGTACTGACTACTTTTTGCTGCTTGAAAAGAAATCAAGCATTTTACTGTTCGGTGACAAAGAATGACACTTCTTCTAATGAAGCTGGATAATTTGTAGTGCACTTTTACTCTCCTTCATTTCAAGGCAGGCAAAAAATGCATTTTTTTGTGGATGAGTAGATTAATTCTTTTTCTATTCAACATTCTGTAACTTTCAGCTAAAGTCCATCTAAAGAAGGAAGCCTTTCCAAACAATAGGCTATAAATTATACCCCTAACAGTGGGAGCAGCAGGGTGGATGATGTGGGCACTGCTGAGCACTGGCAGAGCAAGCTGGTCCTAGGATGCAAAGGCAGTTTATCTTTATGGCAAATGAATTTATATTGACAATTTAGGATGCAGTGGCTTTGTGAACAGCTAGTGAGCCTCCAGAAGTTATCACCTGGAGCGATCATTATCCCTCTGTTGGAGATATAGATATTACCAGAAGAGACTATGTGAGTACTTCCCAGTCCACTTCAGGGCAATGAAGTTAGCCCAAATCACCTCAGAGGGCAGTTCAAGCTAAAGGAGTTGAGCTTGTATTCTGGGAGCCTGGCATACTCTGGAGACCAGGAAGGACAGCTAGCAAGCTTCTTAAATTACAACTACATCCACCACAGGAAATCTGGCTGTGCTTTTGTTGTTAATCTTGCAGCAGCAGAAAACAGTGGCCAGAATAAACCAGGCAATCTGCTCCCCTTCTTCCTCAATAGCCTTTTTTACAGTAGTATTTTCATGATTCCACTGTGCATTTTTATTTTTCCAGTGCCTAAATAGTCTCAATATTATTTTTAGAATTTTAAAGAAATTCCAAAAAATTTCCATGAAAATTTAACCCCCTTTCCTTCTTCCCAAGTATTAGGTATGCTTTATTAATTAAATTAAGTATCAGTTGCTGTGAGAAATAGTTTCAGACCAAGAACAAATAACATCTATGCTTTTGAAACATCATGCACTACATTATCATCATGTACATGTTTCAATGTGTTTGTTTGAATCGTCTTTGGATGACTTTCTTTTTATTTTCAAATGTTTTACATAGACTTTCAGTAGCCGCTTTGCACTGCAGATGACTTTTATTTTGGATAAGAAAAATATGATAATAATGTACTGTCTAATGCTGCTGCTGTAGTATGATACCACACCATGTGTTTTGGTTTTGCAAATCAGTATTTACCTTCTGTTATATTTGCATATATACCTTTTGTGGTAAATGCTAATTGAAAATGTCAGAGTTCTCTTTCAATTTAATTAACATAATTGCACACAGAAAATCTCTTTTAATTTAAATAACATTTATTAAGACTGCCCAGAATATCATTGTTGATGGAGTTTCCTAGGTAACTTTAAGCACATCAAGTGTCAACTTACAGAATTACTTGACATCTGAAAATTCCTGTGAAGTTACAGCACAAGAGAAAGCATGTCATGCAGCTGCTCCTTGGTGTATTCCATTTTCCCCTCTTCTACACAAAACAGAGTAGTGAACCTAAGTTTCAGAATTTTCTTCTTTAGTTGTTTCATTTTCCTGCCCTTCTTCCCCTTGTTTAGGGACCAGATATATTTTGGGTGGAAATGTGGTCCCTGATCCACTACATATATAGAGAAAGCAAATACTCCCCTTCTGTGCTGATAGTGGAGCTCATGCTGGGTCGATTTAGCTCTATAGTTTTAGTTCTATCAAGTGGATCTGTCAGTGGAGTTTCTTCCCATGAAAAAAGTGGGATCTAAAGAAAGCAGTTGGTACTGGCATTTTCTGGCATGTGTATGAGTCAAGTGGAAGAATGTGTAAGAGCGCTTTTCAGTGATGACATGTGAGGTAGGTTGAGAAATTCAGCTATAGACAGATGCATGAGACAACCCTTTTACTCAATGGCGTGCATTCTACAGCCTCCTTAAATGTCCCATGTTATTTTGGGTAAACCATTTCTGTTCTGCCACATTTTCTCACACATGGTGTTCAAAAAGAAATTCACAGGAACGTACAACTGGAAAGGATTATTCGAGGCACCATGGAGAGTCCATGGAACCTCATTTCCCATTTAGTACCTACTCACTGGAACTTCTGACCTATAATAAAATACCTAAAGCCACAACTGAACAATCAGAAGGTTTCTGCAATGTTTCTGAAATCTGCACATGCAGCTACTCTGACCAAATGATCCAGAAATTAACTGTGCTAAAATTTCCAAAGTACTCTGAAGCAGCATTTTCCACAGAGTTGTTAAAGTTCTTTCTTCTTAAAAGTATATACAATCTCCATTGACTCCAAAGAGAAAAAAATACATACGTATGTGAGGGCAATCTATGAATGAGTGACTACACAGGCACAGGGAAGGTTGGTGGAAATGCTAGGGGTTAAACTAAACTAAGAAATCTATCCCCTTCTTAGAGTAAAAATGTCTTTGGCTGGGACAGTTTATTACCTGGTATTATTAAATAGCAGTTACAGTTGTTTCATTCTGAAATTCTAAAAACGAATCAATTTCCATACTTTAAACTTTTTACAGAAATTATTGGGGCACACTAAAATTGCTATCTTTTTTTTTTTTTTACTCTGACAATAGGAAATCAAATATAATAAACTTTCCATATAAAATATGAAAATAAGGTTTTGGAGATATATGATCTTTTTTTGTTTTTAATGCAAGGCAACTCTCTCTTGGTAGATGATTGTTTCTAAAAAGCACACAATTTTTCAGCAAAGACTCTCCCCTTTCCAGAAAAATAAACCTAATAAACCTAGCTAGATAACTATTTGTTAGCTTTCAGCAAAATGAGATCTTTTGCTTTTTGGGCTTTTGTGAACTATTAGAAGGCTATACAACCCAACTCTTAGAGCAATGGGTTAGAACACTATTCATAGATGTCCTTTAGCCAGATATATGAGAAAAGTCACCTTTCCTTTGCTTCCTCATTTGCAAGACACTAATCTCCTTTAGAAGGGCTTTCATATATGCTTATAGCAGCTGGTATCATTTCATTCATGCTACCACACAAACTAGAATAAAAATTATATATCTTTAGAAAGACCTGGAAATGATACACTTCAATGTCTGATCAACATGATTATAACCACAGCAAATATTAAGTGTGAAGCTATGGAATTTCCTGAAAACTGACCCTGTTCTAGACACCAGTTAGTTAGTGCGCTATGTGGAACAACCCTGTTAGACAGGTTGAGTAACTTTTCTTTCCTTCCTATAGCCAATGAATTACCATCTTGAACAGCAGTGAATTCTGAATTAAAAGAAGCTATTTCCATTCAAGTAGCACTTTGGAGACTGTTCGAAAAGACAGCCTATTCCTTAATGTCAAAGCTGAGATGGTTGCTGAGTTTTGTGCAAGAAGAAATAATTTCAGGAGTAATCCATGGCCTACACAATCACTGAGGTTTGTTCCTCCCCCCCCCCCCCACATCACCACCACCATTTGTAAATTAAATGCACAGATGGAACACATTTTGAGTGCAATAGAAATGAATTGCTGCTCAAAGAATGTTTGAACTTTAAAGTCTGTTTTCATAGGCACTTAAAGCAATTTGTAAAATATATAAAAAAGTTTCCATTGCATAGTCATCTCCTGCAATGTTAGAATACAGGGAAATTCTCTTTGATTGAAATGCATCTGAAGGGAATCTAATTTATAGTTCTTTGACGTTGTTGTAGTTGAGAAGGACAGGGGGAATGTTTCCTACTGATATGACAGATCTGGAAGAAGAAACTTAGCCTTTGTCTACAGCTGGGCTAGAGAGAGCTTTAGGGCCTTAATTTATTTCAGTAAAATTACCCAGTTTCTTCCTTGTGACTAAATGGCTGTCAGGATAAGCTCTCAGCCTGCAAATGGGGCTTGGGCACACTGTGGAACTCAATCCTCCTTGTGCATTTATAACTAGCTTGTGTGCTACACAAGTTATTTCCAGACCCTTCTGGTGCAGTGGTTGTCAAGATCAGATTGTCGTTTTATGAGGCCAACTGAAACAAACTTTGCAGCCTTTTTTCCTTTTCCACCTCAGTTTCACATTTCAGGCATGTTTTGTCAGACTGGAACGTCTGGCTAAGGAGTTCGCTCAGCACCGTTCCCACACTCTGCTCATTATCAGTGATGCTGTCACTCTGCTTATCAGCTTCAGAACATTTTACTCTTTCTGTATTAGCAACTCTACTTCTACAAGCCAAAAAATGGTAGTGATAAAATAAAATATTGTGGAAAAGAATGTATCTGGGTTGAGGGAGATGGTATGAACATACTGGCGTTCTGCCCTGTATGAGGAACAGCTAGGTTCAGCTGAACTGGGGATAGAGATCCTTTGCCAGGCTTGTAATGTTGCCTTTGGCCATGGGAGTGGGATTAGTAGGACCATTACCTATACCATTCTGCAGTGAGAAATAATAAATATTTGCCCTGTGTGAGAAGCAGTCACCTGAGTCTTTCAATATCTAATAGAATTCTCACTTGAAAATATTCAGGTGAAATTTTAGCTAGAATTATATAATTATCATAGAAGAATTCAGGATGGAGGGGATCCCCCAGGAGCTCTGTAGTCCAACCTGGTGTTTAAAGCAAGGATCAGCTATGATATCAGACCAGGTAGTTCATGGCTTTGAAATCCCCAAGGATGGAGACTGCACAACCTTCCTGAGCAGCCCACTGTTTTCCTCATAGTGATGTTTTTTCCTTATATCCAGCTGGAACTTTCACTGTTTTAGTTAATGACCCTTGTAGTTCTGCTGCCATGCACCTCAGTCCAGATCGTGGCTTCATCTTCTCAGTGACCTCCCCACAGGTGGTGCTAGATGCCCTGAATTCTTCCCTTCTCCAAGCTGAACAAGGTCTGCTCCATGAGCCCCTCTGCACAGGGCCAGTGCTCCAGGCCCCTGGGTGACTTAGCCATCTTGCTCTAGTTGATCAATGTCTTTTGGTACTTAGAGGTACAAAAGTGGTCACATTATTATTGCAAATGAGGTCTAGCGAGTGCAGAGAAGAGCACCAACTTTGAGAGTTATCAAATAATCATTTGCTTCGATTTATTAGCTGTGCTCCTACTGATACAGCCCAGCTGAATAAACACTGTTTCCCATGCAGAACAGACTGTCGACAAGTGCTCTAGACAAAAATGTAAACACCAAGCTCCAGCCATATGCGTGCTCTATGATCAATAAGACACTTTTTAAAATGGAGGAACAGAAGACTTGAAGGGATTATTATTACCAGGTTCAGTGCTCCCCAATTTCAGAGTCCAGAAATATCAATTTTCAAAGTCCAGAAATATCCGCAGAAGTTTTACCCCTTTCCCTTCACAAACAATTTCCAAAATCTGGTAGTTAACCTAAGACTTTTAATGCTGCAAAGAGACTGAAAGCTGCAAACTCAAAATTTGGCATGGAAGGAGTAAAGATGACACCCAAGGCACTGGCGCTAGCAAGATACTTCACAAGGAGCTTACTTCATCAAGTGTCCAGAAAGGCATCACACCCCAACCCATGGAGAAAAACAAGCCCCTTCTTCTCCTCTTTTTCCAGTAATCCTTGCCAAGATGTCCTGATAAAAACCCACTCTAACTCTGGACACTGCTTCTGAATATACATATATATTTGTACACACACAAACACACAAACACACACATAGACATACATGCACGTGTTTTAAGGATGATGGTGTTACATCTATGAGGTTTCAGGATAAAAGTAAGACAAGATTTTTAAGGAAAATAATAATTTTTGCTAGATCAGATATTTTAATTCAGAAACACGGTCCACTCTTAAGGCACATACAACCACATATAAAGGAAAGTATTTACTCTGACCTTGCTGACAAATCTGACCTTGCTCATACACATGCATGAGAATGGAAGTGTGCTAAATATTGTCTCAGATATTAAGAAAAAAAATATATTGTTTTTCTTATCTGCGATCACACACTTTCCTGAAAGACCAAGAGTTCTTCAAAATGGCTTCCATTTAAACCCTATTTAACCGTGAGGACAAACCCTACATCAGGGTATGTTTTGTCTGTGACAAACCTGCAAAACAGCAGGCCTATCAGTTAAAAGTAAAATTAAGGGACTGATCTCTTGAATGGCATCAAATTTTATTAATTGTGAAAGGAAACAACTGTAGAAGCACATTGATTTAGCAGTCATGTTTCTTTGAGAAGATCCTAATGAATCTGTTCAGCTGCCAAGGAAGACCTTAAAATATAAGAAAGAAAGAAAGACACAGAAAGAGAGACAAAGGAAGGAAAGGAAGGAAGGAAGACTGAGGAAAAAAATCAAAACTAGACTCAAACATTACGTAAAAGAAAAGTCTAAATCAGCAATATGCTCGTTGCTTTCCATGAAAAGGATACTCTTCGGAATTTACTGTCAAAGTGCCAAAATTTAATTCCTTTAAATTGTCTCTTGCTGTGTCATTTCCTCTAGCTTTTTTCTTTTGGAATCATCTGAAATATTCTGCAGCAACCCCTCTGTAAGGAAAAGGCCTGACCGTATCTACTTCCTGCTACAGCTATGTCAAAGGATTTTTATGCATGGATTATCTCATATTCCTAGTTTAGTGTAGCACTGGACATAAAATTTCCACTCTTCCCTACTTTCAGCCTTCTATGGGGTAGCTATGCTGTGCTGCAAGAAATGGTATGAGGGAGAGGTCTCCTGCACTGCCGAATGTATTTTCACTACCTGAACCCTTGACAGCCACCACCTAAGAAATGTGAGTAAGAGTTGAAGAGAATGGCATACGCTAGTGGACAAAAACATAAATAGGGGTGTGAAGCTTCAGTAAAATCCCTATCATTTCTGATAATTTAAGAGCGACACTGGCTCTCTTAAGGGAATGATGAGGAGCTGGACCTCAGCAGCCGGAGAAAGACTGATCATAGACTTAGTGCATCCAAGCATAAAGAAAATGCTAGTAACTGCTATTTTCATCCAGATCTTCCATGGTTATTGCCTCATTTGTAAACAGCACTGCTCCATCACCCACTTCCTTTCAGGCTGTCGCTTTTCAGTCATACAGTGAATTTAATTTGCTTCCAAAGCATTTATCCTCTCAGTGTTTCTGTAAGCACTTCCACCAGCCTTCTCACCACTCTGGCAGCTGTGCTCAGCCTGTGCTCCTAGGCTCAGTTCTGTCCTTTACATGGAAGGAAGCTCTTTGCACATCATTTTCACTTACAGTCATTAAAACTCCAAATTATACCTCCCTCCAGCAAGACCCTGAATGTACTGGAAGTCTGAAGAGCATTAGTAGCCTCCCCATTCTCCTAAAGCATTCAGAAATTTGATAAAGAATAGGAAGGAAGTGGTGAAATTTTATGTTAGCTGTGCAGGATCTTGTTTTATCTCTAAATGACTTGAGAATGCTTAACAGGGTATGGTTGGCTTGTTAGGTGATAATATGGCTTTCTGGATGATGAAACTGATGTTGCTCAAAGCACCTATAATGTGGTACTTGGCAGCTGTCATTCACATCAGGAACAACAGAGAAGAGCAGGAAATTGCATGTTTTCCTTGTAAACTTAGGAATGCATAGGAGCGAAGAATCAAATTCTGTTGGTGTAGATATTACTGCCTATCGTTTGATCCGTAAGTGTTGACAAACTGGTCTTAATGAGGACAAGAATACTCCTACAGATCTATATCTAGAGGACCAGCAAGCATGATCAAATTACATTCATAAGGACTTTCTCAGTCTGGCTGGATTTGATACTACATCAATTTCCATTTCTTGGAAACAAGTATTTAATTCTTGCATATTTCATTTTCACGCCACTCAAGTACATCTCTATTTGAGGGGGAAAAATGAGTTTAATGCCACATCATATCAAAATTCATTTTACCCTTATTCTCTATTGTCTTTAGTCTGTTGCTGGCCAAGTCAAGCTGGGCCTGATGCTCTTGGTTCATTCAACTATTTTACTAAGGCTTCTGCCCTTGTACAGAACCTTACAGAAGGTGCCCTTGTACAGAACCTTACACCTTACAGAAGGTGTCTCCAGCCATGTTTTGCTGTCAAGCCTGTACAGTGGTCCCCTTTGAAGATGCTTTCTGACTGTAGGTCTCTTTGAAGAAAGCATACTGATAAATGTAATGAGCCCACACCACATTTTCACTTCAAAATTTTCTCATGAGTGAAGCTAGGCTTCTGTGACCTTGTCTGTACTGGTTTGTGATGTGGAATCTGGCCACAGCCCAGCTGCAGCTCTACATCTTTGTAGAAGTCCTGTGATGGATATCATTCACGTATCTGACTCAGCTCTGTTTTGTGGGTTGAACTTGTTGTCTGTTACCGCATCTTAAATCTAACCATCAGTATCTTCTTATTCTAGAAATAAAAGAACTGCCATTTCACCATCATCAACTTTAAAGCTTCAGTGTGTTTGACTTTACCTTAAAGTCTTACTTTACAATGAAGATTTCCCAAGGGAAAAAGAAAAGGATCACAGTCTTTCAGCATTAACCAAAATAGGAAGTGATATTTGTAACTGGGGTGTAAGAAATTTTCTGACAATTCAGGCTAATGAAGTTTTCTCTGTGAATTGCTAGAGCGGCTTTTATGACAGGAAAGAGACCAGCAGTTCAACTACTGAAGTCGCTAAGAATAAAAATGTTCTTTCTTTAACAGTCTAAATTCAGACCTGATTTAAATGATAAAACTGAGTCAACAGTCACAAGATCTGAAAGCATCTTCATAACTTACTGGCAACTAGGTGAAAATCACTTCCTAAAAGCTTTCAGATTTGGTGAACAAAATATAAGTAATGCTTCTCTCCTCTCTAGGTGTATGCTTCAGTTTTGAAACATGAGCACTGACTGTTAACTGGAGTTTGAACGAGACTTGATATCTGATGCTGCTCAACTCTGCATAACATCAATGCCTAAAAGCTGTCACAAGTTATACAAAGGGAAATGCTTCGTTTAGTAAAATATGTTAAGATATTTATTTTTGGGGAAATGATCTAAGCATCTCAATTTAGAGGCATGAAAATATCATAGGAAAGAGAATTAGAGTTTCTTCTGCACTTTCACCAACTTGCCTTTTACCTTAGTTAAAATATTAGTGGAAGAAAAAGGACAGAGCAGCCGCTCTTCTTTGGGTCTAATCCCTAGGTCAGTTACGTCAGTATAGATCATTAAATCTCTTGACACCTGTGGAGATAGGCCAGCTTTATAGTAGTCTGGGAGAAGAACTAGGCGCTAATCAGCCTAAAGAAGCACATCAACTGCAGTTAGACCGTAGGACTTGTTACAGCTCTGGAAAACTGAATATCATTAGCTTCCCCTCATTTATTTTACTGTTAGGCTTACTGTATTTGCGTTGAAGTGCCACACACGAAAACAAAAACAATTTGCTTCTCATGTGTCCCATATTTCTCTATGAGATCATTAGCTAAAAAAATTAAGACATTGATTTCCTCAGTAACAAATAAGCTACCTTCCACAGTTTTATACAGAAGAAAAACCTGCCCATTTATTTCTGTGAATATACTCTTTGTTGGATAAGAGGTACAGCTGGCTTATACAAACAGAGAATAAAAATGGCACGATAAGGCACTTATATGTAGCCTTTTAAATGGTAATTATCATAAAATTTTTAATGGACATACAGAACTTATCATCCTCCCTGCTCCTTAGAACTGTAAGCTGGGGGTCATCTTTGACCATTCTTTTCTCTCATGTATATTTTTCTCACTAAGGTGGGCACAAAGTGATTACCAACACTCAGCTGATGTACAGAGGGCCTTTAGCCAATAGTGTTTTCTAACGTTCTGGTGTCTCCCCGTTTGTCTTTTTCCCTTTGTTTTTGTGCTTAGCTTGCAAACTTTTTGACATTACCTAACAAACTGCTGTTGAATGACCGGAATTGAGACTGAAATTTTTCGTGTAGCAGCAAGTTTGAATATTGTCCACAAGTAGACCTCAGTATCATGCAGACACAAATATTCAGTCATTAGAGAGCAAATCCCTTCTTAACAATAAGAAAGGCAAACACTAACTGTAAAGACTGCTGTAATAAATACAATGAGGAATTTTTGAATGGCAGGTCTAACAACAACAGAGTTGGATTCTCCTGTCTTACATTTTACCCTGGTGTATATATTGTGCATAAAGAGATTCAATTGCATTTTCCTTTCAGAGAATAACAGGATAGGGCAACATTTTACAGCACAGTATTTTCCATCATGTCAATAATAGGGTCAGGAACAATATAGTGACAAAACCCACCTGTGTGGCACTACCTCAAAATCCTGGTGAAGCAGCAGTTGTGCCAAGTGTTCTGCAGAGTAAATTCAGGGAGAAAACAGTAATTATCATAAATTGGGAATTTCAGAGATCAATAAGGGAAATAAGATCCTTGGAACAATTTCTAGTTTTCTGAAACTACTTTATAAAACCTGTCCTAAATTTATTATATATTCATACGGCAGTATATAATGCATGTATTAGTAACAAAATGTGAGATCATGTATTTTTAATCTTTAGCTTCAGCTATTTCTTATTATGAAAATTGCATTTCAGCAATGATACTACAAGTTTTATGGAACAAAATTTCTATTAAGAAGATAAGGATATTCATTTTAATTGCACAGAAATAGGTTATTGGTGTTCTGATTCTGTTCCTATAAACAGTGGCTTCTGATGTGCCCTGTAGAACTCAAATACCCATCTTTCCTATCCATACTTACTGCTAATTCTTAAGATGTCCTCAGACAAATATTGCTGTTGTAGAAGACCATTTCCTGCAATTAGTCACAGCACCTTTCATGAACCTGTCTTACCATTTATTAAGTGTTACATAAATGATTCAAAACAGGTAAATGGCTGATTCTAAGGCCAGCACATGTAATTCAAAGCAAGATAACAAATTAGCTCCATGTCCTCCTGATTGCATATGTTACGATTAGGATAATAACTGTGCACTGAGAAACAAGGTTAATATAAAAAATGTGGAGGCCAATGGGTGTAAACGCAGCTAACTGCTCTAAATACATTAGTAGTGACAACCAAGTTATGTTATTTCACTTTTCTTTAGAGGTTTCTCTAAAGGAGTATACTTCTGTCTCCTTTTCTCTTTTATACATATTGCCAATAATCGAGCAAAGACTGAAAGAAACGGCTGACTCACTTTTTTGAAGAACACTTAATTAGTAATACATTAGCAAGCTTTCAGGTATCAGGTAAAGCAGCTCTGCTCTTTGTAAGTATTTAGTAGAAGCTTGTCATTGCCACAAGTTTGGACTTTCTTTACAGTCAATTCGGTGAAAGGCTGTGGGTATCACACATTTATACTTGTTTTAACTGGAAGTTTGTCCTATTTTTGTGATGACGTATGGCAAGATTTAATTTGGCAGGGTTTAAATAAACACCTACTGAAAATTAAATTCTTGTGGGAAGCATTCATCATGCAAAGGTTGCTACCTGGTTGCGTACTTAAATTAGCTTGAAAAGATAGAGTAGTACTTCAGCTATAGTAAATCCTTGTCTGTGCATGTCTCCCTGCTGAAGCATCTGAATACCCGGTAGTCTCTCTGAGAGTAAAGATGCTTTAAAATGCATTAGCACAGTGAAATAAATAAGGTAATGGTGTAAGAATAAAGAGAAGAAAAATAAATAGAAACATTTTCAATGGTTAGAGGAATTATTTGTTGATTTACTGTATTATTTTAATGGGTGATCCAATTGAACAATTTGATTTTGCTCTCACTTGAATTGGTGTAAAAAAAGTACAATTTTTCTGTGAAGCTACTTCAATGGTTTATATCGCTATTCTCCAGGACAGAGTCAAGTCAGATTTTTTTTTTTGGTTTAAGTTTTGACGTAGTTTAAGTAGGACGTCTCAAGAAAAATGTGCAAAGTGGTTATGTGTAAATTCCAGTTGGGGTTTTCACGACAAGCTCAAATCTCAGACCAGTTTTTCAAGAAATTTGATATGGATCATGAACCTTTGAACTGAAATGCTTTCAGCTTTTTGCACTATAAAATCATTCACAAAATAAAACTGGAAGGTTCGTATAAAACATCCTCCTTCCCTTGGCAAGATCCTCAGCTTCACCTAGGCTATTCCTAGCAGACATTTCTCTAACCTGTTCTTAAAGATCTTTAGTGACAAACCTTCGAATGCACACCTATACAATGAGTTCACCTGTCCTTACAGTTAGAAATTATTTCCTAGTGTCTAACCTAAATCTAAACTCTCATCTGCCTTAACTCTCATACTCTCTCATTTGCTATTTCTCAGGATACTGCAACCCCAAACCACTTTAGGGGGCTTGCAATGGCAATAAGTCTTGTCTGTAGGACCCTGAGTGAGGGATTACTGTTCTTTAGGTATCAAAATGAAACACAAAGCTTGGCATTTACATATTTCTGCTGTTTATCTGAAGTTTCTGTGTGGCTACTAGCACTGTCTCCCGGTCATGGTTATCAGTCTAAAATGGGAGTGTGACTACACTGTCTCCTCATGCCTTCTTGCAGTCACGTGCCTCAGAAGGTCAGTACTTCTGTTTGAGATAGAAAAAGCTATTTAAAAAAAGAGGAAGCAAGTCTATCTTACTTTGAGGATATACTGCAATCTCCTTTATACCAATCTGATACTATTTCAAGGCTTGTTCTTTTTTTTTTTTTTTTAATTGCTGAGCTTTATTTGTGCAATTTCTGCTTGTAGTTCTTCTGTTACGTTTTGTTTGACATCTGTATTTGAAGTTTTGTGGAGCAGCAAGCGTCCCCTGTTATCTGTTTACCTGTTAATAGCAAGAGACAGCTATCTTTGAGGGTTCATAGGTGCGATTTAAATATACTTAATACTAACTATATTTGGATGATTATGGTCCTTCTCTAGTTTTTGTACACTTAGAATAAACAAAATTTGTATTGTTTATCCTATTTTGCATCTTTTCATACAAGAAACACTGTAGTGAGACAATTTTCTGTTTGAAAGCAGTGGAGAATGACTTTAATCCGATGTTCTGTTCTGTCTCTCAGTGGGCATTCCGGTTGACAATTACTTCTGCTATGTTTAGCAGTGCCTACTCTGCCTTTTTCAAACATAGCTCTGCCCTGACAGACACCAAGGAGAGATCCACAGCTTGTGTAACTTCTAGATCCCAAGGAGCTGCCTCTCAGAATACAATGACCTACAATAACCATACCAAGAAGGCATTAATGAATCAAACATAACACATAGATTGAGTCTTATTTGTGCATTTAAGGTATTTTAATTTTTTAAAAAATATATTTGTAATTATTTAAAACTCTACATGAATAAATGAAGAGCATACCTATCACGGGGAGGAAATTCTGTGTACAGAATACAAACCAAAAAAAACCAAGCAGAAAATATCTTGAGATGCTATCTATACTTCATCACCAACATGTTCCATCAGGCATATTGTCGATATTAAAAGACCTCCCTTTGCCTTAACAAGTGCCCTGGCTTTCACCAAGTTACCACAATTAAAGAGGCTTTGCCTTTCAGAAAGTAGAGTAATTCCAGGAGTTAACTTCATTAGCCAGTCTATTTTAGTAAATTTGTGGTTTATGTACATGCAAAATAATTTCAGTTTGTAAATCTCTACTTGTAGCTGCTAAGTAGCTTATAAACAAACACAGATTCTAAGATGAGACTCTAATAGTTAAGTGTAGTTTGTCTGAAGTCCCTAAAGTCCTGCAGTACATGTCAGATGCCCAGTAGGTGATTCACAGCTTGCTGACTAAAATGAAAAAGAACCTCTGGGTTGCTGGAGCTAATAAATAACGTTGCAGATTTCTGCTATTAAATAGTGCTAAAGCGCTATAAGGTAAGAATGTCGGGATCAGCTTTTTTTATTCTTTTATATCAATGCACAGAGTTAATGATCTAACACTGACACCTCTCACACAAGAAGACGCCTTTCATTCCTGAAGAGCTAGCTACATGGCTGATCTGATTTACTATAGACCAGCAGCTAACCTGCCTTGAGCTGAATGAGATCTCTGTTTTAAGAATGAAGAGGACTTCAGTGCAGAAAATGAGCACAATAGTTTCTCCTCCCTTTCCCTCCCCCACCCCACCAGCTGAAACTATGGGTCTGAGGGAGGAATTGCTAAATAGTAGATAGGAATGATGGGCTAATTCTGCAGTTGTTCCAAATATATGTTTGATAGGACTGTCGGAAAAGAAAAATTGAAAAAGAAAAAATCTCCCAAGGGTGAACTCCAGATAGGGTGACGCATGAGGAGAAATCAGAAAGGGACCAAAAACAGCATTAACAGAATATATTTTTCAGTAGTTATGCACATTTATTTCTTATTATAGAAAGCAAATGAGCATTTTGTAAAAAGTGATACAAGCTATTTGTATTTAATAAGTTCTACAAGAAACAGAATGACAATCATTTCCAGAAATCTTTGCAATGAAAATAAATTTGCAAAAATAAACTTGATAGACTGCATAAATGTATGCACTTTGTAGTTTTTTGCAAATATGTAGAAAAACTTGATAATACTTTATTTCGTCATTGCGAAGAAAAAATTCACTCCAATTCTTTTAAGAAGGACTTTATCTTCTCATCAGTTTTGGAGCTCTGAATATTTTTATACAGAGAGACAGATAAGAATTATACTAATAGCTATATCAAGATGTTTATAGGATTAGATTGTAGATTGTAGTCTTGGAATTTATTTCTTTCAGCTGTTATCATCCATTCTCTCTTATACAAGCCCTCCCATTTATTCAAACATTTTGATAATCTCTTATTTTGCTGAGACTCAAAATAATAGTTGCTACAACGTCTCACCTCCAGCTATCAGAGTTCTTGTATGTATTCGTGGAATATAAGATACTGTTCATCACAGAAAAATTTTTTTCTTTCGTAGTGGGTGTGCTCCCTCTGAAGGAATTCTAGAAATCACAGCTCTACCATTCTCTACATTCTCTTGCAGCTTTATGGAAAAGCAGCTCCTGTCCCCTGCCCTCCCCCCCCCCCCCCTTTTTAACATAAAAGTAAAATTTGCCACTAACACATTGCTGAGCTACGTATGGAGTTTTCACAACCTTAACATCTTACACAATAGACTGTCATTAAAATCCATTTAGACTATTAAAAAGTACAACAGCAAAACTAAGACTCTTTGAAACATCTTTGATGAAATTTGATGAGTTTGAGCCTTTTTGTAGGGTGTAGAATTAGTCTCCAAAACCTTGACAGTACCCACTTCCACTTGGCATAGAGATGGGAGCTCTGTTACTGCCATTCATATAATTCTATTATTTATAGACTTTCTGTTTATAGATGAAATAGTTGTGTGTAGTACTAGCCATGCGCAGTGTAGCTGGCTATTTCAGCTGGAAGCCAAAGGCGTTGGACACTGCACTGGCTGTATCAGTGCTGAGCTGGTGCGCTAGGAGGTATGCCTTAACCACATGAGATGGTGGCTCACTTGAACTTGATAAATGGAGATCTGAAGCATGGAAAAAACAGCAGAGCTAGGAAGACAACAGCCATCTTTTAAATGCTGTTGCATGTGTTTCCTTTAGAATGTGACTGACTCGGAGTAAAGCTTTGTTCCTCCCTTATGGCCTTCTCTCCATAGCACTTCCTACCTTGAACAACAGTACCCACAGAGCAGCTTTCTTACCTCTCCTTACTCTATATACTACTAACTGCTTCGTTTAACATTATGCTTCAAAGTATAAGGGTTTCTCTGCCATTATTTGCTGATGTGTTACGGGTCCTGAGCCTATTCAAACAATCCTATCACACTGAGGGTCTGATTTTCATCAAAAAGCACGTTCCTGTTATATTGCAAACTTGACTGATCTTCTGCAGCTTTGATTCCTCTTTGATAGCTTCAGGAGCCAACGGAAAAGGTATTTGAGGCCTCTTACTCTAATTTACAGGGATGCTATGAGCCCAGGTACGTAGTGGCTGGGAACGGTCGAGGCCAGGGATGAACTGGTCCTCTGAAGATATCTGCCACTAAAATGAATTCTAGTCATATGGAAAGACAGCCTTGGTATCTTACTTCTCAGAAAGATCACCATCACCAGATAGGGGAAACTGGGCTGTTACAGTGCATATTTCTACCTTTACCCCTTACACAACTTTACAAAACTATAGTTTGTGCTAGGTCAAATCAATATTTCCTCTTGAACATTAAAAAACACACAAAATCTTCAATTGTTTTCCAGATAACCCTTATTTTATTTATTGTATCAGTTCTTACATCTTGCATTCCTAAAGTTTGCATTAGACAATTCACTAAATCAGAAAATCAGCTGTGAAGGGACCAGAATCATATCTTACGATGCTACTGACAAGAGCCTTAGATCAGCAGCAAATATTTTGACCAAGTATCCTACCTCATAACAAAGCTATAAAGAATACCACTTAACCATGTGATACTTTTCTGTGATGTACTGGGGTGGTATTCTGCTTTCAAGGTTGTATTCTGCTTTCAGAGTTTAACCTATCCGTAGAAATTCTGAGACAGTTTCTCAGGTTCTGTAGACTAAATCTTGCTCTAACTAGCATTCAAGTAAATATGAAATACTTCTGCTGTCTTCACTGTAGTTAGACTTTGGAATGCTAAAAGTGAAAAATAAGCACTGTGCAGTGTGGGAAACGAGCTGGAATTAGACATCTAACTGTCCTCAGAAATACAGACCTTGATGGTGGTACGCCACAGGTCTTAGCATTACTAGTGTTACCCCTTCATCCTAGCTAAACGAAAGGGAGCAGAAGTCTGAGTACAGAGGATCTGACTAGGAGCAAAGGGAAGTATAGCCTACATCTTTGAAGGCCTGCACGAGCAGAAGTGTGGTGTGTTGCCCCCTCCAGAGGGGGTCTAGGCGGGTCTCAAGCAGAAAGCTGTATCAGGGTTCCCGGACACAGCCCTGCTGCAGCCCACCCCTGCCCCAGGACTGGCCAGGCCTGGAAAGCCACAGTTTGACTCTTCGTTTGCATTAATTCCAACTTCCCAGAGGTCTCTTCTAGCAGACTACAGAGCTGAGCAGTGTCCTTGGCTGCTGCTTGTCTTCCGCATGGTTGCCTGGATACTCAGTCTCCTTGAGGATCTTGCTGATTAAAGTGCAGTTGCAATTTGGTGATTTGAAGACTCTGATCTGTCATCTAGATATAGAAATCCTTAGTAAAAAATAGTGATTTGTCAAGTGCCTGCTTTAACAGGGTTACCTAGAGACTGCTAGCCAACAATAAAACGTTAGGATTCACAGATTTTTCCCTTATACATATTAAATGTGAAATTAGGTTTAGTAGTGTTAACACACCACTTATGTTATTGTGCAAAGTAGCACACTTGTAGCATTTCTATACTTCATCTAGCTCTTTTTTAATGGGCACCTTAATGGCTGCTTCTGGAAACAGGTACAGTGCTTTTGTAATGAGAGAATGCCACGGGCCAATTAGCATATTGTAACCCTATTTTCTCATGGCTTCTACAAGTTCTGCTTTTGATCTAATTCTTGGAGAGGAGATAGGATAAACACACTAAATTATACCAGGATATCCAGCTTGGGTCTGCATCTCTGCAGATCATACAGAGTTTAGAAACAGCTGAGTTTCCTTCTTGGTGGTCAGCATATGTCACCAGCTTTGCTGTTTTCTAGAACAGCATATTCAGCAGCAAAGAAGATGACCAGAATTGGAATCCAATAAACGAAAAAATAGCATGCTATGAAGATATCTAAAGCCTGAAGGAATCTATAACCAAATAAATAGATAAAATTTCCATGCAAATGTGAAAAGAAGTGAAAAATATTAAAAAGATTTAAAAATGATCAGAAAATATTTTCCTATTCCACCAAAAATAATGGTAATAAAAAAATTATTTCCTGGGGAAAAGCAAAATTATTCACAAAAGGACATTCAAGGCAAGCTATGAAGGTGAAACACTTTGCCAAAGTGCCTATAGTAGGGTACACATCTCAAGTATATATTAAATTGAAAATTTTATCTCATGCTTAGTAAATTTTTCCTGAAACATATTTACAATGATTAAATTGTTGAGAAAAAATTAATCTCCAGAAACTGAAATGGAAATTCACTTGACAAGTATTTGCAGTCAATTTACTTTTGGCTTGATGTAAAGAACTTAGAATTATGTGATCTGGCTAGTCATCTAAATAGTGTGCTTTTGTTTTATTTTTTGCTTTATGTGGAATAACAAGAATATTAAATCCAGTGCCAACAATGGTTCAAATTCTCTCAGGTCTTTAATTATATCTCCCTTATTTTTTCAATTAGCTATGACTTTCTGAAAGCCCTTAACTTTTGCTGTAGCATTCATTCAGCCAGTTCTGATTTACTGCTAGGCAAAGAAAGAGTCCTTCCCATTTCAGTAAATTTTAAGGTTTTGCTCCCATCCAGCTCAAAGATTGCTGGATTGTTACAGATCAGAGCTTTCAAGGCCATCATCTTTCAATTCTTATTCAGTAATGCTTAATGAAAGTGTATGATTTTAGCACACTACTGAATAAATATATTGGAAAATATTTTGTTTGACTAAGTTTTATTTGTTAGGAATAATATAGTATGATTGCATAATATGCATTTAGAAACTCAGTAACAGATTCATTTCCAGAACTGTAACTTTTGTTTAGTTTTATAGCCATGATCTTTCTTCCTAAAATAAAAATAATTATGCAATGCTGAAGTAGTACTGAATGTCTAGCCTTATTTCTAACACAATAGTGTATGAATTACAGAACTATAGCAGCTGTTAGTTGTCCTCCTGTTACAAATGGCTCATCCCTATCTATGTAGGCTGGATGCAGAGTGGATTCCTACTTCTTTCAGAAATAAACACAGATTTTGCAATTTTCCTGTCATCATCCTCTTTATCCCAACATAAGTGGCAACAGTTCCCCTCCTAAGGTAGAGGAACAAGTAATGGAGAGAAATAATGTGATAATAAGTCAAGGCAAAGCATAATGAGAGAGGTCAATTGCTTGCTGGTTTCCTTGTTTACCCTCAGATAACAGTATTATAATGCCTTTTTTTTTTTGTTAATGCTAAACACAGCGATATGTTTACTGCTCCTACTGATGTTAACATATTGAAACGTGGGTGCTGAAAATCAGGCACCTTAATATGGTTTACTCCATGCTGGTATAAACATATATACCTCTTATTTAGGTACCAGACAATCTTACTAAGCTATAGTAACAGACTGCAGATTATTGGGATATTGTAAGCTTTGCAGCTTTTTAGGAAAGAAGGCACAGTGCGTCATTTTTTTCATTCCAATTAGCTGTAGCATTGATATTAATCTCAGAAGAGGTTAAGCAAGAAGATGACATAGCCCTTAAAAGAAAATGAAAAACGAAACCAATGACAATATATTGCAATCTGACAACACCTAAAATAAATATATACGGGAATAGCTGTTCCCATTTATAGGCCTTTAGGAGATTTTAGCACAGGTTGTCTGATTTTACAAGCTAGGATACAAAAAAGAGATAGCATGTGTGGGAAATGAGTAGTATAATGAAGTAAGAAAACAATCTTATTCTTAAGGTACCGAGTGATTGGACTTAGTCAATCTTCAGAAAACTAAATATAGAAAGGTTCAAAGAGGATTAAATCTGCAGTAACTAAGGGTGTCTAAAGAGGTTATGAAATGAACATAAAGTTTAATTAATTCAATAGATGAGGAACTGCTTAAAAGCATAATTACTTGAATTTATTGTAGGTATTTCATAATCTGTGAAAAAAGAACACTTTAACTCTGGAATTACTGAGTTGTACAGTTCACTCCTTTCTACTGAATAGATTATTTGCTTAATTATTAACAATTATTATGTTTTTATTATTATATCATTTTAAAAATATGCATATTCTGATTCACATTTCTCAAACACATCAAACCTCCTTATCTTATGATGAAAATATGCATGGCATTTACTTTGTAGGAATGCATATAACACCTGTAATGCTGAGCGTGAAGACATTATTTCAGCTCTGATTTATGCTGAAGAATCCCTCTACACTTTGCACAGAAATGAGGATAACCTCATGATGTACTACCTCTAAAACTAAAAAAAAAAAAAAAAAAAAAAAAAGCCGTCTTAGCTCAACAGAAAAATTCCTGGCCATGAACTGCCATGAGCTATGTTCTACTGTAAATGCAGAAATATACATGTCTTACTGTATACATCTTCTATGTCACCCAGTTTCTGACACTTAAATACTGAACATAGTCAATATTACAGGCTTATAGACTCCTTAATACAGTACTTTTTCAGGAGACAGGAGTTTTTTTTTTTTTTTAAGTTACTGTTGCTACTTCACTTCTGCATCTTCTTGCTTCAATATTATCTGCAAGCCTGTGGTTCACATCAGATTTTCCCATTGTTGTTGAGGTAGTAAAACACATAAAGGAATAATATTTTTCCTGAAGATTTATATTGCTCGATAAATAAATAATTCCATGAGAAGGAAGCTTATAATTGGGAAGTATTTCATGAACTTAATTAAAATTCACTTTAAAAGTATGTCCTGGGGTTTTAGCACACTTAAAAGAGTGCTATTTTTTGGCACAACTTCTGTCTCTACAATTATATGCAGAGACTAAATTGGGAATTTTGAAGATCTGGACTTGATCACTAGGTCATGAGACGTATGTAGCATGAAATAGTTTTTGGAGGGGATCAGGGGACTTAAAGAATGAAATTAAAGAACACCTGGTGATACAAGCAATACGATTTTATCATGGCTATTTCAGCTGTATTAATCAAGAAGTACTTTTCCATGCTTTCATAAAGCTCTGGGGACATTGTGACATAATTTGTCATCCTAAAGAGCTAAATGAAGATAGGTCTGTAGTGGCACTTTCAAAAGCACTTAAATGCTTTGAATCTTCAAAAAAATGAATTTAAATCATTTGATTGTATTGAAGATGTATGTACTTTCTGATGACTCTAAATACACTAGATGCCTTCATATATTTAGAGGTTCCTAGACTGAGCAATAACCTACACAAATCCTCAGAAAGACGAGAAGGATAGCTTTACCTTTCTTTATTCAGAAAAAACTGTGTAAAACACGTAAAACACTTCTAAAAAACACGTGTAGCTCTATCCAGAAATCGAAATGCTCATCAGAGAGTTTCTGCCTCTTTGGAATGAAACTACCTCTACGCACTTAAGTGACTACAAGCTCAAGAGCTGGACACCAACCTACATTTCTTGTTGTTGATGATGTCATTATTAGGTCACATTATTATAATGAAATCAGGATGGATTTGTACATCCAAAAGTGTTTTGACCTTTTCATTGCATCTTGTGGCTGTTGTTCAGAAATTTTCAATATATTTCCATGAGAGGGAGGATGGATTTTTATCATATTAAATGAAGTTCTGGGAAGAGGCCAGCTAGCAATGGCACTGACTAAAACTACTCAGATGCCTGTGGCTTTGACCCATAAACAAGATACTCATGTATTTCTTTAGTTCAGTTTTAGTAGCTCTTCATATAAAAACAAATCTTGAAAAATGCAATGCATAATGACAAGTGATGAAGTTGTTGCCAGATGTGCATCTTAACGTATCATCAAACGACCTACCAGTACGGATTGTCCACTGTTATTTCTGAGCTTTGAATCAGCTCTTGCAAACTTCATATCTGAGAAACCAAAACCTTAAAAAAAATCACTACCTACAGATGTGGTTTAGCAGTACTTTAAATAGAAAATAAATAAATAGAGAGTATGGACCAGATGTTCTAGCTAATGCAATGTCTTTTTATCCTTTCTTACAAAGGAGCCATAAGTCAGGTGTAAACGTTCAATGCAGAGCACGTTTCATAAAGGGAGCATACATCCTAGCTCTTCTGCTTCCTGCTTGCAGAGACCTAGCAAGTACAATTGGAGAAAGTCCTCTGCCCTTTGATGGTGCTGGTTGTACTGAGAACTCTCAAAAATACGTGCAGCAACTGTAAAGACAATTTCTCCCAGACAAGTCTCCTGAATCAGGAAAGTGATGGTGTATCCCTCTGCTGTTTGATACAGAGCTCTGGTGTAGCATAGACTCTGGACAACTAAATTATATTGATTCTTATCACTAAATAAGAGATTCATGCTTCAACACAAAACATACCATCTTCAGACTTAAAATATTAAGTGCCTTCAGGAGAAACAATCTCACTCATCTACTCCGTACACTTTAATAGCTACAGTTGATAATTACTCACCTGCTATAAATAGTGCAATTATCAAACAAGTCAAGGATATTTAGAAAGATCGGAGTCACAACATTTTGCATAAGGAAACTTTACATACATAGTTTTCAAACTCAGTTCTTGATCCATTATCATCAAGATTAATCAGTCAGTACTCAGATATGAGGAAACACTAAGGAGTCATAATTGCACAATGCTAATCAAAGGCAGGAAGAGTGATGAGAAAATGAAATAAAGGGAGGAGAGACTTTCAGGATTTTTTTTTTTTTTTAATTTATAGATTAATTTTCATTTGCTTGTGTGACCCGACTAAATATGTGATGGATGTTTTCAAAATGTAATGAGTCAACAACTCAGTATAACTAAATCAAAAAATTGTTTAGTGGAAACTGCCAGAATTGCTTGCGAGTGATTTTTCCACAGAAAAATGAGATGCGCATGGTCTCTCTTATCTCATCTTACATAAATTCGCTATGGAACTTTTTACATTGTATTTTACCCCAATAAATATGGTGAGTTTTTTGGGTTTCTACAACAGCAATCCGGTTTACATATGTAGGATACGATAAAGTTTATAGAAAAAAAAAAGCCCTCAAATCTTGTTTTTGCCAAATTTAACTACTTCTGTTATGCTGCATCAAAAGAATTTGGAGTTTGGATTCTCTTTCTAAGGCTGAAAAAATTTTTTACCAGGAAACTGTGCTAGATGTTGTCCTTGAAACCTACTGTGACCCAGGAAAATTAAACTCAAGGAACACAACCTATCTTGCTGAGTTAATCCTCTGAATAAGAGAGCAATTATTCAACATTTCTGAAATAAATCCATATCTTTAAGGAACACAAGTCTCAAAAATATTATTCCTCTAGACAAATGGTGGTATGTCATAACAAAAGGAATTCCAATATCTCCAACTTTTAATGTATTTTGCTTCTCTAATTCCAGAACCACTTTTTATATTTTTAATATATATTTCACTATGTCTTCTTTGCAGAAACCATTCACATGGCAGCTGTCTTTATTATATATTCTATCTCCTTAGAACTTAATCTCCTATCTCAGAGTAATTGAGAATATTTGTGAATTATATTTACACAAATATTGGCACTGAACAAAAATGTTAGGATGTACTATCAACATTGTTCCTATAGCAGGTTTAGGTAATTTTCTTTACAAATGCATGTGAGGTATCTGAATATAAAATGGTACAGGACTGAAATTCCAAGTTTCTAGTAAAAGAAAGGCAGTTCAGTTCAACACCAAAATGCCAAGTCCAAGATGCACTTTTTCCACTAAAAATAGAAATAAAATCACGTGAGATCAAACTTGAGATTCCTGCCCCAGCCAATTCTGAATATGCTTAGCTTGGAGCTTGTAAGTAGGTTCTGTGAGCAGTAAATTGATTTGACAGTTTCTGAGAGCTTACAGTTTTGAATTCATCTTGATTATGGCTCTGTTCTGGTGGTTTCCATTGCCTGGTCATCTAAATGTTCAGACTCAGTGTCTACCACAACCTCTTGCCAGCATGCTGACCCATGATTTCTTCCTAAAGAAAGCAAATTGTCTATGCAGATGATGCCTGGTTGAGTCTTACCCTGTCAGGGAGTTAAGACGGCACTGCAGAACGCACTTCAGGATCTGGGAAGATTACACAAACTTGTTGATCCTGCCCTGACGGATATTTTTGCATGCTTGCAAAACCAAGTATTTAAATATTTTACTGACCTAGCAGCTGCAGATAATCAGTTTCTGGAAGTATCTTCCAGGTTTCTAGAATGCCATACAATAGAAAAACATTTTTTTCTCCCTGTTAGAAGTCAAGACTTTCTTTTTCTATACTACATTTATCTGCTCAACGTTTTGCAAAAGCAATGCCTATGTTTTAAATGTTCACATTTTATTCCATTCATTACTGACATTCCAAAACAAAACTCTGGAACAGAAGAGTACTGTTTCATGGTTTCCGTTTCCAAGTTTCTGAGTGGTTCTGCTGCATATTCTTTTGTATTTTTAAAACTAGGCTATCAAAATATAATGCCAATTTAAGCCACAACCATTATTTATATTAGTAGTGAAGGAGGAAAAATGTAGTGGTAAATTAATCTTTGTGCAGCAAAGAACTCCTTAAAATAGGTTTTCAGCGTGCATGGTAATGAACTATTGCTATCTCTCCTCAACAGACATCTTTAAATAGCTATGTCCAAAGTTGTTTAAAATCCTTTTCCTAGAATTTCAGTTTCAGCAATGCAAGGAAGACTGATTCCTCACTTATAACGCCGATCAACACAAGCTTCCTCTTTTATCTTCTGCTTAATACAGGGAACTCATGAATCAGCTATGACTTTTACATGCCTTCCCTTTGACCTTCCCACAGATAATCATAATAACATTGGGCTGCTGGGAATCAATCAGTTTTCATAAAGGCAGCAGCCTTCAGATTAATCTCATATTATTAATTCTGCAAGTTAAAAAGACAAGCAGAAAGACAAGATGGCTTTCACTGCTATTTACTTCCCTAAAAATATTTCCTGTGGATAATAAACAAACAAATTTCCAATCTGGTGAAGCTGTAAATTTGCAGCCTTCATGAAAATTCATTTAAATGGATGTGACTGTGAGGTTGGGATTGTAAAGATTAGGGAGACTCCTGTAGTTATAATTGCCTGTTCAGTTCATCTGCTGCTCTGTCACTCAAGAGTGGCACAGCTGCATTAACAACTCTAATCATAATCTAATTCTCAGATCAAATTCCCATCTTCAATATATCCTTTAATAAAGCTTCCATACCCCATCTTTTAGCCTTAATTATTGCTTCCTGTCTCCCCTGACAACCAAATTAAAAGGTACATGCTGCAGTTCTATAATAAAAAATAGCAGAGATACTACTGTACTGCGAATTCACACTAACCTTGTGAAGGTTGGATGGCTTGTGACAAGTAGATTTTTTACTGATAGCACAAGCACTAGACGATAAGAAATACAATTTTATAATCATCTATTGATTTTTCTTTTTTCCTGCTAATATGGAAAATTACCTGGGCTAGTTCTTAGACTAGCAAAGTGAGAAAAGACAATTTTATAGGAAAACTGTCTAGATCCCAACATGTGGACTGTTTCACTTCTTAAAGCTGACGTATTAGTTGTTGACAGTAGGCATTGTACTAGTTAAAGTTAAATCCCTTTGCACAAGGATGGAGAGGCCAAGTCAGCAAGATACTTAATCAGATATCTACCTTTTGGCAAATGAATAATCGCAAGTCAATAAAACTATTAATGTGCTTAAAGTTAGGCAAATATCAGAATACTTTGTGAATAGGACTCAAATATTCAATGGCTTGCGCAGGCAGGATTTTGTTATGTTTGTTGTAGTGTGTAAAGAAGGATTTCACTGAAAGAGTTAAACTGTTTTCTGTGCAAATGTTACGAGACAGTATGTCAGCATTTCTGAATCAGAAATACACTTCCATGAAACCTTAAAAATGGATGAACATAATCGTGGTTAAACTAGGAAAATGCTTAGAAAATTAAAATGACGGGACAGTTATGGGCAATAGAAGGGAACAGGATTGTCAGTGTAGGCAAGGGTAAAAAAAGATGAATAAAAGATCAAAATATTGCTACTAACTTGCAAAGATTTTGACCAGGATAGCATATTGTGTAATTGAAATTATTTTAAGAGGTAGTCATGGTTTTCAAGGACAGCAAGCAAAGTCCATCAGAAAATGGTTTCACAGATAAGAGAGGCCTGCAAGAATGCCAAAACTTTAAATATGGCAGATTTTAATTACCCTGATACCAGTATTGATTTGGATGAGAACTGTTTCAGGGCTAAGGAGACAAACGTATCTGAGGAAGTAGCAAAGGATTTATTTTCCAAGTAATGTGCTGACCAGTTTTAGTGGCTTGGGCTTATTTTGCAAGTGAATGGAATCTTGAATAAACTGGAACATGAGGTGACAACTTAGCCTGAGTAATGAATTTGAAACAAAAAGCTTAGCCAAATGAAAAGGATTTGTCATTTAAATTGATATGGTCTGCAGAACTCTGACCTACAAAGGAATGTGTTTAGTCATTCTCTCTTAGAATACCTAAGAGTGAGAAATGAAAAGTGTTGCATAACATTACAGGTCACTTCTGAAAATACAGGGATTTCTACTGTTCCAAGATTTCTGTAGTCACATCTGAAACTGAAGCAAGAGATCTTAAACACTCCGATATTTAAAATAACAGTTTTATTGGATCAGACATTTCCACTGGTCTTGGAGGTTGCCACCAGTTTTGCAACTGGAGAACTTTTCAACTTCCCACTGGTTATCAAAAAACATTTTCCTTTTCTCATTTTCTTTTTAACTTTTTTGGAGACTTGAAGCATGACAGTACTGAGGTATATAATCTAGTTATGTTTTCCTTAAAGAAGGAAACATAGAGCACAGGTGTCGCTGCATTACTTTTTAGTCACAAAGCTGAGACAAGGTGAATAGTTCAATAATTTCAATTCTTCATTTTTTTGCATGTGATGATTATATGGTTATCCCTAATTGTTTGATGTGAAACATCACAGGTCTTGCCAGACCTCAAGTTGTACCGCTGCACAGGGGTCAGCATTTTCCAAAGCTCTTAAATGAATCATTTTTATGCAGCATGAGCCCTTTCCTTCTCTGATATTTATGTGGCAGTAATTACCATACAGGTTCTCACATCCTTGTAATGTATTTATCTTTATAAGACTCTGTGAGGTAGAAACATGTTAATATTCTTATTTTATAGTTTGAAAACTGAAACACAAAAGGTGTGATTCATCTCTGCCTAAAAAGTAGATTCATAGTTTAAGATAGACGATAAAGTCTACAGTCAATGGGGAGAGACAGGCTGGCTATAGAGGGCAGTTCCTCTCATCATGAGATAGCCCTTGAGATGAATCACACCCTGGTAGAGTCTAAATTTCTGCATTGACTACAGGGAAAACCTCAATAACTAGCTGAGACTAGAGGACAGCTACCAGATGGCTGTAGGTAAGTTGAATACCATCCTAAAAGCAGTAAGAGGGTCCCATCCTGACAGACTAAAGACTAGATCCAAGCAGAAATGAAGGGATCACAGTGCTGAGGACTATAGCACCTAAATGATGAGAGCTCTAGAGTCTAGTGTGTGGGAACACTTCCTTATTTCGGCATAGGATACAAAGCAAGCTGAATGGTAAAGAGAAAGCAATCCAGAGCTGGGCAACCAGTCTATCCCAGTCTGACTGGGATAAGTGCTGCACTGCCGCTTTTCAGAGCTTAGAAACCTAAAATAAGGTGGGCACAAAGGGGAATTTGTACAGCATAGAATTCATCCCTAGAAACAGGCCTTATAACTTTTTCTTTAAAAATAAATCATGGTCTTTCTCTTACCATGGATCATTCCAGGCTATGAGTATATACTTTTAAAAAGAGAAGTGATTGAAGCAGGTTAACTGAAGAAGACCAATGCCAGAAGAGCAAGGGGTCTTGCTCAGGCCTCAGTATCACGTTTTATCCTTTGTCAATCAGAGCAGGGATTAGAAACAAATTTGCTTATAGGAAAAAGAGGTACCTAGTGACAAAGTATTGGCTATTCTAATATGTAAGGCTTGACCTGATTTTTCTTTTTTTTAAGAAATATTTTTAATTTGAGAAATACTTGCAGCTGAAACTTTCTTTGAAACCAGTTTTATATTTTGACTAAACAGCATTTTTTGATGAAAAATGTAAGTCGCTGAACAATTCCTTAGTAGCTATGCCCTATAAATTTTAATATTAAAAGCTACACTCATAACTATGGAAAGCATTTAGATGCTTCAAAAGTTTAGGGCAAAGAAGTACCTGAAATGTAAAAAGCTTATCTGTGTTACTTACAGAGTGAAAGAAGGCATCTTTCAAGGTTTCTGATACTCATTCTTCTTTTACTTTTTTCTTTTTTCTTTTTCTTTCCTCTTCTCTTCTCTTCTTTTGTTTCTTTCTTTTTCTTTTTCTTTTTCTTCTTCTTCTTCTTCTTCTTCTTCTTCTTCTTCTTCTTTCTTCTTCTTCTTCCTTTTCTTTCTCTTTCATTTTCTTTCTTTCTCTTTCTCTTTCTTTCTCTTTTTCTTTTTCTTTTTCTTTTTCTTTTTCTTTTTTTTCTTTTTCTTTTTCTTCTTCTTTTTCTTTTTCTTTTTCTTCTTTTTTCTCTTTCTCTTTCTCTTTCTCTTTCTCTTTTTCTCTTTCTCTTTTTCTCTTTTTGTTTTTTCTTTTCCTTTTTCCTTTTCTTTCTGTCTCTTTCTCTTTTTCTTTTTCTTTTTTCTTTTTTCTCTTTCTCTTTCTCTTTCTCTTTCTCTTTCTCTTTCTCTTTCTCTTTCTCTTTCTCTTTCTCTTTCTTCCTTTTCCTTTTTATACTAGAACAGGTTTATTGATGAACTGATAATGATTTGACTCAGTGATTTGGATTCAGGGCTGGAGCTTAAAGATATGTATGTTTTCATCCATACATACCTCCAAACCCACAGCCTTTCTACACTATGAAATCATGGAGTCATTTCTGCAGTATATGTATTAGGTCAGATAGGCATCCTTCCTGACTTCACATTTTTTCTGATCTCTGTTAGATCTCACTTAGACATACCTGTTACTCACAGCAGGTGATGTAATAGCAAGTATCATATGTATTGAGCAATTATATAAATACAAGTGGTTAAATAAACACGGTGTAAAGAAGCAAATGCAAATGATCAGTAAATCTACACACACAAAGGTTTCTGGTCCTGGTTTAAGAAAAGAGGGAAAATAATTAAGTCTCAAGTATTTATTTTTGACACATTTATGCTGCTTACTTGCATCTATCTGTAGAGGTATACAAATAACGTATGCAATAATATATTCCCTTTTCACTGGATATGTTTTAAGAAGACTTTGGGATGAATAACAGAAAGATACCTATCTAAGACTTTGGCACTTCTCAGCATACCCAGCTGCACACCTTTGTCGGCCTGTGACATCTTACTGTATAAGTATTTATTGTATTCAGGCAAGCTATGGGGCAATTAAATAATGTTTAAACTTCTGTATTCTTTACCAGATCTAGTGTCTTTACCAGATCTCTGTCTTGAAAAGTATGTACTATAAAGCTGTGTATGTAGTGCTGAACTTGTAACTCCTTATTCTCATTTTGAACTTTACATTTCCTCATTAGTAATGATCACATCGAGCATCCTATTAATATTACCCTTCACAAAGGAACAAAAATTCAGAGATAAAGAATCACACATAGAGGTTAAAAAATTAGTTATTGCATTTCAGCTTTTCCTTTACTGTTTATTCATTTTCCAGGTTTCCATTAAGTGGCAGTTATGCTTGTCTTTGTCACTACCTTGTTTTTTGTTTTTTATATATATATATATATATATATATTTCTTTTTTTTTTTACAATACATACAAAAATAAGCAAAGGTGATGATCACAGGTTAGATCGAGGTTTATTTTTGCCTGTTTTCTCCTGCCTCTGTGAAGCTGATGTTCCTGTTTGCACATTTGTCCAGCTTTAGTTAGAGGCAAGGTAAAGTATTCGAACAGCCTTTGGTGGGGCCGAGGCAAGTCTGCATCCCTCCAGCGGGGCTGATCACAGGGAATGGAGACCCCCGGAAGAGCCTCTCAGATCCAGGACTGGCAGCCCAGCCAAAGCTGGTGCTGAAGTGCAGGGTATGGCTCCGTGCCTGAGCCCTTGTACTGAAGCAAGGCTGGATAACTTCATCCACTTGACATCCAGAGTAAAGAAACCTTTTCTCAGGGGTGGGCATATAAAGATTAAAAAGGTTCATTCTGTTTTTATAAACCAGTACTGACTGTCATGAGTCATCGTTCTGTGTAGCTGAGGCACTCTCTTCAAAGGAGAAACCTGAATATAGTTTCCTTACATGCCACCTAACCATCATTTTGTACATGGAGATGACATTTCATCTACTGCTGTTATAATATGTAGACCTGCACTACTGTATTGCAGTGTCGTCACCTTTTCTTCCTTTATTCTAAGCAATTCAAAGGAAGAAAAATAAAATAAAATAAAATTAAAATAAATAAAATAAAATAAAATAAAATAAAATAAAATAAAATAAAATAAAATAAAATAAAATAAAATAAAATATGAAAGATCCATTCAAGCTATGAAACCAAGAATTCAGGATCTGCAAGCTTGAAAACATCACCAAGGCTGGTATCGTTACTACTCCACTTAGGAAAATATTCTGCGTTCCTTCCACTGCAAAATTTTTCTTGACATTTTACCCTCCACTTTATTTTGACCTTTTATTTCTAGTTCTACCCTCCTGCTTCATTGTAAAGAAACTCTCAACTTACTTGGCACTTAGTTTTCTCCAGTGCTTCCTTACAGTTATTTTTGTTTGCTTTATTTGATTTTTAAACCATCTCAGGTTTTCATATTTCATTTTTTAAGGTCACAGACAAAGATTTTTTATTTTCAGATTCCTGAGTGTTCCTCTGGTCCCTTATTTGTCTTTTCTACCTTTAATGCTCCCTTTGCAATGAGTTGTGTCCACAGGCACAACTAACTACACATTTTCATTCAATTATTTTTTTTTGCCTGTGAAGAAGTCTTTGTCATAACATTCATTGAGTCCATATGAAAATAAACTATTTGTCTTCAGGTATCATTATCATACAGCGTGTGTTTTTCATTGTACTATGGTTTGTTTATAGTATCCTAATACATTGAATCTACTAATGTTAGGTCAATAAAAGGATGTCCTCCTGCACCTCTCTATTTCGGTTTTAATAATAGTAACTATATTTTTTTCTCTGCACTTGAAAAAGTAATGATTGTGTTCATGCTCTTGTTGATATATTCAATATCTGCCTGGTGGCTTCATAAGCTTATACTAAAATATGATATTCTATCTTCTTGAACTTAATGAAACCTTGTCCTCTTTTTTTCTGTCATTTTCAATAAACCATCCATAGATTGTCTTGTTTCACAGTGAATAAAAATGTATATTCAACTACAGGAACTGATGCTCTGAAGGTTAAATCACTTCACTGCGTCTCTTGTACTCTGTTCAAGGAAAGGCTTTGATTAACCAAGTCTTTCACATTAACTATAATGGTCTATGTAGAGTATAGCATCTTGGAATGAAAATGAGCATTTGGATTGCCCTGGCTAATCTTTGTAGCATTATAATGTTAGGGATTCATAATTTTTTTCAAACACATTCATAACAACAATGATTACTTTCAGGAATAATCCCAGGGCTGCAGCATTAATTTTTTGTGTTTACAAATGAGTATTATGCTTAAAATACACGCCATGCTGAGGTGTGAAAGGTGGTCATTTCTTATAACATCATTTACTATTCTCAGTTTCTGAAAGTGAATGAATATTATCCCTTACAATAATTCCTTCCAGAGATCTATTTTCTGTATTTCACATCGGAAAATTTGATACAGGAAGTTCATTTAGCAATTAATGTGTCTATAACTGTCAGCTTCATAGTAAAAGGCTAATTTTTTTTTAAGCTTCTAAATGATTTTCAATGTCTTTTTATTTTATTTCATTGTTCCTCTGTTTAAGACATAAACAAAACCTATAAATTCTAGATGTATGTTTATACTATGCTGGGGTAATATTTCGGAAATGTTAAATGTCATATGTACATTTCTAAAGCATGACCCAACGAGGAGGATCATATGTAAGGAATTAACTTGCCACTTTTAAGCAACATGTAAATGCAAATATTGTGAATGTCTCTATTCTATTTTCACTTACTAAGTCTCCTAGAGAAATAGTTGAAACTTTTATTTATACTTTTTTTTTGGATGAACTCTAGCAGCAATTATCCAGAACTCTTTTCTAGTCATCCTTGGCTTTATCTAACCTTTTGTCATCTATATCTGCTGTTTCCTATGTGGATATTAGTAATGGAAATAAGTCTACATTGACCTGAGCTTTGTCCCAGCATCTAGAACATTGCAATACAATCTTATTCAGTTTCTGAAAGCTGTGGGTCTGCCTCGACTATCTGTCACTTCTTCCTCAGGGTTTCTTCTATATATCTAACTTTTCGTCATCAGTCAGACTATTTCTGTCTTTTGTCTTCTGCTTCTCCATTGCTTTAACAGGATTTAAATACCTTTCGTGTTTCCACTTTTTCTAATTGATTTTATTTTCCATTTTTCTTCTTGTAAATGTATTTCATACATTTTCCTTCTTCAGCTCCTTGTTACATTTTTAGCTCTCGTGAACACGGCTCATGGTAAGATGCAAAAACTTGGTGACTAGCTTGGTCTCTATGATCTCGTTCAGCAGCAGATCTGTCTTGATTTCCAAGGAGAAAGCAACTCTGATGATAGGAGTTAGGGTCTCTGCCAGCTGTGGAACCTCTGGAGCTAAAGCAGTCCTTAGGATATGACAGCTGAAGGTGTGTGTGCAGGGGTTCCCTGCAAAAAGCCACACATCTTTCAGTATCCCACGCAGAAGGTGGCCCCATTGAAACCACATTGACTCTGTGGCTTTCCATACAGCTTGGAGTTGAGAGCACTTCCTACAGCTGCCGTATTGCCTTCCACCCTTTTCCCTCCATGACTCCTGACAGGCCACTAAAAAATACTTGCAAGGCCTCACAGCATGAATTGGTGTACAAATTTTCAAAACACTGGGGAAATGACCTTGTTGGCTTTTCTCCCATTCTTTCTATTTCAAAGGAGTCTTTGCTTCTTCTATGGTTCATATTGAGAACGGAGTGTAGGACCTAGACTTGGAATTTCATAATTACATTCCTAGCATAAATCAACCAAAGAAAATTGTGTTATTGCCTTACAGAAAGTGCAGTGTAGGGCAAGACAAATGCAACACAGTCTGAACAATAGATTCAATGCCGCAGATTTACTGCAAATCATGTGCAAAGTTTAAGGTATTTGGCTTGTTTTTTCCCCTTGGAAAAAATGAGACTTTGAGATGAACTGAAAATAATTTTGAATCTATCAGAAGGATTGATAAAGCTGCTAACATCACTTCTTTATGAATCCTTATAAGAGATTCAAATAAAAACCGGGGGACACAATCTACTTATTTCAGAATTTTTCATAAACAGTGTAAAAACCTGTACAGCACGTGAAATAAAATGACCTGATAGAAATATCATCAAAGTCTATTAGAGTCTTTTTTCCCTGACTTTTATGTACTTTGTGTCAGGTCCTTAGCTGCCAAACAGGCAATATCTTTGAAGTGTAGCAATGAATTATAAAGACTTTTCTTGTCTTCTTGCAAACATGCCATGTATTTACCTTTCTCATTCTGAGATCACGATGAAATCTTCCGCGTACTGCTAGGACAAGAATATAAAAAATGGATTAAAATGGGGCTGACAGTGGACATACTGAGAGCTCTTTGGATTTTGTATTTATTTAGGACTCTCATAAAATGACCCTTGCTCTGCGTTAACATATATCTGATAGCAAATAATTGCAGAATACTAAATAATTAGATTCACAGAAATCACGTTGTAGATTCTAAATCTTTAGATCACTTAATATTTCATCACACAAAGTCAATGACAGGCAGAGGGGCTATTTAAGTCAGTATAATTCTCTGTAACAAGAGGAAGATCTGATTCAACATGAGATCACATTGATATTCAGATACCCTTTAAGCATCAGGAAGGAAAGACTTATAGTGCAAAATTTATGCCTCATTCACATAATAAACAGAGGAACACAACCCTTCTTCCCATCGTTTACACTTTAGCTCCTTTGAATCACTCCTTTTTTCCAGATTTTTCTTCAAAGCAAAACAAATGTTCCTTTATTTTTCGCCCTTGTTCTTCCTCCTCCCCCACCTCCGTCTTTTTTTTTTTTTAGTGAAAATGGAAGAGCCAGGTATTCAAATGGCAATGGCCCAAGTTTCACGACAAGCTAGTGAATGTACATACAAGCAAGACAAAGAGTATAGGAAATTCAGCATTTTTTTCCATTCTCAAGTTTCTAAGATACACATTACAAATAACAGCAAGAAAAATCGTCTTTGAGATTATGAAAAATACTTTAGCGCTATCCTGCTCTCCAAGTACAATCAGAGCATTTGAAGCACTGACTATATTATTTTACCTGTCAATTTGAAATTTATAATTTCTCTTTATGATGTAAATCATTGGCATTACCACAGACAAAACTATATTTGCAATGATGTATCTGTTATTTATTTGTATTACAATCATTTCTATGATCCACAACCATGGGCCTATAGTGTGCCTGGGTGAGAACCAGAGCTTGTCTTAAGAGCTACCAATGTAAGGACGTTGGATGGGAATTGAAGGCCCATAGGAGAGAAGGAGTGATTCAGGGTGGTTTATTCAGTTCAGAAGCTTCAAGTACTGCCAGATATCTGACACCATTAGTCTTCAGAGGAAAATTTTCTTGAGAAATAATAGAACAGCTTAGTAGCTAACATCTTTGGCGGAAATGAGACTAGGTTCCTGGTGGAAACTGAATTGTCTTACCCACTAGCAAGCTTTTTCTAAGTGTAGCCCTGCTCAGGCTGCAGGACTGGATGAAGCACAGCCAGCGGCTATGTGCCACGGAGGAGGATCTAGGGAGGAACCTAGACCGCCCATTCACCTGTGCCCACGTGCTCACAGGGAAGGTGCGTCAGAGCTCTGTGAACCCAGGAACTGACACTGGGCCATGCTTGTCTGTTTAAGTGTTTAGGAATATTTTTCTCCCTCTGGAGATAATTAGCCATAAGTGACTAAGACGATACAGTCAACATTTAGGGATGTCCTGTAGTTCACAGAATATTACCCATCATGATTATAACGCTCATTTATGCAACTTTACGAACCATAAGAGAACATTTTTAGTAGTGTAAATTAATTTAGTTGCATTTATGTAAAGTGTAATCCATATATGAGGACCTGTAAACACGTCGTTTCAGTTGCATCACAGCACAATAGTTCTGTTCCTTGGGATGCTTATTTTCTGCAAGTTTTCAACATAGTACTGAACAAGTGGAAATCTTGTCAGTATGTGGTTGCCTTGCCCTTTCCTGGCAGCTGTCAGATTTGTACTTCAGTAGAAGCCAACAGCATGTTATTGTTTCCAAGCACAGGAAACGTCACATCTCTTTGACACTGCAAGATATGACCCAGTGCTTTAATTAGCATTTTTTGCAGACTGCAGTCTGAAATGACAGCAAGTATTCCACAGGTACCTCTTCTCTATTTCAGATGCAAACGTAATTAAAAATCAGTTTCCGAACGATTTGAAAATTAACTAAGCAATTTTGCCTGTATAATGTTGCAGATATTTGTAAACTCTAATAAATTCACTTTAACTTGTTTTCTGACTGAAAGCATAAAAATGAGTTTCTCAGTCTGAGCACACTGAATGTAAGAAAAAGCATAATTTTTTTTTATCCTTTAAAGATATACCCAGAATTTAAAAATATTCACAAATCAAGGAATTCTAAGCGGCATTGTAAAGTCTTCTAGTACCTTACATCATTAACAAGACTGGATAAAGCAACAGACACATCTGTACGGCTATCTGTGTTTGCCCTGGGATTTTACATGGCCTTGAGAGCTTGGATGCTGTCAGTAGGAAACGCTGGATTATTATCACCATGTCCTCCTGAGGAGTACATCAAATTCTGACACAACTTGGAAAGTTCTGGTCCTCTATTTTCTGCTGGCCTTCTATTAAAATAGTCAGTTGAAATGGTTCACTTGCTGCCTTTAAACAGTGCCAGCTAAACTCTTATCTGCACAACTTCTATGTTTAGTATCTCAGGTATCGTGAGAGGCTTCAGAGTAGAGTCATTGCTTTGTGCAAGCAGAAGCACTGGAGGCATTTCTCCCTTCTTTTTGTGTTAGTTTTAATTTTAGTTAAAGAGAGAAACCTGGCTTAGGATCTCTTACTTTATATAATGTTCGCATTATGCCCATTGAAAAAATGTCTTTTGATAGCAAGCTGTTTCCCAATAAACATATTGTACAAGAACAGATGAAAGAAAAGTGTAATGGTTTTGATCTCATTAGGACATAGCCATTAGTGGGTGAGTAACTAAAAAAGTAATTGCACTACCCTCAATATATTTTTCTTGCAGTCAGGAGGGGGTCATTTCCAATGCCCATCAGCCTCTGACTGCAGTGTTGTCATTATTCATATTCCGCTGTGTGCCATGTGTTATCTTTTCTGTCCTTGGGGACAAAAACTTGCAGCATGCCTTCAGGTTTCTACAACACAAAGAAAGAGCAAATTCTGGACCAGTCACTATCACGTCCTATTGTGTTAACAACAATAAAATATAAAAGATATTTACATATTTTATTGAGGTTTTAGAATCTATTGTCTAGTCACCGTGATATCTTCTGAATATGAAAGCAAAGAGGCTTTCCACCATCAAAATTAGTGAAACATTAACAAAATACCTCTAAATATTTTCAGTAAATATAATTATGCTGATCAAGAGATACCTCCAGCTGTTTGTTTTGACTGTCCACTGGCATTTTATTACAACTTACATAATTATTCATAAATTGTTTCTGTTAAGATCTCTAACTACAAATACTTTAACAACTTTTTGTAGGCTGGTTTTATTGCCCCATTACTCTTTACTGACAGATATTTTGTTAATATTATATCTAAAATATTTTTTATGACAAAAGATACAGCGACAGAGTTATAGCCTGTAGGTGTGTGCCTTCTGATTTTGCAAAAATTTGTCTGGAATTGAAGAAAGCTATTTCAATCATTGTAATGTTTTATGAGGTGAACAACTTCCAGAATTCAATATATCAAGAATTCAATATCAAGAAACATATACCTGCTTTTAACACATCTGAACAGAAAACTGAAGCTTGCTGTGTCTGTAATTCTGAATGTTTTCCAACAAGGATGAGAATAAACTGCTTCTAAAAGGCCCTTTGTTGCAGAATTAATACAGGAAAGTTTTTTTCTATGATGTCATTTATTGACAAATGAATTTTGGCCTAAAAGATGCCAAATGATGCATGCAAGAAGAAGTAAAAGCTTAAGATTATAAATGTTCTGAATTTATTAGAATAATCAATTTTTTTTTAAGTTAGAATTCGTTTTGCTACTGATTCACAGAGAGAGAGTTTCAATCACTGAGATATCCCTAGAAAATAATTAGTTATTTGAGATTTATTTCTGATTTTACTTTGAGGAAGCTGGTTCATTGCTTTCTAATAGGCACAAACCACCCATGGTCAGTTACATTATACATGTATTATATGTTATACCTCCTCTTCTCTAGACTTGTGGAAACAAAAAGCCGTTTTACAGGTATTTATTAGCAAAGGCTTTTACTTTGTACCTTGTGCAATGCCTTGGCCAGAATCTTGTATACTAACATAGCTCCAGTAAAGCTGAGTGGGTGTTTTATTGCTAGCTGGTGATCAGAATGGTGTTTATTTAAGACACTGTGTGTCTTAAATTCAGCTCTAGTAAAAGGAATTGTAAAAACTTCAAACCAAGACAGTAGTAGCAGCTTCTGTATGTTTTCACAAATAAATTTCATATATTGAACTTTTTACTTCAAAAATATCATTCAGAAGTCTCTTATCAGACTTTCCGGACTTCTCCACTGACAAATGAACAAGGTGGCAATTTGTGAGCAATTTGTGTTCCCCCAGACCAAAACCTCAGTCTCTGTCAGGGTGCTGGAGCTGGCAGAGCACACTAGCAGTCTTCCTGAGCCACCTCAGGCCACCAGCCATGTGACCATGGCCCCAAGAGGTCACACAGGGCCAGGGAGGTGAGCTCGGACCCCCACGGCCAGGGTCAGAGGAGATACCAGGAGGACTGAGTGGTTTATGCCTCATTATGCCAGATGCAGGTCAACAGGCCATGAACAGACTATTCTAAAAGGTTGTTAGTATTAGGGATCAGTGGTTCTTTCTTGTGAGAAAGGCATTGGTACAGTATAGGTAGCAAAAGCCCTTGTTAAGATGCTTATCTTAACCCAGAAACAGTATCAAAAGGGTTAAGGAATACATTGGCCTTATCAGTTGTGTCAGACCTTCATTCAAACCCAACTCTAATGCTAATATAAATGACAAATGAGAACTCCCTACATTGACCAGGCTCAAACGTAAGCCATTTGCTTCTCTCAGCAGTCTTGTCCTAACTCTGAAGAAACAAAACATTTACAGGATGTTCACTGTGGGAGGACAGAGTGGTGTGTGCGCAGCCATCCTTCTCTGTTGGGGGAACTCAGCAGAGGTTTTGTCTCGGATGGAAATGGCCTATGGAAAAAAATGACAAAATGAATTGCGATAAGTTATTATTACTAATTCATTCAAGAATCGTAAAGGAACTTGAGGGTGAAAAGGGTGAAATACTAACTGTGATGTGCAGCTTCTTCTTTGAAACTGCCTTAACATCCAAGACAGGAAGGAATAAACTTGATGTCAATTTTTTTAAAAGGTTCAGGAGAAGAGAGAAACATACAGTCTTGCAAGTCTGTCTTGAACTGGGCAACTTACTATAAAAAGAAATGATGAATGTTTGGATAATAGACACACATGGGAAGTCAACATGGCTCTCATAAATAGAAGTCTGGACTTCCCTACCTATTAGAGAGCTTTGAAAGGGTCAATAAGCTTGTAGATAAGGATAATTTAGCTGAAATTGTTCACCTGGAGTGCCAAAAACATTTTCAACAAAATCCTTCACTGAAGGGTTAACCCATGCAGCCTTCTCTACCTCAGTTCTCACTAGGAAGAAAACAGCCTTATGCAATCAAGCAGTATCCACATATAAGGAGAAAAGCAGATAAAAAGTAAGCAGGTAAAAATCACCTGGCCACACAATTCCATATTTTCAAGCTTTATGAAATCTGAAATAAACACGACTCTGAGTATGCTTTTCCAAAATCTATCTCCAATCCTCCTACCAGCATTGGGTTACATCAAATGCTAGGAACAAGACTGTTATTCGACTCTATACACTCTTCTAAATCCTTGAGCCCTTGGCCCTCCTCAGGCCTTCCTCATTCAACAGACTGTTCCCACCTGAAAAGGAGAGGAGCATTGGTTTTAATGTTAATAAAACTGTCTCTGAGTGATCTAATCATAGAATAAAGAAACTCCTGGCATTCTGCACTGAGACGCTCCCTAGGCAGGAGCTTTAGGAGACCTACTTTGCACACCTAAGAAACAGGCTGGGTAGAGAATCTTGCCTGTCCCATAAATACCTAAATTGGCCAGAGTTGGCATTAGAAAGTCTAAAGGCATCTCACTGCTAGTGGTGCTGCAAGGAAAATCAGACTGATTCGGAGGTTTTGGCTAGATCAGGTCCTTGCAAAGTCGGTGGTCTGGTCGTGGTAGCCACACAGGTGATTTGCTATTGTTCTATGCAGAAATATTCAAGAGGAAGGCAGCCTTGCTACCTTCCTCCTTACTCGGTTTGGATAAAGATTAGCTGGTCAAGTACCATTAAAGCAGCAAAGTATATGGGAGTTTCAATGGACAACAGACTGATTATAAATGAATGATGTAATGTGGTCTCAAAAAAGAGATAAAACTCACTCTCAGAAACAGAACTCATAAGGGATAATTATCTTGCTCTACTCAGCAGCTGAAATAGTGTGCCTGATTTTGGGAAGAACGCTAAAAGATGTACAAAATTTTAGAAAAACCAGGATCAGCTGCAAAAGTAAATGATAGATTAAGGAAATATAACTTCAGATGTAAGAAGCAGAGAATGTAACAAGAAGAAAGAGTTTTAAAATATTTCAAGAGAGAGTCTGAAATTAGTATATCTCACACTGTTTAATGTTTGGCTTAAAATTTAGACTGATTCTATTTCCCATTGACAATAAGGAGTAGAGAGTAATAATTAAACCAGAGACATTTTTAATATACAATTTTAATATTAATTCCCATGAAAATAATGACTTTTAAAAAAAGCTTGATCTTCAGTAAGGCTTGATTTTAGGCATAGGTAACTTGCACAGATTACAGATTAAAATTCTAAACATCACAATTTTTTTTTTAATTTCTTTTCTTTTAAATTGTACAGGCTTTTTTTTTTTCATAATCAGCTTTATTTAGAATTGATCAATTTACCTGAAAGAGCAGACTTGCTGTATTGACTATGTACAGAAAAATACTAGAATAAGCATTTTTAAAAAACATTATAACCAAAATATCCTTATTTGATTGCTTAATCTTTTCAATTAAAATGAAGGAAACCTCAGGTTAAACTAAGGAAAATCAATCACATTTGTAAAAAGCCAGCAATTTCAAACATATGTTTACTACTATGCCTGTTTGCTTTACTGGCTTACTGAAAAAGATATCAAAATAAATATTTAGCACTCTTTTACTTTGTTCTTAATATAAGTGACCTTATTCAACCTGAACTATATATTTTGGTTGCTTTCTCCTTTTAAGATTGACTTTTGATGTTATATCGCTCATTTCTAAATAACTCATTTGAATTCTTTTACATTAAACAGAAGTGTAGATGAGCAATCTGATCTCCAAGTAGTTGCCAACGTATAGTGTCTAGTGCCATTTGAGCTGACCTAATGGATGTTCTGAGACATCCATTCAGGGCTGGTATGTATGATGCAGTACTCAGCAAAGACTTGCCATTGGAATTGGTCCTCTCCAAGGAGGAGGAATGACAAGGTACACCCTGAACGCAATTGCAGCGTTGACTTGGAGCATGCCCAGCACAGACAGAATCATCAGAGAATGTAGTTGCCAAAGTCTAACAAGAACTGTTTGAAATTGTATGAGTTGACCACGTTACAGGCAATTTCAAAATTCTCAGATTTAGGTACAGCTTTAGAGAAGGCATCACCCATATAAAAATATTTACAAGCTTTTAGTGTTTCCTGGGACTTTATTTTAGCAAATAGCTTAAGGAAATGTAAAACAGAACAACTTTTCAATCCCTCTTTCTGAAGAATTTCTAAATCTTTCTTTAAATCTCTTAATGCAACTTTGCAAGCAACGTTGTCCTGAAGCAAGCACACAGCACAAATTTCAGCTGAACCTGAAAGTCTGGAAAACTTTTGAACAATTGGAGATCGGTAACGATCAGACAGGCAATCTTAACTTTAGTCATTTCTACCAGTTCCTTTAAATTAACAGCAGACATCACTTCCAACTTGCTGTTATATCAAAATTCTGTAAAGAAAAATTCCCCAGCAAATACTTTCTGCATTCAGTAGAATAAACAGCAACTGCAAATAGCTATGAATTTCAGAAGAAGAGGAGTAGGGCTGAACTGGAGGTAACTTTTTGAGGAACGATTGCTTCTATAGTGAGAGCTAAAACTCATTTTTATTTTCTGCAAGGAGTGCAGTACATTGGCTTTCCTTGTTTTGCCTAGTGTTTGAAACAAAACAAATCTAAATGCTTTCCCTACTCCATTTTGTGAGGCTCAAGCATGCACTGTCACCTGAGAAGTTCTCTGTTATTTGCAGTTTGACCTTCTGGTGATTGTTAAAAGCAATGTGCAGACCTCAGACCTTCAATCAAAATAGATTTTTAATATTATATACTGTATTTTTTTCCTATTGGTGAGTGGCTTTATGCTGAAGAGCAATGTTTGTTCCTGGAAACAGTAGTCTAATTGGTCACTTAGCTGAGTTTGTGCTGTAATTCCAAAACATAGCAATTTTTTTCCAAAGCAATAACATTAGAGACATGATTAAAATGAAGTAAATAATATACTGTGAATAATTTACTTGATGGATCTGTTTCTGATCATATAACATCCACAATTATTCAATCAAATACTTCAGAAGACTTATTCAACCAAATTATTCAACTAAATTCTTCAGAAGAATTTAGGTAATGAAGAGTAGGTAGAGGTTAATTATATTATTGTAGCACCTGGATGTCCTAAATAAGACCAGGATGCACTGCAGTAAGAAGCATACACGCACACATTGATTTCTGAATAGATGAGCTTACATTTTAGGTGAACAGGATAGGCAAAGTGCTAAAAGTCACTTGGCTAAGGTCACACCAAAGCCCTTGTACATCTAGAACTATAACTCAGTTCTCCAGACTCCGGTTTCAGTGCTGATGTTCAGTGAAGCAAACAAGACTTGTAGAACTAGCGTGTGAATATAGGTTTAAAGAATATTTTCCCATCATTACAATTGATCACCCATGCATGATACATGGAGAAGTAGTGCTAGGTCCCTATTGGGAGGCACCTAAAAGCATTTTCAAACCTTATCAGCCATGTTTTATCATGTACTTACCCGCACACTTCAGAATGTAGCTACGGCATCCAAGGCAAGCAACAGCACATGCTAGCTAACAACATTCATGAGAGAAAAGAAAAAATCAGTCATTCCATTGATACAGAGTAATTGAGCACAAAAAAATATGAACATGGATATGTCTAACTGGTTGTTAAAGCTGAGCTCTTATGACAAAAACGAGGAAAATATATTGCAGTATAGTAGAGCATAATTTACACTGTTAACGTAGTATGTAGTAACGTAGATGTAGTTCTATACTCTCTGATATTTCAAAACTGAACTATACAGTCTCAAAGAGGTGGTCAATTCCCCCCCAACGAAAAAAAGAAAACATATGTAAAGTACTCGACAAAACACTTTCTCTACATGCACAGAGTTCTTTGATAATGAGAAAAGTCTCATTCCTGAAGATCCTTACTGCGGCTGCCATGGTTTGTGGGTCTCCAATAAGAAAGTCATTTTTAGATATCTACTGCACTGGCAAGACAGGGGGATTACTGTTGTTGAAACGTAAACAGGTTTGGATTCTGCATATTGAGAAACTTGGCCAGGACTACATGAAGTATGGCAACAAATCTGAAATTGCCTATTCTCTTACTCAATAAGGTATCAAAGCCAACTAAAAAAGCAGGAAACTAAAGTGCTTTATAAGAGCAGTAGAAAAATATATAGAACTTTCATGAATAACAATGACAACATATGTTCTCATTTCTTAGCTATCCATTCTGCACGGTGCCCTCTGCATTAGAGAAAATTGCATTGAAAGTAAAAAATCACTTGGTTCAGCAAGAGAGAGAGTCCCCTGATACATTACTGAAAAAATAGCGTTACTTTTCTACTAAGCAGGAGCAGGCATCAAGGCCTTTTAGGTGGTCTTGCTGCTGGCCAGGTATAATCTTAACATTATATGTTCGGTCACATGCACTAGTCCTTGCGCAGAGGTAAGACACATGAAATATGCTGATCTGCCAGTAATGGCTTTGCATATACTGATATCCTGTTCCCCAGAAGCATACCTGTCTCCAGAGTTTCTTGACTGGAAGAGAAATGCATTTTTCCTTGCTGTTCCGGAGTATCTGTTGGCACCAAATTAAGTACAGTACGGACTCGTAAGAATGAAAGTCTGAGCATCAGGGACAAAAAATTGCAATAAAAAGTAGAATATTTCCACCTTGAAATACTTCCATTTACAGTATTTTACCCTATTAAGCAATCTTAGACTTTGAAGGGTCACTGGGTTTTTTTTTTTGATCACAGATTGCAACAAGTGAGGGGCTCTAGGATTCTCTATCTGTGTGCATAGCTAGAGCTGTAACAAAGCATTTATATAAGGAATTTGTTGCACTAAGAGTCAGGCCTACTTTAAAAACGCAGAGCCCTGTCAGATTATTGCACAGCATGTGGTACAGGAAAGGTGGCAGGAGTCAGTTAGTCTAGCAAAACCTAGGAAAAGTGTTTAACAGCTAAGTAAAATAGCACTTAGGAAGAGAGCAAGCAGGTAGCACAGGGGGATACAGACTGCTAGGAATGTTTTTGGATTTCCAAGTAAAAACCTTGAACCTGTATGAAATCAAGGGAAGAAATAAATCTACTGTCAGATTTGGAGTTGCAGCCCTACATAGTATTACAAGCCTGGAACCACAATGAATCTAAAGTTATGGCACTAGCAGTAGGATCGCTACTGCTATATCCAGCCATAGTGTGAGTGACAAAGGCATGAAAGACATGAAATTCTGCACATTTTTACCACATGATTGTTCAGACTGCTGGGAGAGACATGACAAGTGACTGAGGTGTTCTCAGTAAGCAGGGTGACTAATCATGAGCCTCCACAGACCTGAACGGAGCAATACTCCACAGCTCCCTGCAAAGGGACCGCGCTCACTGCAGCTTCTCAGAGGTGGAGTATCTGCAGTACACGTGGAATGACCAGAAAATGTACCAACAAGTCTATTTTCTTAAACTTATACCTCATCCAAATCTAGGCTTTTCATAAAAAATCCCATAGTGATTTCCTGTGCCATTATGTAACCTCCTGCTCTGTGGCACTACTGTTTCACAGGCAAATAGTTCAACAAATGTTAACTGGCAAACCACCTAGTATTTCTGCCACCTACTCTCAGAAGTGACTATATTATTTTTGCTAAAAATAAAAAGTGAAATTTTCAGACGAAATCTGAAGCGCACATCCAACAATAAGGTATTCAGGAAAAAAACATCAAAGTTTAATCATTATAAGCAACTAATACGGGCCCTAATAACGACAATTTTTAGGTCTCCCTAACTGACTCTTTTACTCATAATTCCAGACAGGTTTAAAAAAAAAAAAAAGAAGAAGAAGATGAGCTCTTAAGTGAGCTTAAAAAGAGAGGAAAGAGGAAAAAGAAGAACCTTTTCAAATTTTTATTAAAATGTATTTAATGAATTTTCCCCATCCTATATCAACTGATTCCTCTGATCTTACAATAAGATGTTCTAATTCATTGCTAACTTTTCAAAAAATTGAAAGCCTATCACTATTTTTCAGAATAATAAAAGATATAAAATTACATAAATAAATAAAAATATTCGAATTCAGGACACAACAGAAGACAGGAGAAAAAGCTACAAAAACGGCATTTTAATTTGTCTCTTCAGTGTCTGGGGCGCACCTTTCAAGGTCATTTGCAATTACAAGAGCTTTTAACTCAGTGCAGGATTGAAAAGAAAGGGATTACTTCAGCAGCAGCTGAAAAAGTGTACGTAAAACATCTGAGTTGAAGAAGGATGTGTCTAGAACAATTATCAGAGATGTGGTAGTTACCATTTAACTGACCAGAATGTACCTGCCATTAAAGTGTGAAAAAGGCTGTTTGTGTTCTCCAGATGCTATGGGAGTCTTTCAATCTGATCCTGAGGAAGTAATTCAGGGTAGGTTTAGGACTTTGACATCTAAATACCTCTAAGGATCCAGGCTGTAGCCCCAGATTTTGAAAAGTGTGTGCATGTGCTAGGAAGGAGGTAGGTGATCTGCAGGAGTTAAGCATGAAAAGTGTTCCTAGAAATTTCACAAGGTTCCTTTCGGCATTGTTTGATATAAACACATTGTTATAAAATTTTACGCTTCCCAAAATACCCAAAGCATACAGACTTTAGGAAATTAATATATTAAGGTTCTGTTTCTTAGCCTTCTTAAACACACGTGTGTTAGTCTCTTCCAGCACTCAAATAATGAATACATACAAGCAGAGCACATGATTAAATCCTATTGAAAATAAAGCTTAAAGTTAGTATGTGCTTAATTAACTGGGGCCTATACTGGCACAAACTATTGACAATAGTAACAATTTAAGCCCCTGATCACCTGCACCAGTGTGAGCCTCCCCTCTCGGCGGAGATGGCTCTCACGGACTCTGCTCACCCCTCACTGTGCGCAGTTTTGGCTGGGCTCTGGGGCGGAGCAGCCTCCTGCCGACCTGCACGTCTCCAAGGGGTCCTATAATGGGAGGTTAAGATAAGCCTTTTGCATTAAGAATCAATACACAAGCACACGCATATCCTTGGCTGAAACACACCGGAAAGATACAGTATTATCCCTTGAGACTGGCTTTTTCTTTTCTTTTCTTTCAAAAGTGCTCTTATGGGAAAAGCGTATTTTATAGGAGTCAAGTACAGAGAGTCTAATTTACATAGTGCTATTTATCACTCTATGTACAGATCCTTTGCAGAAAGTTAGAGAAACAGTGGAGGTGTATTTTCTCACCCATAGCAAGCACATGAAGACCATACAGAAGTCCATTAAACACAGAAAATATCTAATGCATTTTTAGAAAATGTTCCTATTTTTGTTGCTGTTACTACAGCATTCTCCCCAAAAGACAGAGAAAAGACAAAGAGAAAAGAGGAATGTGGAGAAACTGCAATAGCAAGGAATGCATAAGGCAGAAATGTGAAGGACATAACATGAGGTCTTCAGCTGGAGACAGATGTAGGTATGTAAGCCACCCACTTAGCTTCCCATTGATCCCCATTCAGTGTGGAAGAGATGAGGCAACACATCAGGCTCCAAAGACCCAGGGACACAAGGTGCTATAATTCTGTAATTTACATGTAATTCACAAGTGAATTACATGAAACCTAGTCCATCCTGAGAGAAGAGTATCTGTCCCTTCTCTTTCCTGAGGACGCAATCCTTTCCTATTAGACACACAGTGTCAGGAGGTTCTCCTCAAAGACAGAGATGAAAATATTCTCCCAGAGGAAATTTCTACAGTATGAAGACCAGATTGCACCATGTATTAATTAAAAATTAGAGTGGATTATAAGAGCTTCTACTTTGACAATAATTGTTTCAGCTTTGGTAAAACCAAGAAGTGAAAATATTTTGTTAGATAACAAAAATCTATTAAAAAAAACAGATGTAGAATGATATTCTTTGTCTTATAGTAAGCGTATTTTGGGGGTAAATTGCTCTTTTTACTTCCACTCTTCCTAGACAGAATCTCGAAAATCTTATGATTCGAAAAATTTTAAATAATATTTTTGAAGCGTAAACTAATATTTCAAACACACAATTATAGCCTCTTCTATAAAGGCATTTTTGATACAAAAATATTTAGAAATTAAAAAATATTGGTCAGGTCTATTAAGAGCATGAAATCATTAACATAATAGTATGAAATTAAGACCATACCATCTGGAATATATTTAGTAATCTGTATTGCTTTTCAGGACTTTTTGACTTACTAAGCTTTTTGACTTACATACATAGGAGTTTGTCTACATGTAGAATTAAATCATGTTAGCTAATGCTGTGATCTACAAGAAAATTAATTTATATTCCTAGATCTCTTTTTGGTTTCACTTCATCTGAATGACAAAGTTTATTTAGGGATGCAGTACATCTTAATTTGGGTATGTTACTCTCCTTGAGTTTCATGGAGATAAGTTTCCTGGAGCTGATTTCCCAAGTAATCGTTTCTTAGTTGTCTCCTTATAAGATCATTAAAAAAGAGAAAATTGAAAACTGAAAATTTCCGCTTCTCATCATACCTGCTCATCGTTAAGACTCCACTCGGTGCATAGCTGTACCAGTGAGAATCAACTTTGTTAGATTAAAATGTTATATTGTAAGGCATTGTCTCAAAGGAATACATTGAATACATACTGGAAATGCAAAATGTCATTATAACCAGAATAAGAAAATCATTGAGTTGAATAAGAGCTTAGACTATAATTCAGTACAGCTTACATCAGCAATACAATTTTCAGAAGGTAAAGTTTTGCCGGCATTAAAAATAGCAAGTGTATGCTGTTCAGTCTTTCCATGTAGCCTCAAGTTCTTGACCCCTTCTTTTACGAATTCTTTCTTCAATAAGCTTCTTTCCAGTAAATTTCCAGAGTTTCTATGGAAAATATCTTAACTAAACAATTACTAATTGACCTATGTGAGTGATTACTAAACTCATTCTGGGGCTATTTACGTGATTAATAAATGAAGTATAGGTTGTAGCCATAAAATCAACACTGCTGTGCGGTGTGATGCATCAGTTTAAAATTACAATAAAAGACACTGACAAACATAATGACAGCAAACCAAGGTAATGCTTTCACACAGAAGAGTGGGAGAAGGAAGACAGTCTTCTAAAGAGACTTCCAAAACATGGAATGAAATATGCTATCCTTGGCAGAGTCCAGAGCTACTTCTGGAGAAGAAGCTGTAAGAACTCTGCAGCAGTAGATATAGCCCCTTTTCCTTTTATGAGGAAACATATTATCCTTTTTATAAATATAACTGTGAATATTCATGTAAATACTCGATTCTCTTTTCCGTCTTGTTAAGATACATGCACTGCAGTTTCTCATGGAAGCAATGACCACACTTCACTGTGGAAAAAAAGTATCTGTATTGTTTTTGATAATTTGCCTTCAAATTTTATTTTGTTTTTTTTTATTATTTTATGAGACAGAGAAACAGAACTTCATCAGCTATCTTTTCTATACCAGTCATTAAATGCTTATATTTTAATATTAGGTTTCTTTTCAAAGCAAACAGTCCCATTCTTTCTGGTCCCTTTTCTTCTGGGAGGGTTCGCAAGTCTTTGATCATTCTCAATGCTCTTCTACGTTTTAAGATTAGTATTAGTATTAGACTACTAATTTCATTAATAAAATTAATTTGAAAAATAATGATACACAATCCAAAATTTATAGATTGTGCTCAAATAACCTTTGATGTACTCTTTAGCCTTTGAGCAAGGCTGGCAGAAGGCTATCAATATAAGTGGGAGCAAATAGCCCCCACATTGCAACTGTTTGAAGAGTACGAGATTGCTGAAAGACAAGCACCAATGCAGCAATTCAAAATTTCAGCTATCTATCTGCTACCTCCTAGCTATTTGCCTCATTCATCCCTCCTTGCCTGCACAGTAGAATCAGCAGAAGTAAGCATGCACCCCAGCCTTGACCAAGATTTTGACTATAGGTCCAAATCAAGCCGCTTCATTTTCAGCCACTGTCTTTCAGGTTAGGTCAAGATGCTAAACTTTGCACAGAAGGAGCTAAAGCAAAGTTCTATACTTTTACTGGTTCTGCTGAAGTAAAGGTAATCACAAACAGGAGCGTAGAGCAGACACTATCCAGTAGTTTTATAATAGCCACCCCATAGTCACTAATCCAAGCCTTTCAGTACAATAAGGTACATGGACACCGGCGGCTTATCCTGGAATTCTTTCTTCTCTTTGGTTATTACTCATGGAGGATCTACAAAAGAAATAGCAGAAACTGATAGTTTTCTCACAACTAAACTAAACTAAGGGGTACCAGCCAACTGCTGCAAAGTTGTGGGTTCTTACTATTTGGAACGGCTTCCCTTCCTTCTCTCGGCATCAAGATGAACATTTTAACTTCACTTTGAGTTCAAATATGAAGGTTTCAGATCATGTACTTCAGACAGAAAAACAGAGAAAAGAGTAAAGCTCCAGAAATGAAGATGGGGTTTAACTCCGACAGACTTTCAGTAATTGAGAGACAACATGAGAAATATTCCTCATCTGTACCTGAGATGAGGAATCAGGTATCTGAACACATGGCTGGGTATCTGCATAAGGTCTCTTAGTCAGTCTGCCTTAGGGATTCCTCCAGCAAGTTGCTACGAATGCAGCTGTATTGCCTTAAATTCCATTTACAAATTACAGTGTTCCTAGTTTTGCTAGAGGAAGATCTTGTTCATATGCATAATTATTTCCTACAAAGAGCCTCCAAGAGATCTGGACCTGAGTACTGCAGTTTGTGACACCTTTGGCAAGTGAAAGAAATGGGTTATTAATTTATTGGCTAGCAATGGACATGGCACTTTTAAAAATAAACAGATTTATTAAATAACTCTGTGAACTTCTCAAATTTTTCAAATTTCCTTTCCATCAACGCTTTGAATGTTATTTTTTTTTCAACTTCTGCTTATCTGAATTTAAAAATTGGCAGGAAATTAAATTAAAATTAATTAAGAAATACAGAAAACATTTGACAGAAAAAATTATTCAAATGACTGTAATATAAGAAAATTTGACCCCTTCCATCGAGCACATTACAGATTTGCCCACTTCTAGCTGCATGTCTCAGACTTAGGCAAAGCAAAGCATTTTGTAAAGAAACGGTTCCTTGATCTGCTTATTAGACAAAAGCTAACATATAGCCACCCTCTAAAATTTATGCAGATATTTAGTCAGTGTAATAGAAAAGCTTATGTTCTGTTACAAGTTCCCTCAAGCAACAATGCAACCCTGTAAAACAAAAGCCAACTACCATACAACAAACATCCTCATTTTCCCTGTCACTTCTATCCATCACTTATGTCTCACCAAATAAAAACAGTCACTTTACTCTCTTTCTTCATCAATTTGCAATTAAGAACTGACAAATAAAGGCTAAGGGGTAAGATAATACAGTAGGTTTATGTAGAGTACATCACCAACAGTGTCATAATGCTGGCACAAGGGAACATGCACATTTTAAAATTAGTATTAGTATTAGTCTACTAATTTCATTAATGAAATTAGTTTGAGAAACAATAATTGATCAAAAATATCAAATAGTATTTTAGTATAAGCCCGTTTTCTATGAATACCATTAGTAAAAATAACATGAGTCATCCAAATTTTAAGAGAAAGTATTGTGCAATAGAACTAGCTGTAGTAATTCTCAGAATATATATATATATTTTACATTGAAAGACACACGTTTCCAGTGACCAGTTTCTAAATTTTTTGAGGCAAAATTCTACAATAATTCTAAAAAATACTATATAGTCAAATTTTGCCATTTCAGTAGGAAATTAGAGGTATCTTAATTCAAAATAACTTTCCTAATGAAAAACGAAATAATTTAGAAAGGTAGATTTTAAAATAAATATTAGTCATAGGATGTTCCACACAAGGCCAGACTCCCTGATGATATCCTCGGCTCAGAGCTAAGACATTGATGAGCAAGCAGGAGGATTCGCAGACCTCCTGTGTGTCCCCTGTGTGCACTCGAAGCTTGAAGAAACTGTTCTCCTCTTTCTGGTTTATCCATTCAGCTAAAGCATCCATCCACAGCAATGAGTTTAAGAGATTTCCTGTTCCTTGTGTGGGGTGTGGTGACTCTTATCATAGTAACGTACACAAAAATATATATTACATTTAAATAATTTTACCCAGGCCTTTCTATTTATTGTATCACATCAGGCTGCATGCATTAATCAGAGGCACTGTGATACATACGTCATGTCATCTATTTAAATAAATTACCTTTCTTCAAGAGAACCAATGCGAGCAAATAGTTCTATAAAACGAATGTTCTGAATCTAGTCATAACAATTTAGATGCGCACCACTTAAATTCCTGCTTTCAAGTTCTACCTCTTTCTCAGGCTTCTAAAAGACCATTTATTGAATCAATTAGTTGTAGAAAAACAAGCGTCCTCTAAATAATGCAAAATACTAAATGCATGGTGAATAACTCTCTTCATAAGAAGCAAGATTGATTTTGCCTTTGATTATCCTCGCTACACAGAAATACTTTTTCCAATTAAGGTTAAAAAGTTAATGTTACAGAGTCAACAACTTGACAAAATATCACATTAATCAGGAAGTATAAACTCATTGGAATTCCACATATTATGCTGAAGGAACCATTTCTGGAATATCAGACAAGTGCAGAGATACAGAGCACTGTATCTGGAGCACTGATTAGCAACACCTTTAAATAGTGACATTTTGATTGTATCATAATATATCTTTAACTAAGGTACCAAAATATCCAGTGTATCAGCCTTTTTTTTCAGGAACAATCAAGAGCCTAAACTGAGGGTGAGGAGCAGTTGAAATGATTTCTAAGGAATAAATGCTGCATTCCATAAAACATTTTACTTAAAAGTAGTTGAATGTATCTAGTTTAACAATACTACCACAGTCAGCTCTTAACTATCAAGCTGCACTTCCCTATTTGTCCCACAGGCTCTTGCACAACACTGCATGAACCTTACTCTGCTAATTCCAGATATAGCCCCAGTGTGTGAGCTTTATAACCACTTTTTCCATAATGTGGAGGTTAAGTTAATAAGCCTAGCTGGCCCCTGCTGTGTTCCCGCCTGTGTCTCCATCGGGTGCCTGTACTGCACCCTACAACCGGACACTCAGGGAACACAATGCAAAGACGTTTCAGCAGTTCTGGATGGCCAAGCTTATTAGCTTGGGCTCTATACTGCCCTGCCAAATTGAACTCCAGAGCTGGTAGTAGCTTCCCATTTCCAGGAAGGGCTCAGAAATGGGCAGAAGATGGGCAGATAAGAATGGGGAGAAGAGAGAAAGTGGTGGCAGTCACCCTTGGGGCTCAGTGGAAAAATGTTACTAGCTTAGGACAAGACAGCAAAGATAACTCTGACGAGTTTGGAGGTACACTTTCCTCAGAGTTTTGAAATATATGTCATGAGGATATTCACTTGCCTCCACAGCTCTAATTCTGTCACTAGGCACATCTTTTTCACGCTTTTCATTGCATCCTGTGTTATACTGTTTTCTGCCCCAATCTGGGGCCATGTAGCTTGTGTTTTCCACAAGGTAAAGCTCAGAAAGGATTACATTTAAACCAGTGTATTCTATCTAAAATTTCTCCTGCCACTTTCATTGGACAGACTATATTTCTTCATATGTATCCTTGATTTGCAAGGCGGTTGACCAGTAACCACTGGAGCAGCTAGTTCCCCACACCTCTGAAAATCAGACAGCAGAGGATTTAAAGTTCTTGTAAATATTTATAGTCAGAATAGTCCCATACTTGTGGGTCCTATGCTCTAGAGTTGGTGGGGAGATACATTTTCTGGACAGTAGAAATGTAAAAGAGATTAAGTATCAAAAAAGAAAATCTACCAAGTAAATTCACTTCATTTGGAGATTCATTGTTGGCTCCCATCAATGTGATGGACGTGTTCAGAGGAGTGCAATAACTTCCTGGTGTTATGTCTCTGCATTCCTACACGTTACACTCAAAATAAAATGCTGGAGTGATGGTTGAATAATATGTTGTCATTTATATAGGATAGTGATATCATAATGGTGAATGAGACATAAAAATATAAATAGATAAATAATGTCAGATATAATGAGGGAGGATATGACCAAATGAGCATTAAGAAAGGATGATGTCATAAAAAAAAACAATTTCTTGATAATTTTGTTAATGGATAGGGAATAACATTCTTCACTTATTTTTTTTACATTGATAACAGTGCAGAAAATGAAAGAATCAATACAAAGAATAAAATAATGATAAAACTTTTTTTCAGGAAAAAGAGTAGCTCAGAAGACTATCAAAAATATAGTTGTTATTATTTTTTCTAATTTCTCTATCCTGTACAATAGATTTACATTCTCCCATTGTAAAACTAGGTATAAAAAAGAGATAATGAAAAGACAGATTATTGGCATTAATTTCAGTTTGAAAACCTTGTTTCCTTTATCCCAGAGTGTACTTACACAAGGAGGAGTCGTAGTTTGGCCTCTGGCAGTTGGATATTCAAAAGGCATAAATGGAAACATCTAATACTGCCTGTAGCAGTAATAGCCTTGCTAAGAATAATTTTGAGAGAGACAATGATGAGATCACTTCATTTGGGACAATGAGACAGTATTTGAAGTGCTATCTAAACCCTACCACTCTTATTGCACATTTCAGCATACATGATATTCCCATATAAGCTCCTCTAAGCATTGAACTAAATTCTGCTCACTTCTGCCTAAGCAGTCCTTTCAAAATCAATAGGAGTGTATAGGTTTAACTGAAATAATTTGGCTTAGTACGCCAAAGATGAAAAGTACCATTTTGTATTATATTAATCAGGCCCCCATCTGATATGAAATTTAACTTATAAAAGATCACATCATGTGATGGAAAGAGTAAATCTTAATTCTAGAGAAATTGTATGGGGAGAATTGAGAACAGCTATTACCATGCTGAGGAATAATAAACGAGCAGTCGGGGAAGGGAAGGAAAAGGTAAGAGCGTAAGGCAAAAGGAGGTGGGTTGTGATTAATGGGAGTGGCAGAAAGGACAGATTGACTGATCATAACAAAAGAATACTCTATAATTTCTTAGTCTACTTCTGGAGGACTTGTTTTTGCAATAAAAGGCAAGACGAGCACTACAGTAGTTCCTTGTGCACACTGCTAAAATTACAGTGCTAAATTAGCAGGCTAAGACGGGCCTTCAGGAGTTCCAAGCCCTTGAGACCACAGAGGAAATATGGTGAAAGGAAGACTTACCCTTAGTGCAGGAGGACCAGGTTTGGGGACCCTTGAAATGGACACAAACGATTTCACGGGCGTTGGTGAGATGCACCACGAGTGCTGAGGGAGTTGGCCAATGTCGTTGTGAAGCCATGCTTAATTATCTTTGAAAGGTCAGGGCGATCAGGAGAGTGTCTGAGGTCTGGAAAAAAGCAGGAGTCACCCTTATCTTCACAAAGGGCAAGAAGAAGGTTCCAGAGGACTACAGGTTGGGGAGCCTCATCTTGATCCCTGGTAAAGTGAGCGAGTAACTAATCCTGGCTACCATTTCCAGACAGGTGAAGGACAGGAAGTAACTGAGAGTAGTCAGAATCAATTTACAAAGGGAAATCAACCTTAACCAAGCTGACAGTGAGATCTCATCTATCGTGAGGTGACTGGCTTGGTGGATAAGGCGGGGGAAGTGGATGTTGTCTGCCTTGACATCAGTATGGCTTTCGACACCGTCTCCTCGTAGACAAACTGATAAGTACAGGCCAGATGAACAGACAGTGATGTGGACTGAAAATTGACTAAATGGCTGATCTCACAGGGCTTTGATCAATGGAACAACATCTAGTTGGAGGCCAGTTACTAGTGGTGTCCCCCCAGGGTCGATACTAGGTCCAACATCGTTTAACATCTTCACTGATGAGACCTAGACGATGGGACCAGATACACTCTGAGCGTTTCAAGGTTTGCAGGTGGTACAAAACTGGGTGGAGTGGCTGATACATCCAATGGTTGTGCTGCTATTCAGAGGGACCTCAAAAGGGTGGGAAAATTGTCCTACAGGAAACTCATGAAGTTCAACAACGGGAAGCGCAAAGCCCTGTACCTAGGGATGAATATGCCCCTGGACCAGCACAGGCTTGGGATTAACCATCTGGGGAGCAGCTTTGTAGAGAAGAGTCTTTGCACCCTCACACAAAAGAAGGACAACAGTATCCTGGGCTGCTTTAGGTAAAGTGTTGCCAGCAGGTTGATTGAGGTGATCCTTCCCCTCTACTCAGCCCTGGTTAGACACATCTGGAGTGCTACGACAAATTCTTGGCTCCTCCTCTTGGCTATAAGAAAAATATAGATTTAGTGGAGCAAGTCCAGCGAAGGGCTCCTAAGATTAGGGGCCTGGAGCATCTCTCATGCAAAGAGAAGCTGAGAGCTTGGACTGTAAGCCTGGAGAAGAGAAGGCTGAGGGAACTGTTATCGATGTATATAAATATCTGATGGGAAGGTATAAAGTGGACAGAGACAGACTCTTCTCAGTGGTGCCCAGTGATAAGACAAGAAGCCATGGGCACAAACTGAAACACAAGAAAGTGCTTGAACATAAGAGAACAATTCTACACTGTGAGGGTGATAAAACATTGGAACAAGCTACCCGGAGAGGTTGTGGAGTTTCCATTCTTGGAGATATTTAACACCCAAATGGACACAGTCCTAGGCTACCTGCTTTAGGTGACCCGACTCGAGCAGGAGGGCTGGACCAGATGATCTCCACAGGTGCCTGGCAACACCCACAATTCTGCGATTCTGTGAACACGTCTGTTTTATCTAACTGTTCAGAGGATGGAATTAAGGGTAGGCAAAATAGACATCTGTTTCTAAATAGCACATGAACATTTTAACAATTATAACAAAACAACAAGATAAACTTATATGATGATTAATATTACAGTCAAATTTTTAGAAGCTGTTTTTCTCTCTGTTAACACCAAATAAAGGGCAGAAATATTACCATATTTCAGAAAAGCTGCTCTCTAACTATACTGACTTCTTCTGTTCTCTAACTATACTAGTTTTACTCCTAAACTACCTAAATTACATGATCTTATATAATGCTTGAATTCTGCATGCAATTCTGATTTCTCTGTCTCCAGAAACTGAGAAGTGGAAAAGGTTCAGAAAAAGAAGGCAAGAACGATCTGAGGTGAGACATGGCTTCCGTATAAGCAATATCTATGCCAAAATAACCTAACCCAAATCAGAGAACTGATTACTAACACAGATGGTTTCATAAAAGTATGAGATGTCAAAATAAATAAAATGAAATGAATATAAGTTTATATTGTAGCCCATTGTGTGATACTGGCACTAACAATCACACTGTCATTAGTCTGTCCTCATTGGGAGGTGAGACATGATTGCTTCTTCCACGTAATGTTTTAAAATGGGTTGATGCGGACCATGCATGGTTGATCACTCTCTGCAGGCTAAATTAGCCTGTTCAGCACTCCATGCCACTATGACTTCTGGTACCTGGCTATCTATATGTCTTCTACACTCTGCTGCAGTGTGCAGTGTAGACAGATCCTAAACAACTTGTCTGTGTCGTTGAAAGTAAGTAACTATTAGAGCCAGAAGCAGAACACAAGCAACCTTAGCTCCTAGTTACCAGTAGATCACAGTTCTGGAGGGATTAAAGAGTGTGTGCTAATACTTTTCGGCTGAACTGCTTCACTTTGAATACTCAGATTTTTTAGTAAAAAAAAAAAAAAAAAAAATGAACCCTAATCCTGCAGTTTTTCCATGTACTCATTTAAATTTGTTAATAGTGAAGAAAATGTAAAAGCTGTACTTTCCCAGCTTAGCTGCAATGACAGCTGCAATAAGGACAAACTGTGCAGGAAGAATAAAAAGAAGGAAAGGAAAAAAAAAAAAGCAAGCTTAAAACAATGGTGGAAGCAATTATGTCTTCCAACAACCCCCTCAACCACTATCACACCTGCTTTCCATCTATCCTTATTAACAAGTCTAATGTAAGAAATTAAAAACTGGAGACTTTTGGCACCCAAATACTCATTACCAGCTGTTATGTGCAGATGTCAAAAATTAGGACTTTCAGGTGGGTTACCTGAACCACAAACAGCCTTCGAAAGCCTGGGTCAGGTTTTCTATCGCCTCACATAAAATGTATTGATGAGAAAGCCTGTTTGGCTGGAATGAAATATTATTTTATCAACATGCTCTGTCAGAGACAAAGGGAGGTAAGGGACACTAGAAAAGAGAGGTGGCCTCAGCAGAAAAACGTATGTATTCATAATATATATGAACTTTCTTTCTCAAAGGTTTTCCACTCCTATCCCATCCCAAGTAAAGCCATTATCTTGTGACCTGTGCTGTGCACTTTCAAAATTAGCAAACAGGTGTTAAATTTGGTATTTGACAGCTATAGCAATGACAAGCATTGTCTTCACAGCTGTGGTAACTGGCAGCTATTGTTACCATAAGAAATGCTGGCAATTGAAAGAATAATTTGCATTATTTTGCAATTGCATAGAAATTACTATTGTGCAGCCACTGCAGCCATCAGTCAGCTCTCTGGGCAGAGCGTTCAATATCTTTTGTATCAGTGGAGACATTAGTCCATTTATCTTGCAAACTGGCACTTAGCGTCAGCTTGTTACTTGGTGGATTAGGTAAATGTGTGAACATAATCTCTGTAGCCTCATGAGTTATGAGATCTTCAGACTACTGTAGTTAAAGGTGAAATGTGACTGGAACATCCACTGTGACCTTCCTCTCCAACCTTGAAAGAAAGTGGGCTCTTGATTACTTTGTGATTGTATGGGCTCAAAGCTGAATGTCCACTTGCAATTCTGAGGATTTTTCTCCATCTCTGACTTTTAGTTAGACACTGAATCTCAGAGCTAGGTCCAAACATAACAGTTTGTAAAGCCAGGGACAAGGCAAACTTCCTATTTACCGAGACAGTTTCTACCAGGTACAGTATTACCACTGGAGGCAAGGACTAAGAAAACCCTTGAACACCTTTCCTCCTCTCCTTCCTGATTTATTTGCTCATTATCAGTTTGTTGTGTGTAACAAAACGGTGCTTCTGGACTAAAGTATCAGCTTCCTTCATTCACAGAGCTCTCACAACATTTCCACATTTTAGACTTCCATCCCAAGCCAAAATCAAAAGATTTTGCTTCCAAACCCTACTATTGAAGGCACTTCCATTCCTTTGAGCCTGGAAAAAACAAATGGAGGTTTTAAAATTGCTTTGTCACATCTACAGGACAGCAGAAGGTGTTTTTCAGCCTTTCTTTACTACTGCGGAAGAGTAAGGAGTAAATTTCTCATGATTTGCTATGAAATTAACCATCAGAAAGTGTTACAAATAAAGCTATAATTAAAAACGAAGTGTTTAAAAAAAGGAAATTTGTAAATCAAACTGTTTGCTTAACTTTATGTTTAAATATCTCCTAATAAGCAACGTATTTCCACAGCAAATCTACCATAAATCACTTCTTGAAATTATTTATATTTTAGGAATGCACAGCCCATATCCATAAATATTATGTTTGGATTGATTTGTTTTAGTATTTATACACAGTCTGTTCTTCAAGCTTCCGGGCTTTTAATTAATCTGGATTTGGGGCATAAATTCTTTATGCCTTGATTAATACCAAGCAGGTTTTATTTAATTAAAGAGACAGACTGGTGAGAGACATTTTAATCAAAAATTTCATATGCATACAGTACATCTGTATTTTTTAATACAAGCTCAAGCACATTAAAAAAAGATTTATTCTTTCTCAGCTGTTTTCCTTTTTGAATGATGGCATATTTCAGGTTCATATGAGGAGTTACTTTCATGCATTCATTCCATCCTCTAGCTCCTCTCTCCTCAGCACAGCAGAGAAGGAAAGCAAAGTGAAGTGACAGAACAAACAGATAAACAAGGACAAAAGTAAAATAATCACATGCTAAGAAACAACTTGTAATATATCTCTGAATTTTCCAAAAGTAAAACTGAATGCTCTAAAAGCCTTCACTTGAGGAGCAAAGCTATTCCAGTAAAATACTGGAAATTCCTTTGGTACTTGCTAAAGAAATGGAAAATGAGAAACTTTCAAGAAACGGCCTGTAATACAGTCACATCTTCACTTTCTTTTCAGCTGTGCTGCTACAAGGCGAATTTTAAAGCAGTATTCATTTGTTTTGTATGGAAAAAATTGTTTTACAAAAGGATAAACAGTTGGCTAAAGTTTTGCACCTGTTTATATTGTGTGTATGGTCATCAGAACAATGCCATCTTAGCAGTTTTTGTTTCTTCAGAATATTTATTTGCCACTTAACTATATCTATGTTTAACATTTTTAAGTATCTGCAAAAATATTTTGAAGCAATTTTTTTTCTTTTAATAGAAAAGATAGTCTCTTCAGCTCATAGAACAGATGTAGTTTCATTTTTCATTGTGTTGAAAGCACAATCAAGAGTGATCAGCACTATGTTTTCAGTGAGACCACAATATTTTGGGTGAGAGTAGATCAGTTTAGATTAACAGAGGGGAAGATCTGGAAGTCTGAAACAAACTGATATATGCAACTTATATCTTTCACAGGTAATTCCTCTAAAATCAAATGCAACATTCAGATTACTTTCTCTTGTGTATAATTTTTGGGTATACCTCTAAGTTTGTTTATAGTCTGTACAATTATATATGTATATCTATGTACTGGCTCAATATAGACTAATTTGTAAGTGAGTATTAAAGCTGAATGTCTACCCTACTGTGGACAGGGCATTATGGTGAGGTGCAGCCCCTCCGAGGGAGGATATTGTGCTTTTCCAACAAAAGCGTTTGGGAATGTGCCAAAGAGCTTCTAGAATAAGCTTCTAGCAGAACCAAACACTGCAAATGAGAAACGCCTCACCTGGCTTCAGATGTTTATAATGCAGCTATATAAAGCTGAGGTCACCCTAAGTTCCCTTTTAACCTGTGGTAAGAAGCAGTTTTTGGGTGACCCAAGTAACCTACTTCAGTTTGAAATTAATTTTACCCTCAACATCCTTAAATAGACCTCCACAGACTAGAGAGAGAGGAAACAGTGGCTACCTCAAATGTTCATGTCTGCTTTACGGATTTCAGTATTTAGTCAGAGAAATCCTCTCCTGAAAAGTGTTGCCCAAGTCTGCTGGCTTGCAACCTAGCAATGGTAGACACCTGAGAAAAATAAAAGCTTGTCTGCAACAGGGACCCAGCATGAAGACCTCCCTTAGAGGAGATGGAAAACCCTGAGGAGACTACATGGGCATTGTGGAATGCAGGAAGACACTAAGATATGTTCATTTATTATGGATCATTTATTTTCCCCTTTGCTTTTACCCTTCTTACTTTCTGGATTTTGTTGCTCTATTCTAGTTTAGCATTTGAGGTTTTGATAAAACCAGATTTAGAAATTTGCCATCCTTTGGGTTGTTTGTTTTAAACAAGAGAAGAACAGCTCAATTCAAAAAACTGGCTATGAAATCCTCTAGCAAAAGATCCTATTATCACTTATGGGAAACTTTGAGGGGAAAGTTGTCCCCAGAGGGGAAAGTTCTAACTAAGTCGGTTATTTGGTCATTATAATTTTCCCATGCTAAGTCAAAGACACAAAAGCTAAGAGCTCATGATGGTTTATTTGTATAACCAATTCACATTTAGTTTGATTAAAGTCCAGCTTCATTTTTTGAACTTTTCTTTTCAAAAACATTTATTTTCTGAACTCTTGTTTTCCGGTAGAAAATTACCTCAGAGGAGGATCCTTTAGCTCTAGATAGGTCAAGACTGATATCTACATCTGAATTACTTACCCTATATTTCCCTTATAAACAATGAAAAGAAACAAGCTAGGTAACTATTTTTCTGGAAGTACTATCCCTGGTTATTGGTAAAGAAAGATTATAAATGCTAGCTCAGATTTTTATATCCAATTTTCAATAAAAAATATTTATGCAAGGGTTGATGAAGCCCTCAGATGACTGCAGGTAGAAAAACAGAAACTGCTGTCAAAAAGTCAAGTAAATTGATCTGAGACTAACTTGTGTGGTTACCTTGCCAGTGCACATTTATAGACAACCTTGCTTGAGAAGCAGGTAACTATATTTCATGTTTTTTCAGTACTGAGAAGAAAATGGGTACAGGTCTCTAAATAAACACCAAGACTTCAAAAACATCACCTACCAAGACATTTCACCTTTTACTCCACTTTGCCTTCAGATGCGGGAGTATGTCAGTGAAATCTGATATCCCAAAGAGCACTGAATGATGCAAAGCCAGAAGACCAAAATCAGGATCCTCTTCTTACTCTCACATGCGTACATGTGACCTTGTAGTAACTGGTCTAGCTGCAGTCTAGCTGAAGGGGTTTGCTCCGGGTCGCTCCCCAGGAGTTCAGGAACCTTGGGTGAACCACGGCCGGAGTCACCACACTGTGGGATTGCTGTATCCTGGGGGTGCATCCTCCAATGACCCCATGATTGACAGGTCCAGGCAAAGGATAAGTAACACCACAGACTCACACCATAAACGTCTCCGTGCTGTGCAATTCCCCATAGAGAGACCTGTTAAGGGGCGTATTGTTACCAAAGGAGCAGTGTTGTGGACTGAATACTAGATTATCTATTGATATGCATGCTGTTATTGACTAAGGCTATACTGCTTTTGTTCAACTGTGGGCTGGCGTTGTTTTGACTGGATATAAAAGAGAATATGACATGTACCTTGATGTGGACTCAGCTAGCCCGTGGACCCGAGGACCCACCCATCAGCAGGGACACACTTGATGACAAGGGCGTGGTAAGGAGAAACCGGAGATAATTATACTAGAAGGATGGCCCATAAAGGATGAAAGAAGCCATTGTACTGTGCACCTGTTGTTCAAAAATCTGAGAAAAATTAAACCGGAAGGATGGCCAGTCATTGTGCTGTGCATCCATGGTTTAACTGTAGAGCTCTGATATGTATATGTATTTTGAGGTCTGTTATATTTCTAGCTTAACTATACTTCTAGTTTTGCTCTTACCTCTTATATCTAATAAATTCTCATACTTGACAAATGATCTCTTGAGTTCAGTGCAGCTCGTCTCAAAATCTGAAAGAATCCCAGACACACCTCTATTGGCACGTCACAGAGGAGCAGTTCACAGTACATGATAATTCAAACAGAAAGGGAAAGTCACAAGTAGAAAAGAACATTGAAAGTCACCGACTTAGATACAAAAGGTAACAAAGAGTACTATTATCCATACACTAACATTCCTCTTTTTAATAACAATCAACTCTCATTAGTTAAATTAAAAATAAATACAGGATTAACATATCAAACATCATAACATACTAAGTCACCATTCAAACATAGTTCACATGGGTCTTTAAATAAATACTAGAGGAGATTAGATCAGTGTTTAAAAGATGAGGATTAACAATAATTTTCACTGCTTTTTGACTGTGGACGTTTGAAGGCAGATGCAGGAAGTTTTGTTTGCCACCACCTTGCAAACCTCTTCAGTGGTCATCATATTTTTCAGTTTGATGTGTCTGAGTGATACTTGTGCCAAGAATTTTGTGTGTTCAAGCTATGCAGTCTTGAACAGTCTTACAGAAAACAGTCACAGGGCTGCTCTCTCTCCCTCTCGCTGATGTACTAGTGAACACCGATTTATTGTGTTTCGCCAGCTGGCTGTCAATATCTCCCTTCTTTCGACTAAAAGCCATTTGGAGCTTTTGTTTCATGTTTTACAGCATCTTATACAGGGATAGCATCCTAGAAATAAAGTAATCAGTGTGTTCACAGCATCAAGATAACCACAACAGACTCCCAGCACTACAAAACCACATAGAAGATGGGGCGTTACTACTGTCCTCTCTCCCTGCTCTTGCGTGTCCATGTGTTAAGTCTAAATTATTCAGCCCTACAGCCGTCCCTGCAATGTCTGTGCCTATGAAATGGTTGTAGGAAATGGCTTCACAAATATATCTACCTACAAGGCAAGGCAAGCACCAAACCAGACAGGCACGTCTTTTGGAATGAACTAGTTATATGTTGCATACATTATGTAATGTATGTTCTTATAGTCATCATTCAGAAGAACTCTGGTCTGGATGTACTCCCACTGTTTTCAGTGGAAGTCACTGACAATTAGGGGCACTAGTTGAATTTTTCTCAGCAAAAATATAATTCATAGGTTCCTGAAGTTGTGAATCATTTACACTTAGGTTTATGTGTTTGTTGTACCTCCAACTTGTGTTTAAACTAGTATTCACATGTTTTTTGATATAAGTCTTGATTCATAAAAAATATTTTAAGAAGAAGAATGGCAAAGGAATTTGCAATTTATAAGAGATGTATTTGATATTGATACTTTTCTACCTATCTTCACTCAAGCTTCTGTAAGGCATATACTTCATACAAATATCTTTATAAAGAAATAATCACTCCTCCAAATAGTTGGGGAGAGAAAACACTCTAGTGGATCATGATTACTTCAAAAGCATGGTTCTAGATTTCATTGAAAGAAACACTGATAAATACTTTGCGAATGCTGAAATGTGCTATAGTGCTGAGAATTTGCTTTGATATACCCACAGGAAAAATTGTAAAGATTTTTGTCTATATATTTTTCCATTTTTTTCCTTAGAATTTCACATGCTGAAAAACTCCTCTGCGAGTGATTAAAATCTGATTTTTAAAAATTTCAGTTCATTTTAAAAAAGAAGCACAACTCACATCACGTATTTTCAGCTTTTAGGGATTAGTCCCTAAATCTACAAATTAAACATAAGTTTTGTACAAGTTTTGTGGATTATGCAGGAGCAGATTATGTCATTGTATTCTCTTTAAACCACACTCTGCTCCTCTCCTTACAGACAGCCATTGCGAGAAAAGCAAATAGTGCCACTGAGATAGGTGAGGTTCAGCTCAGGACGAATAATGAAGGCAGCAAGTGTTATATTTACTCTTTGACTCACATGACCATCATGAGCCACAGCTTTCCCAGTGTATCACTTAGCTCTGCAAGCAGCAGCAAAGTATACAGATATCAAGCATTACACTTCCATAGCAACTTATATCCTGGGATTTCAAAGACCTTGAAGATCCCAATATACTATCATAAGGAGTCAGAACATGGTGTTTCTTGTTTAAATGACAAAAAATGGATTTTTTCTAATGCATAAGGAATTGCATACAAATTTTAATTGCTGGATACATCTTTTCAATACGTAATATAGCTATTTTGATAAGAATCACATCACATGAGAATTCTGTTTAGTTGCCTTAATGCATATGCTACATGCATTTTTTTCTCTTTTAACAGATTCATTTTGGGGTTTGTCAATCTTATTGATAAAGAAAATGGTTGCAATGTTCCAAATATCAGAGCCAGACTTCCTGTGTAGAATGAAATTCAGAATTTCATTAATTACTTTATTACCACAAATTGTTGGAAGAAACATGTGTTCTTGGATGTTAATTAATAGCTCATTATTATTATACAAATTAACTTGGCAGCACTATGTACCGTATATTTGCGGAGTAATGAATTACATTAAAGGGAAGCCAAGATGGCAAATACAGAAGTGCATTCATCTATTATCTGCTCCTTATAAATGCATAAACCTTTCCCAGGGCGTTAAACAGAAATCCTAATGAGATGCACACTAGAGTCAAGAGAAAATAGAAAAGAGTAAGGAATAGAAGAGAGAGGCACATACAGCTTGAAATATTGAGCATTACACCGAGAAGCTATAGCTGCTGTTTCAGTCCCACAGGCATTTATTCTTAAATAGGTTGTCATAAAAGCTGGGTAAGCTGACAACATACTGAACAGTAGTGTGAGCTTTGAGTCTGACCTGTGAAACTAGTAGTAGTAACGGGCTCATCTGAACTGCACGGAGCAAACTGTGCAGCAGAAACAACTGCTGGCCAATACAGTAATGTAGAAATTAAAGGGTTCAAAAAGGATTGTGATCCTGCATTTTGCTCTGTTCCCTCTTCGCAGGATCCTGAACTCCATCATCTCGTGGTCACCGCAGCCAAGGCTGCCTGCTGTCCTCACATCCCCAACCTGTCTGTCCTTGTTTGTATGTACGAGGTTCAATAGTGCACCTCCCCTTGTTCATTCCTCAATTATCTATGTTAGAAATCCACTCCAGAAACTTCTGGATTGCTTGTGTCTTGCTGTGTTACCCCTCCAGCAGACATTGGGATGGTTTGAGTGCTGCGAATATGCAGGCTTCTTCCACTTGTCTGAAGAAGACCTTGTCTACTTCCTACCGATCAAGCAGTCTGTAGCAGACACCCACTACAACATTCGCCGTGTTGGTCTGCCTGCTTGTCCTCACCCACAAGCTCTCAACTGGCTCATCACCTTTCCCTGGGCAGAGCTCTGTGCACTCCTGCTGCTCTGGCCGTGAAGGGCTGCTCTGCCCCTGCGCCTTCCCAGCCTGTCCTTCCTAAAGAGCCGATATTCGCCAACGGCAGCACTCCAGTCATGTGAGCTATCCCACCCCGATCCCGATGAGACTGATCTTCTGTAACGGCATCAGACTGCTAGCTCCCCTGTTCGTTCCCCATGCTGTGCGTGTCAGTGCCCAGGCACTCCCGAGAGGCGCCCAATCACGCTGACTTCCCAGAGAGGGCACCAGAGATATCCCCGTGATGCTGCCCCTAGGCACCTCCCTGTTTACATTCATGTGCATGAGATGATTCCACTTCAGCCCTGTTTTGTTCATTGCAAGGTTCCTTTCCCTTTCCTTTTCCCTTTCACTTTTTCTTTTTTTTTTTTTTCCATTTAATGTAAAGGAGATTGAGCTGAGTTCATGTAGATCCAAAGAAGTAAGAGTTATTCACTGGAAGAAGAATAAGCCAAATGCACGATATATTCACGGGGTAAACCATCAGGCTCCCTCATTTAAGCATTTTAAGTTCCAGATATTTTTCCTCCACTTCATACACAGCCATTTTCTTTTCTGTATACTCATTCCCAATAGCTTGCCTGATCTCTATTTTTATTATTTACTGAAAACTAAGAAAAAAGTTTAATTTTGAAGTCCCTATTTAGATTATCTCCAAATTCTATTTTATCTTCATGTTGCACTCTTTGTACTTACATACTTGTTTATATTTTTATGTATTTTAACTTCCTTGAATTTTGGTATTTTTCTTGTCATTTCTATAAATTTTCATATATCCACACAACATTATATTCTCTGCTGTTCTAGCTTTTCTTTTATCTACTTTATAAATTCTCTGCTTACTCTAGTGCTTTTGCATATAGTAGTTCTCCACTAACTTCTATTATCATGCATAGATGACTATTAGTCTGGGCTGAAAGGAATGCCTTACAAGTGTTACTTTCTTTTCTTATAGCAAATTTTAAATAGCTTCAATTAAAGCTTCTCCAAAATTAATACCTTGAGATATTCTTTCCTGTTTGCTTCCCTGATAGTTTTCCTGAGCTTCTCAAATTCTGCCTTTTTAAAATCAACTGTTGAGAGTGTATTTTTGTTTAATGTTTCATTTAACTGCAGTGAAATCTCTGTGTTATCACATGCTCTAAGATTAATTTTTGTTGATAGCTTTTCCTTTACGTCTTCACTACTCATAAGAGCAAGGTTTAAGCCCTTTGTTAATTGATTGGTAGAGAAATCTGGTAGCTTTTACAGAACAAAATTATTAGGCTTCATCAGTATCAGTAATGATATTAAATAATCTGTTTATAGGAAGTTAAATTCTTTCATAATAATATAATTTCTACTAGCATTTATCACAGTGATTATGCCATATGCATAGCCAAATCCAACCCTTGCTGTCTACTGGAAACTCCTGACACTGTCTCAAGAGATCCTCTTTTATAACCTTTTCAAAATCATGCTAGAAAACAAATCATTTCTGCTTTACCTGCACTATAATGTCTTATTTCTTAAAAAAATTATCAAATCACATCATTTAACATGCTACATAAAAATATGTGCATTCGTACAGCTATAAAACTTTATTCTGAATATCAAAAATGGGTATTATCTTCAAGTATCATTTCAAGTGTAAGTGTACATCCATGAGGAATAATATTCTCATGCAAAGTTTGCATTTTCTAGTGGACAGTTTGGCTTCCGAGAAGTATCAAGTACGCAACAAAACCACCTCATGCTTCCCAAAGCTTATTTTTACAGATTTAGCATCTTAGTAGGAAAAGAGAAGGGAAGGGAAGGGAAGGGAAGGGAAGGGAAGGGAAGGGAAGGGAAGGGAAGGGAAGGGAAGGGAAGGGAAGGGAAGGGAAGGGAAGGGAAGGGAAGGATCAGCCATATCAATATATTCTTCAGTAACATCCCCCTCTGAAAAGCGCAAGGGCTGGATTTTGTCTAGATCTTGGTTATTTCTTTCTTATTTGTCAGGTAGTGAACAGAATTGTCAACATACCTAGTCAATAGGCCTATAAGAAAATTTTAGTTTCTTCATTACTTCAGCAGCAGGTACTGCTTTAAAAGTTGTTTTCTTATATATTTAGATAGCAAAGGGAACTATGATGAGGTGTAAGGGGGAGAGATGAAAAGTGCAAAAAGTCAGTCTTTAAACAGTATAGGTAATGTAGTGAAAGCGTATTATCTGATAACACCAAAGCCACGGACTAAGGCAGTTATGACACTATCAATAAAGGAGGTTGATAACAGTTTCATCTTACAAAAGAGAAGGTAGCTTCTTTGATGTCACCTTAGTATGGACCTTTCATCTAGGTTTCTACTCTCATAAACTGGATAAACCTATCCAGACAATTTGTACCACTTTTCTGCTTTTTGCTTTGCATTTTTAATCATCTACTTACTCTAATTATATTACCACAGATGCCTGAATCATTATTTTACAAAGTTCAAAGGAAAAGTAGCTTAATAGCAACATGGGGCTGGAGTGGAGATAAAATAGAAATGATAACCTAAATTTTAAAAGTTAAAAAACAGTGAACGCAGTTCTCAGTTAATCTTATAAGAGAGGGAAAATACTTGAATCCCACAATTACTAGTGTTCTCCGTAAGTGAAAATTTAGTTCTCCAAAATTCAATTTATTACAGCATCCAATTTTTGTTTCTCCACATGTAGCAGAAAAATCCAGATAAAGATTCCATATTTTAAAGCCGTAAGCAAGGAGAATGTGCTGAAGATTCATCTCATTGACAATCCAGCTGATGTCAGAGTACCATGTCTACGTACGCAGGTCAGGGCAGGTGCTCCAGGTGTTTAAGTGCCAGTCCTATATTTGTTGTTTCTGTGTCTCCATGTTTTAGAGAGAGGGATAGAATCACACTCCACCAGTATTTTATTTTACACTGAAAATCCTGAGGAAACAGATGCAGTAAGAGTATGGTAAACAGCAGAATCCTTTATTGGCCACCTACTTAGAAAATAAGTATCAATTATTAAGTAGCCACAGATACTGCAGTCTTTGTCAGTAGAATTTCCTGACCATCATTTTTAGCTTATAACAACATTAAAACATTTTATTTATATTACTTGCTGTGTAAGCAGTTTTGCACTTGAAGAAAGTAATGATCAAGAAGGTATGGTATATAACCTTTTAAATATTATTTTCTTCATATTATGAGCACAGTTTTAAGTTTTAGTGTAAAACATCCCCTGAACAGATAATCTTGAGCAGGGCTTGGAAGGAAAACAAATTAATTTTAGAGAGATTCTCTGGTAGTTAACATCTTCAGGTAAGAGTGTTCACTGACTTGTCTGAGAACTAAAAACATTTAATGACCATTCTCTCATGCTGTATGTAGCTAACGATAATGGTCTGTATATCAATAATTATTTATAAATGTATATATTTTTATAAAAAGAGAAAGTTAATAACATCAGTGGGACCAGAAGCTCTCCCCTAAATTCATGTTTTTAACTACTAGTATTTAAGTCGTTAGGCAGAATGCACAACTAACACATTTTATAGACAGGAGCTAAGTTTTGGTCCAGGAAAATGGTAAACTGTGTACAGTATCTTCCCTCCCAGTCTGGTAATAACCAACCTTTAGTTTAGATCGCATACATAAAACCATAGCCTCTCTTAGGCTGATTCTTACTACTATTTGTACAATTCTAGATACTAGACTTATTTTGTAAGAGAGCTTTTTAGAGGGCTAATATATATGATATTATGACCCTACTATAACGATACTAGTTTTTATTTTCTGCATTTCTAGGTCAGCTGGCATATGTGACCCTGCAGACAGAGGTAAAGGCTTCATCTAGAAATAGTATCTTACAACCATTAACCTCCTCTTCTTGAAGAAGCCAAGGGAAAAATTTGCCTGATCTTTTGAATTATCCCCATCACTAGCCCTTTAAAAAGTTCAGTACGACTGTACAATCCGTCTGGACTGTGCTACTTAGCCAGCTCTGTGAGGTTGTGCACAAAATTCCCTAGCAGAGTTTTTTCAGAATATTTTGAACATATCAGTGTCTGTTGAAGTTTCCGAAAAGTAAAAATACAGAACATCATTCAAGTAATCATCAATTCCATAATCCCACTATAGTGGCCAAGGAATTTCCAATTGTACTATGGCATGTCCAAAAATTTCCTTCAGAAGTGTTTCTCAGTGTTAAACTTTGAAAGAAAATGCATGTGCATATTTTAATATTGGGGGGAGAAGGGGTTATAAAGTAGTATTTGCTTTCTGTGGAAAATATTTTACTTTTCATAGAGAGAAGATTGGGTTTTTTGGTGTGTTCAGAAATGCTGCTATAGCATTTCCTAGGAAATTTATTTTGATTCCCGTATTCCTCTGAGGGCTGAGCTTTCCATCCTGAGGAGATCTTTCACCTCTCTCCCTGAGGCATTACAGCAGTTTTTCTCAAAATATTTGGTTTTCTCATTAAAAAACAAAAACAAAAACTAAAACTAAAAACCAATTATTTTAAAATTAACGCATAATCTGACTGTAAAATTACAGCTCCTTCAAAAAAAGAAGAAAATAATGGCATGATGCTAAAATTCAGAGGCATGCAAAACATTTTTTGTATTCAGAATATTTATGTGTATTATATGTATGAAATAGAACAGAATATATATGGAGGAACCCAGTTTCTGAAAGTAGGATAAAATAGCATGTATGTGCTATGTTTCTGTTATGTTAATTTAATTAAGTGGAAGGAAACGTCAGGTTGATGGTTAGGAGGTGGCATGAGGTGGCACTGTGTGTGAAGCAGCTAAGATAATTAAGGTCTCTTATTTCATGTCTAAAGCTATAAAACCTTAAGCCTTCGTAGATCCTACCAAAATTAAGAATCTTATTTTACTAACTACCACTTCCTCAGTAGTTATGATCTGTCTAACTTCGGAGTATCACAGACCCACATGTAAGCTGGTTAAAGAGTGAAATAGTATTGATATCATCCAAGTGACACCTCTGCTTTATTCTGAGGAACCATCCACTGTTTTATGAGTAAGGGCATGCTGAATACGTGAAACCATTGAAAAGTGTAGTGTAAGCATTAATCAAACCTTGTTTAAAGCATAGAACTCAGCTTGAAAAAATCTAATATTTTAGTAAAAAATCACAAAGCTCAACAAAGAGAAAATTTCTTATAAACTGCAATAACACTTACAGAGAGGTATGCAAAGAAATGCTTGCCGCAGTCAGCGCTTAATTTGAAGGTAAAGGCTTGGGTGTGCTGTGTGTCGAGTGGGGTTTAAGATGTGGCAGCAGCTCAGGTCCACCTGGAGAAGGCTCCGTCTTCCTGGACGGGGGTCTCTTCAGAGCTCTGTGGACATGTTCATTCAGATTCAGCAGGCAGTCAAAAGGGCAGCAGAGTGAGGAAATTCTTTACTTCATTTCACTGCTGAAGATGTTGCAGCAGGAGGCCTTTGGTGACAGAACTGGAGAGAAACAGGTGCCTTTTTAGCTTAGATCTTCTCAGAGAAATGGAAGGATTTTACCGGTCCTGCGTTGAAACTATTGCTTGAACACTAAAGGACCTCACCAGACTTAGGTAAAGATCAAGACTGTGATTATACACTTCTCCAGATGAACTTTTTAACTATGAAATAAACTGTCTTTCCAGAAAGCTAATTCTTTCCACATACCACCTTGCCTTTTGAGATCCAAGCTTCTGTACCTCACCACTGTCATAGTCTGTTTATTCTACAGCTCCAACAATAAAGGGTCCTAAACTGAAAATTTTTATATGAATATCTTTGATTCTGAAATATAAAAATTAATTTTGAAATTTATTTCTAGAATAATTTTATCATATTTATATTGAAACTAGGACTCCCCTATGCATTCTTATTTTCTTATTTGATGGGGACTAAAATTATTTTGTCTACACAGTTATCATATGCTAATACAGGGCATAGCATTTGGAGCATAGTATTTATGTATGTGTGTGGTGTAAAGGTAACTTTGATGCCCATATGACGCATAGTCTTGGATTAAGTAGTCAAATTATGTGTTTACACTTGCTGACTGCAATTGTCACTACAATGGTAAAATTCCATCAAGTCAAAATACAGCCTCTAAAAAGCAAGACCATTATATTTTCTAGAGCTAGTGAATAAATGGTTTTGTATTGACCAGTGAAGAGCAATACTTGCACAAACTTTATGAACAAGAGCTTCTCACCTGCTCTTGAGGACTATCAGGAAGGCATTATTCTAATGGCTCTGGTCATAATAATTCTAACATACCTAAGAATTAAACTGGTATTCGTGTTTTGAATATGGAAATGTAGAAAATAATATGGTAGCTGCTACAGAAGCATCTGTACTGCAGTATTGTCATTCATATAAACTGCTCTACTTTGACAACAAATTAAATAGTATAGTTTTACAAGATATACTTACAAGTAAAATGATATATCTTCGTAGGGCAAAGCCTTTGTATTGTCAGGAATATGACAGGCAATATTTTTCTCTGCAGATGGTTCTGCTTCATTCCATGGAAATATTAAAAATCTTTCACCAGTTATTCATTATGACAGACTTAAGAAGGGAATAACCCTTTGGCTTCTTGATTTTTTTCAAGACAACATGGAAACCGAATATTTGAATCAAAATAGAAATATTTGGAATGTAGCAAATATATCAGAAATGAGTGAACTGAACTTTGATGTATCATCATGTACAGCTGATAACGACAATGCTATTTTTGACACAGATTACTCTCTGTTTGCTTCTAGCTAATTGTCCAGCAGCTACACTACGAAATGCAGTACAATGCACTTTTTATAAGTCATTTGATCTTGGATGTTGTATGTCACACATTTTCAATATGCTTTTCTATCAGCCAGCAGAATTTCCAGGTTAGTGGAGATCTCATTTTTTGATCTTAAATACATGGAAATGGTAACTATTCTCATAAAGGATATAAAGATATTTATATTTTATGACTCTTTCTGTTACATGGTATAACATTTTCCAGTAATGAGGAACTACTTAGCAAAATCTGATTTGAGTGAACATGAGGATTATAGAAACATACTTTTTTGTGACTTACTGCTTATAGGTATTCTATATACACATAGACTTTTGTGACATGGTAGAAGAACCTGGTCTTGTATGGGCAGAACTTTACAGGCTACAGCATTCACTACACAGAATGATACACTGCCAAATTAATGACAAAGCCTCTGGTCATCAATGTAACTTGCTTAAACAGAGCGCTGAACCAAAAAAAGAGAAAGACTTTTTTCATTCAATGATATTTATGAGTTCATCAATAGCCAAAAAAGAAAGAAGTTTTGGCAAACAAAATAATTTTGATTCAGTTCAGCCATTTTCTCTGAAAAAAAAAAACAACCAAAATTCAGAATAGATAAGCTTTACCAAAAGTTGTATCATAACTGTAAATATAGTAGTTTGTATGAAGAATATTGTACTCAGAGATTTGCCACTCAGTCTGTATATGCTTCAGGAGTCCTGGCTGGTCTCTTAGAGAAATTACTAATGCCTTATTTTTCAAATGCTGGTTTTCTCCACTGCTATTTCACACACAAAAGTGAAAAGTATTTTCCTTCTAAAGGCTGAACTGAGCAGGTTGAAGATACCTCATAAATAGTTAAATTGTTAAGCTTGAACATTAAATTAGTTCATTTGTCTGTGTAAAATATTTCATAAACTAATGTAAAATAAAAGGTATATTTAAATATGTGGAACAAAATAATTAGTATTTTACATAATAAACTGAATCTTATAAATGAAATACCTGACGGAGAGCAGTGCAAAAACACTTATACTAAAGCAAAGATACTTTCCTAAATGAAACTTTAAATAAAAAACTGCTCTGAATTTCCATCCAAGAGAGATACCTGTTCTACAGCTAATATGAATGTGATGTGTTTTATATTAACCATATGTTATAGTGTTTCAGTGGAAATCTAGTCCTGCTATTTCCTTTTGTCCGTATATTCTCAAACTGATTTTCATTTCCTATAGGACAAGTAGATGGTGCAACTGATCTGTGACAGCAATTTAATGTTGCATGGTTCCTGACTGTTTCTAAGTCATTATCTAAAATGACAGCAAAAGAAAAGAAACTAACTTACTAATTTAAAGAATTATTGGAAAAGTCAAAATATCTGCTTTATCTGCTTTACCTTGATAAAATACACTAATACATTCCGGTCGTCCGTTTTTGACCAGGAGTCCTTTATACATATAAATCTTCATTGAATCAAACTTCTATCACCTTGAATTGCAAAAAGATTTTCTGTTGTCTTGACAGAAAATCTTGATAGTTACACAGTCCACAGATTTTTATGTGCCATTTCAAACATATTCTTTTTATTATATCAGAATTCAACCAACCAGGGTAGATGCAGTATACTGGGCTTAATTTTATAGGATAAGTTGTTGGCGTATTTTCCAACTACAAGGGAAATAGTCCTTTGCCTATTTAATCAGATATTTCCTTAAATTTACCGAAAAAATTATGCATAACTTCTCTGTAGCTTGTATATTTGTTTTTGCCTGTGTAAAGCAGGTATCAGAGATCAAAGTAGAATAATGGTATAGCCATTCACTCTACTTTTTTTTTCCAAAGGATTGGACAAGGCTAAAAGTAAAACTCTTATATCAAGCTTTATCATATGCTAGAAGGCAAATGAGAGAAGTGCAATTCATCCCACTGAAGTGGAAAGATGCTCAATAGTATCAGTGTATTGTCACCACATTTTCAAATGCAAGTGATAATTTCCATTGCTCCCAATTAGGTGAAACTGGAAGGTATTGGTAATGCATGGTGGTAGACTAACTATCTCTTTGTATTTATTATTCTGATACTTTAATTATTACTGTTAAATGTGAGACTTTTTGCTCGTATATCCTGACATAATGAAGTGAAATTACTGAAAGTAAAAGGTCTTGTACTGTATTTTGTAGCTATGGATTTACCTTCTTACTAGGCATATATATAAGTATTATTGAAATAGGGACCAATAAAATAAATGGCTTGTTTTATAACATCTTATAAAGCACAAGTATGTATGTATAATATGGATTCATAAGTACTATGCAGCTCATACATACGTAAGGCAAACAAGAGCCATTCAAAGGTCTATTGCTAAATTCACACTGCTTTGGGGTTAAAGGAGCATTTCTGTAGTTCATAAAACAAGCAATGCTATATATTTTACTCCCTCTGTCAGTGTGTCCCTTAAAGGCACGCAGCACTGCGTACAGGAGGTCATCTGATAACTTTGTTGTGTAGCTCCACGTGGAGTACATAAGTCATATCTTGATTTACCACATTTGTCCAAAGCTTTTTTGAGAACTAATTCACTTGCTTCTCACAGCAATACATGGCGTAGGTATTTCACGAACGAGATCATAGCTAGACAAGAATTAAAGATGCTTCTCGGTGTGAAGTTCTGCCAAAGCACCCTAAAATGCAAGGAAACACTAAGCGATGGGACATCTCTTAGCTACACTCTCCCAAACACTTTTGCACCAATATTTATGTCTTTTGCACTCCTTAGGAAACTTTCTACAGCTTCTGACTGATATATACACTGAAAACAGGAAACTGATCTTTGCAAGTCTAGGATTTCAGTATTAATGGCAGACATTCAGGACCACAAAACAGCTACATATACCAGTGTGGTATATCAGACCTCTGGGGAAAAAGTGAGTTTGCTGTTAAATCACTACATTGTTCAGAAAGGGAAAACGTGATTTTCAGTTGAAGTCAGTAACATAAACACAGGTTAAAAAAGAGTTTGCACGTTTCAGAATTGGGCAATACAGAGTAAAGGAACTTGTGGGAAGGATCACAAGCCTCTTTCTTATTCCTCACCTAACAGTACCTAGCAGTGGAAGAAGTTCCTGAATTTATTCAATATCTGTCGCCATCAAAAATATATGTGCTTTGGGAGAGATACGGTACAATTAAAAAGTATCCCTAACTTAATGTTCCCTTGTTTTTCAGAGAGCGTTACCAATCATAATCTCAATAATTGTTTGCTTTTTTGTTCTCTGCACTTTCAATATGGCCAGTGTAAGAGGTATTGAAGGAAAATATTTCTCTTTCATCCCAGACTCCCTCCTTTCCTTGTATATCACATGAGATGTAACGGTTTTTCATTCTGGAGGGAGGAACAAAGCAGTGTGGTTGAGGGAAACAGATGAATTTTTTTTTGATGGAAGCTCTACCAATCCATCTATAGTCTTTCTATCTTTCATGCAACACACTCCACACTCCTTATCAAGCAATTTATCTATTCTGCAGGACAAACTGTTTTATCAGAACACAGCTGCTTCTATCAAAGCTACAGAGCTTAGACTTGCCAGAGCTCAAAATACCTTCTTTCTCCCATAAATGCTTCCTGCCACCCACTAGAATTACCAGTGCTCCCAGCATAGATTGATCTGCTCAGAATCGCCTTGCTCTCTCATGAAGGGACAATAGCTCTCCCTGGTTCTAACATCCTAATGGCCACCAGTTGGCCCTTTTTTCTACATTTCACAGGACATGTTCACACCTCCGAGTGTGCCATTTTTCAGTTGAATATGACTTATAGTTCACAGATGGAGAGACATTCCTGATAAAAACTCTTTTTAGGAAAATACTTTTCTGCATTGTGACAGGTTAATACTCTCCACTATGCATTGATTTATTCAGTTTTCAGGGTGTGAAGCCAAAGACTTTACCAAATTAGAGTCATCTTCCTTGAGACTAGTAAGGGAAATGACAGAGTCTGTATAATAGAGGCTCCCGCTTATGTAAAAACAGCAGTTATCCTTATGGCCACGTTAGCAACTCAGATTTCAATGGGTGGCAGTCCCTAGCCATTATCAATCATGGGATATGGTGACTAGTTATTTTTTTCAAAGGAAGTAATCATCAAAACACATCTGTATATAAATTAAGCACTACTCACCTCAAACTCAATGTATTTATTAGAAAATCTCTCAGGAATTCATTTTGTCTGTTCACTCCTTATCTTTATAGCATCAGCAGGGTCAACAGCATGACTCATCCCTGTCAAAACTAAAGGTCTAATTTACAAGATAGAACTTCATCGCTGAAAAATAAAAACAAAATAAACCTCTTCTGGGAAATGGAACAGCGTCCTGAGCAGAAATACTGTACATATATGAAAATAAAGAACAAAATACCCTCCTGGGAACTTTGTCAACATGGCTAATTTTCTTTGCCCTCCATAATGAGATTGTTTAATTGACAATTGTTTGGACTATGCATCTCTACCCCTGCAAACCTCTCATCCTTTTTTTTTATTTTGATGACAGCCAGTGTCCTAGTTGTCCTATGTTCGTCTCCAGTTCAAAACTACTATTTTCCTGATTTTCCTGGCCACCTCAATGTGCTGCCACTTCTACTGTTCACTAACCACTAGAGTCAGGCAGCGTGAGGGCAGTCTCCTTCCTTCAGTTATTCTGTTCTCACTGATCAGCTTAGCAGCAAAAAATAAAATCTTTTTCATCACTCTTGTTAATTCATGTCAGAGCCTCTTACAGATATGGTTGTCAACATCACTCCTATCCAAATTCAGGGATTCAATTTACGTGCATAATAGATAGTGCATCACAGGAGTCCATTTCACAAAGTCTCCAGCTGTTTTCTCTAACATCAGTACCAAAGGAAAAGGGTTGTGAAGCTCTTTCACTTATGGAGTACAGTTTTGGCTTCTTGGATACAGACTCTTAAAATCAGCTGGACAACCACTAACCCCATAATCTTGGTGACCCTGCAAATGATTGAAAGATTTTTACAGAAGGAAGCTTTTTAATGGAGAACTTTCCCTTTTTACCAACAGAAGCAAAGGAAAGCCATAAATACCCGTTGAATCTTTTATCTTTGCACGCATGCGCACACTCGTCATACACTGGTGAATATAGTATGAGAGAAATAAGATGATGATTTTCCTATGCCTAAGTATAAAGTCATTTTCCAGATTTAAATTTTCACATAGAGCTAAAAGTGTTGCATTATTTCTCAATAACAGTGCTATTTTTATTAGTTCAATAATCGCTATCTAGTCATGTGGAAAATCTCTTCTAGTGAACACTTTCAAAAATTAATTTTATTTTTTGCTTTGTTATCTGGATATCTTTCTACTGAATCTTTAAATGTAATTTTCCATTTCATTTTGATAATTCTTTTTCAGTACCATAGCTTCATTGTTTCAGTGGGCACCAAGTTATTATGAGGCTTAAATTTAATAAAACTTTTATGATAGCTTGCATTTCAGTCACCTGTCAAAGAAATTTTACTGTCTTCCTGCTTGTCTGTGGGAAGTTACTGCAAAGTAGCTGATAACACCTTACTTGTTTTCCATGATAAGTAAAACTCTTTAAGTTTTTTTTGTGGGCAAAACTGAAATTTGTAAGACAGCACAGAATCTGGAGAGACTATGTCATCTTCTTGGCATGAAAGGTGCTTCTTTGATGCAGACAGTCAATCCAAGAATAAAAAAGTCCCCTTGATGACAAAATTGGAGATGTTTATGGAGATAATCTAGTTCAATGCCTGAGGCCTAACTATGACTACCCACGATGGATATTTATCTAATATGTTCTGGAAATGCTCTAGCAAGGCCCTTTAAATTTTTTCCGTTGTTTTATCAGCTTAGCACTTAGAAAGATTTCCTAAGTTTTTCCTTCTTTACTAAAATGTTCATTTTTTCCTATCCTTCCCTAACAGCCATAGAAACCATGAAATGAACACAAGGTTATTCTATATGGATGTAATCAAAAGCTGTTATGTTATCACCGCAAACAAAGGACCACAAAGCCCAGTCACAGTAATTTGATATGTACAAGCTTTTAGTTTGTCCGGTGGTGAAATAAATAAAGTTTTGTTTAAAGCAATATTACATTAATACAGCTTGAGTATTTCTGATAGTGGAAGAGTAACTTATTCGCTCCACATCCTCCTAGGAAGTGTATGGTCATGTTGCCTGTTTTGGAAACAAAGGGATGAAATATTGACCTGATCATCAGTTAAATATTGTTAGCTAAGTCAAATCAAGAGAACGAGATACAGGAGGTCTTTGTCTTATATATAAAGCCAAACAAATAGTAAAATATTACTTTTAAATTAGTTAGAACACCTTGGGCTTTGATGGCCACAATGCAAATGCCAGTTGTCCATGTCCTTCCCGCTCCTGCCCTGGTGAAAGCCACTCGTCCTGCCCCTCCGTCCCCTTCAGAGGCAGCACCGAGGAGCAGCGGGGCCAGGCCCTTTCCGCAAGCCCTGCAACGCCATCAGCCACTGGCTAGCAGCCTGTCCTGCAATCTGGCATTCACCTATTTGCCAGATGTAAGTATGTTTTGTTATTAATCACTCGCTGTTCGAGAACTTCACTAATTGAAATAAAGATTAGAAACAATGGTCCATTTTTTTAGGTTATCGGGGGTTTACGACAAATAGTTGAAATGCACCGCTCCTAGTTTCCATTCTAGCTTGAAAATTATTATTCAAGCCATTGATAATATAGAATCTTCCTGTCTGGCAGGATTAGTTTTTGAAGGGTCTATCCTAAATCAGTAAGTTTGAAAGGCTCAAATCTAATTTGACTCACTCAGGCTTGGTTAAATCCAGGAATTTTTCCCTTTGACATCAACAGAGGAAGCTGTATAAGTAAGCAAAGGGAGGCTATTTATCCTTAACTGAAAGCTTGTTCGTCATCATAGAAGATATCTGTCACAAAAGACACTTGTTTTTTTAAAAAATTTGCAATATGACCTGCACTACTCACTGAGCCTTATACAACTCTTCTAGAGTCTTGGAGCCAGAGATCCGAATTTGAAGTCCACCTAAATAAAATAGAGGCAAAAATAATAACAAAAAGTAAAAAAATGTTGAATTTTGGGGGAAAATCTGTAATCCATAAAGAGGTGACATTTTTATAGACTAAGTAAATATTTACACTTTGTGTTTAACATGTAGTCAGTTTCTGTGTATTGTCACAGCAGCGTCAAAGCTCTAATAATGAATTCTGAAGTTTCCTTTCCTCAAGCAATAGCTGCAATTACTGATACAGTCTAAATATTTTAGTACCCTCTGGCTGTGAAAGTCCTTTGATAAAAAGACATATGTCTCATTTTTTCCTCTCTTTTTATCCCTTTTATATAATTTCCAGAAAGGAAATTTTAATATATGTCAAAGTTACCTTAGTAGACTAAGAAGTATAACACCTCTACTTAGCTAGGCTATGTGAGAATTTTGGTAATATGAAACGATTTTCCCTTAAAACTGACCAGCTCTTTTGTATTCACCCACCTTTTCTATTCATACATCTTCTCTAGACACATGGGGTCTTTCTGAGGCTTTTAGGAGGTGTGAGTTTGATAATTTAAAGCAAAATTAGTTTCTTCTTTTCGTACAATAACAAGTCACATATAGAAGGAGGTAAAAAGCTAGGGTTTTCTCCTAGAGGTAGATTTCTCCTACAATTAAAATGCTTTTCTAAAATCCAGCTCTTAAAAGTGATGTTCTACAAGGAGTAGTAGATTCTTATCAGATGTGGAATGCTGGAGCTCTCAATCATGTGGCAAAAATATTATAGTCCAGATCTAATTATTATACAAAAAGAAAGAAAAAGAAAATGAAGAATGTTGCTATACACAAAAAATCTCAATAATAATAATAATAATAATAATAGCACAGTTAAAATTGTTGTACACACACTTCCTAGCTTCTACTTCCTAGCTTTTTTTTTTTTGTATTTTGCTTACCCTTCCACTACCTCTAGGGAACCTAATGTTTTTGGCCTCTCTCTGGTGGTGGAAGGAGAGGCGAGGTGAAGTGGCAGCATCTGGAATCTTTCTCTAGGAGGAGTATGACGTACATGATAATCACTTCTTCCTCACTCTATGATCCACTTGAGGTCATTTTTGTATGTTTGCTAATATGCTTTTAAGCCTTGCTCTTTCTTCTTTGGTCTGCAAGTTCACATTACATCTGAACTTACTACATATAGTGCATTTCATGTATGTTAGGTACTTGTTCTTGTTCTCTTTGTTAAATAAACCACTTTTTTCCAGCTCCAGGCTGGCATTACTTTAAGAGACCATTGGTGAGTCATTTACAACCATGGGGTCTATAGTCCCATCCTGTGCCCTGCCTTTTATCACCCCATGCCTGTGCCCCTCTATGCCCCATCCCATGTCTCCACTTCTCAAGGCCTCTGCTATTGTACAAGGCCTGTATTGCTGTACACATCATTGGACTGGAGTTGTAAATATTTCTTTCTACACTGTGTAACTACTTTTTACCATCAGCTATATAATACCTACCATTGTGCCGTACAAATATAAACAAAAGTAAAACAAATTAGACATAGCCACCTGGTCAAATTGCTGTTACAGCTAAACTAAGTGAAAATAAAGCTCCAGGCAGGTCAAGACAAGAGCAGAAAAAGACTGATAAGCCTCAGGATGAGGCTTTGCAAGCTCAGTGCAAAGCCTGCAGCCTGTTACTATCAGTGGCAGTACTGCATGTCATGGGCTATAGCGCTACAGTCCTTTGCTATCATTTTGCAGTAGTACCTCCTTGGGTGAGGTCTTAGTTCTTTGCATGTATGCAGTGAGCAAAACTGGGTATGTCTGCATCTGCTCGTCATGTCCTGCAAAAATATCCTCATGCTCTCAATTTCCACATCTGCTTAGAGCACTCTTGACTTGCACCTTGTTTTGCCAGGAAGCACCATGCTCATTGCTGAATTTGAGCCCTAGTGAATAACCATTGAAAAACATTTGGGAAGTATGTCTAATATCACTATAGATGGTCGGACTATGACAGAAAGATCAAAGTATTAATCTACTGAGTTTTTCATCGGGAGTTGTGAGGATCTGAACCAATACAAGTTAATTTCTTAAAGGGATTTGTGACATAGAGAAGGTGTAATTTGGCCCTTACTAGAAGCTGAGTTCTTAATTTTACAGCAGCTCTCAGCCTAACTAGGGGGCTTTGTCTGTGCAGGCTACTTTAACAACATGTATTTAGTTAAGACGACGTCACAGAGTGTACAGGGATGCCTCATTGCAGCACTCTGAGCTGTCAGAAGATCCTTCCATAAATCACAGGGACCTCTGAGATTTCATGGATCCCCAAAGAGTCTTCACAAAGAGCAAAAGGAACTAGCCTGTTTCTTTTGAAAATAAACAAAAATACCAGAAGAAGTCAGTGCTAAATTTCAAGTCCCTTCTTATATTTCCAAGAATATCCTTTCAAAGAAGAAAGCTAGACACTGTAAGAAAGGCCATTACCTTGACATAGCAAGTTCCAAACTTAAGGGTACAGGTTACAGACATTCATTTTCCCAAATATTGTATTGATATGCTACATATATGACTCTAATATTGTGTAAGCTCCAGCTGTAATACAAACCAAGTAAAAGTTGTCTTTTAATTCAATGGATTATTGTGAAAAGAACTAATAATGGCCCTGGTTCTCAAAAATCTTTCAATTTGAGGCAAATTCACATGACGTTCTGAAGATGAATTTCCAGTGTCTTCTAAAAAGGCCTACACAACTGTGCCTGTGAAAGGAAATAGGATTCTCAGATGGCTTCCAGAATACTTGCCATCTACATTACTAATTTTTAGATTATTAATTTTTAAATCATTGGCATGTGTCAATTCTAGGGAAATTTACTGAGGAGTAAAAGCAAGATAAAAGGTAAAAGTAAAATTTTGCATCTCATGCGTTAGACAGCAAGATAGGAACAGCACATATTTTGATATGTTGATAGAGAATTGGATAATTAAAGAGAAAAACTCCATCAAAGTTAAATCACAGAGCATAATTGTAACAATACAGCTGGGATGTGCTGCAAGATATTTGACTCAATGACTTAATACTGGAAAACTTAAAGTGTTTGTCTCTCACTTAGACTCCAGCCCAGCAAAGCAATCCGCTTTCAATGAGACCTAACTATTCAGCAAACCATTAAGGAAAATGCTTAAGGCCAACCATGTTCAGCAAAGCGCAAAAGCATATGTTAAACTGTCAAGGGGACGTCAGCGTATGCCAAAAAAGGGCCTTGCTGAATATGGATGAACTGCTGTATGTCGGGTGACAGCTGCCCAGTAAAAAAATACTCTAAAAACCACATGTAAGTGACCTCCAGTGAGATGCTGAGCATCTTCACATTTTGATGTGAGATCAGGATACCTAGTGCAGCGGAAGTTTGAGTCCTTGAAGCATGTTCCTCTTCAAAATGCAGGTATGTTTGACAGCCTTGTCTATATTCCCCAGCTTTCCCAACCTGGAGACTTTAGGGCTCACAAGTATGGGATGGTTTGCTACACTATAATGGGAAATGTGCAAACTGTAACTGAGGAACAAAGTACTCATTTGAGTTGACATTTATTTATATTTATTTTGCAGTCCTTTTCTTCTGAACAATGATCCTTTGTGCTGCAGGACTTGTTCGCACTTTAGGTCTCTATTAAAAGCTATTTTGTGTGTTTTGTAACATTCAGCCTTAAGAAACATGAATGCTTATAATTTCATCATTTCAACATTGATACACAATACCTTTTGGTAACCCATGGTAACAATCTCCCTTATTTTAAGTAGCAGGTGTTGAGGACATGGCAAATGGCTCCCTATTCAGTTTAGGCCACCTAACGGAGCTTTTAGGTCTAGTCAACATTTTCATTTAAATTACACCAGAATATTCTACACGCATCTCACACAGTGAGCTTTGCTGCAAAGCTGCAGGGATTCAATAAACCCTGCATTACACAATCTGTCTCTACAGACAATTTTAATACTGAGAGTCTAGGCTGCTTTTATGTTTGCCATGTTGAGCCTGGGTTTTTACATACGTTAAACAAGACAGACAGCATGAGCCAAATTCAGTCCTCCTGCAACCGAGTTGTAGTCAATGGATTTATTCCAAGAACAACCTGGCTTACTGTGGTCAATTTTTTCCCTATAGAAAAGAGTGAGTCTCAGTCTTGGATACATTTCCACTTATGAAAGGGAGGAAGTATGATTGGTTAAACAACCAGCATATTCTAAAAACTCCTTTCACACCTTTCATTTCAGCCCTTACAACTATATGGCCTATATTTGTCATAAAAAGGGGTAAATGTCAATGCCACTGTTTTATGAAGATGAAAGTTAAAAACTGAGAAATTTGATGTGAGGTCCTAAGAGTTTTCAGAAGCTAGAATTGCTGAGGTTCAGATTTAAGATCTCAGACTATTCACAACTGTTTTACTATACAGGAAAAATGGTTGCTTTTCAGATATTCCTACATTTTGTTTAATCAAAATTCGTTCCAAATGTCTTCCGTTATTTATCTATCAGAATTTATGTTTAAATCTAGGCCATCATCAAAACATGTGCCTTTTACTGAACATATTGCTTAGGAGACAGAGGTCTTCCCCCATTACCTTCTATTCCAGAGATGAGAGTACGAGGAGAAGGGAGGCTTTCAGCCACAGAACTAAGACTGAAACTGGCTGTTTCCTGCACAGATCATTTAGCTATTCTCAGAATTAAGAAAAAAAAAAAAGTATTACAATCTTTCTGAGTTGGTTTCTGGAGGAAAAAAAAAAGTCATGCAGTAAATTTGTTAGAACTCAGGTAGTCTGGGACAACTAGAGCTGTATAAGTATGTCTTTAAAATATTAGTTGCCTTCATCAAGTCTTACTTCAAATATCTTGAAATTTCATTAGCATATCTTGAAAAAGTATTTGGCAGCTTATGTTCAAATATTAACATTAATTCTTTAGCAATGGCTCCAGATCCAGGCTCAGCCTAACTCCCATAAAGGGTTACAGATGCTTTAGGGCAGGATGTAAGAAACTGCTTTAGCCCAATATGCATTTTGGGTCTATTGCCAAGGAAGAACCAGAGGAACCTGCATGGTTTGTGATACATACAATATCAGCTACAGAATCAGATAGCCTCTTGTTTCCTTAGAGAAAATTTATGAATTGAGTCAACATTGTGTCACTCTGATTTCCCTTTCTGTTAATGAGGGCAGTATATAGTAGTCTAGTTATTTTTTTAGATCACATTTGTCCAGGTACTTACTTCATTTAAATAAATTCTGGATCTAAGTAATGATTTGATAGCTAGCACTTGCTCTAACTATAGAAATATTCTGCTGATATAAAATGTAAGGTCAAGATTGGTAAGATTTATGTAGCATCAGTTCAACAGCAACTGTATGTGCCACACTCTACTGCATAGTCTTACCTAGAGCACAATGACATTATACACTGCAACAGCTCTGAAGAATAATACAAAAGCTCATTGATTTTCTGCTATTCTTAATAAGCTTTAGAAAATTCAAAGCATCATAATTGCTCCAAAAGAGCAGCTAGAGAATACATTGTGTCACCGAGTCACAGATTAAGAGGTACATATGATACAACCTTTTCTGCACAGTGGAACAGCAAGAGGGACAATATAAATTTGCCCAGCTCCTGTTTGATATTAAAAGGAGATTATAAATACTATACAGATACTTTGAAACATTCCCAATTGTATATATGTTCTGCCTATACACACGCAGAAGGTGAATGACTTTAAGAGTCTGAAACGTTCCCCACTTTTTAACTGCTAGCTTGCAATTGAAGTCAAGGTGCATTGTCATACCTGTGCTGCGGACAACATGTATATGAGTACATGCAATACTATGCGCAAGAGATTATCGTTGCTTATCTAATATACATATGATCATATGTTCCATATGATCCATTGTCACACACTGGATTCTTTTTACTTTAGCACATTTATAGGATCACCATCTTAATTGAAAGCTTCTTCTAACCACCTACTGGACTCTGCAGCCATGTAATGTGGCTCCATTCACTAGGATTTAGTGAGCAATTAAGACGTTATCAGAACTGGCATGTGGACATAGGAAGGACATTTCTGGTCATTTGGTTCAGTTCCCTGCTATCATAGAAAACACACTGTGTAATTCATAATAAACATAATGAACTCCATTTAAAATCACTTACCCTACTTTGCCCACCCTACTCCCTCTGGAAGGCTGTTGCTGAACCTGGTTACTCTGATGTTTTGGAATTTTCTACTAACTTCCAACTTAACTCCACTGAAATCAGATCTTACCCATACAGTTATTGTACCAGAACTGTTAAAAAAAAGAATTTTATCAATTATTCCTTCCAGAATTTTAATGTCCTCAGGTAATAGGTAGCATAGCCCCTCTCATAACCCACTTAGCAAGGCTAAAGAAACAACAGATCTGTTAATCTCCTCTCAAGAGTGATGGAATAGGGAATATTTTCTCTTTATTGCTTCTTTGGTGTAGAGATTGTTCCCCAGCAGTCAGCATTGTTTCCCTGTTCATTCAACTCCAAGATAGTCAAAAGCCCCAGCCATCCTCCATGTGCTCCCTGCTGGTCTCTCACCAGGCTCCGTGCCCTCAGTGCCAGAACTGCCTCAGCCATCCTTCAGGGAGCTCAGGGCCACCGCCAAGCCATTTTTACCTTAGACATTCTGCTCATTATAGCCAGGCTCTGCTCATTAAACTTCTTCGTTGTTCCCTAGGCTTCTGCTACCTCTGTCTCTGTAGGGATATTTCTGACAATAACAGTTTACTTCACGGTCCACGTCTAAGACACATCGGAAACATTTCCATACCCCTCTATCACTTTCTAACTATTCTACAGCTTTTTGTGCCGGATGCTGCTAATTATCCCGTTTAGTCACTACTAGGGATAGCACCTTGGAAGAGACAACTTTTCCTGGGCCGTTGCAGCGAGGTGTTAATGTATCCTGTCTTCACGTGCCCATCAGGACTCATTTTCCAAAGTCACTTGTTCAATAGTAAGTGCTATGACCCTTGTGCCCTTGAGAGATTAGCCAGAGATGTAAACAATTAGAGCAACCACAGACAAATACCTTCTGCCCAAACAGACACCTTCTATTCAAACGGCGTACATCTTTACACTACTGGAAATAAATCATCCATATTTGTATTGCAATGGGGACTGGGAATTGCCATCTTAGGTAAATAATTCCACTGTACACTGAAGAAACTCAATAGCCTACAACGTAAGTGTGAGAAGATGGTTACAGCAAGCATAGGAAAAGGGAGAAGAGATAAAAAGCACACTGTAAATACATAGCAGCACAAGCTAAAGTAGTTCTTTTTCAGCTAAGACCATTCACCCTACTATCTCATTTTACACACACCTGGATAGCATCAAGTCATATAGCTTCAGAGTATGATTTTAAAATATGTTATTCAAGAGAAAGTATTCATATTATATAATACTGAGGATCCATACTGTTGCCAAAAGCTGGACAGTTTGTGTCAAAAATGCAAATGAACTGTATATTTAGTCTAAGACTGAGATACAGATTATGGGATACATTCTTCTTTTAAACCTCAGTTTAGGAGTACTAGAAAGGTTGGTAAAAGTTCAGGACAACTTTGATCAAACTTGATTAATTGCTTGATTAACATTTATTTTGCTACAGAGGGAAAGGAAGGACATCTTTTGAATTACTGGGTAAGCAGAGTTTTATCAAATTGTCTGCCTCAAAATGTGCTGATTTTGGGGGGAGATTTTAACTGCACTATCTATTATGCCACAGACAGGAACCATTTAGACTCATCCTCCATCTGTAGAAGAATTATCTTCTCTTATGCATTTATGATTTAACTGATGGGGTAGAGAAATTTTAATCCATAAAATAGGCAATATACATGACTCAGTACAAAAGCTAACCTTCTTTCCAGTGAAGCAGGATAGGTTTTGCATGTATCAAAACCATTTAAATCTGTTAAAAATGAACTATATTCATTCTAATAGCTTTTTTTCCCCCTTATCACAGTTTGGTTGTTCTTAATTTTGTTTCATCTTCCTGACAACTATTAGCATGAATAAGAGCCTTATGAGACGCATTTTCAAAGTTCTTGTTCTACCTGGAAGAAGTGTGAATGCTTTCAAACAGAAATAATGTGTTTTCAAGATCCCAATTTGTGTTTAAAAATCGATTCTAATTTAACCATTTCAGATTTTCATTTGGCTAAAGCCTTTTTACACCATTCTGATTTGGAAAGTAAGCCTTCAGGCCGTATAAAATAAATGAGAATTTAAGCCCATGCATAAAGCTTTGCAGAATCCAGCCTCAATTACTAGACCATCACATTAATATCACAATGCTGTACTGCAGCGTTAACAAACCCATAACTTTTGGAGACATGTCAGTTCTGTGCTTAAATTACAAACATGCAAGGTCTTACCCTTAAAAAATTGCAACAAATTAGATTCCATTTCAAACATGTTAAAACATACAAATTAATAATACAGTAATCATTTTATTTAAACAAATACAACAAAAAAAGCAAAAAGAAAAACACTTATCCCCTTTCTCAGGTGGTCTCAGAAACTTTTTAGTGCCTTTTTAGACTTCAAAAGAGGTGTGAAAGGCTGAGGGGTTATGCAGAACACAAATATTATCACATATCACAGATCACACAAGCATTTTCTTCTAAGCCTGCCCAAGTCCAAAAATGGACAGTGGATTTCTGTTTTCAGTAAATTTTTTTTCCTATTTTAGTGATCATATCTCACATAAAAATATACTTATGTTCCTTAGTAAGCAGCATAGCTTGCTTTCCCATAACAGGTATACAGTCAGTACTCAGAAATGATGTGTATTAATTGATTACATAATATGCCTGCCTAGAAGTGATGTCAACGTGTTAACGCAAACACAATTCTTAATGAAATAGAGCCTGTTTTTATAAGTAAGTAATTGTTGCAGGTATGTCAATTTTTCTGCAGATGTTATTGCTTGTAGAGCTTTTTGCAGGAAGATAAATAAAAGGAGGTTAGCTATTTTTGGAAAGGTAAAAAAACAACCTTTTATTTCCTCTCTCTGAAACCCCAAGCCCAGCTGCATACTCCTGTCCTTCTCTTACATGGTCTTTGATGCTATTTGCGGGAAGGAGTGAGCAAAGAAGAAGGGCAGAGGCCATTTTTCTTTTGGAAATGAAGAACCATCGGACTGTCTTGAGCCATCTTGTACAACTATTCCCCAGGATGACCAGGGAACTTGCATGACTAAAAGGATAGTTTTCTTTACCCTGGTAAAAAACAAGGGGAAAAGGAGGCAGGACTTTTGCCTGTGAAAAGAAGGGGGTGAAAAATTGTCTTGAAATACGTTGCACAAGGTGATGGAGTCTCACTAGTATCCCCAACCCATCCTGTTTAGCTAACATCATCTTGATGAAAGAAAAAGTCACTTCAAAATAATGTAATTTGATATAGATTTTATCTTTTAGAACTAGAAATGACTTTTGTTCGTCTTTGTTTTGTTTTGTTTTAAATCCCAAATTACTTTAGGCTTCAATTTATGGTGGAAATACAGGTAAGGCAACATTTATATTTTGATATCATTGCATCAATAAAAGCTGGAAATATGACTTTTCTGATTAGGGTATAGCAGCCTTCTTCCCTCAAAATGTCTGGGAGTTTGGACATTGGATTTCAACGCAGAAGAATCAAAGCCCTAATAGATTGAAGTGAAACATCTCTTTGTCAGGAGTGCTTTATTTATTGTTCACAGAAGCCTCATTAAACAGGCGAGGGAACGGTGTACTTTTTTCATTTTTTCCTTCCAGCTGCACTTCTTGTTCTTCTGGGGTTTTACGAAGTAGTGTAAAAGCTCAAAGATAAAACAACAAAAGACCTGACTGGAAGCAAATAGTGAAGTATTTCTCAATGTGAATAGGGTTGAAAGAACCAGACCCAAATTATTTGCTGAAAGAAATGTAAAGTAAGAAAAGTAATGGCAGAACAAGAAAAGATGCTGTAGGAAATGTTCTCATCTATAGCGTGGGAGAAGAAGTAAAACAAATGAGTAGATCTTCAACATTCAATGCTTGAAAATAAGGCGTCTGATAACCTGCATTGTTAGGCATCCTCTGCAAAATGAAGGAGTGAGGCAGCGGTCTAGGGGATGATATAGCAGAAAGATGGAGACCCTTGAAGGAAACAAGCAGTCGTGGATTGGAGGAAAATGGACTTCAGAGAGGGACATTCTGAAATAATCTTCCATCTACATTATCTTCATGTCCGTATAGCCTGCACTGCTCTACAATCTCAGGGATCTTTTACTTTCCTTAGATAATCTTTGGGTTATGTTTATGAAACAGAGTAGACACCTGACTTTCCCTTTGATAGTCAGTTCAGTGGATTTCATTTGAATCATCCGCATGGTTAGCATGACCCTCTATTTCACGATGACCTTAGTTTATAAAGACAAAAGGCCATCTCCTCTAAACTCAACTTTTTTTGACAACCATTTTCATTGAAATAAGGGAAAAGCTAAACCATCTATCTTAGCATGATGATGATAATAATAATAATAATAATAATAATAATAATAGTAATAATAGTAATACAACTTAAAGAATTTTTGAAAAATGAATTAAACTCACCTTCAGATTGCACCTATTTGGAAGTCTTCCAGTGCTGCTGCTACTGGACAAATTCTCTGCTTTCCTTGGGGCGGAGGGGGAAGGAAGGAGGGAAAGTCATTCCTCAGTGTTTAACACATAATTTGTAAACAGGCTAAATTGCTTGTATTTTATCTTCCTGTTTCATAACTCTCTTGCATTTGTATTCAAAGACAACTCTTCAATGTCTTACCAGGGGTAAGATTTTGGCTTAAAATATTAATAAGGGAAAAACACATATTCCAAGGGAAGGTGCTGCTAATTTTACATCACTTTTCATATAACAATATAATGATACCATTTGTTAATAATATTAAAATGAGAGCAATCAAATCCAATGATGACTGAAAATGGCCTAAAGCAGAGCTCAAGTATTGATTTAGTGGGAAGTTATATGCTGTTCATTATTAAACCCTACAAGAGCGCAGATGAAAGCATTCATTGCTTTGGCAACTTAGCCAGAGCAGGATGAACACGGCAAAAAAAAAAACAACAACAACAACAAAAAAAAAAACGCTGAAACAAAAACTCTTAGTTGCTTCCTATACTGAAGGACAATTTAAATCAAAGATTTACGTTTTCACTATTTTATTGCATTGGGAATGCATTCTTCTGACTAAGAGAACAGGAAGTCTAAATCAAAAATCTAACCTTTAAAGGTCCCTTTCCCAAAGGCAAGCTTGGATTTCTAAGCTGATCTACATTATAGCAGCCTTGGCAGAAGTTCTGTTTGTACTGGCTAAGGAGCTCGTGGTATTTTTTACTAACTTTTGCTTGAGCTATGTTAGAAGAGCTGATTCCTTGCTGGCATGCCATTGTCAACACCAGAGTTTTGAGAAAAGTAGTTCTACTTTTATGCTAAGAAAAGTTTTAAATGAAATCTGGTCTTCTGCACAGTAGCATTACATGTGCACTTTTTCACCCCATGTGAGTGCGATTAAATGCAAGAAACCATTCAGAAGATAAGCAGAGGATAATAAACCTATAAATGAACATTTTTCTTACAATCTAGATTATGCCTGAGAAACAGCATTTCTTATCCTATTAGTTCTGTAAATATTCAGCCTCTATTGAGCACTTGTAAACTCTTGGCTAGTGTGAATCTCTTTTAACAAGAAGTTCCACAAGAAAAATTTCATATGGAATGAAAGAGAACTTACGTCTCATTAGTTTTGTCTTTTTCATATTTCCATTTAAATGTGTGATCTTTTTTAAAAGATGACACAGTTTCCCATTCTACATTACCTATGCTATTGATTAGTTTGTATATCTTAATCTGAGTTCTCCTTACTAATCTTCTTTGTAAAGCATACAAGGCAGATTACAGAGATTTTCTTTATATCAATTTTTCCAAGGTACTCATGGGAAATTGCTGTTGACCATTTCCAAACACAATCATTTCTGCACAGACTGAGGGACTTCTTTAGTGAATAAGGTCATTCACAAATTTTACTGAGGCAGAAATGAACAAACATGTTTTCAAACTACTTTCCATCAGTTTTTTAATTAAAACTAAAATCTATGGTCCTTTTGGTTTATTACACGGCATTCATGCTTTAATATCTTCCTACAGCATATCCGCTCAGTCATTTCCTTGAGAAGCTGAATAGAAACATGAACAAATAGGAGCTATTTACATACTGTGCATTAAATATTGAACACATTCCCATTTATTTTGTCAGTTTGATTAAACTATAGCTGTCATTGGTCTGCTAGACAGAAAATCCTGGTATCCTAACTTTAAAAATATGCTCATCTTAAGTGGACAAATGGTGTTTCTCCCTAAATCTTTTAGAGTCAGATCCTTACAGAGCCCAGTACTGATGGAGTAAATGTTTGCAATCATCCTCAGATGTCTGTTCTTTTTTTGGAAAGATGTTGTTAAAAAACAGAAAGCAGTTCTGCATTCTGCTGAGGAAATAAAATTGATGGGCTCTCTGGCATGCTGTATCTGAAGAGCTGAAGAAACAGAGGCAGCAGCAGCAGACTGATTTCAAAATGTAAGTTAAATACTAATTTGTGTCAGGATATTTTATCCCCTCCTTCTCCTACTTCCCATAATCTTTTTTTCACAGCATGCTCTCACAGCAGAAGATAATAATTAAACTACTGTGCATTGTCTTTCACTGGCACATATTGGAAAATTATGAAATAAGATTGAGTAATAGCCAAAAATAACTTTTAGAAAATCAATTTTTGCCTCAGTTTCATGTGAAATTAGATCATTAAAAGGGTAACTTAAAAGGTTTTTTTTTTTTCTTAAGGTTGGATCAAGAACAGAAATTATTTCACAAAGGATTCAGAGGTTTAGAAAATTATTTTCCTCACAGCTTAAAATTAAATCACTATTTTTTTTCCTATGGAAAGAAAATCTGATATTAAAAATAATTTTTTTTAAAGTTCATTTTGATCATTTTGAAAATAAATTCTTTGCGGTATGTTGAAAGACAGCTAGGGAGTCTCAGCTGAGAAGTTTACCAGCTTATATCCTCAGCACTTCTCATCTCAGAGTATCATTAGCTCCCTAAGCAGACTGCTCCATGAAGTAGAAGTTAGAAGTCTCAGGATTCCCAGCTGAGGTTAACTTTTCTGGCAAAATATCCCAGAGTACAAAAACATGGAAATCCAGGGAGGGTATGAACAATATCTTTTTGAGAAGAGCTGAAGTAGAATTTGTTGGCTGCAGTTGGCTTCTCCAGGTGGTCAAAGTGACTGGAGTCTCCCTAAAGTGCATCTGAGCTGTTATACTCTTCAGGCAGAACTCTGCCATGACCCGACATGTTTGCAGATTTGTTTCGAATTACAATTGAAATTCAGCAGTTGATATAGAACATATTGATTTCAGCAAAATCAGAACTCCAGTGAAAATTATATTTTTTTCCAGTTTCCACTACAAATGTCACCTTTTCCTCATCTTTTCATGCTTTATATTTCACAATACTGCTCATTGTTTAAAAGTCTGTTTAAATATTTTCCACTGAATGCATCACAAAAATGCAGTCAGTAAACTCTTCACTACTGGCATAACTATTCCAGTATTTGAGTATCTCCATGTTTAGGTTTACAAAAGACCAGCAAGAAAGGGACCTACTTTTGATTTCAGAGACTACATATTCAGGCATAAAAAACAGCATGTTCATACCTGCATAAATCTTACCAATAGTGAACCTTAACTCAGCTTGAGGCTGAAACTTAATTTTCTATTGCTTAACTAACAACCTGACGAGTAAGTCATTCTCCTTTTGTAGCCCTGCAGAAGATTCCAGGATAAAGTCACAGTCCTCTGAGTCTTCTGCACTTCTGGTTTGGATTATCAAATGCTTGTGGAGTTTCAGAAAGTTTCCTCATCTCTCAACAAAGAAGCAAAAAGGCTCTGTGATCACTTCAGGACATTATACATTATTCTGTAAAGTCATTTTACAGTTCCTCAGTACTAGAAGCAAGGGCTGACATGTAGGATTTCAAAATGAAATTAGCCTTTGAAAACACGTGTTTGAATGATGGGAGAGAGACATAGCCTTGAGAATGCTACCCCTGGATCCTGGAGGATGATCTACATTTGCTTGTATTTGGTGCTTAGGGTCAGGGCAAAGAGGGTGAAGATGGAGAGAGAGCAGTTTTGAGTTTAGGCTGTCCTAGGGAAAAACTATACTTTTAGCGTTTCCTAAAGAAACAAAATGCACTGGGCTGTAGGAGACTGAAACACAATCAGTTTCCCCTAGAGTGTAGCAATGTGAATTGACACTACTTTGAGCTGTCATAATACCATGATGTGAAAGGTTTATCTGGGCCTTGATTTCAGAAGTGAATGAGCAAAGAAGCACTTTCTTTTGTTTCTCCTTTTCTCTTCCTAGCTCATTTGTACATGTTATAGATAATTGCCAAACAAGATGCCAAACTCTTATCTCATTGTCTGCGTTCATTGTTTCATAATTATATATGAAAGCTAAACTTATGGTTAGAGACTGCAATACTCTGTTATCAGCACAACAAAACACAGGAGGGAAATTTATAGCATGCGTGATGTTACAATTACCCATATATGAAAGGAAGTAGAAATAGCTATAGCTACAGCTAGAATGGGACTAGCTATTAAGTACACAGCTATTCTCTCTTAGCTAGATTCTCGTTCAGGCCTATTCACCATACTTCAAGAACACCATCCATTAGTGAGTTAATCACCTTAACAGTTGTTATGTGTACATGAGCTTTTCTTGCTCCTGAGAAGGAAAAGTATAAGCAGCAAATATTTTGTTTCTGTATTTTTAATTGCCTTAGGGAAAGAATCTGCCACAGATACAAGAACATGTGAATTCATCTTTCTCCAACTGTTCTTGGAAAAGACACCGTCATGTTTGTACAATATAGGACAGACCTGGCAACTGTTACATGGATGGAGCCTTCCCACAGATCATGCAGTGCCTCAATCTATTAATGACCTAAACTCCACGCAGCAGTGCCCTTGGAGAACTTCTGTTGCTAGCAAATGGTGAATCCTTCATACTCCCAAAACAAATCTGTTGCAGATTAACTTAATTATCTAAAGCTTCTAAGACCTTGGGGATTTGCAATGAAATATTTACAAACAGCAGAAAAACAAGAACTAAGTAGAAAATGAGTACATTGTCCAATCTGAGCAATAAAAAAGCCTTAGTCATTCATGTGTGTACGGGTAGTGAGGACATTAACATAATATACATTAGAAATGGACATACTGTGATTTACTTTTTACCATACTGGATATAAAGTCCCAGGGTGAATCGTGGTTCCCTGAAGTCAAGGAGAGTTTTTATATTTAATTTAATGGTCATGACAATTCTCTTCTAGTCTCTGCATCATTATTCATGGGGTTCAATTCAATGCCTATGCCATATCCATTGACCTTAGCAATAGGATTTTTTCTGCTTCCTTAAACAACTAAAATATGTACAAACCTATAGGTAAATTTTCCATTATCTATGCTGTAATTTTGTTTTGTCTAAGTCCACATATGTGCTATAACTCATTGCCTCCCTCTAACAGGTGAAGGTGCCTGCAGACCCAGCAGGACAGGAGAAGCTGAAGCTCCAATTTTTGCACCATATAGGAGTCTGTGGGAGGTCTTCCCACCTCAAATCAGTGCTTTGAATGGGGATCATAACTAACACAGTGAAGGTAAGCAAGAAATTGCACATTCCTTACTTCTAGTATAATGAGAAGCAGTATAATAACACAGGAGAAGCATGCTCCTCAGTATCCCAGCTTGCTTATTTATGCAGCTAGCTGGGATGTGGCAACTGAAAGAACGATCTCTCACTTAAGCAGGTACCTGTCCCCCGATATGATATATCCCGCTGGGTTTTTTACCCTATAAGAATGCTAAAATTACCATACTTTCAGTTGTATAATCTACATCTCAATACTCACATTCCTTCAAAATTATTAGTTCTTGAAAATAAGTCTAAAAAATCCTGCTAGATAAGGCTATCATGCTTTGATAATCCCATGAGACTGGAAGTAAATGGCTCCAAGTAAATGCAATGGCAAAAAGAAAAGAAAATATAGGAAATCAGAGGCAAAGGAAATTATTAGGGAAGAGATGTTTGGAATAAACTTTCTATTTTAATATTTCACTCTATAACTTACACTTATGCGTAATCAGGGCAAAGAAGCAGGTTAACCTATGCAAAAATAATGATAACTGCTGGTGTGCAAAAATTGTGCTGGGCCTGTTCGATCATTTGGGGTTTTTTGTATTACGCAGGGTACTAAGAGCATGAGGGGATTTCTTTCTGTCAGAAGGGTATTTCAAGGAAGGAAAAGAGGGTTTTGGAACATGTGCATTTTCTGAATTGGCCTCTATTATGCACTTTAATTCTCACTGTATTTCTGCAACAGTCAAGTCCTATCTTTGTGAATGACAAAGGCTATTAGTTTGACAACCATAGTAATTCATTACCATAATTAAAGAGACTATTTAATATGTCAGAGTTGATGTTTCCTATTAGATCTAATTAACATAGTATTTTGCATTCCTTAAAAAAAATTGCAGTATCCCTTCACTGCTAGGTATTTAACCTAACTGAAACAAGAGTTGCAGAAGGATCTCCTGGTGCTCAGTTTTCAATAGTTGCAAAAGTAACCTCAGAAACCTATTCCCTCCCTCGCTAACTGTCTGGGTCCGTTAGTACTACATTTTCGCCTGTGTTTTATATCACTTTCTTTTGAAACAATGGGGAAGTAAGAAATCAGTTCTCTGCTCTGGAGGGTAGCTCTTCTTATCCATTAAGATCTCTACATTTAATGGATAGCTATTGTGCTCCTCTTCCTAAACAGCAAATGGCACAGTCCTAACTTGGTCATTATAAATTTCCGTATGTAAAATATTGCAGTAAGATATCTGTTCATCATATCGCTTGATCCCACAAACCCAGCCCTCCTTATCATGAAGATTCCATAAAACTCCTGGTCCTATATTCGGGATTCAACTTCTGTCTTGATATTTGTCAATATGTACACATACAAGTTTACACGTATTATGTTTGTCTGTGTGTAGTTTGTGGCTCTACTGACTGTGAAGGAAGACTTAAAACACACACACCAGAATTAAAGCTGAGCTTTGCAAAATCTAAAGTCAAAATATATTTTTTGCTTTTAAACAAATGTGTTATTTTAAGGAGCCTCCTGAGTCTGGTGCTGCAGCACTTTAAGTGAAGAACAGTGAAACTTCTGAAATATCTGATCTGGCCTTCTCTGAAGAAAAATGACAACAATTCCAAAATCTTCTATACTACAAAGAGCCTGGACAGTCCCTTACTCACTCCTTTGTCCAAACACCTGACTATACCTTTATTTCACAACTCTTTGGTCCAGCGCTCTCCAGCAAATGGAATGTGTTTATAATAAAAAACACTTTGCATTTCTATAATGCTGCCCATCTGGTGTCCCCAAAATGCAGCAAAACATTAGTTAAGCGTCAGAAGTTGTTGGAGGATAATGGAGCTAAATACATTTCCTTAAAAGTTCACGCTTCCATTATTTCAGACTCAGATGTTAATGGGTCCACTTAGGCTAATATTTTAGACAATGTTTTTTTCTCCATTCAAGTTTTGGATAAACTCTTTTTGCGCTATGCAAATGTGTCAGTTATATGTGGAACTGTAAAAGAAGTAACACTGATGGCAGAAGGAGAAAGTTTACTTTCAGGCTTGCTAATATTTTAGATCTAAGGAGTAGCAAAGAATCTATAGAGTAGAAAAGAATTTCAGGAGGAGGATATAGCAGTCACCTGTATCATAACCCCAGTTTTGTCAGCTCCACAGTTTATTCCATCTAAGTTCACTTTCCTTTTATACATTGGTTTGCAGTGTGTGTGCCCTTAATCTATTGGCCTCTATTGAAATAAAATATCTTACGTATTCACAACATCGAAGAAGAAAATGAGAAAGTAACTATCCTGATAAAAACCAGTCTGGTCCACATTTCACCCAGAAGGTTTATGCCAGGAGCTGTCCATCCAAAACAAGGGTCTCATGCCCGTGTAAGTTTGCAAGCTGTTAAAAGTCAAATTCTCTTTTCTTTGAAACTGAAATCTTAGCCATTTGACAATGTTACTTAAATGGCTTAGAAATGCTGATAAAATGATTCACTACTTTTAAAAGGATGGTTAAGAAAGTGTTGATACGGAGCTGCCAGCAAAAGATGCAGTTCAAATGAGTTTCTCTATCCAAAGGGAAAGAAATGAGGTCACAATACCTGAAACTGTACAATTTCCCAGCAAATCTCCCTGTTTTCTGCCTGGAAAACAGGTTCTTCTCAAGCGCAGAGTTGGAAACATTTGCACCCACTGGGTAAGCATCAGCCACTTCTAAGCGCCGTACTCTTTTTTAGGGACATGTTTTTGTAAACCTAAGCTAATTTTTCTCAACTGGAGCCAAAAATTTGCCTGAGAGCCTTCATTGGCACTCTTATAAAAGGGTTTTGAAAGAATATCAGCAAAATGTTTAGGGATATGAAAGAACCGTAAGGTCACCTCTATTATGTCAGTTTATGCTAATTCACCAGGAAACACTATGCACAACATTGTCTGTCTGCTACACTCAGAGTCAGCTAGGAAATAAGACATTCACCGGGATACTGAAGGTGCTCCTTGGGCTGATTGATACAGATCAGACAGGCTTAGTTGAGGGACTCCAGCCAGCTTTAAGTGACAAAAATTCTCTCAATGTTATCCACTCCACACAATCCTTTAAAGAATAGTAATTGTTTTGCTCTATAGACAATAGGAGAACTCATGACTAAAGCTGTGTAGATCTTCCTGGTGTCTGTGAGGAATACATTGGGATTTTGACCATAAGCAATAAAAGATAGTTCAGCTTTACAGTAGGTAAATCTAAGGTGCTTCATGACAATGGCATCAGATCCTAACAGAACAAAAGCAGCTAACTAACCTTGGGTCTCAACTGTTCTATTGTAAGTAAGAATCACTGGTAGGATAGTGTTTAAAATTTAGGAAATAGATAAAAAAAAATGAGTGTTTCATTGGCGTATCTCAGAGAATAGAACAGATTATATCATAACATGTGTTTATTCCTTGCTTTTTATATGCTGACAGAGAGTTCAGTACGAAAATGAATGACTGGAGGAAGGAGGAAACCAGAAAGTTGTTGCGGGGAAAAGTTACACATTAGCAGTACTCAGAGACAAAGGGAGGCAGTATTTCTCCAGGATAATAGTGAAGACTTACAACAACCTTTGAGATCTTTTCAGTATTTCTTCAAATAATAGCTGATACAAAATAGGGATGAGACAGACAGATTTATGAATGACAGATGGGTTACTAGATTTACTCTAATCTGAAGTATAATGTATGCATCACACAGAAAAAGTGTGATGGAGGAGAGAGAAAGGAAGACAGAGTGAGATTCATCATTTTAGTGAAAAATAAATTGTTCATTCTTTGAAGTGCTGATAGCTTGACATCAGGTTGAATTTTCAAAACAACTAATATGAGGAAGGGCTTGAAACTGCCTTTTTATTTTGATGAGAACAGATATTCTCTAGGAGCCACAGTGGACTATTTGCTCCTTTAAATCTTCTAAAGGTCATTACTTCTCCTTTCCATCTGCAGTCCCATATTAAAGATCAGGGATAACTGAAGGTCATAGGGAATGTACGGGGTTGTGAAATTATGAAGAGAATAATTTCAGTACACAGAGGTTATTTTACAAATACCTAGAGTTTTCTACAAAAATTAGTAGGCCATTACATAGTATTTTTTTGTTAACTGTTTACATAAGGGCAAATGCAGACATGCAAAACTACCATTCCAAAAATAAAAGTGAACCAGAACTGTAGTGAGAACAGCTGCTGAAGATCTGGCCAGGAGTCAGTGCCTGGCAGAGTCCGTGATAGCAGGCCCAGCGTGTGAAACTACACACTGACCAAATTCCCATTAGGGCCAGGCATGCATATTTGGTTTTGTCACAATTTATAGCTGCTTCCTGAACAGTAGCTACTCAGGGTTAGCACAGCTGAGATAAGGAAATAGTTCTAGTAGATTTAAGGGGCTATTACAATACAACAAGTTGAGTCTCACCTTGGCGTCTGACCCATGCATCCGACCCATGCGTCCAGCATCCTCCCATTGACAACCTCTCCACATGGTTCCCAGAGCTCCCTGTGCAGCTTGGAGTGCAAGTGAGTCCTTTATTAAATCTATCCTGTTTAATCCTTCAGGAATGCTGAGTGTCTGTCTTTGCCGATATCCAGCCCTCTCTTGCCTGCCTTGAACATACAAGAACATACACAAAAAGGCTTAAAAATGAAGAAGATAGATATAATCTGGTTAGAGATCTCTGCCCTTGTTGCTGAATTCTCCGTGCTAAGCAAAAAAAAAAATATGGTAATTAGAAGACTAGTGACCATCACAAACTGTTAGAAAAGTTACTTTAGCCTAAAGATTTTACTGGATGATCCAATTGAGGTTAGACTACACTGATTTGTATAAATTTCATCTTTTGCTGCACAGCACACCCGCGCATTTCCCCATAGGCCCATAATTTCATATTAATGAATGCTGGCTCAGAAGAGCTGGCCCAATGAATGTTACGCTATTCTCTTTCTAGGGCAGGGATCCATAATCCCAGGGATTAGGGATATGAGGAGGTGATTGAGATTAGGAAAATACACAGCAGTGAAAGAGGAAGGAACAAGAGAAAGCCAATCCATGGAGCAGTGGTTGAAGGAAGCAGTGACGTTTTGATGTGCTGGCTCTTTCTATTCCTGCTTTTTCCCCTTTCTTCATATGCAACTCTTCTGTTGCCTCTGACACCTTAAAAAAAAAAAAAAAGGGAAAACAAACCTGAACTTTTAGAAAACATTCCAAACTTTGACTATGAATGCCTCTTTTACAATTTCCTGTTTACTTCTGTTAAGTATCAAATTCATTCAATATTTGTTTTAAAGTTTCCTTATTCCTTCATTATCCAGGTGGCAAAGGAAGCTTTCTTTGCTAGGCTTTGAGTTTCCATATACATGGAATTCAAGTTTGTTTTCTAGACTGGTTTAATGTCCACAAAATAGAGGAAGGGCTGATCACTTTAAGTAAAAGTTCAAACGTCTGTTGAAGGAATCTACAAACAGGACTAAGTGTAAATTCCAGGATTTCTTTCCTCTCTGTTAAAAATGCTTAACTATCTCAATTCCTACTATATATTAGGTCAGAAAACTCCTGCATTTATTTTAATAGGTTGCACTGCCGAAGATCAATGATAACTAGGCTAGAATATCTTACGAAGGAGAGCCTCTATTTTTCTGATGAAAATTCATTTCTTGATTGTTGATGAAATATCTTGGAATTTTCAATGATTATCCTTTTCATTTCCACCTCATAGGGAACTTCACATACTGTTTAAGAGGTTTCCTTTTGTTCTAAGATCATTTCAGAAATGCGCATGTGTTGGCATCATCATATTGTCCAATTGCTGCTGATAATTTTTCCAGTCTGTTTGTGCCTTGCTGTCAAGAAGACAAGCTGTTTTCTTTCTTTCCTCTTTGAGGATATCATAACATGAGGAGCAAAACACCAGGCATAATGAGACAGAATTATGTTATAAATCCTCAGAGGAAAATATATTTTTTTCAAAACTCTTGGCAGAGAACTTCTCAGAATGACCTAGTTGGTAAGTTGCATGAGACAAAAAGTTAAGTAGCGTGCTATAAACTAAATCCTACCCTAAGGAACAGAGAACTGAAAAGTCCCTGCATTGATCTGTTAGGCATTTTCTCCTTCACAATATTTCTCATGCCTTTTATGCCTTCAAATTGCTGAGTGTCTGATTTCATTTTCCACTGTCCAGTACAATATTTCAATCTGCAATTTGCTTTTGGCTTGCTTTATATTAGTATAATCTCTAACATGAGAGAGTCCTGATCGGCAATCAACCTATATAAAGTATATATTCAAAGTAAAAAGAAATATTAATAATGGCACATGGCTGATATGGTCAAGTCAATGTATTTTTCATAAAATCGTTTGAATACCTCCAGTCGTATAGCTTTGTTTCAAATAATGTTTCTGGTTTTGTCATACCTGTTGCCAAAAATTTATTATTGAATTGTAATTTGACTTCTACACTGACACTACCCGTAAAATGATCTCTCTGAATATGCTGAAGGCTGCCTGAAAACACATTTTTAAAAAGTCATTTAAATAAAAAGTATATTTGGATTGATTAATCTGTAGGCAATATAAAGATGAGGAAAATGCAGACATTGCAGATATTTCTCTTTTAGAAACCTTTTTAAAAGGAAACACCTCAGGACTTTGTTCTTCCATATCCATGGTAGTCACCTAAAATAAGAGAATTAGAAATGTAAGTGGATGACAGTAGAAAATAAAGGATACTTACTTATGTGAAGCACTCAGAAAAGGCTCAGAGAGGCAGCTTGTCCAGGATTCCTTCTAAGACGTCTCCATTCTGCTCCAATAAAAGCAGTGGCAAAACTCCTACTGATTTCAAGAGCACAGGGTCTCAACCACAGCTTAAAAAAACTCTTTAATAGTTGAGATAGACAGCAAGAAAAATGTAACAGACTTCCAGACATTCAAAAGAAAGGGAGAAACATATCCCCCAGTGACTTTCAGTGAGAATTTTGCTTAAAGCATCCCTTTGAGACTTTGGAAATCCATGCTGTAGAAATTATATGATGACTGCAGACTGCATTTACTGTCCTTGATTTCTGTTTTCTCTACTGTTCTAATTATGCCAGCAGGCATACGCTGAATGTGCAGGATGAGTCTTCTGAACATAATTGCTCTGTCCAGTTTGAATCTGGGAGCCATTCATCACTCACTGATCACCAGACACTGTTTTCAGCCACCTTAACTGATTGAACCTTTAATGTGTCAGCTGTTCTTGGGAATAACGCTACACACACATCAAGCTGCACAGATTTACACCAGAGCATCTATCTCTAAGTTTTTTTCTGTTTTAGCTTGGATTTTTATTTATAATGTTCAAGGGCATATTTCAGTCTATGTTTAAGTTTAAGCTCTTGCCTTTCATTTCCTTTAAATGTATACTAAGAGCAACATTTACTGTCAGTTACTTCTCTGTCCTTCCCTGCACACATGAGGCTAGAAAACTGTCCCCCGGGATCAGTGTCATACTATTGTTCATTTTATTAAACTATCACCCCAGTCTTGATGCTATTTTGGCTATTACACTCTGTCAACCAGTGCCCATGCATAGTCCAGATCAGCATAGTCACCTTCCAGTCCTGTAAAATGTCACTTTGACATAGTGCTAGTAAGAATTTAGCTCTTTTCTAATGGTTGGAATCAGGAATCAGCAAGGAAATTCAATGTTTTTCTATGACTTTTAAAAAGCTTAAGAAAAACAATATTCATCCATTCATATAGAAAGATTGACCGGCACATTCTTCCCCACTGATTACTGTTCATCTTCTTATAAGTACTTTGGGAAAGGGACAATGTTTTCTTCTGCTCAGTAAGTATTTGACACAACAGTTACTAATAGATCCTCCGGATGTTACTATATATACAAACTAGCTAACAGTACTAAGGATTTCCATTGCATATGTACTCAAATTGTATGTTCACTTTTATCTCAAGAGTCAAATGAATATGTACAATAGAGACACCACAGAATGGATTTCTATCAAAGTTAGCACTCATTCTCTCTTGTGTCATGTACAAGTCTGCATAGGTGAAAAATGAACTGGCTCACACAGAATTTATAATTCAAACTAACATTGAGACAGAGGGAGAATAATGACCAAATCCACAAAGGTATGTTGGTACCTAACCCAGGGCTAGATGCTCAGGTCTCATGGAACTGATTAACAGCAGACTGCTGGAGGTCACAGTCTATGGCAGAAGAAAGCACTGACTAAGGACTGAATGAATTAAAGTCCACCCAAGGATGATTTTTCTTTGTCAGGATTGTTCCTGAGGTTCATCAAATTACATGGAGGAATAAAAGCCAAAGGAGATCATTTTTTTTCTTCTCTTGAAAGTAAGGCAAATCTTTATCTTGTCTGAGGAGCAAGCATTTGGGAATGTAAACCCAGAAAACATTCCAGAAAATATCTGACCAAAGAGAACTTTGCCAGGGAATATGTCAAGGGATGTTATAATTATAAAAGCATATTTTAATGATTTGTAGCACGGTTGCCTTTTTCACTTACCTTAATTGTTTCCAGAGGGTAGAAAGCGAGCAGAAGTTCCCTTTTATTTGCTGAAAGTTTTATTGGTAATTTCAATGTCTTTTAAAGTGATGGTGGGTTAAAAAACAATTGCCTAAGGAAAGACAAAGGACATCCAGCAATTTATTAATGGAAACACCTGACACATGGCTGTGACTCTCTTTAAGTCAGACTAATTCTCACCTTTACCATTTCAACCTCAGATTCCTTCTGAAAGTGTCTCAAATTTTTTGTTATTTTCACATAAAGACTGGTACACTGATGTGACTCTGAGATCATCTCTATGATTTTCGTTTTAATCTTTGACCAGAGTCAGGGCCCAGGCTGAGGTGTTACGTATTCTAGCTTAAAATTATAAAATGTTGATAACTGCTATAAAATATTGGTAACTGCTATTGAATAACCATCTCCTTCCCTGGAGAGATTCAAAACCCGTCTGGATGTGATCCTGGGAAATATGCTCTAGGTGACCCTGCTTGAGCAGGGAGGTTGGACTAGATGATCTCCAGAGGTCCCTTCCAACCTAAATGATTCTGTGATTCTGTGAACCATGCTCATAACAAGCACTGTGATTTCAAGATGGGATGTGTGACAAACAATATATCTGCGTTTGGTCCACCATTTCTTGCTTTTATGAAGAGTTTGCATGTTCCCTTAATAAGGACAGAAGAGAATTTGAGCAAAGTGGAATTTCTTGGCTTCTTTGTGGAGAATAACCCAAATCTGCCCAGGAAGAGAAACTTCTAGAAAAAAGCCATGGCAGGACAGCAAGGGAAAAAAAAGAAAAGAAAGTCACCTCAAGAACCTTGGAGCCTGCAGCTCAAGAGAGAGTATGCCGGAAGATTAGGCAGAAAACACGTAGACAGGTCTCAGGGATAATGAAAAGAAAAATGTCGCAGATAACATCATGCAGAGTTGGCTGCAACACAGAAACCGCTGTTTTGATTGAAACCAGACGTGGTAGTTCCTTTCCTTTCCTTGAAGGAAACCACCTTGGACACACTGGGTAAGGGGGATAGCTTTATACTCTATTTTTTTATTTTTATTCTCTCTTTTCTATTCCCTGTTGAGTTTTCTCTATTAAAAATATTCTAGTTTGCAGTCTAATAAATTCAGCTGTTTAAGTGATACAAGCTTTTCATTATTTTCTCTGATGAAGTCACTGTAAGGAAAAGGTCTGTGCAAATCTTTGCCATCTTTGGAGAGTCATTGAAATATCACAGAAGTATACATGAATCTTCTGGAACAAAGGAGTATGTTAACCACTCAATAACTAGAATAAACTTTTAAAATATGAGCTGTTTTGAGAAAATGCCAGTGTTAAACTTCATTATATTTCTTGATTTTACAAAACGGAGAATATCTTTCCTAAATGTAAGGCTAGAGAGGCATTAGAACAGATTAATTTGACTCTACTTGAGCAGGGGGGTTGAACTAGGTGATCTCTAAGGGTCCCTTCCAACCTCAACCATTCTGTGATAGATTGCTTAAGGCATTTGTGGAACCTCTGTCATGCAAGTTTTAAAAAACATATCGGACGAGTGCCTGTTAAGAGTGGTATCGTTATAGATGATCTTGCTTTGGGCAAAGAATGGACTTGATGATATTAGTGTGCTGTTCCCTCCCATTTGTTATTACTAATAATTCTGAAAGGCACACATTCATATAGAAATATTCCTTCAGAACACTTTTTCTCAGTATAAATTAGGTAGAATATATAAAACAGTCTAAAACAGCCAAAATAAGAAAGTCATATAGGACCTGTTTATCATTTAGCTTACTCATACATGCAAGGTACAAATAGGATAAAAGACCCAAAGATAATTAACCTTCAGGAAAGCATAAAAAAGGCCAAGGAGAATATTACTGAAAATACACAATATTCTTAATTCCTCCAGGTCAACATGTATCAGCTTTCCCAAGCTTCGTTAAGAGGATGAAATACATGATGCAATATTTAGAAGAGTCCTGATTCTGTAAAATACCCTATTGTTTCTAAGCTTAGTCTTATCACCTCATACTCAACTATTAAAAATTAAAAATCCTGTGGGCGAACTCTCCCCTCCCATATGCATATTGTTTTCATAAAGCTTTTCCATAATCTCTGAACTCTTTTGGTATCAGCCCCATGACAGAGAACTAGCTTCCACAGAGATTTCTTCTTAGCTAAGATCACAGAGCTTAAGTTTGTCATATCTTACGTAACTAAGCCTTCCAGCTAAAGTGTATTTATAAAGCTTGAGGCAGACTAGATTCTTTCTTGTATTGTCAACACATTCATTAAACATGATCTTCTACTTCTTTCGCAGGGAACACTGGGAGGTCACATGTCATGTACTTTGTCCTTAAAAAATAATCATGCTATCTTTTTAGTGTTAGCAGTGTATAGGAGAATTTTTATTTTGTGTATAGCTTTAAGCAAAGACTCTGATAAAACTTCTTGATAAATAACAACAATTAAAGGAAGAAAGTCCCAAAGGAGGCCACAAAACAAAGGGCAAAAAGAAAGGACAGCTTTAGGAAGAATAGAAACCAGGGACTTTTACTAAAAAGTCTCTACCTTGGAGGCAAGAGATTTTAGTTCTATTTCTGTCTGTATTTCTGGCCAGCTGTGTGTGTGAGAAACCTCAGCTGGCTCTTTCCTCCCCTCAGCATAGCTCTCAGCATCACGTTTCCCACCTCCTGTGTGAATAATGGTCGCTCTCAGCTAAGTGGAATGCGAAATTCCCTACTATCAAAGCCTTGTCATGCACTAGGGCAGAATCCAGTAGAGAACTCCAAGGTTGGCTTGTGTCCTACAACATCCCTGTATTAATATTTCTGCGTCTCTCTGAGCTTCTGGAAATTCTCCGTTCAGAGTGCCTTATGTAGACTATAAACAGCGTTACTTGAAAATTAATCATCTTGGCTTTTTTGATCTCTATTGCTTAGATAAGCCATAGAAAAGTTAGGGGTAGCCTACAGTTGCAGATTATGACACCTATATGGAGACATTTACAGTTAGAGGTCTGTTATGTGACATAGATGTGCGTGTTCCAATTGTAGCCAGTAGAGTTATAGTCAAGGTAGTCAAGAGAACTACTCAGCTCACTGTAAAGTTGACATCTACATTTGGTTAGTCATAATATGTGACTCTAGATCCACAGACTAGAGGAAAAAATTCCCATTGCTTCCATCACTTCTCAATGAGGCCATTTGCCCCGACTGTCTGACCTTCAAGCTGCCATTCCAGCAATCAGTCAGGTCACATAATTCCAGAGCCCTCTCCACCTCATTTAAAACAAATCACACATACTACACACAGTTTTTTTTCCCCCCCTTTAAACTCCCCCCCTAGTCAGTTTAAAGTATAATAATCCATTTGCAATAAATAGTTGGCATTTACTTATTGTCTGTTTGGAATAATTTCTTTCCTTTATCAGGTTTATGAAGAGACAGAAAATTCAACCAGACTTCATGTGTCTTGCACCGTACAACAGCAGGAAGATGGCATTTTTCTTATCTCCAATGTTGTTTTCACTGAAGCACTGACTAAACCTATTTACATATGCCCACAAATGTCCATCAATCTCTTTATAATAAAAACCCGTTAAACCTGGCAATTTTGTTCTTTGTCTGTAAGCATTTTTTCCTCTTTCAAATATAATTTCAATATATCAAACACCATCTTGTTATAGCCTATTTAAATAGCTAACCTAGGATTTTCTTTTTCTTTTCACACAGGGAACATAACTAATAGCTTGGATTTAGCAAAACTGATTTTTTTTTTTAAAGCAACCTTAGACGAATAATATTATATAAATTATTTTCCCTGCTTCCCCCTGCAGAACCTTAATAATTGCTTCCTCTTTTAACACCTTCTACAATCTGACAAATAGACCTTCTAAAAATGGGATGTTTCCCCAAGGTAAAAATGTGCTTTTACTTCCTCTGAGATCCTAAATAAGAATGTGAAAAAGACTCATTTAATATACATTTTTTTCTAACAAACAACTGTTAAACTCATCCTGCTCAAATGTTGAAACAGAAGGAAACTGGGAACAGACAAAAAAAAAAGATTATTGTTTGACCATAGGAAAAAAAATGATCCTATCAGTATGCAGTTGAAGTAATCTGGCCTGGTGTACTGTATTACACAGGACAAATAATTTCACCTAGTGCCTCAGTATCGAGGTGGTAAACTCATCTAGAGCCAGAATTAAAATTTTTGTGAAGACATGAAGTATTGCCCATTGCATAATACTCGTAAGTTCTTTGAGGGAAATACTTTGTTTTGCTGGGGCAGCAGTTAGTACTGCTGGGGCAGCAGTTAGTACAAGCAAACGTTGGCTAACGCCTAACTTTACTACATGTTAAAATATAACAAGATAGAAAAAAAAATAAAAATATAATAATAAATGAGAGTTCAAACAGATGAATATTCATCATAGACTTACTCAAGTTGTTCCAGGATCCCTTTTTTTCTTTAAAAAGTGTAACTTCACTTTGTCATTCTGACTTTGATTAGTTTTAACTTCCTGACACTGAATCTTGCCATATCTTTCACTTCTGCCATCAAAAATCCTCTCCCTGTATTGGTATTTAAAGGACCTTGATCAAGTCATATCCCAGCCTTGTCTTTAATATACTGAAATTTTTTTGCTGTAGATGAGATTTTCAAAATCTTACATTATTTTCAAATCACTTCTGTTGAAAGACGCTTTGTTTTTGTCTTTTAATTTTCTCTGGGTGAAGATTCTTAAGAAAGATTTTTTTAGTGTTATTTTTCAAAAAGAAGATATGCATTTCCTTTGTTTCAGAGCGCTTTTAATATTTATTTGCTAATAGGTAAATGCATATAATTATAATTTTATAGTTACAGTTATTCTAAATGGAAATAGTTGCAGTCTTAAGAAATGACAATTTAAGACTCTTTAAAGTGATAATTAGGAGTTTCATTTCCATCCTGCCTCGCACCACCTCCCTCATATCGTACCTTACATGCTGTCTCCAGACAAAACCGAACTACTTGACCTGTACTGTGGAAGATGACAGGAAAATTCCAGATGCTACTCGGGGCCACCCTGCTGTGCAGTGTTGCATACGGCAGTTTAAAAGGGTGCCCTATACAGTCCCTCTCTGCACTTCTGCCAGATGAGTGCATCTGGGAATATCAGCATATCAGCTGGTGGACGCTTCTTAGCAGAGCAGCATGAAGGATCTCCAGAAGCTACCGTGCTATTCCCACAGTCCTGCTACAAGCTGGGAAAGAGGGGCAGTTTCACATCTTCCAGAGACATGCCCCGAGATTTATGTTCCGTTATTGGGCCTAAGAGAGTGCCTTTTTACAGTGAAAGTATCAAACTGAGAGAAAATAAGAAATACGGTGAAACTAAGCTTTACAGTTTAAGTCTTTTAGTCAGCTGTTCCCAAGACAAGCTGAATACTCCCCCCAAAAATCACAAATTCTTTTAAAAAGTGAAAAAATGTTGTATTCAAGACTCTGGTGCAAAATGAATGAAGATTCGATCTTTTTTATGATCAACCCAACTGCAATGTAGAGGCAGGTGGAAATAACTTAGTTGTTTAAATATTGCTGCATGGGCTATTAGAAACTTGTTATTACATTTTCCATACTCAATATTGGTAGACATCAGCAGCTTTTGGCTGTGGAATAAACTTTCTCCATAAAAAGGTCAAAGGGTGCCACTATGCCATCTTTGTCCTTACACTGCACCATATAAAATTCCTCCGTATGTACCCAGGCAGCTGAGCTAACAGGATATTTAATAGGATTTTTTTTTTTTGTCTCCCTCATTAGTGATATAAGAAGTTTATGACATGAAGAATGAAGATGCTATGAATCTTAAATCTTCCACATGCGTATGGCGGATTACTTTTGAATACAAAGGTAGTCCTGGAAAAAAGCATGAGAATAGCCGAGGGATTTCACTATAAAATGGAAATTGTTTGAAAAAATACTTGAAGATAATGGATTTTCTTTTTTTAAGGAAAAGAATGGTAGATGAAAAATAAATAGTAGATGAAGATATGAATACACTATGATTTAAAGCTATGTAACTTTTTATACTGCAAGGTTATGTCCTTCTTCTAAATCTTTCAGAAGCACAGAATAAAATTTTAGTTGACATCAAGAGCTAGACCTTAGTAATGATCTCAGGTGCCTCTTTTGTTTTCATATACAACAATATTTTTACAGGAAGGAAAATGTATTTTAGAAAATCATTGTTTATGGAAAGAAAGGATACCAGAAGACAGCTTACTGAATCCTGAGAATTTATTGGGATGGAATAGGTCAACGTAATTAATCAGTATTGCTGCAGGCATCAGCAGGTAAAATTCCAAAGCTTTTGGTACACAAGGAATTGGACTAGATGATAATACTAGTCTTTTCTGGTACACTGCTGTGAATGCTGGAATAGAACTTCGTGAAATAATTCTTCTGATCTTTCTGGTCCCAGTAACTTGTGGTTGAACTAGCATAAATCTTTCAGCCTAGGATATTCCATCTAATTTTTTTTTAGATTTCAGTCATTAGAGAATTTATCACATTCTTTATTTGTCTATTACATAACTTAATTGACTTAACTATAAAAATTGAGTACTTAATGTTCCATTTGATTTTTAGTAGTATCAGGTTCCATTCTTCGGAGCTTCCTGTTTTCCTCTCTGATAAGTTATTTGCCTATTGAACCAGGTATCATTTTTCAGTGTAGAATTTATGCACAAAAAAATTGAAAAGTACTATGTATAGTATTTATTTTTCTTCCTTGACCCCGTGAACCACAAATAATCGAGTATACTCTTTTCCAAAAAAAGGTGAGCTCCAACAATATTTCTACTACTAATGGTTATTACCTAGGGAAAAAAACAAGCTTAAGTTGCCCATTAATTTTTTCAACTCAGACTTCTTATTCGGAACTGTTCAGTGATGCATATCCGAAAAAAAGTCTCTACTCCGAGTGTCCAAAACCACCCCCACTTTGCCACAAACTTAGGGCAATCTGCTATCTCAGTAGGCAGGAAAAATAGTACGTCATTAAGTATCCTAAACAATACTGTTTTTCAGGTACTTTGAAAGCATCGTCATATCTTAATGAAACCAAAAACCGTTTTGGTGCATTTCTATTTTCTCTTTATGAAGAACAGTGTCAGCTGGGATTTTCCCCAATATCTGTGATATCGTAGCTTGAGAAATTTTATAATTACTTCAAAATTCACCTAAGCCTACAATAATTCCCTGCCATTTTCAATCATTTCAACCTGATTTAGGAAGAAATTGTGGCTACTTTTGGATGACATATGTCTACAGAACATTCAGGATAGCTGTGTAACAACAAATAGGTTCTGCTGTTTGGCACGCTTCTGTCAAATAGTGGTAAAAAATTTACGTGAGGGAAAGAATATATTTTGTGAATATCATGAATCTTCACATTCTTAAGTTTTTTTTTTTTATATGGATAAATTTAAGAAAAGTCATTTTAGTCTGCATCTCAATGTAAGATAAATGCCACATGAGAGGTAAATAAGATACACTGAGTCTAACTCATAAAAAAGGAGGGGAGAAGAAGAAGAAAAAAAAGAAAAAACTGTCAGGTATGATGAAGAATGATTTAAAAATACAGCCTGTGTTTGTAACCATGTCTGCAAATTTGATATACATTTATTACATGTTTCTGACAATACTGTGAAAGTCTGAATAAAAGAAGAGACTATTCAACCCAAAATGCTATTTCAAGTTATTAGCAAATAATAACAGTAATACTATATTATTGACTCTGTGTGGAATTCAATCAATAGCTAGTCTCCAAAAATGAGGAAAGAAATGTAAAGCACTAAATATTTCATTTAAACGTATTCATACTAACAGAGTTTGTTTTCTTTGTTGTAAGATTTTAATTTTAAAAGAACATATTTGGCAATGAAAACAAGTATTCTAGATGTTTGACCCTTTACCATTATTCTAGAAATTATTTGCTGAGATAAGTAAATATTGTTATTTTGGATCAACATGTTTTTCAGTTTGGTCAATGAATTTAAACTTCAGTAATTTTCACAGTCCTGTTTAAAGGATGTTTATATCTAGAAAGAAGGAGAATGAGTCTTTATAAGTGGTAAAAGTAGTCGGGCACTGAAAAATGTTCTGTATTTGTCAAAATGCCTTATCGATGTAGTCCACAGGAAGCTAATTCATCTTCTGCATGAAACAGGTGGCTCCTATCCGTTTTTCAGGAATCTATCATGTAAAGAACTGGGTACCCTGATTTCAGTCACAGTTGTTTGTGTCCTATAACGGAGCATAAGCTCATGGAAGTTCTGAAATTCATGTCCTACAGGACAGAATTATCTGCATTACAGGAACACAGTGTAACTCGGAGGAATGCACTCTGCAGAGAAAAAGATGTGTTTTTAAGCCCAGAGGTCTATATTTCTAAGTTAGCTTTAGATAATTAGGCTCCACAATGTTTAAAATTTTCAAACTGGGGAAATATCTATATTAATCTAACATTAACATTAAAGCACGGGTTAGAATTCCCATATATTGAAATAATATATCTGTCTCTTCACAAATTAAGTCTTAATATCATACAATTAAAAGCAAGGTATAATAATCTAAAATGTTCTTCCATTCAATGAATCTTTAAAGTGATTATAGGTTTCTTAGTCAATACGGTGACCATCCCCACTGCATGACACTAACATATTAACCAAAGAACATTTATTGTAGCTTTTCACCAACCTGTGCAACTTTGATTTAAAGTCATGCATTCTAAAATGTTTTGACAAGTAAATTGCTTGCCTTTTTTCCTTGATAGCCAACCATATAAATAATGCATGCATAGTAATAGTTAGAGCAATAATGTAAAAGTCAAGTAAGGAGACACATACAGCATGTTAATGATAAAGGTGCAATCTCCATTTCAAGGCAGGAAGAAAAATTAAGTAACTATAACATAGGAAGGGGAAAAGCCCAGTCCTTAAAAACAGTTCTTAAACAGCCATGGTAATAGCCAATGAATATCAGGAGGGTATTTAAAGTACTTCTTAGACACACATCATCCTAAAACTCTTTCTCTTCTCCAGTGCGGAATGATTCAGTGTGCAACGGTTGAAGCATGAAGAGTTACACATTTTAGAGCTGGAATGATCTCTGATCACTTACCTTGACATTTTGCAGCACAACTCTTAGAACTTCATGGAGCAGTTTCTCTGTATGAAGCTCAATGACTTGACTAAAAGTAGTCCAGCAAGAAGGCCTCCAGTTTCCCTCTGAAGACCTCAGGAAAGCTAGGCTTCCACAGTTTGCCAAAATAGGGGTTTATGCCCCTGAACAGTAAAATCAGTTTGGTAGCCATGACTGTCATCCTCAAATTATTTTTCTTGAGAAGAACCGAATGTGACTAAAACTACTTTTAAGCATATTAAACTTGCATTTCTGTAATCTGTCATCTTTATAAGTAAACTTCCACATTTTAGAACAGGAAAATAAAATACAGTAAATCTTTCAGCAGTTTGTTCTTTTTCCAGCGCACACCTTTTTTCCATACCTTAGGGTCTAGCTACAGAGTCATTGCAAATTATTCAGTGTAATGCCTGCTACAATCAAATCAGACAATCGTTGAAAATTCAGCTCTTTTCATCTAGCTACAAATCAAACCTGTCATTCTTCTTTGGTTTCAGCTGTTAATCACCAGATAGTCACTTAGTACATTCAAATAAATGTTTTCATGGAATTTCTGAAGTGGTTCCTCTGGACTGAGCATGCTTATGGCTAGAAATATCACATGTAGGTGTCACTTCCTGGGAGCTATTACACTTGCTGACAAGGAAGGATAAAAAATAATTATATGCTCTTAGCCATTTGTAAGAAATATTGTATAGGCGTCCAAGTGGATTGCTGTATCTGGTCCTTCTCTTCTTCCTGATAGGCGAGGCTCCCGTTTTGGACAATACTTCTCAGAAAAATGCAGCGAACCCCAACCAGATTCCTTATTCTGAACGCAACCGAGTTACGCTTCAGTAAAATCAACAAAGATACCACATTTCTCAATTATCAGAGATGCAAGAAGTAAAGCAACTCAGCAAATGATTCCTGGCTTTATACGTTGTTTTGTTTTGCTTGATCCATTTAGTATTATTGAATAGCCGCTAGATTCTATTCCAACCATGGGAAATCAACTCATTTAAAAAAGGTGTTTTCAGCACACTTTTAGAAAATATTTGTTATTTTTTCCTACCCTTGGGAAATGCTTGGACTAAATCATATATATGAGAAATAACATTCTGTCTTTCACACTCTAAGGTGTGGTCTTTATGATATGAATTTTTGTGTCAATTCTATCTATAATTTGTTGTTTTTAATAAAGGAATATAAAGGAAAATGGTTTTAAATGCAATTATTATTTAAATAATGCCACAGATGCAGAGACAGCATCTTTTGTTTTGTATTTTTAGTACAATATGTAGCTGCCAGCATTCTTTTCTGATCAGTTTATCAGCATATAATTTAAATGCTCGTATCTCCTCAGACAAACTGTATGATTAGCCACTTAAATACTCCCATTTTGTTCTTTTAAACAGTTTCTATAAAGAGCAACTCTTCGCTATATCAGCAAACGATTTGAACATGAATTATGCAACATGTGTACTGTAGATAAAAAAATCAGAAAGAACTGATAGCAATGTTTAAAATATATAATTTTATTGAAATTATGCTGAAACACACACACGGCAAGTTAGTAATAATCATGCTCATTTTAGCAGAAGGAATGCCTATACATTGGACACAGATAACTCTTCCTTCCCTCCATCCATTCCTCTCTCCAACAGACAGGGAAGCAAGGATGGAGAGAAGTACAAAAGGCTGTCTTACATGGAATAGCCATACATGGACCTATCCTTACGGAACTAAAGGGAGAGAACATAAAGACTATGCAAGGAATGGTAGGAATTAAGTAACAGATTTTTACAAATACCACAAATACACTTTCCAGAAGTATTTTCTAACTTTTGTCAGCCTTTTACCATGCTTTTTTTTGTGTTGTCATGCTTTCTTCTCTGGATTCTCTTAGAAAGTTCATTTTAAGCTCATAAACTCTGCAGTTATTTTCAATTAGTATTTGTATTACTAGAACATCTTGTAGGCTATGTCTACACCAGCATTTTTTTCCACCCTAAATTTTTGACCACTGCTACCTTTAGAACTAACCGACCAGCAGAATTAACTGTTGTCGCGTTGTGACTACATCAGGGGATTGTCTGCACTCTAACTACTACACGATCTAGTGTGCAAACCCCATTTTTTCCTCATACGTTTAACAACAGGTGTCATTACACAGGTACCTCAGCTCAGCAAGATTTCTATGTTGGAAAACAATGAAAATGAGTGAGCTCTTAATACGCTGACTCTTAGTTAACAAGATTTTCTCTTTGTCATGCAATAAGATTTTCTATTTAATTTTATGAGCAAGAACTTATTTTTGCAATGCAGACAAAATTTGCTTGTTGCCTATTTGCCAGAAGCGTGGCTGAACAAAAGGTAGAGTGATTTCAAAAGGGAGTTTAATCGTCTCTAGTTAAAAATTTGTGGTTTGGTGAGTTAAATATAACTTCTTTGGAGGGGTCTCCTGGCTAGTGACAGCAGAACTGAATGCTGCGGGCAACTTTTTATCTTTTCTAATTAAGTTAAAACTAAAATGCCAAATGGAAGCTCAAATATTGTTTAACATGGTAGAGACATTTCAAAGTTCGTGACTCACATGGCCCTTGAGTTCCCAAATGTGAAATACTATTAGCTAGATTCCTAGAAATAAAAGATGCAGCAACTGCAGGTAAGGAGCAGGTGCTAAATTCTCTCGGGATTAAGGATATCAGCTGGACCAGAAGCTACTGCGCATCACTCAGACATTAGCAGAACTGGACTCTGACTTAATGAAGGAGCTAGGAGTTTACAGGAATCAAAATACTCTTGACTAAACCTGCTTTCTATTGATGTCAAATAACCAACAAAACTCTTGTTTTCTTGCGTACCAGTTACAGAATAGCTGTGTATAAACTGAATCATGTTTAAATTACTCTTCTGATAACAATTATTCAATATTCTAAAGGTCTGAGAACATATGTGAAACCAATTGGCCAGAAAATGAAAATTACAGTGTGGCCAAAAGGTCTTATTGCTTTTATAAACCAGTGAATACAAAATGCTCTTCATAAAGTGGCAAAGCCCTTAGGAGTTGTTTCAGAAGCCTCCTGTTGCTTGGAAAATTTGGGGGAAAGAAAGAAAGAGGAAAAAAAAGAGAAAGTAAGCAAATGGAAAAGCATAAGAGGAACAAAATTTCCATATCAATCAATCTGCTGGAGCAATGGAAGGAATGGAGAACCTCGGGAGATTAAACTGAGCTTACTGTACCAGGGAAGAGGAAAATAGAGCATATTTTGGATAGCATCTGCGGAGGAAGAAAACGAATGTAGAAAAGAATCTTTCCCCATAGAACACAGAGAGTCCGCTGACACAGAGACATTGGCATGTGCGTGCTATCCGTGATTTAGAAAAAGCCAGCAACTACACCGGTTATATTAGAAAATAACTTGTTAAGAACCAGAAATAGTTACAGAAGTGTGATCTTGCATCCAGGCTGATAAACGCTGCTAGGCTACTTTGTGCTCAAATCAGTCTCTCTTTATCCTGTTATTTTGTGCTTTTGGAGAATTTCTGATTATGTATCAGAAACAATTATTAACTTTGTTGCATTTGTCACAGTACAGTTTTAATTTCCATAGAGTCTTTCAGCACAAAGGATTGAGCAGATCTGTAGAATTCTATCTGAAATGCAACTCTGGAAAGTTCAACCTTATACGATTCCCAATGACTCTAGGGTGGAAAGCTGACATAAACGAAAGTATAGTGAATCATATGGTTTAAGGGCGAACAATTTGTGTGGACAGCTTTGCCTAGTCTTTAGTCTTGGAACACAGATTTCAGAGAATTTGCAGTGTCTGTGTAGAATAGGCAACCCATCCCTGAGAATACTGCATCGAGGGAGACCCTACTGATACGCACAGTTTCATTTAGTCTTATTTGGCTCAGAGAAATTAAGGGCTTGAGTCAATCCCACCAGGGACTGCATCATTACTAGGAACCTAGGTTTTCTGTGGTCAAGCTTAGACAAATATGTTACCTGGAGTTAACTCTGCAGTGTAATTGGCTGACAGGTCACCCCAGTGAATAAATTTCACTGAAAAATGCTGTTTATACAATGAGGGCAGCTGCTAGAGAATTTTTTTTCAAGCTGACACAAAATTGTATGAAAGATTTCACCAAGCTTTCTCCTCATTAGCTGGTAAAATATTAAAATTCTCACATCTACATACACTCCTTATATTAACCCATTTTATATATTCATTTTACGCATTATTACATGTGCTATGAAAGCCTCCTGTGTCTTACTCTCAGTGATTTGAATGGGAGCTGCACTAACAGAATGCTTAGCTTCACCATGGAAATTTAGCAGCAGGTGAACTCTTTTTACGTCTTTTTAAGTTAGCCACAGCTAGAATCACCACATAATTCCTTTCAGTTGGTAATGTGTAATTGTCTGTCTGCCTTAATTCATTGCTTACAGTTTCATCCAGTAAACTAACAGTGGTCAGCCAGTAAGGTCTATTGAACAGTTTCTAAAAAGCAGCTCTTACACGGAAAGAATCAGAAAACAATAATAATAGTCTTAACACTATTATTACATTTTAACAGGTCAATTTTAACCTGCAGAATTAAAAAAAAAAAAAAAGCTGGATGAAGGGGAAGGAAAGAATCTTTGTTTCTGCCCTTACAAACCCAGAAGAGATGAAAAAAAAAAAAAAAAAAAACAAGCCAGGTGGCACTTCATGCACTTGTACAATTTGATTGAAGATCAGCATCCTTGTGTTTAATTTCTTATTATTTGTCTGTTAGAGGTAATATAATCTGTGCTGGCATCTGTTTCATTTTGACAATTTAATGCAGTCTCCATAGACTTACTTTGACAATGCTTTGTTGTGATTTGACAGTGTGGGTGTCATCCCCAATGACTTACGCAGCCATTGCTGAGTTTACATTTTGACATTTAAGTGGGCTCAACTGTGAATAGATATCTAAGATGTTTATTTGCATTCACATTTTGTTTTGACATATTATCATTTTCTTAGGTCTAAATTCTTCCCTAAGTAGGCTATTCCCAACTGGGGAGAAGTTCTTTGAATTTTGAAGTAAAATTTGATCTTCATTGGAGAAAATATGCCTTAATTTAGTATTTCAAAAATATGGAGTTTTTGCATGAAAAGAGAAATATTTTCTGGTAAGAATTAATTTCCTTTTAAAGTGAAGAACGTACCTACCTCAAAATGGATAAATAGGCATGATTCTGCTTTGGTATGGGTATGATTGTTTGGGATATATGGATATGATTTAGCATTTGTGTGTATGAGGAAAAAGTCATCAGATGTCAATGGCATGAATTGAGTTAAAAATAAGTTGCAGTATCAGAATTAGGGTCCACGATCCTAAGCGAAACATTTGCTACTATACAAGTAACTAGTATATTCCATTATCTATCCATATCTAGCCTTAGCTGTATACATGCACAACCATGTCACTGTGTGGTTATGCTGTGGTGCACTGTGAGTTCACAAAGTTAAGAATGACTGCGAACTCTCAATTCTATTTTTGTCTGAGAAAGCAAAGAAGCTATAAACACTCCATTTAGGAAGAGTCTAAGGAGGCCTCATGCTACATGTGCAAAAATTAATATTGATATTGAATCTTCTAAATGAGGAGGCCATCAGCTTCAGTATCTAAACTTCCAAATGTGCCTGTGTGATAATCTCCATCAGATATTTCCCTTTTCGGGTCTGCAGGCACAAGGTCCAAGTAGAAAAAAAAAAAAAAAAAAAAAAAAGGAGGGGTTTGTATTTTGTTTGTTTGTCTAAGTGCAGGAATAATATTATAAAAATATAGTTTGCCAATGTAAGCAAATTTAGTTAGTCTGATACAAGCTTCTACAAAAAAGTAAAGCATTATTTTATCTAATAGATATAATGTGTATTTTTATTTATAAAAATATGTGCTATATATTCATAAATAAAAGTTATATATGCTTTTATATATTCCTTAGGCCTGTCTAAAAATCTTAAGTTTACATTTTTTTCAATGCTTTCTCGTCTCCTCAAACATTTGGGGAGGAGGAGAAATAGTATGTAAAAAAGACAGAGTTATTCTCCCAAGAGGAAAGTCTACCACAGTCCATTATTATCACCAATTTTTTTTTTTTTTATTCAGTAAAATTTGACCGTTCAAATCACTGAAGGAAATGGTGAGAACTGAGATACTAATTCTTCAGCATTACACATATTGGCATTGGTTTCTCCTGCCAGCAATTACTTTTCAGTACAGGGAAAGAATCTCGACTGTAATTATGTGATGTATGGTTTAACGAAAGCTATTTGACCGGCCTTCAAATTCGATCAGCTCAAAGTGCACACAGACCAGTAAGCAATCTTCCATGAATGTGCTGTATGTAAATCAAAACCTATTAGGACCTATGTCTAATATCAGCATTACAATAACAGTATCTACAGTATCTAGTGAATCTAATAAACTACCTGTTATTCCAGACAGCTTTTTATTTCCTGCGCTACTCTGTTGTCAGAAAGTGGAAAGATGACTGTAATAACCCCAAGTGAGCAGAATAATTTTGCTACATGCAAAAACTGTATTCCTGATAATAAGAAAGAGTGATCTATTTTCTAACCACCTTACCCACTTTCTCCCTTTCCTTATTGCCTAAGTAGCAATCGTCCATGTATCATACAGGGAGTGTCTCAAAGGGGAATTGAAGCAACATCTAATCAACACCAAATATTGAGTAAGTTCGTCCTGCATACTTCCTTAAGTGGAGGTACCTACATAAAAGGGTGAAAAAAAAGAATTTTCAGTGTGATTTTCAAAGGTATCTTCTGGATGTTGATAGGACTTAATGTGAAATACTGATAATATAATGATAGAATCAGAAAGAAATGCTGTATTTATTAAGCCTGCTGATGTCCTAACACTGATACCTGACAACCTTTATTATCTAGAAGAAAATATAGATGCTAGAAAATTCAGGCCTAAACATTCAGGGAAGCATAGGAATAAACTTAAGCTTTTGTTGCAACTATTTTATTGCATAGCTTTTCCTCAAAACCTATGGGTTATTGAGGGAGAAAAGCAGGTTGATGGCAGGAAGAGTTATTCCAGGAGCTTCCTGTCTGGTCATAGCTGCCCTACCAGCAGGGCTATAAACAAACCACTCTCACTATGGAAGTCTAATTTAGATTCATATGGATGGAGCCCTTCTGAGCAATGCCTGCAACATGCAGAATAAGACACAGTTAAAAGGTCCAAAACAGACCTTGCTATTGCCTAAAGAAAAGTCCTAAAGCATAGCAAGAGGCTTCTTATCCTTTCATATACTAGTTACCAAAATGCAATGGCTCCCGTATACAATGCATTGCATTAGCCCTGGTTTGTTAAGAGAAAATTTAAGGGTCCAGCCAAAAGGGGACAAGGAAGAAAAGTGGCAACTTACCTGAGACTCTGTCTTGTGTTTATTAATGAATAATCAGAAAAAGAACAGTATTTCAATACTTTTATTATAAAGAATACCTAGAAGTTTTCAATTTATCACCGTCATGGCAAAGGCTATATAGGCATTTAACAGCAAGAACATGTGCTTTGGAGACTTTGCTGGGAACACCTAACAGCAGCACAATGGATGTTTTTTAAAGGAGCCAGGGAATGATTTTCTCCTTCAGAAAGAAGATCTTTTCATAAGCAAAGTAACATTTTTGAGAAGCAGCATAAGCAACTCCTGATATTATTGCTTATTAAAGGAAACAGCACTGAACTCTCATTTCTGGAGGCAACAGCAGGAAGTTATTTCCAAATTTTGAATAACCTTGCACCTGCAGGCACTCTGTGGTTCTAATGACAGCCTTTCTATCTGACAGGATGGGAAAGAAAGGTTAACTTCTACCCAGGCTAATGGGCCTAAGGACTGCCACGCTGAAAGCATCTAAAATGAAATCCTAGGCCACAAGAAGCCAGAGAAAGTCATGTCAGCAGGTCCAAGATTTTGCAGAAGTTCTCATCAACCGCTTTAACTGCCACCCTTACACATGCATGAACTAGGTACATTCACGTATTGCATGGCTGTTGTTTATGGACACATAGTTGCTATTATAAGACAACAGATTAATTATAACAGATTAATTATAACAGGGTCTGGTCTAATTTGATTATTTTGTTTTGTTTTGTGAATATCATAAATGTCTTCAAAATTATTAACTGTGATGTCCCTACTATATAGCAAGTCCCCTGAAATATCTTGTTCTGTGTGACTCTCTCATGTAAAATTAGTCAATAAATATCTTAGAAATGGTAGTATTTTCAAATGCTAGGATATGTGTAATTGCCAAGAGAGATTCCATTGCCATTCAATTGCCATTTAAGAAAAATTCATCTCTAAAATGTCATGATATTTTCTATCCAAAATAATCAGTCTGAGAATTTCAGTCTCCCAATGTTCTTTTTGTGCTTCTTTTTTCTATTCAACCATTCTGAAACAAAGCAAAAATAGCAACAACAGCAAAGCAAAATAACAACAACAACAAAGCAAAAATAACAACAACAATTGCAACAACAACAACAAAAACCCAAAACTGAAAAAGAAATAAAGGGGAAAATCAAAGTCATACTGTTGCGCTTTCAAGGTCTTCATTCCTAATGGAATCCAAGAAATTAAAAATAAATTCAGTGCAAAAAAAGTCCACTTTTTATTAATACACACTGGTTCACACAAAAATGTTTTGATTGGTCAAAAATGTCTAGACTGGTCAGTAAAACACTGATAACTTAAGCTCACAGAAGATACAACCCCAGTGTCTCAAATACCTTCAAAACAGTTTTAACAGGGGATATTGTGTTACTCTCAGAGATTGCCTGCATATGAATACTTAGCCTTCTGGCGGGTGTCTGACAGATTTCTAACTTGAAGCATTGCTACTTATTGAGAAAAAACTAATAATAAGGTCACTTCATCAGTGAGATTAATGTTTTGGTCTTACTCTTGACCAAAACAAGTGTTTTGCCCATTTGTTAGCATTTATGTGTTTTCCCTCTTCTTTGGACTTTATAAGCTAACATTGTTTAATATCGCTTAATATGACTTAACATCGCCCTGAAAAGGGACTGGAAGTTCAAAAGGACATAGCACAGACTGTGGAAAACACATCTACATAATATAAAGACTAATTATTTTTCAAATTGTGCCATTGTCTATGCTTATTTAACGTTCTAGGATAAGTAAAATGACATAAATGATTCAAAAATCATTCTAACTTCTCATGGCTGCTCCACATCTAGATAACCCATGATTTTGAATGAATTCTTCTTTGAAAAGAAGTGCTCAGAGAATACCTACTTTCAAAACCTGAAATATGTAGTCTGCACCTTTAGATAGCTCAGATAAAATGAGAGACAGAAAGAATCTCTTGTGAAAGTAAAAGAACTTTCAGGAAATGTGGTTATTTAGAAAGAGGAGCCTATAGAATATGTTCTAAATGACATAATGTACACACATATATGCTGTTCTTAAGCTGAACTACTAGGTTTTTTTCCTACCTAACCGATACCTTATAGCCATGAATTCTGACACCAGCTGTTCTGTTCCCTGTATCCCATACTGGATGTTGCCCTGGTGCTGGGCAGCAGCAGGAGGCTGTCAACACGGCGATGCCTGCAATAGGGGCCCTTGTGGTGATGCCAGGATGCTCCATTTACTGCCCAGGGGTTCCGTCGCTGGCTACCCTGCACCACTTGCTCACTGCAGAAGCAGGCCCAACCCCGGCAGCATGGTCAGAGCAATGGCTTTCATTTATTGTCCTGCTCCACCTCTGTCATCAAGCACAGGGCTGCCCAACAGGTATGCCCTGATCTGCACCCTGTATTACCTCTGTTATGTTTTTTGGCCCTCCTTTTCACCACCCATGTGCCTCCCTTTCTTCACCCCAGCCTCCACCCAAATAAACAGCCTTCACTGAATTACTTTTTCCCCATTGATCCCAGTTTTGCTACATCTTCACCCAAATGCCTGGCAGCATTACTATGGCCTTGTATGGTATTACTGACACGGTTACCTAGGTGCTGCTGGCGAGCTACAAGACTGTATTCCCCAAAAGATCCCCAGTACTCCCCTCTAGTTATAAGTGTTTGATTGTTTCTCACCTAACTCCTCTTTCACCATCTGTGAGATCCAGCTGTCCTTCTCAGCGCTACCTGTAACTTCTGTCAGCTCCTCACATTGTTATTTATTATGTTCAGCAATGTCTCATGTCAAGTCCAAAAGTTGTCCATGTCCTGTTCAGTTCGGTTAACCACAGGGTAGGGCTCCCATTAGAGTTGATCTCGTGGAGAGCATGGGCCTGAGCGAGTGAGCAATCAAGCCACTGAGTGAGGGTTGGCACCCTATGAAAACCGGTCAGGGAACACAGAGTCAGGCTGCTCTGTTTGCAAATGTGTTTTCTCTGGCTGCTGAGAAAATGTGAAAAAACATTTGGTACTTGTTTCCTAAATGCTGAAGTCTTCTTGTCCCAGTATTCTGTGCTGGTGGAGGAAGCTAAGACAGTATAAAAATATAAATTATTAAATTAGGCTTGATCATCAGATGGGAAATAATATCTTAACTAATTGAAATTAAAATTTCAACTAATTGAAAAGAAATGAAATAACACCAGCTAAGTATCCAACTACATTCTGAAACTACAGAACAAAGTCAATAATCACGGATGTGAGCCATTAGTCAAAATGGATTATATCATAACTAAACAATCTCTAAATACTTACGTCTGGCTTGCCATGGCTTCATTTCAGACAGCCGTTCTTCATTCACGTACCGATCTAATCCGAGGGTCATCTTGCTAGTAGTGATAGTCTATCCAGGAGTTATGTCACCTCCATATGTGCTGATTGACCAGCTTACCTGGTGGTTCACTGACTCCTTCCCGTTTTTAAAATGATTTCTCTATCCGAGCCAGTTCATTTGAAAAATAGAGGTAACATCTATTTTCCAAAGTTGTTCAATCATGCTTAGAAAATGTGTTGAAAGTGAAAATGGCTATTAGCAAATTAACCTAGAAAAATCTATTTTTTCTCCTTAATTCCACTTTGAGCTATTGCCAGGGTCGGTTTCCCCTGTTTTTCATCTTGAAGCATCACGGTTGAGTATGCCATCAAACTGGATACCAACATTTTAATGTCATCCTTCACTGTTTGGAATGACAGTTTTTCAGAAATTTCTTTGTTATCTCTGTCCTGTAATTCAGAGGTGATGTTCTCACTTGTTGTCATTGTCCCATATCGTACCATCTTCAACCAGTATTCCCTCAGTACTGCTGTGATGGGAGATATCTGCCTCATAGCTTCTGTCATTTTACAGCATAATGTGTCTGTTTTCATCCTGTGCAGCATCCACATGGATGTTCTCTTTCTGGTCAAAGCATTTCTTTTAGGTTTGCTAAAAGACAGATAATGTCAGCAGTAGAATTCATTTGATTTTAATGGGAAATATTCTATCCCAAGAAAGAATGCCAAAAATCCTGTTAAGGAATATTGTTAATGTTGCCAGTATCCTTGGGAAAGACAGAGATTTTTTTTTTAGGAAAATGAGATATTGTTTTACTTAGAGACAGCTGCAGAGTAGCAATGAGATATTATGGAATTTTCCAATAGTTTTATGCTTTTTCAGGAATGCAAATTCTAGTGTTACTAATCTGAAAGTCTTCTAAGCTAAATGGATCTTGATAAATATTTGCGTATTGGACTGTCTGAAGTTAAGAAGAAATGTTCATCGCAATACCCTTCAATCTTATGTCATGTGTTCCTAAGCTAGGAAACCACTTGAAATTTGGAGTGGAAATATTAACACTGTTTTACAGATATTTTAAATAGTAACACCTTATTCCCTGGACACAGCTTGTGATAGTTCCTTTCATCAGTTCCCGAAACTCTGGCAAACTCACAGTTGTTTCTGCAAGAAACTGATGAAGGTGTGAAAGGTATAGGAAAAAGGAAAGTTTTGACCTAGCATCTCCCAGAGATGAGAGAAGACATTGCTCCTCTAATTAAATGAATCCTCAACCTATACGATGTAAACCAATTAACATTTTTTTCTCCCTAACCAACTCCACTCTTTTTGCACGTTAAGGAGGCTTTGACATCCCCAACTAATTAATTTTTCTGTTTTCCCCCAAAGCTCATTTTTATTTCAACTTGCTATTGACCTCCACTTCTGAACATTTTGACCTTGGTGTCTTTATTCAAAATTAGTGCTGAAAAAAAGAGGACATAGAAGGAAAAAGGGTTCACCAAGGAAGCTAATTATTTAATATTACTACACAATATCAGAAGTTATTATACAAGTGTAATGCATTAATTAAGTTCTTCAGCAAATGGAGATCCTAGCTTTGTCAGGTCCAGCTCTTCTGCTACAGGATCTAAACATACAAAATACAGCAGATGTACTTTAAGGACTGATTCAGTTTTAAATTGTAGTGCTCATAGCATTCCTAGAGATCTTGGCTCAGAAAATACATCTAATGTAAGCCAGCTGAAATTAACTTACATCAGTATAACTGCATCCAGTTGCATCATGTCCGAATACACACCAAGTTTTTCCAAAATGGATTCTTATGTTAAAAATATAAATTATTTATTACACTTGGAAAGAAATTATTTGATGTGCTGCATACTCAATTATTATGTAGGCCATGCTTGCCTTCCTAGCTGTAAGTAGATGGAGGCAATGGATGTCCCTTTCTCCACTGGATCTCAGAAGCACGTAGTGAAAAAAAAGTTAGCACGGCCATAGGACTACCTGCAGCCTATCAGTGTCTTTACTCTGAGCCTTCCTCATTTTAACTTTCAGGTTTTGTGTCTTTTCCTCTGCTGCTTGGTCTTCTGCTGGGGTGTTACACTATCTCGCCTTTTAACTGGTTTATTCACCATGTGTGACTGGATTTGTCACCAGTGCTTCTTTCGACAGTCTGTGACCAGAGACATTCAGAAACAAGAGCCTTCTCTGAACCAAAGTACTGTTTATTTAAACAGTGAGAATAAAGTATAAATTGTACTAAAGGTATTTCAAAACTATCATCAACAGTGTAAATGTATGTCTATTTTACCTAAACTCCTCAACAAGATGTTATAGTTTGCTCAGCAGGCCTGTCTTGTTTGGACACCCTCAGGAAATTATTGAATATTCGTCTGGTTTCCTGCTACTGAGCAATCATTACTGAACTTCTGGGAACTGTGTTCCTTTTAAAACTGCTACAGTTCTTTAGATTTGTTTCCAGTTCTGGCTTGTACCAACACTTATCCTCAGCAACCTTAAGTGTTTGGAGCTTAGAACGAATTTTCAGCCTCTTTTCTCTCGTTCTTGCCCTTACTAACCACCTATCAAATAGCTAACTTACACCTAATCATGAGCGCATCAATGACTTAGTCAAAGTTAGTCCTAAAACCAGTTGAAGTCCCAAGCAAGCATCTCTTCTATTTTATTTATATATTTGTTTATTTAAAAAATAGAAAAGATGCTTACTGCTAATTAAAGAAAGTCCTGCATTGCACTACTTACAATTAGACTTGTAAAGTAACTTAGATGCTCCGCTGCTACTTCAACTGTCTGAGAGCAAGATTTAGGGACTGCTAAGACTCCGTAAGTGACATTTAGTTGTCACCTACATCTTGAGCACCTACATCTGAATCAGTGTCTATCCTCCCAGTATGGTCAATAGGAACGAAGTCAACACTTTCAGCAGGGTCTAGAGAACAATTTCGTCATGGATGGGATATATGAGATGGGATTCAGTTGCCTAAGCAAGAGTACTTAGTAGCAGTCTTGAGTGTCTCCCAGCTCAGCTCCAGCTGCCAATGGAGAAGGACACTAGTCACTGTGCCATATATACCTGATTTATGTAGACACAGGCACCACTCCTACCCTGGGGATAGTGGGGTTCGTCCTCACCAGAACTTCATAACCCTTGAGAAAATCTCTGAGAGTGTCATTTCCCTCTTGCACAGAGCACAGGTAACATATATTCCGGCACTAAACCCAGCACCGCAACACAGGTACAAGGATTATACACCTAGATGTGCCATCTAGTGTGATAGCCTGCAGTGGGGAAGGCTTTCCCCAGCCTTGGAGGGACAGGCATGTGACAAGGAGGGCTTAGCAAGAAGAACAACCTGCAGGAGAGAGCGAGAAGACCACCACATTCCTGCTGTTCTGTGGTCTCATTCATGAGCTGAGTAGTGAGAAATCATTGTGTACTGTGTGGTTCAACACTCGTTTTCACCCTGAATGTTTTTTCGTGGTGCAAAACAAGTTTGACAGAATGATTGTGCAGTCATGCACCTGCACAGTAGCCCTCCGGGGACTTTCCCTGGCTACATCCAAGCTCATAAAGACAGGCATGCTGGCAGCTGAGGTTGCGTGCCAGAGGGAATGCACAGCATGGTCCTTTTTTTTTTTTTTCAGACATACAACAATTAAGTGTCGCCATCTTGTTCACATTAAGCTGATAATGAATGACCTATTTCCACTCTTTTTCTTTGTTGCATATTGTTCTCTTAAACTGCATTGCACACACACACGTGTCCACAGGTCTACCCCAAAATTTTCTAACGAGATCTCCGCTAGCTAAAAAGTCATTCTAGACCCCACAAGGCAGACAGATTAGACACCTTAGGGTATGTTAAACATCACAAAGTGCCAGTGTTAAGGCAACTAACTGTCATCTCTACCTTTAGACAGAGGAATCTTTTCCTAGATTACACTGACTATATTGGCCGTAATCATAAGAGAGCATCGACAAAGAATTCATATATAGACACCAATGTCATTGCTACATAGTAGATAAATAAAGTTAGAATCCCTCTCCAAAAGACCTTAAGTCCTTCTTGTACTAAAATCCTCTAGAAACTCCAGTTTCTAACTGGGCGTCTGTAAAACCATTTGCATTCTTCATTCTACATTACTCTTGGACCTATGTCTCAGCCTTAAATTTTATCACCTATAATTTTATTTCTTCCACACTGAAGATAAAGATATTCACTAGATCTCAAAATAACTCTTTTAAAAAAGAAAAAGCTGTTTTCTGTGACATAATTGCATTAGAGATCTATCAGTTAGCTGGTCCACTATACATTAACATTTTTACATTTTATATTTTATATATTTTTATTTACTTCTTGGATAGAACTAGTGTACAGATGGCACAAATTATTTTAGCAGTTTATCAGGTAAAACTAACCTAGAACTCTTGCAGAAGCTCAGTCAACTAACTTTTTTTTCAACTGACCTTTTTCAGAAAGCTATGTTGATTTATAGTAATGAAATCAACATTCTACAATTACTTATTGAGTCTTCTATCCATTTTCTTCTTTTTTCTTTCGGCTGACATTTAGGTTAAACAAACCAGCTACCAATCACCCACCCCAAGCCCTTTTACCTTTTATTTTATTTTAGCACAACATTAACATTCTTCTCCTTTCCTGAAATTTCTCATTACTTCAAGAGTTATTAGTAAGTTTGACAGAAGACTAGAGTTCCCTATAGTTAACTCGTCTAATGCTTTTTTTTTTTTTTTTTGGTGCAAATAACTACTCTGTCTGAAAAATACATATGTCCTTAGCACATGTTGATTAAAATATCCTTTGGTTACTAATAGAACAGAAAGTAGTTCATCATCTTGTAAGGTGTCCTGTTCCTGTGCAAACAGAACACAGAAGTATTTGTTAAAAGCTTTTATCTTTTTATGTCATTGATGGTTTCATGTTTCCATCTCAAAACGGACACTTGCTATTTCCATGACATCTTTAACTCCAAAGTATTTCTAAAATTTATCCCTGTTGGCCTGAGATGTCATGAGGGCTTTTTGCTTGTTTTGGGTTTTTTGATTTTCTTTGATTTTCTCCTGCTAAAAGAATGGCTGAGAACATTATCTTTCTGATGGCTACACAGTAAATATAATTTCATTTAATTTTCATTCAGTCTTTACCTCTGACCTGTGAGGCGTTGTTATGCCTCCTAGTGACCACAGTCCTTCATGCCCCCTCTCTAGTTTGAATTAGGGTCCATGGCAGCCTCACCATGGCTCTTACGACTCATTCTGGTTCTTCGACTTTATTGATGCAATTCATCGGCTCAGCAATTGAAGAAACTACACTATTACACTATAAGATATGTAGCACGGAGAAGAGTGGTGGTAATTGAGAATGACACCTGATCTGTAACTTCTGTGAGTCAACACAGCACCTTCAAGCAAATTAAAATTAAGGTCAAACAGCCACCAGAGTATTATGATTCCCACTGACATAACGAATACTCTGATTTTAATATAGCCAAGCTGTTTGAATTTATATATTTCTAATATATTATGAAAAAATTTAGAATTTTGTAGAAATTGCATTTTCTATCTGAGCAGAAAAAATGACAACAGAAAATTTTTGACCTAAAACTTCATCTGGCCCGGGTTATTTCATTTTCCATTTTTAACAGACTGTAATGCTGTATTCTGCAAATAATAGAAGGCTGCTTTGCACTGCTGTCTTGGATAAGGTGATGAATTGATTAATTATGACTTTGCAGTCAGGCAACAACAGCTGAGCTCATGAAATTCCCATTTAAGTACAATTTATGTCAGTTCAGTGACTCTTTGCAGTATAATTTTGAAGCTTACCTATGATTCCTAACAGCTACTATTCTCAGAATGTATCAATATCTAAATGCAAGATCATTCAGAGTTAGCCTTGGTAGACCAGCTTTTATGCATGTCCTATTTAGCTCTTTATGACTGTTGTGTATTCCAACATAATCGGAGTGAATTGTTTTTCAGTGACCTTTTTTCGGTTACTCTGGCTGAAACTGTGCCTCCTGGCTATGATCAACCATGTCACTGAATGCCCCCCCAGTCACTCTGATAAAAAGCTATTTGATAAGCGCTGAAACCATTTTCCTTCCATGCCTCTAAGGCCAAGAGAGCAGAGGAGGTGTGGGGGGGAACCCTTCTACCATGGAATCAGTAACTTTGTATGATACCCATCAAGATGGGGAAAGAAAGACATTGATTGAGACACGTCTGCAGTTCATTAGCATTGTTTGTCTTTGAGAAAGCTCATGTCGGTCTGACAGATGAAGAGACATTGCTGAACGATGAGAAAATGAAGATAACTGTGGTAAAAATAGAAAAAATAATGAAGGGCATGCTGTTAAAACTAATTACATTAAGATTGATATCACTTAGCAGGAGAATGTTACCTCATCTCCCAAAAATGCTTGATTGCTCATACACCATGAGCTTCCTGCATTTAATGAATGTTGCAAAAATGTAAGATTTCTGTATTTCATATTTTGGTAGTCAAAGCAGACTAGGAATTTCTGGGTTTGAGAACCCATTCTCCACATGAGTGTGTTATGCACCCTCTAAAACAAGCTCTTAGTTGGTCCAGCCATTAGAAAATCCATTTTCAGTGAATTTGCACTTATGCTTTTGGTCCTTGACAGAACCAAGAACAGATAAAAAGGAGAAACGAGTGTGCAATCTTCTCCAAATTTTTTGGTCTCTAGGGACTGTAGCCTACATAAACAATACATAATGGATAAACAAGATGATTGTTCATGGTTATAGTGTGTTTCCTTTTGCTAATCGCTTAGCTAAATTTCAATTTGAGGCTGTAATTCCACATGAGAAGTGAAATAAGGCTATTTTTGTTTGTTTCGGGCTTTTCCGTTCTTAGTTAAAAGCAATCATGATATTAAAATTCTTTCCAAGATCAAGGATTTTTTTTATGAAGAAAAATTATAATCCCGGCTGGATCACCATTCTGAGCACAGGGTGTAGAACCTATCCTGATTCTCACTGAGGCTGTATAAAAGTCAGGGGCTACTAACACTTCTTCTCTGGTAAGTACTCGTGGAGGAACCAAACAAAACCTGTTCTCATAGCTATACAGCTATATAGCCATATGGCATAGATAACGATATAAATCAATGCTTTATACATTATACATACATGTACTTGTGCACATGTATATATGTCATGATGATTATGGTGCATTACTTGCTCGTATTACAGTATCTGTAGGCTTTCTTCAGTTCTGCATCACTATCTGCTACTCAGATCCCTCACAGCAGTGACAGTCCATGGCCTGAGTTTTATAGGAGGCGTATCCAAACACATGCTAAACACACAATTCACCCCCTGCAGCATGAAAGAATGCCTAACTGTAATTATCTCCAAGGCATCACCAAGTCACATTTTATAAAGAATAAACCATAAATAACAGATAAATCACATTGGTTGGTAAGTCAAGAGCCTAGGCGGGGCATTACTACACACACAGTAAGTCAAATCTGCTGGTTAAGTACAAACTTCCAAGTCTACGCATAAAAACACTATTTTCTCCTGGCAATCTAAAGCATAACAAAGATGATCAGTGTTTAAAACAAAAACACTCCACTCAGTATCTAGGGCTTAAAGAACGCAAGAAGAAAATCTAAAAGTATCATTCTCAAAGCATTTTGCCTACACTGTAAATTAGAAATACATGCACTTCCTGCAGCCTGAAAACAGTTTAATTATGAGAGTTGAACACAAAATCTCCCATTGGCACAGAATGGCTTTGAAGTGTTATCACATAAGTGAGGATTTTGAAAATACCCTTGACCAGTTTTGTGAAAATATATCATACTTCTATTTGTGTCAGCCTTAACCATGTATCATGTCACTGCCTTTCATAACATTACAGAACCTGATCACAGTTCCAGAGTATTAAACTAATCATGCATATTTTATGCAAACATTAACCTTTAGTGTTAATCCAACAGCATTAAACCAAACCTATAATGAACCATAAAGGTGGTTTATAACATACTCTGCTTGCCTTTTACGAGTATTTTCATTTCTCTCACCAAATGGTTTTAAACCTTAGAAAGAAATAGTATCGATATTTTTACAGAGCAGATTTTTGTAAATAACATTTGGCCACTTTTCTGAAAGAACTGAGTTATAGAGCTATTTTACCTGTAAGCAACGTAGATGAACTTTCAGAATAATTAACTCTAAAAACTTTAGTGCCTCATAAAAATGAACATTGTTAAGATGCTTCCTGTGAGCTTTTTACACGGGCAAATTTCATGTTTAATTGAATGTTTAATCTATCTTGTTGCAGCTCACTCTAATATGAAAAACAGCCGTTCTTGTACAGCACCTTTCATGTTACACATCCCAAGGCACGTCACAAATATGCACATCTCATATAAATTATGAAAAAGATAAATTAGATGCATAAAAAATTGCTATGAAATGTTGCAGTAATACAATGAGATTGATCAAAGGATGAGAAATGTCTAAGGACCAAAATAATGCTGAGATTTTATATTAGTGTCCAGTACCTAAATGTCTGCATCCTTGACCTAAAGGTTTATCTTGGAAAGCAGCTAATAGATAAATGATATTCCTGTGATGTTTACATTGAAATTGTAGCTGTAATTGTGAACAATGACATCAATGGAGACAGTAAATATCAATAATAATATTGATATTCCAAAGGGATAGAATATCTCTGCTTAGACAGTTTCATGGCTTTCAGTCCTGCAATGCTGAGAAGAGCTCACAACCATTTGTAAAATTTTCCTTACTCCTGAGAACTATCCCCAAATAACAAATAAGAAAAGGAGAAAGAGTAGCGTTCCTATATATTTTTTTTTAATGTTAGACAGAAAGTCTGTAGCTTACTTAAAAATTGCACCTGAGTCCTAGACTAGGCCAGACTTCATTAATTTTGTGAGCTTCTACACTGAAATTAGTAGGAAGTACTTTAGGAGGAAAGGGTGAGGAGGTAAGCGACCTTGTAATGGAAGAAACAACATCAAAGTCTGACCTCCAAACAAACTATCTGGAATGAATTTTTCCTAGTAACCTCTTTGACTTCAGGGCTGATTTTGGCTCAGTGCTGTTAAAATTAATAAACACATTTCTCTAAAATAGCAGTTAGTGGAAGCAAAATCCAAAATCAAATAAATTTTGTTACTTTTTCTTAAACATAAAAGAATATAATTTGGAAAGCGCAAAATGTGTCGGTCGTCTAAAACAACGTGGGGATACCGCCACAGTTCCATACATGGCCAAACTGGAAATACCTATATGGCTATAATGGTAGCCAAACAGCCATTACCAGTGAGCAGATTTTCCTTTAACAGCCTATGTGAAGAGTATCCAAAAAATCAATGCATACCAATAGAAAAGCTAGGACATGTGATACTTCTTTTATATTCTGTTCAATGCCTCTTTTACCCTCAAGTGATGCATTAATAAGTCTCTTCAAATGTTTTCTTTCCTTATCTCATTCATAATTGTCAATTTCCCTCAAGACTCCCTCTGGCAGTTGATGGCCACATGTAATGTTGAGGTTAAGATGTCCAACGCTTTATTAAAAAACATTTAAAAACATTGAAGAAGTTCCTAAGTAAAAAGAATGAATGTTGTGGTGAAACGAAGCAGCATGTCGAACCGATCAAGCATTTAGTACCTTACCTCCTTGACTGGGCAACGTATAAATAATATTTTATCTCTAGGATAAACAGGATTCATCGTGTAAGGAGCAATCACATCTCCAAGAAGAGGAAGAAACCAAAACAATGCAGCAACTGCAACAAGGATTGTCATCTAAGACTCTAGCAATGAGTAGAGGAGGTGAGTTCATTTCTGTCGGGAAATTCTTCCCTCTCATTACGTGGTTTCTTACCCCATAAATAAACTGTAATTTCTTTCCATGCTCAATACATCAAGAAGTGAAAATGAAAATATATCCTATGCTTTTGTACAAAAGTGCCTATCATCATTCCTGCAGGAGCAGAGGAAAAATTTTTAGTGGGTGAATTGGACTGATTGTTAATTGTGTATAGTTTAACCATTCAAACATGCATGACAGAATCATTCTAATACAGTCTTTCCTAATCATCTCTCTTAAAGAAATTAGAAAGGTTTAAGCAGTCAAGTATCTGCTTGTAAGATGACTACAGAATTAGTAGTAGAATGCTAAATTATTGCTAAATTATACCAAATGGCAAATGGTATCCAATGCTCAGATATTCAAGCAAAGGGAATGTCTGATCTCCAGCATCACCTACATTTCACATGAAGTCCTGACTGCCTGGAGAAGCTGAGACTGTCAGTTCCTGAATTTTAGCCAAGCTCCTACTCACCAGCAGCTTATATCTTCAATTCACTCATGCAGAAGGAGCTTTCAGGGCTATTCAGGAGGTAAGGCCAAGGCTCAGCTGCAGGAAAATGATTTTTTTTCTCTGCAGCTTGCATCTTGGTGCTTTGGTCTTTTAAGTGCTCGACTTCAGTTGTGCTTCGCACTCTGATCTAGCTGTCCTTTGACTCCTGGCTGCAGCCCTGCCTCAGTTCCTTGGATCTTTGTTTCACTCCATCTCAATCCCTTACCTAAATCCTCTTCTGCTGTACTGTTTTGGTCACCTCTTCTTCTTGGAGAGGTCCTCATCATATTGTAAGGTATCCTGTTGTAAACACTGGACTCCAGGAACGACTGCCCATTTCTCTGAAGTTTAAGAAAGCTGAGTTTGGGAGCGAACTATTGATTTGAAATGAAACTAGGTTCAGTATGAGATTGTCACAACAAATGACTCCTTTGAGTTGCACCAGATTTTGAGTGATTTTAGAAACCTCCGTTCAGGTGCTGAAATTAGCAGTTTGGAATAGCTACAATGTAAATTATGTAAAGTGCTCCGATTTATGATCAGATTTGCTCTGAGGACCTGACTTTGTGATCCTCAGAGGTGAAATGCACAAGGGCAATAGTATGGAATTATACAGCATGAAGATTAAAACTGAAACTTTATGTCTGAACCACAAGTTCAAATTTGTCATATCTCAAAACATAGCCCAAAATACAAGATCCCAAGATAAAGTAAGCTTATGGTGCAAATTTAATGTTAGAATTAATCTAAAGTAATGATTACATATTAGATTTTTTCCTGTGAAATAACTAATTCATCCTAAACATCACGTAAATTGGCAGTCATTAGCGTTTCCTATCCATTAGTTTATAAAGACAGTAACAGTTAATCTTATGGTCTAGAAAGCTAGAAACGATGGGCAAGAATTAGGTGAATTTGGTTAAGTCTGTGAACTCGCAGATATCAACACATGTATATGACTATATTAATTAATAATAGACTCTATAGCTTGGCACATTCTGTCTTTGGACTGCTGTGCACATGACATTTGGGCCACCAAAGACAAAACAAATAATCACAGCAATAAAATCCTCTCCACAGGAGGTGATGAAGGTCTCACTCAGGTCTTTCCATAGAAGCGAAAAGACACAAAGCCAAAAAGCAACGAGGGATTCCTGAGCACAAAAGAACTGTATAAACTGAAAGATGGTCACCTTCTGTCCCTTCACCTGAAGACTGGAATTTTGCTCGTTCTGCAAGATGAACATTTTCACTGCAGATATTTATTATCTATATGCTTAGGACACCATCACAAATAGTGAACGCTTACAACCACAGAAGCTCGTAAATAGAAAGTGATTAAACCTTGCAAAACTTTGCAAAATTGTAATTAGAGGCAGGATTGAGGGTGGATTTGCTTTAGGTGTCTGGGTTCCCTTCATATTTATTGAAAATTAAATGTCAGTCACTTTATCTCAAAGTTTAAAGTGGTGAATGACATACCAGGAAATTTCTATTTCTTTTGATTGGCTATAGGCGTTTTCACTGTGAATCTCTAAAAGCTGGTGAAATGAGTGCCACCCATAGCTTTCTTTTTTACATATATAAAGAAACCTAAAGAATCTGAAACGCAATTAATGTGTAAGGCCATGAGGTTAATGCAAATATAGTCTCATTAACATTAATATATACATTGTTCTCTAACACTTAATAACCTATGTCTTGCTCTCATTATGAATTTTGTATGTAGGTGAAAGGGCAATAACCCAAGTTAAAATCTGAGAATTTGTATATGCTCTAGAAACACTGATCTCTATGAGCACAGCATGTAACATTCCAACCTTCAGCATTTGTACATAGGAGAGGCAATTACACACAGGAAGCTGGGGATTTCAATACCAGATCAGATTACTAATCAGCTCTTACTTCAAGACCTGGATTCTTTTCCTTACTGATCTCACTTCATTCAGCAATCAACAGTGAATATGAGATGTCCAGGCAGGTGTATCATCACTTTTAAAATGATTTCTTAATATTGTCGTCTACTGACTGGATCGTTTAATTTTTACTTTCCAAGGGTCTAGAATCCTCCTTAGGCTTAGTTAATCAACAAAATACTGTCAAAGAAATTTTTGCAATCTTCTCTTGGAGATCATTGATCATTAAGCTAAATAACAACTGGCCTTCTGTGTAAATAAAGTCTTGTACACTTCTCACCTGCATGGCTCCAAAAACACAGTCATGAGCCAGGGTCCCATTGTACTAGATGCTGTATGAATAGAGAACAAATAGACTGACTCCGGCTCCCTGAGCCCTGCAATCTTGATGGAAAGCAAAGCAAATGAACATTAGTAAGAAGGAAGAGAGAGAATAGAAAACAAATCAAACGGTTGACAGCACTCCTGTCATACCATCTTCTGGGAAGCTGCTGAGTGACGTCTTGACACAAGTATATTTTAACAAATGCTTTGCAGGAAGATGAAAATTCAATTTTGTAGGTGATAAAGGGAATTCTTCCCAAGAATAAAGACAGCAACACTGAACAACACAAGAAGATGGAGGAGACCACTTTGAAGACTTATTACAGGTTTTTTTGGGCACTGGCATCATAATCCAGACAAAAGAAAGTCAGATGGTAGGTGGAGTAGGGACAGGCTAGGAAGTACCATGTTTTGTGTTTAGTGAGACAGGAAGTTGGAAGGAGGAAAGTAAATAAGCTAAAGGAGGGATGTTCACAGCTGAAGTCTGCACTACTATTAGTGGGCAAGTCTGAATTCGTTAATCTCCAAAGAACATTTTATCACATGAAGATATGAGAGGCTAAAATCCTGATGGGATTTTTTTTTTTTATCATGAACCTCCTTATGAAGAAGTAATTGGTGAGTTTGAAGCACAGAATGAAAAATGAAAGAATGGCACAAGCCAGAGGGTGCTTCAAACAGCGTACGTGTAAGTGCCTAGCAGGATGGTGATGTTCATCTGCAGTGATCAAGGAAGTAGGCAACAGAGATAAGCTTGAAGAGATCTTAAGGTAGGGACAGTAAGACCTATACTTAACTATACTGAATGTGAGCTAAGGGCAAAACATTCCCATGATGGCTTAGAGACAGAAAAAAGTTTAAACAGAAGAAAATGGGACTGAACAAGAAATGTAGGTCTATGGGTCTTAGCTTAGAGATGGCATTTGAATGCTGATACTTCCTTCCTTTTAAACAGTCTTTAGCCCACAATAAAATTTTACCTTTCATCCTTCCACTACCCTTTCTCGTTAAAGCTTTCCACCTAGATTTGAAAATCTAAGTCTACATCATCTGCTAGGAAGCCCTTGTCATACACTCTTAAAATGTGTTGAGAAACACTTGTTTAGATAGGGTTATGATACAGTGTAGCTTATATATCCCACAAAACGTAGCTGAGGCAGCCTGAATGTTTAACAGGGATTGCTATCCAACTGCTCATGAACAACGTGCACATTAAGAATTCACTGCAGAAATGGTTCAGCAAATAATTCTGAATAAAAATATATGTAAGAAAAGGGTAAACTGCAAACAACTTGCAGAACAGAAGGTTACCAAAATTCACTGAATAAATTACTTATCCAGTTCTGTCCGATTACATCTACATGAATCCCCCCTTCCTCTTTTCACTGTATGGTATGATTTTCCAGGCTTTTAAAGATGGAGAAGTGCAATTATATTTTTGTGCACATATAGGGGAACCTTTAACCAATAAGCAGTTAATCTCTGGCAGATAAGTCATTTTTGCAGCTCAGGTGACAACGGTTCAGTGTGCTGGATCTGTGCTGTGGAGGCACTGGCCTCCTTTTGCAGTCACCTCAGTCCTCCTCCCATGTCAAACAGTCCAGGGGATGGATCTGCAGGCAGAAGGGCAAATCCTGTTTCCTGGAAGCAGAGTGATTCTTAAAGCTACACAAAAACAGCCTCAATTTCTTCTCTTTTAGACTCATTTCAGACAAGTAACTAAGCTTCAAAATAATGGCTTTTCCAAAAGCTGATCTGTTTGGATCACTTATCTAATAACTGAAACTGCTGATAAATCGTAAAAAACCTTGAGTGTTTCAAATATTATGAAGTAACTGCCAGTCAGCCTTTTCCTTTTTTTTCCCTCAAGGAATAGTTTTGTGCCTCTGTTTTCCTAATTAAGTCTCACTTTTCTAGAAACCTAATAATGAATTAAATTGTATACTTCAGAAAGAGTTTATGGACTGACCTGCTGATGAAATATGCACCATAACCTACCCAGGGGGCTTAAAGTTGTTAAGCTTGAAATGGCAACACCTTCTTTTTCATTCTTTACTTTCTTTTCATTAACTGGCAGAAAGTCAGCAGTAACCTGTCCATTCTTTGGTTCATCTGCTCAAACTGCCTTGGGGATCTGATTCTTCCTCTTGTGCAAGTAAAAAGATCCAATGCATTATTTACATTGAAACATCTAAAATTTAGCTGCCAAACAAGCTTATTCTAGCAAGTCTTTCCATAAAAGCAGAAAGATTATTTTTTTTTACCTTTTGAGAATCATGTGTAGAAATATTTTTCTTTACGTAATAATGGTTCTATAATGTAATACAAGGTGGAGTTTTGGGGGTTTTTTCCTCTTCCTCTTTTTAAATACAATATTCAGAAAATGAATAAATACGAAAATGGAGCACTACATTCATAGAGACATGAATAGAGCTAGCTAAAATTTTGATGCCAGAAGACTCTAGTCCTAATGTTCAGATTGTGTAAACGGATGTCAAGCAATCAGAAACACTCCTGTACTTGTGTGTTCTATATGAGAAAGATATTCCATTAGAATTGACATAGTTTACACCCAGAGATTTGCAGGGAAATGCAGCAGCCTAGTGAATGCAAAAGCGTGTGCACATTCAGTTATAAAGTGTTACTGTATTGAATAAAAGAAAGGCAAGGCAGTTTTGGGGGAGCTGTTGCCCCTGCAGCAGATCTAGTGCTGACCCAAGTCACAGTGTCCACTTGATCCAGAACACCACAGTATGGCTGTGCTCAGACACAGAAGTAACACACTTGCATCCATGTAGAATTACACCCGGATGAATAATCCCTTCACCTTTGCTTCTGAACTGAGGTACAGCATCATATAAATACTATGTCTCCGAATCAGGTTGGTGTCGTTTCTGATTCAGAACTACTATACAGCAGTGCAGACTGAGGTTCTTTGCATCAACAGTCTAGTTTATCTGCAACTGAGGTAACCTGTCCATGAATAACTGACAGCCACCTTTACCAGAATTTGGAGTAGCAAAATGAAACAGTAGCATGTTCCATATTAAATGACCTACATTAGACACTACATTTTATGTAGCCTACTACGCAAACTCTTTGCATTCTGGTTCATGTGTAAATTAATGGATAAGCACAGAGAAAAATTACTTACCTTCACTTCTCAAAACAGTCACAAAGACCTTGCAAATGGTGAACTATGATGAACTGAACTTCAGTTTTGTATCTTTGCAAAACAGGCAATGCTCAGTCTGAAAAAAAACCAGGATTCCTGCCAAGGTGATTTTGGAAACAGTTAATCTTCTTAAGATGCCCACACTCCAAAGTACAGTGCTTAGCGCTGAGAAATTTATACAGTAGGGCCACTTTTACTCCCGGTGCAACTTTTGTGGAGCTCAGGAGGCATGCCAGCGGTCCCAGCATTTCACCGCAGGCTGTGTTGTACACTTGCTGCAAAAGAGCTGCTAGAGGCCACCTAAAAGCCGTCCCCTCCCACAGTTGCTTATTCTTGTGCACTGCAACCTCTGCTCAGTCAGTAGAACTGAACTAGCAGAAAAACTACCTAGCAAATAAAAAAAAAAAAGGAGGAAAAATTTCATCTCATTCAGATTCCTATTATAACTCCTTATGTGGCCACATACGTACTATGCCAACACAATGGATGGTGCAACATGGGGTCTTAACAACAGGCTGAGATATTGGAGTGAAAGAATTGGGCTTTCTAAAGCTGGCACTGTCACAGGAAAAGGTCTACCTTGGAGCAGATCATTCTTTGCCAAATAACCATTCAGTTGTTTCTATGCCTGAATGGATCTTCTTTTCCTGACAAGCTAATCTTGAAAGTACCCAACTGCCAAGTACTCCATTAATAAAAAGGTGAAGTGACTAACAGGATAATGCACAACAGACATCTTAAGACCAGAATCAGACACCTTCCCGTTTTTGTGTAAATGTGACAGATGCATTCTAAGGACAGGATTAACAATATATTTTTTACCATTTGAGAACCAAAACAACAAAATGTAATTTTACAGGGACGTGACTCTAAAGAGGAAAAAATGGTGTTGGTGTCAGATGTTCCTTGATTTCAGTCCTTTTTTATTAAAAACAAACAACAGAGAAATACTTAATTTCCTTATGATTCTAAACTCAATTTAGTCAGCATCTAACCCAAAATCTTTTTCTCCCAATTGCCTTTCTTCTCAAGTTCATAACAAAAATGATTTCCTGGCTGCTACTGGGATCTCTTTGTTTTTCATTCGTATTCCTTTTCTCACACCCATGCTCACATACAGGTGCAATCAAAATCATCGCTCTGCCACTATACTTGCAGTCTGACCACAGTGAATCTGGCAGGGTACTTAAGATTCCTCAGCAGGCTTGTGGTTTAGGACAGTGCTGTGTTGCTTCAGCTACTTCAAAAGAAAGGCTCGGTTAATAGTTCTTTCATTTACCCTGAATGGAGTAAAATGTTATGCCCACCACTTACTAGGAGTTTTGTTGCAGCTCCAAGCATAACAATATTAATTGCCTACTACTACTCTTTTGTAAATAGGTAAATCACATGCTGCAAAGGCTGTAATATGGAAGGATAACATCCTGTTTTGCCAGTTCATTTTGCAGCTGCTAAAATCATGCATGCATATTTTACAATCATAGTAAATTGTATGCACAGATCCAATTATTTAAATGACTAAGTATCTAACTGTGAACATAAATCACATATTTTAGGATCCCTGCCTACAGCTGAACCTCAGGCATAGAGGGATGAGTGCAATTTCAAAAGCTATGAGTTTCATTTGTTTCTAAAGAGAGCTGGGTAAAACTGTTTCAATAGGTTTTTAGTAATTCATATTCTGTGTAAAATACTATAAAAACAATAGATCTGATCCAAACCAAGCTAAAGTCATTGGCAAAGCTCCCACTGACTTCAAAAGGCTCTGAGAAAGTCATTTTGAGAGTAAGAGTAATGGATGAAGAGCAGGAGTACTAGCATATTTTTTTAAGGACGTCTCACCTTTTCTATTTATATAAAAAGGTAATATTTCCATCGCCATAAATAACGCAGGTACCAACATAGCAGACCATGGGTTGCACAGCAGCCTCCAGTCATATCTTTAAATATCTCCTTCCTCAATGGGGAGGATATTAACCCCATTTTCTAAGGAAACATCTCCCCTGACTCTCTTTACTGAAATGAACTGGTCTTCGTATTTTAGCAATGACCAAAAATGATAGCACCTGTCAGTCTTCATGGAAATCTCTGTGGTTTGAATCCCACTAACAGCAAACAATTTTCTAAGAAGAGTCACTCCGGGATTCCCAGTAGGGTTTGACAGTCACTTGTCTTTCAAGAGATTGCCCTCTACTGAGGTTAGCTGCGTCAGTGCCTAACAGAATATAAACATCTGTCTCTTGTTAAAGAAGTCTCAAACACCTAGCTCTGTTTCATCAGAAGGGCCCTCAAACTGAACTTCTCTGTGTATTTATAAGAATCTGACTGCTGTTAGAACAATATGTTGGATCTGCTGATTACTCTTTTCAAATGACAGTTTCTTCGAAATTATGAGATAATCTAAAGGAATAACATGCATACTTCCTTATTATTGATTTTATCTTCAAATTATTGTAAAGTGTTGAATTATAACATTTTTATCTTTTAAGTAAGAAAGTACTAGCAGCCATTAATTACCTATTACAGCTTAATGCATCATTAGAATGATCCATTTTAATGACATGTTACAGTGCAATTATTATTATTTTGTTATTATTACTATATAATGCTACATTAAAATCCTGTATCCGACTAAACTCCAAATCATTCCATTCCTTTCACAGTTTCAAAGTAATCTTCAATTTCCAATCCTTCTTTGCCTGTTAATAAAACAACCATATATTTTTGTTACAATTTTTACAGAAAAAGGTTACATGCAGGACTTTGACAGACTAGCATCCCAAGTCCTGTATATGATACATCTTGAAGATGACTTTCAAGATAATAAGCAGTTCTCATCAAATGCATATGAGATCTTGGAGCTTAATTCTCTTACACAAAGTTAAGAATTTCAGGTACAGTAAATGACACCTGATAACCTAGCGTTCATTCCGACAGAAAACTTCAGAGACCTAAAATAATATTAATAAATTTACAATGTTTACTCTCATATGTTAGATAATACAGAGAAGCAAAACTTAACCTCTTCATTTTGACCGTCACACCATCCGTATCAGACAAAGACCTTCGCAAGAAACAGCCAGAGTAAATCGGATGTATGTTAAACTCCGAGATGGGAATGACCAGGCTTGTAAAAAATGAGGTGGCAAGAAGTCACAAGAAAATGTTGGGAGCGCAGACAAAATCCAAAGGATAGAGCAGATCAAAAAGTGTTCACCATTTCTTATTCTTTTTCAAAAAATGTCTATTACAAAGTGTTCACCTTTCCAGAGTGAAGTTTAAGGGAGGGAAAAAGAGGCACAGCCCAAATAGCTTGGTGGACAAACTCACTGGAAGGGGGATCACTCTGCAGACAGCACAGTTGAGTCTAAGACACCTGTATCTAGGTAGGGATTAAACAGTGTACTTTTACAGCTGGTCTGTCTGACCTAGTCTAAAAAACTTTTGACAGTCACAGTGGAAGTGGGACAATGGCAAAAAGGAGTCTGAAAAAGAGAGAGCAGGTACCTTATCCTAGGTTTTTCACATCCCAACTGAATGAGTAGCCATTTGGTTCTTGTTGGACTGATCCCTTCATTCCTCCTCCCATGGATTTTGTGAAAACAATGTGAAAAATCAAACTTCAATTCTATTTTGTTTCAAAAGGGAATGGTTTTGTTCAGCCACACTTTTTAAGAGGTACCGACAGGAGCAAAGGCTATGTTAGAACGAATAAAGAAGCCTCAACAGGAGGTGAACATTTAACAAAATCAAATATGTATCAATTTTTTTTTTGTCTCATTTCTAAGCCTGTCCGAAGTCGGGTGAATTATCCCTTAGCAGGCACCCTCAAATTAATGAGATAATGCTCCATTAGCATTGAAAAGTATTTTAAAATGTAGCTCAAATGCTAAATAAATGACAAAGAGAATGAAAGAAAACACTTCTAAAGGGTTCATTTTGTAATTCATCATTAAATACATAGCTGGTCCCCTTCCATTTGAATACAGTACCACACTGGCAAAGCAGTAGGCAGGAGTTATTAGATCTTAACTGAATCTGATTTCAAAGGGAAACATTTATTTCACTCAAAACATTTGTTACTACATTTACCATAAGAGGTTTCTGTCTAGTCTGTATTTTGAACTAAGCAGCTTTGCAACATCTCATCAATTCAAACACATTTTATCTGAGAACCCACTGAATTAGAGGACATGGGTTTTAGCCAGCATAAGGGAAATAAAAGATCCAGTCAAGGGACTTTACAGAGATTTAGAATGATTAGAAGGATAATTTAAATTCAAATACATGGAGAAAACAGTTCTGCGGCCTACAGATTAATCTTAAAGAAGAAGACTCTCTTCATGCTTTACATCATACAAAATGCAGCCCTATTGAATTAGAGAAACTAGAAATTCTATGTAAAATATCATATAGGTCACTACTGCAGATGAGCTTTACATTTGGATTAAAGATTACCATTTTATTATTTGCATCCTTAAGGACACAAAAATAATCTGTTGTTCTGGATCATAATTTGTAGTCATGACCATGTACAGGACAGTTTCAAAACAGCATCTAAGACTCCTGCTCAACATTTTGGGACATGCAATAAATAATAGATCTATTTTTGCCCTTCCAGTATTTCCACTTAGTGGCAAAAGGTGCCCCAAGAACAGAGGAAAAACTGTTATACATAATCTGCTGTTACATCCATCATATTATCTTTATAAGGTGGAAGTCATGAAAGCCTCTCTCCAATTTCCAGATTAACAGTATAGGTGAGTTTAAGAATATATTGTAATAGAATGAGTAGCTTACTGATGTCTATGATATTTTTAATGTCTGAGAAAGAATAAGTCGGCTTGACTGGTTGTCTCAGAGCAGCTGTTTATTAAAATTTTAATATTATTTAATTTGTTTGGTGGATGAGGTAAAGCAGTGGATGTTGTCTGCCTTGACTTCAGTAAGGCTTTTGACACTGTCTCCCATAACATCTTCATAGACAAGCTGCTAAGTATGGGCTAGACAAGCAGAACGTGAGATGGCCTGAAATCTGGCTGAATGGCTGAGCTCAGAGCATTATGGTCAATGACACAAAGTCTAGTTGGAGGTCAGTAATTAGCAGTGTCCTCCAGGGGTCAATACTGGGACCAATCCTGTTTAACAACCTCATTAATGATCTGCATGATCAGACTGAGCGCACCCTCAGCAAGTTTACTTACAATACAAGACTGTGAAGAGTGGCTGATACGCCAGATAGTCATGCTTCCATTCAGAGGGATCTTGACAGGCCGGAGAAATGGGCTGACAGTAACTGCGTGAGGTCCAACAGAAGGGAGCACAAAGTCCTACACCTGGGGAGGAACTCCATGTACCAGTATAGGCTGGGGGCCAACTAGCTGGAAAGCAGCTTTGCAGAGAATCACCTGGGAGTCCTGGTAGACAATAGCCTGAATATGTGCCAGCAATGCACCCTCACGGCAAAGAAGGCCATCAGCATCTAGGGCTGCAAAACAAAGAGCACTGCCAGCAGGTCGGAGGAGGTGACTGAAGGATCTCTCTCTATTCAGCACCGGTGATGCCATACCTGGAGTACAGTGCCCAGTTATGGGCTACTCAGTACGAGAGAGATACACACATACTGGAGCAAGTCAAGTGAAGGGCTACAGAGATGATTAATGGACCGGAGCATCTCTCATACAAGAAAAGGCTGAGAGAGCTCGGACTGTTTACATCGGAGAAGAGAAGGCTCAGGGGACATATCATCCATGTGAATAAATATCTGATGGGAAGGTGTAAAGAAGATGAGGCCAGACTCTTCTCAGTGGTGCCCAGTGACAAGATAACAAGCAATGGGCACAAACCGAAACACAAGAAATTCTGCTTGAGCATAAGAAAACACTTCCTCATTGTGAGGGTGGTGGAACAGTGCAACAGGTTGCACAGAGAGGTTGCGGAGTCTCCGTCCTTGGAGATAATCAAAGCCTGACTGGACAAGGTCCTTGGCAGCCTTTTTTAGCTGAGCCTGCTTGAGCAGGGAGGTTGGGCCAGATGAGCTACAGAGCTGCCTGCCAACCTCAACTGTTCTGTGATTGTGTGGTTTCACAATAGCATGCTAATACAGCCACATACTAATGCATGTTGTTTCCTTCAAATGGCCCTTAGATCTTTATATATAAACCAGAATAAAGGACATTCGACAAGGGGGGAAGTGAAAATAAAAGGCATTACACTGCCGGTTTGAAATTTTACCCAAAGCAAGGTTAGGGGGTACTGTGAAGCAATCAAACTCCGTTTCAGCCCTCGGACTAGTCTAACACAAACCAAAGACAACAAAAAGATGTCACATGTTTCCACTGGATATGGCCTATAGATTGCAAAACCTTTTTCTTATCTACCAAATAGAGTACTGCTTTTATACAGGGTAGAGTTTCACGCATTAACACACAGCAATAATCAGTCATCCCCATCAATCAATCATTTAAATGGTATACAAGGCTTTGGTTAATACTTTTGTACTTGAGTGATTTTATTCATAAACAAGCACCCTCGCAATCAAATCTGAGGCGTCTTTTGTGATGGCAAGAATGAAACTTCTTTTCTGATACATGTTCTGTATTTTGAACAGAAGTAGATTTCTCAGTCTGAGGGGAAAGAAAATCATAAAAAAAAAAATCACAGCAAAAATCAAGTATCAAATCATCAAGTGGTACTGCCTTACCTCCATGAGACTCAAAGGAAAAACTGGAACTCAAGAGAAATGCTGACCTACATTCATCAAAAACTTCAGTGAGAAACTGGAGAGGACAATAGAGATTGAGACTTCTGCTCCCTTTTCCTTTATTACTCTAAATACTGGAGGTTTTCCTATTGCTCTACTTCTAGCAGTGCAGGAGATACACCATATAAAGATTTCTATCAATTGGAAGGTTTTCCTTTCCCTCTTGGCAACAGCCTGGACAGCACCAAGATTGTGAGCAATTTTCTGAGGAGGAATAATTGTCTGGGGGAAGGTGCAGTTGTAAGAAAAGGCTCTGTCAGCTCTGTAGCCTTTAGCTTAAAGCAGTTTGGTGCAGAGTCTCGGGCAACTTGGTTGCCAGAGTAAAATATGCCTTTGGTGAGTGCATAAAACTGAGCCTCTAACAGCCAAATATCAGCATTCCCATAGGAACTACGAAATCCCATGATCCCAGCTTACTTATCTGTGTCAAATGTAGCCACTGAGTCTAAGGTCATCACTTACTTTTCCAGTGAGAGGCGTTACAAGACCCTGTGCTACTGCCTGGCTCTTGTGGATGCCAGGTGGAGGTAAGAACTCTGCCTGGAGGCTAGACTCAAAAAGCACTAGCTCAACAACAGCTGCTATCTATAAATGCAATATAGAGAGAGAACTGGCAACTTACTGACTTTAACAGAATTTATTTTTAGGACTGTTATCCTGCACAAAGATAAGAGTTTAGGCTGTACATTTGTACACCTCTGACTGTCCCAGATCAGGTGGACTGCTGATCTGGCTTTCAGTGTAAGGAATGACAGAACCCTACACCTCAGCTTTGAGCCTGGCCTGAATGACACAAAGAGACTACACAGAGAGACAAAGTCTAAAGACTTTGACATTGTTGCTCTCCCTCTCTATTCAGTGGGGACTGCAGGAATACAATATTTAGCAGTATCTATACTATGCAATTGTCTATATTACAGAGAAACATCAGCATGCATTTATAAGTGACCTCAACTGGCCCGTGAAGCAGTTAAAGATCATGCTGAAGTCAGATGTTTTAGTCAGATGTGATGGTTTAATCTTGTATTTTTTCCTCAGGTAGGGGTCCTGCAAAGATGAAGAAGCAGAACTGATGTTAGGACTTGAAGACAGAATGAGTTTCTGGGAAAGCAATGGGCATACAGGTATGGCAGTGCTGTAGAAGATGCAAAAGAAGGATCAGATTAAATAGAAACTAAGAATAGAGGTAGCATTAAATAGAGCATGGTAGGCTGGCAAGGAGCTGGAGGTTCCCTTCCACTCCACAGTCAGTATGAGTTTCTGCAGAAGTGGCATTGTCTTATACCACATGCAAACACATCTTACACCACATCTGAGGATGAAGAAGGGACCCAAGTCACCATGCAGTCTAGGTTTTAAAATCAGATCATTTCAAGAGCAGCTAACTATTTTTGTGATTCTAACGTTTGGTTTGTAAACATCTGAAATATGAAAAGTATATTGCTAAACTCTCCGATGGAAATAATTGTTCCTTTCTTTTTCAGCCTGGGTAAAGCAAGGAAAATCATTCTGCTGAAGTGATTTAGATGAATTTTACAAATAAAAAAGCAAATCAATTGCTCTAAGATAGAGTGACCATGGGATATTTTCACCACTAACATTTAAAGACTGACAAAGTCAAAAGCCACTGAAACAATAGGTTGCCTGACTACCAGCTCTACTCTATTAATATTATGTCATGTATATGTACATATATATGTGTGTGTGTGTGTATATATAAGCATATATGTGTATATAAACCTTCTAAGAACAGCTAACAATAATTCTACAGAACTGATACTATCTGCTTTACAGTAAACTCAAGTGCATGAGATTAAAATCTGAGTTTACTTTCAATTTATCTTCTACTTTCTTTTAACTGCAGAATGAATCCTTCTGTGTATTGATGAGACAAAATTGGCATACAATCCTCTAAGGGAAACGCAGGGCTCCTTCTAAAAAAAGAGAGAGGGGGGAGGGAGAGGGAGACTCTTAAAATTTGAAAATGTTTCTGTAGAATTTCTGACACAAAACAAAGCCAAAATGCATAATTCATAGTTGATAAACAGAGATGCCTGAAATTTTTTTCTAAGAATAGTAACATGGAATTTGAAAAGCTTGAATTTACACCATCAAATGTGCACGAAAGCCACATTTTGAATGCAAACCAACACATTTATCAAACCTAAAGATACATTTAGAGCATCTGTTACTCTATTCTTACATGACAATATATTTTTTATAGGTAGTGTATGTTTCTACCCGTGCATTTATCTTTCTTAGCTATCATATTAGATATTTAATTTTATTGAACTGTCATAAAGCACCAAGTAATTATATCCTGAATTTTGCATTTTTTGGCCGAATAGAAACAGATACCATATCAAGAGGCAACTTTTTAATGTTCTTACATTATCTACCCATATATCTGACTGTTCATGTATCTGTTATCAGTACAAATATTGTTGAACAATAAGTCTTGTCTACATCTACAATTGTATCTTTTCCATATATTTAACTAGAGATTTGGTATAACTTTGGAGACTAAAACTAAACTTGCTCATTCTTATTTATTAATATTACTCATACCTTAGCAGTGTTTATCTTCTGAGTTTGCTAAGTTAAAAGGCATTCTCATTCGAGAACAGTGAGTGAAGATCTGAATATCAGATAATACAAATTGATTTTTGTTTATCACTAAAAATGACAATAAAATCTGCTATAAAAAATGACATAGGTAGACTTGATATTTCAAACTTCAGATGGTTGCATGATTTTAATCAGCAGCTAGATAACGTTGGAGTATTTTACAGCAATTAGAGTTGCTGTTACAAGGAAAGAGACAATGAAAACTAGTTATTTTCAAAATAACCCCACAGCTACACAAGGAGGAGGCTATAGTAGGTCCTGTACAACAGATTCAACAGGAAGGAATTTATGCAAAAAAGGTATTTTATAAATTAGGCTTACTCAAGCAATGGTCAAGTGGATTTTGCCCTTACATCTGGACCTATAGTGAGCAGCAGACATGTGGAATTGCATAAAGCAGTACCACTACTTAGGAAAAAAAAAAAAAATCTTAGCCAAAGAGGGTAGGTTTAACTTTTGAGGAAGCAACTCCAATAGACTGGCATCAGTTTGAATAGCATGTGTGGGGAGGATAACACCTACCCCAGGCCAGCTGGGATTTCAGTGGCTCCCAGGCCTCATCCTGCCCCAGCTGGCAGCAATCAGTGGGAGAGGAAGGACTCAGACAAGGAGGTGTCTGACTGCCACCACAGCCTGGGGCTGCCCTGGTATCCACTCACATCATGAGTGGGAACAACCCTGGGGGCCTGAAGCACAGCACCATCCCACAGCAGTAGAGTTAGAAGTATATAAACCCAAGGAGTCTCCAACCTCAGGAGAGAGTCAGGAGTATGAGGAACAAGAACCAGACCCTTTCATTTCTTGGAGCAAGATGTGGCTGGGCAGTTATCCTTCAGCAAGGACATTTTTGCCATTTACCTTGTGCTGCCGGAGCAGCCTGCCCAAAAAGCACTGCCTGGCTCTCACCAGGTGTGCTGGGGCGAGGACCACAAGGCAGAAGCCACGCAGAGCTCAAGAGAGGATGACTGTGGCCATGTAGGAAAGAGCAGGGGATGTACAAGCCCCTCAGCGCTCAGGTGTAGAGGCAGCAACAGCTGCAGTGCACCAGCCCAGGAAAATAGCCCCCAGAAAGGCTGAAGCAATATCCTGGGAAAAGCAGTCCCCTGTGACCTAAGAAGTTGTGTGTCTGTGTCTGAAGAAAAGTGAAGAGTCAGCAAGCAAAGTGCTGGTTCTTGCACTGGGTTGGATGTGGCTGACACGACCCTGCCATGTGTAACTATTTAAAAATTAGACAATATAATATACATTTACTTGTCCACCCCCACCCCAGCCTGTTCTGGATGATAGCATTCACTCTTTGTTCCATATTAACCTGATGAAAGCATGATGGGTCACAAACAATTCAAAACTCTCTAGAGATGATCCCACCCCTCCTGCAGCATCAGAGGAAGCATGTTGACTTTTTTGTTTGCAGAAATGACAAGAGGCAGACCCCAAATGAGCTGTTTAAGCTTTTTTTTGGAGTTATAAGGATGGAGAGGTTGTAGGGTCAAAATGCCCTCTAGTTATGAGGGCACAGCATCAGTCTTTTAAGAAAGAAAAGGAGGAACAATTGTCCTCTATCTATGATAAATCTACTTCATTTTAATCTCATGCGCTGAGATTAAAACACAAGTGAGCCAAAATACTTGGTGTAATTTATTTTCAGGTTGTCAGGCCAGCGCCTAGTAGTGCAGAGCTATTAAAAGTAACTGAGCTGGAAATCCACAAGTTCTCTGTGCAAGCACAGCACAGTGAATGGGCATCAGTCTGGGGAAAGGGAATGTGATTTTTCAGGAAAGATGTGGTAAGATCAATTCAGAGCTTTGACAACTAAGGTATCGCCTGTGTGAACAGGTAAAAGGCAGAGGACTGGGCAACGCAGAGTCACTTCTTAGGGTCAAACAGGACTCCTCTTTTTGCAGCCTGAATTCTTGAGAAAGTAGGTTTATGGTGTTGTACAGGTTAGACATCTGTCTACCGATGTAACCTTAATAACTTTGAAACTATTAGCTCATTTCAGCCTAATTTTATAAAGGGGTAAAGAGATAACAAAGAATAATAAACAACAATAAATTATTTCAAACTTTGTGAATATAGCTGGTGACTTCGATGAAGGGAAACTGGATTAACATTTCTACTGCAGATAGGCTTCAGTGAAAAATCAATATGGACAAACTCAAAACTATCTACCAGAGAATCTACATGTGATAGAGATCCAGGAATTCAAGCTTCCTCAATTTTGCTGCTCACAGATTGCCTGCTTGAGTTTCCATCTACATTTTTACTACAGCTACTACTTTAAGTACTGCAATAATACTAGTGTGTTTGTCTTAGCTTTCTCTGACGATCATTAGACCGCTTGTCTTCTGAAATATTTTTCCAGCATGAACACAATTCCTAGTTCCCCATGTCTGCCCTCACAGTTCTCATACATTCATACATAGACACATACATCCTTTCCTGTCATCTAAATTAAAAAATATCCTCCAACTATTAAAATTGCAGGCTCACATAAAACAGTTCTCATGAGTTCTGCAGCTTTCCATTTACTTCTGAGGCCGTGCTGTATTTTTCATTGAATGAAGTAAAAAAAAAAAAATTCTGTGTGTATAAATGCTAAAAAGTAAGTATTTTTAAAACTCAGCTTGAACAATGAATAGTGGCACTTAATTAAAAAATAAAGCAACATTCATCCTACGCAATCAAGGCCTCACTTGAACACAGACCCCATGTACCTACTTAGTTTTAAATTTGGCTGTATGTCCTAACAAAGTCCATGAGACACGATCATATGCTTGTATACGTTGATTGTATTTGACTGAAATAAGCACATGAAGTCTGAATGCATACTTGAGTTATTTTTAACTTATTTCTGGACTTTGTACAAAATAGATAAAACAATTACATCTGTCAAACTACCAGTTGAAATCTCATGACCAGAGTTGCATTTTGGTTTATTTTTGAGCCCAAGGCACGTCATCCAACTGCCTTTGTCACAGTTTGTGCAACTGTGCTTTTCCTTCTTGGGCACAACCAACACAGAAAGAGCTACTCCAGAGGGAAAATTTATCTCCTGAAGAACACACTTTCTCATGTGTTAATCCTATGTCCATTGCAGTAGGCTTATGCGTGGGCCAGGGCTGTTGTACAGCACTGCACACAGGACAGATAGGATATTTCCTGCCCGAGAGCACTCGCTATCCCAGTGGAAGACAAGATGCAGTAGGTCAGGACTGGCCAGCCTTCTAGGCTGCATAACCAGCAGCATAACAAATATTTTATAAGCTAGAAAACCATAAGGCACAAATTATACGGCAGCAAGGAATACAGCTCTCTCAGAAGCCCATCACGCCACTGCAGGAAGGCTCTGGGAACGTGCACTGCTAACCAGCCTCTGCAAGGGGTGGATATCATCTGGAAGATAAAGTATGTCTTCAGCCAATCATATGGTGGGATAGGTTTCTTTGGGCTGATGAGAAACAAACACTAACCATCCCTGCAATGCAGACTATAAGGGACAGCATACTTGCTGTCTTTGTCCAGATAAAGATCCATGTGCCCCAGTATCCCGCCTCCAACAGCGTCCAGAAATGGAAACCTTAGGAAGAAGATGAAACTGAGACAGGCAGATGGTGATATCTCACCAGGACATTCTTCTATTTTCCATTGATTTGTGCTTCAGGGATTTCCTCCTCACACTCTAGACTAAGACTCACTTCATCTATCCTCAGAGAGCTATACCTGAGGTATTCACTCTTGGTTCCCTTTGTAGACTGTCATTCTCCTGACTTATTTTATATATTTTTTAAGATGAGGTTAACTGAGCACTAATTTATCTACTTCTCTCCATGAGTTGTGAGGGGTTGTCAGATGACTGGCTCAGATGTCATTTTAGAAGGTACCACTGTCCATTGTGTTTTATAAACCTAGTAGGTATAAGTTTATGTCTTTCTCAATACATGCAAAACCATAGCATCCGCAGCTGGCAAAGAATTTCACAGTTTAATGAAAGACTGTGTAATAATGAAGTTCCTTTTCCTTCTTTGTCAGCCAGCCTGCCTCATGCAGAGGAGCACAGGAGGAAAATGAGATACTATTGATAAGATAATGATGCCAGCATACCAATAATCAGCTCATCAATGGTGGTAGGCATCCTAGAAAGAAATTTTAAAGTTTCTTGGAACAAGACAGTGGCATATAAATAGACCAGCAGTATGAGAGATGAAACTGAAAGATAAATGCTAATTGAATGCTAATTAACAACACTATTTTTTATATTCTATACATTACTAACTATTATCATACACTCATTTCTTTTCACTCATTCCCATCTAAGTGGGCCAGGAGGCCTCTGCAGAAAAATCAAACCAGCTGGTAGGCATTTTGCCCTGGTAAGGTAATTCAGCTGGCTCCTTACACTAAACAGGTTCAGGTGGTTGTACAGGTGTCCCTACTCCTTAGGGATGAGTTTACAATTGTAGTGGTTAACAGGCAAGTAACAAAGCTTAATGAATTGATGAATGGTAATGAATTGATGAATGGTAACGATAGCAACTATAATAATATTGATAACAATGTACAATAACCACAAGGTATTAACTTATTTATAATGGCATACCTGAAGCTTCAGTGTAAAATAAGCAGAAATGACTGTATATTTATATATACACAGAGGTTTGGGTTTAGAAGACAATCAACAAATACACACAAAAAAGGTAGAGTGGTGGGAGGGCGGGGGGAGGGTTAAGCAGGCTGCACCCAGAGCAGGCAGCACCCCTTCCAGGTCCCAGGCACCTGTACTCTAACCAGGCCACCACCCAGCATGAAGCTCTTCATCTCTAAGCAGGTCACACCCCAAGGAGGGGAGGGTGCTGCCTCTTGGCCAAATGCCCTGTGATTAACCAGGGCACACCAGAAAGGGTGTGCTGCTTCACAGCTTGCAGAGGTAACTGACTGTCTGTGATAAGTCACAATCTGGAAGCCCTGACTTGGCATCCCCTGGGCAGGGGTGGGGCGAAGAAGGACTGCAGCAAGTCCCTGTAGTCCAGCACAGGTGGTGGACCTCCTCCACTTGCTGTCCCACAGCCTCTGACAGAGCTGTCTTCAGTTGGGGAATATGCCCTTGGCTTCTTCAGGTCTTGAGAAAGACTGCCCAGCTTCCTCCCACCTCATTACCCTTCTCTGTGATTTCAGCTCTTCTTTCTTCTGGGCCACCAACAAGGAAACCCAACCCAACCCCAAACATAAGGGCACATGGCTTGTTATAGATGGACCGCATTGTGACGGCAGGCATCAAGACCCTGCCATTGGTCAGAGGTTGTTCAGATCCACGTTCCTATTGGTGCGTTTTGGATCATCATTAGCACGTGGACCTGCTCGCTGACTAGCGCCCAGGCCTGTTCCCTTTCTAGAACGTTCCCCGTGGTTGGCAGTCACTCCCCACCAGTGATCTGGTAACAGAAGGGTGGGATGCAAGGGTTGACGGACTAAGGGTCGCACAAAGGACAGTATGATTGACAGAACACACAAATTACAAATCAAACCTTTCTAGCAGTTTTAAAACATAACTTTCAATCTATTAAGGGTCCTACTACGACACTAAGCAGCAATATTGCTTCAAGGAGGTCATCTTTAATTACAAAATAATAATTCCTTTGATTTTAATCAATGGATTTTTTTGTTTGTCATCCCTCCCCTACTTACTTACGTCAAGACAAATTGTTTTCTAAAATTTTTACAAACCTGTAAATAAATGCCGCAAATAAACAATGGACCTAGGTTAGAGAAAAGCGAGGAGGAGAGCAGTACGAAATGCTTCCAGGTCATCTTTATTGCCACAGGCAACATGGCTGAGTGGGCGTATAAAGAAGACTGAAATATGGGAAGAGTTTAAGTGTTGTGAATGAGTATAGGCAGCTTGTACTGTGGTGAGGGAGCCGTTTAAAGGTCACATATGAGGAGCTGAAATCAAGATTTAGAAGAATTAATCCTTTTATTTTTTTCCCCTCTGGATGGAAGAGGGAGATGTTATTGCAGTGTTTTATTTCTTTTCACATATCCTATTCTATATGATTTATTCTAGTTTGAATAAGGTAGTTTTCATATTTTCATATTCATATTTCATATCAATTTCACAGCTGAGACACGCGCTGTTGCTCTATGTGATCATATCAATACAGATTTGGTGCAGATGATTTTACTAATAAAATTTTTCATTTAAAATTTAACAAAGATCAGTTTTTTGTTTTTTTTTTTTACTACTTGAGGCTTACAATAGGGGTCAATTCTTCTTATAGCTACAGAATTTTACCCATTTGGGTCATGCAAGACTAATTTGTTTACTAGGTAAACAAAATGTAGACTAATCACGTCCCTGCTTTTTTAACCTTAACCTTTAATTTAACCTTATATCCCTGCTTTGTTAAACTCTGCCTGCAAAAAGCCTGTTTCCTTTGCTGTTCAGAGTATCTTTCCTATTTCAAGTTTTAACATATGTCGTCTTTAACCAGCTTGTCAACGTTCTGACCTATCGCAAGTGCTCACCCAATTCACCATAGTGCTAGAATCAGCAAGGATAAATAACAATTGTTTGGGGCAATAGGAATTGTCTGTGCAGTTTGTGTATTGTTTTATTCTTTAATGTCTTTGTATCTGAGTTGGTCTGTTGCTAGTATACCTGGAAGGGCACGCCTGCAAGCAAAGCTGTTATTCAGGTGGCGTAGACTCTTTGGAAATATGGATTGCTGAGCTCAGAGCATGTCTTTCCTAAATATATCAAACCTCACTTTGGCTTACTTTCATTCCTAATGTTTCAATTAGGTTATTCCAGACCTCCATTATTCAGCAATCAGAAAACCAGTCATTTTCAGAAACTTCAAACTTCCAAAAGTTTCACTTTCATTTCAATACTAAAAACAGACAGTTAATACTTGTTTGTTGTTCTGAAGATTTCTCTGTTACCTTCACTCCTCACATTTCCTCCTATTTTCTTCCTGTTAGAATTCTCATTATTTTTACTTTTTGCTCTGTTTTCCTGTGAAAGTAATGCCTTCTGATCCACCAAGGAAGAGACCGTCCCTTATAAATATACTGAACCCATTTCAGTGAGCACAGAATAAATCTGAAGACCATTGAAAGTGCAGATGTTTCTGCAGTGGTGGTGCACTGATAGTGATTGGTCCCATTACTGACTAAAAGTGCAGACTTAGGTTTTGATTAAGATACAGACTTAACTGTGCAATGTCTCAATTCCTTAATTCAACTGCTGACTAAACATAGATGTTCAATGGCATCTGAGACGTCCTAGGGAAACGGGGATGTTGCAGCTCTTCCCAGTGTGACAGCTGGTAGAGTACATGAAGGCATCTGAAATGGCACTAGGCAGCTTCAAGTTCCTCATCAGTACAAACAGCAAGTCTAGAGAGTTGTGCAATAGGTCAGATAAAAGCATATATTTTAGGATGAGCTAATTGCTCTCTAGGCTCCATGGCTTGATCTCCATATACAAGCCTACAGCCAGATACCTAAATGCGGATGGCCTAATCTTAAACTGGAAGCTTCTTCTAATACTTCTAATTCCAGCTAACTCCTTGTGCTTTGGATCAGCCTCTACGTCCTACCAAAAGCAAAGCAGGTGAGAAATTTTCTAAGCTTAGTCCTATTTTCTTAATAGCACATTTACACTAGAATTTTTATAAATTGCTAATCAATTTTCTGATTATAAGCAAAAGTACATTGTCTTTTCAAGAGAGGATATTTTCCCCATTTGAAGGGCTTAGGTAGGCAACAGTGATATAAGCAAGTTTCCTAAGAGAACAAGGCAGGAAGTTTTTCCCTTTCTACGGTATATTCCCTCCAACCCAGGATCTATCTGGTTTTTGTAGGTCCCAATTTCTGAACAGCTGGGATGACATAGGTGTATACAGAAAGGGAGGAGATCAAATGGTTCTGGAAACAGATAGGATGGAGCGGCTGCAATCGTGCCTGAAGCCATGTGGAAAGCAGAGCAGAAGCTGGGTAAGTAGGAGAAATATATCTGGGAAATATAGGGTGGGGGTGGAAAGGGATTCGATAACAAGAGCTGAGGCAAAAAGAGTATTGGCATACTATGGATAATTTGGGCCTGTAATTGCAAAGATAACACTTTTTGAATCTTTTTTCTATTCAATTTTCAGTAGCAATTTCAAGTCAAAATTAGCTGCCATCAAATGGGTTGTATAGCACTAGGCAAATAAAAAAAAAAAAAGTTTAAGTTTTTACTAGACTTCACAGGCATAGTTACATTTATGGAGAAGGCTTTAGTTAACTAACATTAATAATAGATCTTTATTTTGTTTGTTTCCTTGGTGAAGTTAAAGACCAAAAACTTAGCATTAGTCTCTGAGCTGTTGCAACCAACCAATGTCACTTGTCTCCTGGAGGCACTACTGAGTGTGTCTACATACTCTGCTACTGCCTCCTTCTCTGTCAAACACTCTGGCTTATCTGTTCACATATGACCCGCTTAGACTCATAAATAATTGCATTTTCAGAATTCAGTAAGCTCTTGGCTAGTGCTATACAGTAGTGCTTAGCTATATAGTTCATGTCTGAAGAGGCAGATTGTTCCAGATCTGATTACAATCCTCTACATTTTTCTCTCAACAGCCATTCATGCTACTTTTTCCTAATGCATATAGCTGTGTAATTCTGTAATAAACTCAGAGGTGGTGAATATTTATTCCTATTTTTCATGGTTTATTATCCTGACATTTCAAATTGCTCTGCTTAAACTTTGATAAGTGTTACATGATAGAGAAATCAAACTTTTACATCAGCAATTGCTTCAATTAAATGTCAAAATAAACATAAAAATTAATTTTAAGGCTATCTGTGCTTCTTTCTAAATACCCCGTGCAGGAGCTGACTCAGAGGAAGGAAAGCCCTGCTCAAGGACCCCTCCTTGTGTTTGAATCTTAGTATTTTAACACCGATCTTTGCTGCAATATTTCAGCATTTGCCACATGATGAATTTCATTCGTAAGACCTACAAATTACTGTTGCCCCCTTTTTTCCAGTGTCAAAAGCTATTTAAATACATGATGGAGTGTGTAAAAGCAAGTTTTGCAGGGTGCTGTCTTTAAACATAAGCTCTGTCTGTTCCTTTTTCCTTCCTATTTTACAACCCTATTCTTTTTCCCTCACATTCCCTGGGTTTTATCCACACATAAACTAACTGTCTCCCTGTTCAGCCATGCTGAGTATTTATTACTTACCTAATCTTTCACCTTTGTGTCTGTGTTTTATTCTGCATATTTGAACTATTCATATAATAATTACTGCTATTACTGTAACTCTCCTTTTACCATATTTCTCCTTCCTATCACATTCCTTTGATCTTCTTTCTTTTCTTGCATCTTTTTTTCTGAGCTTGTTTCCTCTGGTTAATAGCACCTTCCCTCACAACTTAGCACTTCTCTGGCTGATTTCTTTTCCCTGCAGCTCATTACCAGGATTTTTCTGCCTTTCAGACTCCTCTGTTCCTATTCTCTACTAATTCCCTGATCCCCTGCTTGCACTCACCACCACATATTCTTCAGTCCCTTGCTGTCTTACCACATCCCCTTCAGCAGACGGATAATGCAATTTTAAGTCAAACTAAGAAACCTTAATATTGCTCTGATCCTTCCTGGATTTAGGTTTATGGACGGAGCCAGCAGCAGGACAGGAAGGGAGGGCAGGCAGTTCAGAAGAGACAGAAATCAGCAAACTTGATAGCACTTTGCAGTCTGTTTATTTCCCAAAGAGTGTCCGCTCAGCTGGGTAGCAGAGCAATGTGAGCCGCCAGATGTGCACCTGTAAAGCTGGTGTCAGCAAGAGTTGTTCACTCAGGTTTTGGCCAGTACACAAAGCGAGATGTCATTGTCTTCCTCGGCAGCCAGGACATACTTAGCAACCTAGTGATGCTCAGGAATGAAAAACTGGAAGACAGAGAAGGATCAATAATGAAATTTAAAAAAAAATCTTTTATGAGGACAAGAACACTGAGGAAAAGCCCACCAACTCAAAGTCAAGTAACACAAAGGCATCTACCCTGCTTAAGAGAAGCCATGGATTCATTGGCAAAGCAAAGACAGGGTCATACCACAAAGCAGGGCACAGAGCCAAGCTCCTCTGCTGGCAGTGATCCTCAACCAGAAAGCCCAATACTGCATGGTCCTACTTGTGCAGTGCCCTAGCTGCTGTCACAGCAGCTAAGGCAAAAAGCCAGGCTGAACCACCCACAAATTCCCTTGCAGGCAGCTCGGGGCCAGCATGCCACTGTTCTGCCCTTCTAGCATTGGTTTTACCATGGGTGGTTTATCAACTCAAGAATCCCTTATCATGCCCTAAAAGAAGCACAGCAGTGGTTTGCAGACACACTCTTCTGAATTTCTAGATATCATGGTATGCAAAGAATCCATAACATGAAAGATAGGTTTGATATCTTATAAAACGCTATTCAGTACTAGTGGAAAAATCAGATTCCCGGAGAATAAAATGCATGGCAAGAAAGGAAGGATATGTCCTTATTTCATTTATGCTAGTCAGGAACATAAATGAGAATATGGCCCATAAAGTGGCTTAACCCCTCAGCAAACATTGGTAAAATTAGGCATTACATTTATTTAGCAAAATTCAGAGAGAAAATTGTTCACCTGTTATTCCTTTCAAAAATTTGTCCTACTGTGTTATATGTGACATAATTAACAAAACATTACGACATGTTTCAATGAACCCAGCTATGTGCAATTTTCTGCAAAGTGTGATTAAAGAAATGATTGGAGGGCAAATGGAGCAGCTTTTACTGAGACAGCTAACAATAAGAGACACATTGGATTCTTATTATCTGCTGTTAGCTTTGGCTTTCAGGTAGGAGAAAAATACATTTTAGGAATCATTCATTGCCCTACTTTAATAATTCCTGAAACATGCCAGTTGGTGAGGAAGTTGACTATTTATTTTATTTTACTTATTATTTTAACAAAAATATAGCCCATTAAAAGCTTCTAAAAGGTTTATTTAAATGGTCAGCTCAAAAGAAATGACTGCATATTCCACAGAGGAGCAAAGACGTTAGCAGTGCATGGACTTGTAGTTAAGGCTTTAATTTAGGACTTGAAAGCTGGGTTCCATTCTTAACACTAGAGTGGGGCACTTGAAAAACCTTTGGCAAGTCTTACATAGCTTTCAAAATCCCTGGCAGTTAGCGGCCTACATAGCTGGCAGTTCCGGGCCTTTCTCTCTTTCTGCCTAAGATTCCAGTTTTTGTTTTGAATGAGGTGCAGGTTTATCACAGCTCTGAGAGCACTGACACCTCAGCCAATATTACCCACTTGGAATAGGTGCTCAGGTCAGGGATGCAGCCCAGTCTTCCTTTATGTGGGGTTTGCCTTGTATTGTAAGGTCAATAGTGCACACTCAGTTACGTAGTGTGAAATTTAGACGCTTATTTTCAGGATAGAACACCACTTTTTTATATATCATCACCTCTAGACATAAAATGCACAATAGATCGTTGATGTCTGTTGTGCAAGTGTGGCTAAAAAATTATTAACATTGTTAGGTGGTACGCAAAACTGTATTTTTCTTTCTTGAATGAGAACTTCAGTCTGTTGGTAGAAGTTTGTCAGGAGCCAGGAGATGCCACCTCTCAAGAGACAAGAGGTGGCTGTTCCTAACCTGCTGCGTTCAGGCCACAGGGAAGGAACTTCTCTCTCTTGGCTTTCACAGGATTTTATGTCCTCCAGCTCCCAGCCTTGGCCTGACCTAGCTTCATGCTACTCAAAATGTACTAGCGTGATGCCTGTGGCACCACATACCAGAAATTGCCTTCTCCTGCTCCAGATACTATCATAGCACAAATAATGATAAACGCACTGTGCAGGCTGTAGTGTGAACCCTCCCTGGAGTGCTAAAAGCCTTTTTCTTCTCCACATTATTCTTGGAAGCAAGGATGCCCAAAGTACTATTCTAGACGATTGACTCTCAATTGCACTCCTCTTTTGTGAGGACACTTACTTGTTCCCTTCCACTTTCAAATTTCAGCTTTATGTTTTTTTCCTTCCACTTACTGTCTGTATAGTACTTTCTGCTTAACTGAAAGCTTTTGTAACTAACTGAGTAATGCTCTCTATCAGTGATAGGCCTCGAGGGTTAAGATCATTTTCCTCAGGGAAGAACTGAATATTATTTGCTACCACAAGAGCACTTGAATTTACCTTTAGGGAATTAAAACAATTTAATATATACCATTGCCAAATGCGTCATGTGAGGACGGTAAAGAGCCACAGTAAGAACCACTTGCCCCTAACATCTCAGATCTTCTCCTGAAAGAGGAGAATCCCTCATTCTGCTGACCTTTCAAGGAGACAGACCTCATCCAGAGTGCTGTATCCAGGATTGTGCCCAGGAATGCTTTTGTGTCTGCTTCTTCTTCTGAGCTTCTACTTAGAATATTTGTCAGCCACTGCTTGGTTTTCCATTATGGATTTAAGCATAATAAATAAGGTATAGATTCTCCAAAGACATCCAGATTGTTTTAGGTAACTGCTACAGAAGAACTGAAATATAAGAACCATTACTCCGCTATAGGTGTGATGACTTGTGTGGAGTGGTGTCAGCTTTCACCTGCTGAGTTCAATACCTATTGATGGTTGTTAAAAACTTGTCTAGAAAGAAATATATGCAACAGATCATATGTAACCTCCTGATGGGATTAGGGAGGGAAAACTACAAAAGCACGAGTTTACAAGGAAGGTAGGTGTATGGGGCAAGTTCACATCCACTTGCATTTTAGATTTTAATTTGATTTGCATAATCCTCACTATATGCCACAGTTGGAGGTCCCTAAGATAAAAGCAGGATCAATGAAGATGGAAAAAAAGCCTTTCCACACAGGTCAAACTCGTTATCCAGCTCCTGGGTCATAAATCACCTCTTACGTGTGGACGGTTCACTACCACTTATCTACCACTTCAAGGCATACTGACCGCTTTTAAAACTACCTCCTTTTGTTGAAATAGCCAGCAGTGATAGAGCCACTGGGCTTTGATTCCCTCTTGCAGTGAAGGCTCAGGTCTCAGTTGCTACCTTTGATATTTCTTGTACTACTAATGACTGCTGTGGAGCTCCTCTCTGTGGGAGCTATGACACAGAGAGCCATTTTGCTACTGCTGTGAGGCACATTTAGTCAAGTTCCTTCAGTACATATATCACTAAATGGGTAGGCTCAGATCAAGCAAGGCACATAATTCTATCTAGAATTCAAAAAATATTTTCTATTAACCATCATATGAAAAAAAAAAAGAAAGAATCTGAAAAAAACTCATTTAAGGAAGGAAAGTAGTAGGAGCCAGTTAAAAGTACTAGCCTATTACCAAGAGAGCTAGTAAGTGCCACAGATCTCTTCTGTAAAACTTATGCATAAATTAAAACAAAGGAGGACATACATTCAGCTATTATAACAGCTGATCTAGATTCATGTTCAAAGAATTAGTTATGACAGCATTTCAGAAAAACTCCCCTTTGTACAGGTAATCTCTACAGTTATCAACATTTTAAAAAACTGTCATTGTTGAGAAAAGTTTACAAGAGTACTGTTAAAAAAAATCAGCCAGTGAATGACAGTTCTCATTATAAGCATAAGTATATACTTTTTTTTAGTATGCGAGAAGATCAGATGTTTGACTTCCTGGCACCACCTTCACTTTCACTTTAATGCTTTTTCAATATCAAAACGACAATAGAAGTGCTGAAGTAGTCACAAATTAGCAAGAACTAGACAATTCTTTCACAAATTCTGGAGCTGTTTTTAGATACCTAATTGTAGGTACATGTGACAATTTTCACCACTACTTCTTCATACCAGTTATTTTAGACCTATCATCTCTCTTGGGTACTGTAGACCATGTGGTTCTGCTGACACATCTTGAGAATGTTCTTGCAATAGATAGATACACTCTTAAATTTTCCTTTTATTCCATATGGTCTAGGTGCCCTTGACATAATTTGAAAATATAGTGCAGCTGCACAGTTTAAGATAAACCACTACCAATAAGTGAAGCAATTTAAAATCTCATATCCCCTTCACCTTCGAACAAATCCCCCCAACTTACAATTCCTTTCATCCTTCCTGGGGAAAAAAAGTACGAACTCAGCAAAGTGCCTTAAAAATCATTTGAAATTATATTGCCGTTCGGTAATAAAATAGTTCAGTCTGAGATATTTGATCTATGACATCACTGTGTCATAGAGAACAAGTTACAGAGCCCGCCTCATTCACTGGCAGACGATGAATTAAAGATAGGAAGCATCTAAGATTTTGGATAAATATATGCTGATGCTATTCTGGAGGGTTATCTGCTCCTCCTGGCTCCCCGTTTCCCCTGTTAATTTCCACTGCATACCAAAACTCTTTTAAAGACCCTTGAATAGTATTTTTTACTCTCAAAGTCATCTCTATATGAGGTTCTTCAGCAGGCTACCTTATCATTTTTTACTTTGAGATTTACATGCAGCGGGTAGGTGATTATAGCCTTCTCAGAAGGTGCTGGAGCTGTTGAGAGTCCGTTCGCACGACGGGCTCAGATCAAGCCCTTCATGGAAAGTTACACACTGCTGTGCCTCTGTATCGTTCCGACAACCGCTTTATATCACTGTTTCAAATGGTCCAGCGGTAGCAGTCAATCTGTTGGTATTTTACACTTACTTCTCCTCGGGGCTGACAGGTGGGTGCAAACAATGAAGAATTGGGCCTTCCATCACTCCTGGCTCTTATAATGCTTCAATAAACTGGGCAACATCTTGCCTCTAGTTTCAACCTGAAACTACATCCCTGCCACAGGTTCACAGCAGTGTAACTGAGAGCAATGTTTGGCATAAAGCCCAGAATTTGACCCAGCAGGTTTATGGTGTATGGAGATAATATTAACACACATCATGAGCCAAATCTGCACTCTGGCTGCTTAATAAAAATGCTCCCGCCTTCACCGTTACATTTAACCTCTTATATTAACAGTAAAACACTAAGAATAACTTAGCCCACAAAGTTAACTATTTATTAGCCAATACCACTTTCAATTTGCAGAGGTTTTTTTTACTATTCAGAACTTCTTGTGCAACAGAAACTGAACAGGTACGTCGGCAGCATTTCACTACACATTTATGGTATTTGTTAAATTTACCATTTGGTTACAAATACACCTGAAAGATATATTCACAGAATGAAGTATTCCCTTTTATTTAATAAAAGGGGTATATTTAAGGCAGACATCATAGTAAATAACTGTTTTTCAGTGCCATGACTGACCCACATTTTTCCAAAGGAATCTTTGCAAACTGATCTGTTTTCTCACTGAGTAAAATAAAAGTAAAGTAAAAGTAAAGTAAAATAAAAATAAAATAAAATGCAGCCAGCCAGAGCATTCCATTCAGATCAAAAGAAAATGCATCATTTTGCTTAGGACTTTTTAGCTGTTTCTATCATTAGGCCTAAGCATTTTTTAGCAATAAAATGTGAAGATATTTTTCCTGGTTTGCTTGGTTTTTTGAGACATGGAATGATTTTAGGCGACATAAAAGATGAAAAATATAACTCGGCCCATGTATGGTGAGCACGCAGTGGCAGAATGGTCACAACTCACTTTCATGCCCGTCTTTAGCAAGCTTTAATTACCTGGAAGGTATAATAATATGTGAAGTGAAGCTAACATGTACCGTACATCGAATTTCTCCCTGGGCCCAGATGGATTATCCCACCAAGTCTGGTACCACTATTCCTTCAGCCAGGTTACTGTATTTGAAAAGCAGTTGAACTCAACAGCACTAGTGATGGGCTGAATTAACATCAATTAGCATCTAAATTGCATGTTTAAATGAGTGCATTAATGGGTGCATGCAATTTATATCTCTCTCCCCACCACTTCCAGCTTTATCTAGTGCTAGAGATTTGTCAGACAGCCAGTATCAATCTGACTAATCTCAGACTTAGAATGAGTGCTGGCCTGCGTACATTTAGCTGGCATACATGGATTAAAGGAAAATTCATATATGGCTGCTTTAAATTTCTTATGCTGTTTGACATACATTTTATCAACTGCATTTGATTTTACAGCTGCCTTTCGAGGGCCAAATATTATCTGATTTATCTTCCCAGTGCCTTCAGACACGTTTCATTTCACGCTAAGTTGGGGCAGATTTGGCCCGCAATTCACTATCAACCCCTCATGCATGTATCTAGGAACTGCATTAAGCTAAGGTCTATATCATGACTCCCCTCCATTCCTCTGAGGTGGAGATCTGAATATCAAACCATGTTTCTTGAGGGTGGTAAGAATAAAACACGCATGAAAATTGGTTGCCACTAATTCCTGTTGCAATGAATGAATTTATTCCAATCCTCATCCCAAAATTTTTGGTAACGGAGATTCTGGCAGCTTAACTAATGCAGAGTTTATGCTCCCTGAAATGAATTAATAATATCACTGCAATATTAAAAATAGTTAGTGCCATTCATGGCATTTCTTATCATTATTATTTCATTCTGTGGAAACAAGGAGCCTGTACAAGTCAGGTTTATGAGTTAGAATAGGTGCTGAGGTATAACAAAATATTTTTTTAACAGCATTTTCTGTCTTGCTTGCTGGCTGTGGCTCCATAGACCAAAGCACATCAGGGTCTCCTGCCAAGAAGACTGTGAGTTTGGGAGCACACAGTCCCACTGAAGACCCACTTGCTGTGCCTTTGTCCCAGCACACCCCATACACTGCTTGGCTAGCACACCAAGCCCACCATCGGCAGCTTGCGTAAGATGCATGGGACAGACCAAAGCTTGCCTGTAAGATTTCTGCAAAGCAGCGCTGGGAACAGAAGGAGACATAGGCATAGACAGGACTACTCCTAAATTAGTCTAATGTCAATAACAGCCATGAGGGTCGGCTGCGTAAAGATATGAATCCAGCTGTAGACCACACTGCCACTAAAAATGTAACACCTATACATGTACTATATCAAAAGAAAACTTCAGGAGTGGCTTTAAATGTTCACATTAAAATATAAAGCACCAGAGATGGTGAAAGCCATTTCAAACAGATTTGATGGATTTGAAATAACAATTAGCTGAGAAACATCAGTCATTAAAACAAAATTGCAATGGGCAGAGACTTGTGGATGAAGTGCAGCAGCAGTTGCAATCGTATGGTAATTTTATTTTATTCTAATATCTGGCTTCCAAGATGTAATGCTATTCTTTAGATATTCCATGTCCATGCACTGTCCTGAGGTTTATTATTTATGCAATAGATGAGAGCTCCTAAGTTTTTTCCTCTCAGATAACATACTATCGTGGCAAGCTGACTCATCAAGGTTAATCGTTCTTCTTGCGTACTACCTTCAAAAATTACATCCCCAAGAGGAATTGCCCAACTAAGTCAGATGGTGTGGGCAAATTTAATTAACTAAACGTCATAGTCCACAGTTGTTACAGATGACATAAAGAGAAAAAGAGATAGGGCATAATGTTGAGGTACTTGTTATTGCTGCCAAATGTTTTAAAGGATTGTTCACCTGGACGTGAAACTTTCAGTCTGCGGCACAGTTAATACGTGTGAGTATCACCGTACGTCCCTCAAAATACAATTCCAGTGTGAATTTTCTTGTACTCATTTGAAGAAAACCTAGGATGTAAGAGAATAAAATACAAAGGCCTCTGCCAGAGCAGCTCTGGCACCCACATGCTCGCCAGGAAGGAGCGATCTGGGCCCAATGCTGCTCTTTAATTGCAACAACTGCCAGGAAAGCCCAAGCTTTGCCCAACTCAAGGACACACTGACAAATTGCCAGGGACCTTGGGCTAGCAATTCCTTTGCTTTGAACAGCATAATCTGCAGCTATCTTCTGCCTTACAGTGTGAGCAGGGCTTCTAGTACCGTGGACTGGGCATCCTGGACCTGGCTGCCTCTGGCTCAGAAGAAGTGGGAAGGATGATCTAGATGTTCCCCTCAAGCTCATTTTTTGTATCATTCTTGGAAAAATGGCTGTATCCCCCAAGTGCTGAAAAGGGTTGTTATTTCTTGTTCCATCTATGCCGATTTTGTGGGGAGTATTTAGTCCAGATTTTTGTAAACCCTAATAGACTGATTTAAAAAAATGCCACTAACTGAGCCCTAATACCCTTCTGCTCTTCTGCGCCAATGAAAGTTGGAGGAACGAACATCAGGGAGTTTATCCTCTTGCTTTAGGGGTTAGAAAGGAAACAGTTAACCTCAGGCCTTCCTAAGTTTAGTGAATGGGGTCCATCCTGGTCCCTCCTGGGAGATATGCTGCCCATCCACTGCCACCCCGTGGAAAGGGACAGTACCAGTCCAGCACTCACTTTCCCTCAGCAAGGTACACCCCAGAGATGCAAAGTGCATAAGGACTGCCAGAGAAAAGAGCGAAGACTTACTCTCCCCATGACTCCATCAAATGGTATTTAGCTGGAATGACCCAATGAATCAGCACCATAAGGAGCAGCTTAAAAGAAGCATTTATACTTTTCAAAACAAACTTGTCTCGGGGCATGTATACTCATTTAAAACTAGCCTGGGAGACACAGAAGGAAGCAGCAGGAGGATTAAAGAGTTAATTAAGTTTCAGAAATGGAATGGGAAATGAATGAGGAGTCATAGAGAGAAAAAAGTCTTAAACGGGACTTCTGAAAAGGTTTGCAACAAACTAACTAGCTCTAGATAAGCCCAAGAAAAGGCCAGAGTAAGAAGGGGGGGAATTGAACACGATAGCTTGTATGAATAATTCCACTCTAGTAAAAATCTTTTGAATGTTTCTAAATGGCACAAATATATCAATCCTCTAGTTTGAACTATCATGAATACATAGGAATATACCCTTCAGACTATTATTTTCTGGAACTGCAACATAAAATGCTTTCAAAAAAAAAGGAATACTAGATATTTATAGCAGAAAATAATGATTTGTGGCAACATGATAAAAATGATGAAGGCTTAGCAGACAATACTCTGTATTTGATATTTCAGTAAGATGCAACGAGGTGTGTTTTTATTATTATTTACAAAGAAATACATAGAGCCATCTCTAAGGATTTAAGAGGAATATGGTTGTTATCCCTAGGCAGAAATAATCTTCAGAATTTTCCAGGCAGCCTAACAATGAAAGATATTTTTCCATAACCTAAGCACTTAGTTAGGTGGTTAGGTTGCCCTTTCTGGATGTCCTTTCTTAGGATCTGTTCTGACAGGCAAGAGCTAAAATAAAACCATCAGAAGAGAATATGCACAGAGAGTATTTGCAGTAAATTCATATTCCCCAAAGAGTGTTAATGTCTTCTGAGATTTCAAATCATCATAAAAAATATACTGCATAGAAATGCCGTGTGAAAGAAGAGATGAACTTTATTACAATTTAGAAATAATAAAATAACATTTTTGACTGATACATGTGACACTGGTTTATATTAGCTAAGGGCCTCCTTTTGCTTTTGAAATATATCTTGAAATCTATACTGGTTATGCAGTCTTTCAGAATGATTGCTATGTACACATACCATGCTAAAAATACTGAATTTTCATATGTCTGACCATGAGTTATCTAAAAATCTTTGTCCAAGAGCCCTGTGGACTATATGCTAATGAAGGGAAATCAGTGAGACATTTACTGCAGGCCTTGCCTCTACTCCCCAGTAAATTGTTTCTTTTTCCCAGTAGCCTCGCCATTTCCCTGATCTCTGTTCTTCCCTTCCCCCCTTTATCCAGCGAGCACTACAAGAAGGGAGATCTCACAGCTGCCTCATGTGAGTATAAACTACACTGCAGGGACAGAAAAAGGCTACCTGGGGAAGCAAGCTACCTGAGGATGTGGCTATATGTGTAGTACTATGCAAAAATACAGCAATTTGCCAATGTAACTTTCCTTTTGTCAAATATTCCTAAAGCTAATCATAAAGGATTAGAAGATTGTGCCTGTTCCTGCTCAGAAGTCCCATTGTTTGCCATCAAGCTGAAGCGCCAGTCATTGCATAACGACTAGCTGCAACAGGGTTAAGTTGTAACACTAGCGCTCAGGGAAAGACCTTTTGCCGATTCCAGAAGTGCTTGTGAGCGGGTGGCACAAGGCAGTGCGAGTGCATGGGAGAGTGGCAGAGCGCACAGAAGAGGCCCGGCAGCCTCCAGTCGCACCAGTGACACATGCCCGGGAGCCCTCCCTGGCACTGGGACCAGCTGCTGCAGAATGGCCCACCCCCATGATGTTAAATCCGGAGGCCACATCCAAACTTTCCCCTGGAAATGAACCCAGGGGAATGGAACCGTATCCTCGTGCCCATGCTTTGAGGTGTTTTACCTCACCATTCTCTAGCCACAGCAGTTCAAACTGCTTGCCTTATGTGACTACTTATGTCCTGCACCTCATGTAGCATAAGGCCAGTTGCGATTATTTACTTTTACTGCAGTGCCCTGCTGCAAGCATCAACGCAAAGGCGCTGTGCTCGAGGCACAGGTGCAGACAACCTGGCAGGCAACCCGCTGATCCCAGTTAACTAATATATGTGAGTTAGTTAAGTCTAACTAATGTAAGAGTTAGTTAAGTCTGATTGTGGACCTCACTCGGTAAATCTAGGCACAAACTAGAGCTGAACAGCTGAAGCTGGACGAACGCTACCCGTGAAGCACGTAACAGTCCTTTCCATTTTGTGAGTAAAAATGAGATGCAGAAGACCGAAGAAAATAGTCCACACAATGGCCAGAAATCCTGATATTCACGCTATCAGAACAGACTTCATTCTAACCACACTGAAGTTAGGGGGTAAGCCCTATGAATAATAGCATCGTGGATGGATTTTCAGACTACGTGCTGAATGCAGCAAAAAGTCAATTAGGATAGAACATCAAATCTGAAAAGGCTGAGTACTGAGGACCTTCGTTACCCACACAATATTATAAAACAGAGTAGTCAATTGACCTGCAGTCATAGATCGGCTCTGGTAAGTGCTTAGGCACTTTCACAAACACTGTCCACGCTTCTCTGAGAGGCAAAAATGAGAAGTGAATCATTAAAACAAGATGTACCTGTTGCGTTTAACAGTATGGAAAATCAGCCTGCGTTTGTCTTGGATTTGGCAACCCCATTTCCTACAATGGTCATCTGTATAAAGGTAGCATCATTCACTATTGTTATCGTGTATCCCAAAAGCATAATATTCATAAGAAAAAGTTCTTATTACTGTATGTTGGAAAAGGAAAAAATTCCTGAAAACTACCCATCAAAAAAAGGCTGAGAAAGGAAGATTTGTTCATCTCCCTAGCTCAAACACAATGAACTCTAACCAGAAATATTTTATTTGTTCAGACAGACTTAACTTCCACTAATATTTTTATATGATGCAAGTACGTGATAAAGAATGATCTATTTCTTATTCATGTATCTCAGCTGTTGGAATTAACCCTTCAAGCAGCAAATAGGCTGATGGAGATTGGCGTCTGACACGTGACGCCAGTTGTGCCATCTACTCCTGCAGATCCACTTCAAATTGCAACAGGCAAGAAATTGCACACTCCTAAGTGCTTATGCTGTTCTTTTCTTGTTTAGACCTTGTGAGATTGCTAAAGCAGTCATGTCAGGCCCATTGGTAAGAGCTATGCCAAATTATTTTGAGTTCTTGTATATCTACTATTTACTACTTAAGTGATTTAAAACACAGTGGAAATTTTGGTGTTTTTGCCACTGAACTGAGCAAGATTGGGGGGAGAGGGAAGGAGAAAGAATGAAGAGAGCAAACGCAGTGCCAATGTACTAGTTGGATGAGGCTGGTTGTTGTTTCGTATGTGGACACGTCTGCTACAACAGGTCTTACTTTTGTACACTCTGCAATTTTGGTATGTTCCACTTCAATTATTTTTTCTGTTTGACCAGTTTTCTGTAACTATCATACTCCTTCTCTGAACTCTCTATCCTGTAATACTTTCGAAGGACAGGTAATACTTTTCCATGAGTGAAAACTTCTATCTTTTGCTGGTTTCCGTTTATCTGAAAAGGTGTGAGAGGCCTATGGCTGTGCAGGTCAGAGAGGGAATTACACTATGCCGTCCTCTCAGCCCCTGCCCAGACTGAGACTGTTTCTTTGCTGCAGTTTATTTTTAGAAGTTTCAAAAGGTGGACTTTCCCTACTTTGCATTTGGCATAGCCTCATTTCTTGTGCAGAGCAGATGTTGTTGCTAAAAAACTGGCCAGAAACCTAACATGACTTTCTATTGAAGATATCCACTGATTCATTACAGCTGTGCCTAGCCTCAGAGCAGTGTTAGAGCAATCAGTGAGCATTACATGTAAGTACCGCTTTGTTAGAAGTGCTGCATGTGCTCTCAAAGTGTGCAGCTGGTGGACTGCAATGTCTTTACGTTGCACCTAGATGTGTTTCTGGATGTGCTGTAATAGGGCACTTCAGCAGGTATTTAAAGCATCTAACTTTAGCTGGCCTATAAAGCCAACGGAGGAAGGTAGGTGCCTAACTTTAGGTGTTTCAGACTGCTCTCTGGAGGAACCTACTTTTTTCCATTGACTATGTAGGATGTCTAGGTTCCTCAGGTAGGCACTTCAACTAGATGCCTGAAGTTTGAAGGCACGAATACCCTACTTCCTGACTTTGCTGTCTTAGATTTCCTCTGGCTGTACTATCTATCATATTACTTGAAAAATTTAGGCTTAAAAGATGGTAATTACCAGCTTCTCTTCCTTCCTTTTTGGACTTCCTCACCTAAATTGTACTTTTATAGTGAAGAGCTGGCACGAATTTCTTGTGAATTGAATTGCCCTTCCCTATTGCTTCATTTCTGTTCTTTACATTGCTGCTGAATTTCTCAGCCTTTAGTAATTGTTTCTATTTCTACTCACTCTGATGTTCATACAATTTGCATAATAACTTTTCTTTATTCCCAACTTGAAACCAGCAGTGTTATGATCTATGACATTTGAGGAAAGTCAAAAAGATAAATATTTTTTCACCTGCCAGAATATTAATTTCATCTATTAGAAAATATATTTTTTCTCTAGATCATGTAAGTGTCATAAGGAGGCAATATTCTATGCTTAAACACATTTATCACCTCTGTTACTTTCTCTCCACTGTTCAATATTTTTATTACACTAGCTAACTAAAAACTTATGATTTGTTACAGATCTTTCAGAGCTGCTGACAGAGCTAATTGCTAAATTGCCGCTGATCTGTGCTCTGGGTAACTTTATTATCTGCCTTGATGTCACCTCCAATCCTTTTGTACAGAAGCTTTATAAGGCTGTAACGTTCATTGAATTTGATGAAATAAATTGACCACCCTGTTACATGTGAGAACAAGATTTAGTAATTTGACTGTGTCTTTTACCTAGGAAATTTCAAGCCAGTACATCAGTTTTCAAAGGTCACTCACTTGCTCTGTTTCATTTCACTTTCCTTACCCCAATCTGTTTGTTTTTCAGGAAGTTGTTCTTGTTGCTTTTCGGTCCGTTCTAGGTTGACAAAGCTCATTACGTCTCCAGGGATACACTATGCACGACTGCTGCCAATGAGCAGCATAATGTCGTGAGCCAGAATGGTTCCTGATGTTCACTTGTATTTGCATGTGCAGTAGAGGAACTTGACAAAATAAAGCATTCCCAAAGGCCATCTCCGTTCTTAGCTGCTAATATCTGGTGGTCAAAAATAATGCTGTAACATAGATACAAGTAGAGACCTGACAGGGCAAAAGACCTAGGATCCAAATAGTTAATTATTTAGTTTCAGCTGAGAGAATAAATTCGGATTTAGTATGACTGCATAGCTTAAAACAATGGCATTTTAAAAAGCAGAGGGTGCACAGTGGTTTCTCTTCTCACCTAAGTTACTTTTTTCTGTTTTTTTTTTTTTCTCCCCCTTTCTGCCTTTTCTAAAACTCTTCAACTGATACTAAGTCTGTTATGTCAGCATGTTATTCAATCCTATTACAGCTTTTATCAAACTGGCAGACTCCAGCTCTGTGGTATTTTTATGAAATGGTTGCTCTGATGGATTGCACCCACATGACACTGGAAAACACAATGACTTTGAGGAGCAGGCGGGAGCCTGCACGTTCAGCCAGCCGATTTGAGGGGTGAAAAAAATCTCACAGAAGCCTATCGCGGTGTACAGTTATAACGCAGGCTCCCAAACACATTTGCTTAGGTCACACTTGTACTAAGAGACTGTGCAAAATGTTGCAATGTAATGTCAGATTTAAGCAGGAAAAGCAGCAACCCCAGGTTTCTTTTTCCTTCTGCGCCTCACATATGCACACAAAGGAATTTTTTTGATCAGACCAGTAGTTCTTACAGTCTATTACCCTGTCTTCTGCTGATAACAGCCACTATTAGATGTTCCAGAGGGCACGCACAAAATAGTCACAAAATAATGAGCCTTTAGAGCTATTAGAGCAAGTCTGTTGCAGCCCTTGCTGTATAAAGGCAGGTTTCTGTCTTGAAGTTTGTGGGACTGCAGTTATTTCAAATCTCTATTTAAGTTTATAATTCTTGCTATTACAGTTCTTGGTCACTGTTGGCTGTAGAGATGTCATTTGTAAGAGCCCTGCTAAAATCTGAAGTGTCAATAGTAGCATATAGCAATTAGATCAACAGACTCATTGCTTCTTACCTGAGGGGAAAAAAAGGTTTCTATACAGCTTCCTCAAGTTTGCCAGCTTTTAAGCTCATTGCCCACTTTTCTGCCCTTTGTTTTTAAGCTTGCTTTAAGACAAACTCATAGTTTACCTTCTCAAGACCTCTTGCCATCATTACATACTTTTGAAATGAAGTTTCTTGTTTCCTTTAGAGACAAGGAAACAATGTCCAGCCTTCTTAATCCCTATTTCCATCACTCTCTGAGGTCTTTCCTCTCTTAGTTTTTGACATTCCTCTTTTGGTGCCAATGATTTTTACAGCCTTCTGCCACAGTTCATACTCATATGGTCAGGTCACAAATCTTCATATGTGCATATATAAAACATATTTAGGTAGTGTCCATATAGGCATGATTTGTAGAGTTTCTAAGAAAAGGATGTGGCAGAATGGGAAGATACAGGTAGGAACAGAGGGAATGGAAGTAAGTGAGGTTCTATGGTGGCTAAAAATAAAACGAGGAATAACAATGTTTTCAGCCTTCTTAGATGCTGCAGAAAGCCTGGCTATCTCTTCACTGGTTACATCCGTATTGTTATTTCTATATTACTAGGAATCTCCAAGGGGAGAACTGTTTTGCATTGCCATAAGTTCCACTTTCATGAAATTTGTTCCTAGGCGTGCTGGGAATTCTGAGAAAAATAAAACGTTTTCCAGCCTTCTTATCTTCTCCCTTCATTCCTTCCCTTTTTTCTTCTCACCCACAATTTTTTTACATAGGTGTCTGGTGCTTCAGAATTCAACATGAACACTCTGTTTGTGAGAAAATAATCTCTTTGCATTTCATGTAGCTATTAGCTCTAATAGTAAAATGTACTTGCATATATTATTGCTTAATCAAACTTTACTATGCAAGAATAAATGATCAGTTACATTACCTTCTTTTCAGAACCTGCATCTTTTGTACTCATGACTTCAGTCATACAGAGTATATTACATATTTCAACTAAACAAGTCATCCTTTAACATATTCCCCCATTAATAGTTAAAGATTACTTACTATATTTTATACCTCATTTCATTTATATGCTAGAATTTAAGCAAGGTATAAATAATTTCAGTAGTCTAAAATCCTTGATATTCTTATATGTCTATATACCATCTATTATCAAAATTTGCCATCACATCTGGACAATCACATTTACAGAGTTTGGTGTGATCCCTGGGCCAAAATTTTCTGGAGCAAACTTTCTGAAATCAGCTTGGTTGCACTTGGTTACTGAAGTGACTTTGGTCCCTAATACTGGAGTTCCTGTTGTTAAGTCCGCACCATAAAAGGTCAAGCATTTACTTCAAGATATTTGAATAAAGTACTGCATTTAACCCTTCCAAAGGTAGGATTATGCAAATGTTGGTGACACCTTTAAAATGTTTAGATTTCTCTAATTGTAACCTGAAAATGTGGTTGTTAGGGATTTTATTTGTTTCCTACTTCCCCCTCCCTCTTCAATGTCTATCATGGCTAATGCTAGAAAAAGAGATAAAAAAGCAGGTTTCCCATTACAGGACTTATGGCTTTGGGACTGCAAGGTGCACCAAGAGATAAGAATTCAGAATTAAAAAAGAGCATGATAAGACTCTCTGAGACCATTTCACTCTCTGAAAGTACCTGTTCTAGGAGACCTTTTCTGGGTGTGCATTTTATTTATCAGGGAGCTGTGGTCAGTGAAACAGTAGTAATTGGCTAGTGCAACTAGACTGGAAACAGCAAATAATACGTCTGCAAAGAACTGTTCACCAGCAAGTCAAACTCTGGTGAACAAACTGTTATAAATAGTACAAAAATATGTGGACTGTGAGATATTTGCAGATGGAGGAAGGAGAGAAGCAGAGCATTTTAAGTAGCAATGCTTTCTTAAAATTAGAAGTATGTTGTGAAAGTTCAGCTGTACATAAAATTACACATACGCTAAGTGTAGGCTAGTGTTACTACAATGCATCATTTGTAAAATGTTTAAATGTGGATGAGAATATGAATGTACAAGCCATGTACAATCTAGTCTGTTTCTCACACACACACACCAGAGCAAATAATGATGTGATTTGAGAGGCATAATGACAATATTGTGCCTATAATGCATTTGCCCAAAGGTACACTTGTGCATATGTTTTCTATTCATTTTTGTTCTCTATTGCACATTTCCCTCAACATAATTATTCCATTGATTGTAATTAAGCTCCCTGTAAGCCTGTGAGTGTAGAGTGCATTTTCAAAATAAATATGAGAGCTGACTTGCTTCTGAAGCTTTTCTAAACTCTCACAGCTCTATAAAACGCCTAACAGGCACTTTATCTGAGAACACAAGTGCATTTTATTTTAGGAGCTTTCTATGCCTTCATGCATTTTAAAAAGAGAGAAAAAGAATTGCCTGAATTTCAAACTATGGGCATCAAACCTGTGGCAAAGTGTTTAATCCATTACTTTCATTATTTGTATTACATTAGCATCTAATATAATGTCGGCAACCTGCATAGATTAATGTCCCTTTATGGTAGGTGTTGAATAAATATACATGAAGGAACAGCCCCTGCCCAGAAACAAGGCTGAGACACAGACACCTTGGATGGGCTAAAGAAAGGAACAGAAAACATGATAGCAACTAGATAGTAACAGAAAATAACTATATAACTAGATATATTTTTTTGCATAAAACAGTAGTCTCAGTTTGCCACCTGTCTAACCGTCTCAACATTGCAACCTATTTTCATAACTTGAAGAAATTCTTTAGATTCTCAAATGCTCATATAACATTGACTTGCCTCAATTGCAACATAGTGCCTGATGGCTGGTTCTCTCTCTCTCTCTTCCTCTTCCCACCTCCCCAAACTCACATGCAGCCCCATGAGAAGGGATGGTGATGCAGTAGCTTTATAACACAAACTGTGAGTGGTATCTCATGTGCCTATGCATCTGAGGGAAATGTGCTGTGAGAGGCTTCTATGAAGTCCATTTTCAGCTGGTTTAATTAAAAACTGACAATATTGCCTAATCACGCCAGCGTTACCATGTCTACTAATGGTGCACTCACTTTATGAGAGGTGAATACGTACTAAAAATAGATAATTTGAATTCTGTGGCCATCTAAAGATTTCTGGTGACAGTCTGATGCCAGATTTGAAGCAAAACAAGGCGAAAAATACTTAAATCGTATCAGCCAACAAAATCTCATTTATGCTGCAAGGTGTATCATAGTATATCATAGCATATCATCAGATGAATTATAACATATGCAGTATCATACTGAAGCAGGATGAGGCCTTCTCCTCTGTATTAAGCCCTTTTGCATCTTCTCAATATACTCAAAATAGAGTGATTATCCAAAAAGCATATCTGGATGAATATAACTGACATGTGATAACTCTTAATAGATATTTGTTGAAAACAGTAATCAAATTTTAACACCATCAGTGTAGGAAGTCTTGGCTCTAACATACCAGGTGGGATTCATCTGACTAAATCTGAGCTAGTCACTCTAAGGTACCTATATATTGTGAAATATAGATTTCTTGATGGCTATTTAGTCATTATGGAAGCCCAGAGTACTTCATTTCTTAAAAATAGATCCTAAAATAGATCAGGTGAATTGCACCTTTAGAACGCCTGTTTCTTTCCATTGACTGCAAAGGGAGGCTAGAGCATCTGTAAATACCTACACTTTACAGATCTAAAATTAAGAAAGATAGTTCCCACCCCTTACATTATTTGACTTGATCTTTCCTGGCCAGTCCAGAAAGTAGCTATGAGGACTCACACCTCCACTGAGCAGATGATTTGGAGAAGTGGACATTGAAAGAGGGAGCTGCAGTAGAGTAGCAAGAAACAGATACTTAACTTTTTATTTTGTACTCCTTTGCAAGAGTACATGCAAGAATTAGAGCACACATTTCTTGGTGAGCCACATCAAAGCTGCCTATGGACCTCTTTGTTGCCCTCAACAGCTTTTATTTTTGTGTTGTCTGAGCGGAGCGGCATATGATGCCATACCACAGTCCCTTTCACGACTTGCCTCAGAAAGAGGGTAAAAACTGACCCCATAATTTGAATGCTCATTTCTCAGTCTTACTTCAAAGTCACAAAGAGAGAAAATGTTAAAGAAAATGTATGATTCTTAATTACTTGAGGGTCCAGCCTATGACACTCCTTTCCTGAGAAATGCTCCAGAACTTCACTTTTCGTAATAATATGATCCAATGCTTAGGTGACTAATACCATTGCAATATACGTTTGCATGTTCTCTTTCCTCCACTAGATAATGCCACTATGCATTATCACTAACAGACCCATAAAACCACTAACAGACGTATAAAAATAAGCTTCAGCTAAATACAGGCAGTAAGAGGTGTTTCTGTGTCTTTATAAACCTAGGTCCGGAACCTTTTATGAACTCAAAGTTGCTTTTTTGACCATGCTTTCTAACTTTTATTTGGACAATTATTTCAATAGTTTCAAGCGCCTACATTGGCAATTACTTGATCAATTAAAACTTATGATATACTGGTAGCAGTGGCAATTAAAATCTCTTTAGGAAGGTTTGCAGCAGTAGGGCCTGATGCTGCTCTCATCAATGGTAAAGTTCTCATCTGCTTCAGTTCTCAAGAGGTTTCAATCACAAAATAAAAGGAGACCATGTCCTGATAAATGCTAACTACAGTCCAAAGTGAATAACACAAAGATATGCTACCAAATCTGTGTCTTTGTGGAAACTCTACTTGTTACTATTTTATATTTTTGTCCAGAGAACTGATGAAAATACTGAATAGAATTGCACTGCAAAAGGATCCCTGTGCATTTTTGACTAGAAACTATTGTCTGACAATATCTCATTACAGTGACTCTGTGGAATCTATCAATTTACCAATTTTTAGTCCATTCACTATGGGCTACTTTGATTTTGTAGAGTACTAATTTTATCATGGTTGATTAAATAAAATACTTTACAAGAATAAAGTTGTTATGTCAGTTGAACACATAATTTCACCAAAAGTGAGATCACATTTACTCAGAAAGATCTAAATTTATTAAAACAGTGTTCCCTGGCATTGAATGCATTAACCTTCTTCAATTCTTTACTTATCACATCAATATTAGCTCCCCTCCAATTTTCCAATGATCAATTTTTGCATTTTAACACTTCCCAGGTAATCCTATTTTCTACATTTTTCAATTATTGTTAAGTAATTTTTTATTAATGTCCTGGAACATTCACTGTCTTCCAATATTTGTCACTAATCAACATCAAAACTTTGAGAGCACTGCTGACCTTTTTCAGATGCAAAAGGTCTGGTCTTCAGAATGTAATTCTTTCAGAAAGTATGATAGTTGTGGCTTGATATTATTATTAACCACTGACAGAAGTAAGAAACATTTCATTACTATCTTTTCACAGATATAAACATATGACACATAAGGCTATTAAACATAAGACCTATGAAATCTGTTCTATTGGGATATTTCTAAGTTTTTCAAGTAGGTATCTCACCCTGCTTTCTTCAAACTACTATAAAAAACAGCAGGTGAATATTTCAGACTTTGTTCCGTTGTAACATATAATTTATAAAATATCCTTGTCCTGGACCCATACCAGTATAAAAGATTTCAAATTGTCCTGATATATTTAAATATTCCTTCTCATTGCATTTTTGACAACTTGCCAGCGGGATGTGCACAAGTGTGCATACTTAAAGGCAAAGGCTTTAAGGCCAGCTGATGGCTTCTCCTTAGTACCAGCCCTGAGCACGCTACTGTTTCTGCCTCTTCTTCTTCATCAGATCACCTCCTTAACCATTTATGTCATAAGGATTTCATAGTGACCTTTGGCTACTCTTATCAAGGATCTGCATTCTTACCTGCTGATTTATTCACCCTGTCTTCACAGATGCTTTGTTTTCTTTTAAAAAAATCCAATTATTTCTTTCACCTCTTTTCTTAAGCTTGATTATTTTTAACCAAAGATGGCTCTTGTGATTGCTGAACTGTGTTTTGGGGCCAAGGTTCATCATCTACAGCTTTTGCATGTAATTCCAACTAGTATTAACATTATATTGTTTAAATATATTTTTTCTTTCTTGATTTTCCTTATTCTTTTCAATTTTGTAAAAATGTCCTTTCTAAGGAACAAAGTATGGGTATTAGAGCCAGAACTGCTCTTCTATATAACAGATAAAGCTATATCTTCCAGTAACTCTGAGGTACATATCTTTACTATAAAGTTCTTCTGCCCGCTTTTTCGTGCTTTTAGAAGGTGTAGCCAGCAATCTTTAAATTCAAGTCATGTGAATCATCCTTCCACATTTCGGTAACTCCCATCAGATCAAATATTTTTTCATAAATGAGTACTTCTAATTCTTCTTGTTTATTACCAGGACTCTTAGCTAGTACTAACATATAGATTGTGGAAGAATATCTTCTTTCTCCTTTTCCTGACATCTAGATTCTTTATATCAACCTGGTTTGTAGAGCTATGAACAGAGGATTGTATTTTATTTCACAGTTCTTTGAATGTCACTGCAAGCTGTCTTAAAAATAATTTTCTTTTGTTTGAAATTGTATTAGATTAAATCCTTCAATATTTTCAGATATTAAAAAAAAGTGAGAGTGACCAAATTAATTCATTTTCTGCAGTAAAAAGTCATCATGGTCCTATTACTAATAACTTAAATGACTATAATGCATTATAGTTATAGCAATCAAATTGCCAATCTGGAATAACTATTATATTATTTTCAACTTTCACGAGCCATGGTGTAGATGTTGGTTTCCTAATTAATAACCATGCAGAAATACAAGCCCCTCTTAGGAATCTGGCATATTTATTTCAGCCACAAATTAAGGGAGAAAAACAATACGCCAACATTTGTTACAATATAGAATCTAAATACTCAAATAGTCTTGCGGAGAGAAGTATTAAAATCAGATAAAAATTTAAGTGATCCTAGTATTGTAATGAGTCTGCTACATCCATCTGCCGGTGAAGTACTTGAACATCTTTGTCAACTTCATTGCTACATTACAAATAAATTGTAAACAATTGTTTTTACATGAAAGGGTCTCACAGGACTGAGAGATTGGATAGGCCCAAGTGCAATTAATCTAACTGAAGAAAGGCCAATGGACTTTTTAAATATACAGTGTAAATAGGATGTGTTTAAGCTGTTTATCTCCGTATGAAATATAGAAGTAAATTGTACAATCTGACAGTATATTTTTTTCAGAAGTATTTTATTTTATCGGTTTTAGTCTCACTGCCTGTCAGTTTTTCCTGTTTATGTATTAAGGGGGTAGATGGAAAATGTTGACCTAAATACTAAAAAAAAACATGAGAAAGTTAAATAAAGATCTGAGGAGGAGGTGAATATTTAGGGTAAGTCTTCTTTTATTTGAACCCATCCCGTCTGTTAAATGTCATCATAAAAGAGAGCCTAAAGGGTCTGTCAATAATGTGTATTTCATAGCAAAAGAAAATGAAGAAGAAGGAATTAAAAAGATCACAACCTTGCTGCTTCTGTGATCAGCTAAAATAGGAAGGAGATTCACCTGCACAATAGTATGATATAAAACTAAAATGTGGCATAATGAATATGTTTTAAAAGTCAGTTACCTCTGACAGTGCCTAAATGACTATTAATAAATATGGCTTTCTGAAAAGCAGAATGCAATGGCCTGCACTTTGCAGTGAATTTCCAGAGGATATTTGGCTTGTATTCACCCAGCTTGCAGAATAGCTAGAGAAGTTCATATACGTCTACATCTATCTACTTACATGTACCTTTAGAGATGGGAAGGCAAAAGAAACTCTCCAAGGCTATAAAGTCTCAGAAGCCGTGAATAGACAATATTCCTGCTATGGGGGACACAGATTTATTTGTCCTGCATATTATCCAAAATAAACACTTCATTACATTAACTGGGGACGAATGAACTCCAGTACCTCAGACTTGAACACTGCTGAGAGAGGGGGAGAAGCAAAAAAGACAGAGGGAGAGGGAAAGGGAGAGAAGGACCAGGGGACAAGAAAGGGGGACATAAGGAGGATTTCTCTAGACAGAACAACTGAGGCCACGTGAGGAACAAGAAACGAGAAGAGGAAACAAACTGCACATTAATAAGTCTTCATCTGAAATGCTGTGGGCAGCCCTATCCAGCCAAAGTGAATTCAGACTTTAGAGCAGCTGTGCAGACAAGTTCCTGGGATGATTACCAGAACAGAAAATCCAGCTCTAGAGGAAAATTAGCTTGCTATAGATCTGCTATACTATACTGCTGTGCTATGCATACTATAGGTGGAGGCTGAGAAGGAAGCCGAGTGCTACCTATAAACACACTATAGGGCTACAGGAAAAAGCTGGCACAAAGACAGTTTAGTGTAAATTCTCAATGAATAACTTCAGCCTGAAAATCAACAGAGGATTTCATACAGATCAGAGCTTTTATGTTCTGGAACTATATATCAGTGGAGGGAAAAACGATGCTTGAAAGAAAATACATGATCGGCTTGCCGTGAGGTAAAGGTTTGATAACCAAGCTGCCTTGCAGTCGTACATTGACAGTTCTCATAATATAAGATACCAGTTTCTTCAAAATTAAGCACAGGACTTTTCTCAAGGGCTTTGCCAAACGTCCTTAAGATGTGTGCAAGGTAAAACGTGGCTTTACCTTTGCAGAGCTCTCTTCAGTACACTTGTAATCATACTGATTTAAGGACAACTATTATATGTATAACTCCTGACAGCTGACCCAAGACAGCCAAGACTCCTTCACCTTCCTGGAAGAGAAACTAGCTTCTTTGGCAGTGAACATGCCACCCAAAATCTTGAACAAAAATTTCTCCAAGAAATCCTTCCACCTCCAGGCAGAGGTATCACCTAAAGCAGCAGCAGGAGGAGACAGGGATAAAATGTCCACAGTGACGATAGTATAGATAGCACCAATTTATAAACCATCTAGCACTGCATTCCTGCATTCCTCTGCCCTGTTGAACATCCAGCGAACAAAATGTTCATACTTTATGGAAACGTGATGAGGAAAATTTTTCAAAAATTGCATAAAACATAAGAAAGTTTAATCTAAAAAAGCAGAGGTTCTTTCTCCCATACTTTTGTTTTTCCTTTTACTCTTCACTTTTTATTTCATGCCTTTAGAAATGAAGGTAAAAAAATATCCACATCCAGGTACAAAGATGTATTTTCTTCCACGCCTGTTTAAAGATTAGTGCTCCAAGAACATTTATGCAGCCCTAAAGATGCATTTTTATACTAGGGTAGCTGAACTGACTTCAGAGGATTTATTACTTATTTACATATGCATAAATCAGGGCCATATTTTCCAACAATGGCAATCAATGCTGTATGTTTGTGGCTGGGAGACTGAAAAAATTAAAGCAAAAGGTTTTCATTTTAAAGTATGCTGAATATATGGCTCTTAGATGCTAAAGTATATTTACATGGACAAATACACATTCAGGTAACATACTATACCAGTCAGAGAGTAGCTATAATAAAATACAGTCTTATATTGAATTCTATCATATATAGAGAGTTGTTTAGCCATATAGGACCGATTCTTGTTTTTCGTATAACCTTCCAAAACTAGTCTCATATTTTTCTTAAATCAGATATGGGTTAGATGAACACAAAGCTTACTGTTTCACAGGAAAAAAATATCAATATTTGCGGATTATGCAGTCAAATTAATGGCTATAATGAGCTGTCAATAGCTAAGTTTAGAAACACGGCTGTTTATGTAAAAGTTCTCTTTTCAGTATTTTTTTTCTCAAAGGCAGATGACAAGAAAGATAAAAATCCAGTTTTCTGGAGAGTTATGTGGTTTAACAGATTCGGAGTAAGCAGGTGGGGATTTTTTTAGCTCAGCTACTCTGTGACACTGGGCAATTCACCTTCCTGCATTTTTATTTTTATTTTTAGCTAAAAACTTTCATTGTCTTATTTATTTAGATTTTGAAATTTCTCTAGTAAGAACTGTTGTTTGCTGACCTACCAGCAACTGCAGCTCAGCTGTCATAGTAACAGTAACACCAATAGCAACAACAGTAGTAGTCTGGTTACTCAAATATAATTCCAATGCTGCAATCGACCTTAGCACAATCAACAAATATCATTTATCCAGACAAATGAATCTTCCAGTCTGAAGCTTTCCTTGTTAGAATTTCATGCATCCTGCCATTAATTTCTTATGCAGGAGATCCAGAGTAAATGAATGAGCTATGTTGCGGACATTTATATGATTTGTCTTTTGTTACAGCAACAGTGACTGATAGAATTATTCCCTTATCTACAAAAACACAAGCAGACTTATGCAATTTTAATATCTGCAGCTAAGTCCAGGCAGAGTGTTTCACACAGGAGTTTGAACTTTCTTTTGTAGTTATAGTTAAGCAGAAGTTTAGAATATCTCTTCGCTGTCACTAGCAACCATTAAGGTAAAATGTAATGTTAATTGGCTTCTACGGGCAAGAAGGACTGATATATGCCACCCAAGATAATCAACCTAAAGCAATCAACTACTGGAAATTCAAACTAGATTCTTGTTTCTGTTCTTGCTGCTTTGTGTTATCCTGACACTGTAAACCAGACAGGCAACATGCTTGTTCAAGCCAATACTCTGTCAAGTGTTTGGTGCTCTTGACACCCTCTGCACCCTCCTGCAGTTTGCACCAAGTCTCATAACTGCCTGGCAAGAGGAGCAGTATGCAATCTTTAGAGCGGTGTCATTGTAGTGCTTTTTCAATAATCTGAGGAAAACTTATGCCTATGTACCGCAAAAACAAATATGAAATGAATTATGATTTAAATGATTCTAGGGATGCCCAAATGGATCAGAAAACAAAAAAAGCCAAAAAGCACATTATAGATTTTAAACAACATTGAACATATGGGATTCAGTACTGTTCATACATAGTACTAAATTTTATTATTTTAGTCTTCTTTATATATGAGATACTGCTAAATTGCACCTGTAGGTATTTCCAAGAGTTGTTTGTTGTAGCTGTGAACAGAAACTGTCTTATGTAGGGTGGATAAAAGAGAGAGACTTCTCTGGTGGCCCTGATGCAGATGGGAAAGCTATTCTCATAAGTAAAGTATGCTAGTATTTGAAATGATAACAGAGTTCTATCAAGTGACATGAACAGGAAATTGTGATGAATAATCTGCACATCATCTAGCATCCTGTAGAATAAGTATTGTTTTCTATTAGTAAGATAAATAAAGTGCTTAAATAAAAGAATAGAGAAAGTGGGGGAAAAGTCTGTGAAAATCAACGTTTCAGATTTCTGACTACAGTTAGCAATATTCATTCTTCTTTTTGTGGTAGGACCTAGGAACACTAATAAGATTTAGACTATAATACATACAAGTCACTGTACAAATATCAAAGTATAGTCCTGAGCCAAAGACCTAGTGCTTATGCTCTAAGCATGAGAAGAGCAAGGAAAGAGGCAGACAAATAGTACAAAGAATAATGATACAAAATTTGCTACTGTGACAGGCAGTGAAAACTCCTCCTAGATCATAATTGATGGTAATTATATTCTTACTGTGATTTAATTAAACCCAGATGGAAATATGGTCATGAAAGATTTCATTATCATGATTTATCCCTACATTTCCATTAAATGGTCAGGAAGCTAAATTTTGCTATAAAAAGGCTTCTATAAGCTAGGGAGCAAAGACCCAAAATATTATTTTAAAAAATAGTCCTCTGAGAACGTTCAAAGAAGACATTTGAAAAGTGTCTATGGAGACATTCACAGAAGGTAAGTAATCCTTTTAGGTGGTGATAATAAGGATATAACTTCTGGGATGGGGTGCTCCCGAACCATGAAATAGTGGAAGATCTTTCTATACTTTACCAGTTTTTGCATGTTCTTGCCCACCCACGGTCAACAAAGGCATGTACAGCAGACCACTACTGGAGAAAGAATATTCAGTTAATGAGACATTTGGTCTTGCACCTCAAAAATTGTTGTTATTTTCCCATGCAATAACTATTTTGTAATAGAAGAGTGTGAATAACCCCAGTGTTAAGGGATAAATGAATTCTCTAAAAGTGTATAATAATTCTGGAGCTGGTTCAAATATAAATGTATAGATCATTACATTAATTGACCTTTCAACTGAGGACTCAAATTCTTTACAATCTTTCATTAATTAATTTTCATAGCTGGACTAAATGTGATTCTCAGATTTTCAGGCCCATAGGAAGGCTTGAATTTAAATAAAAATAGGAGTATTCTCATGAAAATTTCTGTTGTTTCAAAAAGACATTTTCATGAACATAATTTGAATGTTGGTGGAGACACATGAATCACAAACAGCTGTATTAAGCACATTTAAAACCAACTGTGTAAGCAAACAGTATAATAAGATCTCGCATTCTCCAAATTAGTAACAAAAATCAGGGGGAAAACTGCAATGAAATTCTGGACCTTGGGTATATGCTTTATCACCCTGTATAGCAGTTAGAAGTTCCAGTTTTAAAACATACCTTTTGAAGTCACAGAGAATGTGATTTTGAACAAGAATAAACCAAGAAAGCATGCACAGAAGAGTGAATGAGAAGGATCTTCTCACAGACATTCTGAATGTGTAATGAAAGAGATAAAACCAGAAAAAGGAGGCACAGAAGACGCAGAAAAATATTATTTTAGACTAAGATTATAATCAACTTTGTTGAATGTAGTTGATTGTTAAGGAGCATGGGACTGGAGAGTAAAAAACTTTCAAAAGAGGTTTTCGCAATTGAGAATGAAGCACATCAAAACAGAGCAACTCCAGAGAGAAATCCAAGACGGGTGAATGAATGAGTTCCAAGGCAGAAGGTAAGAAGAAGGGATGAGGCAGTTAGAGTGGAATTTATCTCACCTAATTTAGCCAGCTAGAAATTAGGTACCAAGTCCCAGCAACTCACCTAGCCTCCAGAGAATGACAGTCTTTAGGTGGTTGTCTCCACAGGGTGCAGTGAGTTATCCTCTGAAGGGGCCCTGCACTCTCCATGGTTTATACAGCCTAGACTCAGCATATGACATTGAGACAGTTAAATTTAGGTGAGGAGCTAAAGGATGATGTTGCAAAAGAAGATACAATGATCAGATGAAGAAACAAGTACTGTTGGTTATTTCAAGGTCTAGTCTCTCCCACTGTGACAAATGGCATTTCCAAAACCCACTCTTAGCCATCTGAGGACTCCCCAGTCTACCTATCAGGCAGACTGCCTGTTTCTCTCAGCAACCAAGACTCCCAGCTAATTCAGTCCCTTCAGTCCCTTTAAGTCCCTCGCTTATTTCAAGACTAGGTTTGCATCTGAAGTTCCCTTATTCAAGTTTTTTAGTAAGGTTAAGGAAAGAAGAACCTGCAGTGAGCGCTCGGTTGCGTCAATCTGTTCAGCCACTAAAGATATCAAGTAATAGCTCACTTTTAATCTTCAATCAGGTTTCTTAATAGTTATTATCCACATTTCAGTTTTTATGAGTCTCATGTGCATTTTAATCAAGTGTTTTATCCATATGACAAAAAAGGTTGAATCAAATCACTGCTATATATTGAGTTCACCTATTGGGCATTTCTTAACCTGTACGTTCACATCATGAAGTGATACTACCCCATTTGTAGATTTTCATTGGTCCTGTGTCCTGCTTGTACAGGTGTCCTGCTTGTTAGGCTCTTATCCAGCTGCTTAACAGTCACGCTTTTAAGCAACCCATCACTCCATTTGCACAGCCACAGTAAGTCAGTTTTCTGCTTTTCAGGGACATGTATTTCAGCATGTATTTATAACAAAGATATCCGAATACATTACAATGCACAGTAAAAACCAAATCAAGTGAACAGTTCTTTTGGTGAAGGGTGAAGATGAATCAGTAAATCAAGTCAAAAGAAGTAAGTAAGAAAAATATGAGATTTTGAGTCTGTATAGGTCATCAGCACTGATGCTGAAGTCACCACATAGAAAGGAAAAATGAAAGCAGGAGTCAAAATCAGAGAAGGCGTAGATAGAAAATACTGTTGGAAGATCACAACAATAGCAGAATGGAAGAGATGGGTCAAAAGCAGCATGTTTAAATGGCAAGAAAGAATAAGTAGGAAAAGAAAAAAGAGTCTGATACAGAATAAGGAGATTTGATCCTGACATTCAATGTCACATGTGATTGTGTATCTAAAAATCATATTGAAGACCAATGAAAATATAGACTTTTAAATTGGATTCTTTCCAGAAAATTAAATTAGAAAGATATTTTATTAAAGTTTAGGGAAGGACCGTATTTGCTCTTTGATTTACATTTTGTAACAGAAGCACAATTAATATACCTCTTCCTTTAAAAATATCTCATGTGAAACAAGTCGTTTCTGTTACAATACTTGTTCAGTTTGGGTACCTAAGCCAAAATAAGGCTTGTTCTAGCAGACAGCTAAGCTAATTGTTCTTTTTACAATATTGACAATTGACAAGGTATCTGGCCTATCCTTCTGCTATGTAATCTATGTAATCATATTCCAAATTGCAACCTGTCATGTCTCAGACAAATAACAAAATAGAACATAGTGCCCTTGAGTAAAAGGAGTCAGTCGAGACAGTATGGCTCTGCTCCAGAAGTTTCTTTTGAGAAAGAATGCTAGGAGAGAAGTACTTTTGAAACGATCGTTTGTGGTTATGAACTCATAGAAACTATCATCTTCATTAAATACCTAATACTGTATTCCAAAGTAGGCTGAGCTAGGTTTCCTGGGTTTTTTTGAGGGTTGAGGGATGGCTAGGAAACATCTAGGTCCCTCAGTTCTTAAGAGTCATCTAAAGCTTACCTATTCTAAAATAAAAAATACATGTCTGTATGAATACATTTTTCTTCTACTACAAGTTAGAGATACTCAATATAATTTATGGAAAATTTTTCAGTGTAACAACAACTTTTTGGCAAAAGCACAGAAACATTGTGGTGAGTTTAACAATGTCAAGCAAAAAAAATACAGTGCAACACAAAACTACCTGCTGTGCTCATTCTTTACAAAAATAACTTACAGCATTTTTAATTTCAGATGTTACTAGTATAAAAGAAAAGGAATAATCCCTTTAAACGATTTCCTATATTTTGATCACCTCTACTACAGCTGAAACAGCTTTGGAGGGAGCACCTGGGTCTGTCAGAGCTTATTTTAAACAAGGCACAAAGAAGTAATTGTTTGTTTTGGTCTACTTACCCGGGTCTTTTGAACTGGAAAAGACTGAGAGATTTTTTTTTTTCAGGAAAGGAAGAATAACTGGCATGACTATTTCATCAAAAAAAGACATAAAAGGAAACTTGTTGATGAGCTGATAGGCTTTACTCCTCATTCCAGTATAGAAAAGAGAAGTTAGCAGTTTATTATGGAGGGGTAGTCAAATGGGAAGACTTAAGAGGAGCACTGGCTTGTTATGGACAAATGTACTTATTTTCCAGTCATTTGACATCACTGACTAAAAAATAGATTGCAAATTAGCTGCTCTTACTGTGTATATACCACGGTTTCTTCTATGAATATGGTGGAATAACAACTTCTACCTAGAAAGAACCTGGCATCTCAAAATATTAACAAAGTGGCGTTTCATAAACTTGTATTTCTATAATAATTTTTTGAGGTCTCAGGATGACTAACTTTTGAAAGCCGCCAGAAAGCAAAAGTGAAAAAATGCCCATTATTTCAGAATGTATTTGATAAGTTTCTGACAGGGTAATTTTAAGTGCAAATTACTCTGAAAACCAAGCAATTCACAGCGTTGTTATTATTTTGGTAAAATTTCACACAGAAAAATACAAACAATTAAATAAAATACTTAAATCTAAGTCATTACATTTGAAAGATTTCATTAGAACCTTCTTTACTTTTCCTCTATGTTCCAACTTAAATAAGAGGAAACTATAAAAAAGGTCAAAAACAAACTATTTTTTGCTGTATTAAAATAATCCTTTTTATTTAGCACAAGCTCAATTAACTGGGAATACTTAGGTTTATGAGAAGCTTCAAAAATAGTTTCTTTTTATGATCTAGGAGGGACACAAATATCAAAATGAAGGATTTTGCTGTGGGGTGAGAATTCTCAGTTAAGTTCAGTTCTACTACTTACCTTCCTTCTTCTCTCTACCTATTCACATCCTTGATTAGCCCCAAATAAAAAGATGTCTCTAACTACACATTGCTAGGTCATTCTTATGATATTGCAGCTCTAGATAAAGAATTAATGTTTTTTGGAAGTAAGCCTTAACAGTTCTTTCTTATACTCTATAGACTACAATCTCTTATTCTAAGAGGAGAGACAAGTATTTAGGCCTGACTTCACTTATCGGAGAATGCAGTAACAGCAAATGTTCTTTTATGAGTAGAATACTGATAAGTAAATATTTTGGCTAGTCATTTACTTCTAGGAAATATGATTCAAGTCAGAGCCTGACTGGAAACACTTCCTCCGAAGCGTCTGGCTTAGTTAAACGGATGAGGAGATGGGCGAAGTTCTCACTTAAGCATGGGCCACTGAATGGCTACAGGGAGAATAAGAAGGAAAAATGAGAAAAATAGTCCCATGTTAGTCTTCCTTTGTTAGTCCTCCTTTGTGACATTCACAATATAGATGCATTCCAAATACCTTGATTCCTAATCCTGGAAGATGGATGAGAGCTAGTGGCAGTTATTCTCCGTTGAAGACTGATAAACCATTCCACCGAGGTAGTTCATTTGTAGCATAAGCCCCTTAAAATAAATTTTATCTACCACTGAATTCCAGAGAAAGAAATTTGCTTGACAGTGACAATATATAAGTATGTGAACCTGCACATTTGCAGCACATATTTGTTGTAACAAAGTTATGCTTCTTCCACTTTGCAAGAGTTATTCTGAATAACTTGGATATCAGAGTTGCAGTAAATAATGTGAGGTGATGCTCCCACTGTCTCATATGTGTTGGATTTGTTTAGGCCCTTGCTCTTGACTGGCTTGTTGTGCACCTAGTCATTGCTTGGTTGATTAACCATGCTTGTTATGCAAATGAGAAGCAAAGGTGAGAGAAGTCAGGAAAATCAGAACACAACAATGTACAAAATATCATATCAAAACCAACACAGAAGCAAAGCAAAGTTCCAGAATTCGACAATTCTGAGCCAAGAGGCCAACTGCAAATAGGAGTTTAAGTACCCGAATCCACATTTGCAGCATGAAAAAAAACAAGTGACTCAGTAGCTACCTGCTGGGCATCTCCTTTGAGATGAAAATGCCTCATGCGCCAGTGGCTTCCCTTCTGTGCATGTCCATGCATGACCAGATATGTCCTGGGCTAGATGAATTTGCACCCTGCACATGTCTAAACTCACCTAGACCTCAGAAATCAGATACTGTCCTGTTAAATTCCCAGCAGGGGCCATTGCTTCTGCACATGCTTAACACACCTACATAGGATAGGACTTCTCACAAAATGCGACTGTGGGAACGGGAAACAGAGCCCAGCTTCAGTGTAATTTCCCTTGCACCTTACACAGGAAGTGAGAATCTTTGGTGTCCACTCTGTGCTGCAAGCATTTCATAATGAAAAGACATTGAGCAAACTCAGGGATTTAGGGATCAAACTCAGGATATCCCCAGCCACAGATATTGAAATTCTCTCTCACCTAGTTCCCCATTCCCTTTGTCATGAATTCCTACAACGGAGGGCTGGAGATCTATAATCTGAGTAAATCACTGAATCCAAATCTCTGACCTTTGACTAGCCTCTAAGGAGTAGACTGATATGCAAATTATGAGCACTGCCAGCATTTTTCAAAATGCTCTCCCATGTTCAATATTTCTTACTGACTCTTAACTCAGTAACTTGCTTGATGTATCTATTAGTGCGGATAAAATATCTGTATATACTGTAAAGGGATCTTTAATAACTTCTAAGACTTTTGCTGAAAATAAGGTATTAAATTATTTGTTAAAACTACCCATATTAGAGAATGTTCCTGATTCCAAAACCTCTTTTAATTATAGGGCCTTCCAATCATGTGCAAGTGTGAATTAATTCTCATAAATATCACATTTTTATATTACTATAGGTGTCTTGCTAAAATAAGACACCTATAAGACATTTTTAAAATTCTGAACATTTTTCTTTCAATCTTCCATCTTTTAATGATGGAGTATACAAAAAAAATACTTCCTGTGCATTTTCTCTCAATTTTTTAATATTATTTTCCATAGTAACTTCTTAATATTTTTCCATCTTTTGCCAAAATCTAAGGAGTAAAAATAGGCACAGAAAAAAGTTCCACGCCTTACAAATTCTATCAGATCCACTGATAATAAGGAAAAAGAGTTTTAAAAAAATGATCAAACTTAAGATTTCTATTTAAATTATATAAAAAAAGAAAAACATCAAAGGAAAAATAATATAAAATGAAATTTTTTACAGTTTTCAGAGAAAATACTCTTCCTCTCCAGTTTTTTAAGTTAGCTGTTAATTATTCTTTGCAGCCTGAAAGCCACATCTTTTTTGAGTTTTCATGTGTATAAGAGTACAGAAAAATAACCAGGTGCCTCTTTGCATTTATAATAATATAAATAACTTTAGAAATCCAGCCATGTATCCTAGGGACCATCTCACTTTTTTGAACGTTCAGAACAAACCAGTTTTGACGTATGTTTGAAGAATGGGCAAAGGTTAGGGCTTGTTCCTATTCATCTGAGTTAGTTTGGTCATGATGATTCAGAAGGAACTCATTCGTTCCCATGGCAATGCAGGGAATTCTGTAAAACTCTGCTTCTGTCATGGCAAATGAAGCAACTTTTTTTGGTGAAAATACACCAGTTGAAGGAAAATATCGGGTAATAGACAAACCTAAGGTCCTTGAAGATAAATAATTAATTTCAAAGGGATTTGCAAGTAACTCATAAATTCAGAATAGGTCAATAGACATTTGAGAGCATTCCAGTACAATAACAGACAGCGAAACTCAAGGTAGGGATTCTTAAAAAAATAAGAGAAGCTTCCTTTCACGGACAGCTCCTGCCACGTGACTTCCTTCTAGGTATCACTAAAGGCTCCTAAAGCCACCCCCTAGTAGCTACTGAACAAGTATCCTAGTAACTCCGTTGCACCCGAGATTCCTCAAGGGAAGACAGCATTCCCCAAAGACCTCATCGCCAGGGCTTAGCAAGAGGCAGACACATCCCTGAGGGAAAGGCCCTGCCTGGACCTGTCAGGAGCAAGAATCTCCTCAAGAAAAGCAGAAATGGACACTTCGGCAAAAGGATCGACATGAGCATATCAGTCCCTGCCATTTTTCTTCAGACCCCCACAGGCATTATCCAGGATGCTGCACCAGAGATTAATGCAATCCTAACCCTACTAAAAAACTCTCTTTTTAGGAGAAGAACACAGGCCATTTCTTTTGCTGCTCCTTTTCACTTCAGCTACACTTGCCGTAAGCTTTCAGAGAAAGCTAATGAATCTAACTCTCTATTGTCTCCTTATTCATCTCCCACAGAAATAAAGTTTCATAAGCAAGTTATAAATTGTTGGATATCATACAAAACCAAAAGTCCAAGACTTAATTGTGAGTATTATCACATCTACCAGCTATCACTAGCATATCACTGCTATCTGTTCAAAGGAATAAACTTAATTCCCACTATACAAAGTGTGGATTTCTTAGCATATTTTTTCCTATTCTAAAACAAATAGAAAAATTTGTAATATTATAACAGAAGTTGTCAAATACATTTTCTTCCAATAAAACTTTAACGTATTAGTGGAAAAAGAAAACATACAGGGTTGTGTTTCTATAGGAAGTCTTTTGTACAGCCCTAGCAAAAATTTAATTCTGTTTATTGCACTGAAAATGATTTAAAATTGTAGTTAGCCCATTATCTGCTTTGTTTGTTCACAGAATAAGTGGGTCACTGTGCACCTAGAGTCTGGCTTTATCAGTTTCTTAAGAGCTAGGCAGTGGTATAATCAAAACAGCTACCATTTTTCTACAATCATTTTTTGTATCTGAATACATATATATTTCAGTCTCTATTGCCTGATTTCTGTTTACTGCTTCAAGCATATGTGCAATAATTGCATTCAAGTCAGCCTCACCAAAGTGAATAGTCTATTTTTCATGACCTCTTTGTCTTTAACGGTCATGCTTAAAAGAAAATTCTGCAGTTTTCACTCCAAATGCATTACCTCAAATTGTCTTCTGAAAATTTGGAAACAGAATCATTAAATAGAAATTGCAGACTGCTGTTGCCATTTTTCTGTTATATTTTGGACCTTAATTGAATCATCCATCTATTTTCAGCTTTTATTAGTACTATTTATTTGTGTTCTAGTCAGCCCTCAGGGTCACCATTAGGCAATCAGGATTTCAGTATGCTGAACATAGGCAGGCACCTGATGGGAAGATAGCCCTGAAGTCAAATGTGTTACAACATAAATAACCCCTGCTCTGAGACTCGTCCCCTGCTTTTAATTTTAGTGGTAAAAATGAACAAAAAGTGAGCAAAGTCATTCATTTCGCAAGTGGACTGGGAAGTGAGATGTAGGTGTATGCTCTGCTGTTCAAATTAGAAGTGAATTAATCTAAGTACTCTTCTGTACCTTTAACTGTACATCTGCTCAGTCATAATATGTACCAATGGGATTGGAAAAAACATTGATCCTCAACAACACGGATAATTTCCATCCCATTATATGGCCATTGGATCAGTATGATGGGGAGGTTATTTAATACAATCTTATATTTAATACAACCTTATATTCTGTGTTGAAAATAACACAGGGAAAATCCACTTGCTTGTACTGTCCTCAGCATCATCATATGTTTGGAGCCCTGCACTAGGGTTTTTTTTTTTTTACCTGTGCGAGGGTTTAGGCTTTTGTTTTTTTGATTTTCTTTTTAACCACAGTGGGCAGATAAAGCATGACTACAAATAGCTGTGAGGATCTGCAGCTCAACATCTAGATAATCTTGTTGCCAGCCCCAGCTGTGCTCTGCTGTCAAAGGTTGCTGCCCCTTTTGCAGAGACAGCAGAAGCAAAGTTGTTCCTGTAGCTCAACTACCCCATCTCATCCCCTAGCATATTAGAAGCAGCTATTAGTGAAAATGAATTTGTCTCACTGCCACAGACTGTGAACTAAAGTCTTGGCAGAGCCACACACTTCCTTCTGTTGGACCTGCTTTGGAGGTTGTAGCTTCAGGCAAAGAGATGGACAAGCACCTGGTGGCAGTGGCATTTGAACTACATCAGAAAGTCAGATGAGATATCTAAGACTGAGCTCTTTAATATGTGACCCACTTTAGTAAGAGACAGTGTTTTAAGCTTGGAGTCTGAAAGTACACCTGCCTCCGTGGAATCACTTTATCATAGACAATCCTAGCCAAGCACAACTTGAGGAAAGCTTTGCGTTACGAGGGTGCTGAGGTAGCACAGCTCTGCAAATATATCAAGCACAATGATGCTGAATTTCAGTTTATTCCTTTCTCAAATGAAAAGGCTCTGTATGGTCCTTATAACTAAAACCAAGGACAAAAGCAAATATGCACCTCATATCTTATGCCTTAGCAATGGCAGAAGAGAGCCAAAGCTTATCTTGAATAGGAAGCAAATAGCAACAAATTCTTTATGTCTTGTGTGCAACTGGCACGTTTACTTATTATTAAAATACCGATTTTAGCACTGTTTACATCCTACTGTTACCCACAGAAACTAAAATGACTGGAGAGCTGAATCAGACATAAACTATGCAAATGTGTGTAAGACATGCAGGAACTCCACTGTTCTTTAACATCATCAGAGTTACACTCTGGGCTTGCAACTTGGGTGATTATTTTGACTTTTAACCATGACCTCTGGCATTGGCCACCTTCTACAGATAAGAGAAATAAACAACAAAGATCATCATACTTGCTCAGAGGAAAGGAAAAAGTCATATGCAAATTAATCATTTATGAAACATGTATATGGTTCCATCAATGACTAATGGCTCTTAGGTAATGGCAGGAATAGTAATCCAATTAGCAATCACTCAGCTAGCCAAGCTATTTGGGATCCTATGAAAGTTACGGCTGCAATCCCTGAACATGTGCCACATCAATAGATTTCTTTGTATAAGCTCAACAGTGGCTGTACCTTTAATCTTTTTATGATGATTCATGCAAGCACTAGAAAGAGAGTGTAAATGTATACACTCATTCATATTCCATATAGCAGTTGGAACATTAATACATATGCAGGCATTATCATGAGTCTCTTGCAGCAACTTGTAATGGCATTGTTCCATGACATTGCTATAATATGAGTAGGGAAAACAAGCTGGAAAGGGACACAAATCTGAGCAACTGTAGGTGGAACAAGCATCTTCCATCACACTATTCCCATTTTTAATACTAATCATGCTGCTCCTGTTGCAGTGTCCTCTGCTTTTAACAATTTTTCCTGTACAGAACATGCATGTATGCATATGGTGTGACAAATAGAATAAATCAGCATCTTACCATCCAACCATCCAACTGTTAGGGGCCAGTTTTGTTACAGAAATGAAAGGAATCTTAACAAGAAGTAGTAGCGTCTGGGAGCATACGATGTAGATAAATCCCTGTCAAAGCCAGCTAGGAAAGCTTTTTGAAATAGGATTTTAAATAGTTATGCCAGTACAGCTCCTACTGTGGGAAACTGTGCTTCCCATGAACTTTTCATGTTGACTATAAAAGAGTCTTACACTAGTAAAGAATATACAAAATATAGAATATACAAAAATAGCTGTTCTACAAAAAGTAGCTTTATACTAATTCTAATGATATCCATATGAAGGTGATTTGTACTGCTTTATCATCTTTGGAGTAGCTAAAGTGGGAGACTTTTTAATACACAGGCAAGACTTATATTATTTCTTTAGGCAGTAGATATGAAGGAAGAGTCAATACAAGTCATTTTACAATGTTTATATTTAATTTCACTTCAGTTTGGAGCAACCCCTCCTCCCATCTACCTAAATTCTCAAGTGAAAATGGAATCTATCAGGCCACAATTCCAGATTGTCTAACCCAGACCTACAGGTTCATAGAAAACAACACTTCTGATGTACTCCAACCATGGGAATTTAGAAGGGAACACTCCCATGGTTTCTGACTCAATATGCCAGGGAAGTTGTAGCCTAAAACCCTGGCAATTTTTGTCAAGTGAACTGCAGAGAACCAGATCCTGAAGCCTTGGGAGCTGCTTCCTTGCTGTCCATCATGAAGATTGTTTTAAAATGGAATACATGAAATGGCAAGAAACCAGGCTTTACAAATGAAAAGCCAGAGGAGAAGTAGTGCTCTATCAGAGCTATGGCTAAAGGCAGCCAAGCCTTCAATGATATCAAAATATCACTATGTAATGTTTCATATTTCATGAATTAGCATTGTTCAGTGAATTCCTCAATAGTTCTATCTCCAAGTCATTGACACCTTTTAAAGAGGGGTGGGGGAGAGAGAGCTGGGAGTATTTATTGATTTCAACTCAGATCTGAAGCAGAAGTAAAACCTACTAAAGTTAGGTTACTGGTAGGAAGGTAATGATTCATACTGCTTCTAATATAGATAGGGAAAAATGAACCTTTCTGGATATGAAACAGAAATAAAACTTATCAAGATATATGGGCTGTACCACTGATCTATTAAGCTAGACAGCTAGACTGAAGTTAAAAACATTGGCAACACAGCAAATGAAAATCTGAGATTGTTAGATCCGTAGCTTGATTTTGAAATCAAAGCGTTTTAGCTTAAAAAAGGGGCGGCGGGGGAAGAGAGAGTGAGAGGGAGACACACACACACTTCAGATGAACATTCAAATCCATCTGCGTTTATCCAGATGGAAGCTTAAAACCGTTTGAGGTCTCTTAATTGTTACCCTGGTTGCTCAAGTTTCCCTGTGTCATCCAGCAGAAATTTTTAACCTTAAAAAGTATAGGATAATGAGTGCTTATATGACACAAAGGAACTACAGTGCACATAAAAAAATAGTGATTCTGTCAGTTACAAAAAAGTATTTAGCAGCATAGAGTGATTTTTTCCAGTGTTGCAGTCGACTGCCTTCAACGTCTGTTGTCTCCAAGGCTGAGTGAATCACCTTTTAAATATATATAAAGATCTCCTGTGAAATCACTTTGTCAGTAGCTCAGCTGCACAAGGTAGAGATAATCCATATCAAAAATTCCTGACAGGGACTGTGCTTCCTTAGCAGGTCTTTGAAACCTTCCTACTCAGTGACCTCAGGCTTCAATGAGTCACCGTAAAAAAGTCAAACTGCTGTACAAAGGTAATGAATGCACAGATTCATACTGCTACTATTGCAGCTATGAAAAAAAAAAAAAAAAGAAAGAAAATATCTGGAAATGGAAATCTGTGAAGTTTATATTTAGGAAAAACAGAAGGTAACAAAGTCTCCCTGATTTCATAGTGTGCATCTATCTATACTGTCAGATGGGTTTAATGCTACTTTCAAGCCATGATCCCATGATCTCCAAGTCATCTACACAGTATACACATTTCAAACCAAGTTTTGTCCCCAGCAAAAAGAGCCAGAGGATAGTTTTGCTTGAGAGATTTCACCATACAAGCAGTATAGATGTGGCCAGTCCATGGTATAAAGTCTGCACTTGAGTGGTGTAGACACAAGTTTGCTTGTTTGGAGTGAATTACAGGGAGATAGCAAATGTACTCCCACTGGAATGCAGCACTAAAGATGAGAGTTTTTATTCTTTCTTCTCTAACCATTCTTTGGGGCATCTTTCCATCAAGATAGATATGTGAAGTTGCTCTTTCTTTCAAGTTCTTGTACGTACGTTTGCCGAGACATATTGTGACCAGCTAGAGAGAGAGGGGAAAAGTGAGGCAATGCCCTACATACTTTTTTTTTCCTGCTAGTACAGAACCTGCCCAATTTAGATGATAGGTAAGGCCCAGAAATATAGAGGAAACAACAAACAAGCCATAATTTAAAACTACCAGTGGTGCTCCTCCCCTCTTGATTATTTTACTGAGTACAAGGGTGTTGGGTTGTGTTATGTGGCTTGCTATGCACGGTAAATGGTTTATCACATAAAAATACAGCCAAATAGCACCTATCATTCATTATAATGCACATCGTATTATGCGAAAGCCAACTTGCTGTAGTCATTCATTGCAAAAACAAGAAGAAACAATAGAAAACTGTACTATGAAGAGTCTCTTTTACGCCATTGTTTTACATATGTTCATACACAAAGAAAAAATGGCAGACGTATTCCTTAAAATTCAGCCAGTGGGCAAACTACGGGACTCCAGAAGTGAGGGCTGAGTAAGTCCTCCATCTCAGTGAATTCATTTGAGCCCATACTCATCTCACATGCTAGTCCCTACCAACAGGCACCAAGTCAGGAGCGTAATCACTCTGTTTTCCCTGTAGTCAGTTCAGAAATACAGATAACTCCAGTGAGTGATTCTCCCTCGATAACTCACCTTTTGGTTTCACTTCTCTGAACCTATTCACCCTACAGTGGCAGTGTACAAAGGATGTGGCCCCGTGAAACAGCAGCATGGCAGCCTGGAGGCGGTGCCAGTAATTTAGTGGCTTGATTTTTCCTCTTCTCCTAGGAGTGGAGATGAGGACACACATATCCATGTTGTTCCCTCATGGTACTTTTGAGCAGATGCCCTCTTCCAGGTCTAGCAGGCCTGAAAGCCACTGCTGTTCCTCCCACCTGCCAGTGGTCCCAGCAACTCTGCATTTCTCTGAGAGTGAGTGGTGCAAGCTCACCCCAGAAGCAGATGAAACAAAACCATACCCCAGAAGCAGATGAAACAAAACCATGTTTATCAGTTACCTTGTCTAATTAACACTCCACGTGGTCTCCCAAGGAGGGAGCAAGAAATGCTTAATGAAAGAGATGCTTTTTTATAAAAACTCCATGGGACTTTAAAAATTGCCCCGTCTTTTATTAAAAGACATTATGGATAGTGTGCTTTAAGATAGATAGATACACACATTTATAAGTGTGTTTCAGCAATCAGACCTTGGAAATACATGAATATAAAACATTTCCAATTAATTACAAGTCCATCTGGTCTCTGCTGGCTGTTAGCAGGGTAGTTAGTTTCACAGTTGCAAATTCAGGAGCTCAAATTCAAATCCAGCTTGTAAACTTTGGATTACACTCCAGTCTGCAGTCATTAACTGCTCTCAGCCTGAGGGCCATACTCTACCTCCAGGGCTATTTTTGAAATATAACACTACAGTCTTGGGGAGCAAAGTTTTCTTACATTTTATTTTCCTATCCATGTGTATAGTATTTTTTGCGCTTTCATTTCTGTTTAATACATAAACTGCATATGACACTTGAGGACACATAGCTTATGTATTACCATATTTTATGAAAGAATTCAAATTCAACCACCTGAAGTGAAGAGTAAGAAAAAGCTTATTCTAAAATACTAAATATATATTTAGAGTGCTTATGAAATACATCATTTCAGAAGTACTGGACAACTAGGGCAAAGGCTGCTTTTGCCATCTGCAACTTTCTTTCCATTTCTTAAAATGGAAGATGACTTTATAGATAACTTAGACTTCTCCTAATAAATTCCACTATGTACTCACATGTCTTGACACATCAGTTACTTTCCAATACAAAATAGTTGACAATCTCTGTGGCAAAATTCAGTGAAATTCAGTGACTAGTAAGCACCATCATAAGACTACAAAGCTAGTTCCTACTGTCTGTGTTTCTTGTAGCAATTGGTTCTCTGAAAAAAGTCATAATGACATGGTTTCTTAAAACCTGAAAGTTGTATCAAAATAATTTCTAACAGAGATTTTACTGTTATGCCAGCCATCACAACAAACAAACAAAAAACAAACAAACAAACAAACTGATCAACCTGAGGGAATTACATTCCTTTAGGATTCACTATTTCCTGAGAGTTTTCAGAGCTGGGAAGATGCTCAAGACTGAAGAAGAGGTTTCCTTGGGAAGAGCCAGGGCAGGACTTCTGAGCAAACACGAAAGGGAATGTTCACCTCTCCTTTTCTTGTATTCAGTTTCTGATTTCTGCCCTTCCTCTTATTAATTCATGGCAAACCCACTTACTTTACCACATTGGTATGGAGCAAGAGGTTGATAGGCATAATGTCTACCATGAGTTTTGAAAACTGGAGGCTTTTTTGTTTTTTTGGGGTGCAGAAACCTCAGCAGGTTACAACTCATACTTCCCTCTTGCTGCTTTGTAAGTAGGCAGCTCAGGGTGTGCCTTAACTGCTTTTTTAACAAGGGGTTCATTTTTTCAGCACTATTCTGTTCAGCCTCTAGGGTTCTGGATGATGAAGACAAGAGGTTTAATATCCAAATCCATAACTTCCTTGCAAACTGCTTAGACTCATGTTCATCATCCCACTGACAGACATTACTATGTCAGATTATCATATCTGTTGAAGAATATTGATATGCGTGAACACAACAGTTTAATTTCCAGGGAGACAGTCGTAGGAAAGTGAGAGTAATAGGGTAGGGTTTTTTGGCTGGTTTGTTTTCTCCTGTGCAACATAAACAGCTCTATTTGCTTTGTTCTGGGAGAAATTTCTTCTATACTTCTACCATAGTCTTTTTCCTTAATTTGACCCTTGCCACTTGCCAAACAAGGTTTAACACTATCCTCAAAGTTGCTATTCATTTGCAATCAGTATAATGCACTTGTGGTGCTTTCCTTACATTTGTCAATCCTCAGGTGATGCACTTTTTTTTTTTTTCTGTTGGTCCCTTTGGAATGACTATTCTAACATCTTTTAAAAAGAAGTCCTACATAATACTAAGAGATATCCTTCAAACTAATAATATGGCCTTGAAACATCACGTCCCAACAATACTGTGCTAATGGATGTATTCTCTGCCTTAGACGTTGTCCTCAGTAGTTACAGTTCACATTTCAGCTAAGAAGCATGAACGTTTTCCTTTCTCAGCCAACCAAGTACACACTTCAGCTCTAGACTTTGCTCCAGCATGCTTTAACCAAATGCTACGGAGGGTACATTAAACAAAAAAAAAAAAAAAAACTCCCAGTTTTGTCTTCACTTAAGAAAACCTTTATTAGAGGCTTACAAACACTTATTTGGCACAGGGTCTCACTTCTTTCTGTAGTAAGAATTGGTGGACTACAGTCTGTTTTGGATAGTACTGGCAGCCACATGAATAAATTAACATGTTTCTACCCAGCTTACAGTTTCTTCTGATCTTGGAAAGTGGCAGATACAAGAAGTACAGAAAAATAATCTTGGATCAACCACCACACAAGAAATTCTGTCCTTGCAGATAGTGAAGAGGATTTCCATTTTACGCTTTTTCCATCTTCAGATCTGCATAAGAAATGGCATGTTCTGTCTTTTATTTGCAATGACCAGTGCTTTCATTTGTTCCATTTCATCTGCTTTGCCTATGACTTTAAGAAAAATAAGCTTATTTACTTCTGCTTTACCTCTATACTTTAGAAAGATGGATGGTCTTTGAAGCTCTGTTGCTTATTTTTCCATGCGAAGGCAACTTCTACTCTTCTTTAATGACTGTGGATCTATGATCTCCCATTCATTTCTACACATTATTGAGCCCAGCATATTTCTCACCTGCACTGGATTTCCTTTTCCTAGTAGCATCATATATATCTTCCAGTCTGTTATTTGCATGTATCTTTGGTCTCAGATTCATCCCTCTTAACTCCACTTCCAAAATTTAAAAAAGAGCTATGTTAAGTGCCTAGTCACCTGCACTTCCCTTTGCAAAGGCAGGGAGGAAGAGATCCTCATAGACTGATTCAGATCTTACAGGATTCTCTCTAGGTGATTTTCTTTCTCCATTGACTATAGAGAAAAGCCCTGTTTAGTGAGAAGGTATCTGGGCTCCCCATCCAGACAGTTTGGTTGTCTGTCTAAAGTAAGACAAAATAAAAGAGCTTAAACTGAAATAAATTCAATACTGAGTTCTATCCCGTTACCTCCATGTGCTTATGACTTTCCTTTTGGTGCTGATTATCACTTTGTTTCCATCACTGCATTGACTTATACATCTATGTCCAGCTTGAAGCCTATACATTTTCTGCATGATTTCAAATCTACAGTTCATTTACTTCACTGTGTGGCATTTTTCCTAGGAAGAGTTATTCTCTAAAACTAACTAAAAACGTTACCATTATCATCCTCATCTGAGCTGTACTTCTTCTGTTAGCACCTAGAAACTCTTTTACATTGAAATAATTTATTAAAGTATTTTTTTTCCAATTCCATGCATCGCCTGGACTTCGGGACTTTTCCAGCTTCTGCGAACCTCCCTCGATCTCTTAACTGTGAACTGCTCCACATCTCTTTCTGCCTCAGGTATCATTCCTTGTAGTGTTTCAGATCTTTCATCACATCCAACACGTGCAAACACCTACTACTCAAAGGACAATTTCGTTCACCCGGAAAATTCTAATTACTTCATCAATGGTGAGTTCTCAATCTTTTGGTTGTCGCTTTCCAAATATTTTCCCTTGATGTTCTCATGATTTAGTCATATATTAAAGACTGAGCTAGCTCCAAAACTGATAGATTTGTACAACTTCAAATTGTACAAATTCCACCACAAATTCTGACAAATCTTTTTTCTGAGTCTGTCTAAAAACATATCTTTCACATTTCATTTTCTCTGTGAAGTGTGCAGTACTCCTTGAATTTTGTACTGCACTTCCACAGTTAGCCTCCTCTGCTTGAGTTATTGAAAACCATTAAAACATCTAGTACTTCAAAACCACCTACTGTCAGAAATAAGGCTGCCTTCTGTCTTCCTTTTTGCTGGTACCCATTGCTTGTAGTTCTTTTAAAACTTCCTCCAGCTGTCCTCCACGTTCCCTGAGGGGTTTAACTCTCCTGGAGCCTTTAACTATGCCTTTCTTCTAGGCAGGGTGTTGCTCAGTTGATTTTATTCCCGTTGCAGTGTTTCATTCAGCGGTCTCACGGAAAAGGAGAGACAGTAGAGATCAGTTCCACTTGGTGAATAGGCTTTTAAAGTGCGGTGCTATTTAAGCCATTGTTCCTTCACAACACGCCACTTCCTTCCAATTATCACAGGCCCAAACATCGTGAAGGGGCAGTTTTCCACGAAGTGAGCTGAAGCAAGAGAGAGAGCTCAGACATCGGGGTGTGAACAGCTGCAGAGAACCCAGAACCGGCTGTGGCCTAACAGGAAAATGTTAGACCTGCTAGAGAGGGAATTAAATGTAGGGGCTATTGGGCCTAAATAACTGGCATAATCTTTTCTTCTTTTCTCTTCTTGTGATCTTCCTATTTGTGTCTTCCTGGCTCCCTGGGCAATAAAACAGTCTTTGTGGCAGAAGAGATCGACTGCATCTCAAATGAAGCAGCAACTGGAGATAGACCTATGAAAAGGGGTTTGGTCATGCTATGAGAACAGCATCAGCAGAGAGGAACGTATCTCAACAGGAAGAAATTATACCACTTTTAGCAAAATGCACAAAAAGTCTATGGCATTGTTCTCAGATTCACCTATTCTTCTGAGAGTTCAGGAATATCTTCATTATCTACTGGGAAAAAAAAAACCCAAAACCTCAACTTAACTGAAACTGTTGCTATTGTTGATATTGGGCTTTGTACCATATTGGAATAGAATCAAAATATGTTGAAGTTTTTCAAAGAGAAAATAACAACAACAACAAAAAAAAACAGTACACACATAAGAGAGAGATATAGATGGAAATATGGCTTGGTCACTTAGTAGAGATATGAACTCTTCTTGCATCTGTTCCTCTTTGTATAAATAAATAAATATTCACCACCTCAGGAAGGTGGAGATTGGCTATGGATAGGCTGATAGTAAAGGGCCTTACTTAGGCTGGGAGAGACCTATGGATGAGCTCCTTTCATTAATTAGGTTGAGATTTGTTCAATACAAAATATCCAATTGGTTGTTGTGGTTATCAGCATATGGTTGTCCTGAGATGAAGATCTCCCTTCCTATGAGAATGTGATGCTTCCCTCCTCCATCTTGTTAAAGTGAATGGGTTGGCCTGTTATCTGTTGAATCAGCCTTTGTACAACCCTGTTTGATAAATTTGCCCCTCGCTGAGTTTCCCAAGGAGAGAGCCCCAGGGACATGCTTCTGATTGGAGGAGTCCATGGGACTAGCACCTGGAGGAACGCTTGTCAATCAAGAGTGAAAGTGTAAGACCATGGGAGCATCTTCCCAAGCTTCTAGAACTGTGGCCTTATGAGGTGGATGACCACACCCCCACCCCAATCATACTAGGTTATATAGGGCAACCTTGACCCCTCCCTGTTTGGAGCACAGCCTGGTCGGGGAGTGCAGTATACTAGGAGAAGTGACTCGAAGCAGCTCGTGTTCCCCTTCAGCCTGGGATGCTGGGCTGAAGCACATGGCAGCTTCTGAGAAGCAGAGGACTGGGGCAACCCGCAGCTTTCTGAAAGTTAGTGGGCGAGCCGTCCCACATTGTGGATCAGGTAATACACAGGGCAATGGTGTCTCTTTCTTCTCTCTTCCTCCTGCCCCAATCATTCCTTTTACAGGTCTTTGTCAGTCTGTCGAATTCTTCTCGGGTTACTCTTTGAGGTTAAGAATAACAGGAATAAGAGTCAATCATCCCGCTTTAGTGAGAACTTGTTAGTGTACTTATCATCTCATCCTCTTGATATCTTATAAGGCCTTATCACTGTGTATATTATATTATATATGTTATATATATATAGTTATCCTAGATAGCTACTTGTTTGTTGTTCTTCTTATTAACTTGTTAACTGTGGTTGTTTAATTGTTTGTTATTGTATTGTTAATTACTCATATTCATTATAAGATAAAAGGTAGTAGTGTATAGTTACAATAATTAAGTGCTTTGATTAGCATATGAACATTTACCACAAGCAAACCCCAGTCGAAAGACATCTGAAAGAACCTGAAGGCAGGCAGGAGTTCGTTTAATAAAAGTGTTAAAAGACACCATGGCTCGGTTTTCCTTCGGGCACCGAGCCTCTGCCATGACACTTCCTCTTCCCCAAAATCTCACCCGGGTGCCAAAAAATTTGATACAAATTACCTAGAAGATGCTACATTTGGAAACACTCTATTTTTTATTTTCCTAAAAATTTTATTTCAAAATTCTCTTTGTGGAAAAATTTCTAACCAGTTATGGTGAAGAGCTGGGGTCCTAGCAAGATTAACTGTTGAAAACAGATGACTGTTTCATGTGAGGAATTTTTTTGCAATACATTTTTTCAAATGTAACAAAGTTATTCACTTTCAACAACAAAAAAAGTATAAAAAGTAAAAAATTAAATGCTTTTTTTTTTTTGGTAAAACAAAGTGTTATTCATCAAGAAGCATATTCTTTGTAATTTTTCACCTAGAAACATTTATTTCGTCTTCTTGATGAGCTTTATATCTGTTTATTCTTCTGTTTACAAAATATTCCATGAAATTCTTTATTCAGGACTCTTATTTGAAAGTTTACTGTTTCTTCTTATTAATGGCAATAGAGTTATTTCACCACTGCAGCATTTCAGTTGTGTGCTGTTTTGATGGAATCCAAATAACTCTAATTATACAATGGGAAAAAAATGGAGTTATGCAGGAATAGTCAACTCCCATAAATAGAGGAATTGTTTTGCATACAAGATGATTTTTAAAAGGTCACATGAAAGGAGCTTAGACTTGCTTGCAAGGAACTAGTACATAAAATTACTACCAAGAGCCCAGCTCTCTTTCTTCATTACAATGAATTGCTGAGTTCCTATGCAAACAACTGACCAGCACACTTTGGATTCCAGGACATTGTAATACCCTGCTGTTGTTTTGATGGAAAAAAGGGAATGATGAAACAAACTGGGCATTTGAGCTCTGCTGTACCTCAACTTAAAACACAAGATGCTGTGAGTGTTGTTCTGCTGTACACTGATCAATGCGATTGTAGCTTTGAAGCTGGCTGTACATCATGGAGCAAAGATATCTTTGATTAATCCCCTCCTGGTTAGTTTAAGTGATAGAAAGCCCCCTGAGGACTCAGGCTTGCTCCCCTTCTTTGCAAAGATCAGAGACAAATAGTTTCTTCCTGTGTTATTCTTGTCTTGTGTAAAGAGGATTTGTACAAGGAAGTCCCTGGTGTAAAACAGTATTGAAAAATTGTTCTAAAGGATTAAAGCTTCTCTAATGATCTGACCCAGGGAGTGTGTCTTCCAGCAGCCTGCACTGATGTACCAAGGTTTAAGCTTCAAGTAATGAGGCACTGCACTAGAAATAAAATTTTGAGAGGATGTGAAAGACAGAAGGCTCACCCATCAGTAAATTTATTAGAATAAATATAAGCAAAACAGTCCTTTCTATTTAAAGAGATGAAACTTAGCCCAATAAATCATAGAAACAGGAGCACATTACTGTAACATCTACCCTTTTTGCTTCTTTATACGGCATGAGAATAAAAGCAGGTGAGTAGTAGGAAAGTAGAGGTAGGATAAAATGCTATAGCATCAGTGAATTCTCAGACTGTTCCTATACTATTACTTTAAGGACTGAAAGAGACACATTTTTTTCCTACATTAGAGTGTTGTCCCATGTCACTTCCAATTCAATAAGCAGAAATGTCTGTATGACTGTCAAAAAAATATCTACAGCTCACTGAACTTTCAACAACTTTATCCGATATGAATTTATTTTCTTCTTAGACACTGCTAGGAAGAACACCAACTTTTGCACCTTAAGTAGAGCCTTAGAGAAGAGTTCACGCTTACAGCAAATAAAATCTGGAAGTCTTGCAAATTTATTGCCTGCCTCTTACCAAATGTGTATTTATTAGTTTAGCTGTTAGCCAAGAGCCTAAGGAAAAGTTAGAATTATTCTATATAATGAGCAGGAGACTTATACAGGAATTTTGCTTATTTATTTTTGCAAATATAGAAGCCAATGGAGCTGTTGAACTATAAGGTCACATTTCCTCAGAGCAAAATCATTGCATCAAGTTCTCACCCTGCTTATAGTTCTTTTCTTGCAGCAGGGAAACTAAACAGGAAAGAGAGATGTTGCCTGAACACCAAAACAGCACCTGAAAGAATTCTTGCTCTTCCACAAAAGAACTCAGAAAGGAAAGACAAAAGGATAAATTAACTGTTGCTGCTTTTCTGTATAAGTTGTGACTTTGGTCAGGAAAGTTACTGTACGCATGGATATATGTACATGCTGAAAGCAAACTAAGGTTGCCTGGGTAGCTTCACTTCCGATTTTTAGAGTTCCAACTTCTTGGCTGAGCAAATCAGGTGTTCTTCACTGGTATTTATTTGTTGTTACGTGAATGGGAAGATACTTCTTAGTTTTCATGAAGGGACACAGAAAAAAATCTGTATGTAAATTATAGATAACCATGTGGATCAAAAGTGGTGTAAATTTAAATTTACCACCCAACATCTGCTGTATAAATCAATGGAGTAATAGATAGCCATAGTAAGTTGTCATCCTCTCAGTGGACCACCTGTTTAATTTGGATGAGCCTGACTGATAGTCACAGCAAGGAATACAGGGACTTGGATATTCATCTGCCCCAGGTCCTGGCAGCATGGCCTAGGGGTCACAGACCCCTGTTTGTGTCCTGGGATCACTCCTTTCCCATGCCCACTAATACCTGACCTGTGCTACACTCACCCCTTCCAACTTGTCTTAGCTCTTCTGCTTCTGCTGTCTCTTGTGTCCTCCTTTCATCCTCTCTTCTGTCCCGCTCTCAAATTCATTGTTCAGTTAGACATCCTGTTTGAATCCAAGGCTGTAAACTGGTGAAATCTTAAAGATGATAAGAGAAGTAGTTCCGTCTTGCTCCCCACCCTACTTAGTTTATTCCAGTTTAGCATCCTGTCAGACTACAGTCTGAATCTACCTCAAAGTCCTCATCACAGTCTGCCCATAGAGCCTATGAGAATCTCCAGCACTTACATTCTTGCCCCAGGCCACCTGCCCTTATCTTCTCACTATCCTTCCCATTGACCAGCTGTTCCCATTTCTTTTCCCAGACAATCTGCATTTCCTACTCCTCACTTTTTCTCCCTCATAGCACTTTGTTTCTGTTTCCTTTGCCCTGTTTTCTCTGTTGGCTGTGTACCAGAGTAAATGACTTCCTGTTGGCCTACTGCCATGGGGCTTTTGCACTGGGGTCTGCCAGGTTCCTACCCAGACATGAGTTACAAAGTTAGTCCACCATTGTTAATCAGAGATGACTGGCAGTATATTTAAATGGAGAACTGTAAAAAACAAGTTCTTTAGCAGATGAAGCTACTAGCTGAAACCAACCTAGACTGGACAGGATTCTCACTTAATATAAATCAGTGTAGTCCCATTATCTTATATTTACTAACTTACTCAATCTTGTGTATAAAAGTAAGAATATTGCCAGCACAACCTCCAATTCATCAAGGTGCTTAAGCGTATATTAATCATTTATGTTTTTTTCATTAAAGTATTTAGCAGATGTTTTACTTATAATTCTTATAGAGGTCGGCATATAAGAGCATATTTAAATGCAGACCATAATAGAATTAGGATGAAGTATCTGGTCTGCTGAACAAAAAGCAAAAGAAATCTGAAGAGATAAAAATATCAAATCTATTCTTTGATACAACATGTGCTCGTAATGGAATATATATTTGAATATACAGATTATCAAGCACAACTTGGACTAGTTTTGGTGTGCTTTAATAAATTTTGTGCTTTCTGTAAGCTTATTTTATTATACAAATTTCTTGGTAAGCTGAAGTGGTCCCTTCAAAGATTTCATCTTTTCCCATCTGTACTTTCCTTTTTTTGGCACATTTAACGTATGATCAAGGAAGAGAAGACCAAGAGCACAGGAGCACTCCGGAAAGCAACCACAGATTCTCCAGCTACTACTGAAATAACTCCCTGAAGATGCTATGCTATGCTTCCTTTCCATTTTTATTTGGCAATATTCAAAAGCATGTCAATGTATGACCTCTCTTGTCCTATCCTTGTCCTCAAACGTTAATTAATTCATGCTTTATGACTGACTCCTGCTGACCAGTATCTCTGAAGTTACTTGGGACATTTGTGTAAGCTTAGGTACTATGTAATAGCACTAATTATAAAATTAGTTGTAAAGTTATTTGGCTATAGAATTGTGTTGCTCCATGTGGGTACAGAAAACAAAGGTAAGTTTTCAGATGTCACTGGTGAGAGGAACAAGTCAGGTGTGAACTGGCCTCATGCCGCTCACCAGTTCTTTAGTACCTACATTTGTCTTTCTTAACTCTTCCTTTCCGTCACCAGCAGCCAATATTCTATGGCAATAACAGTTTTCCACATCAGTGGGGCAGCAGGAAGCAGGACTTCAGTGCAAACTTCTGCACAAAAGCTCAGTGCAGAGAAGGAGGACTGTGGGAGGCCAGGATGCTTGAGAGGATTTCTGCAGGAACAGAGGAATATATCTCCCTTCTTTGCATGTATCCATGAGTGTCATCGCCTCACTATAAGAATCACAAATTCAGAGAATCACAAAATATTTGGACTTTGAAGGGACCTCTGGAAACCATCTAGACCAACCCCTCAACTCAGAGCAGAATCACCTTGAGCAAGTTGCCCAGGACCATGTCCAATCAGGTTTCTGAATATCTCCAGGGAAGGAGACTCCGCAGCCTCTCTGGGCAACCTGTTCTAGTGTTCAACCACCCTCACATCCTGCTAAGCAGGATAAAAGTATGCACTAAAGCAGTAATAATTCTAGCACACCTAGTACAGTATAGGTGGATATCACTCCTGAGAACAGCTATTTCAATCATTAGCAGTCCTCACACATGACAGAATAAAGAGCTGTGCCAATGTCAGTCATTCTCTTGCTACTAGATCTTAAGCACACAAGGGAGAAGCCCACTTGCTGCTCTATCAGATACAGGAAACCAAGCTGTTTTCATTCACAAAATGCTGGTGGAGAAATCTAAGCCAGGCAGAGGACACGTTAGCAGTACCACAGCCAGTGGCAGGCTGAGAGACTGAAATGTTCTTCTAAGTGTCAGTCACCTGATGTGTGCAGTTACAGTGTTTCATCAGTACATTCTCATTGTGCACATTTTAAAAGCAACTCAAATCAGAGAAGGTATTGATTGCATAATTATACCTAAATATTTTCTGACTACAAGTAGTGAACACATGATTTTTGTCTAGGAGACTGGTTGGCTTAGCAGTTCCTCCAGCAAGCTTGTTTGAATTCTGAGCAGACTGGCATTTTTTGAACACTGTCATACTTCAATATGTTGTCATTTATTGTAAGTAAAATAGGTCAAAAACTTTATTATAATGTTTTTCAAAACTGCTGGCACAGTTAGAAGTTGTTCATGACCTTTTTGGCAATGTTAGCAAACTGCTGAGTAAGGATCATTCGTCCTTTCCGTGCTGTGAAGGTCATTCAGGTTATGTTCCTTGTGGCAGGGTGCTTTGCGAAGCCCAGCACTGCCACTATTCTGCTGCATGAATCTGATAGACAATTTACAGTATGATGATGCAAGCCAACCTGCTACCTGCCATTAAAGTCAGTGTTTGTTTTTTCTATTTATTTTAAAAATATTTTCCTTTAAATTGATAATGTCACTTTCTCCACTGAATAAGTGAAGTGATGCTGTTGAGTTAAGAACTAGGTTAATACATGAGGTTTTTCTCTTCGAATTAGCAAACAGCATTACATAATTCTGCCTCTTTTCCAGGATCTGGCTAAGTGAAGTGGGTTTTTTTTGTTTGCTTGTTTGTTTATTTTTGAATACTCTTGGAAGGACTCTCTGCTCCTTTGTTTGTTCTTTAATTTAATTTATCGGATTTTCTTTGTAGAAAGTTTTTGGTTTCTGTACATTTCTGTTTTGCTTTTGAATTTCGTTTATTTTGCTGTTTGTAGTGAACACTCATCCCTTCCACTTTTATTCCCGTTAGAGTGTGTAGCCTCTGAGTATAGGCATCTGCAGCCTGCGAGCCATCTGTTTGCAGGAAAAGATAAGGCTCTCAAAAGATTAGCAGAGCAGTACTCTCCTAAATCTAAGTAGTACTTTCCTTAAATCTAAGTTCTAACTTTAAAGATCTAGAACAGTTAAGGATGTAGTTTAGATGTAAGAAATGAAACCAATTAAGTTTCTTGTTCAAACCTCTTGGAACCAAAAACTTATAAGTCCTTTTTTTTTCTTTCTCTCTCTCTCTCTTTTTTCTTTTTTTTCTTTTTTCCTTCAACCTGGATCTTGACACTGGTAGCCTACTTGTCTGGGCAAGTAAACTGTGTGTTGGAAGAGATCTGTTCAACACAGTTCTCTTTACATGAGGCATAAGATTGTGAGAATGGCTACAATGACTCCACATAGTGTAGCACACCTCTAAACATTTACTATTTGAAATATCCAAGAATTCAGTCCCCTGGATGCTTCTTAATGTGAAAAGAGCTAATACTGAAGCTTTCAATAACTGACACCTCAGTGTACTCAGCATCTCATAAAACTGAGGTACAAAGAATATTTTTATAGAAAATACACTCAGGCTGTGTGTCTCTACTATCCAACTCTTATCTTCTCACCCCTCCTTGATTATTTTACATTTTAAAGTTCCATGTTGTAATCCTTGCCAAGTTCTGGATCTAGATTTTTCTGTCATATTACATAGCCATTAAACCTATGCAAAAGAAATGCAAAGAATAACCATTCAGACATGCATTGCGCAAGAAAGGCAGTGAAGAATCAGGCCCAGAATCATCACTGGTGTTTCAATGAGAATATCATCATGAAAATTTAAAGAACAGAAGACCAAAGGGGACCTGCTGAAATTTCCTCTTTGGTTTGTTCTTTGCTAACATCAGCTTCATTTTCCTGGATACCTACTAACCATCCATTCGATTAAAGAGTAATAACCTGAAATTGCTATCATAATGTATAGTTTGTGAGCCAGAGCTGGCCCACAAGTCGTTTTTGCCAGTCCTAGGAAATACTGTGCAGTCAGTTAGACCAGGTACACTGAAGATGTGGGTACATAAAGTGCTGCATGGGAGTGCAAGGCCAGCATGTAGACAGACCCAGGCCAGGGCTGGCGGGCTTTGTTAGGTCACCTGCAACACAGTGCAAATATGGATCTACCTGATCGGCCCCAGAACAGCTGGCTCAGAACAAAAACATACCAAAGGTGTCTGAGAGCTCTGGCCCAGCATTGGACAGGCTTTTCTTTCCTACTTGCTTATTCCTCTTTCTGATTCTCCATTACAATGAAGTGAAACAACAAAATGTATTTTTAATTAGAAAATATACGCTACGACAAGATACATACTTGAAAACACCAGTAAATATATCTTTTCAATATACTGCTAATGTAATACTTGCCAGATGTTTATACTCCTCAGTCCTATCGGCTATCAGCACTAAACAGATTTACTGTCCCTTCCTTCATGAATATATTTACTCTGAAAAGTAGTATTTTATTTCTTTGTCTCCCATTTCTGCAGGAAATGGGTGTAGTTCATTATCATAATTTTTAATTAATGTATCTCTAAGAACAGGAATACTTGATACTGGATTGGATGATAAAATACAGCTGTACCCCAGCCTACAATGAAATTACTTTTTACATCAAGGGAAAAGCTATCTGTTGAGATTAGTTTATAACACTGTAAGTTAAACTGGAGCACCTTAGCATCCACATGTCATTATTCTAATTGTGCATCTAATTTGTAGCTAATTAACATCCCACTTATTATTTTTACTTATGCATTTAAACTAGGCTTTAAACTAGGCAAGATAGGGCAAGGGGAGTGGTATAGTGGCAGGAGAGTCAGTAAAACACCGCTCAAGTCAGGATGCCTCCAGCGGGTGCATACAACCAGGGGAGACAGCATGCAACATGGCTATGGAGGATCCTCTTGCACCTCTCCTGGGAAGCTTGCATGCTTGACTGGCTCTCTGAAATGCCTGTATACCAATGCACGCAGCATGGGGAATAAACAGGAAGAGTTAGAGATCTGTGTGCAGTTGCAGGGCCATGATCTCATTGCAGTGACAGAGACATGGTGGGATATTTCACATGACTGGGATGCTGTCATGGATGGCTATGTGCTTTTTAGGAAAGACAGGCCAGGAAGGTGAGGTGGTGGAGTTGCTCTTTATGTGAGGGAGCAGCTAGAATGTATGGAGCTCTGCCTCGGGGTGGATGAAGAGCAAGTGGAGAGCCTATGGGTAAGGATTAAAGGGCAGGGTAACATGGGTGACACAGTGGTGGGGGTCTACTACAGGCCACCTGACCAGGAGGAAGTCATCGATGAGGCCTTCTACCGACAGCTGGAAGTAGCCTCACGATCACAGGCCCTGGTTCTCATGGGAGACTTCAACCACCCTGACATCTGCTGGGAAGACAGCAAGCTAGGCACAAACAGTCAAAGAGGTTCCTGCAAAGCATTGATGATAATTTCTTGACTCAGGTGGTGGAGACGCCAACGAGGAGAGGTGCAATGCTAGACCTTGTACTAACGAACAAAGAAGGTCTAGTTGGAGATGTGAAGGTTGGAGGCAGCCTTGGCTGCAGTGACCATGAGGTGGTGGAGTTCAGGATCCTACGAGGAGGGAGCAGGGCAACGAGTAGGATTGCAACCCTGGACTTCAGGAGAGCTAACTTTGGCCTCTTGAGGGACCTACCTAGGGGAATCTCATGGGGTAGGGCCCTAGAAGGAAGAGGGGTCCAAGAGAGCTGGTTAATATTCAAGCATCACCTCCTCCAGGCTCAAGAGCAGTGCATCCCTCTGAGGAAGAAGTCCAGCAAAGTGGGCAGGAGACCTGCATGGAGGAGCAAGGAACTCCTGGCAAAACTCCAACAGAAGAAGGACATCTACAGAATGTGGAAAAGGGGACAGGCCACGTGGGAGGAATACAGGGACGTTGTCAGAGTGTGCAGGGATGCGACAAGGAAGGCTAAGGCCCAGTTGGAATTAAATCTGGCAAGGGATGTCAAGGACAACAAGAAGGGCTTCTTCAAATACATCAACAGCAAAAGGAAGACGAGGGAAAACGTAGGCCCACCACTGAATGGGGCGGATGCCCTGGTAACAAAGGATACAGAGAAGGCAGAGTTACTGAATGCTGCCTTTGCTTCAGTCTTTACCGCTAAGGCCAGTCCTCAGGAATTCCAGACCTTGGAGACAAGAGAGGAAGGCTGGAGAAAGGAAGACTCTCCCTTGGTGGAGGAGGATCAGGTTAGAGATCTTTTGTCCAAACTTGACATCCATAAACCCATGGGCCCTGACGGGATGCACCCACGAGTGCTGAGGGAGCTGGCGGATGTTATCGCTAGGCCACTCTCCATCATCTTGGAAAGGTCCTGGAGATCGGGAGAGGTGCCTGAGGACTGGAAGAAAGCCAATGTCACGCCAGTCTTCCAAAAGGGCAAGAAGGAGGAGCCGGGAAACTCCAGGCCTGTCAGCCTCACCTCCATGCCTGGAAAGGTGATGCAACAGCTCCTCCTGGAGGTCCTCACTAAGCATCTGGAGGACAAGAAGGGGATCAGGAGTAGTCAGCATGGATTCACCAAAGGGAAGTCATGCTTGACCAATCTGCTAGCCTTCTATGATGGAATGAGTGGCTGGGTAGATGAGGGCAGAGCAGTGGATGTTGTCTCCCTGGACTTGAGCAAGGCTTTGGACACTGTCTCCCATCACATCCTCCTAGGTAAGCTCAGGAAGTGTGGGCTAGACGAGTGGACGGTGAGGTGGATTGAGAAGTGGCTGGATGGCCGAGCTCAGAGGGTTGTGGTGAATGGCGCAGAGTCTAGTTGGAGGCCTGTGGCTAGTGGTGTCCCCCAGGGGTCGGTCCTGGGTCCAGTCTTGTTCAATGTATTCATCAATGAGCTGGAGGAAGGGACAGAGGGCACCCTCAGCAACTGTGCTGATGATACTAAACTGGGGGGAGTGGCTGACACACCAGAAAGCTGTGCTGCCATTGAGAGGGACCTGGACAGGCTGGAGAGGTGGGCGGAGAGGAACCTCCTGAAGTTCAACAAAGGCAAGTGCAAGGTCCTGCACCTAGGCAGGAATAATCCCATGCAGCAGTACAGGCTGGGGGCTGACCTGCTGGAAAGTAGCTCTGCAGAGAAGGACCTGGGAGTGCTGGTGGACAAGAAGTTAACCATGAGCCAGCAGTGTGCCCTCGTGGCCAAGAAGGCCAATGGTCTCCTGGGGTGCATGAGGCAGCGTGTTGCCAGCAGGTGGAGGGAGGTGATGCTGCCCCTCTCCTCAGCCCTGGGGAGGCCTCCCCTGGAGGACTGTGTCCAGTGCTGGGCTCCCCAGTACAAGAGAGACATGGCACTCCTGGAGAGAGTCCAGCGGAGGGCTACCAAGATGATTAGAGGGCTGGAGCACCTCTCCTAGGAAGAAATACTGCAAGAGCTGGGCCTGTTCAGCCTGGAGAAGAGAAGATTGAGAGGCGATCTCATCAATGTGTACAAGTATCTGAAGGGGGAGTGTCAAGAGGATGAGGCCAGCCTCTTCTCCGTGGTGCCCAGCAACAGGACAAGAGGCAATGGGCAGAAACTGAACCACAGGAAGTTCCACCTAAACCTGAGAAAAAACTTCTTCACTGTGAGGGTGACAGAGCATTGGAACAGGTTGCCCAGAGAGGTAGTGGAGTCTCCTTCCTTGGAGATATTCAAAACCTGTCTGGATGTGATGCTGGGCAATATGCTCTAGAGGTCCCTGCTTGAGCAGGGAGGTTGGACTAGATGATCTCCAGAGGTCCCTTCCAACCTCAACCATTCTGTGATTCTGTGATTCTGTGATTTTGTGGTGTTCTTATACAAATCATTTGAACATCACTTTGGTAAAACCTCAGAGGCTAGTGTCAAAGCCAGACTATAAGGAAAAATCAACCTGGAATATATCCCTAATGACTACAAACCTTTGTCTTTTTCTCCATTTTTATTAATGGAAAAAGAACCTTGAAACACTCACAGCTAAATTAATAAAATAGAATCAAATGTCGCTATCTAAATATAAAAAGACTGGAATGGGATGGGATGGGACAACAGAATAGTTGGGGTTGGTAGGGACCTCTGGAGACCATCTAGTCCAACCCTTCTGCTCAAAGCAGGTCAGCCAGAGCAGGTTGCCCAGGACTATATCCATTCAGGTTTTAAAAATCTCCAAGGAAGGAGACTCCATAGCCTCTCTGGGAAACCTGTTCCAGGGTTCAGTCACCCTCACAGTGAAAAATTCTGTGCTTTGCATGAGGTATCGCACTCATTTCTTTGAAAATCAAACTATTTCTGCAAGGGCGTCATCGTGTTTCAAATAGAAATGGGCAGGAAAAAGGTGGCACTAAGTAACTGAAAAGGTTAAATAGAGAATTAGACTTAAAATATTCCTGGAGAGTACTAGAAACTAATAATAACTAATAGTATGAGTTCTCCATTTGCAAGTGATCCATATCTACAGACACATACCATAGAAGATCATTCATAATGCTGTGATGAGAAAATAATTTCCACCTTAACACTCCCTAAGGACACTAGGACTGTTTCATCTGTATGTTTTATGGGTTTTGAGTTTGAATAAAAAATTACACTTACCTCTAATAAGGAAGAAAGGAAGGCAGGAAGGAAGGAAGGATCTGCTTCTTCTTGAATAAATAGTTGTTCTTGCTAAAAAAATAGTGTTATAGCTCAACATACTTGAAGAATGGCTATGTTAGTTACCCTGAATATTTGTGTTAGCCCCACGAAATCCTTTGGAAGAGCTGCCTCGTAGAGTCCTGTGGATCTGCCACAGAATAGTTTAGTTATCAGCAGCATCCTTTTTACAGTTCACCATGCGTTTATTGCTGTGTCAAGAAGGCAGAGGTCAGGACAGACAATATGAACCATACTGGTTACAATCCACTCTAAGAAAGCAGTGGCACTTTGGAGGCCATATCTCATTTTCTTCATACCCCCTGGTCCTGAATCAACAATGTACTTTAGCAAATTCCTAGCTTTAAGTACTAATGTCTATCCATGGGTATACACATCCCCAGACCTTGTCCTGAGATGAATGTCCTGACAGGACTGCATTGACCTATGTGATCTTATCACGTCCTCTAGTTCCCTTAGAAGAGAGGCAGCCGCCTCGCACTCAGCCAGGGCCTGTAAGTTAGAGGATCAGAGCACTGTGGAATATACTGACCATGCTGGTCACATAGTATAGAAACATCCCATTTGAGTCGGGAGCCTGCAAATGGGGTTAGAGTTAAACATAAGCTAAAAGACATTGCAGAATTGGAGACAGTATTGCCTGTCCCCCACCAAAGGCACCAGCTTCTGAGGGATTATACTTACGAACAAGGTGATGAGATTTTTATATAGCTTAATCTAAATCAAAGAGATTCTAAAATGTATATGCTATTTCATACTGACACCTGTAGATTCTATGCATGTGTTGCGATAGCAAAAAAGTCTTTAGAAAGACAAGCACCTTAAGACAAATGGTACTAGCAAACCTTCATCTCCACTTACATGTTTTATTAAAATAATATAAAAAAGGACATCCTAGGAACCATAATTTTAGCCAGATGACCTTCAGAAAGGACTTTTCAAAAAAGAGACTGCAATTTTTTACCCATAAAACATATTGCTTACAGTCCACAGCCATATAACTCTGAACAGACTGCACTTAGAGCTTTTAGCATGTTGGTGAAAAGAGTGGTATGTTAATTGCATAATTGCAGCTTTATATAATGGTATTTATGATAGGTGAATTTATAATTTACTATTACGGTATGTTGTAGGGGATTAATATTCACTTATCAGTCTGTGAACAGCCCTGTATCCATTACACTGAAACTCACTTAAAGGTAGAATAATCACACTAATAGAATAAATGTACTGTTCACAGGGTAGTCCTTTTGTTTAAAAGATCATTTGAGACATCAGCAAGGACAGAGAGACCTTGATAGAGGCATCTGCCCAGTGTTAAGCTACAAGATTTATCTGGAGATGTTCTGGGCTTCTAGTGAAAGTCATGTTTAGCATAATCTTCAATAAGGAAAAAACAGATAACATAACAACGTGGTCCTTTACACTGCTGAGCACCAGGGGTAACTCCTTGCAGATTCAAAGCCTATCTGAATAATAAATGGTGTGAATGGTCAATTAAGTTGATAAGGATACAGGGCATCAGTACCTTTATACCAAGCCAATGTATAAACTACTCTCTAATGAATGCCTGAGAGGAATGTTGCTGAACTTAATTAGCTCTGATGTGGGTCTGTTCAAAATGGGAGTTTTTAGAGCCCTTCATCTAGATTATCTTTATTAGTGGCAAATTGTCAGCCATCAACACTTAGCTCTCCTCCTAACAAAGCTTAAAATGTAAACAATGCAGGAAGACTACTGAAGCAGAATACCAGTATGAAGTAGCCTAAATTTATTATCAAAAGGGACAATAACCAGTGTACAGTTCTACTGGATTATTAACAGCCATACCTAAATCAGTAAAGCACTTCATTTTTTAGATTGCAGCTGTGGTAGAATTTCTCATTTAGAGAAGAGCTGCACACCTAGTCCCTCCAGAAACCACAGGGTCACACACCTTCAGGTTGAGCCACCACTCCATTAATGGCACGCTGGTACAGGCATGTGACCATATTTGTACCACTTAATAAGGGAATACATATGCTGCATAGATTTTTTGTGCCTAGTTTAGAATAGTTCAGCACTTTGAATATCCCATCTGATAACATCCACAACTTTTTCCTGATTCTGGCCTCACCTCAAAGGCTCACCACATTTTTCAGACACTGTGTGGGAGGGACTAAAGGTTGTGATCTGTATCTGAAGTAGCTGTGTCTTTTCCTATAATAGTAAAGGGGTAGAAATAAGCATTGCTAAGATGCAATTCATCTTATCCTAGAACGAACATGTAAAATAAATCATATGTATAACACCCCTAAAGTGCCTATTCATCTCCACTGACAATAAATATAGCCTGAGGTAGGCAGGTTACATGTAGAGTACACATTATAGACATATAAAGTTCAGTGAGATGACTCTCAGCCCTGATTCTCATTGAAATTAATCAGAACTTCAATGGGATTTACGTTTCCGAAGAGCACCAAAGTTCTGTGTCCTGCTTGCTTTGGTCATATTTATACTTCTTCCATTAATCAGGACAATGAAGTACCAGTGATCCACAGGCCAAGTGCTGAGAACCTTCTCACAACCTCACTGCTGAAGTTTTAGGGACCCTAAGCAGCACAGGTCGCATCTGCAGCACACATCAGGAGAGCACCATGGTGTAACAGCCATCCCATTGAGGCAGCATCTTCTCCCTTAGGTGTCACAACCTGCCTGGTGGGGTTGATGGTGGGAGGAGGGGGAGTCTGAGGCCCCTTGTCATACCCTTGGAGAATTGCAGTGAGACAAGGGAGCCAATGAAGTATACAGCTCCTATCAACAGTGTACTTAAGGTCTAGCCCCCAGGCTAAACTGGACTATTCTGAGGTCTGTACATGGGATTTCCTTCTGAGAGGACCATTTGGTTTGCACCAGAGCAGAGCCTAGGTAAGAGCAGCCATTTATGGAGTGTGGATGTTCAAGGAACACCAGACCCTGATTCAAATTGTGGGATAAACAATCTTATGTGAGGACGTGTTCTTAAGGGTTTCGTTTTCCATCTGTAAAATGGCACTGTTAACTGCTTTTCCCCACAACAGGGAGTTGTGGCAAGGATAAATGCAGTAAAATTGTGAGGTATGCAGTTGATATAGTGGTGGTGGCTGCCAGAATTAAATGACTACCCTACCTTAGAAAACATGAGACGTTGATCATACTTCAGTATGATCAATACTAGCAACAAAAGGGTAGGCACTATAAATAATCACACTATCTCTATGTAAAGGTGCCCCGAGCAAGGTAAAGACTTGTCACATATCAATAGTACTGGCTGCTCATGTGACTTTTGCTTGTTGCAAGAAGTAAAATCTTATGAATCCAGCTGGGTAGAGATCAGGATTTATCGATCAATATATGCCTTTCTGTTCTATAAATAGGTATCTTGAGAGAATATGTATGTGACAATCACTTACTTTTCCTTTTGTATGTTATATATTTTTGACAGAGGTATCATCTATTGTTTTGCTAACACATACACAATTTTGTGACCATCCTTTCTTATCAAGGCCATTGAGATAGAACCCACATTCCTGCAAATTAATGCTATATAAATTGAATATATATAAATATACATATATAAATTGAAACATATTTTAATTTACTTTGGTTTATATTTCTGATGTGTAGTCCAGTGAGCAGCACCTGAAAAAGAAACAAACAAACTGATGAACATAAAGCACCACATTCTGATATCTACAGGATCATGATTTTCTCCCACTGAAAACATACTGGCTTCATGATGCGTCAACATGTGTCATCTGCGCAGAATGCATAAGTTACTCAGAGTAACTTGAATACACTAGCTACTAGTCTTAGTAACATAGAGGGTTATTTTCACCTTTAATTTCTGTTTTTCAGTAAAGTTCAAAGTGTAGACATATCTAGGTACGAAACTAAGAGGGAAAAAAAAAAAACGAAAAAGAAATATGCTTTCCAAGTTCAAAAGATACAAAGCACTTATCAGGAAAAGAGTGACTGAGAGAAAGCTGCAATGGCTGAAAGCCCTCTGCCAGAGTTCGTGATGGCAATTTATACAAGCGAATAAAACCTCTGTATGCATACAAAGATGTCAAATGCAGATGTAAATGTGAAGAAATTATTCAGAGTGGAATGTGACCACAAGCAGAATACTTCTGTATCTAGTCACTATATTTTAAAAGTAAAACGGTATAAATGAGGACTGAGAAGAGGACGAAAAGAACAGAGATTTAGAAATTCCTTTGGCATCTCAAAAAAGTTAGCAAAATTGCTAAGTAGGCTTCTAAGAGAGAGAAAACTGCACTGAGAGTAAAAAAAACCTCTGCAAGAGTTTAGAGTGTTTGAGTGGATACTATAGCCATGCTGCCAGTGAAAACAAAACCCACAGAACTAAACTGCTCTGAAGTTTTCCTTTGTTTTAAATAGCGAGAACTTAACTTCTTGCATGCACAAACTCTGTTTCAGCTCCTTTACGCAGAACTCTTCTTCTTAGCAAAGACAACTATCCAGAGATTCAAGAAAAATGCAATTCTGTCCATGAAATTCGAAGTCAGGTTCAGCTAGCAAAGTTAACCCATTTGTGTTCTCACAAACAGTAACACCAACGAGCAGTAAACGGTACTTATTAGCCATGGGGGTAGCACCTGGCCCATGTCCAAAGCAAGGATGACGCTTGCACTTCAGGCTGACAGCAAGAAGCTTTAAGTGTTCTGCCATCACGTCCCCGCACTGGGGCAAAGTATGTTAATAACTTACCAAAAGGCATGGGAATGCATAGCATCCGTGAAAGGCAGACAGCTCTTGGACATAGGTGAGGTTCCCTGAAGGGGCACAAAGACTGTCAGATAGGAGCCTAAGGGAAGAGTTAGCTCATGAGCCGAGACCAAGGGACTACTTACAGCGCACGTAACTTACATTTTGTGCTTAAAGATGGGTTGTCTTGTGATCTTTCTTTTCAATTTAGTCCTATGCCAAATGCTTTTATTCTTTCTGAAATATCTCATATCTGACCTAGGGGACAAGACATTAAATGGGTAAACTGTGCCTATAAACTATTACCAAGGAAAATTAGGATTACCAATGTAGATGTTACTATGGAGGTGATGATATGTGAGCCTAATCTTGAAGCAATCTCTGTTGACAATAGAGGACAATTTCCAGCCTTGCTGGGTTGAGGTTTAAGTAATTGCCTGCAGATCAGGATGCAAAGAGTTCAAAAGGACCAAAGATTAGGGCTATATAGAAAAATAAAATAACAAAATAAAATAATATCTACATAACCACTGTCAACAGTCATTTCTTTAAGGTGAGAACATTGTAGTGTTTTCCTAAATTAAGAGTTTTTTGAAGAAAGTTATGTCCCCATCCTGTATTTTACAACCAATTTTCAGAAGTTCATTTGATTTAAACTTAATAAAGGAGTATATGCACTGCACCCTAGCTGTATTTCCTTACAAGATTTCAGCAGAACACAGTACGATAGCTTCGCCCAGAATGCACCTTACTTTTGCTGTTACTCAAGCTAGTTTATCTGAAATAATGCAAAGAGGCAAACATCCCCAAAGGTCAATATATCCCATTTCAAGATAGGCATGTAAGATTTTGGGGCTGAATTTCCCCCCAAATTCTCTTGAGTTACTTCTATCTCTCCACAGGGAAAGCTAGACAATTAGTTTGGACTAGACAACTAACTTTTAGATGACTTCAGATAAGTGAGATTAACCTATCCATGGTATGCACATTCTAACAACATAGCAGCAAATACAAGCAGCTAATGATTCCAGGGCTGATTCATATTTTGTTAATGAATATCTAGGAAAAGATTCAAAGCCTTCATTTTCCTGTTACTAACAAGCAATAAAAGAAAAATATATCAGATTTTAGCAGTAAAAGATAATGAAATAATAGCAGACAGGTGAATACTTGGTTTACTAATAAATACCAGGTAACACTAAACAGTATTTGTGAAAAAATAAAATGAACCCTAATGCAAGTAGTTTTGAAATAATTTCTGTGCTTATGTGTACTCCTTAGACTGCAATTCATATAGATACAGCTGAACTGATTTTAAAAGAACTAAAATAGGTCCTAGAGGGAGTGTAGCAAAGTTAGTACTAGGCCTAGACCTTCACTTTATGCTGAAATATGTTGTGCACACTAGTTCTCACTTTGCAGATCAGAAACCCAAGCACATGAAAAGCAACTATTTTAATGTATTCCTTCAAATTTGGGGTTGAAATTCAGGACTTCCCGGAATAGCTGGGTGAATAAAAAACTCAGAAATGAGGACACATTTTTTTCTGGGTTTTCCCAGCATTTAGTTTTGTGGATGTAGGGAAAAAAAATAAGTGGAAGTGGTGCAAAGAACATATTGTTTCTTTCAGATAAGAAATGTTTTATGAATTCCTATGAAGTGTAGGAGAATGCATAATGAAGAATTATGCCATCAATAATGTAAAATGGAAGGAGAGAAATGGAACAAGTTAGGCCTGCAGCATTTTATTTATGTAAAAGAGCTCTTCTGTAACCTTATCCCTATAAACAAGGAAAGAAATGTTTAAAACTTTTTTTATGCTCTTTACAATTTCACTGTACTGGTGGAATAGCATAGACTATGATTAGTAAACGACAGTGACATCATGTCTTTAGGAGCAGCATATATGAAAGGTTTACCTTGGCGGTGCTTAAGTCCAAGGTAGACAGGAGAAAAAGAAAATATTGCTCATTCCATTATAACGCTTCCTATTACCAGAAACACAATCTGACACATTTACCCCTACTTGTCACAAGAGGTAATGCTGTTTGCAAAGGTAACATAACTTTTTTTTTATGCTCAAAGACTTACTCATTAGTGGTACAAATAATTAACTTAGTGTCATGTATGAACCTGTCTGTAAAAACTGTGCTCAATAGATGTGCTGGGGAAAAGGACTAGAGTAAAAACATTATATGCCCAGCTTTTCCAGAATTAATGTATCACGTTATAGCTACGAGGAAATTCAGTCTTAGCCTTGCCCCTGCCAATACCACATTCAGCTGTGAGAGGAAAGGCAGTCCTGTCACGTCAAAGCCGTTCTGCCACGAGTGGGATCAGTCGAGAGGACGGACACATCGGATCTAGCGTCACCACCGCAGAAGAACGGATGAGCAGAGCTTTGACAGCCAGTAAATAGCAGAGAATCAAATTAAAAGGGGTCACAAGTACCTACTATAGCTCTATTTGTGTTCTGGCAAGCTACAGTATAAGTAAGATAGAGAAATATAGGCAGAAGTGTTCTGGGGACACAGAAAGTAAAAACAAATAGCACTGAACTTACTATTAGTTTCCCCAGTTTTAAGGGGACTCCATACTAAGGGAAGCCTTAGGGTTGTTACTAATATAGTAAAATTAATAGTATGTGTGGGATCTAGCAACAAAGTTTAGATCTTTCTTGACATTCCCTGAAGTTAACAGTGAAGAAATGTCAATAGTTCAAACAGAAGATGTCTATAGTTATTTATATACCGTACTTTGAAAGTTCCTTTCCGTGTGCAGGAGCAGGGAGTGAGGCAGTCCACGCTCCAGATAGGCCTCCAGAGATCAGTGGAAATGGCTGGAAGTTGCAGAAGCGCGTGAAATGTTTTTTTTGTGACTGTTTTGGCTTCCTGTAAGACATGGGAGTGATCTCCTGGCGCTTAGGAAAATTCTCGGTATACTTCAGGACTGCTAGGCTGAGGTCGGGGGTTTGTCTAATGTTTCTAATGAGCACTCGCTATTGGATCCCCTTGTGGGGCATGAAAGGCATTTTTTAAGTTGTACAGAACATCATTTTACGAATTTGGCCTCTGTAGAAATAAATACACTAGATTTAAGGTATTTCCTAAAAAACGATAGATGAATGGGAAGGTGCCTCTGATTTAACTGAATTGCAATGGGTTTAGATAAAGGAAGAAAACGTTATTGCTTGAAACTGCGATGGTGTTATTATAAATGGTTGGTCGGGGTGCAATCTCCAGCTAAGTGCCTGAGGACAAAAAAATGCATCACTGTTCTGATGCTTATGTTTAATGTGAAATTATACCTTTGGCTGGAAAAGAGCTTTTTGTCTGACACACAGCAGTATGCTTTTGTTTATGACGATTACTAAGGCTTACCAAGAAAGGTGGCTAATGTGGGGTGATAACAGCATTACTAATTTTCTTTGACAAATGCTCTCAGGTATTTTCCATTGTGAATTGCACATTAAACTGCAATTTCTTTCATGAATTTCCTTTTCTCACAGAGATGTAATGCTGATTCCACACCCATCATATGGCAACACACAACGAAGTAGTATAAAGACAGTGTTAAGAAAACAAGATCATGATAAATATAGATAAGGCTGAATATTTTTGCAGCCATGCTTCTTTAAACAAGCCATAACAATAACAAGTTCAGAGTAATTCAAAAGCACAAACCTAATCCAGATACTTTAAAAGAATTAAAGACTTCTCTTACTAGTATAATTTTTAGTTGGCCTTGATTCCAAGATAGATCACTGTTACACAGAGTGATTTCAGCTAAACTCTGAGAAAGCTGAAGGACCTACCTTTCCGCAAAAGGGAAAGGTGAGACCAGTGTAGACTTCTGTCCTTTTCCTTTTGACAGCAATTGCTGAAGAAAGGACAAGTAAATAGTGAGACGAGACTTTGGTTAGAGAAATGATTTCCTGTCACTCTCATGAAGAATGTCAAAAAGTAGCTAGTTGAAAATAGCTGTAACAAAAGATTTCATAAGCATTTCTTGTACAGGTAATTCGAAAATCTGTAACACATGAAAAGCACTCCAGTTTTCAGCAATTAAAATGAAAGCATTTCAGCTGAACAGATGAAATACTGGCACTCTTACAGGTGAAACAAATGAAAATGAAAACTTTTAGGGGTGTGGTTGAAATAGTTCTTTTTCAATTTTCATTCGAAAAAATGTTGACATCGATTTTTTTTTTTTTTGCTGATCCCCTCCCCCCAAAAAAGGCTGTGAATCTCATCTGAGGGTTTGCTAGATCTTTCAGTGATCTCTTTTATTCAGGCAGCCTAATTACAACTTTACAATTTTGAAGAGACCATGTAACTAAATACTAAGTTCTATAAAGTCCAACAACCGTCCCATGTAAGTGCCACTTCCGGCCACCGTTTGGATTACTTTACCTAGAAGAGAGAGGTTAGGAGTAAGGCAGTAGCTCCAGGTACCCTTTAGCATCCAGCCCTTAGCCCAGAGGGCTGCGTTCTGTGACTAGGTTTTGCATAACAGCACAAGCTTTTGGAGATGAGGGTCTCTGCTGTAGTGTTCGGTGATGCAAGAAGGTTTAAGAAAAGTAAGTCCATTCAGCTCCTTATGAGCCTGAACTATCCAAGCGGTGCTTAGTAGTAATTGCCGTAACAACAGAATAAGTGGATGACATTAAGAGTGACTGTGAGGGAGGAGTTACTCGTGTTGTAAAGTGGGGTAATAAAAATGCCGTATATTGTTACTTGATAGGAGAATAAAGGCCTTTTCCTCTGCTCCAGAAAGTACAGTCACTGAAACGGTTCCCAGGCCTGGCAAAGCTGTGTCTTGTCTCTGATGGGAAACAACCTTCTCTTTCATTACTAGCCCTGCGGCTGTCACTGCGCAAGAAATTCCCAGCTGCTTCTGCTGTGAGCGTGCTTGAAAAATCCCATCTTGGGCTGGTGTCTCCTGGTAAGAACTTCAAATCTAGATCAAAATGTTTTCTGTACAAGCATGATAAGGTAAGTGATATCTCAAGGTTTCAGGACAGAGTAAGGGAGTCTTTGAGATGGAAAATGTTCTGCTGAGTCGGAATAATTTTTGCTAATTAAAGGCAGAAGAATTGCCACCAGCTGGAAGAGAGTGAAATGGTCTGCCACGTACCCTATATACATTCCTGCCTAAGCTTGTGAAATCCTTTGCTGCCTGTGAAGTTTTTTTTTTTTTTCTTCCCTCCAGCAAACTCAGGTATTTTTGCACTATTTGGGTAGGTTTTTCACTTAGGGATTCAGTACCTTTTAACAACCAATATATGAGCACTTAACCCCTGCATGGTCTCCGTGTCCTCATAACTTCTCCAATTATTCTACATTTCTCTTCAATATTTTTTCATTTCTATTGCAAGAGAGAAGATTGTTTTTTGGCTGGAACAGACAGTTTCAGTATATATCCTCTCCATTACTCTAATATAAGGATAAAGATTATCTTCACTCTTGACAGCGCATAATGTTACTCTCCTGCTTTTTGTTACCTGTAATTCAGGAACTGTTTTGAGAATATCAAGATTTTGAGTGCAGACCACTGACTAGCCATTCAAGAATAACAGTTTTCAGGAAGTCCCAAAGTTGTAAAGATTTGAATGAGTAAGTGAGGGAAGGCTCCACACATAATTACAGTCACCCTGTAAATCACTGATCTCTCTGCATAAATAATTATAACATCAAAAACTGAAAAAGAGACAAGAGGAAACTAGGTTGCAGAGGAGGAGCCAAAATGAAAAGAAAACAAAAATGGGAACTAAAGATGATAAATAGAAAAGGAAGAAAAACATCACTTTTACTGAAAAGGAGTTAAAGGAAGGTCAGATAAACTCTGGGATTTATAGGCACTAATATTAAAGAAAAAGATCAAAAAAGAGGGCTATTAAGTTCTTTCTGTTTGTAGATAAGCACTTTAGGAGCAATGATAAGAGGGTATACCTGCATTCAGAATGTGTGATATTGCAGGAATAGCCCTGTCGGGTGAGGAAATGACAAGACAAAGGGGATTACTGTGAAAGGAGATAGGGTTTTGAGGAGACAGACAGGGAGGAAAAGGGATGAGGCATATGCTTATTGGCGAAGTGGGAGGGTTTGACAGTGTTTGAAAAGGTAATTCAGGAATGATACAGAGATGCTTAAAAGAGGAATGTTATTGTAAGCTTATTCTGCTACTCAGTGCAGAGAAGGAGTGAATTTCAGAATTATTGCACAAATTACAAATAAAGTGGAGCACATACTTGGAAACGAGTAGTGGATATACCAGAACAATTTAACTCAACATATAAAATAAGGAGAGCTAGAGGGCTGTTTATGTATTTCTACCTGTTCTCGCTATTGGGTATTATATTCTGTAATAATGGGTGCATGTCTGTAAGAGTTTTACTCCTCACGGATCTAAAGTGCAGGTTCTGACTTACTGAATGCTTCAGTTCCCATACAGCTCTGTAGGAACGGAGGGCACTTAACACTTGAGAGGTCCTCTTTTTGCAAAATCATTCAGTCACTTGGAAAAAGTATAAAAGATTACACAGATAGACAGCATAGAGTTTTTCATCTCCAGGGAGAGGAAGCAGTATAAGAAGAGAAAGTGAAACTCCTTTGGAGGTTTTTGAGAGTTACAGATGAGGTAAAACATGGATATACTACTCAGAAGGAAAAATGAGGCTTTCTTCACTTGAAGATTGACTTTTCTGCAATATGAATATGCATAGCAATCTTCTTAAAAAAGAATGTGATGGAGAAGGTAAGGGAGAAGAGCAGGAATAGCATTTGGGGCTGCTGGATAACCACATCCAGCAGTGTGGGATTCCTCTGCACACCAGCCCACTCGTCTTCCACACAAAGAAAGTATGCTCTGGAGGGTCAGTGTCATGTCCCGAGCTCCTGCTCCCCTCATCTGTCGGGGGTAAGCAGCACATCACTTGTTCAAGATTCTGAAATTAAGAACATTTTGAAATATGGTGGATGACCTAAAGCTTGACTAATTGTAATCGCAGCCTGAAGGAGATACAACTTCCTTTTCGCATGGCTACTTTACAGATGTATCTTTATTTATGAGACTGGTATAGATCTGGGAAGGCAACATATAGAATTGGAGACAAAGCCATGGCTCTAACTGTAAATGTAACCTGGCTTCATTAAAATGATGTCTGCTACTTTGGACATCTAACAATGAACATAAGAATGACCACAATCACACCAGACACTAGCCAGCCTAGTATCCTTTTTCTTACAGTGGCACAATGTCTTAGGAAAAACAGTAAGAACTGACGAGTATGTAGTGAAGTTCCTATGACAAGCTCGCCCAGCTCCAGCGACCAGCAGTTAACAAAGCCTTATTAACAAAGGCACTAGATGCCTGTTTAAAGGATTCTTTTTCTTTCTTGAATTTGTTTCACCACTTTTCGAACTCAATTTTTGCCTTTGGTGTTCAACATATCCTATGACAATGGTTCTATGGCTTGTTTATGCACTGTGAAAGTACCTCTTTTTGTTTGCTTTAAGCCTGCTACCTGCTCATTTCATCTGGAGCCCCTGCAAATCTTTCACTGTGAGAAACAATGAATAGTCATTTCCTGTTCACCTATCATATGAATAATTTGTGATTTGTATACATATGTCTTTTTTTTTCCTATATAAAGAGTCTTAATCTATCAATAGAAGCTATTCCATACTTCTGATCTCACCTGGTTGCCTTTCTTTCTACTCTTTATAGTTGCCTATATGCTCTTAGTGATAAGGGAGATTAGAACTGTACTCAGATACTCGAAGAGTGGGCAAATCATTGAGCTGTAGTATTGCATAACAATATTTTCCATTTTGAATTAATTCATTTCTTAATGATTCCAAACATTATATTTGCTATTTTGACTGCTATTGAGTATTGAGCTATTATTTTCATAGAACTATCAACTATAACTGTCATTATTTTTCCTGAATGGTAGTCCATAATACAGAAACTGTGTGTGTTTATCTATAAATTCCTTTTTTCCCGAAAGGTTTTACTTTCCGTTAATGAACACAGAATTTAATCTACTATTTTGCCACACTTTATTTATTTATCCAGTAACACAAATAGTTAAAATCCTTTCAATCAATGTATTCTGATGAAAAATACATTTCGATAACTTAAAAATATATATTTTACAATTATTGAAACTACCTATGCCCTGTGTACCCAGTACCTCTTCTAGCAATGATATAGCTCTTAACTGAGAAGAATATAGAAAAAACATTGGAGAGAAATACGTATAACTAGGGTTTCCAGGGCTTCTGTTCATAGAAAATCTATCTGTGGATTGCAAGCTGATATGAAGGTAATCTGTCAGTCTCCCTTGTGACCTTGTCGTTGTCACAACTGAAAAGGATAGATTCCTTCCTTCATTAGAACCATCTATATAAGGTGTCTGATAGAACCATCTATATAAGGTGTCTGAAATGTTTTTTTGATAGAATTCAAGTGTAAGAAATCATATATAACTTCTTAAGACTTTTGATGGTCAATTTTACAAGAGGAATTGTATCATTAGCTTTAAGGCCTCTGAAAACCTAGATTTAACAGCCACATTGGGTATCTGTAATGAAATTACCTAATTTCTTATCAGCATGAGGGAATTATCAAACAAAAAATGCTAAATTTTGCATTTTTAGGAAAATATCTGCTCTTTGTTGAATCTCTTAATTCATCTCCGCTAGTTTTAGACATTTATATTAAAGATATTTACAGCTTGAAATATCACCCTCAAATGCCACTGTTATTAGAGATACAGACATTTTTAAGGTGTAAATCATCTCACCTGCTTTAGCAAGGGATGAATCTCACCTACCTTCTGGTATACTAACTAGATCTCTAGTGATCATTAGGAGTGACTGGCTTTCTTGGATCCCATCCCAGCTTTACATGGAGACAATATTCTGTAACAGCTATTCCAGACTAGAAGACATGCTAAAGTGCACTCACTCCAAAAGATCACATTTTCAATCAAAATAAGTAAGAGTGAAGAAAGAGTGTAACCATCATTGTAGCAAGAGAAAAAGATGTCAAAGAATTAAGTGCTGTAAAAATGCCCCTCCTTTCTTTTTGCATTCAGTCAGAAATCTGAAAAACTGGCAGTCATGTCTGGAGTTTACGAGACACTCGCTTCTTGAGAGCTTTAAAGTTCTTGTTTTCCTGCTCAGCAGGAGACACGTTAGTGAAAAAATGTCAGACATATTCTCACTGGAGGATTAGTCAAATTAATTTATCCATTAATTGTGAGGACCTCGCAAAGGCAAAAATTCTATTGAAATAAATTTCTCTTTGCTAGGTTGGGTAGATTAGAGAAGAGATCTTTGTTTCTTCTTCATAGAGTCTGAAACTTTGAATTTGTCTTGCAGTTTTATATTTGCTTCCATATAAGTCTAAACTTAAAGAAAAACTAAGCTACCAACAGTCTACTGATCGGGTGATATCACAAAGATTTAGAATATTTTTTAAATACTTGAGAAAGAAAAGACTTTAGCTGTCCTTTCTTGCTGGAAATCCATTGCCACCTTTCATATATATACAGATACACACACACTTGCAGTCTATATATTCATGAGATCTATGTGTATGCATATATAATATATATACACCCATATATTATTTACATATGTATCTCTCGTATGTGTAGATATATATATCACCCATATATACTATTGGTCAGCATACAGTCTTCGGTATGTAATATAGTCAGTTCCTCTGAAATAAGAACTGATCAGAATATTCATATCTAACACAGATCAAACCCTTTATGAAGTTTAACAAGTTTTGAATAGTTTTCCCATATCTGTTTTCGTTTGGATATTTGTACTTGTAGGTCTGGTTTGAAGAGAAAATGAAAATAATTCAGGACAATCTACTTTCCATTTCTATCATTTTAATCCCTTTTTTTTTTTTTTTAACTTCCTTCAACTTCCTTCACACCTAGCTAAGCTTGCAAGCATGAGGATCCATATCCATCCCACTTTTTTGGACCAAATAAATTAAAAAAGCTCGCACACAGTTTTAAGAAATATCCAAATACTATCTGAAGTGAGCCAAAATTTGCAACTGAACTAAAATTTTATTATAGAAACAGACCGTTTTTCTCTATCAACAGTGTCCTCGTGAATGTCAGTGAGAAGTTGTTGACCTGCATTGCAGAAAAGCCTTTTAAGTGAAAGAAGAGTTTGCTGCCTCAGGCCATAATACCTACTGGAGAGGTTTTCTGGCATCTCAGAAAGTTTCTGCAAAGAAGTCCATTGCTTCTGCTGCAAAAAGCTCAGTAAAACTGGTAAGTACTTTAATTTAAAGTCATGATGAACTGCAAGTTTTCTTTCTCTTAAAAGGTAGTTTGAGTTTTATTTCAGATATATTTACGTGAGAGAGGACTTTAAATTATAAAATAGAAATATTAATCTAATTTTAAAGTCACCAACTACTGAATTTGGATCGTGTCAAGCCAGTATCACAGTGAGGGGATTTTAAGCAAAAAAAAGTAGAGGAGTAGAGAAAACTTTAAAAAAAAAGGTAGAGGAGTTTTAGAAAACTAAGCAAGGTTTTAACACTTTTTAAATTACAGGAATATGTGGAGTTTCTGCTCTCATGTCTGCATGAAGCTCAGATGAAATCAAAGAAACACTGTACTCTTTCAGAGACTGTTTATAGATTTTTTTTTTTTTTGAAAAACACAAGGAAAGAAGACAGATCAGTGGCTAGAACTGGGGAGAAAATAGGAAAATGTTCTGGTATTTCTGAGAACTGAGAGAAATGAAAGAAGCAATAAACTTTAGAGGTGGCCAATAGAACTTCTAAATATAATGGCAGATGAGGAACAGGACATTTGGCTAAAATCTCATAATGTCAGACATTTTACGGAGAAAATATTGATACCAGTATCTAAATCCTTTTGGCACTATTAAATATTGCTTAAGATCCAGGTAGTTCTTAGAAATATGAAATTGGGTAATAGTCATGAATTTATAGAAAAGAGATCTCAGAAGACCCGGATTTTGAGATAGACAAGAAATATTAGATCATACAATTCAGCCTCCGGCAGTACTGTTTTTGATATTTTGTCCAAAAGAGTTTTAAACATCAGAAAATACAGCTAGTGCACATTGCCTATATCTGTCCTCTTGCTTTTGGCAGTATCACCCACAAGAAGAATAATGCACCTGTCCTCTGTGGACCATCTCTCTTCTATGAACTGCTTCTTGGTGCAGAACTCCTGACTTAATCTACAAAATGCGTACGTGGCTTTGAAGTGCTTCCTGATATATTTCTTAGCTATGTGTTATCACTTTGATGGAAGTGTTTTCCCTAGTAGTCTTTCAGTTTATACATTTGATGGTTACAGTAGGTATGGAGAATTTTCTGTTAGGTTGGGTTTGGTTTTAGCCTGGTTTCCAGAGGAACTGGAGTACATGATTACACTGACAGTTTTTCAGCTATTTCCTCCCATATTTTTTTATTAAAATGGCAACTGAATGTAGCAGAGGTCTCAGATAAACTAAGCTCCTAAAATTTCCCTGAAAATAGAGAAGAGAGAGACTTCAGTGCCTGAAAGCCTGCAGTGAGAAGGCAACCCTTATTAAATACCAGAGAATGTACACAGAAAAAACACATATATGACAGTTTCTTAAATCCTCTTCACACGTAACCACTCACATATATTTTAAATATACTACTGAATATATTGTTTATATTTTGATCGAAAATAATATGAAATGTCTGTGAAATTTTGTACTAAAAGCAAAAAAAAAAAAAAAAAAAAAAGGAATAATGAGAAGTGTAACAATATACCTGGTTTCTTTTTGGAACGTTTTAATAGAAAGTCAACCAATGCATCAATGCATTAAGAGACCATTCATAATTATGACAATAATAAGATGACACCATATCTCCCACTTTCTTACAAAATAAACTATGCGTGCCCATGCATACAACAGACAAACCTCTTGCCCGTTCTAATAAGAGCAATACATAATGTTAGTGATAGTCGCTCAGAGCTGAAAGCAGTGTGTTAGAAAAAACAATTAGAGGAAAAAAGTAAAGAAATGAGAATTCCACAGATTTGTACGTAGTAAATTTGCTAGAATTTTTTTGCGTATGCTGCTGAATTACTACTGAAAAGCAAAGCGACAGATGAAATTTCTCTGGATTTGCGAAAATCTTTTCTATCTGTTTGGATGTGCTTCAATGTGTCTTGTCAGATAAGAATCTTGTGTTCTTAGAGCATGAGAACCATGACAGACGCCCTGAGGACTTACTGCAGTCTGTAACACCAGTCTTGATCGAACAAAATCTCAGACAAGCAGGGCCACTGACATATTCCTAGATGTTAATTTTTCGACATTGAAAACAGGTTTAAATTTTTAATTCTTTGCTTTGCTTTTTAAGTGTAGCATGTGAAAGCTGATCCATAAACGTTAAGAGACATTCTGAATTCTAATACATATTCCGAGCAGTGAGATAGTGCAGCATCAGTTCAACAAGAAGTAGTTTTTCAGAATGGAAAGCACCTGTTTACTTCTCGAAATGCCTTAGGAAACATACAGGACTACATTAGCGGACAGTTTCATCACTGAGACGCGAAATATCTGGAACTCTCTGAACTAAATCGTTGTCCTCTAGAGAAGAGAGATTTGGATGGATTAAGACAGAAATGGAACTACATGATTGTATGAGAATGATTTGTTAGGATTAATCTTCCATTGGAGGTTTGTTCACAATGTACCTGCAGGACAGTGAGTCAGGTGCCACTTGGAATAGGAATTATAACTAGGTTTCTTTTTTAACTTTGTTAATTTTTGGAAGTGAAAACTGAACAGTGGTGAACTTTTAAGTTACTGACACATGGTTACGGTATTGTTGAGCCTCACTAAAATCTTCTCTGAAAGGATAAGAAATATGGAATTAATTCATGTGTTTATGTTTCTTCTCTGCAACTGAGGACAGTAAGGAGAATTATAATCGTTTCCTCAGTAGAAGTCAATGAAGTTCTCCATTCACTTCATGGGAGTTGGAGTAACTTTTACTAACTAAAGATCTGACTCTATGTTTAAATTTGAGCAAAATAGGGAGGCTGAAGGCAACTGAATCTGAAGCAAACACTGTAATCAGAGAAAACCAGTGTCACACACAGGCTGTGTTCCTCCATGAAGCTGACCCCACCAGGGGTCGACATCTGATCTTGCACCGGCCCAGGCTTTACACACTTGCTTAGCTTTAAGATTGCCTTCTGCCTTAAGCTTTAAGCTAATTTTGTCCTTTAGCGTTTTACAGGATTTGGCTCAAAGCTCTGAGATGGCTGCAGAATTGAATTCTTTTTTTCTATTGAAAATGCAAAATTCATGCTAAGAACAACAAGTCGAGGCAACTAATAGAAAGGCAAAAACCACAAGCTGTATAAAAATATTTCTGGCAGGATATTCGGGGTGTTGTCGCATTACCAGAAAGACTTAGAATGTTTTAAGGCTTTCAGAGTGAGCATCTGATGCCAGCTAGGTTCCTGGGACTGCTCTTCCCTTTTCTGGTGTAATTCAGAGGCAAGTTAGGCATTGTTCAAAACGCTTCACCTTCAGGTGTTAATTGCCTTTTTCTAGCCAGCTTCAATTCACAGAAGCCAAGGGCCTCTTTCTTAACAATGATGTCGCATATTTTATCCTCTCAAATTGTTTAGCAAATCCCTTATTCTGTCATAAGTTTTCCATTTGCCTGCTAACATTTCACCCACTATATTATGGGCAACATCTGAGGATTTAAATCCAAAAGCTGTTATTGTGGCTCCAAAGCCTCAAATCAAAATTGAAAAACATAGTTCAGCTGTTCATCTATAAATATGCAGCAATTTTAAAGAAATAAGGGTCAATAAAGAATCCCAGAGAGCATTGCAATAACCTGCATTCACTATATTTAACTAGAGACATGAAAGCTACTTAGTTTCAAGGAAGCATTTAAGTATTACAAATGATGAATTTACAAATTCATGAATTATTGATGAAATAGAAACCTCTCTGGAATTTGAGTAACTTTTATTTGAACATAATTCCCCATATTTGTGTACAGGCATCTTAACAGCATTTTTCAATTTCAGTTTTGGGTTTTGAATATACAGCTAGAGTATTTCATTTTATAAGCATCTGGTAAATTTGCATTACAGGTATGCTTTGTGCCAGAGGTTATGTGTTTGTTGTCAACGTACTCTAAAACCCTGCAGCTCACAAACACATCCAGTTTCCCTCTATCCTTCCAGTTCTGTTCAAGAAGGCAACTGTTTGGTGTGCGGAGCTGGCGTAGGAGTACAGCTGGCACGGGGCTTGGGCAGGTGGGATAAGCGTGGAAGAAGAAGAGGGAAGAGGAAGTGCAGGGCTAATTGCCAGTTTGACTCATAGTCCTCTGTGCCATTCCAGAAAAGATTTCTGTTACAATTCCCACCTACAGGGTTCAAACTGCGGTGGTTCATGCATTTAGTTCAGAAATTGCCGGTGTAGTTGCCAAAGTAGCGGCCCTAGTTAGCAAATATCGGCGAAGACCGAGAATGTTCCAAGGGAAAAATTAGCCACTTTGCAACACCTATTACAAGATACATTGTATTCAACTCTGTCTGAAAAGAAGGACGTACCAAAAAAATTATTTTTCATAATCAAACACTGGACATTTTTCCTGTGTCCAAATTCCATCAGCATGAACACCACAGACATAGATCCTGCTGGAGAATCTTGGACTCAAATATCGAATGCCATATTCGGGGTGGTTTGCGGCCAAAATCTCCTCTGCTTGAGTATCTTCATGCAGATGCCACTTTATATAGATGCAAGGTCACGTCACTTATATACAGGAGACATTCATTTTTATGGCTTGGTGCTAGGGCCATGAAATACGAACTGAAACAAAGCGCTCCTGTGGAGGTTGTAGTACCTGGAAACCTTACATGTTCAAGACCAACACGTACTAATTGGTGCTGGTCCAAGACCACCTTTCTTGCTGGGTTTCTGTGAAAGAGCTGTTCTGGAGAACATATGAATCCTTCTTCCAATGAGAGAGTGACTAGTGAAAGAAAAGTTATAAAGGTAATTATTTTTGAAACCATGTTTATTGGACACAAGGAAGAGGAGCTGTGATGGGGAAAAACAGAATATCAAGACAGTGAGAAAGCCTTTCATTTTCTTCAATTATTTGAAAATTGACTTTTAAAATTGTAAAAACCTATGACCTAATTGTTAGCTTCCTTACTGTTTCCATTGCAGAATGGTAATCTGGGCCATCTTGCAGACAAAAACATAAAACTGAGCCTTGCCTCCCCTCCAGCATGGCAGTCCCAGTGACCTCAGATTTTATTCTAGCAGGAATATGTGGTCAAATCAGAGAAGGCAAGAGAAAAGACAAGTTAGAGAGAGTTTTCTCTCTCTCTGTATTTTAATTACTCAAGGTTTCAGCCACATAAACTTGTAATAAACAGACTTCTCCAGTCCAATGTCCTACCCTTTCTCTTCATCCTGGATCATGTAGTAAGGCCTGCTTTCCCAAATATCCTTTGGAGGTTTAACCTTTCAAATGAATGACCTAACTATCTAGTAGCAACTTATAGACGTTAATTAGATAGACCAGAGGCATTCTGTGCTGTTTGTTTCTCCAGTCAGACTAAAGACAGCCAAATGTTGTTTGATGTGGTGTTAGTTGCCACACTCTCTAAGGCTGTCATAATTAACAATATGTGGGCATCGCATGAGCAGAAACAAGTTGGAATTCTTAACTTTTTCTCTTTTTTCAGCACCATTGCAGGCTGCTGTATAACCCCCAAATTAATCTTTGAGTGAATTCTAAAGACTCAGTGTCCATCTCTCACCTTTTCTCCATCTTGATATTCTTCTACAGAGAATATTATTTCTTCATAAGGTGGTTTCTCCCTTGTTTTTTCTATTCAAATTAGCAGCAAGGTGTGGCATTGCTTTCTAGTATTTTCACTTCCCAGGAGAGAAGGAAGTTGGGGAAAAAGAAGCCCAGACCTACCAGCCCAGGCAACAGTGGTTTTGCACCCTTTCACACTTATGTTCATTATTATTGTATAAACCATGTGCCACCTTAGGCTCTGCTAATCAGAAGGAACCTGACTGCCCAAAGCCCCACGGAAACCTAAGACTACAAATGAGTTGGGCAAGCCAAGGGATGGAACCGCTCCCCTCAGCTTGGTCCCAGTGGGTGACCCAGCAATATCCTTACTGAAAGGAGGTGGTGCTGTGCTAAGTCTAGCCCTAATGCACCACAAAATGATGTCTGCTTGCAAGTTCTGTCATGTTGCTCGTGGTCCCTTCCACCTGCCCATAACGAAATTCTTCAAAAAATGGGATTACAGAGAATATCTCTTGTTTCCAGAGGAAAGCTGTAATGATACAACCTCACTGACTGTGGTAAGAGAAAACTTTTGTGGTGACATAAAGACAAGAGGGAAGAAGCTGGTTTTTGCAGCTTATTTCACATTATAGTCTTGAGGCTTAGTATGAGTTGCAGTGAATGCTTGCTGTAAAATGTGAACAACTTTTGTATTAAATCTGAAAGTACTCACTCCCTTGGGTCTTTTCATCCTCACTGGTGAATGGCCTGTTAAAATTTCCCAATTTCCTCTTGCATTACATGTTTCAGCTAGCATGTGATTTATTTCTCTCCCAGCGGGGTAGCCTGGGAATTTGATGGGATCCTATGAGCCATGAAGGAAGACCAAAGTTTCTCACCATTGCTTTTGTAGCTCCTCAATCCATCCTTTCTGATCACTATGAGCCAAAATGATGCAGTTCTTTTGGTGAGAGGGTTAATATGTAGAAAATATGGTAGATGAGTAAGGAGCCCGATAGTAGCGCTTATAGAGCATAACAGTGCAGTTAGTTTCCTTTGTAGGGTTGGATAAAGAAAAGAGGAGATGGGAGAGATCACTGCTGCAAGAAGAGCAAAATGATAATTTGGAGTCTCGTCTCTGTGGCCCAAGAGCGGAGCACTAAAGTTTCCTGCTGTTCCTAGAACAGCTGTTTACCGTTTCCGTCCCATGGCGACCTGACAATCTGCAAAGCTCGATAGGCTTAGATAGTTTGTAGAGCCATGCTAGCCGTTCTGCAAAGCCAATCACAAGCTGCAGAGCATACGTGGGAAAAAGGTGGCAGGCACAGCTCCTGGCAGGATACGTTACCTGAAAAGAGAGTGCTCCCTTCAGCTGTGCCTGTCCTGTTCCACATTTTTGGATTATTTACTCTGCTTTTAATAGAAGAACTAAACTTACAGACTAAAAACATATTTTCAAGTAGGTATGAATTAAACCTGAATTTTTTGAAAGCAGCCTGTAAATAAAGATAATACTGCCTTTATAATCTGCATTTGTTCAAAACTTAGCACAAAACCGGAATCAGATATCAAAGTTATGACTGCTGTTGTACAACACGGTTCTCTGTATATTTTATGATCCCTGAACAAGCAGAGTTCACTGTTATTAATCTTGCAGCTTTCATCCTCAAGCAATAGAGGGAAAGCCTCAGAATTTAGCAGCAGTTCTCAGGTCCTTCACTCTTGCTGAGACTTCTCACTTGCGAGGAAAAAAACTCAGAGAAAAAGTGGTGATTAGCTGGTTATTGTTCAGAAAGCTTTCTGAAAATTCCCATTTCAGCAAAGGGAGAAACCTCTAAGCCATTCATGTTAAACTCTCACAATTAGTGCGCATGACTTTTCCAAAACATTTTATCAGTGTGTGCAATCAAAAAAAAAGCCTCTCATATTTGAAGAAAGTATGGCTAATTCAAGCACCTGCAAATAGATTCAATTTGCTTTGTCTTTTTCAAGGCAGCCTAGTGGCTAACGCTTGAGGGTGAACATCATTCTGTCAGTTTTAGAGCAAAATAAAATCTTACAGGTCAGCTGTTGTCCAAAGCAGATCTAGGCAGTAACCTTTTGACTGGTCTTTAAAGAAACCAAGTACAGCCCTGAATGACTTTAAAAACAAAATTAAAAAAAAAAGAATAAAGGAAGAAAAGAAAAGTAAAATGCAGGAACAGATTAAGGAGTCAGTTATGCTGTCAGAGGCAATGATGAAGACTCTGCGGATTGAAGTAATGTATTTTAAGGCTTCTTATTTCTTGTAACGGCATTCTGTAGAATGCAATGAGAATTTACACCTTTCTGTAGCCTAATTATTAAACTGAATTTAATAATTTTCTATTAAATCTACGTAACTCAGTGGAGAAGCATAAATTATTAGTTTCCATAGAGCAGCTTTAAAAACTGCAAGTTTAAGGAAGACTAGACTACAGGCATACTATTGAACTGGTTTTGGTTCATGGCAGCTAGCATTGTTCCAGATGGTGCCCAGGCATGGTTTGGGAACTAGCATATGTTGGGAACTATTTCCGGTAGGAGTTTGGATGTGGATACGGGCTTTGGGGGGTTAAGAGGTTCTAGCTGGATGGACACAAGGCATGCCATGAACTGAGCTGACACTGGGATCAGAAAATAGTCCCTGACCAGTTTATTAGTTACAATGGATATTGTGTGTTAGAACACACAGAACATTTATAGGTGCGTGCAGAGAATTAGAAGAAATTTTACAGCGTTTTAGGGGTTAAATCAATATTAAATTTAACTAAGATTATTTCCTAAGCAAAAATGTGACGGCTTCTGGCCTCGTTCATTCTTTAGTCTAACACTAGCTAATTTATCACTTTGTCCTTCATCCCTTTGCAAGATGATTCCCATTCTGTGTTTCTAGAGAGAAATGAAATTGCGTCGTGTCACTCAGCCTAGAATGATACATTTCCAGGCATTCAACTTTACAACCCTCTTTATTAAATACAAATTTTACACTGAGAAACTACTGTTTATTCTATAATGTTTGCTTAATTTTTGTTTTTATCATGTGAAGAGGAATTCTGTAGTTCCATTTATGGTATCAAATGCTCTGATTTTTCCTAATTAAGAGCTTTGTTTGTCAAATCGTTGATGTTTGCATATCACAGCAATGGAGTGAACAGTGCTGCATACACATGGAATATGCTCACAGAGAATGCAACTGCAGGGAGTGGATGTCTGCACAAACTGTAACTCACAGTAAAATCTGGGGATGTGCATTGGGCTATCAGTGTATAACATATATACATCCCCAACATCCTTCTCTTCTTGCATTAGAGAAATCTTTATTTCGAACAACTACCTCACAACTATAAATCCATTTCTTGCTTGACTTAACACGATGATTTTGTTAATCTGGTGTCTGGGATTATCAAATTTGCATGTGAAGCAGGAATATTTTCATTCTGGAACCTGGATGAAAAGTTTTGTGCATGGAGTGAAAATGACCTTTCCGCAAAGAGAAACAAACAGCACAAGAATATATTTTTAGTCTGATATCTGCCTACAATCAAGAGAAAGACTGTGTTTATGTACTTTATTTGATTCTTAGTCTTTAAAAGGAAAAGTGAAAGGTGGCTAGTGCCTTTTTGCTCTGTGATGTTAGAGAGAGGTTTGTTATGAAGCCTTTGCTTTAGTTTGCGTAAGCTGAACTCTTGAATCAACTGAATTAACTCCTATCACTTTCTATTATATGCAGAAGTGTATATAGGTATAAAGATGGGTTTGTTACAGCCAATGAACACCACATCATCTTCCTATTGGTGTTTGGGAAACATGGAAGTTGACCTTGAACTTGGTGTATTTAGCTGAGGGAAACTGGTGTTGCCTCATGTTCCTACAGGAGGGATGTGCTCAAAAGTGCCCTTGGTGATAGTCTCCCACAAATGGGTGCAATCTGTAGAATGCCCATAACAAAACCCCGACTTTTTGTGAAAGTGCTCAGGAATGCCTCATCTCTTCTAAATTGTGTTCTGGGACATCCTCCCCACCTTCACTAAATTAAGCAGCTTTGGTATTTCTCTTTATTCTCTGATGTCTCTTTGTGATTGTTGTTAATGCTTATTGTGAAGACAGCGTTCTGGAAACAGAAGTCAAAGCTGAACAGTCATCTCATCCATTCCCTTTTTTTCAAGCTAGCAAAAAGCAGTCCTTTTTTTCCTGTTTATTCTTTCATGTGATTTGAAATGTACTGATGTATAGTGTTTTCTTTTTTCATATGACACACCTCTGTGGTCTGATGGACCTCACTATTAAGTACTTTCTTAATAGCCTAAGTTTTTTTTTTAATTTCTGTTTTTATAGTTATAACCCAGTGAACGAGCTTTAAAGTTCCTCATCCTTCATGGGAGCATTAAAATTCTGATTCTGTACTATGTCTGATGAAAATTTTACATGGAATAAATTGATTTCCTCTTGTAAAAATAATTATAATGAGAATATAGGTAGAGTGACTTAAGCCCATATTTCTCTAAAGTGATCATATGAGTGTCTCCTCCTTCCTTCTGTGTGTTGTGTTTAATATCTTGCACTCTTTAATGTATATGTTTCACAGCATTGATGTGTAGTGCTGCTCAATTTTACAGCTGAGGACTGACAGGTCCACATCACAGAGAGACATGACTTGTCCTTGAGATGATACATGAAGCTTTGGCAGAGGAGGAAATTGAAAGTGTCTTTACAGATTCCAGATTAATACTGTAGATATTGAAGTATTTTATTTTAGCACATAAATTCACGTTCACTTTGAGCTTCTGCAATAGAAACTTTTCATTAAAAAATGGTTATCTGAAATCATGGGTTTTGGCTTGTTAGCAATTTTGTTAACAATTGTTCTCTTTTGTCCAAATGGTTATCCGTGAAAAAACTGTGGAAGACATTCTGAGAGGAGGATCGCTTTGAATAACTGAACAGAATATATTGTGCCTTTAGGTTAGACATTTTTCCTGGCTTGGACAGTTACCCCTTCTTCAGTGGGAAGCCGTTGTCTTCCTGACTGAGTAGATCAAAAATTCACCTATGTCCAAATATGTTAAAACTCATTTCAGACATAATCTGAATAACATGCATAGCATTGCATAAGAGTAAGTAGTTTCATAGCAGAGTTCTAGAGAAAAGATTGATTGGGAAAATTGCATCAACATATAGTTAATTATATTCTTTTCATTAAAAAAACAATTGCATGTTTTTAGATCAGTGTACATCTCAGATTTCAGAGTAGCAACTGGTGTATAGATCATTTTAAAATTTGTTTTTCTTATAAACATGTTTGAAATTCACTCTACGGAAGCTTTATGCTTCTAGAGTAAACCTTTTTAAGACTCATGATAAACATTACAAGCTGCTGATCATTCTGTATAGAATTCCAATTTCTATCAAAATACTGCATACATCTTGTTTGAATTAGGTTAAAGCCTGTACTCTTTCATTGGAACTTCATGAATTTCCATGTCAGACAAGGAGCGTAATATACTCTTAATTCTGAACGTTCACACTCATAATGTTGTAATACAAACACTGAAGGGCTAATTAATAGCATAATGTAGTCTTATGATTTCTGATATACATTTGAATACCACATATTCACAAAATAAACTGAAATGAAGTTTCTTTTATTGTTTAAAGACATTATCTTTTGTCAATTTTAGAAGATTTTTCCTGAGTTAGTTTTAATAATTCTTCAGTTATTAAGTGATTTTTTTGCTAAGTAAGTCTTGAACAAGTTTTATGTAAGCCAATAATAATATTAACTTAAAAATAAAATATGGTCTGCGCTGGGTCAAGGATCCCTGCTAGCTGTTTTCTCTAGATTATTTTTAGATATGCATATGAAGCTTGTGCAAGACTAGAACGAGGGTCAATTGACCTGTGCTAAGTGTTTCCTCTGTAACGTTTATAGTGGAAGGCTCTGAAGTTTGCAATAAAGGCTTATATTCTTTTTACCAGTAGGACATCAGTGCACCCTTCCCTTGGACACTAGTAGCTGGTCTGTAGATCATGTTAAACGCTGTTGTCAAAACGATTCAGACTTATACCTGCATTTTCATAAACAAGGCTGACCCAATTCCTGGAAAGCTTTCGGCTCCCCAATAGTGTTTGTTGTGATAATTACTGAAAACATATGTACATTGTCATATTTTCCAGCTAGAACTAGATCACAGCAGTAAAGATGGCTGAGAGGAATGATACATTTCTGCATTCTTCTATCTTCTCTCTTAACAGCAACTTATGCAATTATTGAAGATCAGAGCACAATATGACTTGTGATTTTGTGAACTGGAGAAGATGATGGTCTTTGAAGTGGTTTAATAACTGCTTTTTGGCATTTTGCTGAAAGTTGAATATTTTCTAAGGTTTCACAGGCAAAACACAGTGGATCCAGCAAATATTGCCGTTGTGCTGAACAACAAAAACTACAGAAGTTGTTTCATTTCTTGGAGATGTCATTCTGCACTGAAAGTGTGAGTAGGCGGTACCACAGATATATGTAATTTGCAGTAAAGATTTTCTCGTACAATTATGCTGTTATTTTGTTAACACCATCGTTTATCTCATTCTGAGATAAAATTCAAAAAAGTACCCTTTTTTTCTTTTTTTCTCATTTTACATGGTTAGTTCTTTGTTTAATCCTGTGAGGTAGTGTGGAAAAGTTGCACACTCTAAATTTGAATCAATTCTGCAGTAATAATGTATAAGAATTCCTTTATTTTGTACAATTATGCAATTATAAAATGTGTATTGTTACATCAAAAAAGCTTGTATAGCTGTCCTGGAAAAGACTGATTTTTCGTCTTCTCTGGAATTCCTATCTCTTTACCTTCAGTTTCTGTAATCATCAGCTATTAAAATAATACTTTAAAGAGATGTTTTTATCTTTGATGATCCATAAAGCATCACACTTCACCAAAATATTGTTTAATAAGCTTATCACAAGGACCTGAGTGCCAGGAAATCTCATTAGTCACTATATAATGGCTTGATATTCGCTGGTGCAGAAAGCACAGTTCAGACTTACCTTCATATATCAGAATTTAAGGTTGATGGTCTTGAAAAATATGATACAGTGCTGTTCTCCTTTAAATAGAAGAAATAATTCGTATAAGAAACTCTTTCATTACATTTATTTTTGATAAACTAATTTTTATTTCATTGCTCTTCTTCCTCCTTTTCCATTATTACATACAGTTAAGTATTTGATTGAAACCTGAGTTATTTGAGCTACTCCTGAAGTGATTGGCACAGTTATTCTACTTTGCACATCATGAATGATCAGCTGCACTAATGAAGAATGGTTCATTCTGTCTCAGTGGAGGATTTTACTTGGTAAATGCTAGTTCTCTGGGTATATTACAATAAGCTTTGGATTTCGCATTCCCCTATAATGTGAACCCTAATTAATCCAGCAATGAAAGATATGCTTCGTCTTCTGAAACTAGCTCATTATGAAAAAAGCAAACAGCTCCTTGTCCAAGCGCTCTATATGCATGCTAACTTCTGCCCTAATGATGCTTATTGTCTGGTTTGTTCAGCTTTGGTTTTTTTTACTATAAGTAAAAGATTTGTAGTTTGTATTCCCTCCTCATCTTTATCATTAAGATTAGTGTTTCATAATAGTTGCCTTGCACTAAAGATTAGCCTCCATCTTAGTACTTATAACCCAGTGGCACTGTGCAGTGCCCCTCCAAAATGCTCTTTCCTATGGGCTTGGAATGATTCTCCTATGGACATGGAGTACGGCGAGGAGCTTGCAGCTCTCAGAGGCTGGGATCGATAGCCTTAAGGAAGACTCAAAGAGCAATTTATTTCTTCTTTGTTACACATCCTTAGATTAAGGTAGCTTTCTAATAGCAACCATGTCCAGGAAGTAACAGTAATGAAATCAATACTAACTTGTCTTTCGTGCTTCCAAGTCTGCTGAGGATTTAGAAACCATGCCCAGCAGGAGCTGCCTAGCAATTTAAAGGCCTTAGGATTTTTTTCTTTTTTTAACTTACACCTGTAAAGGACTGAGGACGTAAGTTATTTATCCATGCAAATCAAGATATCCCATCCAGATAAAACAATCAAGAAGAAAATCTGTGGCAAAAGATGATACCTTTGATATCATCACTTTTCCATGCTGTGAAATAAGTCCATCCAAGGCAGATAGATAGAAAACAAATTGTGAATGGAAGGTGTTGGAACATGCACAACCCCTCTTTCTGGAACTCATGTCTTGGCTCTTTCATTCAGTGAGTTAACGATTTGAGGATAGAAATAAATTTAAGAGAAGGGAGGGGGCACTAGACAAAAGAAAATGCTGGTGAGAGAAGGGCAGAGGAAGCACAAGAGAAAGTGGTCCCCAGCTCTAGCACAAGCATTTGCCAAGGTATTCCTCTCGATCTCTACCGCTTCTCCTGTTCTCCCTCCAGGATGGGAGTTGCTTTAGTCTTCCTTCTCCCCTTTTCCCATCTCTGTCAGAGCTTGCTTGCCCCCAGAATATGGAGGAACTCAATTCCGTGTTGCAGGTTAGATGTTGCATTATAGATCACTTTGATCTCAGTTTAGCTGTATCTCATTAGAGGAGCATGTTTTGTTTAAGCAGAGATGAGGTTATTCATAAGTAATTCAGTGCCACTGAGAGAAAAATCAATTGTAGGAACATTAAATTTTCATTAAACATGTTAAATGTAACCTGGCAGTCAAATGGTCTCCAGTCATATGAGTTTTACTACAATATTACTTTAAGTAACAGATGAAAGCAGGATTTGGTGGTAAAGAATACTTTGCATTGCTTAAGATAAAGGATAAAAGTGGCGTATTCTTCCATTAGCATTCACTCTACAGCTATCTTCAATTACTTGCAAGGCCCTCTGCACTTCTAGATATATTGTGAGTTCAGAGCAAGCAGTATATGTGAGATGAGAGCAGATTGGAGCTGTGTGGGCCAAGAAAATTTGGACGCACTTACTTTTATGGGGTGTTACACATCTTGTAGCTCCTGCAGGCCTGAGAACATCACATGCCACTGCTCTTTGCGTTCTGTTCTCCCAGTCTTCGAAGGATTTCTCCACCTTTCTTGTAATGACTTTGATATGATCTCCACGTCTTCCTGTCCCATAACATTGACCCCATCCCACTCTTAATGCAATCATTTTTAGGTGTTGTCCTCTCCAAGCTCCTTCTCATCTGTGCACCCATGTTTTACCTCCCCACTTCCTGTTGTCCATGATTTCAGGTCTGTGCTAACACACACGATCACCTAATTCATAATCTGTATTTCCCTCATAGCCGTTACACAATCCTCAATCCTCTGAACATGCCAACCTTATCTCATGCTTACTTCTATCCTGGACTCCGATTCTGCATGTCGACTGTGTCCCAGATTGATTTCCTGCTGGTCTGTTCCTCCCTCCCCTGCAATTGCCCTGTCTTCCTTCCCGTTGCATTTTTGCCTATTCAGATTCCTCAAGACTCTTGTGCCTCCACTTCACCCCCTACTCCCTTCCCTGTTCTCAGTTGCCAGATTATCTAAGACTTTTATTTTTGTCACAGAGTAAGCTGTAGATAATCTTCTCACACAGGAATTTACACTGCTGCCATTGGTTATACATACTTTGGCAGTGGCACAAGGTGGTAGAGACCCTCCTCAGTTTCTGGTGTCAGGTAGTGTGAAGAGGTATGTCTTCTAAATAGAGCTTTTCCGACATAGCACCAGCATCATTAAGCCTGCGCTGATTGATGCTTATGGCATTCCCAGAGTCTTGCAATTGATCTTTCCAAGTTTATTATGTAACAGCTGCGTGCTGTGATGCTATTAATTTGAATGCAATGTTTCACTCAGCCATTTCTTGCCTATGATGTTTTACTTCTGTTTATCTATCAAATCTGACTACTTTTCAGAATGGAATGTGTATGTAAGTGACACATCTTTCCCTGATTTCTCTGATAAGTCAATGTGTAGCAATCAATCAGGCACAACTATGAGGAGAATCTGAGATTTTTTTTACAGTTGCTGCCAGTCTCCTTGATTCTGATACGTCTGCTTAAGTATACCAGATGATGTTGTAAAAGTCCAGAGAATCTGATTAGATATATTATGATTGACTGCCATCACAGATAACTACCATAATGCAGCTATCGCATTTACCTGTTTCAACTTTTAGAAGACATAGGCAACTGCTTTTGAGAACAACTCCAAGCTAAAGTTTATTCTTGAATTCCATAGGAAAGAAAAGAAACACACACTTTTTGCCATTTGTACACTGACAGACTCTTCTGCCTGGATAGCTTCTGGTAATAATACTTGATCTTGGTCTGGATTCACCAAAATTAAGTAGAAACTGCTAGTCTCTCATGGAAGACTCCCATTGGTTTACACAGAATGGTCCTGTGGGAATTACATAAAAATAAAGATAGAAAAACAAATTAGATTCAGGTGCAAACCATCTTGAATTAACTTGGAAATATAAAAAGGTGCATTTTTAAATATAGCACCAAATTGACAAAAGATTCTAATCAGCAGGCCTACTGCTGATCAACTCCCAGGTACTGGCCAACTTTTCACCTTTAAAAAAGATGAAAACGGTTTTAAAAAATGGTCTCCACATAGCTTCCACTCTTATATAAAATTTTTATGTGACCAAAAGCTTTTATTTGCAAGCGTAAACCACATCTAGAGATTAACTATCAATTGACATATTATCCAGCGAAGTGGTTTGAAGACTGCAAACAGAACTATTATCCTTATGAGGTTCTATAAATCTGTGCATCAAGCCATGTTTCCTTGAGAAATTCAGAGTCCTGGTGAACGCTACAAATTTTTCCATTCTAATAATTAGATGTTTTCAGTGAGCTGCAAACCTTTGAGTTTCCTGAGACTGCTCAGAGTTAACAAGAAGCTGAACGCAGAGTGCCATATATTGCATAGCAAACTCTTTGCCTGGTGACTGCCCTGTGACTGTGAGGAAAAGGGGGGAGTAGGTTATTCTGAACTCATACCCTTTGCCTACTAAATACACTCTCAAATGACCAACTGGAAAACACTATTAGTACACTATTGCTAAGGATAATTGTTTTTAAACACTGAAAATAAGGATTTATGCATACACTCGTTCAAACTGATGGTGCAGTTCAAGAATGTGCTACTTTGGCTCTTTCCAGTTCATTTTAACGCTGACCTCCCCAGAGAGTTTTCAAATAGTTATGTGAGTGTCAGTATGGAAAAGCAGCAGAATTTCTGGTACCCTAGAGGCAATGAAGATGTCACAGCAGGTTCGATCATTACTGCTTCAAAAAATGTTGCAAACTTTTGATGCATGACATTTCAGAATGTAGGGTCATGTCACTTACTTAATTTACTTCTAAGGACAAAGAAAGGTGGACATGATTTTTGTCTTGTTTGTTTAACAAATACGCTCCTGATAATATGTCCTAGCTTCTAGAGTATTCATCTTTGCATTGTTTAAGTGAGGCAGAGATAAAAGAGAATCTCTTACAAGCTAAAAGGGGTTTATTTCTGATATGTATTTCTTTAATTTAAGCTGAGGTGACTTGTTTCTGTATGATTGGAAGTTAAGAGGAGCAGAAAGGTACGTTAGGTCAATTTTTTTAATAATAATACAGGACTGTAATTAGTCAAGTATTCCACATCTTTTTTTTTTTTTTCATTACATTGGAAAAATCCTGAGGTCATTGGAATTTTACAAAACTCTTACATAAGAAAATTATTTTTTGGCATTTCTATGGATGGGTAAAAACTGCATCAAGGTTATCAGAATCTGGCTTATAGCAAACAATATGCTATTCAACTTTCAAAGAAATATTAAAACTTTATTTGTGTTGGAATTCTGGAGGTCTTTTTGATAATGAGATATTGGTATTTTTATGCTAGATGTAGATATGAAGAGGAGCATTGTAAGGAGTTTGCCACATCAGCTGAAGCATCTGCATTAGAGTTGAATAAGGCAAACAACAGAACAGGTCCTGAATACAGGACCTGATTTTAGAATATACAAAGTATACTGGAGTGAATATGTTTTTATATACTCTTTCAACAGTCAATAAAAACAGTAAGGTTCTTTCAGCTCTATTATAATTTGAATGTATCTCAATCTATAAAATCATAATCTGTACCTAGATCTTTTGAACTAAGGCTGTTGTCAAGAACTCTAATTTAAGTATAATTGAAATGATATTTAATTTGCTGCTTGCCAAATTCTGAACCATTTCAAGCTTTGAAGTGAGAAATATTTTCAAGAGTATATCTATGGTAGAATCTCTATATTGTCTTTAGTTTATATTTGCTACATAAATGTTTACAACAAATTTACAAATCCTTAGGAATGCATAGTTGTAGGAGTGTGAGACCAATCTTTGATGTTATAGAGCACTCATATGGACTGTACATTAATACCACCAACCTCATGTTTATATAGTGAAGTTGAAGATGCTCAACAGTTTGTGAATTGTAAAGCCTTTTTTGGGGTACTGCTTCAAACTTAATCTGTTCAGGCAAAATGGAACCCCATTTGAACATTATCACTAAGTAACTAAAGCTATGAAAGGATTTGGATTTAGTCCATGACTTAGCATTTCCTTGCCTTTATGGATTTATACCATAGAGTTCAATGGGATTCATTGCAAACCCTCTGCTTTAAATTTTTACTAAACTGTTTTCGGTTCATATGGGAAAAAATTAAACTAAGCTTCGCAAAGGTGATTTGTATTTGAAAGTTCAAACGTCCTTGCCACAGCCATCTAAAAAATGATATCCTCAGCCAAAAAATTCAATGTAAAGGTTAAACTTAAGAGTTGCTCTAATATGCGAAATTGTATGCATGATTTGCTCTGTCCTTTCTAATCATATTTAGTTATGAAAACATTAAGCATTCTGATTTCACACCAGCAGTAGTTTGTATTTGGTGCTACAGGTTTATGATATTTTATATGTGTGAAGTTCTAAATGACTTGGAACTGACCTCCAACCCTACAAAAGTGCATTTGTCACCTTCAGAGATTCTCAATTTGACATAGTGCTCTTGTGAAGGGTGTAGGATGAACTGGAGAGGACTACCTTTGGGAGGGTTTTTTGGTTCAGCTTGCTCTCCTTCTGTTATGCCATTCAGCTTAAATTTCAGAACTCATTTGTTCTTTGAAGAAATTCAAGAATGAGGGTGACTTGGTGAATTGAGAAGGCAAGAGGATATTTTCATGATTAATGTTATTCTAACCAAGGGAGATGGAGGAATGAGGTCTGGATCCTGAGGGCTTTCAAATCCATGGCATTCACTGTCCAGGAAACTAAGCTGGCTTAACTGAATTTATCTGGCCTGTCCTGTTGAAACTGTGCCACTGTGGGAAATTCAGGAAAGACCTTCCTTAGGAGGAAGAATCTGCAGCTCAGCAGCTAAGGTAGTGCTAAGGGATTTCTGAGTTCAAGTTTATGCTCCCAACTCTAGTTACAAGTTTTACTTTTGCTGTTTCTGTAAAAATCTCTCTGCATGAATGAGACTGAGTACCTCAGTCTTCAGAGGCCTGTATACCTCCTGTCTTTGTGTGAAGACTCTATACACCAGGTCTACATTTTGTTTTTCCAGCTATCTTTTTAAGAACAGTTACAATGAGATGTGACTCCGTTAATGTGTGCCAGACTGAACCTTAAAGCTTGTAGTCTCCTTCCCACTTACTTTCTGCATCCTAATGAGGTATCAAGGCATCCAAAGCTGACAGCTTCTCGACCTACAACAAATTTGTAGATCCCAAAGAAAAGATATAGATCTCAAGGGAACTTTGAGATCAAGCAGCCAGATGCTTAGGGAACGCCATCTGATCAGTCTTTTTTATGTCACGGTGTTCCTAAACGCTTTGGATGTTTTGGACATGGCCTTTAGTTTTCTTCTACAAGTTGTTGGCCATGTCAATTCTTATTTAGCAGCCCAACTGAAAGAAGGAACTGCGTATGAAGAAGGGAATATTTTTGAGGAGTAAAATATTGCTAAACATTTTTTTTCATTAGAAGATTAACAAGGTAATTACTTGCAATTCATTAGCTCAGCTGATTTCTCCATATTTTTCCGTTACACTGGGCAGAGTTGTTGAGGCATTACAGACTGGCTTCAATACCCAAAAATCTTTCTAATAAATTTTAGTCTTGTTTCAGATATTGCCACTGTGCTGGAACTGCTCTTGTGAGGGTTTGTAATGAGGATCTGTTGCTTCAAGCTAACTGAGAAGCTCCTTCTTTCATTGTCTTGATTTATCAGCAGTCTTTGATACTGTTGACCATGGAGTCCTATTACATTGCCTTTAGCACCTCATGGGTTTTTCAGGCTCCATGCTGGCCTGTTTCACATCTTATTTAATGGAGCACTGTCTCTACAATTATATATTGCAGTTCTCTTGTCATACTGATGCCTAAAGCTGTGTTGTGCAATTGGATTTTGATGGTGCAATTTGCCATCACAGCACTGCAGTATAGTAAAATTCTCACTTTTGTGTGTTTTTTTTTATATATATAACATACACACCAGGTGTTCAGAGGTGATAATCATTTGATAGATTATGCAGCTGTTTGTTTATGGATCTGTATGATAATGTGATCTCTAACAATACTTGGCACTTGCGTGTAACTGACAAGTTCTAAGACCATATTGTGTTAAACTTACCTTTTTTCTGTTGAGGAAAAGCTATTTTAGAACAGTTGAAAAGTGTGGTTTTTATTTCTAAATGTATTCTTTACTTCTCGTTACCATGTGTTCGAAGGAAGGTGTTCTTTCTGTAACATGCAGTGTCTGCTACACCCAGCCTTTTTACCATCTCTCTCATTCATTGATGTCAACCCAGTAACTTTGCCAATGAGCTTGGGCATCAGAAAGGTAAATACGGAAAAATCCCAGGGTAAAAGGTTACTCTTCATCTCTACTTCTTTCATCTGCAGACTAGAGAGACCATTTCTTTTGTTCTGGATCCTTTGCCATTCATCCATGCCTGAGCTCTGGGTCACAGATCACTTAGGCTGCTTAACTACTAGCATTTCTCTGTCATGGTTCAGTCCCTGCTCACCAGTCCCGGACAGCGACCAGGCATTGTGAGGAGAAGAGCATGCACAGAGAAGGATATTAGGCTCCAAAGAGAACCAGCTAGCACTAGCTGGACTCAAGGCCAGGGAATGGTTATGCTTTATGTTTTATTCACAGAATCACAGAATCACAGAATCACAGAATCGTTTGGTTGGAAGGGACCTCTGGAGATCATCTAGTCCAACCTCCCTGCTCAAGCAGGGACCTCTAGAGCACATTGCCCAGCATCACATCCAGACGGGTTTTGAATATCTCCAAGGAAGGAGACTCCACTACCTCTCTGGGCAACCTGTTCCAATGCTCTGTCACCCTCACAGTCAAGAAGTTTTTTCTCAGGTTCAGATGGAACTTCCTGTGGTTCAGTTTCTGCCCGTTGCCTCTTGTCCTGTTGCTGGGCACCACGGAGAATAGACTGGCCTCATCCTCTTGACACTCCCCCTTCAGATACTTGTACACATTGATGAGATCGCCTCTCAATCTTCTCTTCTCCAGGCTGAACAGGCCCAGCTCTTGCAGTCTTTCTTCAGAGGAGAGGTGCTCCAGCCCTCTAATCATCTTGGTAGCCCTCCGCTGGACTCTCTCCAGGAGTGCCATGTCTCTCTTGTGGGGAGCCCAGACCTGGACACAGTACTCCAGGTGAGGCCTCACCAGGGCTGAGGAGAGGGCCAGGATCACCTCCCTCGACCTGCTGGCAACACTCTGCCTCATGCACCCCAGGAGACCATTGGCCTTCTTGGCCACGAGGGCACACTGCTGGCTCATGGTTAACTTGTTGTCCACCAGGACTCCCAGGTCCTTCTCGGCAGAGCAACTTTCCAGCGGGTCAACCCCCAGCCTGTACTGCTGCATGGGATTATTCCTGCCTAGGTGCAGGACCTTGCACTTGCCTTTGTTAACTTCAGGAGGTTCCTCTCCGCCCACCTCTCCAGCCTGTCCAGGTCCCTCTCAATGGCAGCACAGTCTTCCGGTGTGTCAGCCACTCCCCCCAGTTTAGTATCATCAGCACAGTTGCTGAGGGTGCCCTCTGTCCCTTCCTCCAGGTCATTGATGAATACATTGAACAAGACTGGACCCAGGACCGACCCCTGGGGGACACCACTAGCCACAGGCCTCCAACTTGACTCTGCGCCATTCACCACAACCCTCTGAGCTCGGCCATCCAGCCACTTCTCAATCCACCTCTCCGTCCACTCGTCTAGCCCACACTTCCTGAGCTTACCTAGGAGGATGTGATGGGAGACAGTGTCAAAAGCCTTGCTCAAGTCCAGGGAGACAACATCCACTGCTCTGCCCTCATCTACCCAGCCACTCATTCCGTCATAGAAGGCTAGCAGATTGGTCAAGCATGATTTCCCTTGGGTGAATCCATGCTGACTACTCCTGATCCCCTTCTTGTCCTCCAGATGCTTAGTGAGGACCTCCAGGAGGAGCTGTTCCATCACCTTTCCAGGCATGGAGGTGAGGCTGACAGGCCTGGAGTTTCCCGGCTCCTCCTTCTTGCCCTTTTGGAAGCCTGGCGTGACATTGGCTTTCTTCCAGTCCTCAGGCACCTCTCCCGATCTCCAGGACCTTTCAAAGATGATGGAGAGTGGCCTAGCGATAACATCCGCCAGCTCCCTCAGCACTCGTGGGTGCATCCCGTCAGGGCCCATGGGTTTATGGATGTCAAGTTTGGACAAAAGATCTCTAACCTGATCCTCCTCCACCAAGGGAGAGTCTTCCTTTCTCCAGCCTTCCTCTCTTGTCTCCAAGGTCTGGAATTCCTGAGGACTGGCCTTAGCGGTAAAGACTGAAGCAAAGGCAGCATTCAGTAACTCTGCCTTCTCTGTATCCTTTGTTACCAGGGCATCCGCCCCATTCAGTGGTGGGCCTACGTTTTCCCTAGTCTTCCTTTTGCTGTTGATGTATTTGAAGAACCCCTTCTTGCTGTCCTTGACATCCCTTGCCAGATTTAATTCCAACTGGGCCTTAGCCTTCCTTGTCGCATCCCTGCACACTCTGACAACGTCCCTGTATTCCTCCCACGTGGCCTGTCCCCTTTTCCACATTCTGTAGATGTCCTTCTTCTGTTGGAGTTTTGCCAGGAGTTCCTTGCTCCTCCATGCAGGTCTCCTGCCCACTTTGCTGGACTTCTTCCTCAGAGGGATGCACTGCTCTTGAGCCTGGAGGAGGTGATGCTTGAATATTAACCAGCTCTCTTGGACCCCTCTTCCTTCTAGGGCCCTAGCCCAGGAGATTCCCCTAGGTAGGTCCCTGAAGAGGCCAAAGTTAGCTCTCCTGAAGTCCAGGGTTGCAATCCTACTCGTTGCCCTGCTCCCTCCTCGTAGGATCCTGAACTCCACCATCTCATGGTCGTTCAGTTTAGACATGGCTAGCCTAAGTAAGTCTGGGATGAAGAATGAGAAACTTGCTAATGTGGAGCTATATCATTGTAAAAACCCCAGGTAGATTCATGTGTCCTTCAGAAAAGTGTATCAGGACATGGGAAAAGGAGTATTGCTGCAGTGCATCTTTATAGCACTAGCTACTTGGTTTGGTTTTCTCTGAGCTGACTTTAGAAAGAAAAAAGGTATAGAATAAACAACAGTTTCCAGCCTTCACTGTAATAACTCTCATATTCTGGTATGCAGAGTTTCCACCTTGGAGCGCAGCATATGAGACCTGAATTTCAGCAGGGCTAATGAAGCAACTGTGCTGCAAATTAGATGAGATTTCAGATTTTGTGGGTTCCTTGTGATCACAGTTTGACCTTCAGCTTGCTAGGACATTATCTGCTTCACTCCTTTTCCACATTAGAAATGGTTTACAGGATAAAATGCATTAAGATTTGTTAAGGTATTTAGATCTAGTGATTTGGTTCAGCCTCATGTCTGCTCATCATACTTACAGCTTTCCATTAGTTGAAGTGTAATTTAAAAATGTGGGAAGAAGCCCCCTTTTGAAACGATTCACTATCATCCTTGCAAGGCCCGCACTTCCAAATGTAGCAGGGTAAAGCAATGTGGAATCCATTCATTAAATGACACATTAAGCAGCCAGAGCCTTTTTTCTATATTGCCTGCAATAAAATATATTCAAAGCACTTCATATTTCATTAAAATTATCAGTGAAATGATTTTCATCTAATGTTATTTCTGCTTTTAATAAAAAGGCCCTGCAAAACGAATAACTGAACATTTTTCCTTCCTTTCTTTCTCTTTTTACAATTATGATATTCAAAATATCCCACAAGTGAGGGAATGACCCATAAATTGAGTTATGAAGGTCATATTCTGTGAAGAACAGATATTTTCCACATTTCTTTAAAGGCATGTTCAGTCCTACTGGGTATAAGCTATTTTAGTTCACAGTAGGTTTTACAACTGTGCACTAAGCTTGATACAGGATTGCTTACAGTAAGCCATACTGACTTTGAAGTGCAAACTTCAAATGCTTATGTGTACCTGGTCATTGTTCTCCTTGTGCACACTACAGCCATATTAAACTTGTAACAATAGGCTTTTCTTAAAATGTCAAGTTTCAAGTAGTTTTGAAAGCTTTTTATAGAATCCAGAGCTGTGACAATTAGATTATTTTACTGTGATGCCGTTCATTGTTTGCTGATTAGAGAAAGACTTTGAAAACAGAGTAGTGATTGAATTGGAAATGGTCATTTAGGAAAAAAAGACTTAGTAGATAGATTAATTTTGTTTCTTTTGATCTTAAGCTTATTGTAAACATAGATAAATGTAAGCTTTGCTGCAGGTGTCTCAGATGGGTGCCAGATACCCTGAAAAGCATGAAAGCAGGAGTGCAGGTCACCCAAAAGATACAAAGAAGAATAAATCCATGGGGTATGTGGAAATAATCCGTATTTACAGAAATAAAGATGACTCTTAGAAATATGTTTAAAATAGTTATACAATTGATAAAAATAATAGTTTGAAAATGGAACAGTAAAAATATGTTTATATTGTGACAAAAGGGGTACATTGGAAGTTGTTTAATTTTCAATAAGATAATTGGTCAGGATTCTTAATTTTGGATGTTAGTGTAATAGGAACAGGTCATATCATAGAAAGGAAGTTATGAGAAACTGTTTGCCCTGCAGCAAAGCACTGGAGATTAATATAAAGCACATAGGGTTTATCACATAATAATGTGCTATTTTTTCAACAGCTTTAACATGAGCTTTAATTATAAGCATCCCATCTGCAGAATTAGGAAAGAATACTGAGATAAAGAGAGAAAAAATATTTAATTTGGGTCAAGAAATTAAAAAAGAAGCAGCAAAGAACAGGCAATTATTTCTTAGCACTGTGATTTGGAAAGTCATAGTCATATTCCATTCCAATATCCTGTGAAGGCATACAGAAAATAAAAGTACAAAACTGAAGCAGCGCAGAGGAATTCATGAACTGGAGGAAATACTACAGTCAGAGAAATGACTAGGCAACTTTTTTTAATGATTGCAAATTAAATATTGTGTCCTGGATGATCTTCCCAAGCTAAAAGGTGATTCTCCTTATATATTAGGATTTGGAACAGAAAACAGTTTCAGGAGCTCTGAGGCTGTTGAACCTCGCAGTTTATTTACCTGATTTGCTCTGTTTGAGTGCTGTTTATCCGATTTTTTACAGACCACCTTAATTCCTTTCTCTTAGATCAGCCTATTTAGTTTCTGCACATCACATGCTGCAGGTGTCCCCTTAGAGATACCAAGGCTCTGGCCTCATCAGTACCCTGCCGAGACCTTTATCAGTTGCAGGCAGTGAGTTTTCTGATTGGATTAAAGATTGATTATATACTAATCACACCATCTAGACAGGCAGACAGGCAGCTTGTGGTCAATGGGATCTTGTAATCAGTGCAGGGATAATAAGATGCATGCAGCTGGGATTGTTGAACAGCAGGTTTCGATGCACAACCACTGCCGTACTCTGAAAAAGACCATTTACTTCTTAGACGTCTTTGAGAAGAAATGGATAGTCAATTTGCCAGCAGGAACATTAGTTGAAAGTGTTTCCCAAAGCATTAAGACTGCTATTCTAATGGTGGTAAGTGCCTTCATTTCCAAAAGCTATCTGCAAAGGTCTCGGCAAAAGGTCCGGAAAAATAGCTGCAGCCTACTGACTGTATATTTGTGAAAGCCTTGCAGATGCGAAAATTTACCAGTTTCCAGGTATTTCAAACAAACACTACAACAAAGTTTCACTTACCTTGGATCAAATCAATCTCCGCTTTTCAACTCACTGTGGAGTGCAGTCTTTACATAGGTGTACAGACGATGTAAGCATAACACCAGAATATATCATCTCTATGGTTGGTTTAAACACACATACGGTCGTGTGCCTTTGTACGAGAATCCCCCACACATACACCTCCACAGAGTAAATGCTTCTGCAGCTACGAGCGTGCGTTAGCAGCTCACAGCCTGAGCATGTTTTGTGTTGAACAAGATGGGTTTGTAGCCTTTGGAATTGTCACTTTACAGCACTAAAATGAAAGGTCCAGATGTGTTTTACCATCATGATTGCAAACTGAAGACAGTTGCTACTTAACACAGTTGCCCTGTTTTGGAGGATCAAACTTGTCCTTTTTTTGGCAGAGGAAGGAGAAGACCATCCACCTGGCTTTCATTCTGTTCCTATTTGAATTTTGTCTAGGACGGATATTCAACAAATGTGAGAATTAAGAGCCGCTTTAAGAACAGACTGTCCTAATTATATATTATTTTGTAAAAATATTGGTAAAAATGTATATGAAAACACCATTTTTTGTCTGTTTGTTTATTTTGTTTTGAAGGAGAGGAAAAACAATGCAGCTGCTTGTAGGATTCTGCTAGCTCTGTTTAGTACAAAGGCTCAAGCATATGAGGGTTTTTAGGTTTTTCAGTCAGCAAACAGTAATGTGGGACATGGGCAACTGGATGGTATTTCTAGAGACTTTTTTCTTTGAGCTAACTGTTTGTTAAACAGAACCATGCTTCAAATTACATATATTTTAAAACACCAAATAGAACTGTTAGGACTTTCCCTTGCTTCAAAAATAAACATGTGGGGTGTGTGTGTGTGTGTGTGTGTGTGTGTGTGTGTGTGTGTGTGTGAGTCTATAAAAAGCAGCAATATTATAGCATGGATTTTTTGTTACCACCATGTTTAGAAGTATCATCCAGTCCTTGAAGAAATTGCACAAGAATGAGTTTGGAGCGGAGGCTGTGTAGCATCACCAAATATCGCTCTAACATGGTGAGATACCATGTGTGAGAGCACTCACACTTTCCATATGGAGTAATAAATTATATTTCAGCATTTCTTTTAACTTGTAAACACGTGGAGATAATCATTATCTTGTTCTTTCAATTTGCAAGCTATAATTACAATACCTGCAAAAAGGCAACAGTGAATAGAATCCTAATCATGGACAGTGTCTGCTACCTAGCAGAAATGCAAGCCATATTTATTTTATTTTTAAAACTGAGTGTTCCTTTAAAAACTTAAGGTACCTTATCAGTAACATTCAGAGTTAAGGGATACTTCATTTTCAGTTTCTCATTATGGAATAGAAAGCTTTTTTAAATTTGTCATAAAACTTTAACATTTTAGGCAGATTCAAAGCACCGTTTGAGTTTTTTTGATTTTGTTCTTGCTATCCAGTAAATGCTGATGATTTTACTGAAATATAAACAAAGTGTTTGCTTAAGGTGATTCTCTTCAGTAAAAAATATAGCCCTGAGGCTTTGACAACAGGGTTTGTGACAGTCAGGTCTTGTTTAAACAGGAAGATTGTATGCAGTATACAATAGAGTAGAATAACATTAAAAGACTCAGGATTGGAGTTTTTATAGGTAATGACAGGCTAATTATCTCAGGTTTGGAAATCTTGAAAAAAAAATCCAAACTCTTAATATCTGAGTATGAACACAGACTATAACATTTCTCTTCCTTTTAAAGTTGAATAAACAGCTACAAATTCTATCCCCTTTGCTGTGCAGAATAGCTTTTGGAGTTCACTAGTTTGTATTTTATTTTGAAATGGTAAATGTTAATTAACAAGCAGAGCCCTCCTTCCACATTCTTGATGAATGAATGTGCAACCTTACTTGAAATAAGATTGCTATGTCATTTGCTACTGAGAGTAGACCGTGGCTTAAGGTTATTAAATGGAGCTTAGTAAGCTGTTGATTGAATAATGTAATTGGTGGTACCGTAAATGCAAAGTGCAGTAGTTCTAACATATACTGTAAGAAACCTGTGGGTTTTTTGGTGAGAAACCTATATATTTTATAGCTTCCTTCTATTGGAAGTGCGTATTTTAGACTGGGTCATGTTTCCTTCCAAAATGGGAGTTAGGGTAGCCCATATAGTGCGTAGTTTTTTCGTGGGTTTCTTAAGTGCCTGAAGTTTGTCTAGCTATTGGTATGAAATTAGTATGCTGCTGGTGTTGATTTTGCTGTTCTCTGTGTGTTAACCTGGAAAGGAAAGGTGCTCGTGAGCAAGTGTAGAGGGAAGACTGCTTCTCTGAAATGCAAAGTTAGCGTTGCTCAGCTCTCTGTGAGGAAGAGAGGAGGGCTGCTGCAAGGAAGAACATGACTCCAGTGAGACCAAAGGTGGAGCCAATGACAGATCCTCATCCTAAGCATGCCTGTGAGGAGCATCACCATGATGGGGACTTCCTTCTTGAAGGCCAAGGAGGTGGAGGTCAAAGCGGAGGGAGATGCCACAGCAGCAGGAGATGCTCCGGCACCATCTAGAGCTTGGCAGGTGCCTTTTGCAGGGATAGGAGGGGGATTGGGGGTGACTAAGTACAGATGTCATGCGTATGCTCCATTTTGATGAAGGGTGTCATCGCAGGGGAATACTGAGAGCTGAGAGTTTGGGAATTATCAGTGACTTTAAATCTACGCTGAAGTACTTAATGTCGCACCTGGTTGCTACACAGGAGGGAACGCGTCTAATGCATCTAATAAGGACTTTTGGAAAGGCAGAAGATATTGGAGTATTTTTTCTTTTGGAAACAACGTAGTCCTTGCAGCGGCTTTGCGTTTTGAAGTAGTCTCCAGAAAGAAAGTTGTATGTTTTAAAAATGAAAATGTAAAATTTCATTTCTCATTTGGTACTTTGAGAAGACTATGTAGGTTCGTACATGTTCTGCTTACCCTATCTTATCAGTCTCCAACTCCTCAAATGAACTTTTCCCTTTCTGTATTGTTCCGGTGTCTCGAAGCCAAATCCTAACTTGAAATGAAGGCAAAAATACTCTAAATGCAGCTATTATTGATTTTATTGAAAATCACTGAAAATCAAAATGTGTTGTCCACATTACCTTAAAATTAATTTTTCTGCCTTTAGGCCACAGACTTTAAAGGGCACTAGTTTCACTTCAAACTGCGTTACAGGGAAAACAAGCTTGAGTGCTGGAGGCCACCTCTCTGTAACATTTAGTACATACAAGACATGGCACACTGATCCTAGCAAGTTTCTGGGCTTTGTATTTAGCAGTAGTGCTTGTAAAATCGTTGACAAAAAGAATAAATATTGTTAGAAAGAAAGCATGTCTGATTAATGCGGATAACTGAGGCCTCTCAAGGTGGAGATGATTCATTCTGTGCTGTAGGTTTAGCAACATCAGAGATAGATAGAGGAAAAACCTTAGTTGCTAGTTGTGTTAGTAGTTTGGACAGTGATCATAGGTCAGTGTAGCTTTCAGTAGGTTAAACTGAAGCAAAGGAGAGAAGTATGACACATTTATCAAAATACACAGTGCTTGTGCTGATATCTTTTTTCTTCATTTAATTAACATTTTTATAAGGAAAAGATTTCAGGGGTGCACACATATGTGCACAGGTTTGTCCACTTACGTACATACCAGTACTAAGCTTTAATCCATCCCACTGGGCATTTTCAAAATGCGTAATGAAAGTCTATATAGTACATTTCCATTAAAATCTCATCTCTTGGAACAGAAACATCTCTGATGAAAATCTGCATGAAATTCCTTTACACAGGCAAGGTACTGATTTAAAACTTAAACTGCATATTTACCCTCATTTAGTTGCATATCACTATAAAGTAATTCACATTTAGCAGTTGAAGTTGAGGGGAAAAGGGAAAGTTGGGAGTCAGCATTAGATATGAATGTATATGATAAAAACTCTGCAGCAATGATCATTGCCTCCTAATAGTGTAGTTGAAGGTTAAGGTAAAGGTTGTCAAAAAGAGAAAAGTTGCTTATCATTTAATGTTCTGCTGATGAAATGAGAAAGTAATAACTTTAGTCAGGGTTGTGAAATTGGTACAAAGCGGGCAAATGAAATGATATGGAAGAAGTTGTTGAAGAGAATAAAACAGCAGATTCACCGCTAACGAGGAGCAACAGAGACTTTCAACTTAATTGATGTTGGAAGTGAGGTACGCTCTGAGCATGCGCAAACACCCAGCAAGGAATAAAACTTGGAGGTAACAAGGCAGTATGTGAACAAGTACTGAGAAATCATGTGAAATGCTTGATGGTATACCAGGATCTGAAAAAAACGAGTGTGTGAGTAAGGAGTTCCAGCCAAATTTAAGGGGGAAAGGATTGAGTACGGAAATGCAATATTTACAAAAGAAGAGCTAGATAGATAGGAAGTTTTAAGGGCTAAGTGGGGTATGTCTTTATAGAGACATACTACAAAATTAAGCCATATCATCTGCAAATTTGAATTTGAAGTGGACAAACTAAATAACATTCTGTAAGGATGCTTCTGCTAAAAATATAGACTGTACTCTGTGTTCAGATTATGTACATGGCATGCTTCATAAAATTAAAGCTCCTAAGTAAATATAAAGGTAATTAACCTGTAGTTGTATTTGCTTCTTTTATATCCGAATACAGTTTTCCCTAAACAAATCATCAGTGGCTTGTTTAATCAAAAGCTAGAAAGCTCGCTTGTCTATTCTGAGAGGAATTTATAAATATTTTCGTTTCTTGGGAACAAAGTTAAAGAGCTGTCCTAGTACATATTATTTCAGACAGTTCATGGGGTTTAGTTCCCCGCCATGGGCTTTGCACCAGAAGAGTGTTCACTTCGAGGGAGATTGTTGACTAAGCCCAGCTGGGGCAAGGTTTCTTTCAATACTACTAAGGAGAATTTCTGTTGGAAATGGAGTGCTTGTGCTAGGCAGTATAGAAAAAAATTAGCAAGATGCTGGTTTAAAACAAGCAGAACAGGAAACTGCTCATATTGTAAAGTCAAGAAACTGTAATGCCGTACAGATTGTTTCCTCTCTAGAATGGCTAGAGATGCTGCAGTCAAGAGGATCTAGGAGATGGAACCTGGATTTGCTTCTTAGTTTTTTGTTTGTTTTTTCTTAAGCTGAAAAATCTATTTACATCCCTTAAGTCTTCAAAAAAAAAAAAACAACTTTTTGCCGGAATTGTTTTACAGGATGCCAGAAACAGTGTGCTATAGCATAGTATGGGGATTATGGAAGTCAAATAAATTTCTTTTCAGCCTCCAAACATAAATTACATTAACTTTTTGTGCTTCCATTTATCTCCTATTTTATTACACGTAGCTCTGTGTTTCATTTAGCATCTGAGGTGCTGACTCTCTCAGTGATACTAAACTGGTAGAAAATGCAAGACTTCTCTTGGTTGTAATACTAAACTGAACAGTTTCATGTTGGATAAAGTCCATTGCAACACTAGATAAATGATAATGATGAAAAGCTGGTTTACTTCATAATGTAATGATAAAATGGAGATAAGTTAAGCTAAAAGACCATGTTTATTTCCAAAGTGTTCAATGTTATCATTTTCAGTTGGAAATGTGGGAATTAAGCTGAATAATGAGCTTTTGTTTAAGAAGTAAAGTACTTACTTAATGCAGTCATCTAATTTTTTTGCCTCTGATGTGATTATAACAGCAGAATCTGTAATAGCCATCAATAAAGATCTGGGACAAGTAAATGCAATAGAGAAATTTCATTACAGAGACCCAGAACATGACATAGATAGTGTTTATTGGTTTTGGACCATTATGCTTACATAACAAACAGAGCAAACAAAATTAATCTTTTTTTTTTTCTTTAGGCTGTTACGACGCTTAATTATGCAGTAGTTCCTCTCTTCACCGCTGTCATAAATACAGCTACTTGTCTTACAAGATGGCGTGGTTGTGCGTTGCTAAGCAATTTCTTGACATTAATGGAAAGAAGCTAAATAAATATATAGGTTGCATGGAAATACATGCATATGTACTCATGTAACCAATGACAGTCCTCCTTAACTGACAACAACATCTTGAGATCGTTGCTCTATATTTCTGTGCAACAGTCAGTTTCTGCTAATTTGGCATCCCGTTCTGCAGTTACTCATATTTAGTAGTATGTTTTTGCACAGAGGAATCCCACCAAAGTCAATAAGGTTTATCTGAGTGAATGCTAAAGCAGTGGGATCTTTCAGAAGTATTGTATCTATTTCTGTGGAAAATTAGACTTTATTTTGTATAATCTAAGAACAAGTCTTTCTGGAAAAGTACCTACTTGTTGATAATTTTGTAGAATGCTATTCACATCTGTTGCTGTGAGATGACTCAGATTGTGTTGACCCTATACCATGTGCAATAAGGGTTAATTTTTCCTCTATTCAGTTCCTGTTAGGTTCAGGAAGCATTTCAATCCCTATCAGTTTCCGATGCACAAAATCTGCTCCCTTTGTGCGACTTTTGAGTTCTCATCAGCAGGGACAAGATGAAATCGATTCCACTTCTTCTGTGAACAAAGCACATATGGGAGAGCCATAAGGCTCAAGTAAAGTCATTGCAGGCATTCCTGGGTCTCCTACAGGAATTTTTCTTTCCATTTCCATTAAGATATGGGCAACAGCCCAGTAGTAAAGACTGCTGCACACATGACCTTAATCTAACTGAATGCATTAGGAGATAAGCAGCCTTCAGTGGACTTTGACTCAGGCTAGTATTTTTGTTGTATATGAGCTATTTTGGGTTCCACAACTGTTTTTGCTTTAAAATCTCAATATATTGAGTCTTTCAGTTAGTTCCTTCATCTTTGGGACAGATCTGTCATCCTGCTGTATTAACTGGTAGAAAAGATGTAATGATTGCTCTTTCCTCAGCCAGTTCCTTCAATGAAAGTGTTACCCAAAGAAATGTAGCTAGATACACCTCGAGATTATTCTGTATCACATCATGGGATCTGAGCCTGATGTCAAATGCCTTTGTAGTTCACTTCTCAATATTGATTCACTTTAGACAATTCTATTCCTTGTACATCAAGAAACATACATTGTTAGAAATGGAATTACATTACATGATAATTCCATCTCCAAATAGTTTGTCTTTTCTTGATCACAGAATCCTTAAAAAACAGTATTTAATGAAGAATTTTGATTTCTGCAACCCTGAATAAGACTTAAAATAGTAACGAGAGGGTATAAGTACTTCCAGTTTGAAGAAGCTGCTCATGACTGTTATCTAAGAAAATGGAAATGAATCCCTAGTTTACAATATTCTTTGACCGCTGTATTCATTCATCCTTTTCAACTGGATGGATTTCCTCGCTAGTCGAAAACTGCATGGCCTCTGGGAAGCAGAATGATCTCCACTTAAAATTTGGACTACTGCATGTCAGAGCAAACACAAACCAATCTGTAATCTTCAAGACTTGCAAGATCAGTTAAATGCACTTAGCTTGATTTTAACTGTCTCAGACTTTGATGAGCTATCCCCTAATGAGAATGGATTTTATAAATGACATAATATCCATCATGTTACCTTAAAATGCAATATACTATGGGTCAAATCTTTCATTATACAAACTCTGATTTGTTTCTTTAAAGTCAGAATCCAGCCTTTCTCTTTCCTGCCAGACCATATGTAGTCCCTATTTAAAATGGGTTAGAAAGGCACCTGCACTGCGATAAGAAGTCTGTAAACAGTAGAACGAATTGGATTGAATTGATCACATTAAAGAAAAGGTAGTTCAAAAGAAGTGTTCAATATTATCATTTTCAATTGAATATGTGAATAGGTGTTTAACAAGATAATTAGCTTTTTCTTAAAGGAAAAAGTAGATTTATAACACCAGTCATCTACCTTTTTCTTCTGTTTTATGATTACGAATGAAGAATCTATAATAATCTTTAACAAAGATCTGGAAAAATGAAATGTAATGGTGGAATTTCAATATAGGCTCCTATCATGTGACATATGTATTTGTTACTGGTTTTGGACCATTGTGCAAACACATCAAACATAGTAAAAACTTGAGTTCCTATGGATTTGTGACTCATGGTAACAAATAAACTCTACTGTGCAATAAAGGGCTCATATTGCTACCTTTCTCTTGTGAAAACTGTAGTAGGGTCTTTGATCTGTAGTGGTTACTGTTTTCCATAAAATACATAGGTGTGGAATATCTTTGAAATTTCTGCCTGTTATCTTTGGCTGAAATTGGCCAAAGAATTCCAGGCTCTTTAATGGCTGGAGAAATAAATATGTCCGTAATTCTCATGAAACTGGCTGGAAGAAATGACGGCCCAAAACAGAGCGGGTCATACAAGTATAAGATGAAGCTTGTGCCTATGTCAATTACTACATAAATTTAGTGTTATGATTCACACTGACATATTTTATATTTGTGCTGATGATTTTCACTGACGTTTAACTCAAATGTGTAGCTCCACAGAGGCAAAGAAACCTTGTGTGTGAAGAATAGTGAAATCCAGATTATTTTTTAATACTGGGTGATAAGTCTGAACTACTTATTTTACTGTAAAGGATTTGGCATGATCCAAATCTATATGATAAATATATCTCCTGGACGAAATCCATCACTGAGCTAAATTCCTCCTTACATTCATCTCAGCGTTTTATTTATGAGTATAATTCAATCGATGATTTGAATAGGGGGCTTTATACTTCTGTTATGCAAAAAGTCAGAACATGATTTTCGCAGTATGTGATGCATGTGAGGAGCTAACATCAAATTCTGTCATCTATTGCACAAATACATCTCTGCTCACTGAAATCCATAAATGTAAATTTAGTGTGCAGTTTCATTTTATATCAGGTGTGTACTTCTGCCATAAGGGGCCATCCCATTCTCTTCCAATCATGAAATCTTCTTGTCCTTGCGTTGGATGTAGTAATTAGAAGACTGCAGGATCGGACTGAAATATATCCAAGTTTTTTTAGTCTTAGGTTACTTTTCTGTTACATAAACCAGCTTAATTAACCTGTCTTACATAGTATTAAATTTTGTTTTCTAGCTCTCCAGCAATACTTCTCAATACTTAGATGAAAGTAACATGCAACTGGCAAAAGAAATTAAGGATTAACTCTTTCTGTCCTTGTTTCAGGAAGATAAAAGGAAAGGGATGAGTAGAACAGGGCATACATCTCCTCCTTAACCTGCCCAAACATAACGTAGTTTTAGTTCCTCTGTCTGAACTATAAGGAGTTGCCACCTTGTCGTATCTGACATTGATGGCTTTGTGGAAAGTGTCTGTCTTGATGTAGCTCTGTCTATCATCTGGAAAAAGCTACCATGGCAGCTCTAGAAGGGTGGCTGTAGGCATAAGCAAGCTTAGACGTATGCAAAGCAAAAATTGTCTAGGGCAGCAGACTTTTCGGTTTGAGTGATAAAGGAAGAATCATGTACTTAACAAGGCAAATTTTCACAGAGATCTTTCTAAGGCATTCACATCTCCTCCTGTTTTAGTGAGGTAGGCAAATGTAATCCAGAATAATCATGTATTCTTGCGTTTTACAGAAACACAGGAGTACCTGCATGCTGATACCCCGAAGAAGTAAAATTCTCCATACAGGGATTTTTCTTCTAGAGTTCCAAGGCAGTTTGCATATAATTCACCTTTGGTACTGAGAGGGAAGCAGAAAGATGAGAGGTAATACTGGCTCAGGATCCATCTAAGATTCAGATTGGTAGAAGCAGGTGCTGCTCTGTGTTTGCCCCATTCTTACCACCTTCTAAGCAACCTTATTGGACCTTTAATGGAGTTAGATGAATGCCATACTGAATAACAAAGAGCCCTTGGAAAGGAGTTGGGGCACAGAACTAAGGTGTGCTATGAATACGCATGAGAACAAGTGAAAAAAGAGATAGAAGGGAGGTTCAGAACTAGGAATCAAGGGGAACATTGAGCAGAGTATCCCTGGCAGCACATTGTTGGCATTGAGAGTGTCTAAGGATCCTGTTGATATTAAGGTTAAGGTTATGATATGAGGTATGTTATTAAGGACCAGAAGTAGACAGCAACTTCCCCATTAAGTTCACTCCTTATGGCTACAGCCCCAAGGAGATTAAGGACACAAGTTCTTTGATTTTCTGTGAGAATCTGTGAATAAAAAGATACAGGAAATAGTTCAGCCAAGATGTCAGGAGGAAGATTCAGAGGAGCTGGAAGAGGGCTGCAGTCTGATGCAGGGAACATAAATATAAGGATTTTCTTTTTGTTACAAAATAGATTTACTAGAAAAGTGGAGTAAACAAGACTATTTTCATTGGTCCATGGGGAAATTTTCCAACGGAAGATGGAAGAATTAAAGTGCACTTAAGCAGAATTTTTTTTGTGCCTTTTGGGTAATAAGTTGTCTTTAGGTGGCCACAAAGTTGCAGAAATCAAGAGTGTAGATGACGTATTAAAGGAGCGGCATGGAGGTATCTGGCTGGACAATGTTTATCTTTCTCCAGTGATATGCTGGGTGACCTGGCTAACTCATGGGACAGTGACTTAAGAGCGATCTCTGGTGGACTAGGAACGAGGGGCAAATGAAGGCCTGTTCCTTGGGAGAGAATCATATGCCAGTCATGGTCAGAAACAGCATGTACTTTGCAAGTGACATGCTAGGACAGGTCTTGTGTTAGAAAACAGTCACTGTGTTGCTACATCTCCTAATAAAAAGAAGCTTTGGGTGGACATTTTTGTTTTTGGCAAGCTCTCATTTTCTGACATTTGATAGGAAGTGTGGTATGTGATTATGCTTATTTCTTTTTTTAGGACACCTCTGTTATAAGGACTTGAGTGCTTGAAGCTTCAAATCGTCGAGGAAATAGGTCTGAAGAGCATCAAGTCACCAGAGGCAAAGCCACAGGCGAAGGTTTCCATAGGTCAGGCTTCATTCACCGATGAAACTTATCAGGGGAAGTCAAAGTAACTTACTTACAGTAATGGAAGTATTTAAGTAGCCAATAAAACACATTACACTGGTCAGTAAAAGCACAGACTTTTCATTCTTTGAGAGGTTATTTAAATGCAAGATGTAAAATTTTTTTTAAATTTCAAATGAAAGAATTTGTAAATAGACTGATGACAAAAAACTATGATCCAGTCAGCTTTCTTCATGTATCATTAGGAAATACCTTATTGATTTACCTCCTACTGATTTCCTTAGACATTTTGACAAAGGGGTGTGTGCTTGTTGAAATCTAGGGTAGATAGGCTAGAGGTGCAAGCTGGCCATAGCATCTAGTGAAACCTTACTTCTTTTTAAATTTTGAGTTACAGCAGTGATTTGTGAGAACAAACTTGTTTGAAACTGACTGATACTCCAACACTAAGGGTCTGTGTTCTTTGGCTTGCAAGTAAAATGGAATGTGCTGTTCTAGTTTTTGACTGATCCCCTCAGTTTAAAAGTTTCTAGGCAAAAGTTCTTGCTTTGGCCTTTTTCATTGCTTTTCCTTTTCAAGATTTTCTCTGGAATTTCTGAAGGTAGATTACGTATAAAATGTATTTCCCTAAAAAAAAAAAAAAAAGTCACACCTTCTCTTTGTTGTGCAGTGAGTTTAGAGCTTTTCTACGTACACATTCCTACACATGTGCTGTGAACAGAGCCCTCAGCAGTACACCAGTTTCCTAGGTATTGTCGTGTCAGCCAAGTGATACTCTGTCACACTTTGGGAAAAACAGTTGTATAATTTTGTTCAGAAAAAGTCTTCAGGGATATTTCACATAAAGGGATTTTATTCACTGACTATGATATGAGTCAAAATATCTTAGACTTGTTACCATAGCTATTCTTGACTGCTACTGCTGATATTTTCTATACATATAAAATGTACTTTCCTTCAGAATTCAGGGACGATTTCTGTAAAAAGCTTCAATAAATGATAGAAATACATTTCCTGCCTTTACATATAATTATGTAAAATAAGAATCTTCAATTTTAAACTAATCGTGCTCTTCATTTTAGCACAGAAAATATGCTTGAGAAAGGATAGACGATATCATCAGTTGGAGTACTGCACTATAACTTGGGATAAAAATTGGGATTTCAGAAGATGTCTATCATTTATTGAAAAAGCAGGGATGTGCAGAGACTCATTCCACTAAAAACTTCTGTAGATAGCGTTAGTCTGTGCTCGTAGCAAACTCAAGTTTTTTGCTGCCACTCCCACATACATAAATTGCAGGCAAGCAAGGATATGTGGAGATTTCACTGATCAGCTGGTAAGTGGAACCTGTGCAGCCGAAGAGCTTGCAGCTTGCAGAATGGTTTGTAGTTTAGGTTGTTCCATGAAATCATTGCTTATGGAAGGCTTAAAATTGGTAGATTTCAGAATAAAATACCTGCAGCATGAGCAAGAGAGAAGACTTAAGCATTCAGAAGAGAGTATGAGTTTAACTAGTGCAAGAGTGAAACTGGCGTAGAAAAGCATATATGTTACAACAAATGCAAAGAACCATTAAGTTCGTTAATATTGTCCCTCAGGTTCCTGCTGCAGAGATTCATTTTGAAAGGTTACAGTGCTTATTGTTCAACAAATCTCTGAAAGAGCTTCCCAAGGTCCTTAGTATAAGCAAACAAGAGTGCAAATGTGTGTTTTAGAATGTGTGCTAATGTCTCTCTCCTGATCTCTGCCGGTGCCTTCACCTGAACGCTAAACTCATCCATTATGCAAATGAGGTAGCCAAGAGTTAAGCAAGATTTGCTCTCTATTGAATGCTATAGAAATGTTTCCATTAAATTGCAGCAGTTTTCTCCTTCAAATAAAAATCCAGGGGAGGAAAAATAAAATCCTTCATGGAAAATGTGTTGGTTGCAATTATTAAAGGATGGAGGTGGCAGATGTTTCATGAAGCTTTAGGAAAAATTGATACTGCATTGATAAAGGAGAACTTTTGTCTCGGTGCATCTGTTTCTTTGACTGTCCTGCCCGTTTAACAGAAATCTGCCAGTGGTGTGAGCCCGGGGCTGATGAGGCTTCCGTAACTCAGCCAGGCACGCTGTCTTCTGCACTGCTTTTGAGCACTAAAATGAACTCGCCATCATTAAACTCTTTCTTCTGCCCACTTCCCCCCATATTCCTGTCGTGACCAATAATTTTTTCGACCTGTGGCCAATTTCAACCAACCTGGAGAGGGGTTGGAGAAAATTGCGTTCCTGCAAGTGCAGTGAAAAGTGATGACAATACGACACTTTTATGAAACTTTTGCCACACACTTTTGAGCATATCCTGCTTTCGAGGAAGCTTTATCTGATTTAGTCCAGACAAAATAAAAACCGTCTCAGACTCTGATTTGTAAATTGCTGAACCAGATATCTGTACACGTCTCTGTGCTGTTACATTGTCTGCTCCTCCTCATATTCTCAAATTAGAGATTGTAATCTCCTTGGATGGAGCAATGCTGATAACACAAACAGAACTGGGGCCCCAATTTGTTTTTATGTAGAGTGAAAAGTTCCATTTCACAAAGGCAGAAAGTGACTCTGGGCAAGAGGCACAGAAACAATGCATCTTATGCACAGTTTAAATAACTCTTTAGAACAAAATATGATGAGCATCCAGCAGTCCGCTCGGTAATGTGACCATTTATTTCCAACTTCATAAAAGCAAAAGAAAGTCTGTTAATATCACCAGCTAATTACAGCGCCTCCTTCTCTCAGCAGACACATAAAAGAAGCTGTGAAGTGCAGCAGGGATTGACTGCAGCAGTGGCAGATTGAGGCTCTTGTTAAATTAAATCTGGCTGAAGATTTAATGTGGTAGAGTGGACAGCAGTGATAATGGGTACTGTTTCTTTAGTGTGTCTGTGTATAAATTAACTACCTTTAAGTGCTATTTGGACAATAAAGCTTCAGCAGTTTTCCTTCTAGTTCCACATATGCTGCAGTAATTACAAGCATAATTTTATTTACTTCTGGCAGTAAAAGTATGAATAAATGATGTCTCATTGCCTTGGTCATGTTCTCTCTTTGGCCTTTTCTCACCTTCCGTTATATCTTGAGTCGTGTCCTCTGCTCTGGTAATGCTATGAAACATGCAGTTGACAAATGTCTCGCTGTGTGACATATTTCCCTTTCAGTTGGGTCTTTAAACCTTTAGTCCACCTATTTTCTGAAAGAAATGTGAAGCTGTGATAGAAAAATAGAATGCCTGTAGTGCTCGTGTGATGCATTGGTGCTATGTCATAGCCTAACTTATTTCCAGTCATTTTAAAACACTGCTGACTATTACCTTTTTGTTACTTTATCGGGCTCCCCTTTCAAACCATAGTACCATGCTATCAGTATTGAAACGAATTTGGCTGTGGCCCTTATGCTTGGTGGCTAAATCAATTTTTCTCCTCCTAATTCTTGTTTTCCCTTCCATTACAAAGTAGTGTCAGAATTCCCACATGGGTAATGCATCACTGGTTTTAGACAACTGCCTAAAAAAATCTTGCATTCTCACGATTTGCAAAAAAAAAGTAGTCTAAAAATAACAATATCAAATGGAAGAAAAAGCAACCTAGGAGTAAAATGCAAATAGACGGTGTCTTGCTAATTTTGCATGGAAAATTTGGAAGGCTGGTTGCATTTTTTTCTTATGCCTGTGATGCCTGGGAATACTATTTTTAGTTTGTTTTTAAGATTCCTATTATTTAAGAAGCATGTTAGGCCAGTATTTAAAAATAAATAACTTTTGACTTGAATAGACACAATATAGAGAAAAGATACTGTAATACCAGTAAAACTGTAAAGCCATTTTCCTTTGGAATATTCAGGTGACATAAAAATTAGATAAAGATATTCCTATAACAGGGAGTTTTATTATTTATTTTTTTCATGTATTGTATTTTTTGCTCTTAATTCAGATCTCCTAAACTCAGGGTTTAAAGAAAGGCACTGACATATTTTGGCAGCAGCAAGGGCCTGATTTCAGACATCCTCTGTATTCACAGCTTTCAGTAAATTTATTTTCTCTAAAAATCATATTAAGGCACCTAAGCATTGTTTTATATTTTCAATTTTAGATGTCCAAGCAATAGCTGATTGGAGCTTAGTGCTACATTTACAATAGATTTCACCATATAGGCTTGTTTAGTTTATTTCTCCCTACTGAAAGAATGCTTAAAATTGATGAAGGTTTGTGGTAATGACTGAGAAAGGAAAGAATGCTAATATTTAAAGAAACAAACTCATGAGCAACTCCCCACCTTTACGATAAAACAGTCTTCACACCCACTGCTACCCATTTATGATCTTTTTTAAAAAGAGAGGAGTATATTCTACAAGATTTTAAAAATATCTTTAAGTATATAAAGACGGAACAAGGACAACACTGTGGTCACTGCAAGGTGCTCTGGGAACAATATAATCTATACAGTGAGCAAGCCTGTGTGTGTTGTCACGTTTTCTGCTCTCCAGGTCGGAAATGCTATGGTAGCACAGTGTGTCACTCCAGGTAAGTTGTTCCAAACTTACCTGGAGAAATTAGACCTCTAAATATTTTCTTTTAGGGCTTTGTTTTAGGATGGGAATCTGGGCTTCCTTCTTAACTCTGACCTCCTGTGTGATCTCAGACCAGCCATCTGACCTCTCTATTGTCTCTTTGCTCCTGTCTTCCCAGTTTGCCTCATTTTAAGTTCATTGAAGTCATGATTGCCTTTTGCTCTTTCTACACAGTACTTCAATCAGCCATCTCCCTCTCATTAGGCACTAAGATTCTCCAGAGAATAATAGGTAATACTTTTTTGAAGGCAGTAGACAGACTTCAGCAGGGCCTAAATCGGCCTGGAGGAGCCTGTAGGAAGAAAATTGTCCTGCAGTAAGTTTTAATTTGAATTTGTAGGGTAAGAGAGAAGTGGAATGTACCAGAGCATTTGTTTGGTACAATTAGTTAGTTGGCAAACTAAGCTTCATAGCTTAGACAAGCAATTGTTTAAAGGATACTTTTATCAAGACAGTTTTTGCATTGCACTTCTTGTGAAAGGTGATGCTTGAAAATTAATTAGTATCTGATCCGTCTTGTTCTTTTCAAAATGAACTCACAGTGAATAGAGATGATTAGCACAAGTACTGAAGGTCGGTGGCCCCAGTAATCTTACAGCGTCCAGTGTTAAATTATTTTCTTTTAGTTTGTTCCATCAAATGTTTACAACTTTATAATTAGAGATGATGAAGCTTGAATCTGTCCAAAAAAGTTGTCTGATTCCAAGGTTTTGCTCAGGTTTGTTAAGACAGAGCTGTCAATTGCAGTGTTCTGCTCTGAGCTCTGAGTCTGAACCCAAACCCCCGGAAAAGCAATTTGGTTCAAATTCATTTCTAATTAGTGATACCTATGATTTCTGATGCTTAATTTCATATGGGTAGTTTAATTCAGTAATGCTTCCAAAAGCAAGGCAGCTTTTGAATTTGTTTCAGGCAAAGTTTCATCAGCAGAAACCTATTTTTGAAATAAAGCAAGTCTTTCCTTTTGCCTCTACTGGACAGTTCAGGTGAGGGGAGGAGGGAGAGGGGACTTTTTTTTTTATTTCAATAGACAGCAGCTTAATCTTCAGAGCCTTATATGGTATCTCGCAGCTTCTGATTGCTGGAACACGTTGACAGAAAGCAAGCAGCCTCGGTGCCTGCTCCTCACTGAATTAAAGATGTGGAGCCTTCAACACATGTGCAGCACTTGTCGTCATGAGACGAAGAGGAAACCCTTGGTTTTTAACTCCTATTTTGCAGTCCCTTCGGTAGCACTGTGAGTTGTCATCTTGCATGCGAGCTTTCCTCTCTAGTTCACTGCTGTGGCACACGTAGCCGGTTGGCAGGTCTGTGCGTAGCCGTGCCTAGGATAAGGGCTGAGGAGAGAGTAGTGGAGCTGAGGGCATGACACCAAATTGGAGGAACCAGTCAACATGCTTGAAAGCAGAGCTGCTGTCCAGAGGGAGGAATGGGCCAACAGGAACCTTATGAAACTCATCCAGGACAAATGCCCAGCCCTGCACTGGGGAAGGAAAACCCCCAAGCAGTGACACAGGCTGGGGACAGACCAGCCAAGAAGCAGCTCTGCAGAAAAGGCCCTGGGGGCCCTGGTCAGCAGTGAGTGGGAAAGGAGCCGACCATGCACCACGGCAGCAGCAAGGGCCAGCGGCACCCTAGGCTGTGTAAACAGGCGCACAGGCAGGAGAGTGAGCGGAGGGAATACCCCCCTGTGCTCAACCCCTCTACCTGTTAGAATACATCTAAAGACTGTGAACAGCGTTAGGCCCCCTGGTACAGCAAAGATCAACAAATTGGAGTTCAGCAGAAACTGCCAAGAAGGTCGTAGGCAGGAGCACTTGCCCACTGCAGGGAGGCTGAAGAAGTTGGGCTTGTTCAGCCTGGAGAAAGGACAGCTTCAGGGGGACCCAACAGCAGCCCCTGGTAACTACAGGGAGGTCATCAAGAAAACGGAGCTGGGCTCTGCACAGTGGGGCATACCAGGAGGACGAGAGACAACAGGCATAAGCTGAAAAAGGAGAGGCTTAGTGTGATATAAGGAAAACCTTTTTCCCCATGAGGTCTGTGGGGCAGGTTGCCCAGAGAAGTTGTGCAGGCTCTACCCTTTGAAAATGTCAAGAACCAACTAGATAAAGCCCTGAGCAACCTGCTTATATCTCATAACTGATCCTGCTTTGAGCGGGAAGTTGGATTAGAGACTTCCTGAGGTCCCTTCCAGCCTGAATTGCTGTTTAGTCCTCTGCTTAACAACTTGGCTTTTGAGCTACATCCTCCTGTTGCGTGGTATCACTTAGTGGGACACATATGTCACTTAGTATGCATATACCTGCCAATTTTCTAACTGGCTGCCCCCGCCTCACATTCTTTCTCTGTAAATGTTACACATCAGGTCACTGCAAACTTGAACTGCAAGCTTGTGGAGCAATGCCTGCTTCTGTGACAGCGGAGTCCAGAGCCCTTTCTCCTTTTCAGTGAGGCTGTGGAAGTTGCAGAGCAGAGTGAAATCTTGCCTTTCCTTTTTTCTCTTTCTGGAAGTCATGATGTGCATAGATTTTTGGTTCAAGACAAAGAACAGATTGTATTAACACACTGAGATTTTAGGGAACATTTTTTGCTTTTCCATAGTGGACGCACAAACCTGACGATCATCTACACTAAGAGCAGAATATCTTTTTTGTCAATCAACACCAAATATCAGAAAGAAGGGAAGGCTTATCATTTCCTGAAAGTGTGAAGAGTCCTTTAGCCCACCTCTTCTGACCTGGCACAGAATAACACCATGTTGGTGACAGTGATAGATATTTGGGCCTAAATTTCTTTGCATCCTAATTTCCTCCTAGTCAAAATAAGTTTACTGCCAGTTATATAGCACATTCTGTGATTTTTTTGATAAAAGATATTTCAAATTATTATTTTATTACTTTTGGCAGATAGAATATTTAGCAAGTCGTTTGAAGTGTATGCTTTTTCAAAACCTGTTAACTGTACTGGAAATCTTTACACAGAATCTTAATTTATCCCTTTATACTTCAGTTGTTTTTTTGAATCTTTCTTTTGAACCACTGAGCGATTTTCAATCTGAAAGGAGAATCTGAGGAGCAATATGCAATTGTCACACGCATCAGGCTTTTTAAAAATTGGTTTTATGCCTTTGATGTTGTCTAGACAAATGAACATATTTCAGAAACATCACACTTCTTAAGCTACTGACTAACTGACGAAAGCGCTGCCTAATTTTTAAATAATTAGCTCTTCTAGTTTTTGAGATATGAACATCTGCAAATGAGAACTTTATACAGGGAGTAAAGTCAGCCTCCATGTGCACCTTCAAAGTATGAGAACAGATGCTGCTCAACATTACTGCGCTCTGCAATTTGGAAAGCAACAGCTAAGCAATACAGTCTTCCTCAATTGAGTAGTACAGGTGGAGCAAACTACGTGGAATGACAGAAGGAAATGAAATGCTGTGTGAACAGAGCTCTTGATGCAAAAATCTCTCCTTAACAGGATGAATAGATACTTATGTGTTTATCATATATATATATATATATACTCTTGTGTGAGTGCATGTGTACTTTCTATTGCAATGAGCATTTGACAGCTAGGGATTGCTTTTTATCCTTTCCTGTATCATAAGGCTAAAGGAACAGTCAATTAAATTAATCCTCTGCAAATTTAAAATGGATGAAAAATGAGCACAGCTATAAGCTGCAGAATTCACAGCCAGAAGATACTGACAGGGAAACAGGTTAGTACAGTTTGATAAAGAATTAGACACTTAGCCCAAACTGCAGATGCTCTCTGCATAGAGCTTCTCTAAAGTCAGTGAAGACAGGCTTGCCAGTCGTTGGAATTCCTTACAGGTCTTTATTTACGTGGCAAAATCTGTTGTTTATCTTTTCATTGAGCCTCTTTCATACAAATGTCCTTTCCCTTAAAGTAAAACTGATCATTTCTACATTAGAAAAAAAATAAAGTAAGGTTCTCTACTTTTTTTAATGCATACACTTTCCCATTTCCAGCTTTAGTGATTCTGAAATTATCCTTACCTCTAACATGTAGCTTATTTTGAAAAGAAACCATTGCACTGGAGCAAGGATAAGCATACGGAATTGGCAGGACAAATCTCATTAATCCTTTAACAGAGCAACTTTCATGATTGGATTTGGAAATAGGGAATGTAATGTTGCCTTCTTTATTAATTAGTTAGTGGAATCAATTAACTGCTAACTACTAACTAAATAGCCAGTCCTGCAAACACTTAACCATCTGCATATCTTTAGGTACGAGAGTAATGCCACTGACATTAATGGGAGAGCTGCATGTTTAAAATTAAACCCCATTGTAAGTGTTAGGAAAATAGAGGTCTTAATTACAATATTTCTCTATAGAAAGCCTGTGTTGCCTTCTAACGCATACAGAAGTAGAGGATGTTTTTATCCATGTATATGAGTTAAAGCTCTCTAACATTATGTATGTACCTTTATCTGAAGAAAGCCCTATTCAGTATAAGAATGCATGAATCAAGATTGAAAAGCACAAGTATCTTCTATAACTTTTTTTTCAATTAAGTTAAAGATAGCTAAGTAAAACCTACCATGCATTGGTGAAAAAATCAGTATTTTGTTATGAGAAATTATTATTAATGTTCAGATTTAAAAAAATACAAAGTAGCTCCCAGAATCTAACATAGAATGACAACACTGATTTGAAAGCAGAGTTGTTCACACGTCTCACTATCCATGTGCTGCTCAGGTTGTTTTCAAGCTCCATGCTTTCTACTATGCTCTCCCTCTAGTTTCAGCTCTTGCAGCTGCCTCTAAGTGTCTACATGGCTACTTCATGGTTCTACCTCAGATCCCTCCAGTACTTTCATCTTTGTTATAAGAGGTCCAAAAATGTAGGCAATCTGTAGCTTGTTGGCATGCTCACCATTGCCAGTTGTGCTGCTAAGTGTCACCTTACTGAGTATATTTACCTTGCAAGTTTAGGATGGATTTCCAGTGCTACTCCAGGGATGTCCTGATGAGTATTTGAAGCTTTGTACAGGGAATCAACAGGAAACACTGAGGCATTGTTCATCAGTGGAACAAGCAATTCTACTGGAAATTCTTTGTTCCACTGCAAGGTTTGATTTTAGCAATTCCCTACAAATTAGGGAGTCCTGAGCTAATAGCCTGGCAGTTAATGCCTCTTTGCTAAGCCAGACAGTGACATTAGTCATGGGAGTCCTCTGAGCCCATTTCTATACAACGTCCAAGAGATAAATTTGTATAATTACTGAAGATGGTTTAACCTCACTTTTTCAGTTCTTCAGGCAATAAAGACTGAGAGTTTTCATGTCTCAATGGTAGGCTAGTAACTAGAATTGGAAAGCTCGAAATTAGAGAAAATTCTCCTGTACGTTTTGCTCCAGAATAATTGTGAAAGAGTGATATTTCCAAATTGAACTTCCAGGAAAATGAAGTGGTGCTTTGCCAAATATACAGTTTGGCTCCAAGGATTAGTCAGCTATTCCTGCTGTTTGTGAAAGCAGAACTGGATCTGCAAAGTATAGCATTGAAACCTGTGCATATCTGATGGTGCAGGTTGGAAGGACTAACAATAGATTTCAAAAATAGCTGTGTTGACTTAAGAGTTTGCGATAAATTTCAGATATTACAAACATATGATAAAATGATTAATCTAGTATATATTTTTAAATCAGTTTTTCAGACCGCACAGTTGGAGAGAAAAAGCTTTGAGTAATACAAATTCAGACTGTCAAAGTAAAATTTAAAAGTTTCCTGAGACAACTGGCCATTGGCTTTCATAATGTTAGATACATGCAGTTTATAAGAGCTTACCTGGGAGAGTTTACAGCAATTTGGTCAGGGTGCTTTTACAGTCTATTATAACCTTTGAGGCCTGAGGCTAAATTTGACTAGAGGTCCTACAGTATGCTATTCTCATCAGACACATTTTATTTTTTCGTGGCACAAAGGCAGTCATAGTTGAGGAGTGGAAGAACAGCTGAATGGTTGCAACGTGCATGGCAAGGATTTTTTTACCTTTGGGAGTAAAGGAAGCAAAATATCTGTGAAAAATGAGAAAAAAGGAAAAGGGTAGTTAACACAGAAACAAATTGGAGTCAAGTTAATTCTCCAGCACAAAACCTTCCATAATGCTTGCGCTGTGTAAAACTTCTGAAATGAGTGGAACTGGGCAACATATCTGGGAAAGAATTGCCCCATTTTGTAGGGTGTGGGAGGCATATATGGGAACAAACAGTTCAGCTACCAAGAGCTTTACCAGCTCAACTATATGGGAATAAATCACTAATTACCTATAAAAATTATGGCATATAATATGCACATTATGATTATAATATCAGATCTCAGTGGGAGTAAACTAGATTAGGCTGATTTCAAAATATAATATGATATTAGCCTTTCTGCATAAAACACCTTAAATGTGCTAGTCAGTGTGTTATCAAGGCAATATTTTATTGTTGACCTGCAGCTGAATGTTTTTATTTTTTTGTGCAAGTGGAGCTAATATAAAAATGGCAACTTTACCCTAAGACCCCAAGACTATATGGGAAAGAACTGTGGGATTTTATTCAGGAAAAAAAAAGTACACAACAGAAAATAGTCTTTTTCTCAGTCCTGGAGTGATTAGTAAAGGAACGAGCAGTGTTCTCCAGACTGCGGGGTAAAAAGATAGAAGATAGATTTAGCAAGCAGTTTAAATTACACATAGCTGGATATGGAGAATGGATTGCTGCAGGTTTGTGAGGTTAGTTTATTTGTTGGTTTTTTCTTTTTGCCTTTTTTTTTTTTTTACCATAATAGTGGAAGTTTCCATAGGTAACCTCAAACTGGACATATTCAAGGTACTTGGATATTTCAGCAACTGTGTACTTTAACCACAAAACCATGAGATATGTCATTTTGCACAAACACGAAATGTAAAAGATGCATCAATGTAGTAAGTTTGCTTTGTGTTTAATGAAAAGAGGTAGACTTGTGGAAGGTGTCAGTTGATTGAAGAGCATTTGGCATGAAAAGGCAAAGAGCAGACACTGTCAAAGTATCACTGTAAATCAGTTATTCAGTGTTTCATTATAAACCCACTAAAGACACATAAGGTATATAAATCATCTGTGAAAATATGTCCACGATTCTGTGGAGACAAAGATAGTAGCTGTGATGAGGGTGCATTTCTTATAAAGTATACTTTCTTCTACTGCAAGAGTATTTCACATCCTAGAAAATAGTGCCTCATCACTGTCCTCCACTTTAATTTGGAAAAAATTATTTCCTTGTGTATTTTTGGTTACCCAGGGTCCACCTCGCTTTCTTTAGGCTCAGTCTTAACCCTCAGAAGGATTAACTCCCTGGAAGAGAAGGAAATATGTAATACCCTAATATGAAGGAGAGAAATAAATTGTGCTCTGTTATTGGGATCGTGTTCATTCTCTTTTTCTAATCCTACAAAAGGAATTGAAAATTAAAATATGTAGAAACATAACAAACAACACTGAAACAGGCTGCAAACTGCATTTTGCAACTTTGAACTTAATATTCTTCTAATGCCCAAACAATGGTATGCCTTAGAAACGAGATAAAAGCCATAAGAGTGTATCAAATTCCTGTGAAATGATTCTCCTGCTTTGCAGGCTATAACATCACCTATTGAGGAATGTATTTGTTTAAGAAGCTGCTACATCTAATTATGAGATTATATTTAAGAAGATAATATATACTTTACCGAGTATTACTTTATCAGTTGTTTAGTGCTGAAGTATAATCCTGATCTATGTAAATGGCTAGAATATAAAATAGATTTGCCCCTGATTTAGTGAAGGATATTTTCTGCCTTCTGTTTATGAGCTTCTGCAGATCTGGCGTTTTCTGAGTTGTAAACGCTTCTCTTTAGAGTTCTTCCTCTTCACACCCTGAAGGGCCAAAAGGCAGATTAGGATTTTGGGATTTTGTTGTTTGTTTGGAAAAGAAGTTTTTCATGAATACCAAAACAAGAACTGTAGCATGAAGAATATCTTAAATGGCTTTCTAGCATTGTACAAATAAACCATGAAAACTTGAAATAAATGAAAAATATTGAACTATGGAATTGAGACTCTGGGTGAAATTAGGTGTAGTATGAATTTAATATCCAGGACACATCTTCTCTGCGGGGATTACAAAGGTCATCTATTAAAAAGTCAACATTCACCAATAGTTATATCCTGCTCTATATGTAAGCTTATGTGTATATTTCACGCGCTAAAGAATGGTAACTGCTTACAATTGTTAATTTTTATAGCAAAGAATTTATATCTTGCATTATGTTTACAGATTCATGAAATCATTAAATCTTGGGAGGAGGCTCACTGTCTATTTAAGCACTGAAAACATAGACTTCTTGGTTTAAAATGTATACCTTAATGAGGGAGCCACTGGAGTTAGTAGCATTGGAAGGAAAGGCATATTGTGCTGATTCAGCAACATTTTCTTGCCTCGATCCATGTGTGAGCTCCCACAGACTGACACGCCTTCAACCCTAGTTTTCCTTTCTCCTTTTAGTTGGTTGTACTCCCCTCCCAAGGAAATAATACTCCTATGGTTGCAGTGCCCTAAAGCTATATAGCTATTTCCTGACAGGCACTTTACTGATGTCAAAAGCTAGTTATATCCAGAAGGTATAAAAGAACAAAGGGTACTTCAGAAAAAGATGCTGTACATAGAGGAAGTGCCTGGTTCCCATGGGCAAGCTCCCTCTGCCAGCTAAGCTTTCCAAAAGTTCTGCTTTCACATAGGGAAGACTTCTGCTGGTCGTAGCACAGCATCTGACAGCTAGGAAACCCAGAAGAATTTTTACAAGCCGAAGTCATGGTGGCATGCTTTCCACCTGGGATTGAAGGAGCATTACAGATAAATCTGTGTGACAAATCATGCAGACAGATCATCTCCTCTTTCTTGGCAGAACGCTTCTCTGGAAGAAGCTTTCTGCTGTACAGCAGCTATGAATCTACTCTGAGCTCTTTGCTGTCACATGTGCAAATTCGGTATTTGAACTGAAAGCTAGATCTAATATGAGCTGCAGCAGTCAAATGCTGCTTCTGTTGTACTTCCAAATCCTGAAATTGTGAACTTCCGTAATATAGCCTCCCTTCCTCTAATTTACATGTGCTCAGTCCCCAGTTTGAATTGCTCTTGTAGTCTCACTGAACCTCAAGCAGAGCTGAGTTCTGTTTTTCCACAAGCCTCTTTTATTTAAAAAGCATGAGCTTCATTCATCCCTCACAGTTTTTTCAGTTTGTGACCAACCTTTTCAGTCCCATCCTAGCTACAAAAAGACATTCAGCTCTTTTACTCCACTGCATTCAGAAAGCACAGCGCGGATAAGGTGACTAACTTGCCAAAGAGCATTTTTATTCCATTTTTGCCAATTTTTCCAGTGGATTCACCCATCCCAGTAAGATATATTTGGCAATGCCTACTGCAATGTGAGTAGTAGGTGCTAGACAAACTGGCTGCTAACGAAGACCTGTTTATCCCTGTTATGGGAGTACATCCCACAGCGGTGCGCTAGGGCCCTGGTTTGTGTCCTTCGCCCCATTCCGAACCAGCTCAAGAGCCAGGTTTAACTGTGCGGATTGGTGGATTTGTTGGCTCGTCACATTTTGATAACAAGCAGAACTTTCCTTACCATCATAAAACTTCTTTGCTTGACAGACTTTCTTTCTCAAACATGCTATGTGTAGGCAACCCATAAGAACATTTTGATCTCTTTTGCACAGGAGGATGAAATGTTAGAAACGCGGATGGCAAACACATTTCCATCTCCTTACTTCATTTATTGACCTTGCCATCACTCCTATCAGCCATCTACCTGAGCAGGGTAGTGCTGAGGAATATACTCCTGACATGGGAGAAAGAGTTTATTTCTTTAATAAATAGATGTCAGTTTTAATTTGTCCACGTGCATGATGATTTTATGCTTCTAGGTAGTGAGTGATACTTGTAATACCAAGCACTGGAATTTGTGCAAGTCCTTATATTTCTTAAGTTGTGGTCCCTGACAAAATAAAAGTAGGGACAGAGAACAAGAAAAAAAGTTTGGCTGACTAACTAGAGTCTGGGACCTCTTTTAATATGATACTGTTTAAAGGATTAACAAGGAGCTCTGGTTCCTGCTGCTAATATAACTGTATTCAAACTTAAACTTGTTAATAATACTGTCTTTGTTTTATTACTTCAATTTCTTTTCCAAAGAACAGTGAATTTTTCTATCCCTGACTTTTCCTGATAAGGTTATGTGCTAAAAAGAACACAATGAGACTATTGGTGCAATTTACTGAGCAGATGATGTTGTATGACATTAAGGTCAACGGTGTTGTTTGCAACAGGGATGGCTGTTACATTTAAATAGAAGATCACTGAAATTAGGGAAACTCAAATGTTATTGGCCAGCCACAAGGAGTAAAATTATAAATATGGTGATGAATTCTCTTTCATAATAAATTTGCTGTCCTGTTAGTGAAACAATGAAGGAATATAATCACATTTAAATATAGTAGGCAGATTTAAAAATACTGCTGGATGTTTTTTCTTTTTTTTCTTTTTTGATAATATGATGTCACATATCACGCACGCAAGATGCACGCAAGATGTCGGTTTTCCTTGTTATATATACACCATGTAAGTAATATTCCACCTGCCACACACAATGATTTTTAGAAGAAATTTGGGAAGTGCTTTATTTTGAGTTAGTGAACAGCAACTTTAGGGGCTTAGACTGAGATTTCCTTTTCTTCTTCTTCTTCTTCTTTTGTTTCTCCATATATTGGCTTTTTCACAGGTTGCTTAAGAGGCTACTCTGTTTTTTTGAAAGCCTAACTAAAATAATCTTAACCTGGTTGTACCACTGGCTTACACATTTTAGAGGACTTTTGAAAGCATCACTGTTTTCTTCTGCCAGCTAGTTTATAAAATAGCTGTATATAATTGCAGTCTTTCTGGTTTGATTTTTAATCAAGATGACAAGTGAGATCTGAACAAATTGTGTGCAAATTAGAAAACTGGGGTAAATGATACCCACCCTGGTTCAATGAATTTTTGTGATAAAAAGGAAATGATTTATGAGATAAAATAGACAAAAGAAGGGTAAGTCTAAAGTCTTGTTCCTCTAGAAAATGTTTCTCTATCCCACCGGGCCATATGCTTAAACATGTTCTCAGAGTTGGCATAATCTCATACTCTGTTTTGCTTCATACACAAAAAGTCTACTGAAATAGGCTGCAAAGTTCAGCGATGGGAGACTAGTGGTACGATTTTAGGCAGCTCACTTCTTCCAGACCTTCAGGTTCCCTTTCATATGGACTGAAAAATCATTATTTCTGCGTCTGTAGAGAATATTTTAAAATCTAACACTGAGCAGTGCTAAGCCGTACGAGAGGGTACGGCTGCTGGTGACATAGATTCTCCAAAGCCCTGGGCAGGCTGGACCTTTCTTGTAGTGGCAAATTATGGGAATGCATAAGGAAAGGGTGTAAATTCCCCCAATTTTCAACTATATTAATTATATTAGGGATAAGGAAAATGACTGAGAGTTAGTATTCTCCTTCCCAATAGTCAACCTTCCTCTCCCGTCGCAAGAGTCTGGCCCTAGGGGTTAGTGCAGATTGATTAACAGGCTCTATATTCTCGTACTTGCAGTTTTTCCGTATTAGAGCTGCAGGGTTTTTTCCCCCTTCTGCAGTAGGAGCAGGTCAAGAATTATGTATGACTGGTGATAGGTTTTGCAGACAATTCTTTCCACTTACCAGAATCCGCTCCATCATGTACACATTTTATTTTAACTAGTTGTTCTTCATACCAAAGCTGATGTGTGGAAAGAATTAATTGCATTATAATACTTCCACAGATGCTATGCTGTACTATCCTGAGTCTTCTCCTGAATTCGCACAATATGTGTGGTTTGAATTATGTCTGAATTGTTAACAGACATATCTGTCTGTATAAACCCAGTACGTGTACACAGTTCTGGGGAAAATTAAAAAAAAAAAAAAGCTAGTTCATTTGCCTAAGCTTTGCTTCATCATGAAAGTCTGCTTTCAGCGATTTTGTTATCAAGGTCAATTTTTGCCAATGAGAATGTCATTTCTCTGCCTTTTTTCCAGTAACCCATTAAGGATTTCTTGAAAGATAAGAGCTTTTTTTTTTTAATAATTCAGTATTTTTTCATAAATAGTGTTGCCTAGTTAGGAAGTACAGTGTTCTCTGTGGCCTCAGTAGCCTGTATTTCAAGTTCTCTATTTCAAGTTCTGTCACACCACTGAAGTAGAAGGAAAAATAAAATTGAACTCTGCTAAGCTATTCTCTCTGTCCTATAAGAATACAAAAATTGAGTTACATAGAGCTATGTATTCCTAGCTGGGTTGTAATCACTTGCAGTGTACTCCTTTTATTTACGGCACATATCTAGGAAAAAAGTAAAAAGAAGATAGAATTCTTTATGAGCTTTCAATGGACTCAGAACTATTTGCTTCTATTATTACAAAAATATGTGTTAGACTCCTGTTTTTGAATGTTGTATAGATCCAAGGTATTTTAAAATTTAATTAATGTTTAAGTTTAACAAAATAATGTGCAATATCATTATTTTGTGACATTAATGAAGTCTATTTCCCAGCGCAATTTGAATAGGTAGCACTAAAATAGCACTAAAATGCATTAACATTAGGTCATCTACTTTGCATTTATAACAATAAGCCCACATTTTCAGGAAGGATAATCTTAAACAACATTTTTCAGTACCAACAGAACATCTTTATCTTAAAATTCCAAATGTCTCAACAATAGAAGATGATTAAGAACTAGACAATTATTCTTCATCTTTCAATGATTTATGACACAGCGAAAGACCTTTTCTTGAGAGTTTGAGGTGGTAAGCAGAAGAAGTATTTTTAAGTGAGCAGTTTCCTGTCTTCCCTCTTATTTATTAGGCACAGAATTTACTTCATTGTAGCCGTCACGCTAGGAAATGGGCCTATCAGCTTGACTGGATGTTTGGCTTTAGATGTGGACGTACATACAGTTGGATTCTCCAGCATTTATATATATACAGACAGAAATTAAAATAAAGCATGAATGTTCCTGACATAGCTAAAATAGAAAGATGAAATGCGATGAAAGGACTCATCTTTCTACAATGGGCTTTAGCATTTATTTGCAATAGCCTGCACAATCTGTTACATGATTTCCAGGCCCTGAAAGAAGTATAATGCTTGCTTCAAGGAGTTCACTATTTCATCATGGAAAAATAAATAACCAGTAAGAGGAAGAAAAGCAACAAATATCTGAGAATGTTAACAAAAAACATCTGATGGTTTTTCAAACTCTCTAACTTTGAACATATTTACAGTAATCTGTTCAGCCACTGACTTCAGGATTTTATTAAAATAATTAATTAATTAAACAAAAGGTGCCTTTGAGTGGTGCTATTCTGTCTCTGTTAAGGTCAGTAAAAGTTTATCACTTATTTTAAAAAAGCTAGTATTTCACCTAAAATTGTAATTAAGATGAAAGGAAAACAAAAATCAAGCAAAAAATCTATTAGAAGGAGTAAATAATCAACCCGCCTACTGAAATGACTATCATCAGGCTGAGAATATTTTAAAAAATAGCATTAATATTCTATGTCTTTCCTCCACCTACTTTGTTTCCTCTTGTTTCGTTTCACATGCCATTACTGACTAAATAACCTCCCACAGTGATTGTCATACAGAGGAAAGTAGTTAATAGTGACTGCAGGCAGGCCCATAGCTTTAAGTTCCCTGTTAATGAGATGGTACCTGGGCTGGGGTACAATACATTAGGCTAGAACCATAAGATCTTCATGACTCTGAGCTGTAAAAGGTACCTGTGTAGCATCAGTTTGAGGAAGGGCTGCTAAACAGAGGCCCAACGCGACGGCCTCCAGGTTTACCCTGATTCAGTGCTTCAGCATCAGTCATTTTGCTGTGTGGGACGGCTGGAGCAGGAAACACGTGCGCTGGTTAATTTTTTTAACCCATTTGTACAGTAAAGGATAACATCTTACATATGACTGCTCAGTGATCTGCAGCAGTGAGTGGCAAATCCCAAAACAGGGCTCTTTCTCCACTGAAGGGGAGGGGAAAGCTACTGTGCATAATTAATTGGTGGTGTTGACCAGGGAGGGCACTGTTGGACAAAATCATCCTATTCTTCCTTTTCTATTGCCATGATTGGCTCCTTTGCCTTCCTAACACGCAGGGTAGGCTATATATATGCTCTTTGTTCTCTTTGTTATGCCCTAACCCCAGCTCTGCCCATCTCCTAAGACTGCATTCCTGTAGAGATCAGTGACTGACCACTTGTGTTTACACCCTGAGGCACACACCTCTGCTATTAGCCTCAGTTTGTACACTCAGGTCCTCTATTACCATCCTAGGTTTGGGGGCTACACCTACACCAGATTAGGATAACTTTTTTTTTTTTTAAGATTCCTCAGTGACACATATCTGAGAGCCATATAATTTTCTGCACTTAAGGAGCACCACTTTGCACAAAGCTCTCAGGAGCTTTGTTGTTATTGTTGTTGGTGATGATGAAATGGCAACCTCAAAGTGAAAGACGTTTGATCCACTCTCATTAAGTTAACGAGAAACTTTGGTGGAAAAGTTCTGTGGTCCAGATCCCCATGTTGTCAATAGTCTCTCTTGGCTCAGGATTTCTAAGCATCTTATCCAACAGGTCTGGTCAGTTGGGTTTTTTTCCTTCGTATCTCATAGCTGTGAGTTACATTTGTGTGTCCACCTCCAGCTTCCTGAGTAACTGTACCTGTAGCTGGAATTTCTGGGAAGAGCTGTCACTGCCGTTATTTACGTTCTGAGTCTATTTAACAAGGCTTGAAGTCAGCTAGAGGGAATTCAGGTAGGGTACTTTTCCAGGCGTCTTTTCTGGCCTTCACAGCCGAATCAGCAGGCTGGAGAGCTGAAACGGAGGTAAACACTAGTTTAAGTCCTGCTCTGTAGTTTTTCTTTCAGAAGAAAAAGAACTGTTCTGTGTTCTTTGGGAATTTGCAGCTTTATAAGATTTTCCACAGTTTGCCCTGTTTGTATGAAGGTTGTCAGACAGATATCCTAGGTTAGCTATTGAAATGGATTTGTTACGGACATGTATTCTCAGGTGATTTGTAATCACTATGTGCCTTTTATTTATAGCTGCCATCAAGGAAAGAAATACAAAAAGAATACAATTCCTAAATTGTATTAAATGGACTAAGAGTTATCATTATTATTGTTACCAACAAGATTTCATACTTCTATTTTTAAACCCTGTGTAATTCTATGATGCTTCTCCATTTAATTAATGTGCCAGTACAATAAAATAACACACAAAATCATTATTTTGTGACATTAATGAAGTCTACTTTTCGAGCACAATTTGAATAGGCAATTGAACAACAGTGCACTAAAACACATTAAAACCAGGTCATCTGCTTTGCATTTCTAACAATAAGCCCACAGTTCCATGAAGGGTAATCTTAAACCACATTTTTTTTCAGAGCAGCCAGTACATCTTTATCTTAAAATTCCAAATGTTTCAACAATAGAAGATTGTTAAGAACTAGACAATTATTTTTCAGCACCCATTGATTAATGACTTAGTCTATGACACACAGAGAAAGTGTAGAACAAAGGAGTGCATTATAATAATGCATAGGCATTAAACCATCTTCATTAATAGGGTCTTTTTGGTGTCTGCTTAGCATAAAACAAAATATGCCATAAAGAAAGTGAAGTATTAGCTTTAAATATCTCTTTAAACTCACTTGATAAAAAGAAAGCCTACATTGTGCCTTGGTCTTAAAAATATTTTGTTTTCTGTGATTCACAAGTTCTCCAAACTAGGTGAGCTGCAGTAGGGTTTCTGAGGTATGGTTTTAGCTTGCTTATTATAGCCCACATTCTTTATATTTAATATTTTACATTGGGGCTTTACATCAAAATTAGACTGCATCATCCTTATTCTCTGTAACAGCAGAGTTTAAGGTATTGCTCAGCATTGCTACCAGTATTAAATTCTGGGTATTTTAAATTAGTTAACCTGTTGGGATTTAGTAATGCAAAAATATTAAATTTTCTTGATGAACATAAAGAGCAGGAAAGAACATAGCTGAAGTACAAACAGCTTTAATGATAAAAGATTTAATTTTGTTAATATCCTATTTCAACTCCTGGAATTCCATGAATATTTCAACTCCTGGAATTCCATAAATGTTTCTGGCTTTCATGTTTTAACTCATGAGTTATTTTGTGTTCTCCTTTTAAAAATACATTTTTAACTCTGTCATCGCACTTTCTTCCATTGATTTTCCCAGACACTTGCTTGTTAAGCACATGCCCATGTATTTGCAAGACCTGGATCTAAGATGTGTTGAATGAGCCCTCTACTTTGTTATAGCAATTTGTAGTCGTTGAGTTTTTTTCAACTATTAACTTCATTTTAAATATGATAATCATTTTATGCCTAGTGCTATCATGATTCTGTGCTCCCAGTTTATATTCTACACTCTTAAATTCACACGTAAGCCAAAGAATAAGGCTGAAATATGAGCTAGGTATAGACCATGTTCATAGCACTTAGGATGGACAGAAGAAGATGGATTATGGAGAGGTTGTTGGAGCTAAGTGAATAATTCACAGTGAATAATTCATCTGACAAACTTAGCCTCTTTGTACTTACGGACCAGATAACAGTCTCTTCTCGTTCATTCATTATTCAGATTTATTCAGTAAGTATCTTTTGAATAGGGCACAGCACAGAGCAGCTAAGGCGTCTCATCGTGCCTCCGAAAGCATGAATTAAAATCTCTCTCTCTGGATTCATACTTCATTTAACTCATCTGCAAATTGGGACCTGCAGATTTGGGCTGAGGAGAGAGTCAAAAGAATTGCTGCACTGTGGACCAAAAGCACATCTGGCCCAGACTGACACCTAGAAAGCTGTGTTCATCCCCAAACTGTCTAGGTGAGGGGAGAGGAACAGAAACATGCCTCTTTTCTGCCTTTGTAAGACAGATGTTGTGTAGGACTCGGCCAGCATCCACGGAGGATGGCAGTTCATCCCGGCTGTTTTAGAGAGCGACAGGCTGAGAGCAGATGGAAACAGGTTTGTTTCCAGGGCATCATTAGAGTAAGGTAAAAGGGACATCATTTTTCTTTTAAACTTGCAATGGATTGACAAGTCTGAAGAATGAGGTCCCGTTTGTACGCAGAGCATGCACTGCCACAGCTGTGCTTCAGCCGTACGTGTTTTCCCCACGTAGCTCCTCTGCAAGCAGGCCCATGTGCAAGACTGTTTCATTCTGAGGCCATTTTGAAGGAAATCGGCTCTTGGGTTGAGACTTCCAACATTTTATAGGAAGCTAGGAATCTTGGAATCACCAGATGAGGTGCTTAGGTTTTAACATCTGACATTAAACTCCATAACTGCTATGAACTACAAGCATTTCAGCTGCATTCAGGAGCCTACAATAAAAAGCCTTTATCCTCAAAAGCTTATAGTTTAAATGGACAAGATAGGAAATGTGTAGGGTAAAAAGTGAAATATATAAAAGCAGTAAGTACCAGGAGCTGTGTCAAGCTGGCTTTATCTGATTAGTTTTTTTTCCTTCACTTGCATAAGAAAGATGCAGATTTTTCTAATACAGATTTTCTTTTCTGAGTTGAATTCTATTTGGTGTAATGTCATATACTGTATGTTATAACTAATAAAGGCAATTATTGTTGTTTTAAATTTTCTTGCCAGATGTAACAATGCTTTGATTAACTGTTTTTTTACTTTAATTGCATTATTTAAATATGTGCATCTGATAAAATATTTACTGACAGCTTATCTGGCAAGGACATACACGGTTCAATAAACACGAATCACGCTGTAGTTTGTACATATTTTATAACATTAATTTGTTGGTCAATGTTTAACAGCTTAACGCTAGAGCCATTTCATCATGCATTCTATTAGTTTATCAATAAACACTCATGTTATATCTTCTAAATGGTAAGCTGTAAAAAGAACGAAAAAAGAGAAATCTTCCCTATCTTCTATTAGAATGTGACTGATGAAGAATAAAATTAATGTTAATTAAAATGTATTGATATCAAAGCAATCATGATTTTGAATTTGAATATGAAAGAAAATGTATTTTTCTGCAAACGTTTAAAAATATTTTCTTCTATATTATCAGAGATGCAACAATTAGATCCATTTAGAGAGAAACCCATTGTCATGGGTACTGCTTTTTCATCAACTATTTTGATGAAAAAGAAAGCTAAAAACAATAATTTAGCTTTTAGAGCTTCTAGGCTTCGTATTGCCTTTTTCATTTCATGTCATGTCAATGACAAAGTCTCAAGCACTGGCATAACTTTGTATTTCTGTGAGACCCCTTCATGTTCTGCAAGGTGTCTTACAACAGCAAAGTTACTAATATCCTCTCGTCCTTGAAGGTAGAATCCTACCTTGGTCAGATAATAGAAGAAAGCCTTAGATATCTCTTTTCACTCTCAAAACCGTTTACAGGAAAATGGGGATGTTCAACAGTTTTCAGGATTTTAGGTAGTCACTTTAGATAGATGTGTTCAGGTAGTCACTAGAATTTGGGTTCTTTCCCCATTAGCTTTGAATGCTGATTGTCCTCTAAATGCATGTTGTCACATTTGTACTACCTACTAGAATTAAACCACAACTGAATATTAACAATCAAGGATTTGAGGGACATTTTTCTGGATGCTTTTTCAAAGCTGGTGTTTATGCTTCTCTTCCTGATGTCTTGTAGCAAACAGGAGTTTGCCGACACTGCAGCATAAACTTAGGATTATTGCAATAACCACAGCACCAGAATTCAATGTGAACAATGCACAAGTGCCTACCCAAGGTTCTTGAGTTTCAGCATTTGATTTCTGATGCTCCTACAACTCCATTCCTCTCACCACACAAACTAAGTTTTATTCTTCAAGCCTTATTTCACAGATTTCTTCTCTGACTCATCCTCTAACTTTAACTTATTTCTCCACTGACCATAGAGGGAGGAGCTTAAAGACAACACTCTCCTCTGCATAGTAGATGACATCTTTAGGCATGAATCAAAGGTAAATGCCATACCACTAATGTCATAGCTTACACAGAGAGAGGCCGCCAGCAATCAGCCAAGAGATAATAGTGGTGCCTTGTATAAATCTCCTTCAACTTTGATTCATTGTTTGTTTGCTTCAGAGGAAAGATGAAGCTTTGGTACAGTTTTTATTTGAACTGTTTTACTGTAATATTTTTGTACTGTACACCTATTTCAGTAATTATTTGGGTGGCATAAAATAATTTAGTTAATGTGGCTTCACATTCCTTGGCGGGAGAAGTTTAGCTACAAGTAGCTTCGTAGGTGGGGCTGAAAATCTTGTATGTGTATACAGGATATTATATTGTTCAAAATATGAAGCAGACGCGTATCAGTATCAAGGCTGTCCCTCTGCTGGTTGTAACCACTTCATCCTCCAAGTCATACATTTATTTTCTGATTTCTTTTAAAGGCTTTATAAAAGTGTTTATATGAGCATAATATCCATGAAAAGTGATAAAGTGACTGCGCTGAAGATTGAAGCCCTCTCCCTTTTTCCCACAGGTTGAGTGACTCCTACACAGAAGTAATAGATGCTTCCAGGCAGCGTTTGACCTTAACTTTGGAGGTCTAGAGATAATCAGAATGAAGTACAACCTCTACGCTCAGCTTTTGCCCTGCCTTCCTTCCGTATTGTCACCTGTTGGAGAAAAACAATGCTTTTATCTTGAGCCGTAACCTTTGGCCGTTATTTGTGATATTATTGCTTATACAAGAAGGATGATCAAATAATAATAAGATCTACACCAAGACCTGGTGCTATATATTTTTAAGGCCTGGGAATCTCATGAAAAGTCATCTTGCCTTAAGATTGGGATTTTGAATAGATTGTTTTTTCATTAAGTTATGTCAATTGCTTCTCTTTCTAAGTATTTACAAACATGTAAATGATTGTAAATCATTTTTACATATCCAGGCCTACTCCTGGACATCACGGACCCCTTTCTCTTCCTGCAGATTCTTCTTTTCCTTGGAGCAACTGAAGAAGACTGCACACTTTAGCACCTATTCTTCTATTAACCTACCATAAAAAAATAAACAGAAGAAGGAAAACATCTGTTGTTGATTTGTTTCTCTCAACCAGCCCACGTTACATGAATGTTTTCATTCTTGGATACAGAGATCAGACCACTTTTCTGGTGTGCTGTTTTTCAAAGAGTAACTAGAGCGCCGAGAAAGAGCGGGTCCTGATTCATAGTGGACTCTGGCACAAGAAGAAGTTTCTCGCCCTCAGTTTGCCATCTGAGTTTTATTCATTGTGGATGCATAAATGTTCAAGCAGAAAAACAACAACGACAATCTACTCTGATTCTAAGCTTCTGACATTTGGCCCATTTCTTAATGCTATCTAATTTACTCCCTGATGTCTCTTCTTATCCTGAATAGTGCTCAGCTTGTACAGTCCGGTGTCAGTTCACGAGTCCATGCCTAATTTAGCCTATAACTTCATGGTGTATCCTCATTCATAAAAACTCTCCAGTTCTTTCACACTTTCCCTGTATCTCTCATCATTTCTGTAATAGTCCTGTGGACCCTTTTTCCCTCTTTGGTCCCCATTTTTCCTTAATGTGCAGTGCATGAAACCGCACACGCTACCTGAGGACTTAGCAGTGCTAAGTAGGTCAGAAAGATTTCTTTATAAATCCAGTAGATGGTACTCCTGTTTAGATAGCTCAGCATATTTTCTGTTTTTGCAGCAGGGTGAATTTGCTGAGAAACCCAGGCTGACTGACCCCAAATCCTGGAAATACACTACAGGAAAGGATTCTACAGTAGGCAAAAGAAATGACCTAGACAAGCTCATTGATATTCTGCATATTTTTCTTCTATGTTATGAATCATACCTTGATTGATACGATATTCGATATTATATCTAATCCTCTTCATATTGAAGTTTTGCAATAAACCCCTATTGACTTCAACATCAACGGCAATGGTTTTGTCATTTCTGCTGATTATATAGAGGCATTTAGTAATACTTTTTATTTTATAGTTCATCTGCAATGAACCATAGATATATCCATATATGATGATAAGGAGGTATCAAACTCAGCCCTTGCCATGCCAAAAATATAAGTTTTTATGCTCTTTGAATGGAATAGAGATTAATAGAAATTAGCAGTCTTAATAGAAATTAGCAGTCTAAAGAAGGCCACGCACCACAGGGAAATGCAAACATGGGTTTTGCAGGCAACATATCTTGCTCATTTTTTATTTTAAATGACCTTAAAAAATAATTAACAGAAATTAAAATGTCTTTTCTGAATGTTTAAATCTCATTTCCCTATTGTACACATGCTGAAGAGGAATGAGAAACTTTTTCCCTTTCTACTTTGACCCCTGCCCCTCCATCCCAGCAAGCTAGATAAAGCTTCAATACGATCTAAATCTTTGAGAGCAAAAGGATGATTTATCATTTTCTAACAGGAAGAATCACACTTTCACAGGAGGATAGTGGAGGAAGAATCACACTTGCACAGGAAGATAGTGGCTTGATTCGGAATACCTTTAAAAAAAAAAAAAAGAAAAGAAATCCTCAGAAACAAAATAATCAGAAAACTGTAAGCCAGTTTACAAAATCCATAACATTTCATCCATATTCTAACACTGTAACTATTTTTGACCCTAGTTGCTTTACCCAGCAAAAGCAAGCAAGCTTTGAATTATCGCTCTGCTGCAACGTAACAATTCCATTGCTCTGACCCCTGGTGTCTTGCAAAATACAGTAGAACAATAATTGTCAATCCTTCCTATACAATGTGTTACATTTGACAGAGGTCAGCATTAGCTACAAGACCTTTGGCTGGTGCTCAAAGAGGTAATATCTCTTCTCTAGTTCAGCTGATAAAATGTTAAATAGAATCAATGTTGGCCATGCTTTTGCAGAGATGGAGATAAAAATGGTTTTTACACTAAAACTTGTTTTTAATAGACAGAAAATAGATGACAGTATTTCTCAAAGTGCTTTCATAAATATACTATTTAAATGTCAAAAGTTTTAATATTTCTAAAGAGGAATGACATACTTCTTCTTTCCAGTTTGCAGTATGATTAATTTAACAAGTCTTTGCAGTGTGCAGAAAACAGAGGAATTTGTTATAGACCTTATGTGAGTAGTACATGAAGGAAAAGACTGACTCATAGACATTTTGTGTCAGCATGTGATTTGTATAAAGCAAGCACATAATCAGACATGGAAATAAAATGCATAAGCATGAGGGAGTGCTCCTCGTCTGCCCTGCGCAGGAGCTGGTGGCAAGGTCAGCAGCTGCAGCTTCGGAGCTCCTTGCGTTGCAAGCAATCGGTAGTTAACATTTAGCTTCGGTCCTAGAGCGTGAGTCTTCTGCCTGTCATCCCTGAACATATGATTGAAAAAGTATAAGGGAAAACAACAGACACAGAATGAGGCACCACTGCATACCTAAGGGGCAAGTCAGACTTTTACACTGGCGTATGAAAGGAAAATATACATTTATATAATGTGGTTTAATAAAATTATTGCTCCTGATGTATTTCTAGGTTTTATACATAAAAATGTATAATGTTGAAATAAGCAGCAACAAAGAAAGGAGGCTCCCTGTGATTACTTTAAGTGTGCCCCCTAGTCTCTACCTGTACAAAACAAATTGTGAGCCCTACAAACCTCTGCTTCCCACTCCCCTTGAATGTTGCTGAACCTGCTATTTGGAATGCGCTGTCAGCTCGGGTTTAGGAAGATTGGGGCAATGAAAAGCCATTTTTCAGTCAAGAAGCAGACTGTGAGAAAACAGCTTCTTCACGGGAAAATAATCTGGTGATGAGTTTGAATATCCACTGTGATCTTCATGAAAAAGAGAAACACGGGATATGTTTGAATCCCGAAAATCCAGACCATCAGAAGGTGGTCCTGCGACATGCGCCCTGGAGGTGCCGGCAGTTTGAGAAGCCATTTATATTTTGCTTATTCATGCAGAAAATACACTCAGTTGGCAAGCTGTCTTGCTGTTTTCATTGGGACAGTTTGTGGAGCAAAGCACTATTCGTGTGGATCAGGGTGACGAGATCTAGTCGTCCATCCCCACCTCACCCCATCCCCGTCCCCATCCCCAGCTTCCCTCACCTTCCCATTCTGTAAACACGCCAATGACCGCAGCTTTGTCTTTGCTGAGACAAAAGTCTTGTTCTACAACAAGATAACAAGCATGATAATTATCTCACTGTAAAATGTGATGGAGACAAAAGGCCCTTGCGGTGTTTGCTGAAAAATAGCTGGTTGAGGTCAGCTGCCTGTATCCTTCCCTCCCCATCTCCTCCCCCTGCCCAAAGGTTGAGCTCACCTAGTTTACATTGCAACAAGCCCCCAATGCCTCTGGCATGTTGTTGGATTTTTTTTAAAGATAGGATAGCTAAAATTCTTTAATTATGAGCTTTCCTCCCCAGCCTTGATCAGTGGATCCCTGGCAGTGAATTGTAAAAAAGGATCGTGAAATATGTTAGACAGAAAGTGAATTTTGAATTGCGAGCATTTGCCCCAAGAAATAAGATGCTGAGCTACCACTCGTTTGATAGGAGAGCAGTATTACTCTGCTTGGCCTCCAGGTCCAACGGAAAGGGTCCATGCTTCAAAGGGTCGTGCTTCAAATGGGAGCAATCCCCAGTAAATTTCTCACAAGCGAGTTGCAGTGCAAACGATGCAGCTACACCTAAGGAATTCCATTACATTTGATAAACCAGAGTAGAAGCAAGGTCTTCTTGTGCAGAGGCACATTAGAGGCAGCCAGGAGCAGTGAAGGAGAAAGCAGGCAGGAAGGTAAGCGTGGAGAAAACTAGCTGAAAACTAGCTGAAAACTAGCTGAAAACTAGCTGAAAACTAGCTGGGGGGTGGGGGGCGTGAGGAGAAAAAAAAAAAAAGATAACCCCTTGAATGTTGGCTAAATATGCTTTGTAGAAACACAGTACGCATGGACATTTATTTTCGGACAGTACAGGAGAAAGGTTTATGAGGCAACAAAATTTGTAACTAGTCATTTTTCTCCCTGCTACATGTCGATTAGCTCGATACCAAAATAGCTATCTGCGCTCCTTGTCTGTAAAACAGGCACCTGGCAATCAGATCTCTGGTAAGTACTGCACTCCTTTTCGTGGCTGTATGTGAAAGAAACAAAATATCACTTTCATCTTTGCATCTGAGCGCATGGTGCTGCATGGGTACGCTGGATTTTTTCTACAAAGACAGGAAACCGAAGTCTGCTTTTTCATCGTACTTTTAAAAGTGAACCCGCACTGCGGGCACAGGGCTTTTTTTAAGCCTGTGAACAGCTGCCTCTCTGCTCTTGGCTTCACACATTTATTTCTGAAGAACCCAAGCTTACTGAGCAAATATGCACATTTTGGTACTAATGCTACTAGAGTGTGTACACTTGTAGCTGTACATATATATTTGTGCGTTTACTAGGAGTGTCACTGGGGGGTTGGAAGAAGAAACGCTGAAGCGAAAAAAAGGCTATTACCAGTAAAGGTAAAAATTTAGCGACACAATTTAGTAAACTGCATGAAGCGTGGCGTTCGGTTTTGTGCTCAGGAAAACGCCCAGATATTCAGCTCCTTATCTAAAGCATGTCCAAACTATCTGCACTTCTTGAATCTGCAAAGCTGAACTGGAAATTGGACAAGACAGGCTTTTCTGGTATTGCCTGTTTCTGGCTTAGACAGATAGAGGCTGATACCATCTTTCTTTACGCTCCTCTGCAGCGCAGTTAGCTGGCCTGGGCAGACTCGGGGTGCACAGCGATGCACAGGAGCGATAACGGAGGATTAACCCCACCGGGCCCTTGGTCTCCTCGCTGCCAGAGGTCCAGTGCGCGCGGGGAGAGATCCTACTCCTCGGCATGTCGAGTGAAGTCAGTTTGAGCCCTAGAAATGCCTTCTTCCCGGCATGACACTGCGGGAGGCGGCCGAAGGCCTCTGGGACCTCTGCGTGGTCTTCCTCCACCCTGAGATCGGCCTCTGCAGAAGACGATCAGCCAACAGAATGGCTAAAATGGCTTCCTTGATGACTTCTCACATATAACCAAATTAGCAGCAAAAAATAAAATCAGATACCAGGTCCCTCACTGGTGGGCTTGACCGCTAAAGCACCTTCTTTTGTCACTAAATTTGAGCATCTGCCAAAATGGAGCTTTTGTGGCATTTTGCATAATACTGAAGGATGCAGACCTGGTCTCCTCACGCCTTTAAGAGTTGGGAACCTCCCCCCACCCCAGGTCAGCTGAAAGCTGCCTGGCCTTGAGAAACCAGAAGAAAAAGGACATGATTTTTTCAGTGTATTTAAAAGAAAAAAAAATAAAAAGCTTGAATTTGTTTGCCTTGAATTCATTTTCATTTGAAGATAGGCACATTTGCAAGGAAACAAATCGGTTCTTTATAAAAGTGAAAGCAGGTGGCCACATTAAGTAATTGAAAATGAGACTACAGAATAAATACTGATTTACTTTTACAGCAGACGAGTAAAGAAATTGAGCAAGTGTTCTGTTTAATGTAGGTTTTACCTTAACCAGACAAATGGGCATTCTCAGGGCTAAGGTGAAGAAAAATATAAATTAAATTGCCCAGTATTGTGAACAGGGGGAAGGTATATACGGAGTGATCATAAATAGCAGAAAGTATTGATCAGTGATAGTGAAATATCAGTGAAGTCTGCAGAGTGCTTTGAGTTACCTCCTTGACTCTGACTAGGTTCAAATGCTAAACTTAATCTGTACACCTTTCAATGGGAATCAGACCAAAGAGCCTTGAGGATCTGAGGTTTCAGAAAACAGCCACCGTGTTTGAATCAAATGTCAGAACAAAATTAAAGAGAAGTACTTCATATCACCGGACTTGGAAATGAAATTAAAAATCAGTGAATACTTTTTAGCTATTCTTCCTCTTATTGAATATTAAGGGATGACTAAGAGGAATAGTAGCATCTGGAGAATTTACTATGTTAAAACTGCATGTAATCGAAAGCCTCTTGCGTTCTGAGTTAAAAATATATATATATATTATAAAAAATTCTTTAAAACTAAAAGAATCAAATGACTTTTTTTTTTTTGATTTTCTACATATGATCTTTTGCTTTCTGAATGAAAAGCCTTCAGGCTCGTGTGTTTCTTTGTGGAGGAAACACGATTTTTTAAAAGAAAACATAGAGGTTTCATCCTATTCCTTACAAGACCAGCTCGGATGTTCAGCGTGGTTTTAATGACAGCCCTGTTTTAACGGGAGCCTTTCTAATTCTTATGTAAGCGGAGTATTGGTGTTTTCGCTAGTATCTTTGTCCACTTGGGAGGTGGGCACTGACACCAGGGATCAGCTGCTAGCAGCGAGGACTGCATTGTAATGCAGAACAAATGAGGGCTGAATACATGCCCTCATCACATCCAGCCCGCCACTGCTGCCACTTACAATTACAAAGGACAAGAGCAGGAGACACTTCAGCAGCGGGGAAGCATGACCTGCGAGCCGCAGCTCATTTTGCACTGCACTTATTCAATACAGCACTGCCCTATAATTTCCTATAGCATTGTTATCTGTTAGCCGTTTACACAGTCACACCTTCATTATGTCCCCAGTTGCCAGCGCCGGCTGTTTGTCACATCTATTGATTGTGCTCAAGCTGCAATTTGCATGGATCGCTTGTGACTGTCCTCAGACAGACTGATAGCCTGGCAAGGCCTGACACTCCTGCAGGGACTAGTACCCCTTCAGGGGCTGGTACCCCTCCAGGGGCTGACATCCCTGCTGGGTGCTGATACTTCTTCCAGAGACCAATATGCCTTCCAGGGAGTCGTACCCCTGGCAGACACCCCTGCCAGGGGCTGATACACCTACTATGGGCTGATACCTCTTCCAGGAACTCATACCCCCTGCCAATACCCTTTCTAGGGACTGACACCCCCTCAGGGGACTGACACTCCTGCCAAGGGCTCATACCTCTTCCAGGGACGGATACCCCTGCCAGATACCCCTGCCAGGGGCTGGTACCTCTTCCAGGGGCTGATATCCCTGCCAAGGGCTGCTGTCCCTTTCGAGGGCTGATGTCCTTCTTGAAAGGGCAGCAGCTAGCATGACCACCCTCCCATGGAAGGAATAGGACACCGGCCAGGGAAAATCATGCCAATTACCCCACTGGCACTAGGTCACTGTGGATGCAAACCCGGTCAAAACCCATTGCTCTCCTTCCTCATTTGGAGATGTTAATTGTGAAACTGATGAAGGCCAGGATTAGGTCATCAAATCTATGAGGATTTTGGTCCATCGTCTCCTGACGTGCTGTAACACGGTCATGGCTTTGCTAGGGTTGGTCAGGATTGTGGGCAGGGAGGAAAAGGGCTAAACTGGCCCACAGCTGCCCCTTCCCGGCACCTACCTTGGGAGTAGCCAGCAGCACCGGTCAAGATGCAGACCCTGCTGCGTGAAACTCTGTACATGAGGATTGCAGAGAGACTGTCCTTGTCCTGGAGGTCTTACAAGCAAGTAGAGTACTTAGTAAATTCAAATCTCTGTGACTGCCTCATAGATAACCAGCACAAACTCAATATTCAAATGCCTCTGTTAATTATTTGGCAATAATCTCTACAATTATTCGGTGGGTGTTAGAGTGCAGAGGCTTGAGGAAAGACTGAGGCACAGGGAACAGGAAAATAAAATTATATTATGTGAATCTCAGTGTTGTTTCTATTGCACTATGCTTTCTATTTCCTTGCTGTAATGAAAGAAAAACTATCAAAGAGGGCAAGTATGTTTGTGAATCCGAGGGTCTCTCCCACAGATGCAAGCTAGTATGCAAGCAATACGCTGATGCACATGCAACAAAGATAATGTCCCGTAGCTGGGAGTAAAAAATGCGCCCTGAACTTGTAATGGTGTGCTCTGAGTGCACATACACATGTATGTGAATGAGAGAGTGGCGGGTATTTTGCTGCAGATGCAATTTTCAGTTCTGTTAATGTTAAAGTCAGTAGGAAAAGGTCTGCTGTCTTTAGAATCTGATATCGGAAGCAGATGAAGATCTCTGTCTAAAAGACTGTTTAAATGGGTGCACAAACAGAGGACAACAAGGTGATCAGATGGGGCTGAGAGAAGCACTAATTGCCACGTTCCAGGAGGAATATAAATAGACTCGTGAAAGGCTCAGTGATTCATTTGCCCTTTCTCTCCTGCACCTTTGTATTTCAGTGAGAGGTTTTGTGAGGTTTTGGCTCCAGAAGGAAGGAATCCAAGCTATCTGAACCAATGATGGTAGCTCAGCTGGATAACAAAATCCTCGCATTACTGCAGAGCAGGCAACTACGCAAACCTTTTCAAATCCTCTCCACAAGTAGAGTGTAGATAAAAGCAGGCAGCAAAATGTTTCTGAAATTATCTGTGATGGAGTAAAATCATGCATCATTTCACGAGAGATGCTGAATCAATGCTTATTACTAACAAGTAAGGTGTTTAAATCTTTCAATGGATATAGGAAGAATAGAAAAAGAAGGGAGTGACTGACATGAGCACAGTAAATTTTTAAATAAATTTAGTATAAAATCATCCTAATTATTACTACTTTAAATTGTAACATATATATTCCCGATCATTCTCCATCCCTTCCTTTCAATTTATGACATTGATTAACACACCGTTCTATTCATTTCATTTGTGTTCGGTCTTCGCCTTTTCTCTTGCTGCCACATACAGCATTTTAGGGAACTGACACCAGTGCATATGAAAGCCACAGCTTGTAGAAAAACAGACTAGCAAAATTGAGGTAACTGAGAATTTTGTCATTGTCTTCAGTGGGAAGATAGTTAGACAGCCAAGTCTAAAAATAAGAATTAGAATAGCTAGCTTTCAGAATTTATTCTCAAAATAGGCAAATATGTTCCAGGTTGGTGTTAATTATTTAACAGTTTCAACATTAACCAGTACATAACAATTTTAATTTCAGAAATTTTCAATATTTGCATTAATATAAAGTATTACAATTTTATTTATTATTTAATCAAAATAGATTATATTAAACTATTGACTTCTGACATACAGCTGGGTTCGGGGTGGTTGTTTTGGTTGGATTTTTTTTTGGTAAAGTATTACACTTCTATTTCCAGTCAGAAGGTCATGAAAGTCATAATATAACCTGGACACTTGCCTTTCACTGTTTCTGCAATACAGAACAACACAGTGTAGCTTTAAAAATTTACAGCTAAGGTCAAGGCCAAAGGAATCAAATAAGCCCGTACAAGCAGCAGAGTACAAAAGTTTATGATGAGAGGTCATCTCTATGACAGTTGTACTGTAAAGTGCCAGCAATCTAGACAGGGCCAGCTGCTCAGCCTCTGTTTAGAGACCCCTAGTAGCTGATATTTTACATGATTTCCTGAATTTTGATAATCACTGCTAATTGTATTTTAAAAAGGAAGTTGAAAATAGATAGCTTGGAAATAAGACGTGACTGAAAAATGTGCTGTACTGCGAGGGCTTTTCAGACAACAGCAAAGCTCATATTGCTACAGACCAAATCAAAATCGCAATCCTTCTTTAGGAATATGATGAAGATGAAGAAAGCACAGAAAAATAATCCTACAGAAAGTTCTTAAAGTCTTCTCTGGTGTTGGGTCAGGCTATCAGCACGAAACATGTTTTCTATCCAAATTGTCCTCTGAGGTCAAGTATGCTATATTCTCAGCCTTCTAGATCATATGATTACAGAGGCATCCTGTACAATAAACACTGTTCTAAATCATGATTTTTCAATATTTGTAGGTTTTACCTGAAAGTTTTTATGTGAATTGTTTAAATCCAAGAACGATGGTGAAGATAAAAGGGCAAGAAAGCTTTCTTGTGCTATTTCAGTGTTTGCTGAAACTAATAATTCTGTGTCATATATGATGATGTAGTGAGTCAGCAAACGTGAAATATCTCTAGGGATCTCTTTGTTCTGCTATTTTTTTTCCACCTGGTGCCTCTAGTTGTCAACAGAAAAACATAAAATAAATGTTCAGATTCTAAATAAAGCATTTTTATGTATGATCTTAATACCTCTTCTTGCTGAAGAAAAGAAAATGAAGAAAATGAAGTCAAGCAGTGATGCAGAATTTCCTTTAACTGTTTTCCCTCTTCCTTTTTTAAAAAGTGTAGCAGGAATCTTGAGCATCTGAGCAGAAGGATGTTAATGAAACTGATTCAGTAAACGGAAAAACTGAAGAGAATCACTCGTCCCTTTCAACTGTCCTCCTCTTTGTCCCTCTTTTAGTTTCACCCTGGATTTGGTTTCTAACAAACTCTTGGGAGAAATAAGCCAAGATTCACTCAGTGCTCAACTTACTCATGGAAAAAGAGAAATGCAGTTCGAAAACCTACTTGGTGATGCCATCATGAGGCCTGCCTTTCTCCACCTGTATGCAAAAGGAGCGTGGAGTAAAAAGATCTTCGCTTAAATCTTCACCTGAGTAAGTGCCAAAATAGGTGGGATGAATCCAAACTTAGGTGTCTAGTCCTGCGGCTAAACAGCAGATTTAAGGCTATATTTCCACTGAATCTTCCCCTACTGCTAAGCTTAGCACATCTGCCAGTTTGTTTTAGAAATGGATGAAATGCAGTCCGGCAGTAAAGAGAAGTTCATGATTTTGAAATAAATCATGCTGATTTAGTTAAGCTTTTATTTGATAGTGCTACTTTTATTTTAAAGCATCAGCAGCTGCCTGTCATTGTCTTTGTGATGTAAAACTGGCCTTTACTGGTGTGTGGCACATAAAAACTAGTGCCTGAAAGCAGATTCAGTGAGCAAAACCCAAGGAAGGCGGTTCTGGGGGGAGGGGAGTGGCCAATTCCTTAAACTGAAGGACTCTAGCTACTACTAATTAACACAGTAATTGACACAGCCACTGTGTCCCTAGGGTATTGTTATAAAGTACAGAGAATTTACCTCTCTCTTGTATGAGGGGCAGGCTCAGGATTATGCACCGAGACGGGCATGTTGTGCTTCAACAGCTTTACCTGGGGTCCTGAAACGCTGTCTTCGACCTCCATCTGTTCGTGGAGCTGTGGCAGAGGTTTTAATCTACCGAATCACCCAGTGAAATCAGGTTGTTCTTTGGGACTTCTGGAGTTAGGGAGAGAAACAAACTAATTACTGTCATCTCCGCTTCTCTTGATCCTTGTTTTGGATCTGTTGTCTGGCTTTGCTACTGCTAACATCTTCCTGACTTGTCAGCGGACCCTGGCTGAAGAAAATGTGATTCTCGTTGACTGGCTTAGTTGTTGCAAGAGACCTAGAGTGTTACTGAGCAGCAGGTCCTTGGCCTGGAGTGTTTTCTCCTGCCCATGCAGGCAGGAGGTTGTGTTACCTCTCCTGTTCCTGTGCCTCTGGGGAAACAGCACACTGATTTGGGATGCAACAACATAAGGAGGCATACGACAAGCACCTCTAGGTATCTCTTTTTCTGCAGACAGATGGTTCAGCTCCTGTGCTTTCCTGACACTTATTTGCAGTCGGGATTTGGATGAGGGAAAATCAGTCGTAGTGCAGGGAAAATAAAATCAAAGGGAAATTGATGTTGAAGGTGGAGGATAAACATATAACATGCCTTGGATTATACCTTCCTTTTACCGAAGAAAATTCACGGAGTTTATCCTTTGCACAGAAACTGCTCCTGTTTTCTCTTTGGTGCTAGCAGGTTTATGTGTTAGGAGTCTTCGGTCAAGTGATGCCAGTGTAGATTTAGCCATAAGTCATAATTTTAAATGGCCATAATGTAAAATAGAAAGAAATCCCTCAGTTGTTGAATGTGGTAATGAAGCGAAAAACTAAACTGAAATAATTTAAACTATTCTACATCAATTGTATATCATATTGGAAATAAAATACACAAAACTGTTTGATAGTACTGGGAAGCCCTTATGCTTATTATTTTTCTGTATTAGTGCTATGTATTCACTTTGCTACGGGTTTTCGAACGGCCACACTGTGCAATATAGACAACTTTCCCCAGGCGAATCGTTGTATCAGATGGTTTATTAGAGGGATACACAAAGGATATTTTTTCCGGTATTTCATTACAGAATGTATAGGTTAGTTCATTCAGAAAATAAGTTATTTTCTGTATTTCTGGCCTCATTCTGACCGTCTGTTGTAGAGCGCTCAATATAGGCTGTATGGCCTTACTTACCTCAGAAAGTTGTGGCTCACTGGTGCTACTGGCCAAGTGTTGAAAAACGCTTGTAAAAACAGAAGCGCTCCATTATTTTCTTGCACTTTTCTCCGTTTACGTCTCTGAATTGTTGCTTCTGGCTGTGCAGTGATAACACATCAGCTAAATCAGAATGCCTTTTAAAAAATATATTTAAAAATAAGAACAGTGCAGTGATACACCTTTTATAAAGCAATAGGATATCATCGAAATCTTATGAATCTGCAAGGGAATCTAACCAGAGGTTAACATAGTTTAATACACTTCTCTTATACTGACTATTACAGCTGGAGGTCTAAAGGAACAAGTCATAATGCTAAACATATGCATGTTAACAAATGCAAACTTTAGTCAAATCATACTACTATAATAGCTTATTTAAATCCTTGCACATTGCATTACTGAAATTGGGCAGTACAATAACTATGCTGTAGTATTTTTTCCATATTGCATTATTTCTCTACAATGCAGTTACTGTGTGATAACTCTATCAAACATTTTTAAGAGTCTCAGAGAAGTTGGTTGAGTTTTCTCATGGCATAGGCCAGCAGCATTCATTTTAAAAGATGGTGGAGCTTTTCATCACCAACTTCGGAAGTCTTTGCAAGCCAAACTGCTGTTAGGAAAAGAATTTATTCAGTCTAATTTTTGGAAGGTTTCCAAACTAAAAAGATTAGGGTGAAAAGTATATTGTACGCAAACAAGTCTCTGGTTATTTTAGCCCTTCATTAATCCCCTGCAGTAGGTATTTGCACCCCTATTTTACTGGAAAAAAAAAGCTGTCAGCAGCGAGAAATGAAAGTCTTCATTTTCAAATCCGGCCACTGTCTTAGATACTTCTTTTTTCAGGTGCCAGCTTTCTCATGCTGAGGCAACTGAAGAAGGAGGGTGATCCAACGGTTTGATCCTTTGGGAATTCCTCACAAACATTCACTCAAAGAGGAACTATGGGAACCCACCGGTGACACCGGTACCCCTCACCCCAGTGAGGGCTGAGCCAGGTGCTCCTTTCCTTTCCCTGTGAGAGCTGCGGGAACCAGGCGGCACTGCCCTCGGTTGTGAGTACCTGGCCATCCTCAGCACCTTGTGCTGCCACAGACACTCTGAAAGGCCACACTCTGCAATACGGGAAACTTTCTGCCAGCAGATTCATTGCATCAAATGGTTTACTGACAGGATGTAGAGGGACAAAAAGTATTTTTCAGAATTTTAATATCACAGAACAGATATTTCATAAGTTTAAAAACTAATGTTTAGCTCTTGTAACATTAGTAAGTTTTGAAGCGCTTTAAGAGAGAGTGTATTTGATTAGCTTTTTGCATATTGGGAAACTACAGCACAGAGAGGATGCAGATCAGCTGAGGCCCTACAGATGCTCTGTGAGCAAGCTAATCCCATATGAGCAAACTGACTATGATCAGTCTGGGCTGGTACTGAACCATCTAAATGTAGAACAAGGTATCAGCCACCCCTGCTTTGGGAACACTTCCATTCCACATTCTGGTTTAATTTATCACAAAGGTAGGAAGCATTAGTAAAAATCAAAACTGAACTTCTGAGGATGAGCTGTATCTCTCTACTACTCTCAAGAGTCAGAGTTGCTGAGTTATGTTTTAATATACCAATGCAAACATGCCTCAGAAAGTTTTGTTCCATCCCTAGAGACCGCTGCTGTTTTGTGTGGCATATACAGACTTTACTAATTACAATGATTTGCCATCTTTGGCGTCTAGGCATTTTCTTCATTAAAGAGACTATTGTCTGAGTAGTTTTAAAATGTTTATCTTACACTCATCAGGGAGTTGGACGTGGCTCGTGCACTGGTAGCTACACAGCACGGTGAACCTCTGTCAGATGAGGTATGGAGCCTGGAGGAGCTGAAGGAGGCAAGATCACCAGGCTGGAAAGAAGGGAAGCTTTTCCTGTGGGAGTTAAAACCTGGCAGCTGTGGCTTTCCCACAGCATCAAGAGCTGTGGGTCCTGAATTCCTTCAGTTTTGTTGCAGTTTAATGGAGGGTTCAAATCCTTTTAGCAAATCCTTTTAGCATAGCCTCAACCAGCATGTGGTGCTGGTATACAGCATCACAACATCTGCCAGTCTGGGCTATTTAATGTGCAAGAATGTGCAAAACAGCCTGACAGGAACACTAGCCTGCAGTAACACGTTTGTCGGGCGAGCTTGCCCCTCTGAATGTGGATCCATACCCTTGCTGCTTCATCACCCTATGATGTTTGGCCCAAAAGCTAAAGTGGCTTTTGCTGCAAATAGCCACACTGACAGCTACTTGTAAGTAGGGCAAGAGTGGATTAGTGCAGGCATTTTGCAGCAGAAGGCTCTGGAGTCTCACCTGCACAGCCTCAGGATTGCACTGATGTCCTGCTTTAATGCCCTTGAGCATCTTTTATCTTCCAAATTCTAAGGGCTTTATTCTTCTCTCTACCTACGCAGGCAGGAGGGAGCAAAAGCAAGCAGAAATAGGGTGGGGAGGATGAGAGAAAAACAGATCAGCATCATTACTGCATAGTTTTCCTACTCCCCAGGAGCGTCTGAGGCTCTTCTGCTCTGAAGAACCACGTTACCGAGGTCTCTACGATGGTCCCTGTGCAGCAATGAAGTCAGCAGCATTACTGGCTTTCTAGCTAACGCTGGGATCAGCTGTGGCCACGGGTGGCAAGAAAAGTAACTCTTCAGATAGCGTAGGAAAGAGTCTCTTACGTCAGGGCTAACACCTTAAATCCCCCTACCTGTCTGATTCACGTAGGACTGAGCAGGTGGCTATGCACTGGTGTGCTGTGCGTTTCTCTGCAGGCTTAAGTCAAGGTATGTAAAGTAGCCTCTGAAATGTTCAGCTTGTAGGTAATAAACATAAAGATATCCCCAGCCAGGCCCACGGAGAAGGGAAAAGATCTAAACTTCTTTACTAGGCAAAAAGGAGCATGAAATTCCACTAATTATCATTATCAGAGCATTCAGGAACAGCCATAACTTCAGTGGCAGGAACAGCCATAACTTCAGTGGGGCGCTAAGGATATCAAGTGCATTGGCCATTAGTAGGCATGAGCACATAATTGAGAGAGACATGATATTATTTTATAATTTAGCTGTTTTTCCACCTCATGGATACTGTTTCCGTATTTTCTGAGAATGACCTTATGTCACTGCCTTTACCTTAGTGCTTGAAATTGTGAGAGGTACGCATTTGCCTAGGATGAGACAGACATGGCTGCACAGCACTGGGAAAGCTCTGGCAGCAGAGCCCTCTCATTTCACAGTTTCCCACGGTAATCTTGCATTAACGTTAAAAAAGACTGTTGAAACAAGGCACTGAGCAGGATGGAAGTACTGACTCCTTCCACCATGGAGGAACGCAAGGAATAAACACAGTAAATTGAAGGAATCCTCTTAACTCTTGCAGTTGGATGGTATCAAAAGTCCCTTCACCTCTCCTCATGGCCAAAATACGACCTTCCACGAGCATAACTTAAGCTGTCTTCATGCCTTCAACAAGCCTGAAACTCCCCTGGGAGAGAGCTATACTATCAGTTCAGCTCAGCTGCTGCTACAGTTGGCTTGCTGATACTTTCTTGATAACTGTGCCTAGAACTGAAATCATTAAGTCTCATATTTTCTGAGAATTGGGCGATCTGTAACATTTTTCAGGTTGGCTACGTAGCATGCCTTCTCTAGGGACTGGCAATACCACATAGACAGTCTATTTTCTTACATTTCAGGCTTCCTGTTCCAATCTTGTGGAGAATACAAAAAAAAAAAAAAAAAGAAAAAAAAAGTTATGAGAAAGAAAGTCTTTAGAAACTCTAAAGAAAGTATTGTGCTTGAAATCAGTCCTACAAGTGGGAGAATGTTCTAGGATGCTCATTTTGTTTCTGACTGGACCTTGCTTCTCTTTTAGATCCCTAACGAATAAAGCACAGATTGGTATTGAAGGCTAGAAGCCACCATTGCCTAAGTCTGGCTCCTAAATTGAGTGACTTAAATTTTAAACTGAGCAGGAGTTCGATGTGTGTTGAGCATGCACTTGCGTTTGGCAGTCCACTACTACTTGACATATAACTACATGCTTTTGGCACGTTAATAGAGGAGGGTGAGCAGTGGTAAGGACAGCAGAAACCATAAGGAAAACAGGAGAAAGGCTAGAACTCAAGCTAAAAACAAACAAAAAATAGTGATCATCTCTCTGGTTTCCCTCAGACATGTTGTCCCTGAAATGAATGGAAGAAGCTCTTTAAAGATATGTTTACGTAAGCTCTGCAGTGGGTCAAATGTTCGATTCTTTTGGGTTATGCGTATGTTGTAAGGAAAAGCACCCAGCAACCTGTGAAAGGTACATACGCAAAAACTTACTTCCATGAAGGGGTTCCCGAGCTACATCCGACATCCAAGCATCACTGATCTAAACTCACAGGCTCTCTTACCTGATCTGGTAAAGAACAGGCTCAATCCTCTTTTGTGTTTTGCTCTGTGCCATACAGCTTACATTGAAGGTTTATAGGGCAAATTTACTGTACGCAAGAACAGCCAATCTGCTCCGTAGCGGATGAGGTACAACGGTGACATTATCTTGGTAGGAGTGTGCTATTTGAATACTGGCTTAACTGAGCAGTTTTAAAGATTTTTATCAAATATTTTTATTTCATTTGAAAATCTGTTTTGTGTTTAGCTCTGCTTCTCCCAAAAGTGACAGAGGCCTAAAACAGTTAAATGCAGAGGGTTTCTAATAGCTGGGAGAGTTACAGTGGAAGTACTTAACTGCAGGAGCTGGGTAACCTACATTCCAACATGAGGAAGTTTTAGATTAAACGAGTTCTGATAATCAGGGTTTTGCTGTGCTCCTCCAGCCGACTATGAATGGAGTAAGAGCTAATGATGGCATTAATTATTTAGCATATTTTTTCTTGATATTCTGTTTTCCATTCACTGCTTAGGATTTCAGATATGTATTTTTAAGTTGGACGATAATTTACGAGGGAAAAGCACATAAGCAGTAGATGCCTTGTAACTTAAAGCAGTATCTTATCTGTTGCACACCCTGGCTCTTTGTAATGAACGTGTAACGCTTTGTGGTCAAGCTTTCCAAAGGGACGCTGTTGTCATCTTTCCTGTCTGTAAAAGCCCCTCTGCTCCAGACACTTTAACTGCCCAGTTGCCTAAAAGAGGCACTGCGGAGTGCTAACGTGTCAGTTTGAGTGACAGCACACTCCTCTTTTCACAGAGCTTTTGCCCTTGACTGTGAATTTAGCAGAGCACATACCTTAAAAATAACCGGAGATTCAATGGGAGCTGTTAAACTCTTGCACAAGGTTTGTGGATACACGGATCCTTTGGAAGTAACTCGTATCCTTTCCCTGGAAACAATAAGCACTGCAATTAATGAACTAGTTAGAAAGTGTTTGGTCGGGGAGGACAGCCGCGGCATCTCTGCGCGCCTGGAAGCGCAGTGTTCAGTGTCCGCACGGTCTAAAGCCAAAAAAAAAAAAAAAAAAAGGCTTGAAATCCTATCTGCAGCATCCCCTCTTGCAGGTGAGCCGGCAGGCTGCCTTAACTGCCTCCAGGGCCGTTCCGGCTCGCTCTGCCAGGTGCGGGGCGCACCCGCCCGCCCGGAGGGGAGCCGCCTCGCAGCTGATGTCAGCGCGGGGAGGCAGGAGCGATTGGGCTGAGGGAGCCGCGGCGGCGGCGGCGAGTCCGCCCCCCGCACCCCCCGGCAGGGCCGGCTTCAAAGTGGCCGGCGCCGAGCAACTCGCGGAGGGGCGAGAAGTGGGAGCCGCGCCCGGAGTCCGGCCGGGGCTCCGCTGCGCCCCCGCCGCTGCCCGGCTCGGCCCGGCTCGGCTCGGCCCGGCTCGGCCCAGCGCTGCCGGTGACAGGCGGCGCGCTGGGCAGGACCGCGGCGGCGAGCCCGACCCACCGCGCTATAAAAGCAGCCCCGGGAAGCGGGGAGAGCGCACGGCGGCGGAGCGCGGCGCCGCGCCCGGCCACGGCCATGACCTCCGTGCTGGGGACGAGCAGAGCGGCCGGAGGGCCGAGCGGCCAACTGAAATGCAAGTCCAAAAGAAGGAGGAGGAGGCGATCGAAGAGGAAAGGTAAGAGAGCTAGAGAGCTTTCTTTTTCTTTCTTTCTCTCTTTTTTTTTTCCTTTTTCTACCCGTCTTTCCCACACGTGCATCCTCACCTACAGACACCTCGGCTGCTCCTGTTTTTAGTCTGCATTTACTTAGCAACCGGGCACTTGGCAGTGGCCTTTGGGATGCTCCCTGCCCTGACGGCCGGGGCAGGGGCGGGGAGGGTGCGCGTTATCCTGCCGGGAAGATTTGCCCAGCCAAGCGGGGCTGTTACCTGCTGCGAGCCGGTGAGTGCAGGGGGGAGCAAGGGCTGTCGCTTTGGGAAGGGAAACGGCTCTCTGCCTCTCTTGCTTGGGGCCAAGTGGGTCCGATTCTGCGGGCCGGGGCTCGCCGTGCCCTGCTCGGGGCAGCCGGAGCCCCGGGTGCTGCCCTGCAATGTCGCCAGATCCACATAAAACTGCAACTAATTCCGATTTTTTTCTCAGTATCCTCTTGCGATCGCCGAGGCGGGCGCAAGGCTGCGCGGTATGTTTGACTTGCACATGTAGAGCGCAGATATTAGTGCCCAGGCGCGACTAAATGGCAGAGCTTCTTGGTGGCAGCGAGACAAGGTGGGCACCGGGCTGAGCCCCCAGCTGCTGCCCGACAGGTTGCTGCGGTGAACTGCTTTTTTTTTTTTTTTTTTAAACCTGAAGGTCCGCTGAGTTTTGCTATGCTGAAGTTATTATGTGCAAAGGTGTTGTTCCCCTTCTGAAAGGAAATCTTTGCTCGAGAAACGTTAAATGTCATAATCAGATGAGGAGAGCTAGAGGATGTCATTGCAAGCAGTGGATATGTCCTAGATAAAAGCTCTTCTCAAGGCTGTCCTGTTTTCTCCTGTAGAGAGGATGACACACTATTGCCTGATTTTTTGATGTTTTGCTTGAACAGCCAAAGTTAATAGACTGTGAACACTTTAAAGTAAAATGAACAGATATAAGAAGCAGAGTGCCAGAAATGCCCAACTGTGATGCATTAGATTGCAAAGATGCTAACGAGAAGTGTTAGATTATCTAAGTCATATATTTCATCTAATCTGCAATTGTCATCATTATGTAGGACTAACGTAAGTTTTAGTTAGCTAGCTCATCAGCTCAAGCTGATGGTTTGGCATTATTTCTTCTGATTTTGGAAACTCTAATTTGGAGGCCCCATTAGCTAAGTGTCTTTTAATTATTGGTTATTTTAGAGCCAATAAGCATGTTACTCGATAACTTTTTAGAAAGGAGTCAAAGCAGGTTTTGTACAGCAACTAGTAAAAAAAAAGTGGTCAAATGCTAGACTATATAATCTGATTCTCACTACTTTAACTTTCATGTCTAAGCTCTTCTGCTTAGGTCACTGTTACTATGACTATGAATAACAGAAGTAAAAACAACAGACGTGTAGATATGTCAGTAGTGCCAGTATATGTGTAACTGATTTGTTGCTGCAAATCTTTAGCATGTTATAACACCTGATGCAAAGGTTTTGTTGTATGCTGCATTACACAATAAATCTTAAAATACTGAGCAGAGGAAGAGCTCCCATACTCAATGCATTTAAATCTGTGTGTACTTAAGTGGTGCTCTACAGACTTCTCCCTGTTCTCTTTATTCTAGCAAAACTACTTGTTAAGGGAATTAAAAAACTTAGCCTAGTCCTAGCTATCCTGTGCTTGGCAAACGGAAATGATGCAATAATTCATTCACCTATGTAACAGAACGAAGGTGCTCTGTTTTAAAGGTAGATTGTGTTAATCTTCTTAAGAAATGGACAAAAGTGAGGATCTTTTAATAAGACTTGTTTTCTGCTGCTTCCTTTGTTGCTGTGTGTGTGTTGCCAAAATAATGAAGGAGTTGAATGTCTTAAAGCTGAAAACTTGCTAAATAGTAACTTGGTAAGTGACAGCTATTTGCAGAATACCCAGCTGGAGGCTGGTGGCGTTCTAGAAGGCGCTTGACTGACCAATATCAATAAGATACTGCGCACTTGAAGGGTTCATTTTTTATTCTTTCAAATGTGATACTGTAACCACTTTCCAAATAACGTAATTGGTTAGTGTAATAATTGTAGGAAGCAATGCTTGTGTTCATACTTCTTAGAATTTCTTTTCTATATGCTCACAGTATATATTCACATATGTACATTTCTATGAATTTATACTGGCAAAAATGCCTGTAACTTAAGGCATGCCCAGTATTAAACCTGTTGGATTTAGCTATTATGCTAGTTTGTTTACTTATCGTGTATTTCTGTCTTTTTTGATGGTGTCTAATACAGAAGGGGTATTTAACAAATTGGCTATACTGATGATTAGTCAAGAAAATTAATTCCCATAAAGAGGTAGCCTTTTATAAGGCTAATAAACATATGTGCTCCACTATTGTGCAAATCTGTTCTCTTAATAAATGTGAAAACCCTTTTTAAAGGGTTACCTGCAAACCACTCACATCTAGCTATTCTCCAGCACTTATCTTCTTGTTTATAGCAAGAATACTTTTAGTCAATGCTTTTAAGCACGTAAATATCCACACATATTTATGCATACACACATATGCACACACATGCAAAGATATCCATGCACATACATACAGAAAGAAATTCGTTCCAGTCTTACATTTGAATTGAGTATTAATCAGAATAAGAAAGTGGAATTATCTGTCACATTCACACCCTTTAAGGAGATGAATTTAACAGATTATTTATATGAATTAATATATTGTATCGGTCGTGTTACATATTAACTGTGTTTAAAAACAGATTGAGGCATTGCTTTACAAAACATCCAGGAGTGCCTTGTAGTAGAAACAAACATTATTTTCTACTTAATAGCATTATTTTTCTCCCTCTAATTTACTTTCCAGGTATTTATTCATATTTTTGTCCTGATCAGTGTGAATTATAAATTAGCATGTTTGTGTATAGCACTTTGTTCCATTTCTCATATACCTTAGTTGTCAGTTTTAGGAGTTTCCTGGCGGGTAGAAAGCAAGTTCCAGCCGGGAAAGCAAATAATACACAGTGAATTTAGTTATTCAGAGATTATTTAGGCTGAAAACAATAAAAACCACGTGCCACAAGAGGAAGAGAGAATTTCCATATACGCAAATAGAGCACTGAAGACTGTAAGACAGTGAGTGTGATTCCAGTGTACAAAGACATTGTCCAGTAATTAATTTGCATGCACCTTATTTTAAGGTTTATTAAATCCAGCCACCATTCAGTATAAAGCTCCTACCTTCATGAGCTATCATTAAATATCCTTGCAATGCAATATGCATTGCAAGTATATATTTGCATAGTGATTGCATTCAGTTTTATACTGCTTGGAGAAAGTATGTTAAAAAGCTAAAATATTTGGATGTTCATAGCTATTTGTTAAGTTATTATAGGTAGGAATATTTTCATTGTCATTAAGAAAATAAGCATATTAACTCCCAGTGGGAAGTAAACATCCAAATTTCTCAAAGACCAAATGAAAAATAAATATAGATGCTTGCCAGAATATCTGTATACTAATTTTATGTAAGAGCAATAGATAATAAGAGTAATAGACAAAAAAAGAGAGAAAAATAAGATATCTATGTGTATAAAATGACCAGAAGTTAGATTTCTCTAACTCATTAAGCATATTTTTCTATTTTAAATGTTTAGGGGTTTAACAGAAGTGGCTGGATTTGTGGGTTCTTGCTTTGTGTATTCCAAGGCTTCGGAATATGCCAGAGTACTGACAGAATTCAGCACAGAGGCTTCAGCAGATTTTGTGCAGATAGGCTGGTATAGACTTTAAACAGAAAGTTTGTTTTCAGAGATAAATGGTAAAAGCAGAGACAAAAGCAGAGTTGCCATTTTGTGACAATGCCAAAAGGGCCACACTTCAGCAGCCTTCAGCAACTTCTTAGAAATCAACCTATAGAAACTACATATGAAAGGGATGGTTGGAAATATGCCATTTCTTAGTTATTTGCCAGTACATGACAAGAAGTAAAGCACCTTATTTGTAATGCTGTTTTTGCAGAGCTGGTGATTAAAGTTAATTATCAAACGGGAGAGAATCAGGTATCCCTGATGCTGCGGCAGAAAGCCATGACTGAAGTTGCCGCTGCTACAATGGGACATGAAATAAGAGTTGACAGAATAAACTAAATAAGGACAGCAGAAGGGTGTGAGAGGCAAAATGATTGTGAAATGAAATTCCATGAAAAATTAATGAAATAGAAAGACTGTGCTGGGGACGGAGGGAGGAAACCAGCTTGGTTCTTCATCATCCTGCAATGCCAAAGTAATAAATGAGCGTGTTTCATCTTGGCTAGGTTCAGGGACACAACTCCTTCTCCACAACAGGATTGTGCCGCGCTTCAAGATGCGTTCCGCTTATCTCATTCCCTGACAGCTCAAGAGGAAGGAACTGGATCTGGTGATAAAATTAAATTGATTAAACCTTTATCCATCACCTAATTTTGTGCCTTTCTTTTTTCTTTTCTTTTTTTGCTATTACCTCCAATTTCTAGTGATCCGTGTAATGACAGCAATTTGAGATAGCATCAAAGACATTAGCTACAATGACTGAACTTAAATTTAGAATAAAAATATGGAATTCATGAGTCCATGTCTAAATAGCAGACAATTAGGTTATAGCAGAGTTGTAACTTCCTAGGAACAGCACATAAGTGTGAGGACAATAAAAAGGCACGTCTTGGTTTGAGAGAGAACAAAATATTTCAACTTTACCTCAAAGCATTACTTACATAAGTAGAAAAAATGCTGACATAAATATGGAACGTGTCTTACATGAGCAATCACAAAAATAGCCATCTTTACCTTTTTAAACACAGAAATCGAGTTGGATGTTTTGCTTTCTCCAGTGGTAATGCAGAGGCATATAAACCAAGTTGCAAAGTATCACAGTTTGGAAGTTGCTGCATGTTGCTTAAAATTCTGTAGCTCCTCTTTTGTGATTTGGGTAGGGAAATTCTTCTGTAAGGTGGTCCTTTACAGCTTTGCTTACAAATTCCGGTTCAAGTGATATTAATGGAGTTTTAAAAATACTTAGGGCAGCCCCTTCAGAAGTGATCCACTACAAATGGAAAACACTGCACTAAAAATTAAAGGTCACGTGAAATTGCCTTGTGAAATATCAAAGCTACTAAAGGTCTGTGCCAACTGTTTTCGCAGGTTCGTTTAATTCCCTCTAGATTAGCAGGTTGCATGAAGTGAAAGATTAGAGTATCTGATCTCCATTAAGTGTGCTTCTTTTGAATTAATGCTGTCAAATATTGTGTATGTTTTGCGAGTAGTAATGAACCTAAACTGATTCCTATGTTTACAGCTATCTCTACAACCTTTCCGGCAGTTTACTGTTTTTCCTTGTCAATTTTTAGTTATCCAGACAAAAAAGCTGATATGCATCGGTAGACAGATCATTCTAAAGGCATCTATGATGAACTTGATATTCTTTGTGTAAAACAGCTTGGTTTCCCTGCAAATTATATAAGTTTCAATGGTAAAATTAAGTGCTTACATTTTTTCCTCTAGCTGACCTTTGTTCCCTGTTGTATGAGTCTTAAACAAAGCAGCCAACCTAGGGGAGTTTTAACAGCATATTGTGAGATGCAATGTATTACAAAGACCACCTTGTTACCTGGTGGAGGCAACTTATCAACTCATACTAACAGGGAACCCTCCCTGAGTCATAAAATAACCGAATTTAATGCTTTAATAGAAAGCATTAAAAGGGTGGTGTTATCATTGCTGTTCGGTTTGTCTATAATTTCTGACTTCTTGCTCTGTGTTACTCTGAGGGATCTGCTCAGGACTAAGGACTGGCCTTCACTGTGGATGGTTTCGTGAAAACCACTGCTAACGAAGGCACGATAACAAGGCAAGCACAGTGCAGAGCAGGATGATAATATTGAAGATATTGTAGTGTCACTGATGAACAAAGGGTCTCTCTTCACAGAGTGTGTTATGCTTCATTCTGGCTGTTCTGTCTCAGAAATGTGCACTGGAAACTGAGGATTCAGAGACATATGACAAAAGGAATTAGAGAGGTATAAAATTTCAGTAGAAGGAAATTGAAAAGATTTATTTTGTTTAATCTGAAGACAAACATAAGAGGGAACTATAATAATGAATGAAAGATTGTGAAGGAGGTGAACAGGCTACACTGGTTGATTCCTGATTTATTTACAAATAGGCCTTTAAGGGAGCTGAATTTCAACACATTTAAAACCAGTAAAAGGACTTTTTCTTTTGAGACAGTGCATAGGTAGGCTGTGTTATTCATTGCTTTGAGATGGGATAAAGCAAGATATATTCACGTGTAGGGACATGAGGTGGTTATTAGCTCAGCTGAGACCAAAGCCAAAAAGTTTACTGATCTCTTCAATGGGTGTAGGTTTTGGCTTTAGGTAGGATATGTTAGGGAGTTGGGTTTTTTGTGAGATATGAATCCTCTATTTCAGGAAATTATCTGGCTCCTTACTTACCTGAAGTTAGAGGCAGGGTGATTTGCAGGCAGTTCATTCGCTCATGTTCGCTATGAGGCTTTTTGCACTTCCCTCTGTCTTTATGACTAAAGCTAGTAAACACAGTAGTTCAGGAGGTGAATTTCTGGGCTGATTCACAGTAGTGGTGATCCATAGCCACTTGTGTGGCTCACCAAACTCAAAAATGCAAGCATGAAGAAAACAGTCATATTTCCTTGGAATATGCCAGATCACTTTTTAAATTCTCTTCCTTTCTGTTCCCGCTAATCTCCCTGCAGGATATATGTAAAGGGGTACTGGAATTGAGACCCATTCCCAATCTCTTACTTTGCTGTGGTGAGTTCAGAGTGATAACAATAGAAATAATTTAAAAAAAAAAATTCCCCCCTTTCCTTCTTATTCTCTTAGAAAAAGAAACAAAACAATGGGATACCATGTGGTCAAAATGAACTGTATAAAAATAGGATGATTAGTTAAGTAGAAGAAGAAAATCAGTTACTGACATGACTGCTACCGTACCCTCGTAAAATGAATGTTGAGTAGGAGATTACTCTTGCAAACCTTAGTGCTTATCCGTGGAAGTGTTCCTGCCCGGATGAGGATTGGGTCCGATGGCTGAGGCAACCATTGCACCGGGTTTTTGAATCGTGCCTCTTGTGAGAGCCGCTTCAGGAACCTGCAGCCCCGGGCGCTGCTGTTTTATGTGCCGCTCGGTAAGGAGCAGTGACGAGGTCTCAGTAAAATGCTTCATGATAAAGTGTTTTTTTTTTATTTTTTTTTTTTACTATTTTTACATCATCTTTGTTCCTTATAAGAGAAATAGTGCTGAAAATTATTAGCAGAGTCACCTTCCTCTAACCGCTAATGAAACATCAGCGTGAAGAGTCAAAGCTCCTGGAAGGTGTGGGAAGAAAAGAATTTGACAGACGTTTTTCTCCATCTCCATAGAAAGAGATTTACACACAACTAATTTGATGTAATTGCCTGCTTCTTACCACTTCTCAGAAACTGTGAAATGGCAGTTTATTACTTAAATAGTGGGGTTTAACAAATGTAAAATGATGGCTATCAAGCCAAGTCTAATAACGTATTACTATTGTATAAGGCCTGCTCCTGCTGCCCCTACTCACTGAGATTGAAACTTCTTCTTGGCGTGAGTCAGGGTGGCAGAATTGTGCTACTGTGCACGTGTGTGTATATGCGTCTCTACATAATGTATGAAATACAATTTTTTTTTCATTGCTGTAGTTGTGTCGCCATGTTAAATCAATGGGTTTATAATTAAAATAAAACTGCAGGCTATATTAAACAGCCTCACTGAGTCCAAAAAAAATTATTTACAATTGGGTTTGAAATTCTTTGACATAACATAAAAAACATTCAGTGATGTAAAAATACAATATATATTGTATAGTGTGCATATCTGTATATATTCACCCATAAATACATGCTGCATGGATTTGTAATTTAAAATATGTATGTTATACAAATCATATGAATATGTTCATATATATATGATCACCTTCTGTATAACAGCAAAGGTCTTGCAGACAATAACAAAGGCACAGTTACAAAGATCAGAAGATTTTTTTTTAAATTAAGAAATAAATGAAAAACTCCTTATAATGCAGAATTTTCAAGATATTTCTATGTTCTATTTTTGTACATGCGCTTTCCATGATAAATAACTAAGTAATTCAGACTGCAGCAGACACAGAAGCTTGTACAGGAGCCTGTAATACTCGTGTCAGGAAACCCCAAACCTTCACTGAAAAGGCAGATTTGGTTTCAAGTTTCTTTGTGTGCTGATCTTCCTCCAGCTCAATCTAATGGAAGAATTCATTGAAAGGGGAGCAGAAGCAGACACTAAGCTCGTGTTTGTTTTACATCCGTGCCATCAGACCTGCCGCAAAATGCCAGGTGAAGTGCCTATAGCTTCTTGAATAATATTTAACTAAAATTAACTTTCCTTAGTAGATTTCCAGGTTGTAATTTTCCCTCCTTTGTGCCAGTCAAGAATGGGTATTTAAATGGTCATATGAATGGTCATGTGGGGAGGCAAGAGGCAGAATTGCAGCGGTCTGTATTGTTTCCATTGATAAACACCAAGACAGGAATTAAATTGTAGCTCAGCTCTTGCTGCCTGCATTTAATAGTTTAAAAGAAACAGTACAAAAAAAAGTGCTGTAATATCATTGACAGAAGGTCTCCTCCAGCTGCAACTGCCACAAGATTATTGATTGATCTGCATTTATCATTTATTGATGCTATAGCATCTGATGTGCATCTGCAAAATCTGTTTTTTCTAAAATCAAGATACTTGACTCATTTTCAATTCACATTTAGAATGACCAGTTTTTACAGATGCACGACAGGGGTTTGCTCTACTTAGTACTGTGCCCACAAGGGCTATTTTATGTGCCTTCAGCTGAAATCCATGAGCACAACTTATCTCAGGACTTTTAAAAAAAGTAAAAAAAGTTTCACTCTGTGAATCCTTTAGAATTCAGGCACAGGAAAAAAAGAGGATATATACGTATTCAGGTCTTTCTAGGTTAGCTTGTACCCTGCCAATAATACTTTTTTAAAATAATACCTTAGCTCTGCATTCAGTTTGTTAAAAGAATCTCTGCCTGTTATGGCACAAGGTGTAAACCAGAAGATAAAAACAGGCACTAAAGTACTAAAAGTACCAGCTCTCAAAAGATGAGTATTTCATATCTAAAACAAATGTGGGGATTTTTAAAGATATATGCATGGTTTTATTAGCCAGAAATGAAATAGCACTTTGCAGTTTAAAAATCTGCTTTGTAATAGATGTAGTTTAACAGAACACAACTTTGTAGATTAGTTAGCCCATGCGCATTTTTAAGCAGTTGATATAGTCTGCTTAAATGCCGTAAGACTTGAAACCATAGACAAGAGATGTTCTGGCACTGAAGGCTACCAGTGAATCCCATATTAAATTTACACTTGTATGATATAAGGCACATTGGTCTATTTTTCCCTGCCTGTGACTGAGATCATTCTCCTCTTCAGATAATTCCAACTCATCCAAGCCAGAAAGGACTTTCACCACCCATAGTTAATAAAAACATATCAGCATAATCATCCTAGGTACATGCACTTTCCTCATAGTATTTCTGCAGAAATTCTTATTAACTCCCTCACAAGAGAGACCAGTTACCCCCAATTTCCAGAGAGGTAAAATGAGTCAGAAGAGTTAATAAATCCATCTGCAGAATTAATTATCAAAGGATAGGATTCAGGAGCCTGCAGCTCTCAGGCCCCAGGATTAAATGAACCGCTGTTTCTGGTTCGTAACTGTTGTTTCTGCAGCTGCATCACATCTGTAGCTGCATCCCATCTCTGGGATTTGTCATGGTGCAATACATCCCTGACACGGTGAGGTCCCTGGTAGCGGTACGGGTTTCCCACGGGTCGGTGAGCCGCGCTGCGCACCCCGTGCCGCTGGGCGTTCGCAGCGCAGGAGCCGAGCGCAGCTGCTGCCGGCGAGCCAGGCTGGCGCGGCTGTTTGCAAAGCACCGCTGCCTACCTGCTCCGTGGCCTTCGGAAGAGGGCTTTTTTTTTTTTTTTTTTTTAAATTACATAAACAAATTAATGCGATCGGATTCTTACTTGATGTTAAATCACTTTTGCTCCTCGGCTTCAATGGGGCGCCCTTGATTTCTCCCAGCTATGCTTGCTGTGAGCACGCAGGAGGTGTCTGCGTATCCAAGTTACGTTTTAAGGGGAACACCCTCTTCGATATTAGCAGCTCATCACGGACAAATCTGTATAATGACTGTATTTGTGCAAATACTTCCTTAAGACGCTAGTAGAATTTGATTATGGAATTGATTGAAACGGTTAGGGATTTTTTTTTTTTTTTAATGAGATTGGTCCTTTTAAATGAATGACTTAATTTCAATGAGATTTAAATATTATCTAAATGTCACAGCTTTTATTTCCATTAAAAATCTTAATAACAGTCCCTACGTTTGTACCTCACCATTAGTTCATCAATTTTTTATGCATGTATGTGCTTCTCGGAGAACTAGGAGTTTATTCCACTTTAACTAAAAGTACAGCAAACTGACTGTGCTCCTTAACCACAAGATAATACTTTGACTAAAACATGGCAGACAATTCTAAATTAAAAAAAAAAAAAAGGAGAAAGGTCTAGTTGCTGAGTCAAGGACTGTAATTCTAAAAGTTAAAAACAATGTTTTTAAAAAAATCTATTCCCTGATGTAAAGTATGTATCATTACTTTATTTTTGCATCCAAAAAAAAAAAAAATCCCTCATAGAGAGTCACCAAAATAAAATGGAGGTGAAAAGCAACCAACAAATTACCGATTATTTGGGGTCTTGTAGGGTGCTGTTATAAGGGGAGTGTGATTTAAGCACAGCAGAAGCTGTCCCAAGCTATTTTTCTAATGATTTTAGAGGCTTAAAAGAAGCGCCTTTTATAGCAGTATGTAGCATTAAAGAAAGTGTATGTAGCCCTCGAGATACATGTGTTTATCGTATATTTACCCTTTTAAAATGAGTCATTCTTTACCAAAACATAGCTCTCTCTCCTCCCCTTTCCTCACGGTCTGAGTTCCCTTGTGTGTATCCTCACCTGTCAGAGCAGCTCTTATTCGTACAAATTATACAAACAAAAGTGTGTATGATATCAGTGGCTGGCTCAGAGCCATACATCATAAAAGATATTTAGGGTAGCGTATGGCCTTGATTCAGCAGAATCACTTGTGCAGTCCATTGCTACTCAGAAGAGCGATAAATGATAAGTAACAAGGTCTGCATACAGATAGGCAGGTGCTTAAATATTTTGTGGAAGCAGGGGACTGATTTATAAATTAGCATTCTTTTGCTAAATAGTTCCTGTTTATAAAAGCGGCTAATGCACCTGCTTACCAACATATATTTCTCAGGGTGCCAGTCTCATGTCATCATCTTTAACTGATCTTCCTAACGTTTACTTGATCTGAAGAACTGTTTCTCTGAGGATGACAGGTATAGTTCGTTTCTGTGCTGCTTGGGCAGAAATGAGAGCGAAAAGCAAAGGTAAGGGGTCGAGACTCTGTTCCGCTAATAGCCCCTGTCGCCGGAGCAGCGTGTGCCTCCTGCGCGGAGCACTGGGATGCGAAGGATGGTTTGCTAATCCTGGCTTCAGATCATTTTACTTTTGTTGCTCTGCCTCACGCCGCGCTGTTGCAAACGCTGGCGTTGGGCGCGTAGCCGTCGGCAGGCGCAGTCACGCACAGGCCTCCGTACAGACCACGGGCTAAACTGCTGTCGGTCGTGTCCCTCCGCTCCGCCGGGTATCGGTGAGTGAGCGTGGCGTGTTGTGGGAGAGGTGATGCTGGTTCGCAAAGAGAGACTTTTCCGTCATCTTCAGCAATCTTCAGCGTAGCGTTCGCCTGCACGTAACGGACAGGTAGGCAGGCGTGCTGGAGACACAACGCGATGTGACGCTGTGGGCACATCCGCAACCCAGAGGGAGGCAGGGGGTTGGCAGCGGTATGGCTCCCCGACCGAACCCAGGCAACGGGCTTCTCTCCGTTCTGAGCAAGAGGCAGCTTGGCCCGGCCCAACGTGGACAACACGTTACATAAATTTTCCCTGCAGCAGCTTGTTTCAGCAACTTTGCCCAGTAATGTGGATTAAGTTAGAGTTTTGTTTTGACTGCTTTAGTGCATATTCATTAGATAAAAGCCCAGACAATTACTGTGATAGTTTCACTAGCAGGTGGAGTACGTTTTAGGATTTGATGGCTGCGGGATTTGTTGGAATAATCTCGGAGAAATTTTGGGGATTATTTTTATGACCGGGGGGGGGGGCTGTATGAAAAGGGAGACCCTAAGCAGATTTGAAGGTGATTTCATTATGTTTTTACGGTTGTTTGCTTTTACCATTTTAAATCTAGAGTAAGTTCATACTTAGAACAAATGAAAGTCTCCTAGGACAAGAAATGAACCACACAAATAAATGCTACCTAAGTAATATAGTTTAAAATAGCATTAATAGCATGTGACAGTGTATCTAAAGAGATTGCATTTATTTTCTGATACAGTAGGAACAACTAGGAAAAACATATTTTATATCTTCACGTGTCATATGTTGGGCTGTATACGTTCATGCATTGTATACATAAAGGTTATAGTTCAGTTTTTGTTGAGTAGGTAATATTACTGAAAATATACATGCATCAACTTTATCTTGGATTTGCCAAAAAAAAAAAAAGCCCAATTTCCTTTGGTGTTTCCACTGGAAAAGAAAAAAGACAAAGACAGAACAGAAATGAGATGAAGAGGAGCGGAGCGCAGGCCGGCATGCACTAAATACATGGGAATCTTCTCTCTTCAGGGGGATCGGGCCTGCCTGCGTACGGGGGCCATGGTCCCAAAGGTCACTCTCGCGTGAGTGCTCGTGTTGTCTTGAGCGGGCTTTAGTGGCAATGCTCGTGTGGGTTAGGATCATGCTAACTGGCGCTATCACTAATGGATCGCTGGCAAATTTGAGTTTCAAAAGGCAAACAAGGAAGTTAAAATTGCACACTCAAGAAAGCCCTTTATTTCGTTTCTACAGCACAGCATCAGAATTTAACATTAAAAGAGGTTTAAAAATACACTTGCATAACACAGAAGTTGTCAGTCTAGACTCCCCATCTGTTGAATGCTTTTTTACTAAGTAGCAGTAGCAGCTCAGTATCTGACTTAACAGAAAACATCATGTAAAAAAGCTAATAATTTCTCTACGCTGTTTTGTTACTAATGAAACTTCGGAGATAAGAAAGCATATGTTTATATTCAATTTCTATTTATATACTTAAACACAGACACTCTAGTACTATGCATATTAATGTGCCAAAATGTGCTCTGGCAGTGCATGTATTAATGTAGATGCATATTCATATTAAGGGCTGAACTCAATGGAAGTTTTGTCCTTGGCTTCACTAGGAGCTCAAATCAAACTCCTACTTTTTAATAAGTATTAGGCCAAATTTCCAGGATTCATTTGGCTCATAAGATTGTTTTTTTCCTGTTGTCATAGTTGATTTTTAATTCTTAAGCACAAGTTTTATATGAGCTGCATCACTTTAACAAGCTCATGTAGAGGTGTTTCTTGGTTGACAGTGCGACTTTCGTACTCTCTTAGTCATTCACTTTTGTCTTTGTTGTTTTCTGTTTGTTTTACTCCTGGCTTGTAATTCCTTATGCAGTTATAACTGATTAATTAGCAAAACTCCAGTTTCAGGCTTTGAATTTTTCTCTTAGGCTCAGACCACTTATAATCTCAGCCAAAAAGGCAAGAATGAGTGTCAACCTTATAATTAATCTTTTTGCATCTTGTTTGTTATCATGTTTGTGGTAACATGATAACCACATGTTTGTTATTCATTCTTTATTATGACTGGTTTTTTTTTTTTTTAAGGTTGAAATGTTGCACTCTGCATTATCTGGGCTCTGATTCAGCAAATTCTGATTTGGGGAGCTCTTTGCTGCTCCTTGTGGGGCAAACCAGAGTGAAGTCTCCCCTCTCCCCTTCTGCCTCACCCCTTTCGCCTGGGAAGTGTCTTCTTCCCAGTGTTTGAGTCTGCAGGTGGGATGTGGTTCGGGCGAGGGGAGGCGTCGGAGGAAGGAGCCATTTACCATTTTATACTTTCAGCTGCAAGCAGTGGGATGGCAAAGTTTCTCTACCCCACTCCCTGACATGCAGCATGAAGGGATAATGGGAGAGACATTTTGTCGGGATATTATATGTTTGTCTGAACAAATAGAAGAGTGATGAATAAAATATTTCTTTTCTTGTCATGTCTGCTGTTCTAGTTACTACCTCAAGCACCAAATAGTAGCACAGAGAATTTTTTTTTTCTCCAAAAGGGACTGGCCATCTCCAAGTGTCACATAACTCATGCAGCAATTGCCTGTTTACTTTCCATGGAAGTTAACACCCACATGGACTTGTCTGTCCAAAGGACTCAGTTCTCGAGTCCAGCTCGAATAGGGACAAAGGGGGATATTCAGATTGCCCCATATATAACTCCTTAGAATAAATAGAAGCATGACGGTGCCAGTGGCTGCTAGACTCTCTCGAAGCAGTGCATTTCTGTTCCTCACACAATTTTGGAGAATGCTATGGTTAAATAATATCATTATAAATATTTCTATTATGTAAACTTGAAAGAAAACAGCTAGCATTTCTGATTTTTTAACTCTTTTTTTTTGCCTTCATGACTAAGTGTGATTATCCGTGATCTTTGTAGGTACTGTATTAAAAATAATTTCAAACATGAACAGGAAAAAATGTGCAGAGAGCTTTGTCTCAGCTAGAATTAGAAATATGAAGTGTCTTTATGGGCCTCTTATTCTAGTTTGCCATTGTTTCTCAAAGTGCACAGAACAAGTGTGTCTGTGACCAATGTAGCTCATGAAGCATTTTGAAATTGCCTCTAATGCTCATTTCTTTCCCCAGGAAGAACTAATTTTAAATATTCCAGCAGGCCTTTCAGGAGATACAGTATCTTCCTTTCCTGACTACCTCTTGTTTTCTGTTTCTTTTTAAGAGCTATCTTCTCTCTCACAGATGCTTATTCTCTTACAGCCTCACATTGCCCAGATCCATACCTCTCTTCTGTAAAGCCTTTTTGAGAAAAGGTTGTTGTGCTAACAATACTGTAAAAACCCCTTTAGGGAGCAGCCCAGAGGTCTCAGCCTCTCTAGTGCGTTGGCTGGTCCCCTGCATCTGGTAGCCTTAGCTGCTGTGTTTGGATAGCAATACATCAGAAGGGAGTAGCTGACAAAAGCAGCTTGCTTAAGCTCAATTTTGGGCAAGAAATTCTTCTTTCTTTAGAAGACACGATGTCTCCGGAGTTGATGGAGCTTGTGAGAGACTTGCAAGCTTATAAGACTGCACTTAGGACAAATCTGTACGCAAGAGGGAGAGCTAACATGAGACAAGGTTGTCATGAGCTACTCCGTTTTCTTCTGTGCTCTCCCTCATTGACAATAGGGGGAAAGTCTGTTATATGAAGAAATCCATGGACTCTGTGAGTGTCTGTCCAGGTGCAAGTTAGTCGCTGTAGCTGAGCATGTGTTAGTGAGATGCCTAAATACTGGGGTCATGGGACAATACAAATAGCCAGTTCTGCTGGATGTACTTGCAGATGAATGTATAGAGATATTATTAGCTGGAAATTAAAAGATGTTGTGCTTGTTTTATATGTCTCGGTGGTATTACAGGAGCACAGTGGCCTATTGGTCTTGGTCAATTGTCCTCCAAGGGCCATCAGCAAGGAAGAGCTGAGTTTTACCCGGCATTTATCAGGGCTTCAGGGGTGACTTTGCGCAGTTAGTTACAAAATGGATTCCAATAAAGGAAGCTCCGTTCTGAAACTGGCAATGCTGAACCTTCAAATGATCTTTTCCTTTATTGCAAGGATGTATTTTTAGGGCCTAATTCATCTCCCACGTGAATGTAGTCCTCCCACTCCCACATTGGGAATACTAAACTGTAGTCTGAGGGCTATGCATTACAATTTACAGAAACAGGCGTAACTCAAGATTTCGAGTGCTTACGTTATTTTGTCTCCTTAAAAAAATATGCATTTTTTTTAGGCCTGTCTGATTTGAAAATAATGAAAAATTGAAGTATGAGCTAAACATAAAAACTATGGTTTGATTTTTGTCACTTGATCCTCATTTTTATTTTGGTCACATGGAGTCTAGGGTCAGCAAACTGCAAGGAAAGTGTAGAACACAGACCCAATTCCTATAAAAATTTAAATATTTCCTGTTTTCTAAAATTACCTCTTGACCTACAGTGGTTGTCACCCATAGGGAGCTGAAGCTGTTCATGCACTGCTGTCTTAAGTGGTCCCTAGGACAATGTGAGATTAAAAATAGCAACATATCTACATTACTTGCTGCTAATTCACAGTGGTAAACTCCGCTTAAACTAACATGTAGCATGGACTGTGTGGCCTTTGGAGGAGTCTCTAGCTTGCAGCAGCTGGAAATGATTTCAGAGAAGAGGTCTGAGGTCACCTGAGGCAAGGGTGGATGGGATGGCTGAGCAGCCTGGTAACCGCCCGCTGTCAGCCGCGGCCGCAGGCCAGACTCGAGGGCTACTGTGGGTTTGATATATAGAACGTGGCTACAGGCTGCAACATCGCAGCCCCTGCCTCGATGCCTTGGATGGATCCGCGCAGTAACGCTGGGGAGTGAGCCCAGCGATAACTGGGTCACTGTGTGTAGCTTTGAAGTAAGGACTTCAGTAGAACTTCACTCATTAAAACACACTACTGATATAAAATTTAACAAATTATCAAATGAGATGATGAACTGAACGAAGATGGGAGTTTATTTACTCTAAACGTGCAGCTACCATTCTCATTAGTGGTGACACTTCTGGGTCAGGTAGCCTGCAATTCTGTGCTGTATCTGGCCATCAGTGGCTCCAAGCACATGTTTGTGACTGTTTTGTCCATCTGATTTCAGATGTCACTATCCTCCATTGAATATTTATAGTGTTCATGGTATAGTTGCAAAAGTACAGTGTGACCCTGCAGCCCTTATTCCCAGGAGCTGTTCTTACATATATAGGTTATCCATTAAGTGGGGTAATTGCACAAGCAAGTATTGCAGGAACTGGCCTTTACTGTAATGTGAAAGTAGCCAGGGTTTCATAATGAGGGAGCTATCTGCTCTTAGACCTTGTGTACAGCTGTAATAATTTTGCTTGCAATGATCCATTCTGAAGAGTAGAGAAACAAGATTTTGGCAACAAAAAGTGTGGGAAAAGGACTATCTCAGTGTGTCAGTGTTTGAAGGGAGCGCCAACCCAAGAAGGCTATGGCTATAACTGCCACTCGACAAATAAATTATAAATATAAAAGATGTAAAATGTGCATATTTTGCTATGGAACAGAAATGGAATTATACACCAAATAAAACCTAAAATCATTATTTTATTTAAAATAATAATAAAGCCTCTTATTCTGTCAGCACACTACACAGATTAATACGATCAACCCAGTAACTGTGAGAGAAAAAAAAAAAAAGCAATGCATATAGAATTTGTGAAAGATATATTTGATATATTTACATAAATAATGCAAAAATAGATGAGACATTGCAAATACAAATCAAATTTGTTCTTTGTTTTAATCTGTTGTTATATGAGCTTGCAATAGTTAGGATTAGAAAATGATCACTGAGAAACATTATTTGTATACTGTATATCAAATCACTGAGGACTCTTTCATTTAAAAAGAAATCATCAGCAAAAAGCTGTATCAACGTGTGAAAGGAGAGGAATCAAATGTTTGTGCTGCTGCAAGAAATTAATAATGTAAGTCATTAGCATTAGTGCAACTTGCTTTTCCTTCTAATTTACTGCCGCATATCTAGATTAACTGTAAAATATTCCTAGGTTTAGGACACAGTGTCCTCCATTGAATGCTTAGCCGGGAAAGGTTATTAACGTTGAATAGGGACTGTTCTCTCAGGAGAGCTGCAGATAAAATGACCAGGGAAAGAAATAGCACAACTTCTCAAATTAGCATAATTAGTAATTATCTCTTAATAGCCCCACTTGGCTTTGGAGACTTGGCACTTGAAATTCCGCTTAAAGTTCAGTGAGGAAAAACAAATTTCACGCTGAAATGTCTCAATAACACAGCTGAGCTGCTGAGGTAATCGTCTGGTTTAGGTAAAGGGAAGGAGATGAACATATGGATAGCAGAGCTCCTTCCTGTAAGTACTGTGTTTGCGTTTGCCTGTTTAAAGCACTCAAGACTTAATGGTACAATTGCGACTTTCTTTGGGGTTGAGGGGAGGGCAGGGGGCGAGTGAGTGAGACTTTCCTCCGTTCTTTAGTGGGGAGAAATAGATGACGATAATAAACTGAAAAGAGGAAGTCTCGTTCATTTTGCACTAGAGTAGCGCCACTTCTTTTGCGAGTCTCGTTGAAAATAAATAAATAAATAAACAAACAGAGACAAACAAGCGTAATTGTGGATAGAAACAGCAGCCTTTATTGTAGCTAGTGGCAAAACTAAACCCTTCCCAAATGGCAATGTTCTCCAACATTTAACCCAAGGCAAAACCAGATGAATAAATGGAGGGAGCCTGCTAACCCTAAATTTTTTCTTTCTGTGGCAAGGAAACAGATGGCTCTCTGAAGATGCTTTTGGCTGGAAAAGAACAAAAGCAGGAGAGAAATATTTACAGTTTTTACATACCTAAAAGCCAGTCCTTTTTATCCTTCGGGAGAAAGCAATTTGTCAGCCCATCCTCATGAAAACAACCCGTTGTTATTAAGAACTTACATTTTGTTTTACCTATTGCACAGCTGGTTGGGAGCTCTTAACTAGAAATGATGTATGCAATGAATAAGCCTCCCTAAACTAGTTTGAAACAGGAAAAGTTTCACTCTACCGTCTTTGTCGGACAGACAATTCATGTTGTGTGCCATAATGGATTTATTGCAGTGATTTTTTTTTTTGTTTTGTTGTTGTTTTGGGGTTTTTTTGGAAGAAGAAGTGTCAGATTGCCAGTCTCATAAGGCGTCGGGAGCGAGCTCTGCTCTGGTTCCTGCCGAGCCTGGCCCCTCCTGGAAAGTGCTGGGGCCTTGGAGAAGAGGCACTTTTTGCTCTGCTGGCAGAACAAAGGGCCCCTTCACTGCAGGGAAATAACTCTCTTTTGGTGCCATGTCAACACACAAAATAGGAAATATGAAGATAAACTAGTCAGAGGAGGTTGACAGCTGTTATAAAACTGATAGGCTGACACACTGATGGCCAGAGGAGGAAAAGGCTTGGCTTCGAAACTCTAATTAAGGCTGGCCAAGGTCCATTAGCTCATCTTCACTAGCAGCTTCACAGCCTCACACCCTATGTATCACCCTTATTATACAGGTTCTAGGTGAGAAATGTGATTAAGCAATCTGCTATCCCATGTTTCCAAGGACTGGCCTCTGAAAGCATTTCAAATGCCTCTATCAACCAATAAAATCCATTTCAAAATTCAGAAAGAGCATGAAAGCAAAGAAGGAGAAGGGAGAAAAGAAGGGGAAGCAGATCAAAAGAGATGAAATGACATTTGAGAACTATGGAAATGAGGAGAGTATTGAGACTGAATTAATTACAAAAAATCCTAAAAAAATGCAGCAATCCAGCAGGTCTGATGCAAATATTAGCAGGCCGACAGCAAGCAGGGAGATGGGGGCGGTATCACAATGAAGCAAGTACATATCTCCCTGCTTCCCCATTGCCCTCCTCCCGTATGAGCACTTGACAAAGAAATTAAGCTCAAGCACTAACAGTGGAGAGAGCACAGAGAAATATTCTGATGGGCATCTGCGATATCTCCTGATAAGTTGTACGTGGGCCGCTGCTGAGAAGAAAATGCTGCAAAAGAAAAATAACACTCCTTGGCAAGCCTCTTTGTTGAGTGATTGATATGTTTCTGCTTTCCTCCTTCCCTATAATATTGGGAATGTGAGCTGCCTCTTCAAGACCAGAACTATTGAAAAATAATCATCTATGAATACTGGCTAGATTTTTTTCGGAGGATATAGCCTGAGGTGGTGAGTGTAGGTATTCTTTGGTACCCTAAAATAAATTTTTACCTCAAAATATATTTTTTTTATTATTATCTCTAATCTCTGTGCACTATGACCCCTTTAGGAACTGTAGCCCTTTAGGTCCCTTAGGAACCACTAAATCATGTCTGAAATGATGTTGTCCTAATCTTACTCGGGACCTCCTGGTTGCTATTATAAAAATAATAGCAACTTTACTAGATGACATTAAATTTAATTCCTAAGCATTGAGAAAACTGAGTGTGTAACCTGCGGGTGAAGTTTCCAAGCTACTTCTTTGACATTTGATTTTATCTGACAGTGATTAGTTATTTGGCCGAATTCTGCAATGCCTGGCAAACTTTAGTGAGGTGCTGAGAACGTTTGTGTTCTGTTAAAACCAATGACAGATAAATGCACTTAGCAGTTAAGTCAGGATTGGACCTTTAAAATTGGGCAGAGCTAGGAAGAGCAGAAACATGCAAAATTACCTGAGCAGAAAAATGCCTGAGGATAATTCTTTCTTTTAAAAAATGCCATTGGGTCATACTGGCTTCACAAGCAGCATTTAATTGTGTCAAGATGATGATCTGTCTCCTTGTTCCATTTTTTATTTCCTTCTACAATTTTTGGAACTATCAATTTTGGCTATTTCTTGAATTGCTGGTAATTCAGAACAGGAGGTGAATAAGAATATACTATGTATTACATTTGTGTTGCTTTCAAACAGAGTTAAGCATAACCTGTATATATGGATCATGCTAAGGGAATATCAGTAATTTTAAGTAGAAAAATAAATTATACAACCCAACAGACCCTGTAAGGCCTATTCTCCTTCATTTAATAAAAATAGATCAATGTTTTATGCTGTTTGCATTAGTGTCATTCATTTTAGCTCTACTAATAAAAGCTAATGGCTGGTTAAGCCTTAGTGGAACAGAATAGCAGAAAATAAATAAAGAAGGTAAAAGAACACTTTAAAAAGTAAAGCCCTAAGTCACTGGACTGTACCTATACAATTTTTTAAGTAACATCAACTAACACCCTGGTTTTGAAATTGCCATACACGCCAAGACTAAAGCACAAATGAACTGGAACATGATAAAACAAAACCTTGTGTACAGCTTTAGCTTCAGATCAACTATTAAACATTTAGGAGAAACTAATGATGGGCTTTATCCTGCAACCCTATGATAACTCTCTTTTAGCTCACAAAGGAGTTATTAGCTATTTACGACTAGCGTGATCTAGCTCTAGCCTGTACGGTTCTGCTTTAGCCATGAAGCATTAGTGGTTTAGCTCTTATTTACTGTGATAGCCATGTGTCTGCCTCAAGGTATGATGAGTTAAGGTATGATGCAAAGGATTCGGAGTGATTGTTGTAAAATAAAGATAGAATAAATTTCCCCCATCTGCTCTTGTTAGCACGAGGTCATCTGTAGAAGCAAACCAAAGGAGTACATAAACACATACATATCCACATATGCACACACAGAAATCCCATTGGATATGTTTTTATTTGCCTTCTCAGGTTTTTTTTCTTTTTTGCTTTTATAATAATACGGAAATTGTTTCTTTAGTTAAGAAACTGTTACTTTACTATTTCTCACACAGAGCCTTTGAAAGCCATGAATGAGAAGAGAAGGAAGTGGGATTCTTTTTATTTGCTTTTCAGCTTTTGGTTAGACATAGGCTATGCTTTCAGATCTTCCCAAAAAGTGAAAAGCTTTTAAATCTCTTTAGAAAGAGTGAAAAACTTGTTCAGTTTCACACCAAAAAGTACTTAGGTTTCCTTCTTTGCTTTCTTCCTCCTTCACTTCCATATCCAGTCCTGCATCTTAAACCATTAAGATAGTCTTGTCTTTTTCTCAGCCACTTCTTATAATTGTTTTCCAATAATACTTGAAAGAAATCAGTTTAACATGGGTACCTTGAATTAGTCCATGTTAAAATGCTTTTTTGTACTAGATGCATGTTTTGACTTTTGGGGAACCACCTAGTTTATTTTCCTTAGGCTTTTTCCACTGTCTTGTGAACTGGTGCAGTCACACTGTCATGTACCAAGGTCTGTACAATTAGGACCAAAACCCTTTGAGTACCCTGTAGTGGCTATGGGACACAGGAATCCTTTCTGCTGATGACAACTGACCTCGTCATCCCTCTGTTCCTCCTCTTTTATAAGCATCTCCCTTCTTCCCCCCGCCAACCCCAACAAATGCTTGTTGAGGTGTCTTTTATGTGTTAGGAGATAGGCAAATTTTAGATGAACTAAAAGGTGAATAGATTTTTGTAAAATAGACCAAAGAGCAGAAAGGGTGCATTAGACCTGATTAGTAGTAGCGTAGAAGATGTTTGCGCTTATTTGACAATCACTGAAATCAATCATTTAAATTTTATGCTTCAGTATGACATTCTATTTTAAAACTTCTCTGAATTCAATTTTGAAAAGAAGTCCCCAGTGTTTTCTGTCACTTCAAAAGGAATTGTTTCCAGCCCCCCAACACAAGATATAACATTGTTTCTAGGAGACACATCCAGCACTCCAGCAGTCAGTATACAGCTCTCATATTATGGTCTTGGAGGACACATAAAGTTCTACACTAACATTGAAAATTACTCCAGGTAGGCTGATCATAGATGAATTCCCAGTAGCCTGATGGGCAATATGCAGCTACAATTTCAGCAGCCCTGCCTGAACTGTCTGTGGCGTAATGTCCATATGCCTTTGAAGCATATATCCTAGGTAGCAAATGCCAATGTCAGGATTATTTATTCTTGTCCCTTTGTAGGTTTGATAAGGAAGTGTGTTCCTTTACTAGTGAGTCCTTTGTTTCTGCCTGTCCTTCTCCCAGACATGCATAATTATGCAAACAAAGACTCTAGTGTTGTGACAGAGATGAATTATCATTGCATACTTAATTTTTAAATAGTGATTAAGTCCCACTGATATCAGATGGGTTCATATGAGATCATATGAGTTCTGAACTTCTGGACTTGTTATCCTCCTTAAAGAGTAACTAGTGAAGCCTCTATTTTGGAAATAATAATATCAAAATCCTGAATATCTCAGCCAAAATAATTATATTGAGGTTCTATAACCAACAGGTTGCTGCAGTCATAATGAAATAAATCAGAAAAAGTACTCATTTGGCTCAGAGTGACGTGAGTGGTCGTTTTTCCTTCTATCTGCCAATAGAAGAAAGAACTGAGAACTTATTTAAAATTCTGACGTCTGGTAAAGTGTAATGATGTATGATTTGACACACAAGCTAGTACGCTGCACAGCAGAGTATGCCTTTAAGAGCATCTATAACTAATTGTACAATTATTTTGTCATAAATTCTAAGATTACTTATTATCAGAGCAATTGTTCCTGAAATTCTGCATGTACAGCACGAACAAAAAATAAGTAATACTGAAAAGTGTTCTGGACCTCTCTCTTTATAGATGCAAAGTGGAAGCAAAATGCGAATTGAGACACTCAGCTCTGCTGGCCATGGCTCATGGCCCTGGCTAGGTCGCACCATTATTGCCTCCTGTTGTGCCTCAGTTGCCACCACAGGAGCCCAGGCAGAGGTGAGGGTGTCTCTTACCCACGCGCCAGCATCCAGCATGTGCTGCAGGTGAACCTGGACCTAAGACGTTCCACTCTATAGGCATAGTGTCAGACTCACGCTTCGCTTGGTTTCAAAGGCAAGGAAGGCAGCTGCCTCTGCTATGTTGTTCATTGGGACTGCAAGTTTTCACGTGTGAAATGTGGAGGGTCCAGAGGGTGAGATGGAAACACAAGGGAAAATTGACTATATGCCCATTTACTGAAACGCCGACGGAGTCAGTGAACTGCATTTACTTACGTCAGTGCTGTAGTTATCCATAATTTTCAAAAGAGGGTCTGACTGTCTAGCTTTGCTGTTAAGAGATTTTAACTAATTTTTTATCTTGTTATTTTATCATTTACTACTATTAATTACTACTATTGTATCATATACTACATTTGTATGTACTTACATAGAGAATCCTATTTATTTCTAAATTTCCTGCTTTTATGATTCCTGTTACTTGTTTAATGCCTTGACATAAGGTGAGAGGAAAAGAAATACATCTGTTTTTATATCAGATCTAGAGTTCATCCGACTAGCAAGGTCCCCAGAAGTCAGTTTCCCACCGAGCAAAAGCAGCTCTGACTCTGCAGATTGCAGTGTCAGGGGACCTGTTCTCCTGTAAGTGGCCCTGTATCCAATTACTCTCGTAACCTGACTATACCACGTTTCCATTACTTATTACAGGCCCCCTTTACCTTGATAGTATTTTCAAAAATCTATCGGCCTAAGAATAAAGCATTTTGCAGTTGTCAGAAAACTTAGATGCAGACAGTTAAATATGACCAGCAAGTAGTCAATATAGATGCATCTGTAAGTAGCATCATGTGCTTTATTTTCACCTAGCCACCTGCATTGTCTTATTAAGATAAATGGGATGTTATTGACTTAAAATATGTACATTTCTAAATAGCTGTGTTGGACTGGGGCCTATGGACACAGCCATTGTTAGCCCAAGTGCATAGGTCCCATGTGCCTCTAATTAGACATTTTTCAGTCTTTTCTTTTTGATAGCATACCATTTCCTACACTGCAGTATTGGAAGGCTGGGCCCGGATTTATTGGCTATTATAAATAAATCATGATTTGTGATTACTTTTAGTCCATTTATGCTTTCAAATTTGGGGGGGGGGGGAATATGCTTTGTTTTCAAAGAACAAATTTCAATATTTATGGTGAGCTGAAAATTTGGAAAAAAAGTATTTCTGTCAAGAAACAGAAGCGTTGTTTCAGACAGAAGCAAAACATGACACAGAAAATAAAATATTTACTTGTCTTTTTTTAGAATATTGCAGAATTATAATAAAACATTTTAAACCACTTGCTGATATTGTCATGTGTTTGCAGAAAGAGTTGGGATTGTCAAGTCTGTATGTTTTCAGCTGAGAAAATATATTCTGCCCTATATTCCACCCAAGCTAAGGTTATGTATGCGCCCTGGTTTCCCACAGCACCTGGAGCTTATCTAGATATATCAGAGACAACTTTGAATCTTTTTTGGGATATTCCTAGTAGCATGGCTCCAGTAATACAGTGCTCCATCACAGCTTCTGCTGGGCTGGGTGTCTTACCCTGTTTTTTTCTGTCTGAGCCCTGTTCTGCTCCAGCAGCGTGTGCTAATATCTGAGATAAATAGTTTAAAGCTAAGCGGAGTTTGTCTGAGTAAGTGCATGGGCAGCTGTGGCTACTGCAGCAACACCTCTGCGTTGAACAGAGTGCGAATATGAACACCCCTAATCACAAAAGCTGATGAAAAACAGTTAGTTTCCTGGGACATTAACTGGCCTGTGTGCTGTAGGTATCGCTGTGTGAAGCCCTGGAAAAACAATGTCAAATTAAAGCCTTTCTAGGACATCATCTTTCAATGCCTTGCTTAATTTGCTCGCACGCTCCCGTGTAGCCACAGGCAGTGCGGCTGCTCTTCATAACAGAGGAAAGGGAATAGCACCGAGCCAGTTTGCTGCCGTGTTGTAAGTCCACGTTCCCTTGCTCTTTTCAAATGAAAAATAGCATCGGAAGCCATAGGAAGGGCACCAGGTCAGGGAATGGAAATGTAGTCTTTGAGTTTTCCATTACCATGCCAGCGGCTTTTTCTGGCCACATGCTGATCTGCCAAACTCATCATTAATAGCTTTGAGAAATTCTGGAGTGTAGCAGAAAACCAGTGGAAACTTTCTGCATTAGCTGCAGATTCATCCAAACAACATTAAGCTTGCTTCCAGTTTCATACAAATCAGCAGCTCATCAGCTCTGTTATTACCCAAACGTGCAGCAGCTGCACTGATTACTGTGAAACTCTTTCAGTTCCAACTCTTATGCAGCCTTCCTGTCATTCCACTCAATTGATTAACTCAATCCAATTTTACTATTAATTTAATTTCACTGTTGTCAAAGGCCTCATATAATTTTTTCATACGTTTATATCTTTTGGGCCTGGCTGCGTCTAATACACCTTTAAATCAATTATTAAAAGAAAACTGATGGGCCTTAATAATGTAAAATATCATCGCCAAGCAACAACTTATATGTTAAAAAGAAATATTTTAATAGGTATATAGACTGCGAACTCTAATGGTGTTGAAACAACATGGGATATTTCACTGCTTCAAAATTCTATCATCTATCCCTTCTTGTCATACCCAGTAAAAACTTATGAAAAACCCAGAAAGTAGTAAAAAAAAGGAAAGAAATTAAAAAATTAAGGCTTGAGGAATTTAGAGCTGATGTCTCGGAGTGCAGAAATTGTCAGTTATAGTGAAGCTTGTCTCTTAGATCTGAGGCATTATGGACATATGCACCCAGCAGATGAAAACAGCTCCTTTAGCATCATTTGAAAATGAAACGAAATGTGAGTCAGTTCTCTTCACAGTTCTATTTCATGTTTCCTCCAAAAAAGGGCACAAACCCCTAAACCTTACTGTGAATAATCAACAAGCAGATTTCCTTTGCCTGGGTTAAAAATGACCCCCCTCTCAGGTGTACTCATTTCCTATGCCGTAAAACTGAAGAAACAGTGTTGAGCCCAGATATGAACGTGAGTGATATTGTGATTTGAACCCTGTAACTTTGCAGGCTTCATGAAGTTGTTTCAAATTATTAGTAATTTTAAAATTGCATTGTACAGAATATATTTTTTCTCATTTCAGCTTCGAGCCAGGCTTACATATGCCTATCGGTGTTTTTTCTGCAGTGCCATAGTACTGATTGCTGACTATTATTCAGTGATGATTAAGGTTACCTTCACCTCTTCCAAATTTCAGTAGTCAGCTCTGCCACAGGATTCATAAAACTCGCCAGGCCGGTCATCAGTTAACCAGCGTATTGGTTGGGATAATTGTTCTTTTTTCCTATTTACTTTTCTGCTCCTGTAGTCCATCAAACATCCACACAGTCTGGCATATCACTATGTAAGCCAGAACAATTCTTCATCTGATTCACCAGTTGTAAATTATACCCCCATCATTCACTGAACCTGTTGTTACCAAGCTAATGGTTCAGGAGCGCAATGATTTTTCTATCTATATATGTAAGTCCACCACCACAATGGGCCTGAGAACAAATTGCCCACTAGGAATATATATTGCTGCTATTAAGCGGTAATATAGTAAGGGAAGGCCGCTGAAGGCCCTTCAAAGCAATGGAGGAGTTCAGTGACAGGAGCGACGCTGATGGAAAGGGTTTGAAAAGCATGTGCAGCACCTGTATTTCAGTGAATGTGGTTACACTTATTTCTCCATAAGCAACCATAGGATAAGGAATAAGACAAACGAAGGAAGAGTAGGGCAAACATGACTGATGGGTTTCTGTGGCAAGCTGTGGAGGTCATTAAAGTGGTCACCTGAGATGCTGAGAAAGAGTCGCTGCGAGAAGGCAGAGGTCTCTGCACAGAGATTGTATGTGTTAAGTCTTTTTCAGGAGACACTGAGAATGGGACGCAATATTTAGGGGAGGTTGTTTCAGCAGTAAGAGCAGTGAGAAATTAATTTATTCATAAAAGAACAGTGCTATAGCTCAGTTGTATAATTCAACTGAGCCCTGCCTGGCTAAAGCACACAGTAAGTCTCTTCTCTAAGCCTACTGGAAATCGCCACAGGCCCATAATGGTATGATAGCCCATGTCTAGTGATTGTGCCAACACTCATTTGATGTCTCCGTCTGTATTAGTCATATAGTATAAGGCTAATGAGAAGAAAACTTCACTAAATGTTCAGTGTCTTCTGCTCTGAAGTAAATGTCTTTGCTTCACCTTTGCCTTTTCTGTTACAGCAGGAAATCAGTAGTTAATTGCAACAGTCCATTACTCTAATCTTATCCCATCAAATAGCCCTTTGTTAAATACTGTGAAGGATGTTTTTTCTATAAAATCTATTCTCTTGGAAATGCATTGTCAAATAAGTTGGAAGCTGGGAGATTTTTCCTGATCCAGTTTTTTACCAGAATATATAGTAAAATTGTCCTTCATTTAAAAGTTAATCCCATCCTTCTACTCCTCGCCCCTTCTATGTAAGAGCAAAAGCTTCTTGTGGCAAGAGTTTCCAACTTCTCTAACAACTTTGTGAGCATAATAACCGTGGCCTGACTGTACAGGATCTGAAGGGCAAGGTCTGTCTTTTTTGTTCTGTGTTACTCAATGCCTAGCATTACAGGGTTGCTATATTATTCTGCAATATAAATAATAATAATAATGTAAGAAGATTATTTCCTAAGAAAATCAGTGAGCAGTCAGTTCTAATATTGTACTGCTATTTGTTTTACTTGTTCTGTGTAGATAAAACCACAGGTGTTCTTTTTTCATATGAAAGGTGACTTAGCTATAAAACAAATAGGATGTGTGCCAGCTGCCCAAATTGCTCTCTAATGCTGTTTAAACAGTGTGCTTCATATTTCCAGGAGAAAAATCTCTTCCTTTTTAAGTCTATAAATGACAGCAGAAGTTCACTTACGTGTACAATAAACATTCTGCTTCCAAAAAAAAGTTATTGTTCAAATTACAGAAAAGAAGAAATTCAGTCTTCTTCATCAAGCGCTGGTAATATATGTTCAGCCCTTAGGAATTTGCTCATTTGAGGTTTTAAGTCATGAAGTTGTTGATAGAACAGGAGCCACCAAAAGGCCCTAGAATGTATCTGAGCACTGTTATAACGTTGTAAATGGGACATGAACCCTTAGCTGTCCTCTGTTCTTTTTCTGTGACCAGTGAAACAGTTTTGGGAAGCACTGGTACCTTAATGGAAAATGCCACGACAAAGGCAAACGGGAAATGGGAAGACTGGTAAAAGGACTTACAAAATGCTGTGATCCTCTGGACATGCACAAGGATACATTGGGGAATTAACTCTCAGTTATTCTATTGTGCTGCTTTATTCTGCTGAATTCCTGGGTAAATTTTGCACTTCTTTTAGTGGGGCAAGTTATGCTGGCTGTTATGACACATGACTTATGTCAGGCCATACAGATGGGTACCAGATCTTACTTTTCCTAAACCAGAAAATAGTTTCTTTTCCTTTCCAGGCGACTGAATCAGCTCCCTGCCCCTCCTTTCCTGCTCTTTCTCGCCTTCTCCCCAAGCTTAGCAATAGCAGCAGATGAAATGATGACAGCATGTCCACTGCGGAGGGCAATTTTACACTGATGGATGACATATCCATAACAGGTGAATGATCATTCTCATTTCTGTCTTTGAAATACATTAGTAACTATTAGTCAGTGTTATCGCTGGACTCGCCTTTGCAGCAGCTGCACTGCTCTGACTGCTCCACTTTGTCACTGTCTTTGCCCCTTTGCTTGCCCAGCACTTGACATTATGGACGTTGATCTGCCTTGGCCTCCCTGTTATTAGTATAAATTCCACTATTCTAATCCTTCCACTCTTCTCACTTCTTTAAATAAGCACTTTTGTCCTTATTTAATTGAAACAGGTCCCATTTTATCCAGGTGAGATCTCATCTTCTTTGGATAACATGAAACCACCACATTGATTAGGTTCATCCAGACTTCTGGAGGGATTGTAACCCACATTCTAAGTCTTCTACTGACTGCTCATGAGAGTGCTTTGTGTTCTATTGGCTTTTTTACAGGAGATGCTCAGTATCTTAATATAGCCCTTGATGTTATTGTCTGTATCTTCTTTGAAGGCCACTTAATAGTGTTCATGCAAGATTTTTTACACCTCAACCAGTAATGAGGAAATGATTAGTATACACAGAAAATTGGAGATAAAGTGAAGCCACATTTCACCAGAAGGAGATTTAGGGGATGGAAGTTAAAAAATGCCTCTTACACACTTAGGGTCACAGGCTCAGGAATCAGTTGTGCAGGAATCAGGCTTTTCCTCTTCCCTCCCTGTCCTTGACATTTTTTGTGCTCTAGAAGCAGTGTAATATAAGGTTATAGAAGCTTTATCAAAAGGATGCAATGTGCTTGAAGCTCATTCTTTCCCCATGGACTTGTCTGTCACCTGCACTCCTAAGTAAATAGCCAGGTCACAAAGAATTAATCTTGCAGAGGTCAAAAGTGCCATAGCATTTGCCAACCAACCTTTCAGTTCAGAGCACAGATTAAGCAACAACAATAAGGAGGGAGCCTGATGAAATCGATCATTCAGCTTGGGAGAAATCATAATTAGCTTTGCTGTAAAGCAACTCGGCAAGAACGTGGTCTCAGAGGCTCTCCGAGACTGTGACAAATCTCTGAAACTCTTGGTGTCTTATATGTTACGGGATTCAGCTTTTGTCTCCTGCATTATAGGAATGAGATGTGCAAGTCCTTCTTCTCTCCGGGGTGCTGACAGGCAGGGCTGTCAGGGTCACATCCTTGCATAGATGCTGCTCAGCGACTAGGTCCAGCTTCCTGTTCCCAGCTGTGGCAACACAGCTGCATGCAACGAAGAATAAGGCAGGGAAACAGGCAGGAGAAACAAGAAAGACGGACTTTTAGCTGCTTATCTTCCCGAATCTCTGTTAGCTCTTCTCCTGCTATGTTATTCCTGAGCATGCGTTTGTTACTGTCCTGTATGGAATAAGAAAATATATTGGTGCTCAGTGCAATATGTGGCATTCTCACTCCTGCACCTGCATCAATTTCTCTCTTCAGTCTTGCTGGAATAAAAATAATTTCTTGCAAAGTCGCTTACTCTTGCTTCTAACTTCATTGTAATAGACACTGACCTTTTAAACCACTAAACCTATAGGGGGCTAAATTATAGAGTTTACCTCCCTAGATGCTCCTTAGCTGTCATAATGAAGGAAGTTTACAGTGGGAAAGTGAATGAAGCAAGCATGTTTTTAACCATATGGTAATTATCTGCTATCTGTGCAAAAGACATAAAGTGTTGTTTACCGGATGCGAAAAGAGCATCTGAGAAGGGATTCCCTGGAGAGGGAGTAAGGGAGATTTGGCACAGCGGCTGCTCTTCAAATGGTTTGTAATAGACTCTATAAATTTGGAATATGCTCTAGTTAATCAGTGGAGATTGGAGTGGTTGGCACATAATGTTTTAGCTTTAAGGGGCAGGTGATTGTCTTGCCAAGCAGACCTTTTTTTAGACTGTAATTGAATTATGCAAGTGCATAATTGTTAGTTGAGCTTTTAAAGTAATAATGAACAAAAAATATAAAAGAACATCCTTAACTCTTTGATATCAGTGATATATTGAATAAGAAAGAAAAGTTACATTAGTAGTAGAGTTATTCTAACACCTAGAAACTATAAGCTGCGTTCCTTCTCTTAAATGAGCATAGTTTGGTTTGAAGTCTCTTTTCTTGCTTCCAATAGTGAAGTAATATATTCTTTGCTACTTAAGAAAGGAGGATGGTGGGAAAGAAAGGAGATGTGTCATGGTTATAACTACACAAGATTGCAAATCATTTAATTTTCAGTACATTAAATTATTCAGAATAATTGCTAAGGCTCATTTGCACAAATCTATTTAAACGGCTTTAGCATTTTAATACCAAAAAAATTGGTCGTGAAAATCCAGCCAAATCATTTGCGCTACAGTGGCTGATTCTGATGTACACTTAAAACTGCCCAGTAGTGTATACAAAGGCTCAGTCTTAGATATGGAAAAAAAAAATGTGGTGAATGTTGATGTGTTAAGTGTAAAGTAAAGAGCATTTATTTCATTATTTTTTAATTGAGTGTTTTCAGCTTTCATCATAAAAATAGTAGTTTACTCTGAGTTGAATGCTGAAAATACTATCTAGTTAATGCTTATTTCTTATGAATCATCCGTTTGAAATGATGGCCATACTTGCTGTAGTGAAAGCTCTGCATTTTGAAATGAGAATGTGTCTAACTGAACCCTAAATCATGTTTTAATTTGTGTATTTCTCAAAAACCTTGTTCACTGACGAGGTAAATAGGTACTTTAGTCACTTTTATTTGTAATATTTATTACTCAGTCTTTAAGAGCTTGCCAAGGTGAGCATGCTAAATTTAAGCTGTGAGACCTTCAAGTGGAGATTTCAGAGAGAGATAAAATGAGAAGCTGAATTGGTAGAAGGAGTTCATGAGAAAGGATACAGGAGATACGGAGAGACAGGCTAAACCATGAAGGATCATAAGGAAAACATACAGAAAATGGAGACAGGATCCTAAGACAGAGCTTGATCCTTAAAGGAGATACTAACGAACAAGACAAGGAGCAGGAGTACGGACTAAAAACTCTAAGACTGGGATAAAAAGGACTTTTTTCCCCCATACTACCTGCTATCATACAAATGTAGGCTTTGAGCCTTAAAGTCCTCATTTATGTGAGTAGTCCTTTGATACCTGTCAGAGTTCCAGTCAGGTTACTGACTTGAGTAGGTGTCTCAAGGGCTAAGTCCTTAAGGTGTAAATTTTTCCTGGCATTGTTATTGTCTTTCAGAACAGGCTCTAAAGCCCAGTGCACATTTATGGTGCCATTTAAATGAAAAACAATAATATATAATATAGTCTGAATATTATACTTAATGAGCTATATTTTCTTTTAAAATAAGATTACAGAGTATTGCCAGAACATTATGCCGCCATAAATTTCATGACACTTTTTTCTAAACACCTTGGTCTATAAAAGTCAATGACTCACAGAGCAGACATAATCTAAAGGAAACTTTGACCTTTTTCATAATAACTGCCTTACAGCCTGTCGTGTCAATGCTCTGCTTCCTCTGAATGTTCTCTGAAGGCCTTAGGAAAATAACCATTATGGCAATTTCCATTTGGAACTTGCATTTTAATAATTCTGTAATTGTATTTAAGCAATCCCCTTAATATGATGTCTTTTTTGCATTATTACTCAATGGCCCACACAATCTGTTAGTTATTCACCCCTTAACCCAGAACAATCCACCTTGTAGGTCTTGAAGAAGCATGTTGCAAACGGTGTGATGGAGCTGTTGTTGTTTCACAGCAACTGTCAGAGCAAGCTTTACTTAAACGTGGCAAATATTACTGTTTCACTGATATGTCTCATTATAGGTTATTGAAGCCTAAAAGTATTCAATGCCTTCTAGCTCTCACAACTCATCAAACACTTTCTGTTTTACACAGCTGCCATTCAGAGCACTTTCAGTTAGGTGCATAAAAGCTGAGCTCAGCTGACATTTTATTTGTGAGGAGGGCTGAGATGTGTCTGCTTATGAAACAGCCCTCCTCTCTTCGTGTCTGTGTTTTCCTTGATAAAAGCAAGAATATGATACTCGTTCTTACTTTTTATGGCTTAAGATGTTAATTTTTATTTTCTCACATTTCAGGTGTTGTACACTTTGTTCTTCTGATCTCACGTCAGAACTATGTCTGTAGACTTTAGGGGTTCATGGAAACAGCTATTGGGTATTTTGTGCCTGTGGATATGTTTATTTGATGCAAACAGCAACCATGCATTGCTCTAGGAGTAACTGTGGCTGATTTTGCCAAAGAATTTTGCTCTTAACCTGTCTTAATCTCAACAGTTATAAACCATTACTCCTTTGATAACAGTGTGTATACAGGGGACACTGATAAAGTTGACTTGAATTTTCTAATATGACATTCAAGAGGAGATGAAAATAAACTTTTGTGACTGTTTTTATTGAAGTTCATGGGTTTCTTGAGAGTGTTTTGTGTGAGACCAGGCTTTGAATGCTTTCTTGGAAGGTCAGGCAAACAGCATACAACGCCCTTCGTGTTGGAGAATGTTCTGTGTTGGTAAACTGTTACCTCTATCTTATTGGAGGTTTATGAATGCTTCCACTTAAAAGGTAATTAAATAAGTAACTCATGGTAAAATGTGGGTTGAGTCCTCCCAAAATACTTACCAATCTATGCTAATTACATGAGTTTTAGGTAAAAAATGGGGCAGGGGGAAGAATTGAGAATGAAGGAATAGAAAAATAGCTACATCATTGAATGTTTTTCATTATTGCTCCTCTCCAAAAAGTTGATATATTGTTTTGGCTGCATTTGCCTGCTTTTCAGAAGAACCTCAAGTTACACTAAGCTTTTATTTGTAGACTGTGCAACATATTTTGCTTCATTCACTGTTTATTTTTGTGTCCTCTCCTCAGCAATGAAAAATATAGCCATAATGTTCTTTTGCTTTGCTGCAGAGAGGGCATAAAAAAGCATCATGGGTATTTTTTTCCTTGTAATTTGTCAACTAAAGCAACCTCTGAGCACCTTTCTGCTTACAATATTGTGGTCCCCAGTTTATCACCTACCTCTTTTGCATTTGGGTGGAAGAATGTACAAGCAGGTGTATATTAATGCATGTTTCCTGCATACAGAAAGCTCCATGAGGAAGGAACAAATATCTTCAGTAGACTTGTTATTTTTTATGAACTCACATGTCCATGTTTAGTTTGTAGTGGGCAAGCTGTTCCAACAAACAAATGTCTGGTAAGCTATGTCAGCATTCATGGTCTTCCCAGTGACCTGAGGCTGGATTCAGGACTGTGCTACCTGGTGATTTATGCCAGCTTGAAACTGATAGAATAAAGTAGACAACCGGGAACGACATTTGTTACCAGTTCTAATTCTAAGGTTAGAATTTCATTCTAACACTGAAACACTGGAAAAGCTCTAGGTTGGCTCTGTCCTGGGACAGTATCCAATTTATCAGGCTGTATAAAACCGATGGTATGATCTAGTGCACGACACATGAACGTACAGACATACAGACATATGGACACTTCTTTCACATATCTAAGCAACAAATGCATCAGCCATAATTCACTGAAATTTCCTTTATCTATATTTTTCTTGCTTTTAATATACTTTATTCTTGCTTTCTAATTTATTTGGTGTTTGATGACTGACTTCTGCTACTTCACTGGGAGGCTTTTTATTAGCTTTGGATCTGGATTCTTGATTCTTGATTCTTACCATGAATCCAAAATTCAAGAAAATCTTTTAGTCCTTGCATCTCTAAAATCACATACAAATGCTTAGCCTTATGCATATTGGTAGATCTTTTAAGTTCATTGGTAGTTTCACATTAAGTGCAATGGAAATGTTCAAAGTACGTGCGTCAATGTTCAATGTTCAATGTTCAAAGTTCAAAGTACATGCGTCAAAAGGAAATTTAGAAGGTATGCCTACACAGTTACTTAACAGAATGGCTGTAATATCTAATTTCCTTTTTATTTTGTCATCTTCTCAAATAAATTACTTCTTTCTTTTATCATTTAAGGGGATAACAACTGAATGATTTTATCTTTCCTCATATGCACCTCACTTCTGCTCTGCTCAGTATATTGCTACACAATATATAGATTAATTACATTTATCTTGTAAAGTTCTAACCTTCAGGTTCTGTACCCATGTACAGATCATCAAATAGGTATATAAAGATTAAATACAAAATGTTTAATTTTGCCTTGCAATGCAGAGGATGCAGGAAATTAGCAAAAATATTTGCAGGAGGTTTTATTTTATGCTTCAAGTGAATACCCTTGACTTTGGGATGTTTAGATTCTTTTTTGTTGTTGTTGTAGAAAGACCAATTGGTTGAGAATACTGGATGGAAATGCTGTGATTTTATTTTGCAGTAGTAGTTCGGTGTGTTTTTTGAATGTGAATGTGGTCTTACTGGCAAGGTTTGCACACAGATGTGTGGCATTAACATAGTGGATAACTGGATATTGCAAATGAATTACTCAAATGTGGGGACTAGCAGGATAATGTCCTTAGCTATGTATTCAGCATTCCTTTAACATTAAGAAATTTTTAAAAAAGCAGTTATAAGAAGAAATGTGCCTCAGTACATGGAATAAAAAATTAATAACAATCTAAATTATTTTGAAGCAATTCACTATATTGATTTATGCATATACCTTCTTATATGTAGAATATATCCACATAGTAAAATATATATGTGTATATCTATACACACACACACACACATATATGCACATAGTATATACACACAATTACAGTATGTCTACAGTATGCTTTAGAATAACAAATTCTACCAATGGACCTTGGAACTTTAAGAAAAGGGCTGATCTTGCAGCAAAAAGCCAGAGAAGCCAGAAAAACTCCCATTCAATCTGTAAGATATGACAGCATTTTCATAAGCAAAGCAAAAAGCCAAAATAGAGGAAAACGGAGAGATTCAAGGATCTTATATATTGTTGCAGGTATCAATTAGGGGAGATGTACTGATGTTACCAGCTGAAAATCTAAATGTGATCTTTTTTCTCCTCTTCTCTTATTTTGATTTCCTTTTTTTTTTGTTCATTTATAGTACGTAGCAGTCTGTTTTAGACACTTCTGTCCCATGTTTCATATGCAACTGCAGTATATGAAGAAACATTTTAACTTTTCCAGTAAAGTCCTGTTATCTACTGTATTTGTTAGTGAAATGTTTCTGAGGCCTTATTTTTCTTGCAGTTAAAATTAAAGTCTCATAGAGAGTTATATGCTCGGGTACCACTGAAAACTGAGCTGCTTTCCTTTCTGCATCTTTATTTGCAGAATAGTATGCATTACTTTTTATAGAAAAGATTTTTCCTTTCTTTCTTTTAGCACAGGTTTCCAAAATCATCAGTATCAACTGCAAACATGATTAAAAGAAAGCATAGTTGTTGAGTTCATGTAGTGTGACTAGCATCCTGTTTTTTATTTGGCTAATATGCCTGCAATGAATATTTCTGATTATTGTTTTGAAGGATGTTTCAAGTGTTAGATACACTGCAATTCTTGTAATTTTTTTCTTTGAATCTTTAGCTCTGGAAACAATTTGCTGCTTGTCACTACAGGTATGAAAATTGCTTGGTCTGCATTGTCTAAATGTAAAATATCTTTTCTTGTCACCATCATTGTCAGCAGAATTAATATGGTTCCTGAGGTACTTGACTGTACTGATGATGCCATAAAATCTGTAGGCAGCCTGAGTAAAATGTGAGGCACATTTTCTTATACTAATTTTAATAAAAGCAGCTACACAATATATTCATAGATTTCATTTCAGGCATCAAAATTTGGCCTATCTATACCAGAAATAATTCAGACTTTACCTTGGTCTTTACTATTTGTGGCATGTGATGTATTATATTATTTGGCTATTTAATCTATAATTTTAGATCAGACAACATCATCCGTAATATCGAATTAAATTCTCCTTTCCTGAGGTAAGGAGTATTAAAGGATTAAAAGAGTACTGAAGTACCAAAACGTTCCTTTACAAGCATTCTCTCAAGTTTGCTGGCTGGACTATGTTTCAAAAATAAGTTCCTTCTCATTAAGCAAACAGACAAACTGCATTTTTGTCAGCTTGAAAATTATGAGCAATATTGGACATAAAGGTCTCAACAATTTTAACTATTTGAATTCGTAAGATGTACAAGGTAGACTACATCCGTCAAAGGACTCGCTGCTGGCTGACTTATGTACACCAGATGGATGTACATGCTGTTACATTAATTTTAATGGGTTTGCCTTAAAAGGTGTGTACTTACATGTGCCAAAGACGTAGCAGTCATGTGCAATAGGAAAAGCAAAACATTTTGCTTCTGGGGTTCAGAGGAGAAGAAAGCATTAGTAATGAAAAGCAGTTTAAAGCACAAGAAAGGGCTGTTAAAAGGCTGTGGAGCAGTAAAAATTCATGTGTTATTAAGAAAACCATATTTTTCAAAAAACCAAAACCTTCCAAAACAAGTTTCCAGAGAGATTTGTAAGACTAAATCAATAATGGTATAATAGCTGGAAACATATTTTGTGATTGTTTTTGGCGTAAGAAACCAGCTGTGCTCCTATGCGTTAATAAAAGACATTTCTGTGAGTATATGTACAAAGCTTAAAATGTAAATTTACAAGGTGACATAAAATAATGGTCTTGTTTATTCCAGACTGGATGTTTTTATTGCTCCTTGTTTAGTTGTATCATCGCTTGCACACTGTTAGAAACCACTAATGCTGATCCCATAAAGAATCAAGTTTTGCATTTGTCTTCAACATGAGGGAATTGTAACATAAATTATAGCTGAAGTCTAACCAAAAACACAGAATACAGACTACTACTGTGTCCTTAGTTACAACAGGTTCACAAATACAATGTGCCCAATCTTTAAAACAAGATTTGGCCACGGTGTCTCCTCACACCCTGATTCACAACCACTAGTTTTATGTGTGTATGTGCAGAAGCAGCCCAGGCAGTTTGCATGAGCTTCTCCCGTAATACCTCTTCTCCCCTTTTCCCAGTAAAGCCCTTGATTCTGCATTTGATTTTATGAGCAAAAGACACTTTTTGAAGAAACAATATGAAAAGTCTGAGTATTACCAGAACAGTTGTCATGACACTCATGAAAATATGACAAATTTTGAGTTGGACGACATAATCCAAAGTATAGAGATGAATCTGTAGACAGGAGATGTGGGTAACATTTCTGGCCTGGCTGCAGTTACAAATAATTTTGTTCATTTTGTTCCTTTCAACTTGTGTCTGTCTTGACTGGACTGTTAGCTGCTTGAGTCGAGGACTAGTTTTTATTTTGCCTTTGTGCAGATACTGGTATTGCTTGAAGTTTGTAGGTGAACCTATAACACAAAACAATGCATTATAAAAGTTTGTGTCAAGTAAAAGCATGTTTTAATCTTGGCAGTGGGGGCTAAGAGTTTAATGAATGGAAAGAAATACAGACCAAGAAGATGATCTAATTTTATCCTAAGCCATAGTTGACCCTTTCATCACAACCAGTAATTTTAAAACAGCCTTAAATATTAACTTAGCTATGACTTGGTGAAGCGCTATCAAAGCTTTGCAATCTCAGGAAAGTGTAAGGGACCTCTTGATGAATTTTATCCTATCACACAGAAGCTGCCTAATCCCTCAGTATGTACCGAAATAAGGAGAGAGCAGCACTGCGTGTTGGAAATGTCACAGCAAAATGACTTCCATCAGCACAGTGTCATGAGGCACATCTTGGAGAGCCACAGCAACTGCCGTTGCGCTGCTGCCTTCCTGCCAAGGACGGCATTTTACCGGGTAATGTTAGGTTCAGGAAAGACAGGTAGATTCAAAGCATGTCTACTTTAAACCAGACAGGAAAGACTTAGATGTTGGTTTGTCAAGAGCCGACAGTGTGGGCATTAGGGATTAGGAAACAACAGCATCATGCTTGAAAGAAGCATTTCTCAAGCTTTTGAAAATCTGAGTCCTTTCCCGAGATGTGTCTTCTTCAACCTCCATCTACGCCTTCACTCACCTCCCCAGGTCGAAACAGTTCAGTTCTTGCAGAGACAAATGACAACCGGCTGCGTGTATTCCCCGTCTCACCCAGCAGAACCGCGTCAGCTGTTACGAGCAGTTTGCAGTTGCTGGAAAATTACAAATACTCCTATCAGTAACTACAGTCTTTTACCCCTGTCTTTTTTGAGGTACTGAGTAGCCACTAAGTCTTTGCAATTCTTTGAATTAAACAGTGTTTTGGAAGACTGCACTTTGAGAAACACTGCTGTTAGTAACGTTCACTGTGCTATAAACCACAGAAGAGCAACATCTGTCTAATCAGAGAAAATACTTACGAAAAAAATACAAAAATCAAGTACTGACTTTCAGCTGTATAGCGGTATTCAAAGCAAGTAAGTCTATAGATGGAATAAAATGGAAATAGGTGCTTGACGCTCCTTTTTTTGACTAGTTCATCAGTGCACTTAAGTCTATCTAAAATAGAGGAATGTCATAAAGAAGGGAGGAGACATTATATACATTCTAACACAGTGCAATCAATTTGAGGTCTTACATTGGTAAAGGCAGGATTTTAAGTCTGATTGGCAGAAGAAACCCTAGGGCTAGCCACTAAAGATGGCCATTAGCATTTGTTAAGCAGGTGTTGAAATGAATTGGTCTTTTATCGTAATGCAGATTTACAGTGCATTAGGCAATCCATTTTTCAATTTAGTGTACTGCCTCTGATAAATTAACAGATGTCGATTGATTTTTTTTCCTTCAGTCCCCCTGTTTACACCTGACAGCCAGTGCTTTATAGCTGAGCAGTTATTTGAAGTTATAAACATTATAATTAGCAATTTTTTAATTAGGCTGACAATTAACAGGAGATTTGCAAAGCTGCTAATTTGACATGTCATACTCTCCACAGTGTTTATGTTAACCACTACTTGAGTGAATTCAATTGAACAGAACTACGGTGTCTGAAAAATCAATCTCAGAAGAACCCTTTTCCCCACTTGGCTAGCGTTATGGCACTTCAGGCAGAGAAGTGGGACTTCAGTGAAATTTTACAATATGACAATTCCAACAATTGAAGTTTAAAGAATGGGCCCACGTTAGCTCAAAGCTGCAATTAAACGTGATGTGCCAAACATTGGCGTGTTCTGAGCTGTTTTAATAACGTTAGGCTTCAAAGTTTTTATTTTTTTAAGGACTAAGACCAAAAAAAAAAGAATCACAGCCCTGAAGATAACCTCAGTTCTTTGGATTAAACAAAGGAAAAAGAAAATAAATCATTCTAGTAAGTGTTTGTGTGGTCATTGATGAGGTCTATGTAGCTTTTCTAGCAGAATTCTGCATATGCTAATATAAACTGGCATCTCGTGAATAGGAGAGGTCTTCCCACACGGCAGCACGTGGACATTTCCTGGCTCTTTGCAGTAGCCCCCCTTCACATTCAGTAGTACCAAAAGTCCTTCTTTCAGACCTGGGGCCACTATGCACCAAATGCTATTGTCAATGCCGACATAAAGTACACTAGGCGGGTGGAAGGGACACAAAGTGCCCACCAAGGCCAAGAAGCTTGGGAAAAGAGAGGGACTGCTGATAGAAAGTGGCCTGTCAAAATAAGAGTTAATACAGTAAGTTGGTGGGGCAGCCTAAACAAACATGCTTAGTCCTGGTCGAAAAGATCAGAAAGGCTTGATTTTGACGGAGAAAGCTCTCTGTCTTGAAGAACATGGATATTTCCTTCTCTTATATACACATTACGCACATGGCTTTGTTTTTTTCTTTTTATCGTGTACTTTCATCACATACCTGCTTCTTTTGTATTCTATTTCTCCTCGATCTCTCTGCTTGATGGCTCATCTGGTGAAAACACCATCAGCCCTAAAACTAGATCATATTAACAATAAAAAGAAAAAAAGTAGCCTCTTGCACACCCTTTTTTCAATCCTCCTTCTTTAATCCTCTGCAGCCATCGAAAGATGTTCACACCCTTCCCATATTCGTCTTTTCTCTCTGAGGTCCTCTCTTGTGATGGAGGCAAGACACATCCCGAACTTAAGTGTTGGTGAAGTATCAGGAAGAATCCAGGATGCACAAAAGGCACCACTCCCCAAAACTTTCACTCTCTTCAGTCTCCCACAGGAGCTCAAAAGAAAGTCTGGACACAGAGTTGCTGAAACTTTGCATTCTACTGATATTACTGCTTTATGTATCTGTGATTTTCATCACTTTCTGAACTTACCTACTTCCTGAAAGCTGCATAAGAATGAACATGGACAGGCCAGATGATGAGGGAGGTACTGAGATTTTATTCCAGGCCAATAGGAAGATAAAGAAAAGGCTGTGTTTGAAGGGTGATCTCAATAAACATTTCAGAAGTTGATTCAAAGTGGCAAAATACTTTGTGTCTCAGCTCAGGTGCAGGGTTTAGCAGGCAAATACTTAAATTAAAAATATGGTCCATTCTGATGACATTGAAATAATTTCTTCTGAATAGGGAAGATTTTTACTACCAAAAATCTTGCATGAAACCACTAAAGAACAGATCCTTGGCTAATATAAGTTGTCACAGATCCACAAGATCTGTCTCTAAAAGTACCCTATTTTCTCATCTAGAGTTAATAATTTCATTTTGCATTTCCCTTCAGTGACTAAATAGCAACAATTTTGGATTCACGGTCCAGTATATTTTATAATGTAAAAAACTTAAATGCTGATTTCATTCTTGAGCAATTAGACAGAGAGCGTATCTTAAAATTGCTCTATCAAAGCAAATGGGGGATCAATACTAAATGAATGAGAATTAAATATGTGAAGCTGTGATGCTAATATCTTACTATTTTTGAGCTCACGTGGTACAAATTAGTTACATTGATAATACTGTGTTTGATGTGAGGTTTGCTGAAGAAACCATCTACTACTTGTTTTGTGTAAAATCGTGGTTGCTCATTTCAAACAGTGGGTCAAACACTGCTGCCAAGGAGCTCTATTAATGTGTGAAGTTTCCAACTTTTTTCCCTGTGGGACCAACCTCCACCCCAAAATCAGCAATGCTCCTCTGAGAATGAGTCAGGAAAAAAGTATCTCATCACAACCAGCATTCACTACATAGTTGATATTTCTTACAGTGATTGGGCAAGAAAGAAGGAAAGTTCTGGATTATAAAGATGTACTCTGTATTATACAGATATACTAAGAATCAAGGGTAAGTCAACAAACGAGTAGGTAGGGCTTTAAGACAGAAAATTTTAAACAGGGAGAACAGAGAGATTTACAGAGAACAGAGTCATTTACAACTCTGAGTTTAAGGTGGATCTTGCGCATCAAAAACACACAGCTGAACAACACTGGTGGTAGATTAGCTGATTTCTATATAAGATATATACAGGTCACAACTGAATCAGAGGAATAAAATTAATCTAGGAAGAAAGCGGAGAAGGAAAAGAGCTAAAGGTGGCTGCAGAAGACATTTACTAGGGCAGAAGTTAGTTCTAGGCAGTAATTAAAAAAAGAGAAGAGAGTAGCCATCCTTGCCAGTGGAAGAGAAAAGACCATGGCTCGAGGCGATATGTAAGGCGATGTAGGCTGCAACAGTTACACAAGCCACTGACAGGCTTTAACCCACCAGAGTAGCCAACTGCATAGCCTGAATGTGAACTGCATGTGATAAGGAAAGGAAAATCCTTGTCCTAAGGTCCAGTAAAATGGACACTTTGGGAAAGGCATGAGAGAGAGTTTAACTACGTAAAGCAAACTGATTAATGCCATTACAGCCTATTGAAATTCTTGCATAATGTCAAAGAAGGTCCTGTCCCGTTAGGAAAAAGGAGACAAAGGAGACAAAGGAGACGCTCTACTAATGAATATCCCAGAGAAGGACGTGAACAACACTCTAATTGAGAAAACTATTTATTTTGCGCTGTTTATTTAAGCACAGGAGGATTCCTAATGGAGCCATCAGACCTCACTCATTGGCTAATAGTTTAATTAGGCCCATCTGGTGGAGGCTGTGGAGAGAACTGTCCCAGCTCTCATATTGGCAGAGAGGTAATTTGTCATCCTGTGGCCCAGTGACTGGCACGCTAACATCTCTAAAGCCAAACAGAAGCTCAGCAATCTGTCTCACATGAGAATAGCTGAGAGCTATTGGAGGCATTTGCGTGTGGTTCACCTTGGCACACCACGGAGAAATGACACTATTCCACAGCATCCTTGAGATAACCTCTGCAAAGAAATTCAAGGAGAGTTTCTGAAAGTCGGCTAAGTCCTGCCTTTATCAGCCAAGCCTAATTTGCTAAAAAGCCTTTCTCTGTTTCTGCCTCACATCCCCTCTTCCTTGCCATCCTAATAAAACATCTTGTTAAAGTTGTTTTCTATCAGTTTCTGCTCAGGAGCATCCCTATTTCAGGTACCAATTTCATTGATACATAGTCCTGGAACAAAAGAATTTCCTTTTTGGATAGGAAGAGCCTGCTGTTTTTGAAAAACCCTGTTTCTCCAGAACTACTACAAATGACTGAGGTACAAGTTAAGAATGGCAGTGCAGAGACTTCACACAACAGTAACCAGTCTGTTTAGTTGAGTAAGTTGATAAAGCTATGGGTTAATCCAAATAAAACAGAAAATCTTCAAAATTGCAACAGCCTTAAAAGCTGAAGTCAGTATTTTCTTCTCAATCTGGTGTTATTTCTAGTATTAGTGTTAGATGTTAATGGCCGTGTTGTTCCTTTAAGGATAATACTTGAGAAAACTTGTGAGAATACCAAACTTGTATCTCCATATTTGTTTATCCACTAGTACTGATGTGGCACTTTTCCTTATTCTTTACTCTAAGATAGCCTTCTGCCTTTTACAAAACTCCTAAAGCACTTTATGTCAAATGTTTTAATCAACTTTTTTTATTTTTTTTCCAAGAGTCTCACGTTGGAGCTGACTAAACTAAAAGAAGGACGAAGATCATCCTGTTCAAACAAAGCAATTTCCTATAAATGACGCTTGGAAAGTCTGAGTAACCTCAGAGGAGGCATCATAGCTTAAAATAACCTTTAAGTCAATAAATCACACCCTTTTATAGATGTCAGGCACCTGTCTATACCTTAAGAAAGGAAAGATGGAGACAATAAAAAAAGAAATTGATACTCAAGAACTCAAAGCATATGGAGCTAAAATTTCAGTTCATCTTATGGGCAAGCAGTCCGTTGTGATCTCTTGACTGAAAAATATTACTATTCTTAAATTATTTTTCTGTATTGGGTAATATTCACTGTAGTTTTCTGATTATAAGTTAACCATCGTTTTTTCATTATAGGTTAATACTCCTTTTTTTGGTTGTAGGATTTTCTCATGAACTAGACATTGTGCAACCAAACTCTTGTACTTTAATGTCATAAATTGGATTCCGAATTCAGCTGCTCTTCTCACCTTCTCTGGGTGTGCATTCTATTGAAGGTACACATTCATGCACTCATACTTTATAGGTGCTATAATTCCTGTGTGTAGCTCTTTCAGCGGATAGATGTATGCTTTAACACTAACACCAATGAGTTCAAAGAGTTTAGATCTTCAGTTTCAAACTTATGGAAATAATGCAGTTTAACAAAATTTCACCAGTCTAGTAGCCCCATTAATTAATTTTGTTTCAGAGGCAAGTACAAACAAGCATCATTAGTTTGTAGCATTTTTAGCAACATCCTGAAAGAATCAGCAAGTCAGTTCTGCGCTCAGCCTGATAAATTGTCAAGCAATTTTACAGGCAAAGCGAACTCGCACAGTGCAAATGTTTACCAAGAGATAATCTGTTCTTAAAACAAAGTCACTAATCCAGGTTGTCTGTTCCAGACATGATTCTGAACGTGTATATTGAGCGAGCTAAATGCATAGTAACAAAAATGTTTTGCAATGTAAGAGCCTCATCATCATCTGCTGCCTTCAGCCAAAGCTCTTTTGAAAACTCATTGTTCTGTGTCTTGCTGCGTTACGGATTCTGTTTTGCTTGCAAGAGCGTGGGAGACAGTGGATACAGTGGAAACAATTTTACTATTTATGTATGCAACTGACTTGCATTAACCAGTATTTTCTACTCCTCCTGATCAATTTTCTCTTCGTTCACCTGTCTCACTTGTCAACATCATGTGGGACAGGTGACAGTCTTGTTCTTGCTCTTTGTGGTCGAGCTAAAAATCTGCCATGACTTATTTCTGAAGTATCTAGTTAGTGAATGTGCTGGTCTTTTACTGACATGTCTGTGATACAAATAATTCCTAATCAATGAAATGCTACTAAAATTAGTCAGCAGTATGCCTCTTTTTACTGGAGAAGAGCATGAGTGCCTCGCCCGAGTTTGCGAAACTTGGAACAGAATTGAGCTGCCATCCATCATCTCTACGACAATACGGTGATTTATAGAAATGAGGCCCTGGAGATGAGAGCAGCCTGAAGCTAAAGCGTATAACTGTATGGACCACAACAACCACATCCCTGCGAGGTGAATTTCTGAAGGTGCATCTTCCATAATAGCTGTGCCCCTAAGCCCAGGTCCTTGAGAAGAGGCAAACAGGCCGGCAGCCCAGGGCATGGGACGTTTTGCAGGTGTGGGGCTACCTGGAAGGAGAGCCCCTGCCTGCTACATACAGCAAAGGGCAAGCATGGCACCTGGATGAAAGAGTATGTTATTGTGGCCCATAGTGAAATACTGCCTTACTTCAGGAAACTAAGGGAACCCCAAAGTAGATGAAAGGGATATTATTCCTATGAAGAATGGGAGGGGGAGGGGGGGAAGGTATCGAAGGTTTATTCAGTCTTAGAAGAATGTAATCCAACAGGAAAAGGCTCGAGCTGTCAATTTATCTTTGTTGAAGACTGTATGGTTGTTTATCTTTTCTAATTATGCTTCAAAAGGAACATGATGCTGTAATAAATAACATTAGGCAACAATAAAGGGAACAGCATAGAGAGCTGACTGTAACTTGTTCCCCTCACCCTCTTCTCTTTAATCCAGAAAAGTGTGAGTTTTTTCCGTGTTGTTTGAAATTTTCAAGATTGATATTTCTGGAAGCAAGTGAAACACAGCTGCTTGCTGATTAAGGGGATACAGGAGATGGCAGGATTACATTAGTATGATGCATGCACTGGTACTCAGGGACCAGCCAGCTCCCAAATTTAGTGCCAGATACACACACACGGCCACTCCTGAGCACATATAAAAATGTGGCACTTGCACCAAAGCCTAAGCAGAGTTTATTCTCAATTGTGTGCTGTACAAGAGCCCTAAAATTCCTTCCTTAGTATTAGGAAAGCACTGATACCTCTTCTGAAAGAATTCCTGTAGCTTTGAAAGATCTTCTCCAGTTTAACTCTGGAGATGCCACCTAGGAAGCACATTCAAGTTGCAATATTTTGAGGGTTGTGTCTGGCCAGATCTTCTGCATGATGAAAGCATTTTCAGAAGTAATTAATTTTACAGGGGCTTAATTTGCGGGCATTTTTACTCAAGACACTTGTGAAAAGGATTCATTTCCAGAAGGTTGAGTGTCTGGCCTCTTTCGGAAGTTGCATTTTTGTGAAAGTTTGTCACAGCTTGTGCAATCAAAATCACTAATCATTCTTGGAAAGTTGGTGTTTGGTATTTGGAAGCAAATTAAAGGTAATTAGTTAAGACTTCTGTTGGTATAAGTTTGACTCTGAAGCTTTTTATAAACATGCTGGCAGTAACATAACAATTTATCATGTAGGGAAGTCTAACAACTATGTCATAATTTCAAAAGCTAAACTACCTTTCATATTTCCTTCAGGAGCAGAGAACTGTTGGGATTTTCATGTATATTTTGCCTTTGTAAAAATAGGAGTTGGAGTGTGGAACATAGATCATCCTTCACATTCATTAGCATTTTAATGGCTTCTCAATTGTTAACAGACTTGATCTAGCTACTAGAAAGATAAGACTGGGTTCTGATGTACGTCTACACTTTCCAGTCCTGTAGTAGTCAGTTATATTTCGTTTTACTAAGTGTGTTGTCAGGTCTCTGAAATAAATTATCAATCCTTTGACAAAAAATAATAAAGACAATGGTCAAGAAAAATACCAGTATGCCCTCTTCAGTTTCTTTGCAAAGTAATAACTCTGATTTGATATTTTAGCGGAAGTTGGAGAAAATTCTCCCCATCAGAAATAATAATTAACAATATAATTTGAAAATCTGAATGTATTCTGCACAACTTAACCACACGTTACAATAGCATAAAGCAAGATGAACTTTCACCACAGAATGAATTGCAGCAACTGTATTATAGAGAAATTATTTGAAGATTCCTATTTCACTGTATTTATAATGTATGACTACTTTTTATTATTATTTTATTATTTTTATTTGTATTTCAGCTCCTTGTAGGCAACTGTCCACAGAGAATAACAATAGGGAACTAAATAGCACTGATATTTTGCCATAAGAGATTAATGTACAGCTATGTTAGCTGTTTTATGGTCTAGAAAGTCCCCATGTTGAACAAAACTCCCACCTACCCGATCGATTTATTTCAGCAGAAGGGCTTTGGTATTGTATATAGAAACTTTTGATATTACTGCTGTATGGAGACAGAGGATTTCAATGTTCTGGAGTGCTGATTCAGTGTTTTATGAGTTTTGGTGGACTGGAGGGAAAGTTGCAAGTTTGTTTTCATTTTTTTTTTTTTGAAGAAAGAAAGAAAAACATTCCCACATATGGCCTGTCCAATAGGCCAAGTTCAGATGATCTAGTTGCTCTTTTGGGCTTAAAGATCTGCTAATCTTCCTCAAACAAATAAGGTGACTTGGGTGCACTGGATTAGATATTTTAGAATAGATCGTAACTGCCTGAGGACAGCCTTTGTGTCCTGCTGTGTGACCTTTCTGGATTTGTTGTAGATGATCCTGTTGGTGTTAATACCTTTGGTGTATTGGGGGTGGGAGGGGAGGCAAGAAAGATTTTTTGGACAGCTTTCCTCAGAGAGGACATAGCTAGCGATGATATTTGCACAGTGCTGTTAGGAAGCACCTTGAACGCGCTTTTCATCACTTGGCATATTAGATCTCTTCCTGTCAGAAAGTTAGCTTCTGAAAATGTAAAGCGTCTGTGGCAGAGAAATTCCAACTGCCAGCGAAAGGCTCACTTTCACGAGGGAAATAATTTAAAGTGTTTCTGAGTCATTGTGAAAAATACGGGCCACGACTGTGTCTTCAAAACCCCATTGAGCTGAGGCAGCAATGACAAGAAAAATTGCCTTCCTACCACTGTGATCATCATCTGTCCATTCAGCGCTCGTACTCGGAAGGGAAAGACAAAGCTGGAGTGACAGCTCAAGGAGCAGCCTGCACATTTCTGTGTCACTGCTTGTGATAACCTGTGGCACCACGGGAGAGCGTTGACTGGGTGCGTAGGGCAGTGTAAGAAAGGAAACCCATGCACAATTCCTCCCCCCCCCCCGCCCCAAACCCTTTCTCCTCATTGCTGAAATCTTGATAGAAACTTGCTGTGATAGATGCAGGTGGCTAAAAATAGGGTGTTTTGTGTGCACCATGCAAGGAAGAGAATAATTTTCTGCTATAAGCAGGATGCCAAGAGACAGCAAAAACCGGATGGCAATGGCAGGTAAGGTACAATGATGGAGTGTGGCTTCTAGCCCACTAAATCAGTGGCAGAATACTTGGCATACTTGCCAGTGCTGCTGCAGCCAGAGAAAAGCCCTGGAGAAATGCTCCCTGCATATAAAAATTATACTTGAGATATACATGTTTTATACTGGGAATTTGATAATTTATCCCTGCGGTAACAAGGAGAAGGAACCCTGCAGTAACAAGTGATAGTTCTTGTTATATTAGTTCTTGCTATACTAGTTGTTGCAGCTTCTGCCTCCTGGAATTTCAGATTCTCTGCTTCTAGCCAAGAATATACCATATATGTCTCCCCACAAATGTGATCTTCTTGGATTGAATAATTAGAAAACCAGTAAATGCTGGGCAGAATCTAGGAAGAAACCATCATAATCAGTTCAGATTTTCCTGGTTATTCCTATCATGTTATCAACACTACAGCTGGAAATTATTTCATACAATTATAGCAGATGAGACAGCTCTACTGTACACTGTTGTGCGCTGACTTCTGGAGAAATAGGGAGTTTTCCGCAGTTTTCTGTTTTGACACTTATGTAAGTATAAATTCCTGTACTCTTTAGCATCCTCAAGGCATACTGACTATTCCCAGGAGTAATTTTCCTAATCTGAATGAAATTCTGATTCTTTTGAAATCAAAAGGCAAAATTCCCATTAACTTCAGTAGGATAGATTTAACTCCCAGAGCTTTGCAAGTTCGTAAGTCACCTGCAGCTAGCCAAATCCTTCAGCAACATATATTTTTATCCAGTCGACCTGGTTTATGGACTTGCCTGAAAAAGACTGCTTAAACTCAGAAGGCACAACTAGAATAAAGCAGGTGCATTACGAATTGGAAAGTGGAGGAGGCCGTGTTTTACAAGAGGTATTTAGTGCTAAAGAAGAAATAGAATCCTTTCCTTGGAGAGCTTCAAATCCTTTTAAAACTTTTATATCTTCCTAGTTCTTTGCCTTTGGTTCCTGCTGCCAGATGGAGCATTTCATATCCCAGAAGTATACACTCCTATATCCTCCACGCACTTGCCACAGAAGGGATGGCAGAGAGGAGCCAGGGACACGAGCCTGCTCCCAGAGGGGCAGCTGCAGCAGGAGGTGGTCTGTGGCAACGCTGCTCATGGTGCACCAACAGGCAGAGCTGACCGGAGTCTCTGGCCCTTTCCATGTAGTTAATTATATACCAAAGCATGTTGGACTTCCAAAACTGAGTAATGGATTGTGAATTCCATTACTATGGCAGAAGAACCATTTAAGAGGAATGCATTTTCTGCTCAGCACTTTTGTTTCTCCCACCGTAGCAACAAAACCAGAGGGAGGGTAGGGGAGAAGAGCGCTTCAGTCCTTCCCTCTGGATGATGATTTGTAGTCCACAGCCACACACTCCTTCATTATGCAGATAGTTAAGACGAATCTTTTTTTTTTTCCCCCCACTCCTTCCCTATTGAAATGCACTGTTGTGAACAAAAGACCCAGTGCAGTTGCAAGGACCAGTTTTAGGTTGTTCATATCATCGGTTTAAATGAGGTTACAATTATACCATCTGCATTCAATTGTACTCCATTCAAACTTTGTCATTGCCTTTGCCAAACTTAACATCTTTTGGGGTGTTTCTTTGTATACCATTTATCTGTATTTCCAGCTTATTCAAAGACACCTAACTGCCTGTAATGCCTGTATTTAATTTCCTTTTCTTAAACACTGCTTTTTTACTGGTTTTTGTTAGATTTCCTCTTCTGCATTATTAGTATTTAAACTTGCACCTTTTTGAAATGAGATGCCAAATTAACCTTGTGCTGCTCTTTTTCTAAGTGTTCCTCACTTGCTAGAATACCCTGGAAATTAGCTAATTCTAGTATTTTTCCTCTCTCATGTTTGACATTGGCAGCCAAACATGAAAGCCAACTTCACCAGCTGGCAGAGTTCACCATCCAATTGTTGGACCTGCTAAGCACACATGGGACTCAAACCAAAAGTCCTGTAGTCCCTTGGCAGCAGATCTGTCGAGAGCTGCTAATGGGAGCCGTGTCCCATGTCAGCAAGCTGAGCACGTGTGAGCTGAAAGCAGCTCTTCCTCGTATCCTCTCCTCTCGATAGTAACGTGCTGCTCAATACTGTGCTCCCAGGGGAGGTTAAAGTCCGACTTATCTGCATGGTGCCTGCCTTCTTGGTGTGACTTGGCTGAAGTCTCAGGTCCTCTTTATTTCTCAATAGCAAAATCCTGCCAGTCTGACGTCCTTCCAAGAGCCTGCTCTATGCTAACATGGTCATTTGCAACAGTGCCTCAAGTTTTTATGTTACTGTTTGTATTTGGTGAAGTTCGTCTGTCACAGATGTCATTCTGCACATCTTGGCCGCATTTAACGGCTGTACTAGTAGCTATTCAGCAGGGTTTGCCCAGCCGCTGCCACTTTCCTTTCTCAAATCCCTCCTCGAGACAGTTGAGGGTTGCCAAGCCCCATGCGCCTGGCAGCTCTGTTGTGTGTTCTGCATCTCGTCTCAATTTCTGTTCATCTCACGGAGTACTGGGAGGTCGCAGGCATTTGTCCTTTGGCTGCCAGAGGCAGCTCTGGTGCCTGATGATTAGGCGGCCAGGCCTTCCTCTCCCTCAGCTGATCTGCCTCTTGTCTGAAATCGTAGCGTGGACAAGTAAGAGCCTTGGAGAGATGTGCTGTGAGGCAGCTATCGGAAAAAAAGAGGCACTGAATCCACCTCTTCCTTTCTGTTTGAATCAACGGCAGCCACATGAGCTATCTACTGGCCATCCCCATGTCTTCCAAAAGAATTTAAGTTTTGTGCAGCTTTTTAACAGATCTTGTATCATTCTAGTCATCCAAAGTAGAATTTTTCATTGTAAAAGAACGAGTCCATGAGAAAGAAGGTTAAGGTCATGACTGCGTGCAGATTATTTATAACATGCAATACAGTTCATAAAATTTGCATAAAGTTGCAGAGGGAGCACAACAGAATTTGGCTGTCTGAAAAAGATACATTTGGCCAAGAAAAAAAGTAGTCACAGTTACATATGAACATGCAGGAGTTATTTCTTCCTATGTTTTTATAAGTCTTTCATTTGTTTCCTTATTAGAGGGCTCTCCATTCTGTGTAATGGCTTTATTTTATGTGTATTTTATGTCTCTATGCCTTGCTGAGGCTTAAGGAATAGCAATAACCATGCAACACAAAATGCCAACACATCATGCACAAAGTGTGCAACACAGATCTCTTACTAAAGGGAGATGAAGGATAGCCAGAGTTAAATTACTAACTTGGGTGTCAGGGGAGCTGAAAAATTCCCTGGGGTCTATGTCATTTCTTCTCAGTGTTTTCAGTTCACTGTATATAAAACAGTGAATATATGAATTCTTTTCCATGTGCCTTAAATATTTAAACTCTAAGCTTTGTGGGACATGCACTATCGTATGGTATATATATGCTCAGTACTTAGTTCAGTTGGCTGCAGTCTTTTACAGAGCCCCTAGATGCTACTAAAATTTAAATTATGAATCAGTATTTTCTGTCACATTCACCAAAGTTCAACCTACTGAGGTCTGGCATTCTACGTCTTGATTAGAGAAGATTTAAAATTTCTGCTTAAAGTGACATAGACAAAAGCAACTGATTCACATGGCTTAACAAAATGTATACTGAAAAAAAGACAATAAAAAGGTAGCCAATATCTGGCTAAATTCAGATTTTAAGTATAGGGAGTCTTTTGAAGGTGAGTACAGGACCCCTCAGCTTTGTTTTATTATACCCTTTTTGAAGATCATAATACTATTCAAGCTGGTTTGTTAACTCAGGTATAGCTAGATAGCATTTTTATTTTTACATGAACATTTTGCCTACCTGCATACCTGGAAAATGATATTACTTTCCAAAATGTTTGACTTTTTGTTATTTTTAAAGATGAAACTCATATTTTAAGGTGTTTTCATATGTTGCAGTGTACTTTCTGCATTATTCTTGCCTTTATAAATTATTAGAAATGTGTTCATTTTTTATGTTTAGCTTCAAGTTTAGCATAGTCCTTTGAGAATCTTAATGGCAAATAATGAGACTTGTGAAGACAGCCTTTTGCTGTTTCAAAGTGCTGGTATAGGGAGGAGTGAAAAGCTAAGATTCCCTTATCCTGTTTATGACCCGACTCCAAATGATACACGCTGCTGGAGAGAAGGTAATTTAATGCCCATTATTATCATACAATCCTGCACCGCCTTTGAAGCTGTCAGATTCAACATCAGCTCCAGTCGTGTATGTTCATTTGAAACCTTTGCTGAGCTTTTTATCAAAGCATGACACAGAGCGGCTTCCTAAACACCTTTCCTTTCTCATATACCCAAATTAACTACTTTTTCCTCATCTAACCAAAAGAAGAGTTACTTTGAGGTCCGAGCGTATACAGTAACAGTTGAAACATGGCATAAAGAGAAGGAACGTACTAATCAATTACTGAGGCACTTTAAAAGGATTTGCTTCCCTTGTAGAGTGCAACACTGTTGGCATGTTAAATCAATTGTAAAGTAAATTATTTAAACTAATAAATCATTAACTTCATATTTTAGTGAAGTATCTTGTTAAGCTGCAGAAACATGGATATTTGATGAATTTATAGAAGTACCAAACAATGCTCAGCTTGTTTATGAGGCGGTACGTTTGGCTACTCCTGTCCCTCAAGCCAGGAGAAGAGATTCTCAGCTGTGGTGTTGATATGTCTACAAGCGTCCTCCAGCCCAACTCCTTCATCCGCTAACTGGGGTACCTGATATAAGGGCACATCAGTTAATATATGGCTGCAGAGAGGCTGCAGTTTTTGTAAGGTGTTACATGCTGTGAGAGAATTTGGTATTTGAAATAATTTCTTTGTGGAAGGACATTAGGGTGCGTTTCATGATCCATTGCTTTTGTTTTTTTTTTTTTTAATTGAGCCTTCCCTGTGAGTTTGCTCTGTTCTCCCTCTCCTGCATCTCAGCCATTATAAAGAGGATGTTAATTCCCTCTGTGCATTGTGCTATCTTTGTTGAATATCACTCTCCGGCAGTCCCTTACTCCTGCCTGCCAGTGATCTCCAGACACACCTAGAACATGATCCTTGATTGTCTGTTTAGCAGGGTACATAGACATCTCCCCAGCTAATCTCCATACAAAGAGCATTTTCATTAGTATGTTACAAAGAATTTGGAAATGTCAGGACAATGATGACACTAAAATTACTGGGAAAGACTGTGAAATATCTTAATATTTTAACACCTAAATATCTTAACTGTATTTTTACAAGGCGATGACATTTTCCTGATGTTATCCCAGCAAAAAGCACCTAAAGCTGCAGGGAGCCAGAAAGTCGCTGATACCTATCGATGAACCTGTCTAGTGCAGCTGGCCATCAGTTTAGAAGAGATGGCAAGGTCTCAGGAACAGCAAGAGGGAAATGAATACTTTGCCTGTTTGAGGATCTTTGATTTAATCTTTTAAGTCAAAACAGCAGAGGAAGTTGAAGCAGAGCGGTGTGAAAATTAAGGAAGGGATTCTCACGGACACTATCACCGTTCCATTCTGGTTTCTCCACTACTACTGTAAAGTAAGACAGGCTCTTCCATATAGAAACTGCCTTCTAGGTGATGTGATAAAATCAAGACATGTCTTTGGCTAATTTCCTAGTAGCTTCACAGAATAAATAAGTCTCAGGGGGACTCAGGAGTCTAGGGAACTTTCCTGTGACAGTGAAAGCTAAGAGGAACTTGATATCCCTAAGGATTTGGCCTTCTAATTGCAACTCACCTTGAACATTAGCAAAGCTGAGATTCTTGCAGCTAATTTCCATAGTTTGTATACAGACTATTGAAACGCTGGCAGCTGAATCAAAAGAAACTATGAGAAGGTTACCTCTACCGGATAAGTTCTTTGTATAGCATATGAAAGTCTACTATTAATAGCAGCTATACATACACTTCAAGGAGGATTGTCTGTTCATATGAAACACTAGGAGAGATAGGGCTGAATTCCTAATTGCTAGAGAGGAGGAAGAGGTCATCTATTATAATGTGTAGCAAAAAAAGGTTAATATGTCCCCAGTGCTACAAGCAGCAAAAAGTTATAATTGATCTGTGAAAGTGAGGCAAATTCTAGAATCCCTCATAACCAGTTTCAAATATTTGACACCAAGGTTCATTAATACATATGCTCCCACTGTCCAAAAAGATAATGAAACCAATTTCCAGAGAAACATTACAGGACAGTAACATTTGTTGTGTGCACAAGATTGGTAGGCAACTATTGGTATCAGAGCACTGTTAAAAAACAATAAGAGATGCCAATAGATAACCGGAATAAAAAGAATGTACTTATGATGCTTTGAAAAGCAAGCATGGTATCTGAGAAAGGTATGTGTCCCACTCTGACTGTACATCAAACTGTACTGTAAAAACCTATGCACCACTTGGAAATCATATACTGGGGGTTCCACCACAGCCAGTTTCTAATAGAGTTAGTATTTAGTACAGAGAAGGACTCAAAAATCTCAGCATCCTATAAAGAAGTTGCTCTCATACAAAGCCAAAATAGTTATGCTGCAAGGATTGGATCACCTCATGGAGGTAGCCAAGTTGTCCTGCATGTACAGCTTGGTACTGAAATGGCAGTGCATCCAAAGTGCAAAATTCAGATCAGTATGGCACTACATGCTGTAAGTAGATGTTGCCTTGGGTCAAAACTTATGAGACAGCCTTGCAAGTATTTGGCCTTTAGAAGGTAATACTGCCTTGCACTGCTTTGCACTAGTCTTACAGGAGCACAGTATGTATTTTGATCTATACCAACCTGTTACCTCTTAGGAAAATGGCCTCATTCCAATATGGAGCTGCAAACCTACTAAAGGTGAAGGATATCTCCTGATGTGCTGGCCTGGGCATCACTGCATTGTACAAAACCACAGTGACACCTGGGCTGGGGGCCTCATCTGCAGAAACATGGTGGCAGCTGGAAGCCTCCAGCTGCCTCCACCGAAGTAAGAGAGCGAGGAGGAGCAGCAACCAGCTTTTGCTGGAGCAAAAGGGCAGTTTTGCTGAAAAAGTTTTGCTGCCTTCATGGAGCACTGTGCAGATCAGGCACAGTGTATGCGCTCATGTTACACATGTTTTTGCTAAACATTTTGACACTTTAATATACTTTTTTATACTTTGACACTATAAATCAATCAATACTGGATGTGATAATTAAATTCCATGTTTATAAATAAACTCCAGTTCATCCCTACATCTGGATGATCTCTGAGGATCATTTTAGTGAGCCCTAGGCTCCAGCTTCTTCATTGGAGATTCCTGGATCAACAAAGTCCAGCAGTATCACAGAAAGACAAGAAGCAGATTTGTGTCAATGTAATGGAGTGTATTTTGGCATATGTGAAAGTTTAGGTTAGAATATAAACCTTAAGCCAATCTGTTGTGCTTTCAGATTTGATCTGCCTAAATTAGTGAGGAAGAGGGAGGCAAAAACACCGTTAAAAAAATGCACTATTATCAATAGCAAGCTTGCTGCATTTCAGAAATGTGTTAGTTTAAGTTAATGTGCGGTGGGTGCTAAAGAAATATTTAAACTATTTTTCAAGGATTTAAAGGAAAATTGGCTTCTATAAATACCAGCTGATTTGCTTAAATACATCCAGCTGTGATAAAGAAGTGGTAGGAGGATAAATAAATCAGAAAGAATTAGAATGCATTTGTTCTGAGGAGTGACTACTGATTTCAGTGAAAGGCCTTACTGGGGTGGTGAATATTTGCTCATTTATTTAAATCATATTTTTTAAATATATCTGTATGCTGGTTCCATTGTTAATGAAATGAATTCAATTAAATGGGTTCAGCAAAATCATGTCAATTAGAAAAATTAAATTGGCAATAGTAGTGTAACACCTAAGTTTTTGATGCAAAAAGAATAATCCCATTGAAATTGATAAAATAAGCACAGCATAAATCCCAAACATTGGATGGAATATCAATGAACTGAGGAGATATCCTGAATGTACAGTTTGTACATTTTTATACTGGATTGTATATAATTGTGAGCAGCAATTAAGCATGGTACTTGAGCATGTCTGTAACTGTTAATAAGTGTAACTATTCCTTGACAAATCCAGATAGGAGAGGCAGATTTCCTTGTGAGGACTTTGGGATCACATGCATTGAAAAAGGGAAGAAGAAAATAAAGGCATTTAGGGAAGGGCAGAATTATAGAGTGAGTCATGCTCATGTTGTGTTGTGCCATATTATTATCTTGTTTCTTTTATGTAGTTTTAAACCTATGCATAGCTTTTAGTGCTTTAGGCAGTGTTTCTTTGTGTGACTTAATAGAGACACAAGCAAAGTCTATTATGGAGCCATAAGCCAAAGGCTTAATGGAAAGGAGCTGATCCTCTCTGTGACCTCCCTGCTCTTTGTCCTCTTCGAGGCTGGAGAAGCCACAGCTGTGATTTCGGCAAGGTTGCCCTGGTGGGTGTTCTGCGCACACAAGTACCATCTTGTTACGGCATGAGCACAACTTGCTGCAGTCATGTCTCCTTTGGGCATAATAAGGAGCTCACAGTCAAACTCTGCCCATACAGAGCGCTGTTGAATTCAGGAAAGCCAAATTCATCCATGCAGCGTAGGAAGCTCCAGAAGCTGGCGAGGAGTGTGGTTAAATAAATTTGTTCTCATTCTCCAAGCTCAGCTCCACAATTCTGTAGCTTTATCCCCTGCTAATTGGAAGCTTCTGACCCCAATTCCCAGCTTGGTGGGGTTTTTGGAAAGGGATTTGTAGACAGCAAGGGAAAACATTTCAAGGAATGCATTCTTCTCATGCGAGGGAACTTTCCTGTTTTGTTTTTATTTTCTTCCGCGCTGCATAAAGACAGGGCTGTGTGATCTGTTTTTAGGATCGAAGAATGGTGATTTCAGATGGAGAGGTCTATGTGACGTCTCTGCGGAGTTCTACGGTGCGTTTTATATGTTTGAGATCATTTTTTTCACCAAAAATATCTGACTTGTCTACTCTTATTTTCTGAGTTGCTGACATTGTTGCTCAATTATTTAATGGAAAAGTTAATATCCTTGAAGTGTCACTTTGAGTAGACTGCATTTTCTAGTAAAAGACAAATATTAATAGACTGTGCTACATTTCTAGTCCGATGATGCTGTACTAGATAATCAAATATTTTGTTTTGGTTACTTGTTTGCATTTTTTGCCAAGCAAACAACTGTTCAAGCTCCTGAACTACTTGCCATCCTGGACTAATGCTCGAAGCACCAAAATACTGTTGTAAAAACAAATACTGTTGTTAAAGCAGGTATTTGTCAAGTCATACGCCAGGCTCCCTTGCAGTTTTCAGTGTCTCTCTCTGGTTCCCTGCATGATAATATTCTGTGGTGGTGCAGGTAGATAGACAGACATAGATGTAGACAATATAGATACCGGTGGATATAAATATAGAAAGGCTTCTCTGGGAGTGAAAATATCACTAGTAAATAACATACAGGTGATAAATGAGTTCCTTGATTTTATATTTGTCGCATACCATACTTTCTATGCTGCAGTAGATTCCTTCTTCAGTAAATAGAACTGCAAAAATCGGTGTGGACAATAGCTTTGTCTAGTGTACCAGTAGGGCACCATGAAGTTGTTGTTTTTTTTTTAATCACAGCTGAGTTTTCTCTGTAAAAAACTTATTTTTGCTCCCACATCCCTTCTCCGTAGCTTAGCATCTCCTTGCCTCCACAGTAATAAAATAATTGAGCAGCTATTAGTGAAATACAAGTACGCATATTAGAACGAGGGTCCCTTCTCATACTGAGAAGAGATGTTGATCTGTTCTGTAACATCTTCTTTTCCAGATGGCTACGCAGAATGTGCTGCTGGTTTGGTTCACTAATGATTTTATAATGTATTTTAATCTGACATCACAATTGCCTAGATCATTCTTACAGATATATTTCTTAAAGCCAGATAAATATATCTAGTTGTACCACATCATCTGAATGTAATTGGAGGAAGCCACAGGCTTCCTACCTGCATTAATCAACTGTAGATGAGCTTAATTAATCTCTCAGATATAAACGAAGAAAGAGAAATGGGAGCTATTTCCTTGAAAGCCAGTATAACAAGCTTTGAAGATGTAAGAGTTGTCCTATATACAGGTAGGGGTCTGTAATGGTTGATTTCATGCTTAAAAATTGTTCATCTCTGTGACAGGAACACAGTCAGAAGCCTGCCTTTTGGTTTTGTTCCCAAACTTAATTTCTCTACCAAGCCAGAACTCAGCCTAAAGCTGAGTTGTGTAAAAGCAGTGTATATGGGTTCCAGCACAAATACCTCATAGTACTTAGCTTTTTCACTAACTGTTCATCATTTATTTCCTAGGTGAATAAAAGCAACGGTAGCATTCTTATTAGTATTTTATCAAATTTATGAGAGCTAAGAGAGGTAGAATAATAACAGGATACCCAGCCATAATCTGCTTTTAGGTTGTCCCATTTTGCATTTTTACTACAATTTGGTAGTAAATTTGGGGATGTGATGCTTAAAAGTAGAAAAACACATCACAGCTGAAGTTCAGGACCAAATAACTAAATCTGTTGCTAGCAGGATTTTATGCTTCAAACTTAAGACAAGCAAGTGCCCCTTTCAAAGCTTTTACATTTCTCATACATTTAGATTGTGAGTAAGTCTGTCAACCATTGTTATAGTGTTGGCAATCTGAAATTCAGGAAAGAGCATTTTCTTCTTCTTCTTGAGGAACTGGCAGATTCCTTGTGCTTGCAGGTTCATGGAAATTCAGTCCAGAGGGGGGCCATTAGATTGTCCAGTCTGACCAGTCTATTATGAGCCATTTGATCTTTGTAATTTGTGCTTAGCTAAAGCATGTTTTCCAGCAAGGCCTCTACTGTCACTTGGATGAGTTATAAAGATGGAAAACCCACCACTTCCTTTAATAATTTTTTACAGTGGTTAGTCACCCTCACTGTTACAAATTTGTGCTTTATTTCTAATTAGAACTTGTGTGGCATCAATTTCCAGCCATTGGTGTTGCTGGGCTGAGAGGTGAATGCCTTCTAGGTCTCTCAGTCTTTCTGTAACATAATTGATTTTTCATGAGCAGCACAAAGTAATGCTGAAATTAGCCCACAAAGCAATGGGGAACATGTTGGAGCAGGATGCCTTCCTGCAAGATATGAAGGTAATTTTTTATCCTATTTATTCTAATATTTTACTGAGCTTTGCACCAGGTTAGTGGATACTCCTTAGCTGTGACTTCCTCTGAGGCAGCACGCTGTTGATGCTAATACTGAGAAAATATATTAATCATTTGGCCTCTGGCGCACTCTGCTCTCATTCTCTTCCTAGCACATTTTCCCGTTTCTCAACAGGATGGTAATCGACATGCAATTTCACTCTCTCTCTGATGTTTCAGACACACGTAATCTAGATCTCTGTTCCATAAACGTGGGCTTGTAAAACTGAAGCCTTCAAATTGCTTTAGGCCTCCTCTGCATGTAGGTACAAGTGCTGTATGTGTGTAATCTCATTGTGTAGGCATATATATGTCTACACAGATGCTCTCAGGCACTACATCTTGTTTAGATAATAGCATTAGTTGATAGCAGGAGTTGATTTACAGGGTCTCTTAATGTTTTCATTGAATGGATCATTTATGCATTGAATGGATCATTTATGCATTTTATTTCTTTTTAAATATTTGCTCTTTTGCTCTAATTGTAGCTGTTCCCATATGGAACTGACTAGAATTTTATCGACCCAAACTGAAAGAATAAAAATGAAATACTTTCAGATTCCACCAGTTTTGATGTTACTTAGAAGAAACCTTTACTTGCTCCAATTTGGTATCCAATGATACCTAGTGTGTTCCTGTACACCTAAGAAAAATGAAAGTTTCCAAATCATTTTTCAGGAGACAGGCCAGTGGGTCTATAAATTTGATCAAGACAGATTCCCTTCTCCAGGATGAAATTTTTGATCAGAACGTTCTCCTAGTGATGGCATCGCAGAATGGGCAAGTGCCAGTACCTCGGACTTTGTGCATCCCACATATTCTGGTCTCGATTCTTCCTGCTCTCTCCCAGGGGGTATGCACCCCAGCAAACTCAATGTGGAATCTATTTCCTTCAGCTTTTGGATTTGTTCCACTTAGTGTAAATAATGATCCTAACTCTAGAAATGTCAACATGTCAAAAATTGGTTTAATTCTGTGTCGAAAGAATGGATATTTCAACACTTCCTGCAGACTAGAATTAGAGAAAAATAATATTTTACAAAACCTCAAAAGAAACAAAGTTCAAAGGAATTTTTTGATATCCTTCTCTTTTCTTTTTGATATTTTTCATTATCAGGACGGTCACCTAAATTAAATTTTGCTTTTAATTACCAGAGATAATTGCTGATGCAAATTTACTGCATAGTATAGCAGCCCATTACCACTGTTGCACGTTGCACAGGTCTTGCATGTGTATAGTATTGTTAAGGCTGACCATTATGAGCAGAACATAAGCAGAAAAGAATCAGTTGCATTTGTCTCGGTAAAGTTAACATTAACTTTGCAGTACTCTCATAAATTACATTGTCGAACGAATGGCAGACCTTGTATCAACAAGGCAGCCTTTTTTCTAGTTTGGGAACATAATATTTTCTGTTCTATGAAAGATCATTAGTTGCTTGTCCATCTTCTTAATAAAAAAAAGTGCTAGTTTTTTTTTTTTTTCCAAGTTATGAGGGATATGCTAACAAAAATTTGATTAAAATATCCATTCCAAAAAGCTTGGAATCTGAATGCAACCCCTTTAATCTTTCTCACTTGCCTTGTGTACCAGAGGGTATTGCTCTATGTGTGGGTGGATGAAAAAATGAGTTTCAGTGAAGTCTAGATAGGATGTTAAATGTCAGTGCTGTCTTGGAAGCACCTTTATTATCAATGATAGCTTGTCTGGTCTCAGATAAAGCAAAATTATTCAAAACATCTTAATAAAAGTATCTGTTTGTCTTTCCTCTGCTAAATGGCAGCTTATTGATTTCTTCACTGTGCTATTACAGTAGCAGAATTTGAAATGTTTTGAAAACATCCCTTAGAGCCACACAACAATAATTAACAGCATAGCAAGTGCTGAGCAGCAAGTAGCTGATAATGACAGAGTCTAATGTCGACTGAAGGCAATTAATCATGGATACTACCCATAGAGCTTAGGATTTATATTCAGTTATTATAAAGCACTGATGAGGTCCCCTCTCGATCTTTCACAATGTATGTATTAAGAGTATCTCTTCTCCATAAGCAGAGGAAAGCAGAAGGAATGCTTTGAGACTTGTATTTCTTAATATGTTTACTATCGCTCCATTATGCCGTTAGTGACTGGTATTCTCCTAGGACGGCAGTATCATGGAGAAGCAGCAGCAGTTCATCCCTCTAATCTTTCCAACAGACAAGACAACAGGCAATATATATGCACAATCCCAAAGTGACAAATAAGTGACAGTGTTTTGATGTGGGATACTTTTACCCAGCCTAAAAACAACTTCTCATTGCCCATCTTTGCTTAGGGTAAGCAACCATGATCAGCACTGTGTGCATACTGATGGCTTCATGATTCATATAAAATTGCATTCGTTTTTTTGCTTCGTTGTTGTTACTACCATCATGTTCCACTTGATCAATCCACTGTAATAGCTGTTTGGCACTTGACAAGTGACTAGACTCTTAACCCTGAAGTGAGTTCAGAGCAAGTAAAAGGGCACAGGAGCTTGTCATGTTGCAGCACACTCTCAGTCAGACCTGAAACTCTTCATGGATGAGTAAAGAGGATCTCAACATTCAGAATTATATCTCTCCAAACTCAGTTCAAACACAACTCACAATGCCACCTGATCCTAAAAAAAGAAAACAGAAGTGTTTGGTTTTTGGGTTTTTTTTTTTTTGTTTTTTTAACTGTGGGATGTTAGGTATGCTTTCCTAGTCCCCAAGGAACTCACACGGGAAAGATCATCCATATGTCATCTTCTGTGCTCAAAAAGGAAGTGCTTACCTGTCTGCTTTGTGTTTAAATTCAAAATTGAATCTGAAGGAATCTCCACTGGCAGTCAAGTCATCCAGCTGATGAAAGATGTGTTCATTGGTTGGTTGATCAAAAACCTTAGGAGCGATCACATTACACTGTTAAACAGTTCACTGCATGTGGTAAATAAAACATACTGCTTGAACCTTACTGCTCCTTGTGAGTTGCAAAAAAGGTTCAGAATTTCATTCAGTGAATGAAACCAAATGATCTTCAAGGACTGGAAAGAGAAAAAAAATACAACAAAATCTTCTTAGAAGATAAAAAGGCCAAAAGAATGAGTTACAATCGTTGCTACGTTTGCAAGAATTTTTCAGGACCAACTCTGAAGCCAGGCTGTTGAAACTCCATTAATGTTAATTAACGTTAATGGGAGTTTGACACACAGCGACAGATTCAGATCACTCTTTCTTACTGCTAACATCTACTCTTTTTTAGTAGAATAAATTTGTGAAGCACATTGAAATAAGATGTCACCTAAGACAAAGGCTTAATTAGATTCCATACTTGAGCTGATACTTCAAAAAAAAAGTGAAAACGTCCACTGAAGTCATGTGGTTTTCTTAATTTTGGACCTTACAGCTCTTAGGCAAAAGCAGTATGAAACTGAGGGAACTGGAAAGAAAACTTTCATGTGGTCGGACTATTCCACAACCGCTCAGATGAATTTCCTCAGAACTGGAGCATACAATACATGGAGTTGTTCTCAGTAGGATGTTGTATAATATGCAACTTCTGTCTAACTGTCTGCGGTAACTTTTCTGTCCTAAAGGTATTTCATAGTAAAGGTCAACAAAACGAATCAAGGAACATAATGGATAGTATTTCACTGTATCTCTAAAGAGTATACGTTTTTCTCATTGTCATCTCACTCTTAAGCCACTCCTCCATAGCACTTTGGAGAGTGATAGATGGATATTAGTCTCCTAATACAGTGAAGTGTGATTCCCTTGTGCCCAGTTTCCACAGCTAAATAGAAAAATGCAGCCCACTGGAAATCCAATTTGCAGACAAGACATAAAACTTCAGAGCATGGGTGGTAATTAAAAACTCTGTAGAACTTCCCAGAGGAGTCGAAAGTCCTTATAACAATATCTTAACCGGCTGGTATGCATGAATTTTGCAGTACTTCTGCATATTCAAATGGATTTACTATAGTTATTAATTTATTGACTGAAATAGCTGTTTGTTGATGCTATCAGCTGCACAAATCTTTGAATTGATTGAATTCCAGTAATAGCAGAATATTCTGTATTTATCTGAAATATTTATGCCGTTGGGTATGAACTTGCAATTTAAAATGATAGAATGTATTTATTAGTAATTAATAACAGTAGAAAGTGAAACAGCTATAGAACTGGCACAAGTTTAAAGCAAAAAGCTGAGCTGGATCTAAATATTAGGCTAGGGTGAAAGGGCTAAAAGGCTATAAAAGATGCAAATTTTTCATCTTTCTCTTTAAAGGATTTGACATACTGTTGCATCATTATACCTTTTATATTGGCATAATAAGACCCCCCCTAATGAAATATGACTGTTGGACATAGTTTCTCCTTTAGTGTATGCTCTCAGATGATGGTAATGGATAAGATCTTATGAGTCATCTGGTCTTTCTTATAACTAATTCCAGTAGCATGATCACTTTTCCTATTCCGTATGTGAAATGTTCCTAAGATCATATGATCTAATATGGGGCCTCTGTATTATACAGTCTAGAAGGGTTTATGGATGAAGAGTTTGAGCTTCTCCCTTTATAAACTGTGCAATAGTTTCCCTGAAATGATTTGAATAGTTGTGCCTACAGTGGGTATTTTTATTTGTTTTTGTAGAAAGTGATGTGTATTTCCATGTTTGTATAGTTTATACACCTGAATTCTGCTTGGGACAAACTGGAGAGATGGTCTTTGGACCTGAGTGGATTTGGAAATTGTTTCTATTTCTGTGTTTATTTCTAATACAATTCGAGGATATTTAGTGGGTCAGTAAGGAAGGTCTTTGAAAAATTTCTTTTTAATAATATCTGAAAGCGCTCTTTTTGCAAAAATGAAAAAAATGAAATAGTTTGTGGTAACAGTTCAATGTCGCAAAAAATAAAAAAGCATAATAAAAACAAAAGTAGGGGGGAAAACTGAAATGATAGTTCCCTGGTCGACTGCCTGGAGGAGTCTCCACAAGTTCAGTTTCTGCCTGTAAGCAAAACAGAAAAGATTCTTTTAGTTAAGCAGCTGGAAAACAAAAAAAAATGCTATTTTATTTCCCTGGAAAAATAATCTTCTGAAAAATCCCCTGTGCCCCCCATAAATAAATAGATAAAAAGAAAATCAATAGAACTGAGCTAAACAATTAATCACTGTGTTTTGAGTAAGTGGAAAAATTTAATAATGCAGCATTTTATTTAAATTTTTCCTAGGATAGTATTTGTCATGTTCCATTCTAGTCCAATAAAAGTAGAACACATCTACAAAGCAAAAGAGATCTGGAAGCTTCAATGATCGTTTTTGTTCCTGTCACCTAACTTTTCCTGTCCCCTTATTTTTTGATCCATTCATTAGTATATTGCTTCAAATAAAATCCATAAAATATTATATTGATAAATTTTATATAAAACTTCTTCCTTAAAGCTATAGTTTTTTATATAAAACTTTTTCCTTAAACTATAGTTACAATCAGTATTTGTACATTTAAAGGAATCTGATCTGTTGCTGTCTTATAATAGGCAACAAGAGAAACCAAACAAAGGACTACACATTTGTAGCATGAAAATGCTCTGTCTCTCTTTCTTCACTATAAACTCTGAATCAATTTTCTGACTGTTCTAAAATAGCTAAACTTGCTAGTACAGAGTTCTAGGTTTATCTAATTTTAGATAATTTATGTCCAAGAAATGCTAGCTGAGGGTGAAAATTAGTTTAAACAGTATTACAGATGCAAATTCCTGACGGGCATCTTTACTAAAGTAGAATTGAGTGCAACACTAAGGAAAATGGAAGGGCTGTCCAGGCATTTGTATCCTTTTAATTTTAGTCCTAAATGAACTGAAATCTCTTTGTTTTGACATTAATATTAGTGGAAGCAGGATCAGTCTCATACTTTCTTTTTTTTTCACTTAGGTAGCAACTCCAGTTTTATTTCACAGAGTGCTCCATAGTTAGGCTTTCCTTACCTTTCATGACCTTTTTTAAGACTTCACACAAAGTATCAAAAGTGATTGTTTATCAGCGGAAAACTGGGAAATTATACAGAGTATATGTATTTTTAGCTTTACACTGTGCTTGTGTAAGCAGTCCTAAACTGTTCTAGCACAGTCCTGAGGATGTGGAACTTAATGTGAAATGGTTAAATTGCCTCTTTTTTTTTTTTTTTTTTGGGGGGGGGGTGCAGTACTGTATGTTCTTACGTATTTTATTTCAAATTAAAATTATTTATCTAATCAATTGTGTAACATTAATATAGGACTTGTATTTTTTTTTATATAAATATGACGAAGTATAAGAGAGAACTGTTTGTTCAAGACAAGAAGCTATGAAGTATCAGTGACATATTTTAGTTATATAATTTGTTTATTTTCTGCTTTATCTCTTATCAGTACTTGTTTCACCTCTCACCACCACAGAGTAAATGCCAAGCAAGCAGCAGAATTTTACGTCATTTTCTGCCGCATAGAAAACATATCCCTTAACTTCCGTGACAGTGGCTGCTGTGAGTCTGAATTAATGACTCTGTATGTGTGTTATGTTCATGATGGACATTTAGTCTTGCAGGTATAATTTTCTATAAAGAAAAGTCATTTTATTTCCAGCTGAATAGGCACTCTATCATACTACCCAAGTCAAACAAAGTTATTATTTGGCTTTTTGCCAAGTGGTACAGTATAGAAAGGTCATATTTTTAATAGCTTTGTACTCCATGGTAATCAAATTTGTAAGCCTGGAGAAATAAACTACTTAAATATATCAGTGTTCTCTGTGCATGTTTAACCACTGCTGTTCTGCTTTTATGGTGCCCTTCCTCCATGCTGCAATAGTAAATAGGCTATGTTTTACTCTTATCTTGGTTATTAGCTTTGTACATGAAGGCATAATGTGCTAATCGTAAAAGATCAGGGCTAGCTAATTTGAACTATTTCTTATTAAACTCCAGTTTTGAGGACTAAACCAAAGATACTGTTCCAATCAGATGTCACCTGGTAGACAAACATGATTACGTTACTGTAAGTTGCTCAAATCAACAATAACCAGAAAGAACATCTGCTTTTAAAAGTCATTCTTTTTTCGGTTAACTGGGCACTGCATTTGTGGGAAATGGATGCTGATTACATGCAAATGAAATTTCTAAGGTTTTCATTTTTAAAAATAATCTTGCCCTGTTGTGCATCAGGAGCAATTCAGCTTGGTTATCGTTCAGAAGCACCAGTATGTCAAAGAGGAGCTGTGAAACCTTGAAAAGTCTGAATGAAAAGAAATGCTAACTCTCAGCAACCGTTAGCCGTGAAACTAAATCTTGCATCAACACTTGGGCTATTTATCTTTTTAAACATTAGATTATCCTGACTTTTTTGTGATTTTATAGTAGCAGTAGTTATTAATTCGCTTAGAGTGAGGGTACAATCCGACTGGTTAAAGGAGAGGCGTTATTAACTTGCAACGCAACGACAGGGAATTGGGGCTGCCCAACAGGACAGTTAGTGAGACACATATTGATGGCTTCTTGGTGATGAGTTTTTTGTCTGACATCAAATAGCCAAGGCTAGTCACAACAGCCACATTGCTTTGGGAGCCGTATCCTTCTGGGTCACTGGTTTCACTGACCTTTTCTTTTTGCTTCTTTCTTGAGTTTTACCTTGCATGCAATTTGGTAGCCAAACTCTTGAAGCCTTTGGCTGCACTTCTTGGCCTCTGCAATAAGGAGACACTCAAATCCTAACCAATGCTTTAAATATTCTCTCTCTGATATTTAATTGCTAAAAAAGGCATTCAATCCCATCAGAAAGCCTAAGCAATATTGTCATGGAGACAGAAATCTTCCTCACCTGCTAGAGATTTCCGTGCTGTAGTGCACTGCAAGAACTGTGGTTTATGTTTTGTCTATAGGCATACACTACAAAAATTGAACTCAAATTACCTAAAGATGTTAACTTTAAGCTGAATTATTAAATCATATGATTTAGACGCCTTATTCAACATTAAAGTGCTCTTCATTGGATTTAGCTTAATTCACTTTAGAAGAGTCCATATAGGATTGTAATGCAGTTTAATTAATCAACTTTAAAAGCTCATTAAGTGTAATCCACTTGAGTATTGCTGTATAGCAGTACTATCCTCTATATAGTACATGGTCTCTGATAAAAAGCCTGGTTTTCTGAAACTAGCGCTTTTCATAAGCATTAGAAAAGAAGCAACATGTTTTATTTCTGCTAAATAGTTCTAGCTTTGTGGATTGCATTAATTACAAAATACCATAGTACTCAGTACTCACCTTTAAAAGATACACATTGCTGTCTTGTTCCAGTGTGAGCTAAGCCCTCTCCTGTAGCTGCTTTCATATAGCAGGAAATCACAGCCCAGCGGAGCACGCTGCTCCAGCTACACATGAATCTGCCAACTTGCCAGCGGCAACAGGCTGGGGGCCCTGTTTTACATGTTCTAATTTTAAGTAGGCCACAGAAGCACTGGCTTTTGTGAAGTGAGCCTACCTAACTTAGCAAATTAATCATTTATTAAGAATGTTAAATGGATGCTTTGTTATGTTTGAAAACGTTCCTTCAGAAATAGACTTTTTAGGTGTGCATTGAGAAATAAGGAAAATGTAATGTGTTTGATTATTAGTTCTTTTTTTCTTAGATCTCCAATTCATAACATCTTTTCTTCCAGTAATCATGTTTTTTCTTTCCTACTGAAGCTTCTTAAATACAAATCAAAATGCAATATTTTTGGTTCTAAGGCATTTTTTTTTTCCTTTTCTTTAGGAAAGACAGTTGTACCTGTGCCAACTTATTCCAGGGTAAATTTCAGTCTTAGCTAATTATCAACAAATAAGTTGTGTCATCTCAGAAAATAGGATTTAACTAAACAGAAATATTGACAGACTCTTAATGTATGCAATCAAGCATCACAAAATTTTAACACATATTAATTGGAGGGTGTCATGATCATAATTGGTTTTAAAGTTCTGTGACTTAATGTTCCAGCATTCTGAATAAGGTCATCATCATCTTAATGATGACTGGGCACTGAATATCAAAAATTTTTCTATTGTGACCCAGGTGCACACATTTACCAGACAAGATTTTCTGCTCAAAGATAGATTTGAAGTTGCATAACTCTTTTCCAACAAGAGGGACTTCAGGACTAGAATGAAATGTTTGAAGAAGTCATTTTTCCATTAAAAAATGGGAAAGCTACCTTCTGATGTCTCTTTAAAAAAATGAATTAGATTTCTGAGTAAAGATTTGAATTGACAAAAGTAAAGACTAATTTTAAATATTTCATCTATCTGGTACAGCGTTCCAGGTTTTGACTGGCTATCTGTAGGCAGAGTGGATGTGTAGAGTCAAACAAACACACTGTGTGACACTAACACATCACACATGTGGCAGTTCCATTTTGGATGAGATGATTTATCGTAGTCCACTTGCATGAGATATTATGGATAGACTGTGTGGCTGAAGCCAGAACAAAAAAAATGTAGCTTCAAAAAATTTTCTCTTTTAAGAAGTGTAGACTTTGACATACTGTTCTTTGATAAATATTTGAAAACACATTGGTCTTTTGGAACAAGTCTTATGAGGACAAGCGTTTACTTATCTGAAGTTCTGGTGTTTCTCTCTAAAGTTTTCTGTGAATCTGTTCCTAATGGACCCATATATCATATCCAAAATATTATACGACATCTTTGCCTTTCCCTCCCTTATTTGGTGCCTTCCACTTCTCCTCTCCTTTGACCAGTCCTACAAGACAGTAGTGACACATATGCAAGAGACATGCTGGACACTCTGGTGGAATTACAGCCCCAGTTCAACCAGTCAAGCAATTGGGCTGGGATGGCAGTATTATGATACAGTTTCCCTGCAAAGGTCTCCACTTTTATGGATGCCTCAACCAAATAAACGTTACAAAATAAAAGAGAAGGAAGGTCATTCTCTGAAACTTTAATCCAGCAAAGTCTCCTCATGAAAAGAAAACTGAGATCTTTGCCGTCTTAAGAGTGCAGAGTACAAGGGATCTCATACAATATGTCCACACATTTGGAATCTCCTTGGGTGGCCACTGGAGCAGTCAGACAAATGCAGCTGCCCTCTCAGGACGTGGCTCCTGCAAACCATGCAGCATGTTCTGTGCAGTGCTAGATGAACCTTTCGGCATAAAAATCAACAAGACACCATCTCAATATAGCAATGTGAAGCTCTGGAAGCCAGAGCTTTATGTAGTTGGCTGAAAGTGTTTTTTTAGCTTAGGCATTGACAAACGTGGTCGAGAATGAGCTCTAACTCATAAGCAGTGTACTGTCTGCATTCTGGTAATGGCAAAAGTGGTCAAAAGATTGTCTGGAAGTCACTGAGAGAGAGGACAGAAAAAGAAACGGGACATTAACTGAAGTCAGAAGAACAAAGAACAAAGGAAGGCCACGTGAGTGTTAAAGTCTATATGACAGCTTATCTTTTTTATATTCTCTTTAATGTTGAACAAGGGATGTATCATTGGAAAGGCAGGTTGACTGTGAAAACATCCGTTAAGCTTGAAAGGACATATTCAATAAGCATAAAATTCACTAATGAATAAATCCATAACTCTGTATGATGTAAAAGGGACTCTAGCACTAATTTTTCTGCTTCTTTTCTGCTGTCTAAAGAGACAAACCCTCTCTCTTTAAGGAAAGTTGTAAGGAAGAGATTCTGGAGAACTGAAAAACAAGAGGTTTGAGCACAGCAGAAGGTCAGAAGGTAAGCACAGAGACAAATAGGCAGGGGTACCTGCTCAGAGTCCCATCAGGAAGGAAAAAATGGGAGGTCTGTGTTCATTACGTGGTGAAAATCCATGAAGTCAGTAGAGACTTGGTGGAATACAGGGAAGAAAATCTAAAACTTGAGATTTCCAAAGCTACTGAGGAGAATGAGCACTCTAATATAGAGCCTCTAATAGCTGCCCAGTCTTTGATGTTAACATCTTATCATTTTCTGTTGTTTAACAGAATGTAATATGTAATATAATGTATTTATGTAGTATGTAAGACAATTCACAGTCATTGTGCCTGAAACCAGCATGCTGTGGCGTGAAAGGACAATGCCCAAAATCTGCCTCCTGCCAATCCTTTCTTCTCCTTGCCTCTCCCCCGGGCTGGCTGGTAAAACAACATTAGCATGAAATAGCTGGTCCCCCTCAGCGAAATGCCAAGATCCTCTGTAGGAAAATTTCCTACTCTGTCACACGAGTGTTCAGCCCATATCACAGTCTTAATTCACATAAAATACCTGGCACATATGACTTTCATATTTCAAGAATGTTCTTCTTTGCTGTGTCTAGTGCTAAGCACGTTTTTGAGCTGATGGCTGTTGTGCTACTGTGGGTTCTTCCAACATCAACACTGGGAGAGTGCAGTAAAAAGCAATTATGGGTTAAGGGAAAGTAGACATAAAGGGAAAAGGGTGGTGCAGGATACAGATGTATGTCGAAAGGCAGGTATGCAACTAATTTCCCATAGTGCCAAATCCTTAGTCCCATGTAGTGTTAAAGAGAGAGTTCAAATTCATTTCTAATGTCTTTTACACAAGAGCATTAAACAATTCTCTGAATAAAAAGAGAAAGTGTTGTTAACATTATTTAGAAAACATCCCCCCCAACCATGGAGAAGGGCAGTTTTTACACTACTGAGCAGCTATGCAGCTAATTGCTTGCCTTTAAAAGACTGATAGATTGCATGATAATACAAGTGATGTGTATTTAAACCAGAAGAGTTTGCTTAGTTGCATTCATTTGTATAGTGAAAGAAGTAAGTTGATCTCTTAGGATTTCAGGCAGCATTCTGTAACACTGTGCATCCCATGTACACCTTTCATAAGGGCACAAATTCTAGCCCAGCAAAAAAATGATTGAGAGATTCAGGAAGAAATTATCATACTCTGAAATAAAACATTTCAGTGAAGGAAGCAAGATATGGACTCTGCTCTTATCCAGAACCAAACTCAAATGTCATTGTGAATGTGCTTCTAATTGGCTCATGCAAAGTATTACTGATATAAGAGCTATCTGGGAAGCAATATTCTAGTTTATAGGTGTTTGAGAAGCGCATGGAGCCACAAAATGGAAAGGGTAGAACAAAGAAAGCTTTGGGGGGTGGGGGAGACAGGGTCTCTTATGCTTAATTTCCCTTCCTTTTCTCCTGAAACATTTATATTGCAACACTGAGACAGCAAAGGGTTAACAACCAAAGACAAAACCCACTGTGACCGTCAGGTCTCTGTGCAATCATCAGCAGAACTAGCTATTCTAGCCAATTTAATAGCTTGAAAATGAACTCATTAGTGGTCTTTTATCAGTGGAAAAAAGTCTATTAAATCCGGATGTGTGAAGAAGCAGTACAGAGGCTCATTTCCATCCCACTTGTGACCTGAACAAATCAGAGAAATGCTTTTCAAGGAACAGGGTCAGGCTTGACTGCAATAAGATATTTTCTATACACAGCACCCAACTTGTATCTTTCCTTCAAGTTTCTGATGCAGTTAATTTTAATTTACAGTCTATTTGTCGTTCCCTTCTTCTCTCCTTCTCACCCCCTCCTCAGTACCATTTCATCCATAAACATGTGGGCTGTTTATACTTCATAAAGAGAAAATATACCACAGTCTGTTGAATTTCTTGATATACCTGCTTAATGATAGCTCTCAGACTGGTCTGAACTGCACTTCTCGTTGTCCAAGGCAGTCGGTAAAGACTCAGATCCTCACTGGTCCTCACTAAAGGCCGCACTAGAACAGTGCTGGTTGACGTTAGCTTGGGATCTGACCAGAGCCATGGTCAGAGGCAGAACATACTCTAGCCTTGTTCCTGCTCCTCCGGCGAATGGAAAGCCAAATGTGAAGTGGTTGTGATACACATCCACAGAAAGAGGCAAAAGCATTATTTATTGGAGGTTTTTGCAGTCACAGGATGTTGAAATTGTTATGGGATTATTTCTTAAAAGTTCCCTTTCTGTAGTTTTTGTTCCTGATGTGACGCTCAGTGCTAAGGAACCTAAGACTAAAATGCATCATTTCCCTCCAAAGGTGGTATAGCTGTGGGACAATGCTATCATACAGCTTGCTTTCTTTTAGGAAGAGTCCGCAACGAGTTTTAAATCTTTAGCCTCTCCTAAAGAACAGTGTTTAAACACTGTTGTTAACGGAAAGATTCAAAACTTCCTTCATGCCTGGGCATGAATGAGTTAAATATCTTTATAGCAATAATTATAGAAACAACTACTTCAGACAATTGTGAAACACTAACGATATTCTAGTTCCTATAGAGCTAAACATTATTGCTACATACAAAGTGAAATAACATTGTCTTCAACACTGTACAAAAAAGACTGTTTCCCTTTTTCCTTGCAAATATTTGGTCAAAAGTTAAACTCGTAATGGAAGTAAATTATTTTTTAATTTAATTCGAGACATTTTATGCACATGTATTTAAACTTACATTACTTAATAATATACTAGGATTACTTAATGGCCTCTCATCCTGCCCTGAAACATAACCCTATTATTCCAGTCTTAGCTCTCTTATGAATTGAAAATCCCAGCTATGGTAAACTCCTTTGTAATGATTCTGGGATTTTACAGTGAGTCTATGGGCTAGTTTGAGACCAGCAAACTCATTTACTGTTGTGTGTTAAGCCAGGCATGAATCACACATCTCTGGGGCAAAAATTTACTTTATTAACCCCTCGGGTCACTCAGCTACCAAGGCAACGGCTTTCTGCATTGAGTAACTCCATAACTAAAGCATCAGCCAGACAACATCCCAAACCCTTGATTACAGCAGCGGCTGGTGAACTGCAGACAGGGCACATAAATACTTCCCAGAAGTTTGTTTAGCTCTTAGCAGAAGCTGTTCTCCTTCAGTTGCTTTTGAAAGGAGCAAAAGTGAAAATAGTTCTGCGGTCTGTGTCGCTGGTCCAGAGTCAGTGTGATAACCTGATTCACATGGTCTCAGCCTGGTGGCACACCACAGGGCTTCTTCTGCCATTGCCTTGTGTTCTTCTTGCATGCTTCTGTCCTAGGGCATGCCCACGAGTCCAGAAATGTTGCTTGCTCATCTTGTAGGTGCTGGAAGGTTTGCTGAGAGTCTGCCATGTATTCTGTTGTGCATCAGAAAAAGAGATGAAAGGGATACTTCATGCCGTGCAGTCCAAACTTGTACTAAATATTTGGATTTAAGACTATATATTTATTTAATAGTTTAGGGTGAACAGGATTTTGCCTAGGAAAGACGTTCCATCCTCTTAGGGCTTCTGAAATCCAATTTAATTCCTGTGTCTCTATCAAAGACATGAAAAAGATTGCAAAATTGTAAGAATATGGCAAGTCGAAAACTGCTGAACAGATAAGGCCCTGTCTAATTTAAGGCGTTAAGATTTGTTTCCTTCTGCATCAGTATTGCAGCACAAACAAGCTATCGTGGAGCACTGTTAGGCATGTACCATTTTTACAGAGCAGCATTCAATCTACTTGCTCGCGGAAGCTTTTGATGCACTGTAAATTTGTTTATAAAATGCCACTGTGCTTTGCTTAGCACATCTATAGACCAGTAGGTGTGTGTATTTGTTGCTGCAAAGTAATTTTATGTTATCTGAAGTGCTATTTTTATGTTTCAAAGTCTTTCTCCACACATTGCTGGGAATATTAAACTCTCACAAAGCAAGGGGAGAGAAGCATTTAAGTAACACGCGTACAGATAACATGCTGCCTTTTATTCTTTGTTCTTGCAAAGTATGTGCTGTACAAGAAAAGAACATGGTCACCTATCCCCTTGCTAGAGAAACTGTCATTCCTAATTCATTTATACAGAGTACTTAAGACGCCTTAAGCAAACTAAAATAGCTCTAAAGGAAAATTAATCTAGTTTGACTGGAACAAAGTAGGTTTTTTTTTTTCCTGGAGTGTAACACATTTGTTAAAGAAAGAGGTCGTGCTGCTTTTCTAGGCCCATTCGCCCATTCACAGGGACTGTTAATGAAGTCCTTTGCCATGCTCCCGTCCTCTGCTTGGTGGGAGAATGGCAGCACAGGCAGCCACTGAGCATCCAGCCACACCAAAATGCCAAGTCGGATGTTTCCACTCGTATTCAGGCTCCGCTCAGATCCAAGCGGCATGGTATCAGCTCTGTGGTTTGAGACAAAATGCTGTGTATTGCCCCTCTTCCTCGCCCACCAGTCGGAGGAAGGCAGGAGTTGCCTGGCCTGGCCGGTGCTGAGGTGGTGACACCAGCCTCAGACTTCTCCCTCTAAAGCAGTGGGGAAACAAAAGGTGCAAGTCCTTCGGGTCTGAGAGGGGCACCGGGCTTGCACGGTTAGGTCTGCAGAGGGGTGACTGCATCTTCCCCTTGCCTACAAGCGAGTTCCCACTAATAACCCTAGAGGACGTTATCCCTTGGCCTTGTCTAAATTAGGCAGGTAGATGTGTTGAACATAGTTAAGTTATTGAGGATGTGCCTGTTGGCCATGAAAGCTACCTCATTCTTCTTGCTTCTCAGGGAGCCCCATTCCCTTTTGGGGAAGGATTTGTACTTTGTTGTTCTGTGAACAGAGATTTAAAGCAGTAATTGCTACATGATTTTTCTAGGGATGCCAATGAAAATACTGACTTGGGAAATGATGTAACTATATTTCAATATAGCTCATATGAACTTCTTTGGGGGGGGAAGAAATGTAATGCTGCCTTGTATAGTGGTCCTTCCCTGTCAATTTGGTGCAAATGTCAATAGTACTATTCCTCAAAATAGCAATAAAGATTAATTAAGGAGTAATGTACCAAAATGGCAACCTTTCTTCATGCAGCTGTATACTTTCAGAAATACTATAAAAATCTTTCTAGTGGTGGTACATTGGAATTTAATGATACTATTGTATAACAGTAATATCACTGCTAGATTTTATAGAGTTTTTTTCATACCTCATTAAAATTCACACAAATTGTTTAAGGGATAAATTCTGTTATCTATATTCATGGAAAACATTTGAACTTTTGTCCTTAAAATATCCTCCAGAGAATAGTCATAGCCACTGTCAATTTTGAAGTTGCAAATCTAGGCAAAGAAACACAGATCTGAAGTTGTATTTATTTCATTACATATATTAAAGTGATGTAAATACAACTGTGAGGAAAGATTAAAAAAATATTTCCCAAGGCATACAATTTTCTTGTCAAAAAACTCTAGCTGTTATACTGGTTCTAAAGCTTCATTTGTAACCAGTATGACATCTAGACTTAGAGACTAAAGCAAGAGTCCAATATTCTATTTTTGCACAAATGAAGGAAATATTTTTTGAAAAAGATTAAGATAAATGCCATATAGAAATATAATTACAAAAATTTTTTGTCCAAGTATGCATTAAAAAAATCTAAACTACATATATGCAGCGTCTCATCATTTTTTAAATTTATTTATAAATTTTGCTACCATAAAACATCATGTGGGCTATTTCTATAAGATCGCAATTTATTCCAGTGGTTCTCTAGTCACCCCAAAACTACATTAAGCACATCTTCGAAAAGTCACTGGCCAGCAGTTATCTCTGTAATATTATCTTTTTTGTAAATATAACTGGCCTGTATATTCTAACATAGTTTCACCATTACAGGGTGTTGTAAGGTCTAATGTAAGTTAGGTAATGGCAGGACTATTTACTGGATAATTGTTATACAAATATCTCTCTATGTTCTGGTTTGAATCCTGTGAGATACACAAGTTTAAGCATCATAGCATTAAAAGCATGATGTGTTGAAGAAATATCACGCATCTGCTGAAATGCTCATCCTAAAGGTCCGATCTTAATATTAAGTATTTACTGATTTTTGGATGCTTAGTCATACAAGAGAATGTCATTTTAAAATGGTAATAATGATGCTTAAGCTATTCTGATTTTAGAATCTCATCTTTATTATAATTCCTGGTGCACTGGGTTCAAATGCATTTTCTGTTACTGACCAAGTGACTGCCTGCGCAGACCACGACATGCTGAAGAAAATGTGCCTTTTGTTTTGCTTTGATGGACAGTTACCAGAGAGCATTAGTCTCAGTTGAAGGGGGATTGTACTGTTGCACAGATCCCCAAACAATGGTGAATGCCACCTCATCATTAAAAAAAAAAAAAAAAAAGTGTCTCATTAGTTCTCCTTGCTATCATTTCCTGCCAGGTAATCAGCCTTAAAGCATTCTTTTAAAGTGTCACCTAGTTGTTTTTAAAATAGGAATAAATGATCCGGGAACTTTTTGAAGAGTACTGGCATTTTTCCTCTAACAAATTAGAAGCTGAAGGAAGAGAATTGAGGGGAAAAAAAAAAAAAAGTGTCTGTCTCTCTCCTCTGCCCCATCAAAACGCTGTGCTTTAGGCAAGATCTTTCAGTGATATACTGTCTCCTGATTGTCATCACTTGTACCACAGAGCAGCAACTGTGAAAAGCTGAGGAAGGCAATGTTATTTCACCCGTCTGCAGAGTACTGTAAGTATTAATATGGTCATATAAAGATTCCTAAATAAATTGCAATAATACTAACAAGATGGGAATAGCATCTGATAATGACTTACATTTCTGAGCCCCCAATATTTTCATGTTCAGATGGATTAATTTTGTAAAGCCGTTAGAGACAGACAGAGAAAATATAGTATCTCTGCCTTGTGAGCTGCTATGGTCTAACACGACTTGAGTTTTTGAAGAAGCAAATGCATAATTATTTTGATTTAAAGGTAAGAGAGGTCACATTTTTACTGCATAGGATTATGTCCATAGGGGGGCATATTCAGATAATGTGGGCTGCATTTAAGGACAGGATAGTCTTAAGATTGTAATTATATAATCTGATGAGGATGTTTTGTATTACAATATTTTATTAATTGGGCGGTCACCACAGAACCGAATGTTCTACTCGTTCCTGACAATGGTTTTGCTATAATGGTTCACTCTGATTTCAGTCTACCTTTTTACAGCCACTAGTGAGTCTCAGATAACAGAGTCTGAAAGGTGAGGTACTGAGCTCGCAAACATTGATTGTGGTAGCTGAGGAACATGGACAAACGCGGAGCGCAAACACGAAAGCATAGATCACCCAAGCTTCATCTGAGCCTCATCTTTTAGCGCGGACAGGGAAAAGGCAGACCTGGGAGCAGGGTCTCGCAGGTGTTGTGTGACCGGCAGCAGGGCACAGCCTCCCATGACCTTGGCATCTCCTGAAGGAATACCCTCACCAGGCCTCCGAGGGTGCTGGGACAAAGTAGTAAAGTGCGCTAATAAGAAACAAAACTTTGACTGATTAAAACCTGGGTAAATATCTGTCCTAGTAGTTCCAGTTGTGCTGACAGTGCTTTGCATTTGTCTAGGTTTCCCCAAAAAAGATGGCCAAAAGATGTAATGCAGACTGTGTAGAGGCATAATATAAATAAAATCGCTGCTGTGATTAGAAGCTCAGCACCAGTTTGTAAGGTTCAAGAACAGTTTCAGCATGATTCACTTTCTTCTTTTTCCATTTCTTCTTTTTGTTTTCCTGCTCAGTTAACTTTTAACACAAGCTCCTTTGAATAAGACCCTTGCTCACACATTTTAGTGCTTTCATTTCTCTCTTGATGCCTGTTGTGAGCAGGAAGCCTAAACACATTTCGTTAGTGAAGCGTGTGAAGGTGAACCAAATGGACAAAGCACGTTCTTTACTGATTTTCATGTTTGTTGATTACCAGAGGTGTACAAAACAGTTCAAGAGCACGTTCTAACCTTCTCCCAAACTTTCTGAAGCTGGATGTAAAGACACTTAGCAGTGGCTGTAGTGCATGGCTGTCGCTGTGGGTCCAGGGCAACACTAGAATTCAGGGCTTTGGGCTCGCCAAGCGTGAGTCGCTAATGCTCGTCCTTACACAAGCAGGAGTGTTTGTGATCTCATGTGTGCAACCATCAGCAAGTAACTTCTTATTGTAAGATTTGGACAGATCTTACAACATGCAGCACGTAGAGGAAAAGTACAGTAATATTGCTGTGTAAGTTAAAAGGACACATATACATGAGAAACACCGGTGATCACATGACTCCGTACAAAAGTCTAACTAGAGAGGTTCACATTGGCTTGTAAATGTGAAGACACTCCAAGATTTGCAAGTATCATTTTTGTCATACGACCATACGAGCGGCCCCACTGGCTCCGTTCTGTACCTCAGCGGCCCACTGCGGGCACAAGGGCAGAGCACGTGCTGCTCTGAAAACTTGCTCGCCATCCACTCATCAGCAGCTAAAGTATTTCCTGAGCTAGAGACAGGGTCTTTGCACCTGTAATAAATATATAATAAAATAGTAATATAATAAAATAGTATTGCATAGAGAACTTGATTAGCGTATATAAATTGCCCACCATATGACAAATTGGTCTGGTTGGATACAGTAGCCAAAAAGTCCGTTGATTTTGGAGTGCTTTTAAGTTTACTGTTTATGAGCTATTCTTTCTAGAGCCGCCTGGGTGCATTTGTCCCAAGTTTAGCCAGATGTACGGATCTGTTCCTGTAAGCACTAAATGCCTTCCACTCGTAGTTAATTCAGTAAAAGTCAGAGTTGTGCACCACCAGGTTAGGAGTCCTTGCGTTGGTGCTAATCTCCATCCCTGTGATCATTTGTTTTCTTATTCATTGTATGATTCACTTCAGGGCCTGGATTCCAGTTTCAGAAAACCCTTCTTTGACTGCAAACACTATCCTAACTCCTGAATGACACAAAGTGTCATTTCTCGCTGTTGCACACTACATTTAGATTACCATCAGACCTGCAGATCTTTCACTGCCTAGAAAACTGTTCCTATTTAAAATCTGTTTTGATACTGTTTTCAAATCCTTGAATGTATATAATATTCCACTTTTAGTTGGCATCTACTAGTGTATTTTATTTTCCTTGAAAAAATGCTTCAGTATGTGTCCCTATTCCCCTCTTACCGTAGGTTATTGTTTAATGAGTTTAATGGGCTTAGATACTGAGATGGATAGATAGATAGATTCTACTTTCTACATTTAATATAATGTGTTGCCATGGAGATAAGTTCTTCTCTATCTGACAAGTGACAGAGGAGCCAAAGAAGGCACTGCCAAAACAGTTCAACGATTGGAAATGTGACATTAAAAAAAATCATTTTGCCACTGAGCTAAATTATTTATTTTGCCTCTCTTTTTGCTGTTCTATTTTATCTTTTCATCTTTCTGAGATATAATTTAACATCTCTACTTCTACTAAAAGAACTGGCAGACATGTCCCTTTGGAGCCTCTCCCAGTTCTACTCCATGAGCCGGATTACATGTGTCCCAGTGACGTAACTGGCTTTTGTCTCCCTTGTCTTCCTCTGCGCTCCCTTGTCGGCAAAGACTGAAAGGCTTTTCTTCTTCCCAGACCCCTCCAACAGGCGCTTAGGTTTTTCATGATCCCTCATCACTGTGCAGCACTGTGGGAATTGCACCAGCTGGGACAGCACACAAACTTGTCTCCTTATGGGTTTTACAGTCTCATTATTTTAGCTTGTGTTTGGTACTTCTCGGAAGCTCTTTGCCTTTGTGTGAATAACTGTATCAGTTTAACAGTTTAGGGGCTTTTTGTGGAGTTTGCTAGTTTAATTGGCTAGATGGATTGAATAATCCATTTAAAATATACACCTGTCAGGGTAGGACTATAAGATCGCCATTCTGCACATGTTCACATGTACTGAAGTACAGAAGTCAAAGTGGTTTTTCTCTTGCCTTATTAAAGCAATCAGAAGTACTGCCACTGACAGATTTAATCCCCAGCACGGGAGTAAGGCCTGTGCCCTCAGAAAGCATGAGACAAGCTAGTATTCTCAACAGTGGAAATGGCAGAATAGTAGAAATAGTATGTGTAGCTTCCCCAGAGAAAAGGGGAGCAGACCCAGAACATTGATCCTGAATGCTCTGAATTAACCGCTGAGCCCCATGCTAAAAGATTAACTTTCAAAGGTTACTTTTATTCATTTTCTTTTTGAAAGGCTTCTACTAGGGCTACATCTTTCTGCACCCACCATTATCCTGGCTTGTATCTTCCAGCTGTAGTATATTCAGAGCTGTACAATTTATTTACTTCCATAAGGACTGACTGAATTTCATACCTGTCGTGTAAATACCACCATCCTTAACAGAACTTTTGAATTACAGGAGTGCATACGGTGGGGTTTTCAGAGCATTGCACAGTGACCCACTAGATCAGGAAGCCTAAACTACCCCTCATAACCTGTTAGGAAAGCTCACTGCTCTCTTTCCTGCATATTAATTTATGGAAGAAGTATGTGGTAAACTATGAAAGACAAATATATTTGGATTGCAGCAAAGTGGAGCTCCTGTAAAGACAAAAGATATATTTTTCAAAATGCTTAGAAATTTTGTGCTTACAGCTTTTCAGTCTATAGAAAAGTTACAGTTTCTTATCTTTTTTACCTGAATACTGAGTATTACCCATTCAGTATTCTTCTGTTCAGTAGAGCATTTGGTCAGCTACCTTACCAAATGTTATTTTTCTTGCCTGGCTGCATGATCTAGGTGTTATAGGCAACTCACTTCCAACATGGTTGCTAAACTTTCAACTCCAATGACAATCAATATAATTTAATTATATAATTTTATGTCATGATTAAGTATAGTTAAAATTTATCTGATTTTTTTTCTTTAAACATACCTTAGAATAAGCAAATTCAGATAGGGGAAATGCAGCTAAGTAGTCACTTTCGTGTATCTGTAAGTGTTAACAAAAGTGCCACTCTCTGTACTCTCCATAGGAAATAAACGAGAGAAAGCTGTGAATTCAGGAGGCAGGAGGCAAGAAGAGAAATAAATTCTAATAACAGGAAAGAGATATGTCACTTAAAAGGGAAAGAAGAAATTTTCTGATCATTGCATTTAATAGCTCCTGAGTCCTTTTTACTTAAAATTAATCAATTCCATGAAAATTTGGTGGTCTCCATTAGCAGCTATTCTGTTAAGCCTTCTTTAAGTTATATATGTTCACATTTTGGGGATTTTGTCTTGATTTTTCAGGTTTGAATGTAGCAACCGAAATCATTTAGTTTCACTTGGCTTCACACTAGAATTCCTGTCATTTTCTTTCTTTGCTGTAAATTAGAAGATATTAGGGAAACATTCAGTGAAGCTGAGCTGAGCTTTTAAAAATAATTTGTTTATTTCAGGATTTCTTGTGAATGTTTTACAGAGGAATTTTGAAAATAATGATTTCAAAAATGAAGGGAACAAAGTATTCTGGAAATTCTGCATTGAGTAATGTTGATATGCCAGAGTAAAATATATTTAAACATTCCAGAATCAAAATGTCCTTTCAGTTAACCATCTTAATGATGAAGCTACATCTACGTAGCTACTGCTACGATAGTGCAGTGTATTGAGAGGGTTCTCATGTCCACGTTCTCTTGTACAGATTCTGCCTTATAAGTCAGGATACATTTCATAAAACCATAAAGTCACAGAAATAATGGTTGGACCAGACCTCATAAGCCTCATAAGCCTCTGACTCAAAACAAGACTGCTGCCGACATTAGATCAGGTAGCTTTGTCTAGCCAAGGGTGGAGACTCCACAGCTTCCATGCCAACCTGCTCCAGAGCTCCACCACTCCCACAGTGAAAAGGCTTTTCCTAAGCTCTGGTTTGAACCTCCCTAACTGTCATCTGTCTAGCTCCCCTTCATATAGTGGTAAACTGTTATTAGATCACTCCTTAGACTTCACTTCTGAAGACTAAATAAGCCCCTGATGTCTTGGGTCCTGTGCTCTAGGCCTTGATCATCTATGTGGCCTTCTGCTGTACCCTCTCCAGTTTCTCGATATACCACTTAAATTGGGGGACTCAAACCTGGACACAATATTCCAGACGTAGCTTCTCCAGCACCAAGTGGAGGTGGGTAATAACTTCTCTTTATCTGCTAGCCAAGCTCCTCTTGAGGTAGCCCTGTGTGCATTTTGCTTTTTTTGCAATGACAGCATAATATCAGCTAACAGTCAGCCTGACATCCACCACTATACCAGGTCCTTTTCAACAGGGCTGTTAGTCAGCCAGTCACTTCCCAGTGGATAATCCTGCCCCTAGTGCAGAACTATTAAATTCTTATTGAACGCTGTGAGGGTTTCTTGGTTTACTCCTCTCTGGAGTAAGGCTTTACCCATTGGAGTACCAGCCAGTCCTCCTAATTTGGGATCATTTGTAAATTTGCTAAGTGTAGGATTCTGTCTCTTTGTCCACATTGCTGAGGAAGATATTGAACAATATAAGCTTTGTAGCAGTCCCAGACGAGGAAGTTGCTGTCCTGCAGTTCCCATGATGGACCATATGTCTTGAGAGAGTGTATTGGAGAAGACATATAAATGACAGATTCCTAATCAGCTCTTATATTAGGGCAGAAATATTCTTCATGTAACTCTTCGAATTTGGAAATGATTTTTCTCCTAATTTGCATGAGTAGATAATCTGTTCTTTCACAGTTTAAGAATAGTAATCAATATTATTAGAAAGGTTTCACTTTTTGTATTGAGAAGGCATAATTTTGAGAGAACAGAATTGATTTTTTTTAGAGCCTTGCTAACTAATAAGCTTCATAGTTTTCTTCTCATTTAAAGAAATTCCTTCTTCTTACAGATCTCCATCTTGGTGCAGAAAAGCTTCTGTGAAATGTTGTTAGTGTTTAAGAAGATGTATTGGGTACTTGTCAAGAGCTTTACTGTTAACAAACCATAGGTATTCACTTCAAATTTATGCACGGTGTATATTTTAGTATTCATCCTATGCTAAGAAAATGAGCTGACAACTAATTATCTGCACAGCTTAGCAGAAGACACTTATGCCAGCTCCAGTTCAACACCACTAAAGTGAATATTCATCATTTCCATACTGAAGTGTCATTATTTGGAAAGAGGCATATATAGACCAGATTGGAGTAAATGTAAACCTGAAAGAATCCAACATGTATAGCCAACATTTACACCTGTGTTTATAAAGCCAGCATACTTCAGCCATGGCATGGTTCAAGTTCACACTTTCCTTATTTCTGATAAAGACAGACAGAGAGGATTTGCATAATCAGCACACGTTTGAAAAATGTTTCCGCATATCAAAAAATCTAGGGAAACTTTTCTCCTCAGAAATGCAGATGGAGCTCTGTTTCACTTCAGGGTATGGTCATCCAGACTCAGATTCATTCCTTAGGTAAAAAGTGACTGTTTGGCCAGGTGTCCAACATTAGTCACAGGAGAACTCAGACTTTCTTGCTGCCTCTGAGATTATCATTTTGCTAGCAACATCCCTCCTGTCCTCCCAGCAGAGAATTCCTCTCCCTCAGTTAATGAGCACGCTCTCACAAAGTGGATGCTGTCTTCTCTTCTCCAGATTTCTGCCTTGTTCTTCTTCTCATTCTCTTCCTCTCTCTCTCTCTCTCTCACACACACACACACACACACACATACACTCACTCAGACATCCTCATCACTTTCTGGGAGCAGACATGTTCTTGACATGTAATCAGTAGCAAAGAGGGCAAGAATCAGCTGTGAATAAAACTAGTTTTTAGACAGCTGAGTGGAGTGTTGACTACTTGCAAGTCAGATTAAAATGTTTTCCTAAGGGTTTTGGAGAGAGAGAACTCTAACCTAAAGGGGCTGTACATTTATGTAACACTTCTTCTTTTATTTCTTATGGCTTGCTGATGACAGCAAAGGGATGGACTGACTTCATGCTTTAACTGATTCTCTTGCTATGAGACATTTTTACTTCTAGTTTATTAGTCTTCTGGCAGCTTGCATATGTGGAGGGATTCTCCTGGAGAGTGAGCAGGTGGAGTTATCCATCGTTGTTTGAAGTTGGCTCAAGTCCTTTTACAGATCCACTGGCATGTTGTTGTCCTAGGTAACTTGGTAGTTGAGTGCTGGACAGTTAGTCCATGTGCTCTCTCCCAGGATCTGCTCTCAGGCTCTTTGCTATTTTATATCCACCTGCTTCCTTTAGGAAATGTGATTAGGCTGTAGGGCTAGAGCCTTCACTGCTCTGTCAGTGATAAATAACAAATGTGCTTGTCATTCCTCCAGTCGTGCCATGAATACTTTTACGCTGTCCTTAACAGATGTTCTTTGATGAAAAACTTACAAACTAGCTAGGATACAAACCTGATCAGAGAAGGTTTGGGAAATAGGTCTAGTCCCTGTTTTAGGATTCAGTCCAAACATAGATTCTTTGTTTTTTAACAAACATCACTAGAAGGCCTGGAACTCTTCCCTTGCACTCAGTCTGAATGCTCCTCATTAAATATCAAGCCATCAGGAGTGCCAGCTAGAAGATAAAGTCTGTGTTTTGAGGTATCCTTTTTGTATAGTCTCATCTCGGTCAACTGCTCGGGTAAAGTGCTAGAAACAGCAACTGCCATGCTAAGCGGGCCTGTGGGAGCGGGGTGTCCTCAGCTGGGTGGCTGCACAGTCTCACGGGCTAGTAGGTGTGACCCGAAATGGTTATCCTCAGACTGCCTCAGCAGTCCTCAGCACTATTTCAGAATTTTGAAATTATTTTAGAATTTTCCTGTGTCGAAGTATGGACTTCCTTTGTTTTTTGTTTGTTTGCTTACCTGTATTCTCATAGCAGTTGTTACTCTCAAGAAAACAGTCTCTGGAGAGAGAAAAAGGATGGAGAGATGTGCATTACTGGCAACTCTGAAAGAAAACAGCACCATAATTTTGATGTACATTCTGTCTCATACCTCTATATCCTTCCTGCTTTCAGAAACCATTTTCTCCAAATACTACATCTTCGTCCATTGTCTGCTGGATAGGTAGAAGAACTTTCTGTAATTTTACAAACAGAAATAGATTATTAGTTATCCTTCACCATGCCTTTGAAATGGTTTCCTTTATAAGCATCAAAGCATACTGTCCATGCATTTGGATCAAAACAAAAGACTTATGAGCCACCTTTCCTTCCATTTATGTAGGTTTTACTTTAATATCAGCAGAGCTATACTTATTTAGAGAGGAATAAGCAAGAGGATTAATCTTCTGCCTAATTTTGCTGCTCCTCTTTTACCTGATGTTTTCTCATTTCCCTCTGTTTAAAAATAAAGATTGTAAGCATTTCTCCCTGCTCTCTCTGGTGCAGCATCTATATAAAGAGTATTGGTTGGCTTTTCACACAGATGTCCTCTTCGTGATGAAGCCTGGCGAAGCAATTGTAATTCTTCAAAAGGAAAGGCTTCAGGACTTGTATTTGTTTGGTAGACCTCTTCAAAGAAATTAATGAATGTTAGGCCTAATAAAAAAGGCCATAAACAGTCACGGGAAACGAACTCTGCTATTTATCTACCAATCTATTTATCTATAGACTGATATATCTCCATGTTGATCTTCAGGGATTATTCCGTCTGTAATCTCCACAGGCAGTTTAATGTCCGTATCCAGGTTTCTCATGGTTTCTGTAATGAAATTGCCAGCTCATATTGGTTGTGGCACTAGTTTCCTAAGAAACAATGTAAAAATATGGTGAGTTGAACTGGGAATAGTCTCTTGAACTTTCAGTGAATTCAAAGAGGAAAGTGTAGCTCCTTCGGAAAGTATCGGGCCTGGCTCGTTATGCACTGGAAGGATCACGGCTGAGGTTACTGGTACCCCCATTGCAGCCAATAATCATTCCTATTGTTATTTTTAGTTACAATCTTAGTTACAGGCGGTGTCTGAGCCTGACCATACTCATGTTACTTTCACATCAATGTGGCTCTTTTGACTTTTCCTTTACAGTAGTGCGAGAGAAAAATTTGATGTATTAAGGAGACGTTTTACTCTTCTGTAATCACAGAAAAGGTAATATTCTTGGAATGAAATAGGAAAAGCAAAGAGCAGTGTAGCTGAAAGCAAGCCTTGAACATTCAGGAGAAAAATGAGGTTTGGGATGCATAAAATTCCTGTTTAGGCAAGTTCAAACTAATTTTATGAACCGTTCACGCAGCTCAACTTTCTTTTTCTATCTCATTTTCCTTACCAGCTAAAAACAAATATAGCAAACATCAGTAGACCTTGAAAAACACATTAAAATTGTGCACAAGGTTCCTCCTTTCTTTCAATATATCTCAGCTAAATTGAAACACCACTATTTTTTTGAGATGACAGCTTTCAAGAAATATGATATCAAGTTTATCTTTAAAAAAAGAATGTATTTTAGCTCAGTGGAAGAAATGTATGCAGTGATATACTCCGGGATATATTGTAAAGAGCTATTAAAAGCCGCCTTCAAAAACAAAATGCGTATACCAAATCATTTAAAGCTCTGCATGTGTGTTGCTTGTCTTTACGGGTTGTTAATTAATAAAGTTGTAAAACACAAAGAACCTACAATGAAAGGCATTCATAATCATGTTGGATTGAAAGGTATATTATTGCAGTTGTATGCACTCATTTCCTTCTTTATTACTGCTTTGTGGTTGTGAATTGGTATTTCTATCCCTGGGAATAGTAAGATTTTTAAATTAATTCCTTAGACCACAACAATAGTTAAGCAACTCCAGTGACTGCTCGCTGCTGCTACTGTTAGATATGATGTGAGCTTTTTTATGTGGATGGATCCGAGTTAGAAAAACAGCTGCTATTAAATGCTCCGAAAATGCAGTGGTGTGGGTAGCTGGCAGTTTGACTAGGCTTCCCAACTTTAGAAGGTTTTTAGTATATACATTCATACACTGGCTTCAGCTGGAGAGTTTTGCTATTGATATAAGGAGTACCCAAATCTATGTACTTTTGTTCCCTCCAAGAACAGGCAAAGTGATCACCTATCTTAACCAGATAGGCAAACAGCATGTCCATCAGACAGGGCAATGTGTAGGAACTGCTTGAAATCATTAGAAATGATTGGTGAAGCTGGCTCAAGCAATTACATTCTGGTGTCATTTTCCTGACTCTGGGGTTGTTTTTCTGAATTCCTTGCTTATAATCTTTGGCAGTGACAGACGCTGTGTGTTTTGAAGAAGAGATACAAGGACATACTCTGTATTTCATGAGTCAGGACCCTGCCTTGTAACACTGATCAGCTAGGAAAAACAGGCCTTAAACACTAGCTATTGCACCTGGAGAAGAAAGGGACCAGGTGTTGTGTTGAAGGCTGCAGGTTCTGTGTGGGGACCCTGAAACTGATGATGGACTTCCAGTGCCTTTCTGTTGTCTTCAGTAGGATCAGGATCACACATTGGAATTTGCCTCTCATGGCCAAACGATCCCAAGAGATTTTAGTGGAATGAGGTAGATACCCAGCTGGTATCACCAGCTGCTACAGATATGTGGAAGTCCACAGTGTAGTCTTGACTTACACTGTTTGGAGATTTAGTTCTAAAAACAAAATCCTGATTAAGATTAGGACAGATGATACCTGCCGAGCCTTATCACAGCTGTTACCACGCTGCTTAACTATGAAGAAAAACTTTACTTCCCAAAGTGAGAAAAATGTGCGCTCTCCTAGGGCTGTCCTGGATGAAACGTGAGGCAGCCTGGCATTATAGCTTTTTGACACAAAATGATTAGCTTCAGCTCTTCTCTTTTCCTGCTTGTCTTGTCTGCAGAACATAGCAAAAACAAAAGTAACAGGTTCACCAGGGCTCACCTTGTGCAAATTTCCATTTCTTTCTGATTTTGTCGTGAAAAGCCCTTTTTCTGCCCTGCCACCCTAAAACCAGAACAACTACTTAGGTTGATTTTACTTCTGGAAAAGGCTGAGATCCAGCTCCTCTCTCTGTCTGGATGAAAATTTGGGCCTTTCATTCTAACTGAAAGTGGTGCACTAGTTACTATGTTAACCAGCTAGAAACATAGGCTTAGGGCATTAATTCTTCCAAAGAATTGCTAGGTTTATGAGCCAGCATGATTTCACTGTCATTTTGCGAACTCTAGTATTTCTGCTTTCCAAAGCAATGCAGTGAAAAATGTTCTAGTATCATAAGTACTGAGAGGCAGAGACCTGACAGTTTAGGATGCAAAATAATTATGTTTAAGTGTACTAAAATATGACTCTGATTGATATCATGAATGAAAACTACTATGACTGATGCCGTTTGGATGGTGCCTGTGAAATGGAAGGACCTAAGACTTCAGAGCATCATGTGAGTTGCTTACTACAAGGGTTTCTGTACCTATAAAGTGGTCTGTCTGGGCTGGTTAGACCTGGCTAAAGAGGATAAACTGAATTGCAGCATTCTCCATGGAGTTACATCTCAATAGCTCAGTGGAGAAATTCAGCGTTATCAGGTCGGATCCCTTCCTTAAGTTCTATGTTTGTTTTAGAATTTGTAAAGCATGAAGAGAAATAAAATGCTGACAGGCTGGTGATGGAGGGAGACGCATACTCTTCTCCAACATCTATCAGAATAGATCTAGGAAGACAGCTTTGGCAGTTATGTTGTGTCTTTGGTTTAGTCATGGCAGGATTGTTTTCTGGGCTCACTATTGAGATTAGTGATGATTAGGGACTGAAAAATAAAATCTGGAAGTTTCTTTCCTCTAGAAAGAGACTGATGGAGTTTGCCTCCAATCAGAGTGTTCAGTTACTGAGGAGTAAGGTACTGTTAATGAAACATCACTGATGATCCACTAAGGGCTTTGCTATTAATATTGATGTTCATGTAAGATCTTAGATGACTATACTGATAGACCCAAGACAAGCAGGCATTATGAGACTGCAAAGATAAGGTAATAAATTTTCCTAGTTATTCTGCTATATTGTACCTGTAATAAATTGTGCAGTGTTACTTCATTTATACTTTTATACATTTTATACTTTTATACTTTTATACATTTTTATACATTTATACATTTATACTCTACACAAGATTTTGATCGATTCCAGTTGTCTGCTATAAATAGAAGTGGCAGCCTTAGACAAAAAGTCGAGAGATTACTGGGGCCTTGCAGGCCTGTCTAGTCCATCTAGGCCAGTTTCCTCACTGTCATATGGTACATGGTACCTGTCCATGTATCTGTCTTATCTGTTAACATTTATAGAGAGCTTAACTCTCTGCTGTAGATATGAGAGTGCCCAAAGAGGCAGCTGCTGCACAGCTGGGTGGTAACTTGCTCCTGTATCTGCATCCCTCTAAGCAGAGACTAAGTCAAGACCTACTCTCCTAGTGTAGGACATGAAGTGGATGGCCTGAGTGGCAGGGAGCCCAGGGCTGGAGTCCGGGGAGCGACCAGGGTTGGTAGAGGTGAGGAAGCAGAGGTCGAAGTCTGGGTTTGAGAAGCCAAGATGCAGTCAAGAACAATGCAGGAAGAGAGGACAGTCAACAATATGAAGGGAGAAGAGAGGTGTGCATTTTTAGGACCCACCTAGGTCCTAAATTTTGGTGAATGCCAAAATGTCTAACGCTTATCCTCAGCATAATTTTCAAACATCATTTGGTTAGCTTATTTTAGTAAGGATACGTGTGTGATTGATATACACTTCAGTAATATGAGATATTCATCTAGGGGCAAAGTTAAGATCACATGTTCAATTTTCATACTGTCATAACTTGAATTTTATTCAAGAAACGTTTGTACTAGGGGAATCTGTATTTACCTGAGTGACTCCAGATGGCACGTGGTAGAAGGTATTTCAGCTTCATTCTTTTCTCTAGCACTGACTAGCCATCAGTTGCCACCATTCATTCTTTTTATATTCTGTATGAACTTAAGAAAAAAATACTGCTTCTATGCATTGCTTAGAAGCCTCTTTTTGCCTAATGGGAAGATCGTCTTATTTTGCATAACTCCAATTCTAATTAAAAATGCAGAGGTTTATATATTGATGCTCTCTGACAATGTTTCATATCACTTTTATAGCTCATAAAAACGTAAATGGTAACAATAGAAAAATTGTTCAAATATGCCTTTAATTTAAATATGCAACAAAGCTGAACTCTTAACATGACAGTCATATCTAACAAAGGCTTCTCTTTCCTTGCTAGAATTACTTAGGCATTTTTCTTAAATTTAGCTACAAGAAATTCAACACTTTATCCTGTCCAAAGGTAGCTTTAGGTGGTTTATCTGTGCAGTCAACCATTGTACAAGAGAGAAGAAGCTTTCCAAAAACCAGGAAGGATTACAACTTCCTTCTGTACCTCTTTGAATACCCAGAATGCTCTCACCAGTTCACTTCTCATCCTGCTGTTGCTAAAAGACATACAAAAAAGTCAACTTGGTATAAACTCCTGATCTCAGTCAGTATCAGGGCCTGCTTGTGCTGCAAGCCATCAAAGCCAATGCCTGGTCAGGGCAAATCTCTCCTAAAGAGATTACGCTTTATATAGGATAGCTAAAGAGTATTATCCACCTTTTCTAAATTATTAATTTAGGAGAGAGAAAAAAAAAAAAAAACAGTTCTCAGTCTTACAGAAATTTGGCCTAAAGTCTTTGCCCTCACTTAGAGGTGAAAGTGTGCCTAAGGTGTATATGAATTGGATGAAGACCATTTCTCATCCATGCTGTCCCCATGGTTTTGCCCCTTTCTCAGTTAATAGCTTTGCAGACTTCACAGGATGTGCAATCTTTTGCAGTCTTTTGCAGCGTAATTTCATGACTCTATGACCGTGTAGCCCTGTAACAGGTATTGCCGTTGCTAATAACAGGCTTTGTGCTAGGTTTACAAGGCCTTAGGACTGAGGTTAGTCAGGCTTGCTCTATCTGAAATTTTCTCGATCTGCCTGTAGTTTTGTTTCCCTTTGTTTGGCCATGACAGCAATTTTTTTATTGACTAAGTGGCTAATTTGTTTTTACCTTTATGTGCATTATATAGATAATACAAACAAGCAGTTATTCTATGTGGAAGAAGATTGTATGACTCTAATACAGGCCTGGTATGACAGCAGAGACTTTGAGAAGTGGAGACATGGGATGGGGCATAGAGGAGCCCAGGCATGGGGTGATAAGGGATGGAGCACAGGGAGAGACCCCACAGCTGTAAACAACTCACCAATCATGACTTAAACCAATGCACATGCTAGACAAAACTGGTTTTAGGGGTTAAAAAAAGAACAAAGAAATAGCATCTAACATACATAAGAGGCACTATATATACTTTGTGCCTTTAGCTGTAACTTGGAGCTGCAGACCAGTGAAGAAAGAGTAAGGGTGTAATAGTATGTTAGCAAACATAAAAAAAAGTCCTCCAAGTGGATCCTGGAGTGAGGACAAAGAAACCATCAACATGAACATATTCTTCCCCATGAAGGACTCCAGACGCTGATGACTTGCTGCAGCCCTCTCCCACAAATAATGAAACCCCTGACCTTAGGACCCAGAGGAGCAGGAGAAAGGAGAGCATAACACCAGGAGAAGAGGTAGAAACTAAGTGTATGTATAGCAATTGTAAAAGCATTATTATTCTTTCCTGTTCTGTAGCGATTAGATCTGGACTAATAATGATTAGACCCTTAAGACTGCAATTACACTAACAATAGGTTCTTGGCTTTATATAAATATATAAATATATATATGTGTGTGCAACAATATCTATAAAAGTTGTGCTTTCTCTTTGCCCATAATCATTACTTTGAGCATAACAATTCCTTGGAAAACCAGTTTTTTAAAGTTATCATCACTGTTTCGTAACCTCTTAACACTAATTTAGAATATCTTCACAATCAGTAATTCAAATAAGTAAAAAATGGAGTGATTTCAGACCACTGCTTTCTCCCAAACCATCCCACAATGTTATGTACATTGTAGCTTTAATTACAGAGTGTAGCAGAGACTTTAACTGCAAATTCTGTTCTTTGAGAAGATTTGTATGTTTTCAGAGAAATAATTGTTCATAAATTTCTTTCATGGCTTTGCTACCTGTATTAATAATTAATAGATGTTCTCAGAGTATTTCTTTTGAATTCTGGTATTTTAAGAAAATGGAATAAGTATCTGCATATATATTTTTATAACCTGATCACTTATCTGTAGAAATTATAATAGAGGGAGTACAAATGAGAGGTTTATACTAAGGGATTTCCCATAGAATTGTATTGTGCAAAAGAGTAATTGAGAGAGCTGTATATAGCAAGGATGGAGTTTATGGTCTATTTATGCAGCTGAGTTGTAGAAAATCCTTTTGGAAGATGTGTAGACCAAGAGAATAAAGAGACGCAAAATCTGTGGCATAGAATAGAGGAAAGGATAATTTTAAATTGAAATCTTAAGTGAAAAGTAAATTTATGATGTTTTCCGAGTTTACCAAAGTTTTGCTAAAACCAGACAGTAAGAAGTAAGTGGCTGTTAGAGGTACAAGCTGTATATTGAGGGCAGAAAGAGATGGTGGTTACAGAGCTAAGTCAAACAGAGATAAACAAAACTGAATTACTGCTAGAAGATTTATTCACTTAGAAAAAATATTGCAGGCGATAGTAAGATGGAAATATATTGCTTTGTTTTGATTGTAATTCTTTTTGAGTAAACCTAGCATATTTTGCCCTTATGTTAAAAACATAAATATTGAGAAAGTGGTTTGACTGAAGGTGATCTAGAGTTCTGTTCTGCTTCAGCGTTGCACTGGATGGGGAGAAAGTCAGGTGAAACAAATATTTGTTTAGTTTTAATGCACAAAAATATCACTTGCCTTGGCATAAGAGAAACAAAATCTGAATAGCAAATAGTTACATATTTTCCTTTCTAGGATACCGTCATGTATGGACCACAACTTTAAATTCTAGTATTAGTCCTCATTATATCTGAAACAGCACAGTTCTAGTGTAACTTTCTCATCTTTCATAAAGGAACAGGAATTCAGAATTTGGCTTAATTTTAAGTCAGAGTATTATTTCTGGCATCTGCGCTGTGTTAGCCAAGATATCCTACAGTCTGAAACAGTAGAAAAGGTGATTACTTTCTTTGGATGCTAAGTTGATACAGATGTGAGATGCTCCCACTGTAGTTTGCTGTCTGCTATGTATCTGGCAGGTCTTTGAAATCCTCCCCCATTTGGGCCTGTGTAGAGCTGGGCAGGAAATGTGACTTCTGCGTGGAATTATGAGCTAATTAGGCTTTCAAGCAAAGATGGAGCATAATTAAAGTCAATGTAAAATTACCTAGAAGGCAGTAAGACATTTTAACAGGCGGTAGCCCTTTGACATTTGTATCATGAAAAAAGTATGTTTTCCTCTTAGGGGTGCAAACCCGTAAGGTGTTTGATCTACCCTAGCTGGGGAGGCTCACGACCTCCAAAACGATGTGCTATGCCTTGCAGAATTCAGCTTTCAGGCACAAAAACGTGTTCGTGCTTCCTTCTGTTTCTCTGCCACAGATACCAGCCTGGCTTGCAGCTTCAACTCGCACACAGAGAGCAGCAGCAGAAAATAATATTTCTATTCTGCAGAGGCAGCGATGCAGTGACCTGGCTTTGAATGTCACCTCGCACATCCGCTACTTTTCTGCTTCTTGTTCGTGGAACTATTTACACTCCCCATAGTGGCAGAAATTTTTTGCCAGCTCTGGTGGGCTCCTTCTCTGTGTGAGCCAAATGAGTTTTCAGGCTACTCATGGTGTCTAAACAGCTAGACGAGAGGCCACACAGGAGTTTTCCGATGTCTAGTGAGCAGGTCTCTCTAGCTTGGGGACTAACAGAATGAAAATTATGGCTAGTTCAGGCCAACTTCACCTTCCCCTCCCCAGTGCTTAACAGTGGAATTCCTGCTTTCCTGGGGTGGAGAAACACAGATGATTAAGCTGTTAATTGCAGGAAGCTGTTAATATGCAGGAAGGACTGGATAGATTTGGGATCAGCAGTGATGTCTTGTGTACAGGGCACTGTTTGAACAAAATGCGGATGTTTCCAAGGGTGTCATGTGCTTCTGTCTCACCAGGGCTGGATGGTTACAGTGACCAAGAGAGGAAATGAAAAAAATGGATCACTTGATTTAGGATGACAGCTAACACAGAATTTGCACTAATGCGTGCATAAATTTGTTTCTGATTAGTTTTGCAGAAGTAGATTTATACAGCGGGTCTAGAAAATTATTATTTGGGGTCCGGAAGATATTACTAGGGGCCCTGCTGCTAATACAGCTTTATGGTGTGGGTCTGGCTGGCTTGGAGCATGGATGGGAGAACATAGCACCTATTTACACCCCTCTACAAAGGCACACACCACAGGAAGCCACTGGCCAGGCTTGTTCATACCCCTCCGGGAGACAAGTTTGTTCATTCTGCCATAGCCTATGGACTTCTGTGAAAACTGAAACAACAGGGTAACGGCATGCCCCCCCGACGGTTAGATGTTCCCCTACATAGACAGCAGAAGCCCCCTAGGCAGTCCCCTTTTGCACCTGCAAGACTCAGGACGCAGCTGGGCTCATCGTTTTCTGTCTGTCCCAAGGTGATCAGCCACTGTTTAATCCATTTTCACATCTCATCCATCATGTAAATGAAATGTGGAACAGCCGTATGTTTCTGCAAGAGGCTATTAGACTACTAAGGTGAGTATTTTCAGTTTGATTGGATTAATTAACTGGACTTCAGATTCCAAACATACTTTCCATTTTATTTACAGCCAGAATATAAAAAAATGAGCAGTGAGCAGAAGCCTCTTAAAATATAACACAGCATTCTCACCAGGGTTGATGTAATAAGGCCAGTAACTTGGGAATAAAGGTGCTGTGTCAGTATTTCTATATACTTTTACTTGCAGAGGCATCATAAATCTGTGATAAAGAAGTAATTGATTCAGAATGAAAACCCTGTGTGTAAAGTTTTATGTAAAACTAGGTTAGCGTTGGTTTTAAGTTGGGATAGTTTTTGGTACCTTCCACTGCTGATAAGCTCATCTCAAACAAAAATGATAAATATTTACTTTTATAAAACAATCCTGAGGAGGTAAAAACCTCTCATTTGAGCTCAGCTGTTCCAAGTGAAGACTCCTGTAAGCTGTGCATTTTTCCTCCTGCTGTCGTGCTAGGAGGTGGTAACCATGGCAGGAGAGAAGGCTTGGTGGAAAGTACTGTCTTCACTGCCTCAACCGTTGACTACAGCCCATGTAAGTCATGGCCCTCAGCTTGCTCTGAAAACGTAGCTTCCACTGAGAAAATACCTGCAGCATCTGTATGGCTGCTAACGGGCATATGCAAAACCTGTCACCTGTGCCCTGGTGACAGTATGGTATTTCACATCTAAGCCAGAGAGGCTTGGAGAGAGGTGGCATTACGTTGCCTGCTTTGCTGGTAGGACACATCTGGGCAGCTCCTGACCATGCAGGAGTCTGGCACAGGCTGGCTGCACTGATCCCCAAGAGCCTCAGGAGCTGAGGACAGCCCGTGCTGATGCACAGAAAAGTAGACTTCACCATGCTGGCACCTGCCTGGGAAGTGCCTCAGGGCTGCTCCGGGGAGCTGTGCAGCCTCACCTATGTATCAAATAGCTCTGGAGGCAAAGGGAGGGAAAAAAGCATGGAAATGGTACATCACAGCCCAGTGGCACTTGTCTGGAAAAGACTAGGATGGATATTGAGATGTAGCCTGAGAGAGACAAAGGAAGTCCTAGTTCAAAGGAATTGTTGGCTGGGAAGGGTCTAATTGCATCATTCATCCATCTTTAGAATGGTGATAATGCTATTTCCTTGGCAAACCAAGCTAAGATCTGTGACTGAAAATATCCCATGTTACTTATTACAATTAGAGTCATGACTCTTGTTTTCAGGGGTAACATTTCAAAGAATAATGTTCTTAAAGGTATATAGGGACTAGAGACACAGAAGGCCTAAAGGAATTTCCGGAATTGCTTGCCTAACATGTCCTGAGCTGGATGAGCATCACTGAAAATGGCACTGCTCAACAGTCTGTACCTATAGATATCAAAATGCCTTTTAATATTTGTCCTTGAGTATTTAGTCATCTAACTTGTACAACTTAGCTCTACACCTTTAAGGATCTTGGCTTTAATTTTCTTTGTCTACTTAGGCATTTCTGGATATTTTATCACTGATGAAATTAAACTACAGGAAATTGGCAGATAATTCTCTAATTGGAGTTTTATGTTTTTATATTTTATAAAATAATTTTAAGAATTATAAAACTGTACTGGACTTCATAGTCTATAATCTATCAAGAACACTGAAATAACAAGTAATGTTAATTAATTCAATCAAATGCTTATTACTGTGCTTTGCAGCTATAGTAATTTCAATATTTTTAACTTTCCTTTAATAAAATAAAAATTGATGCATTTTTATTGTGACATGAGAAGCTACAATAAATTAATGGTTATGTTTCTTAGCTCATTAAAAAGGTAGCAGCTTGATATTGCATTGTTACTGCTGATTATTTCTACAGTGAGAAAATGTATGGGTATTCCTTGCAGGCAGTAATGATAGAGAATAATTGCTTTTAAAGATGCCACCAGAAAACCCTAGCAAGTGGAGGAAGTGAAACAGTACCAGCATGACCAAACAAAATAAAATATGCCATATATTAGTAGGTATTATAAAACTATTTCTGGTAGTTATATTCTTACTCAGTACCACAAAATGCTTACTCAGTACCACAAAATGCTTATAAGGCTTTTCAATACTTAGCCAAAAGTCTGCATACTGTTTCCTCTGATGAATAATTACATGTGACAATAATGTGCTGGAAAGTGTACTGATATCTGGCAGTTCTGTTGGATTTGCACAAAACCTATATCTGGATTCAATGAAAAAATGTGTGATTGTCTTACAAGCATATTTAGAACTCAGCTAAAAACAAAATTAAATGGAATAATTGTGTCACCCAAGAGAAAGAATTCTGCAGATATGAGGGGAAATGCCTCCAAAAGGAGAACTGCCGCTTCAGGTCTAACTATATTTCCTTGCTTTTCCTGTGATCATGTTTAGTCTGATATAAGGAAAGTGTATTTGCTGAGGTGTCTTTGGAAAATTACAGTTGTATTTCTTATGGAAAACAAGGTTTGTTTTACATTGGACTGTACCTGGATATTTTATTAACTGAATTTTATTTTCTGCACTATATTAATTCATTCATCATTCTTTCCCGCATTTCTGTCAGGCTTCTGTTTCTGCTGTGGGAGCTTCAAAAAAATGTACTGAGAAGCAGTGCTGCTGGTTGTAATTTGAGGCTATGATGGGAGCAAAGGTATTTGGGTTTTAAAAAAGAAACTAATTCCATAGATTTTTGTAAAATAGGTCAGAATGATTAGATACCTGAGTTCATACCTCATAAGCTATATGAAATAAAATAAACAAAACAGCAATTACATTGTGGAATAAGAGATCCCCAAAGGGGTGTTTCACAGGTTTAACTACCACATCTGTAATTATATCACTAACATATCCTGCTAGATTAGACCGAAACACCATTCTGAACCTAAAGACAGCCTGCAGCAAGTATCTCAGGATCCCTGAAATGATGCTGTGAAAACAGAAGCGTGGAATTTGAAAACTGTAGTCTTAACACCAAGATTTTCAAATTCTTCTGCCTTAATTTGAGTTCCTAGATTCTAAAATTAGACTTCCAAAGACATAAGGAGGTTTTGAAGGGTTCTGTTTTTCTGAACACTCTCATTAAAGTTATTCACAACCTAGATCACTTATTTTGGAGGCAAAGTGTTGATTCATGTGTTAGGATGTTGTATCTAAAATGTTTTCAAAATAATTTCTGGATGAACACTGTTAAATTCATCCCCTTTCCATCTTTTCTCCTTCTGATAAAGGTTAATTGGAAATTTATTTGGTCATGATTGCAGTTTGGAAGTAGAGTAAAATTGAATGTTTTCTATCTTGGGAAGTCTTGACACTTCTAATGGTCAAAATATGAAGTTGGCTGGAAGAATAATGGCCATCTAAAAAGCTAGATGACCCAGTAAATGTCAAACAAAGCCATTTCTTTTTTGCCTGTTTTTATACAGGTGCACAATGAAATACTTAACTCCAAGCCACTATCTTTTCGTTGTTTATCTAAAGCATAGTATGACGATTCTCAGACACAAGCTAGCCAGAAATATCTTGAGATCTAGGTGCAATAGATAAAATATTTTGCAAACCGTTTTTCTAGAATTGGTGTATAGAAACTCCATTAAGAGCTTCCTACAAATCTTTTCCATGAAGTGCATGCTGTCTGTATGCCTTTTAAAAGGCCTTTGCTTCACAAAAAAGCTATACTGGTACACAACAAACTATCTTTGTAATAGACGAAAATAATTGCATTCATAGTGATAACTATCACACTTTCCCACTATTTTCTCTTCCATCTATGCCAATTACAGTACAATAGTGGGCATAATCCTTACAATCTAAAGCAAGCAGAAGTTTCACTGAAATCATAGCTTTCATTGCATAATTGCAATCTCTAATTGCATAAATGCAGCCTATTTGTTTATATTGTTCACCTAAGCAGGTGTATAAGCTAGGGCATTTGATTCCTAGTCACATAGTTATCATTTTCCTGGCCACTTTAGGTGAGAACGTCTCTTTCCACAATGGTTTTTAACACAGTGGGATCTCGATCATAACTGGGATTTCTGGGTGCTTTCGTAATGTAGATAATAGTAATGATCTCACTCCCAAGAGGGAAGAAGTGAAGATCAATCAGATAGATAGTTTTCTTCACCTTTAATTTATTTTATCTGAATTTGGTAGGACAGTCATTGTCTTTGGAGTGATATTTTCTGTTTTCTTTACTGTGGATCGCTCTTCATTTTGCCTGTACTGTATGTACAGCCTCATGTGATGTGGTGCTTTTCCTTTTGAAAGTAATGATCATACAAATGATGTGGCATTTGTCCTTAGCCTAATACATTCTTTTCTGTACAGGAACAAATAAATTGTATTGAAAACAATTTCTTCTTTTTCTTCAGCATGCATTTTATAGAAAGTATTCATAAATATGCCTCTCTGTGTTTGAGGAAACAAATATATTTACATGTTCTTGAGCTGTTTTACTGAATAAGTTAGATCGGCTTACATACACGAAAGAAAGAAGATTAAAGATTAGCTTTGAACTGTGCGAAAGATCAAACCTTCTATAATGACTGCTTGTTGGAAATCAGAACTGTCAAACTAATTGTCTTGATAATTACTCTAGTGTTCAGTCTTCTAACTGATATTGGTTAGAAATCAAGACATTCAAGGCAATTGCTTATGTTAATAAACATTCTGTCAGCGTCTAGTGGCCGATATGTCCATTCTCCTGCCCTTACAATTTAAGTTCTCCAAACAGAGGCAAACACTTTTAAAAGAAAGGGAGCAGAAAGTTAGCCCTAAAATTGAATCTTTAGTCCATTCTGTCTTCAGGACTCTCTTGGTGGGTACCTAGTTTAGAATAGAATATATTACAACACTCGGTAGCATTTTTTAGGTTCTACAACATCTTTCCTGAGGAGGTTTGTAGTGCTTTGTAAAGGTAAGTAACGTTCCCCTTGTTACCAGAGGCAGATAAGTGTCATATCTATTGTGCTAATTATGAAATCAAGTTTCATTTAAATTTTTAGTTCCTCTAGAAAGCAGAGTTGAAAGACACTTTCAGGCATTACACCTGCCTGTTGGTGACACTGACAAATGGTAAGGTTTTACAGTTGCATCGTAACGTTTAAAAATGTTTTTCCATCTTCATTTTTCCTCAGGGAAAAACTTACACGAACAAGAGAAATACTAATACCAAGAGAGAGCAAGAAAACGCCGACTATACCTAAACTGCTGTCTAATACACTATTTAAAAAAAGGAAAAGATAGGAAAAGAAACTGTTTTCTCTGAATTCTTTTAGTTATAAAATTTAAGAAATTCTTTAGTAGGAGACTGAAAAAGTTTTCATTCAGAGTAATGCGATTTTTCTTTCATGTTCTAAAGCACACCATGGGTTGTTTGAAAGATTATTTCCCATATAGTCTGGAGCAGATCCAAACATCTCATTGGTCAGACTGAGGCCTGAAATCTTTTCCTTCACAAGGCGATGGGGAGGTTAAGGACAGCACTGGAAGGATCTCCCTCTTTGCCCCTCAAAAGCCATGCTTGTGTCCTTCTGAGCCCAATGCTTAGCATTTTCTGAAGCTAGCCTTTTGCAGTTCAAGTGGTGTATGCAGTGCTGTGTGCCAGCATGGTGTCCTTAATGGATACACCACAGAAAGAGATTGACTCCATTAAACCAAAGTACAGCCTTTTAATTCCCTTTGGTCCTGAGCGTTCACTTATCACTATGTCACAGCATCCTCCATCCAAATCAAACCTGCCAGCTGCTTAGAGCTCTAGTTGTATTTAATTTAGTTAGTTAAAGCAGCACCTCGACTTTTCCCTCCCAACTGCAGACAGGTTCCTTTCAGGCTATGCTGAGTGGGCGTTTTTTCTCCTAACGCGAAAGGGCAGCCAATCTGTAAGGGGGAAAATTAAATTTCAGGCACTTAGTTCATATGAGAGGAAGGAAAATAGAGCAGGGGGAGTGAAACAGAGGTATAATATTTAACGCATATGTAGTTACATACTTACAGAAACAATAAAAATATTAGGCCAAAAATAGCTAGTAATTTTTGAGCAATTGGCAATACTGTGAATCTTTCAACAACAGGCAATTCTGTTTCTATTGCTAGGACTTCATGAGTTTTATCAATTGCTTTTTTTTCAAGGGAGAAAAAAAAGTCAGCCTATTTTCTACCCTTGGAAACCTAATAAAGCCCTAAACCAAAATACGTTACTAAGCATGTGGGTGATCTGAATTTAAATTTCTATGTGCTCAAGAGCTCCTTTATGATCTTGAGCAAGTCACTTGACAGTTACCACTTAACAGTGCTCCAGTACTCCTTCCATAAAATAGGACTGGATCATGTTTCTTTTAGTTCTCCATTTCTTGTAGTTCAGTCAGAAACTCTCTGAAGCAAGGATTGGCCATGGATATATGCAACACCTATCAAAATTAACTCTGAAGTCTATTTGCCTTTCAGTCTGCTTGCCTGAATCTCCTTAATACTAGTCCCTTTAGAGCTGTGACACTAAAGCAGGGGATTATGAAAGAGGATTTAACTGTGGAAGAGAATAATGGTGGATATGTAAATACTGGAAGATACTTAGTGATTGTTGAGCAGATGAGCAGGCATGTGCCTTTTTTGTAATCCATAAAGGTCCTTTGGAAACACTTTTGCTTTCCTTATGGGAAAGACAGCAGAGTGTCCTACTAAAGTTCTGTCTTTTTGAAGGCCTACTTCCTGGAGAATGACACAGTTGCATAAAGTAGAAGTACATAGCATGTACATAACAGCTGAACAAGCCTGTTTTGTCAGAAGAACTCTGTGTAATGGAGATCACTGTCGTGGAGGTCTTTGTGTCCCGACTCGTCTGGAAGCCCCCAAGTGAAATGCTGTGGTTCATATTCCTCTGTATACGCATTGTATTTTTCCTCAGATGTGTTTCCCTTGGTGCATGTAGACTCAGTGCTTGTATTTTGTCTTTCAAGACAAGGTCATACACATCCTCTCCCCCATCCAAAGTGTCTTCATGCTCTGGAGCAAAAGCTGCCTCCAGTAACAAGAAAGCAACAGATTTATCCTGAAAAACCAGTCCTTGCCCTGTTAGCTGAGACTGATGATAAGGAAAAATTAACCCCAGAGGGGCTACTTAACTTTTCATAAAGACAGCAAGGCTCACTCAGCATCTACTGACAAATCCATAAGCCCAGATACTGCAGTATTGCAATCAGCAGCCAGGTCCTTTTGCATACAATATCAGGCATGCAGCCTTAGGAGATGGTCCGTGTATTTAAGATCTTACTGTCTATGCAAACCAGGTGGACTGGATGAGTGAAAAATGAAGCCAAAACAAGAAGTAACAAATCGGAATTTGTGCTCAGCGTTAGGTCTGTTCTCTCTACTCCTGTTGCTGTGCCCTGAGATCAACTGATTAGATTAGAGGATTCCCATGAGATTTTGGAATAACCACTTTTGTATTATTTAAAGTTTACAGAATTCAGTCTGCTATTTTCATAGAAGAGATCAGAAAATATTAAAAAGATTACACACACAAACACAGCGTTTGATGTGGATTGCTCCTTTCCTCACGATTGATTTGCCATGGTGTCTTGTAATTTATCCATGCAAGAGAACTGTGATGGATGATGCAAATTATTTTGGTTTTCTATTTTGACTTAAACAATAATTGCCAATATCTTAGCAGAGTATGGAATTATGTTGATAACACTCAGCAAAGTGTTGCCAAGTTACTTTTTTTCTCTTTTTAAAGAAACAACAACCATTATAAACATGAGTTCATTATTCAGAAAGGATGTTTTTCTTAAAGAGAGTGAAAATGTCACAGTTTAAGATCACCTGAATGCTGAAAGGCGATGCTGTCAGATGCTTATTGAAATAAAAGATGATCAAATTGAGATGTCAGGTGTTTTGAGCCAGTGGTTCTTCTTCAAACTTTACCTTATTGCAACAGAGGTAAAATGAGTGGGTTTTGAAGATGAAAATTTAGGTTCTGGCGTAAAAGTATACGTTTTCTAAAGCTGCCTCTCATGCATCTCTCTAGGGATGAAAGCTTGGAAATACTATTTGGAATTGGAAAACAGAATGTAAAAGAAGCCAAGGCAACTGATCTGAACCTTTCAGTGTCGAACACATCCCCTATATAAATCTTTAGTGCACTTACAGTTATTTTCACTGAAGTGCCATTACTTTCACTATTATCTTATTTTTAAAGAACTATTTTCTAGCACAATCTGGTGTAATGTACAAACTGTGTATACAATTTACCAGAAGCATCTGAGACAGTGTGCACTCAGGCAAGAGAGATCTCTGATCCAGAACAGCTATCATCTAAGTCATGATGAGCAGACTTGGTGATGCTGTGAGCTGTGTCCCAGCAGCTTCATACTATTAAGCATCATTATTCCTGCACCACAGAGCTTGGTGTCCAGGAAGTATTGGTAGGCAGGAGGCGACAGAGGTTCCCCAGTCCCATGACTCTATCTCAGGATGGTGCTAGACTAAATGTTCACAGAGGCCACACACAGGGTGAGGTCTTAGCAATGCGCATTGGTGGGCTTCCACTAGTAGCCAGGGCTTCAGGTCGCCAGCACAGTTTTGCTTCCTGCTGTGTAGCGTAGCCCTCACATAGGAGCCAAACTTGAACCGCTGATGTGCTGATATGTCTGAATGCATTGACTTTACTGATCAAATTAGAACAAAACGGGCAAAAAGTGGGATTAAGGAAGTAGAAGGTTCTAAGGTGACTTGTTTGGCCTCATTCCAGTTGTCACTGAAGAACTACAAATCTGAACACTCATCTCCTGAGCCAGTGTCCAGTGCTGAGCGCAGAAACCATACAGCCAATTTTATTTTCTCTTGAAATTTGAGTCTCCTCAAAGAAGCTGGGGAAAGCTGTGAGGGAGCTCGTTTTCCTCTTGCTGCTTTAGACCTCATCCTCTGGAAAATGTCTTTCTATAGGCTACTCATCTAATTTCAGGTTTTAGTCTACATGCAGAATCTGCCATGCTTCATAAGACATCAGTCTTTTCAAGTTCACAAAGCTATCATCTTTAATGCTCACGTTATGGATTATGTGACATGGACAGACCTCTGTGTGGGATCATACAGTGGCTCTGTTCCTGTTCACACAGAAACACGAAACAGGAAAAGGCTCATGGTGAGAAGTTGCTCTGGGGAAATGTGCCTTCCAGGAGCATTTTCCCATGTCTTCTGGTTTCTGCTGTGACTGCCACGTAGCACCAGGGGAGGAAGGACCTGTACTTTTGTCATTGTTCCTCCCTGATGAATGGGGCTGGTGCTAGGTCACTGTAAGAAATAGCTTTTTCTATTGGGATATTGTGTTCAGAGTGATGGGTTGCAAGGCATATAGACTGACCAAGAAGGTGGAATTCAAATAGTCTTTCTTTTTCCTAGCTGAAGTAACACTTCAAATATACAAAAGGCAGCAGCAGTACATCTATATCAGAAGAAGCTCTCTGCCAGCAATAAAAAGGGCTTTGTTACCACTGTTGCCAATGGAGAAAAGGCACACATATGGGAATCACACAATGTGAGAAATAAGGGGGAGATAACCAAGAGTTAATAGGAAGTGGTAAAACCATTCATGTACTATCTACCTATAATATCCAAATTCATCATTTCAGATATGTAAAGTGCTCCTTTCGCCAATCAAGGATCAGAAGATGAGGTTAAAGTACAGAAAGTAAAGAATTTATATTTGTTGTCTAGTCCCCCCTGTGCCATGGAAACATGGCACGTTCAAATAGAAATACACCAAAAATGGGTGAAGAAGCAATGCATTAGAAAGTGTAAAGCCAAAATTTTTTCTGGTAACCCTATTCTTATGCTGGTTGTGCAGATAATGTGCAGTAATCAGCATATCCCATGGATTTCTGTATTACCTGCGAAGCACTCAGGCTGATTAGGACCAAATTAAATTTGGTCCTAATCAGCCTGAGGCAAGCGGACCGCGAAATTAGCTTGACACATTAATTCTGTGTTTTATAGTAGGTAGCCCTACCCAATTTGCCTGACTGTGCTGGACCAATTTTATAAATGTATCTGTATAGGCATGAATATATGTGTGTGTGTGTGTATGTGTGTGTGTGTGTGTGCGCACGTGTGTGTGTGTGTATATATATATATATGTATGTATGTATGTATGTATGTATGTATGTATATAAAGTATAAAGCATTTCAGCTGTCTCAGACATAAGTGGCACGCTGTAAGATTTTCCACTTTTCTTTTGGACTAGAGGAAATCCCTCGTGGGCCTCACATTTAAAGCATCACACTTTCTTTTAGTTCCAGTCTGCTGATGGTGCTAATGTTTAGTGACAGTTACTCAGTACTAATGATCACCTTTGGGGATTTTCAGAGTGCTTGCCTCTTGCTGGTCATTGGTGAAATGTAATCAATAAATCTGCCAGCCAGGCTTTTCCTCTTACCTTTTCTATTGGAATTACATGAACATCACTGTAACTGATTTGTAATGGAGTCCCCTTAGCACTAAAAGCCACCCCATACAAGAATAACGCCAGTTTAACTGATCTATGAAGCATACTGCAAAATGATCAATAAATGGAAGGAAATAAATGAGTAATAATTATGTTAAGGTTGTTCTTGGTATAATTCTTGACTTAAAAAAAAAGGAAGAAAGAAAAAATTGTTTAAAAAATGTTCCATTTGGTTGTCACTTTCTTGATGAACTGCTCCAATCAGCTTTTCTCTGTCTTACTCATCTCTCTATTGGCATGGAGCACTATTCTGTATTTTTCTTTTCTGATGAGTTGTTCCAATCAGTTTCTTTCTTTTCAATTATCTTTGTGTTGGTGTGCGACTCACTACTTTTCGCATTCGGTAAACACCTTTGAACTTTTTTTATATCGCTGTTCACCGAACAAAAGCTTCTCTATAGGGAATGGAGGTTGTCATTATCTAATTTATGAGTATTATCAATTAAGAGTTAATAATTTGACAGATGAAAAATTACACTGTTTATTTTCAAACCAATGTCCTTAGTACACTGACATTATTTTTTATTTATGACTATAACAGTAATTTCTCTAGTCTTTCAATCTGTCTGATAGAAAATAACAAGCAATACATAAAAAGATGCTAAATATTTTCCACAGAGATGAGAATACTTTCCTGCTGACCTGTGCTAGAGCAAGATCTTGCAAAGTGCCATGAGAAACTTCCATGGAAAATTAATGTTGTGTGCAAATTTTCGTGTCAGTTTAAGGAGTGCTATTTCTGGAAGACAAGGGTCTGTGCTCACATGCTGAGAAGCAGTATAATTCCAGAGCTGCTCCTGTTTGTGTTACAAGGCTGCAGTACAATGGCTAAAAGCATCTCGTGTGATAGTGAGTGAATGGCTCGCAGGAATGCTTATAACATTCTCACAAAGTGAAACCTTCCAGGCCTTTCAATAGCAATTGTGGCTTTCATAAGATAGCAGAAAAAAATATCAGAAGAGCAAACCATTCATTTGTTGGCCTTCTGCTTCTTCACTTCACAGATGGAAGAAGGCACAGTTTATGCCCTTCTGTGACTTATTAAGCTTTATTGAAGGACTGACTCTTTAAAAGCTGAATTCTATAACTAAATGGTTAAAATAGTTATTATCTAAATGTGCTCTAAAATAGTTACACCTGAGGAAATAATGTATTAAGGAAAAATGAGTCCTTTCATGGCAGGTACCTCCTTATCTTCTCAGATTGCCTGCCGTTTTCTTGGCTAATTAGTTATATTTTGGGCAACCAAAAGCCGAGTGGCTCAACTATTCCTTTTTGCTGTCAAAAACTTTCCTAAGAAAAATCCCTTAAACTATCTTTTCCTTTTAGAGTAACAGAGAAGGAACACCAGAGCTGCTCCTTGTGTTGAGCACTGCAGGCCACCGACATCACTAAGGTCATATCGCGTAGGAGCACTGAACCCCTCCGGATGTGGCAGGGACGGGCCAACAGGCTGGCTTGTGCGTTTATGGCCAGAAGACCTTCTCTTTAGCTTCTGGATGAATACTGCAGCTTTTCTTCTGCTTCAGAAGCCAATGTTCCTGTGACTGTGTCTGTTTGATACCTGAGTGTGAGGCACCAGAGAAAAACCAGTGTTACTGCCATGGTAGAAGAGTAGGAGGCAGGGGCTAAGAGATTAAATTCCCCTAAACTTGCTATAAGTATATTTGGAGTATCAATAAATCCCAGTCACATCATAAAAATGACTCTCACTCTACCTAAGTTCTTGTAAGATGAGAGTCAACTTTTTTGGCCAATTAAGGAAAGTAAATGCTATTAACTTGCAGACAAAATAGTTTCCTGGATTTCATGAATTGTGGTAAATACAGAAAGAAAAGGAGTGAAGATGAAGGCAAGTGACTTTGTACTATTTTATAGCTTCCTGACCCTGTGATGTCCCAAGTTCTTCAAAGTCAAATTGAATCTTCTTCAAGATTTAGACTTAGTTCGACATAATGTCCCAATAAAATCAGTCATTCTAATTCCGCCAATAAAATTGTTTTAGATCCTACATCTTTCTGAAAATTTTAAAAATTATACATTAAATTAATGATTAAGCCAAAGACAGCCAAATGCTGAAACTGAAAATAAGGGCAAATTTGTAATGAAGTATTTCAAAAGCACAGCCCAGGAATAGGCTATGAACATATGCATATATGAAATGTGCAACGCCTACATTTGCATTCTGTATCACTCATCATATATGAGTTCTGTCACACACATGTGAATAAGTAGCATATGGTTTTCAGAAAATATTCCTGAGGATGGTCTTAAAATACATTTCACAAGAAGTGATTCCCCTCTTCTGAGGAAAACTGTGATAGCTCTTCGCCCATGTGCGCTGACATATTAATCATTTTTCACCAACATATTTGTTGACTAAGTTGGCTAATCTGCAGTTATCTCCCAAAACAGGGACAAGAAAGGTTCCCTGAACATGATTGAGGATTCACTCTCTCCACAACTGACAGAAAGATCCTGGGGTGACTGAGCACCGAGATGACTTCTCAGAGCCTAACCCTCCTCTATTTCTGAGGTGGAGAAATTTTCCCACTCAATAAGGCTGAATGGAAGAAAAATACAGTTAAGAGACAGTGAAAACCCTTTAAGAGAGAAACATTCCTCAGGTTATTCCTGTTGCTGTATCCTACCTTGAAGTGAGCTCTTTAAGGAACTGTGGTAACATCACTCCGAGATGCTGCTGTGGGACCATCCCTGCCTGCTCATTTCTGTGCCCACCTCCAAGTTCACCACCGTCTCAGTTGTGCAAATCACCTGGAAGTGGGGCTGTTAACTGAATCACTAAAATGATCTAGGTTAAAAATACACTTCCAAGAAAAAGGAGACGGGCTGTTTAGCTCAGAGCCATTGATCAGAGAACGACCCACCAACAGGGCAGCAGCAAAGAGCAGGGGACAGCGAGCCATGACATGTGGGCAAGGCGAGGGGGAGAGAGAATTAGAAAGACGTCTTTAGCTGGCCTTGTCCCGGGACCCTGACCCTCCGAAATGTCAGCAAGAAATGTGATAAACAGCAGGCGCCTTCCACTCTGATGCAAAGCGCAGTATCTAGCCAGAAACGGCAGTATCTGTATTAAGACAGCAGATGAAAACATAGATGAAACAATTTGAAAAATCTTCCAGCTGGACATAAATCTTTTGTTTGATGCAGCATTGTTCTGCATGAGAAAAGAGCTTTCGCCAAACCAGCACATCCCTATTCTGAGAGGATCCCGGTCCCCAGCCGGCACGCTGAGTCTGTAGGAAACATCTCGTGCGTTTCCATACCACTAGGCAGAGGTGTCCTTGTGTGTCTCCTGGCACAACTGCTGGGAAAGTTAGCACTCAGGGGCTTGGGGTCTTTCTGAGCAAAGAAGAATAACTGCCCAAAGCTTTGACTACAGGCGTGTGATAGGCAGGTGTATTGGGGCTATTCGTTTCTGTTTTGTCATATTCTGTTTTTATTATGCGTGGAGAATAGCGTTGCCAGCATTTATAACAGGGCATAATGATACCAAAGTCAGTAAGACTGCTCACAGGAGTAAACGGCTTGTCCAGTAGAAAATGCTGACAGGATCAGGCCTCAGAACTAAAAATTTCTCATTAAAAGGTTTTCATTTTTTTATCACTTCCATTCAGCCCTGTCTCCGGTGTTCAATAACTAACACTATTGACTTCAGCTGAGTAAAGATTACATGCGAACGCAATGGCTGACGGATTAGGCCGCAATTTGTGAGATGTATTTTCTTTTTCCAGAACACTTTCCTTTGGTCCTTTTACAGATGACAATTATAGCATTTGTGCAGCCTGATAACGCTACAGTGCTACAAACACCAAATTAAATATTTACTCTGGGTTTTTCCCCCATTTTCAGTAATTATATGCATGCCAATATATTTTGAATCCAATCCAGGAATTTTTGCACCACATAACTTTCAGAAATGCAGCAATTGTAAGCCTTTAAAATGAAACAATTTATAAAATACGGATGCCAAATCATAACAAAAATCACTGCTTGTATTATATTACTGCCCTGACATTTATTATGTAGTTAAAAATTAGAAGAGGAATTCCTTCAAGCTAACTGCTATTACATAAGGCAAAAATATGTCCATAAGGGGTAACTCTAAATTACGAAACGACCTAGGTACACACCTTGGGGAAAATAAGAGGAGTGTGGGAATCTCAGGCAGGGTTTTCCATGCAGAGGTGGCACAGACTTCCTGCAGATAAAGATCCATCTCCTGATGCAGGAAGCATCTGAGCCCAGTGACTGCTACCTGCAGCATATTTCTGTACAGCCTCTGAGTGAGGATATTTGTATATCCTTAGGGGCAGGATGTAACTTGGACCACATCATATGAAAAAATATACAAAGGAAAATAATTTGGTATTGCTTATTTCTGTTTTAACATGAGTAGTGTATATTTCCAAGCTAACATAAGAGGTATTTCTATATGCTCCACAATTTAGTCACAGTTATCCATCCTGAGTCCATCTGCCCAGATCTTAAAGGGCAGATATGGAAACAGGGAATGATTTGGCCTGTTCTAAGAGGGTATTCTTATGGGAAATCACTTCTTATATACATGCCTGTGCTGTTAACAGAAAAAACAGTTTCACTGTAATCTGACAGCCACTGAGAGAGCAAACATTATCTGCCCATCCTAGGAGGGCTGATAACACCAGTCTCCACAGTATCTAAAAATCTGTACTGAGGGATAAGGAAATAAATTAACACATTTAAGAAAAGCAAAAAAAAATCATTGTACGCTGCTAATATAAACATCAGCTTTTGTAAATATGAGCCCTGTTCTACTGTGATGAAAATCTGGGAACACCCCATCTTCTTTATCTGACCAAATCACTTTGGGTTCAGTCTGACATACAAAAGGCTGGATTTTAAATGCAGCTTCCTTTTCCTTTCTTTCTTTTTTTTATATACAGTTTTTTCACATACAATGCTAACTTGGCCAAATGAAGGCATGTAACAATTTTGTTATGCACCAAGTGAGCATCTAACTTCTTCTATGCCATAAAATAAAACTGGAAGAAACAAAACTGCAAAAAATATAGTTAAAGTAACAGTGTTTGGATGAAAGCAAGGAAATTCAGAGCTGAGCGTCCTTTGACTCAACCCCATTGTGTCTAGAGGGAATGCACTTTGCAGCACTTCAGTGTTTGATCATTTCCATCCCTTCAACACAAAGGGGCGAATTAAGACTGGAGGGGAAGCATTAACTCTCTGTTGCTGTGGGATCTCTCAGAGGAATCTAGCTATTTGTCCCACGTTGGTGTAATAACTTGCTGAGAAAGGAGATTCAAGTTGCCAAGAAAAGAGAGGGCTTTGTAGTCCCCTAGGAGTATGGTGTGCTGCTTAAGACCAAAAAATTATCACAAGCCACCAACTAAAGTAGTTCAGTATAGTCTTTTACTTACTGCTTGTTTGCACTTGAATTGCATCTCTCATACTGCCAGCCCCCAGGCAACAGTTGTCTGAGGTGAATATTTCATAGAGACCTTATACACAAGAAATTACATACATAATACATTATAGATACTTTTACTTCCATACATAATATCCCACATAGTCATTTCATTTCCAGAACAGGATTTGTGAGAAACTAGCAAGTCTATTCTGAGTTCTAACTGTAGGCAACATGCTATTAAGCCTCTTGCCACCACAAATTGAATATAAAAGAAACTGTGCACTGGTTCAGCGTAATAAAATGCAATGTTGGTTTTGGGGTTTTTAACAACTCTCACATGTAGTGTGCCATTTCTGGAGTTGATGATAGCAGTTGCTAGAGCTGCAAAAGCTTCATGATCAATTCTGGGCTGCTGACGTAAGGAAAATAGTATTTGATGTGGCTCGTCAGAGATCCCAGTTGTACTATTGCTCTACAAACATGAGTATTTCCAGGCTGCAACCTGGAAGAGCATTTACCTGATAGAGCATTTACCTGATTAGATATTCCTGTAAACTCCCTTTGGATTGGGAATAACACTAGTATTCCTGAAGAGCTCAGTCTAGGGCTTCCTATGCAACAGGACATAAAGAGCAGGTGTTTGAAAGTGGAGGTGAAACTGGCCATGTGAACTCTAAGTGAGATGTGGTGAGCAAATCAAGGCTCCACATTGCCCTATTTAAACAACCAGTGACGCACAAACCAATAGACCATGTAGGCTAGCTATTAGGACACAGTACAGGAGGCTCAGTGCAAAATCTTCATGGAAGTATTCCCAGAGTCAGTCTCCTGAATTTGGATTTACAGCTTGAACTAATAGTTTGATTTTCAAACAGGTGAACTTGCATGACTTTGGATACTGAGGCATGGGGAGATTAAGTGACTTTGTCAGTCACTTCCATTACTCGGGTAGGTCTTTCATTACTTTCACCGCTATGGTAGGCCTAGGAATTAAACCTTGATGTCGGGCATTCACCGGAGTACTTTTCTTCCTTAATAACTGAGTGGTAATACACTGCATTCTTATTTGGAAGATTCACATTTGATTTTCAGTTCTTTCATCCCCAGAGAAAGGAGCGCTCTGGAGTCTGAGCACTCTGCCTCTGAAAGTACACAAGCCAGTACCTCTGTCAATTAGTGGACAGACTTTGCAGACGCTTTAGAGGAATCTCTATTTCTCTAAGGTCCACCAGGACACCTACATTTAATGCAAGGGGCAAAATAGTAAGGAACATCGTGAATTAATTGTTCCCATCTGAACTGCTTTTTCCTATTGACTTTTTCCTGTGCTTCCGTTAAAAGTTTAATTCAACTTCTTTTTAAGCACATGCCCTATATAAAGGGTCTAACAATTGAGTTGAGAACATCAAAAATGTGAATAATTTCAAAATAAAACAGCCAGTCAACATTAACTCATTTGGTACTTGTTATAACAATATTAATAATGATTGATGCATTGGGTATTAATATGCTCTTCCACTGAAAAGCTAGTTTGCTTCTAATTTTATTTCAAGAACGATAACTGAATACTTAAAACTTACCCTATTCTGCCTTATTCCCAAATCTTTTAAAAGTTAAGATCAGGAAAACAAAAAATTTTAACGTGATTGGCAGTGAGCTGTGGCACTTTTTACCCCCCTTGGCCACACACTAAACGTAGACCAGGTCAAAAGTGATGATAATTCGATGGCAATTCAATAGACTACCCAAAATGAATTGGCGACCTGCCTCCAGGTGCTGGAGAGCAAGTGTCTGTAGCACAGGCTTCTCCAGAGCAGGTATCCTTGCAAAAAGGATGGTGGAACTTGGGGTGCATGCTGGGGGTGGTGGGAATGTAGGGGCCAGCTGATGTCATTACTAGCCAGTGCATGTTTTATACCCCGTGGTAGGAATAAAAGAGTTTGGTTTCCATGGCTGTCAATCTAGTACATGTCATAAGCAACATTATTTTCTACCTGCAAGGGCCAGTCTTACTAAAATGCACGGTCACACAGGAGTTTGCAGCAAAAGGCATTTTAAAAATAAGGGCAGAACCCATTGGCCTGGTTTCTTTTGAGCCTTTTCCAGGTGCTGCCTTCCATCATAAGGAAAATCAGAAATTTTGTTCTGTGGTTTGAGTCAGTAAATTGAACGGCAAACTCTCCCCTAAGGTGCTTACAGTGAATGCAAGTTTTCAGTGACTGTGATTAAGACATGATTTCTGTTTTTTTTTTGGTTGAACACTATTTTTTTTGGATATGTTCAATACTCTAAAAATTTACCTTCATCTGGTATCATAGTTTTGTGTGGAAACTTGTCTATCTCCTGGTGCTGTAAAAAATTTAATGTATTGAAAGCATTTTTGTTCAATGTGAATTCTTTGGAGAATAAACATGTTTAACAAAGAGTACTGTCATCTGTAGATTGCTGGAGCTCTTAACCAGTCTCCAATTAGCCCTAAGATTATTGCAGAAGCTTTAATTAACGCCTCTTTCAGATACAATAAATTAATAAAAGCCAAAGCAAAACCAGAATTCCACTTCTGGACATGATATAAAAGCAGTGCAAAACACTATGAAAGGGAATGGCCTGCTTAATCTTCATCTAGTCTGAATAGGCCTCCAGGAAGTCTGTGTGTTTTTGTAAATTTTTTTAATATACTCATTAGTGTTTAACAGTCAAAATTTTTCAGGGATAGTTTTATTTTACTGTTGATATCAGTAAGATTTTAACTCTTAAGATTCAGCAGAAGAACTGGCACAAATGAAACCTATTGGTACAAAAGGCTGTACCTGTTGGTACAGAAGGCTTTCTTTGGACTGAAAGAACGATTCCTCTTGGAAGAGGAGAATATGATATAGCTGGAGTAAGGTATTGCTCCTTTGGACCTGAAAAGAGTACCTTCATTTCTGGGCCAGGTTTCTTTTCACAGGGAACCTGAGATGGGCGCTGTGAATCAGCAGTGGCGATCACAGCATACTCCTCAAGGGCATAACTTGGGGTGCTGCCCAGCACGGAGCTTTCCCCTGCTGTCCTTTCGGGTAAAAATGTGCCCGTGGGATATGTTCCTCCCTCCCTCCAACCAATCTGTTATTGCGCCCCGCAGCTCTCGTGCCACGTACGCCCCCAGCGTGTGCTGCTGGGCTGCCCCGCGAGCCAGGGCAGTAAAGGCTCCGCCAATACGCTCACTTCTGCCTCCCTTGCGGCGGGGCAGAAATTGCAGCCAAGGGCGAAGGAGAAGGCTGCATGCGACCGCTTCTCCTCTTCTTTGCCCGAGCAAGACGCAGCTGAGCATGTCTGCCAATTCCCTGCGACAGTTATTTGTTTCCCCTTGTTTCTTATATTTGTTTTCCCGTACACACTCTCCAGACATTGCCCTCTAGCGTATAATCATTCTCCTTGTTTGCACTCCAGGGGCCCCATGTCAGACATGAGCTAGGGATAAAAAATAACTTATTTTTTCCCATTGTTATTGACAAGTAGGGGGGACCTTTATTTGGTCCCTAAACAACAACAAGAAAAAACCAAAAGGAGTAGCTGCCACTGCTCAGATTAAATCCAAACTGTCTGTTAAACCTCTAATTATCAGCTTGCCTTGTGGGTAAAATGGTACCATTCAATTATTGTTTTTTTGTTCTCCTGTCAGCTGCAAAAAACATATTATCACTGCTTTTCAAACCAGCAAAAAGAACAGAAATTCTGTAAATTGCTTTCTAAACGTAGTTACTTTAAACCTAATACCTCTCTGCAGCGTGTCAGCAATTGTATAATGTGATGTTGCATGCAAATTGTATTTAATGTAGGTATTCCAATTATTTGTTTTACATTATGCAATTTTATTGAAATGCTTTCCTTTGTTGCCACATAGCATGTGGCTCGGTTTGACATATCCAACTTACTGTTTTAAAGATAAACACATGCATACACACACACATATATACACACACACACATTTGCCTGCAACCATTTTATCAAACTACTGTAAATACATGAAAAAAATGTCAAATGATGGTTAGTGCTCTGCAACCATGGTGAGGAAAGAAATAACATCATCTTTTCAAGAGTAATTTCAGGCCTGATTGTATTTGACCGTCTTTCTATTTATTTATTTACTTAATCTTAGAGGGTACACGTGTCTATGATTCCCTTCATCAATTTATTTCCCCTTTGCATGCGTGTGATAATGACAATAGATAATATGCTGCCAGGGAGCACCAGAGCCCACACCCTTAAAGCCATTGCAGGTAATATTATAGTTTTGTTACACAGCTGGAATGACTGAAGCTCCACTACTCCCATGATAAAATACATGACACATTTACATCAGACTTGGCTGGTGGATTTTGAATGTTACAGTTCCTTGGCTTCCCATTTTTCCATTCACATCATGTGAAATCTATTCTGCTAAAGCAGAGGGAGCTCAGGAGAGAGGTTTCATACAGAGACTGTTAAAACCCCTCCTTTCCCTCGCTGACTTTTCCCTCTGTGCAGCCTGCAAGTGATTGCTGCCGTAAGCAGGGATCTGTAACACCACCACTGGTGGCAAATAAATATACCTTTTGCTGAGCTGCTAATTCACAAGCAATGTCTCTTATCAAAGAAGGCTAGGAGACAATTCTGTCAGCTTTATTGTATCATATACTACTGCTGTGGCCCTATAGGACTCTGGGGATTAATTTCTTCAGCCAAAATGGTAATTTTCAAAACATTCCAGCATTTGTTAAGGCACCAGAAAGTAGGTGCCAGGTTTTCAGTAAAGTTCAGCATCCTCCTGCTCTCAGGGTGAAACTTGTGTGGGTCCTTTTGCAAAGGTAAATCTACATGTACAGTTACGCTGTTTTAATCAGATCTTACTCATCTTCTGTAATGTTAGAAACAGCAATACGTTTATTTTGCTTCTTTGGCTTGAATCTGGAATTATCCTGTAATTCATCCTTGAAAGGCTACCAGGAAAATTTATCAGTTAAAGAACATAATCTATTATTCATCTTTTCCTATGGTAGGAAATATTTTGCTGAGAAAAAAAAGTCCAGTGCTTGACTTGCCAATTAGAAAATCTACTTGCTTTAGGCAAGAGGTAAGGAGAACATCACCAGGCTGGTTTAACCCCCAGTGAGCGTTTACTGAGCTCTCACGATGCCCGGTGCTGGCAACAACACTTCTTTCTTGGACAAAACACAGTAAAGAAAAAGCACACGCTGTGCGGGTTTCCCCGAAGTTCTCCATCTCTAATCATTGCCCGTCCTTACCCAAAGACAAATGAGGGTTTGACTTCTATTGACTGAGAAGAGACCACGAGGGGTCAGAGGCAAGGAGACTCAGCAAGGCCAGCCAGCCAGGAGAGGCAAGTCACACCTCATTAGTAGGCATGCAAGGAGGAGAGCTTTAGATTTGTTTCAGGCCCCTTGCAAAGGTGCCTTGACAGCTTGAGTTATGCTGACAGCCTCCCCTCAAAGGGAAAGAGAGTGTCAGGCGAGAGAGATGAAACATGTTTCACTGTCACCCTCCACACAACATAAATGGATGGCCCAGAATCTTGCCATCAGCGACATTCCCATCTGGGGAAAAATGGAAGAGTTGAGTTTGATGTTATAAATCACCATAATTTGTTACAATTTCCAAAGACAAATATGACAGGGTGGAATTACTTTGCGGTGCTGAGACAGTCATTTGCAGAAGCCATAAAGTGCCAGTATAAATCTAAGGATGAGATATATTTAATCTGCGGAAACAGAGCACAATATCACCTCAGTATATTGTATTTACCAAGAACTTAGCTGCAGCGATGTTATAGTATTGCAGGTTGCTCATTTCATTTTACCCTTTGAAATCAAACTGGCTCTTTTATAAGAATTCTAATGAATTAAAAAAGATTCTTCTGAATGGTTTGGATTTGCTCCATTGAAAGGGAAAAATGTTTATTATGTCATCCGAGAAAAAAATGCAATGTTCAGTTTTGACAAAATGAATAGTTTGGGGGTTTATAAGTGAGATTACCCTCCAGAGAGGGTCGATGCACTATTTTGCACTTAAGGCGGTCTCTTCACAGCCATCCCTGTTTAGCAGTTGTTAAAACAACAGCCCCTCTGACATACTCTTCCTTTTGGAAGTGACCAGATCACAAGCATTACTCCCAAAAGCTGTAGCTTGAAGCACCTTTTCTCTTTTTTCCCCCCTCCATTGACAATGGCATAGTCCAAGAAGACATTTTGAAGACAGAGTTGTAAAATTTAGAGATGAATTCCAGGTGTCACCCTACAACATTTCTGGGGTCACATTCTAAGTTATCAATTTTGTCTCCTGTCTAACAGCCACTATTTGAGGTGTCTTTTTATAGCACACAGAAGGGAATGTGAGTGTTCAAAGTGTAGAACCTGAAGCCAAAATTGGGAATCATTGCCTGCACGTTCTTGACTAGGTTGCTTAGCCTATATGTACCTTGATTTAGCCAGATATAGAGTGAGGACATTGCTAGCCTTCCTCACCCTTCCCTTAAAATGCTTTTTCCTGTTTTCCAGGTGAGAGAATGATGGCATATTAGGCACTATTTTTTTTAAAGGCCAGAAAAAGAGAGAAATGAAGTCTAAATGCTGGTTTGGCACTTACTTAGATAAGCCATCCTCAAGCCCTAGCTTTTTACTTCCATAAGCTCCAGCGTTGTTATGTCAGTGAGTAGATGATGATATGTTCACCCATTCCACATTTGGGTGTTATCAGGAGAGAGATGAAACACATTTCAGTGTTGCACTCGCTACTGAATAAATCATATCCCAGTGATGTAGTGTGATGGTATGAAAAACTCGCAGCCTGCAAAGTCAGTCAGTCAGACGCGATGAAACTGGATCACTGTTCTTAAAACACTCTCTGAGCCGGAGCTCTCAACATGTCAGCTTGCTGCTCCGGAAGAAACTGGCAGGTGTTTTGAGCTTGTTGAAATGACAGTAACTTTAGTAAATGTTAAGAAGAAAGGTTTTACTGCCGGCTTTTCCTCTTCCTGCCATCCTACAGACGGAGTTCAGCTTGTTTCTTCCTTTAGAGGTGCCATTCATGAAATCTAGCAACTGCACGAGGGCAACCTGCAGGAATTGCCTTTCCAGTTTGCCCCCTTATTGCTTTCTCTTTTTCTGAGCTCTGCACTTGTCAGTGTATCCAATGCACAGCAATAAAAATGGCATGTTTGTTTCCATGCTTGTGTAATCATTATGTTTTCACTCTGTTTCTTAAAACACAAGCTAAAGTGAGTGGCTGCAACTCATGAAAAGCAAGGTATGTTTTTAAAAGGCTTCACTTTCAAGAAAGGGCCAGCTGGTATGGGCTTTGTCGATGTTAAGGGACCTGCAGTGGTTTTGTAGTCCTGCTTCAGATGGGATGAAATGCACAAGAGCAGAAGGGGAGAGTTTTCTCCACTTCTGAAAATTGTGTATGTAAAGTTTGTACAAGCTCATTCATTCTGGCTCTACAGGTAGCTTCTGGTTGTCTGCCGCAGGAAATACCCTTGCACTGGCAGAGGATTGAGCTAGGTAACTACATGTTTCCCAGACCTATTGGAGGAATAAAGCTAAAACCACTGCAGAAAAAAAAACACCTGACTTGAATCATGAAGCAGAGTTTAACATTCAGTGACGAGGGAAAGTAGTAACTAGGCTGATTCACAGTTCCCTTTTTTAACAAATACACTTATTTAAGTTTTGCTAATCTATCATTGAAAATGTAAATGTTGCTTTATAAATCCCTATGGCAAGTGTGGCCCAGAAGTAGGCATGTTCTAAGTTAGGAAAGTAGGAGGTACAGGACAGCTAATCTGCTGAAACATGCAGGGCATAGACGTAAGAGTTCAGTCTGGAGTCGGGGGGTGGCAGTGTTTATTACTACAACACTTCAGTGCTTCCTTCCATCCTTCCTTTTCCTCCAATGAACTGAATCAAGAAGCAGCAGAGAAACTCAGTCTTCCCGCTATGTTTGTTGTCCACGTGTCTGAGAGGGCAGAAATGGACCATTTTGTGTAGAAGAGCGGGTAGAATAATGCCACAGAAGTGAGGTGAGAAGTAGGAGTTCAGCAGGTGACTGCTCAGCACCGATTTATCACCTTAATGGCGTACTGGAAAGAAAATTGAGAAGGCACTCACACACACTGCAAATACTGTGAGCCTGAAAACACCTGCTAAACTAAGCACTGGAGAACCAGGTGGGAAGAAGTTGCATCTTGTTGTCTACAGCTGTGCCTCAACTGCCTGAGCAATGGTCAAAAACACAGTAACTCCAAGCACAGTGTGATGCAGGGTGGGAGGTGCAGCAACCTGCTGGCAAGTGCTGTGGTGGGAGATGCGGACCTCTTTAGCAGATGGGATGCAACTGAAAAACGCAGCTGCCAAAGTGCAACTGTAATTTGCACAGCAGGGTATTTCTTTTCAGTTAAAATTTGGGTTTGAACACATAAGATGATGTAGCTGAAGTCTCATTTTGCCTGGCCTTACAGAGATGGACAGGGTGGGACAGAGATTTGTAATTCTCCCTGGCAGGAAAAAGGAAAGAGAGAGAACACAGAAAGACTGAGGAAAGCCTATGGGATTTAGGTGTTTGTTAGTCTGTAACTTTCTTCTAAATTTCCTCCCTTTTTTTGCCTCTACGTTGACCTTCAAGTCATATTGAAACACTCTTGAAAATGCTTCAATCCATTTTGTTGTGAGAGCTCTCCAAGGGATAAAGCTGGACACTTCCCTGCACAATGGGAGGGAGAAGTAATCACCCAGCTGGGGCACCCTGAGGTACTGCACAGCCATCAATGGAAGGTGATAAGGGCAGTGGTGCCTTTTTCCAGCACAAAATCCAGCTTTTTTTTAAGTGCTGCCTGACCTGCACACTGCCATGCAAACTGTTACCCTGCCATTCCCACCTCCCTACCACCCCAGGACTCAAACAACCTTTAACTCTGAAGTTATTTCTGTTTTTTTTTTTTTTCCTTGATGTCTTCAGTAATTTAACGGTAACAACAAAGCACTTGCAGTTGTATCACTTCACGCAGGCTGTTGCCAAACCTTGTAAAGCTGCTTCCAGAGTGGAAATGGTTTGCAGGCAATGTCAACAAGAGAGAGAGGGAGCTGTAAGAGAGACCTGGGAAAAGTATGTGAGCTGCTGCAAGTGCTTTCCAGACCAGTCAGTCAGAGTGAGAAATAACTGTGAAGTGTTGCTGGTCGGTGACAGCTTCTTCACAATCTTGGGCTAGCCCTGCTGGCAGAGGAATCATTTCAGTTATTCGGTCACCTGCTTAGGAACCTTTTTCATCTTTGCATGTGCATCTTTTCTGCTCTTGCTTTTGTGTATCTCTTTATTGTTGTATGCTCTACTTCTGTGCTGAGTGTCACCTTGGGAAGCTGTAAGATATTCCAGGTTCAATGGAACCAAAGACAGTGCACAGTGCAGTTTCTTAGACCTTATTAATCTTATTAGATGAGCATTATTTTTGGAATTGGTACGCTCTCTGGCATTGAGCAAAAGGCTAGAAGCCTAGCTGTTTTTTTTCCTCATTTTTGTTATCATGTCACTGTATGAACTTGGACAAATGCTTAACTGCTCTGGCTGTGTTCAGATCTCCTACCGTAAGGCACTGTGACTGTCTTCATTGTCATGGTCTGGCAGCTCAGCATAGTAGACAATCTGAATCCTTTTTTTCATCCCCTTGACCTTAAAAACGAGAGTAGTTATGATTTCTAAGCTTGGCGCATGCAGCTGACATTGTGAATATAGCCTAGAGAGGATCTGGAGTTATTAAAGCGCATGCAGTGGCTTGATGCAGACTCCTTGTGTCTGGGATTACCGCTACCCCTAGAACTGTGCACAGAGCTTGGTAGGCGTGCACGTTAGCACACTGATTTAGCAACAAAAAGGTGTCTGAGAAGCACTGTATGCAGAGTGCTGGAGGGGATCTGACTGGGTACACACACGATACATCCCAGAGATGTCTGTACCTGGTCCCCTACCGTAAACGTGCATCGTGCCTATCAGAGGGGCTCCCGAGTGGGATCACTGGGGCATCTTCTCTACTTAATTTGCTGGGCATCAGATTACCAAACAAACTGAAGATTTACCCTGTTGGGGGGGAGGACAGAGATCTTCAGGGAATAAATTACAGCCCCTTTGCCTACAGCAATTTGCCCCAGTGAAAATTAGAACAAGTGTTATACACTTACAACTTGCAACAGAGGAAAAAATTTGCCTTATGCTTATATACCCCCTACCCCTCTTTTTCCCATCACCTGCCTCCAAAGCTGAGGGTGAATGGGCTGTTCTGTCTCCTTTTATACCCTTCTGTCAGCAGCGCTACTTTACGCAAAAGGATTTCTCTGTAAGCAGCTTCTGGGACGATTCCAGCCTCTGCGAAGCACAGTGAATAGAGCGGAGCGAAGAGCCCAGCCTTCTGGCTGACTTTTCTTGGTTCAGAGACAAAACTTGGAGATCCTGTCATCTGAGAAAACACTCTCATCAGCAGAAAGCCCATCCACCCCAGGAGAGGGATGGCTGCCCAGGCTGTGAAAGAGAGAGGAAAAGTTACAGGAGAAAGGAAAACCACGAGGGGAAGATGGGTCTGAAAGCGGCTGAGAGAGGCAGCAAGGCGAAACAACGTGGCTTAGCTCTCCTGCTGGCAAGGGGGGCCCTCCACTCCTCAAGTGCCAGGATCTCCATCAGTCCTGGCCAGGCAGAAGGAAAAGGGTGAAAGGCTGTCCTAATTGCTCGAGGTGTGCTCGAGGGCCAAACTCAATTTCATAGTAATTTAATTTAATGCTAATTCAGTACCTAGCAATTGTATAGCCATTCTGAGTGTGCCCTTTCATCAGTATGATAATAAAGAGCCTATTCTGCTCTGAAACTTACTGGAAATGTGCACTTCATTAGTGTTGATTTTCTTTGGGGAATCTTCTATTTCTTTCCGTCTGCAGTCTGGCCACTGGAGTTCTGTAAAAGGACAGTTTATTAGAGCAGAATAACCATGTCTGAACTGCAAAAAGTGTATTTTGGGACTGAGAAATCTGACTGCAGAAACACAATCACTTCTAATTTCAGAAGAGGAATGTTCTAGTGTACCCTTGGCTTTTCAGTTGGTTTTATTAGTACGGCATGTATCATAAAAATGCATACCATGCTAGTGAATCGGCTCTTGCAGGTTAGTGTGTCTGTTTCCCCTCCAGAGTGTAGGTTTATTGTTTACTGTTTTGGCTTGTGCTTTCAATGTCTCAAAAGGTTCAACTTCAAAACTTCCCTGGCAGATCTTTCCACAACCCAACAGATCTTCCCATTAGCAAAATGTTCATTATATTCAGCTAATAAAGTATGGATTCACTTTCACTGTTGCTTCTCAGGACCCTCTGAATAACAAGATATTGCATTTTAGAACAGTTCATTGATTATTGTAAGATATAACATTCAGGCAAAGAGACAATCTAAATTGCAAAATATCTTAAGCAGCAGCATTGTTTGCCTGACATTATTTAAAAAAAAATCATGAAAACAATGGAATGAAGAATGAGGGAGAAGATCCTTGCTCTACTCGATATAGTAACATCTTTGAGAAGGGGACATTGCAAAGACATTTATAAATAAATGGATGATAAAAATTGGGCTTTTACGTATTTGGGAGGTGAAGCTTAGGTTTATATCATGAACAGTGGCACAGTTTTGTAATAAATAAGAATAGTGTATATTCTGGAGGAACATGTAAGAAAAAGGTGCATAATCTACTGTCTGTATTTCTAAAGTTAATTTATAGTGTCCCTAAAAGTGCTAGACTGAAAGTACCTTGTGCATCCATACAACCAGAGTGGGCAGCTGCTGTGCAAACTACTCATATTATTATGAAAAGATGGATCTGATGACAGTGTTACCCTCCTCTAATTTTTCTGTCTCTATGGTATCTGGCCCTTTTCTAGGGGTATGTGAGGTGCTGTATAAAAACAGAAGAAAAGTAGAGCCTTGGGCTTAACCAGCAAAATGGTCTCAGAAAACACAGTTGGGACAAGTGAAAAAGGAAAGCAGTCTCAGCATGATGAAGAACCATCTCAATATGCTGCTGGTCACATTGTTTTTGATAGGTGTCACAGCAAAGGAGGAGAATTGCCAATTTTTCTGTGCTTCCCTCTGGTTTGTGTTACACTCAAAATCTTATTTACGTGCAAAGAGAAAACACATATAAAGCCAAGAATTCACTGTTAGTATAAGTTAAACTTTAATGGTCTAATCCAAGAATTACTATTGGTCCAGGTCTAATTATTACAGAAAAAGAAAGAATCCATCTATGCAGAAAAAAATTCAGTAATAAAACAGTTAAAATTGTTATATGTACAATTCTTAGTTTCTACCCCTTTTCCTGGTGTTGTGCTCACCCATCCCCTGCTCCTTTCAATCCTGTGGTTGGACGTTTCATTCTGGTGGTGCTGGGGATGTTACAAAGAGTCATCAGCATCTGGGGTCCTTCATCAGGAGGAATATAATGTTAATATTGATGGTTTCTTCTCCTTCGCTCCAGGATCCGCTCTAGGGTCATTTTTATATGTCTAATAACATGCTTTTACATCTTGTTTTCTTTTCATTTGTCTGCAGCTCCATGTTACCTCTGAACTTCTACATAGAGTGCCCTTTATTAGATATTATTTCTCTATTGTACTTTTTAACCCTAAAACCAGTTTTGTGCAGCTGCAGGTGTGCATTGATTTAAGTGATCACTGGTGAGTTGTTTACAGCCGTAAGGTCTGCAGTGCCAGCCTGTGTTTGGTCTCTTATCACCCCATGCCTGTGCTCCTTTATGCCCCATCTCATGTCTCCAGTTCTCAAGGTCTCTGCTGCCATACCAGACCCGTATTTCTGTACACTACATCTTTGAGTTAGAGTTGTAAATTCTCCTTCTACATAGAATAACTACTTGTTTCTGTTATCTACATAAAACTATGGTTGTACCACACAAAGATAAGCAAAAGTGAAACACATTAACCATAGCCACTTGGTCAGTTAGAGAACCGTCTGTCACAGCTAAATCAAGGGAAACAAAACTACAGGCAGATGGAGGAAAATTTCAGACAGAGTAAGCCTGACAAGCCTCAGTCCTGAGACCTTCCAAACTCAGTGCAAACTTTATGGCCTGTTACTAGCAATGTTAATATCCATTACAGGGCTACATGGTCACACTTGGTATTATAGCCTCTGATGGTGGTGTTTAAAATGTTTGGCATGGATCAGCCTCTAAAAGACTGGCAGCAGAAAGAACTGAAAAGGTATTAACTTTCCACTCTACTACAAATAGCTGCTGCAAGTCATTGTGGAAAGTATGCAAATTCCAAAAAACATCTTAACCTTTATACTTTGGAGTCTACACAACACATGAAATATGGATTCCTGCTGGTGTGTAGAAAAATATTAATCTGGCCTGACCCTCCTTGCTGCCTACCTTCTTCCCAAAGCAATTCTCTTAGTCCTAAGAAATCTGCTTCCTAAGATGTTCCTCAGAATTTACAAATGGTGAGATTTATTTCATCTAACATTAGAAATCTATCCCTGCACGTTTGAGCTAGTCAGTCACCACAGGCTTGAGCTAGTCAGTCACCACAGGCTTTCCTTCTAGTCTGTACGAAAAAAAATAGGCACCTTCAGTGCCACCCATTTGATCTCCACGTTTTTTGGAAACAACATAGGGAGACTAGGAGAACTTGTTTCTCTGTGTTGACTACAAGGGAACTGCAGCAACTAGCTCAGATTAAGATCTCAGATGTCTAAAGTTAGATGAGATAAATTCTTCCCAAGTATCCACTTGAAACATATTCTACAATTTCTTTTTTAACTGCGTGCTTGAAAACTTTACATTGTTCTCAGCTTTATATTGAGAGATACAAAAATGAAACATGTATAATATAATAAGATGGCAACAGAAAATTTCAGCAGTTGCAGTTTTCCATCGCTGTCCAGTTCAGTCAAAGGAAACTTATTGCATATATTTTCAGTCCTTCCCTCTTTGGCAGCAGGATGGAGGTATTATTGAAGGTACGTATGGATTAAATTTACAATATCATCCTAAGAAAAAATGTAGTCAAACAGAGAAGCACTGTTTCTCAAGGGGAATAATGGAGTAGGATAAATAATTACAGCTCATGTTTCTGAGTTCTAGAGGATTAAGTCTACTCTTAGAAAGGATGTATGCTGAACAAATGATTTAGAACAATTATATACAAAAAGCCAACATCCCAAGAACAACAATCAAAGCAGAGGGTAGCTGGAAAGCCTAGATAGTTCACAGCTGCAACTGAACAACCCTAGCAAGTGGCTAAATCCAGTTATTGCATATCAATGAAAGAAGGCAAGTAGGAAAATGTGTTGCTGTGACAGCTCTTCCTTGTCAGAAACTGATGGCAAAGCCTAGCTTTCCATAGATTTATAAAGTTCAGGCCAGAAGAGATCATCCAGTCTGATATCCTATATATCACAGGACATTAAATTTCTTCCACTTACCTCTGCACTGAGCCCAGTAACTTAGGCGAGCCAAAAGCATTTGAGTTTTCAGAATGTTAAATGATTGTGTGCTAAAGAAAGATACTTGGTAGCTTGCTGATGCTTACTAATATTTAATAAAGTGTGGATTAAACATTGCTGCAGATGATTGTAACTGATTATGCAGATGTGTGAACTCTGCAAGTCTTGCTTTTATGAGGTAGGCAGAAATTCATCCATATAGCTTTATTTCAAAGTTTAAATAGCTCAGTTTCACCATGCACAGTTACCGCTGTCTCCTAGCAGTGCATCTCCCCAGACTCCACCAAAATCAGTCTGTCCTGGGATCCTTGGCTAGATTTGCCTTCAGTATCTGCCCCTGCATAGAAGACATGCATAGAATGCATGGCGACTTGCATTGCAGGGCAACTTCTTTTTCTCCTTATAATAAGGTAATGGGGCGTCTTTCTGCCCTCCCAAAGCAGGAACGAGTGTCAAACTATGCCGATCTGTGACTATCTCCCTGTGGTGTTTCATACGTTGAGTCAAGTTAAGAGATGTTGCTTTTACAGCCTCTGAGTCATTCAGTCTTCCATATAGCCTCAGCCCCCTACTCTTTGTTTGTATCTATTTGATCAGGAAATGTTTCATCCAGATGCTAGATCTCAATTGTTAACAAGGATATCAGGGATCTTCCAGTCTTCTTCAAGTGAAAAAGGGACAATACTGCATTGTTGATGTGTAGTTAACGATACAGACTACTTATCGTGTCCTGGTGATCTCTTAGGGTTGTATGTAAGTGTAGAATTAAGTGGTGGAAGGACTGTTGTTTGTGGGATCCTAAACATAGGAGCTATTTGCAAGGAAGAAAAATGGCAGTATGTGATTTTTCGTAATGTAGCAGAAAGGGTACTGTAGAAAACTTATTTTACACTCTGTGCCCATGTAAATGGGACAGCACATCAGGAATGAATGCACTGGAGCTATCAGAAGGCATTCAGAATGCCTTCAGAAGGCATTCAGAATAATCCACTTCTCTCCACTTATTATAGTAGAAACTTACTTTGGGTAGGTTGCTCCATTAGATGTCTAAAATTTAAAGAAACTTGTATGTTTAAGTTAGGTAGATAGGCTCCTATAATCAGTATGTTCTTACTTTACACTAATTACTTCATGTCATCTAGCTCAAGCTAAGAGCATACTTTCAATGAGGCTGCATCTTGTCCACCGGTGCTTGGAAGGTGACTTGTGAGAAATGCTTTTTTTGTTGAAAATGGACCATGTTGTGGTAGTCAAAGTCAGTCATCCAAATTGTCTTGTCTCTATTACAACAGAATGCTACCAGGCTTCATAGTTTCATGGCTTTCTGTTCTGAACCACATAGTAATGCTGGGGGTACAGAGTGTCTCTGAAATGAAAAGAAACTATGATTCCTTTTAAACTTGGCTCAGTAGTCATAACCCAGCAGAGAAATACTAATTAGTAGGTAAATTCGATTTACCTACCTGCATTTGTCCTTAGAGAGATGATAGATGTCTTTTCACAACCATGTTAGCCTCTTCGCATTCAGTGGGCTGGATTAAAAATCAGTACAAATAACCCAGTGGGTGTTTCATAAAACACAATAGCTGCTATGAGTAAAAATCAGTTAATAGCCAACTAGTGCAGACAGTGATGCTTTACTCACCATAATATAACCACTTCAGCTACCTTGTGCTGTGAGGTAACAGAGGATGAGGAGACACTGGAGACCATTCAAAAGTTTCTCATTTTCTCACAGCCTCCTGACAGCCAAACAATATAATCTACTTTCTCGCAGTAAGGCTATACACTACGAACATGTCTCAGTACACTGCAATAAAAAAGAAACATTTGAATGTTCTGCATCTCTATTGCACACATCTGTCAAGCTTCAGATGGCCATTTAGATGACGCTATTGCAGTGGGTAGGTTAATAGAAGAAGAGGCTTACATCTTTGTTTTTCAATCCAGCCCTGAGACTGAGAACATTCAAAGGCTGGAAATAGTATCTTCAGATTCTTTATGCAGACTGGCTATTACAGTACCATGAGGGTGGTTTAGGTTGACATGTTTTACTTCACAGTTGGGATTGTCTTGGTGCATGCCTCGCTCAGTTGCTTACTTTACTTGCAACAACTCGCTGAACAGTGTTTCCTTGATCACATGCAGGCATCTAGGCGCAAGTATAATAATAACATTGTTTCCTAGAAGGGGACCCAGTTTTATGGAATGTAGTTGAAAAAATATCCCCAAATCACTTCATTCTCGAAACTTTGATTGTGACAGGATAGACAAATGTTCTGCCTTATGTGATATAATCCATTCTGCTAAATTCTAAAACATAACAATCTGTTCCAGAAAGGTTTCTCCATTTCTGGCAAAGTTAAAACTGTTCGGGGAATCTGAATCCCAGTGGTCTGGTGACAAAGCAATGTTCTTCAGGACCACTAATGAAGCTGCAGAAAGATTAACAGGATTTGGAAAGGATCACAAAGGTAAAGGAAAACCAAGTGAGTGTAATGGCAGAGTAAGAGATTGTGATGAGGAAAGGAAAGGGACAGACACAGCCTCAGAAAAAGGATTTTGTTTTGAAGTGCAAAGTTGGTCTGATTAAAGCACAGGAAAGACATTCGTTTAAAAGGAGGTTACAAAGCTGATGAGCAGATAAAGGTTCATCAAGGGCCTTCGAAGTGACCTTAGACAAATCACTTTCTCAGTTCCTCATTTATGAAATGTGTATAGTAATACTTCTGTTCATTACAGGAGAGTTTGTGAAGAAGATACACTACAGATATTAGGGAGCTGGGTGCTTAACTAATGGGAGCAATGTAAGTACCTAAAAGGCAGGGAAGAAATCTTCTAAGAATACATTTGATCCCACTGTGTCTTTAAGGTCAGCATCTCTTAAGAATCAAGAATCTAGTATTTTTCCCGCTGATATAGATGGTGTTACATTGTGAGATGCTAATATAAGACCAACGTTAAACCTTCAGCACTTGATAGTTAAATGCTTGCCTGAAGCAAGATTAGTTGGAATGATTTCAATAGATTTTACGCGCTTGTGAGTCTCTAGTAAGCAATAAGATTTCTTCCACTGAAGAAATTTGAGGTGTGCTTTATTTATCTATCCATGTTAATCCCTTACAACTGGTTAAAAAGGGTGTTCTTTAGTGTTTTTAAAAGTGAAGTTTTAGGATTACACTTGCAAAGGACCTGACTCATTTACCATATGACTTGTGCTCCTGAATCACTTAGGCACTTCATAAACATGCAGTTATTTGGCCACTTGTCTTTATAATTCCTGTCTATGCCATTTCATGATACAGAAACTAGCTATATTTCATGATACAAACAACAAACTTTGAAGAGATAAGTACTTTCTTCACACAGTGACAGGTTAGTCTTTGAAGCTCGTTGTCATAGTATCTTTGAGGCCAAGAGCCTACCAGGATTCAAAAAGGACTTAATGTTTATACACACAAGACAAATATCCAACAATATTAGGATTTTAAAAGACTATGAGAAGTATTATGCTTCAGGACATAAACCAATCTCTAACTAATTAAGGTAAGCGGAAACTATTCTACTGTAGGATTTCTACAGCAAGTTTTTAGCTTGTTGCTCTCAAGTACTTGATGTTGAGAAAGAATCCTGGACTAGAAGGACGAGTGATCAGCCTCCTTGTGGGATTCACTGTTTCTGTTCCTCATTATGTCTGTATCACATAGACACTTATATCTCCCTCATACAATATTTCTGAGTTGTTCACCTTTTTCTGGTGTCACATTCCATATTAACTCTTATTGAACTGTATATTCTCTACTCTTTCAAGAACATGTTAGTGTTCCTTCCTAACTACATGACCCAGCTATCTTCATTACACATGTGATCAATAAATATTGAAAAAAGTAAAGTGGATAAATGAGAAGTGCTCACTAAACTAGATTTTTCCCAGGAAAGACTTGATTTCAAATATTTATTAATATTTATATTGAATTCATTATTTCCATGGACTTCAGAGGCATGGAGAATATGCAATTACTCTGCATTGTGCTTCCAGCAGCACACACAAACAACTTCCATGTTTGTAAAGTCCTACAGTCATTTTACACAAGAAATAATGCTCATATATGTGAGTGAGTGTGCTTTGTGCTGCCAGTTGAGGAGGCTGAAAGGAAGGACTGTCATTCCCAGGCTTCACATGACAGGTCAAGAACAGGTAACTTACATCTGTAAGCATTGCAGGGCTGCCCCCTTCTTGTCTCTTCTCCCCACACTGCATTCTGTATCTCTAATAACTAGAGCTCCCTGGAAGAATTTTCAACAAAGTGATTTCTCATTTAGTGCTTTCTCAGTACTTTTTCATGAAAAAGCAGAGAAATACATTAGTTTGATGGTAAGAGCTTCAGCCAGGGTACTGGAGACATGTATTTAGCTACCTACTTTGCCTGATTTAGATCAGGGACATGACCCTGGTTCGCCCACATTTTAGATGAGTGACCAAATTACTGAGCTATCAAGGCAATCATTTTTGCTCTCTAGCCCAGTTAATAACTCATTAGTGAATCAAACAGAGCAGCAAGTTGAATCAGTGTCATCCACATCCTGGCAGTGCGCTGCATGTACCAGCTATCTGATATTCTGCTGTGATATTCTCTGGCTTCTGTGAACCCCTTCAAAGAGATCTTTGCTTCATCCCACTACGAAGCAGAAAGTTTTGAAGCCTCAGGAAGTGTGGTGACCTAAGAAAACTCTTTCCCACTCTGTTCCAACCCTAAGTTTCTTGTAGGCTTATGTCCACATTTCAACGTCTGTAAACATGACAAATGTAAAGTCAATATTTCTGTTATATATTGTACTGATTTTTACAGAGCTGGAATTAAGGCCATTTCTTTGATCTTCCTTCTAAAGGATGGAGATGAAAAGGGATGGTGCTATATGGTCTGTAACCACTCCTAAGTAATAGTTAGTCCAGTGGTATGCCAGTCTACTAGGAGAATGATCACCTAGGCCCACCCAGCTGCAGAGGAAGTCTGCAGATACAGTGATTGGACAGCACAAGTAAAAGATTTAATATGCATCAAAATGGTCACCTTCTCTCGCTTCCCTGTTGGAGCCAGAAGAGGTGAATGACAAGGGTGTAGTTAGAAATGTCCAAGCTGTGGTCTATATGTGCATAGGTGTGTAATGAGATGTGCTACGTCTCTAGAGAGAAAAGGTAGGAAGAAACAGAGAACCATTGTTTAAACCCTCTGTGTGTTCAGGATATGTATTAGCTTTGCAGGATTGCTGAAGCAAGTTGTAAATGATGTATGAAATGGAAAATCCTTGCCAATGCACAGAAAGAATATGACAGCGCTGTGTGTTCACTACTGTACTGTGCTATTTGCTGTGCTAATCAATTCAGACAGAGCCACAAAACCCCACTAAGCCTAGAAGTTTCAGATAAAACTAAAAAGGCAGAACGTAAGTATTCTATTTTGTGGGATGATTTAGTGGTTTAAGCATCTGATCTAAAACACCTAGAATCCATGAAACCACAGGTTTAAGTCCCAGCTGGGTTCATTTCATTCATTTATTTCTCAGAAAGAAAGAAATAGAGCACTCTACAGTTTACTCTGAAGGGTTTCCACAGGTGAGACTTTTAAAAACAAACAAACTCGAACTTGTAATATTTTGGAAATTTTTGATCCCCTAATTAAAAAAAATATATACTGTGTTATTCTTGATGGCAAACAGTACATTTTCTTTATCTCGTCAGTGCAATAAAGAGGCAAGATTTTTTGTGCTCACACTGACCATGGTGAATATTTCTCTGGCAATTAACTTGGTAGTGTGCCTCAAGTTGCATGCCACTGTAAGGATCAACGAATGACAACCAATTGGATAGCACTGCACAGCCTAGGTGTTTCCACTAAATCTAGCTGTATTCTTCCAGAGATGAGGAGTAGTACCAAGCCAGTATGTGCATTAAAACCTGTTACTAAAATATTGGGAACATTCTCTCATCTCAAGAGATTAAAAAAAAAGAAGAAAGAAAAGAAAAGGGAGCGAATGTTAAAAATTCCACCACTGCTTTTAAAGTTTGATAAAAACATTTTGATGACAAACTGAAATTCTGGCAGGTCAACCATCTCTAGGCACACCATTCCAGGGAAACTAAGACATGGTAAAATTCAACACCAGAGAAAACTGGGTAACTTAATCTCCTCCAAAGATAAATGCCAGTCAGATGGGTGAATATGTTGTGTTTCCCATTTAAGTTGCCCCAACCACTTTCTGCACCTCCCCCCCATCCTTCCTCCCTCACCATACCCTCCCCACACACTTACTTCTAGTTGAAAATCCTTGCTTTTCATTGTGAAGTGGTCCTCATGGGTTTGTATGTTAGTAGTCTGGACTGGAGAGGTAAATTTATACCCAAGTTTTTATCTTCCTTTGGAGTCATTGAAAAATTTAGGGTGGAAAGGACCTCTGGAGCCCAACCCCTGCTCAAAGCAGAGATAGCCTCATAGTAGGATGAGGCTGCTCAGGGCTGCATCCTGTTGAGGGTGAAAATCTTCAAGGATGGAGATCCACAGGCGCTTGGCGAGCCAAGGCTCCAGTGCTTCCCCACCCTCCCTATGAGGAATTTGCTCCTTACATACTGACTGAATTTCCCTTGCTGCAACTTTTCTTGGTTGCCTCTTGTCCCTTCACTGTGAACCTCCAAGGAAAGGCTGGTGCTGCCTTCTCCTTCGCTCCACCTGGGGTGGTAGGAAACATCCTCCCCATCCTCCTGAGACTTCTCCAGTCCCTGTTACTGTTGTTTCTGGGGTTTTTATACTTCCCTTCCTCTCATTTTCCAGCCAAAACAAGCAGTTGCTTTTTAAAGAAGACATTCTCTAAATGAAAAAATGTTTATCCTTTTTTATATATTGACAGGAATTATTCGAAAATGTCACAGGTTGCTCTGCTGTTTTGTGCTAAGCCTACGTCAGAGCCAAGTTTGAACTCTAACTCATCTCTGCTCAAATTACTAAACTCTCAGCACGAGACACAGCGCTCCATTGCTTGGCTCTGCAACACCACTCACTACCTCCAACCCCAGCTCTGTGCTTGTCCCCAGCCAGCCCATTGGCCTGTCTGAAAGGCCACGGGGCTCACACTCAGGGCATATACTTTCCAGTTTCACCATTTTGGCTGTCACATCTTAAACCACTTGCTAAATCACAACCAAAGCAGAGCAACAAGGATGCTAACGAACAAATGAAACCGTGCAGGCAAAGACCTGGTACCACAGCAGCTGAGACCTTCGTGCAGATGAGAGAAGCTACCTGCATCAAGGATAAAATGAAAAGTACATCCTTGTGTTTAATGCTTCAGAGGTTTTCCTTGTGTGGAACAGCTCTTATCTTGACCGGAAGCAATGTCATCCCCTTGGAAACAGTCATCCTCTTGGAAATAAAGACATATTTAGATTACAGAGACTTCTAATTAAAAAAGAAAAAAAGACAAAAATCGCAATACAAAGCATTAAGGTTAGAATATGATGTCCGGTTTGGAAAAAAAAAGATCAAATACTTACTAGGGCTGAGAGTCTCTTCTGTCTGAAAGAACTGCCTTTATGAGAACTATAAAAGTAATAAAAATAGCCAGTACTCACAAGAAACAGTAAAAAATTAGTTTCTTTCTGGAAGAAGATCTAGCTGTACATTAGGTTAAAAAAAACTAGAGTAATCAAAGAGGATTTTTCCCTCCAGTGTGTATTTTCTTGGCAGTTGGGCTCGCTAGTGGGTAGTGTTAAAGCACTTTAGTTTTCATTGTAAAAAATAGAGTCTGAGAAAGCAGAAGTAGAACAGACCTCAAAAGGTCATCTAGTCCATCTCGTTGCCCCAAGGCGCAGTCAGATATGCCTACGCCATCTGTACAGATACTTTGCTTCTTAAATGGGCACTTCACACACCCATAAGGACTGGTTCAAAATTAAAGCACGTTAACACCAACTATATGAGAGATAATGTGTAGATACACTGCCTAAAAGCATCTGTGAGAAGGAAATCATTTCAGATTTCTTTCTCCTCTAATTTCCTGCTTCACCTCCTGCAACTGATGCTAACTGCAAGTTGGGAGGAAGCAGAGCCACAGGACTGAGGTGAGCAGTCCTGAGTCCTGGCAGCAGGGGTGAGAGAGCCACCAAGGGGTATCTGTGGGAAAAGTCGCCGCTGTCTGCAACGACAGCTCATTGATGGCCATGCACCACTAGCTCCCAAATGTGGTATCATGGACCTAAGTCATGAATCCTCTAGGAATTCAATTTGAAAAGTGGAGATGACCACTAGAAGGAGACTGCAAGCTCAGAAGTGAAAGGGAAAAGGAAGTTTCTGAGGGCAACACTTGGGGAGAAGACTTTCAAGCTATTCTAAGAGTAAGCAAATAGCCAACCAAATATACTGTAGTAATTGTTGACTCTGGGTTAGTTACAATATGTTTGAATTTAGCTTCTGCTGACTTTGAATTTTGCACATTATGCAAATATGTACTTTATTTGTCCTTTAAAAATTACACTTTCTGATGCTCTTTACAAGATATGTGGAATATTTTGTTGAAATCAGATGCGAGTGTATAAGATGTTTCATAGAATGAAAACAATTACATATGCAAGTGGCAGAAAAGTGATAAAATTATTCTTCTGAACTAAGTCGATTTTCCTAAATGAAATTATTTAATTCTGGTAGCAATTCTGCTTTCTATTTTTAAAGTTGTCCTTTTGCTTATTTCATGTACTTGTTCAGACCTAAGCTGTTAGTAACAGGATGCACTCTCTGCAGGTGATTCAAACTTTGCATTTAAATTTTGAAGGCAGAAAATATTCCCTGAGTGAGACTGGAAGCTAACAGTTTGATGATCAGATTCAACTTTTCCCTGTTGCTCAGAGTGGGCACTGAGAAGAAAAGTTAAGAAAAGCACATACCTCCATCTGCCAATTTTACAACCATTTTAAGTTAGTACTGACTATCCAAAAACTTAGCAAATATTTAACTGGAGGCCTGAAAAAGCTTCTTACAGCAGCCTCTTGAAATATAATATTTAAGCACCATGAAATGAAACTGATGTGAATATATAACTATGGATCTTCTGTCATATACATATGAAGTATCAAACATATACATGCTACTAGGTGCATGGCTGAGGGAAAAGTAGGACTGAAATAGAGTGCAATTCATTGCAGAAATATGGAGTATGACTTGCTGTTTCAGTAAATGTTTTCCAAGTAAATTCATGGATTTTGTCACTTGAAGGTCAGAGCTCTTCGGAGCATCTTGCCTTGGCTGTATATGTTGAGAACTGTACAAGTACTGAGCACATACGTATTAGCAATGATCAGCTGGTCAGAAGTCAATCAATCAAACATGTCCTTACTGTCTTTCACTAAGTTTTCATTTCTGCAGTGAAGACTTTTTTCCAGATCAAATTTCAGCTGCTGGGTTTTCTCTCTACAGATGCATTCTAACATTCTAGGATAAAGGAAATATTTTTATCCTGTGGATGGAAGGTCACAAATACAGTGGCTAAGACTTCTCCTTGTGCTGCTGTCAGCTCGTGATTTTATTCAGAATTCCTTTCAGCTCCAATCTGTGGGTCTGTCTTTTAAAGTCTGCTCTATACCTTTAATGAGAAAGGGGTCCCAGGATGATGTTTACCATCTGTAACAAAGACAAAGCTCTATCTTTCAAACACATGTGGTGTTGCCATTGTCTTTTGCTAGGAGATAAGCTAAGTCTATTTAAGTCAATGTGAAGACTTCAGTTTCTCCCTGCTCCAGGATCTACCATGAGCAAAAATGCCTTAAGATAATACTTCTATATTTCATTTTGACAAGGCTCATCCTTTCTGAAGCTATCATCTTTCAGGGTATCTCCTCCCATCTTCTTACTTTATTTTCAAGACCTTTATCTTCCTTGAATCATATTATTTTTCATGTTTCCTTTCAGCAACAAATCCATTCTCAAAATATTTTTCCGTAACATCATCTTTTCGAGGCGAGGTTTGAATATGTATTTGCACAGCTAGAGCATTAGAGTATATTTTGTGGCATCACAGTGCTGTGGTGAGCCCACAATCCAGGGCTCAGTAAAAAAAGTATCAGGAGACAGAGTTTCCGGTACAGATTCCAAGTATGGGAAGTTTGGAGTTCTCTCAAGAGATTGTCATTGCACATTATTCCTGTCAAGATGAGTTAACTGAAGCATGATGTATGTGAAAATGACTTTTTCAGTTAATAGATACAGGGAAAAACAGACAAAGTGCCATATCATCAGTCAAAGATTTATCACACTGCTGTTTAGGATCTATGGAAAGAATAGAGTAGATTGAAGATGGGATGCAGATTTGCAGATCACAGCTCTCAGACCTGCCCAGACCCAGTAAGCTATTTAACCCACTGCATTAAGATTAAAGTTTTGTCATTATTGCATATCAATGAATGACCTCAACATTTAGTTCCTGGACTTTTCCATTGACTAGCACATTTACTGGCAAGGGGCGAGTCCCAAAAGTTTAGCAGGCTCATTTCTTTTAGTTAAAAGCTTATCGGTACCTTTTGTATCTACTGAGCTGCTCAAGAAAACTCTTTATGAGAATTTCTAAAGTAGAATTTCTGGCTGAGTTAAAAAAGCTGACAGAATGGCATTCTTTATAGTATATATTTATATTTTTCAGTGCTTTGTCCCATGACATCTGGATTTAGGAAATACAGTGTTAACCTAACCTAAACTAAAAACCTTTTGACTGACTGAATGTTGTGCACATTTTTCTGTTGGGTTTCACTTCGCTGACACTGACCATCCACCTCTGTGACTGCACAGAAGAAACTCCAGATCCCTAATATGTGTTACTGAAACTGCACTTGTGAGCGTAGTGTAACCTCTTGGCTTCACAAGGGCTATAAGCCACTTATCGCCTTCTGTTAGTGCTTTTTGCACAGCAACAACCTCTTTGTGAGTTTCAGTATGCTCATTCTTTAAGCCTCGAAGGATTTATGCACATGAACTATGAACAGGCCTATAACAACTAGGATTGCCCACAATGCATGAAATTAAACATCTTGTAGGATCAAGGCTCAAGATCTCTCCAAGCATCAATTTCCTTTTTTTTTTTCTTTTTTTTTTTTAGGAGAAAGGTAAATGTTAATCCCTCTCTCTCTGGACCACAATGCTACTTAATTGACTTTGATCTTCCTTCAGGCTATTTGAGGTCTCTGCTGTCAAGGAACTTTGCAGGGCCAGAGCCAAGGAGCACAGAGGGAGGGAGAGAGGCAAGGAGCAAGGCCGGGTAGAGTGTTGCATGAGAGGCTGCATCCTTCCATGCAAGCTTCAATCCACCATGAGATGTTGCAGCAGAGGAGGCCAGTTCTGAGCCTGAGCAAGCAGAAGCAAGGAGTAAGAGGAGAAATGGCCATTAATATTGAGTCCACAGCTCCTGAAAGGGTGCTGTTTGCTAGAAACTGTTTTAATGACTGACTGGAGAGCTGACTGTGATTTAAGAGGTGACTGTATCAAATAAAACCAAATCATATAGCCCATATAACTATTTCCAGGACAGCCCTATCTTCTTGGATTAAGTGGATCTAGAATTACAGAAGTATCATTAGCTCCTTACAAAAGGGTTAACTTTGTAGAAAGTTGCATTAAAATAATGTTTTGATCAAGTGACTTTATTTACTCTTTTTTCTTTTCTATCTGAGATTTTATATTTGATTTGAATCTCAGTGACCACATTTTTCACTCATGCAAACTGTGTCCCATTATAGCTGGACTGATTTACAACAGCTGAGAATCTGTCCATAAAGCCAAATCAACCCTTAAATTAGGCTCAAAAGAAATACTACCAATTAAATGTAGTCTGTGACCTCTAATATAGGTTTTAACAAGCTCAACATATTATGGATTTCTGTAGGGGAAAAAATCAATTAAACTGAAAAAAAAAATCAAATCCCCAGAGTCTAAACCTTGACAAAAGTAGTTCACAAATCCTGTAGTATCCAGCTGTTTCCATGGTTTCACATCCTGTGTGCCAGTTTTTAGGGTGCTATATAGGATGTGAAAGTAGCCTGGAAAAAACCCTACACCAGAAAAAACCCTTTATTTCCATTTTCTTGCTTTTTTTCCAGCTGCTATAGCTGTTTTGTTTTTTGGTTTTTGTTTTTTTGTTTTCTGAAAAAGCTTTTTTTTTCTGTTGTTTAATTTGGATTTGAACACTTCAAAGCTTCAGAGACCTAGGGATTTTTCCCACTGGAAGCAATAGCAAAACTTTTGTTTCCTTTAGTGGGAGAAGGATTGTGCCCCGAGAAAGAAACTGAGGGAAGAAAGCATAATCTTTTCCCAAACTCCCTTTCCCCCCCGCTAGAAGTAAGCTAACATAACAACCCTGATGCGACAAATTTATTAAAAGCAAATAGTCATCTTGTGCTACAAATCCTTCTGAACACAATGTTTTGACTAAATGACATTTAGCAGTGTTGTAGCTCTAATGGTAAAGAAAACACTAGCAGATCAGTGCTTAAACCTCTGTCCCATGGTGAATATCATTTTCAATATCCTGTAAAAATTCTTTGAAGTGTTTGTATCCAGGCTGCCCCAATGGATCTACTCAGAATTAGTTAATAGTGAGAAAGCATTGAACTAAATTTATCGGTTACGGTCTCTCATGATCGCATAAAAAATAAAATTAAAAGAAACCCTCTATAGACTACTTTATCAGGCTTGGTAATGGCATCATCTCTGACAGTGAGGCAATAAAAGCATATTAGTGACCCCCTGATGAAACATGTTTACAGGCAAAGTCAAAGAGATTGATCATTCTATCTGCAAAGTGGCATTTTCCTTCTATGCACTGTTACTGTTAGTCACAGAAGCATACTGATCGGCTAATGTATGGCAAGAAATGAGTGTGTGAAACAGGATGTAATTATCAAGTCCTGCTCAGCTCTTCAAGAAAACTTAGGAAGGTTTTCCGCTTCCAGCCTGAACTCCCTTGTTATATCAGTAATGTTGCTAGCGTTATGATGGAGAGCCAAAAGGTCATAGCTAAGGCTCAAGGTGCTGTTATGCTAGGCATCATATAGATATCATTTCTCCCTGAAGCGTTTCCAATATGAGTAGGTGAGAGAGACGAAAAGAATGAGAAAAATAAGAAAACAGTCAAGGAAGAAACTTTTCCAAGGTCATAGCAAGTCCAGGAAGGACCCCCTGTTCCCATGCCATGAGACCCTGCTGAGCAACCTCTCTTTGTCAATCATTGCTGAGGTTTGCACTAGTCCAGATATGATCTTTGGGATATTTTTCTACATATTCATACTCTTCTGCCATTTGTTCCCTACTCAAAATTCCAAGCCCTAGTGACCCACCAGTTGCTTCCTGCAGTTGAATTGTCCTGTAGAGTCCTTCTGTTGTGTCATAGTTTTCTCTACTCTAAATCTTTTCTAGTCTGTCCCTCCTTCTGAGATATTTCTTCTTCCTTCCCTAATTACTTCATTTGCTATTTGAGGAAGAACGGCTATTTTTGTATTGCTTACCTGGCAGTGCAAATTACATTCTTTCTATTTTAACAGCTCACTTCACTCAAAAGATGGACCAGTTCTCTATTAGGAATGGCTTGGCCTTGCTCAGAAAACGCCCTGCTTTCATTCACTCCCATTTATATTTTCTGCAAAACGGAACAAAAGCAAATCCATGCATTTCTGAGCTACCTTTAGTCCTCAGCTCTTCTGTCATCTAAATATGTAAGTCAAACATCACCTGAGGTGTTTTATAGGGCCTCTGTCCACAAGTAAGGACCTTGTGCTTTCCTACCCCTTTTCTCACCCTGACTCTTGTTCCAAGGTAGTCCTACCACAGTCACTGTGGGAGGTGGGGTTGCAAGGCAGGGCTCTTAATTTAAAACTATTTTTACTGCTAATAGGTTTTGCAAAGAATAAAAGGTTCATGATTAGCCAGGTCAAGTGGAGCTGTCACTGCTGTAAAGCTCTCCTTCTCAATCTCCTTGATCCCTCCTCACCTCTCCCCCCAAGAAGACGCTTTGTGCATCCACTCAGTCCCTTCTACAGGGCTGCGTGCTGCAGTGCAAGCTAGGGAGCTGGGCAGGGCAGGCTGGGTGCAGAACAAGGACAGGCAAAAGGATGGGCTCAGGGCACCTCTCTGTGGGCTTGGCAGGGGGAACAAGATGGGTTGATGTGTGTCTGGCAGAGCTTGGAGGGGCTGGGGATGAGACTAGGAGTCAGGGCCCAAGAACGGTAGCTTTGGGAAGCTGCGTGTGGTGAGAGGAAGCTTCAAACGCAGAAACATTTTTTAAAACATTTCTTTCTGTTAGCTTACTGATTGCACTAAAAATCAAAATGAATAACGACAATTCTTAGCCAGTCACTCAGCTCTATGTCACCATCCCTAATTCTATGTTACTGTCCACCTGACTCAGTGCCTGGCTGAAACAAATAAGACATTAAACATAAACGAGGTAGGTGCAAGTGAGAAGTAGAAAACACTTTAAAGAACTGATTAAGACAAAAATTTTCCTCAGTGTGAGAAATCCATTAAGGCTGCTTGCAGTCTCAGCTGATTCCCAGCTTCTTTGCTGCTCCTGAGTGTTCAAGTTGTGCCTGTGGTGGAAATGCCTTCTTCCAGATGATCAAGAGGCTGCATCTCTTCCTGCCATGTGGAGGAAGATCAACTAGCCTCATGTTTTTCACCTCTATATTAAATTACTGAGCATTACGGTAGCAGGGTTTGATGGAGAACATGATGAAGAGGATCCAGATGGTCCAACACATGGCGACTTGTCACATAAGCAACACAGATTGATAAGAGTTGATCAGTTCAGTTCATTACAGACCACCCTTGGCTCCTTGTTCAGTACTGAGTTTTATTTTAAGACCCTTATTTTCATGGCTTTCAACTGTCTGGATCTTGGCTCCTTCATTGACCTCATTTCTCATTGGGCTGATCACCTATGGCAATAATCAGTTATCTGTAACAACAGCTAGCACTTACTAGAATAAGACTTCAGCAAAGGTAACAGGACCTTCTAAATGGTCCTTGAACCAGTGTCTAAGGCTGAGCATCAAATCAGCCATGCTCCTGGCAACATCCAGAGTGACACATAGACTCATATGAAATACCTCTTTCACGAATTGACTTCCAAGATTGACAGTGTGGAGGGAAATAAAAGAAGAAAAAAGAGAATTAGTAAGAAAAACAGATAGAGGAGAACATACAAAATTCAAGTTCTTTCTGAAAAAAAAAGCATTTAGAAGAAAAGAAGAGAAATTGCTGCCTTCAAATGTTTACAAACTTAAGACTCCAATAGTGAAAGAATCACCTTTTGTCACAGTACCTGGGTAAGGGCAGATTTAGTTCATACATCTCAGTGAAGAGGATTAGGAAATGTAGAAAACATTAGAGTTAAAAACATTTTTAAATAAAAATTTCCCAAAGACTGTCATGAGGCTTCTGCACTAACACTTTATTGCTGCAGGGTAGAGTTGCACTGTGAAAAGCATTTCATCATTTGCAAGGCAAGAGGTTGCTAGCTCAGACAAGTGTCATTATCAAAGACAATTTTCACAATGCATTCAAAAGCTTCATTAAGTACCTGCCTGACAATAATATTGGCCCTGCTTTGTTCAGACACTGGAATACAGATCCATAGTTGAGAACTGTTTCGGGCTTATGATGCAGATGCTCTTTTTAAACCTGGATATTTATCTGAATCCATCTCATTGCCTAGAAGACACAGGTCAATGTGAGTTGGTCTGCGTGGCAAGAATCTACCAATACTGAATGTTTTTTGGCTAAAAACAAAACCAAACCCAAAACGGCATCAGAACTAGAAAGTAAATTAATCATTTTGTTAGGGCTTCTTCAATCAGAAGGGAGCAGCGGGAGAGAGATAAGGGCAAAGCTGTTTAAGATTCAAAGTCAATAAATCAGACGTTAAATCCCTTCCTCACTCTGCACCTCAGCAAAAGGTGACCAGAATTCACAGAAAGAGATTTCCCCTTTTTAATTGAAAGTGACCGTCGTCTTTAAGGGTTAGCACAAATGTGGGAAAAGTAGAAAATGACTAAGTGGAGATAGCCAGAGAAACAAAGGGTCTTAGAGATCCAAATTCAAAGTAATTTCTAGAGAATTTAGATGCTGTGGAATCTGAGGTTGTAATACGAAACAAACAAGTTTCTGAATATGCATTTAGCTGGGACTGTATGTACATAAATCACTTAATCTCCTAGTGTCTCAAACAGGCTGGGTGGTATAAAACCAGCTGGAGCCATATGAGTATGACTCAGCAGGAAGAAAATACATTGAAGCTTGTCCTCTGGGGTCCAAAAAGGGGAACAGTTAGGAATAAGGGGACAAATTGCAGTCAAACAGAATGGAAGATTCATTTTGAAGGTCCATGAAAAGGAAAGTTGATTGTCTTAAATAATCCTTAAAGAATTACTGGATCAAGCCCAATTTATGACCTGCTTCAAGTTCTCTGAGGTTGAAATCTTGTTGCTTAAGGTGCTATCCTTAAAAACATAGGAACAGACAGAATGTGACCAGGAGTAATGAAGTGGTATACCCTGTCATTAGGCTGAAGAGCCCTGGTATGACAGTGCTGGTTGAATAGAGGTGAAAAGTGCTTCCTCCCCAGTCCGAAATCTGCCCTTCCCCAGCATTACAGATTTCTGCCTGGATTTTCAATGGCACTGTTTAGTCTAGAAGCCAAAAACTCCTACTATCCTGGCCCCCTGATCTCAGTTTGCCCTGAAATTTGCTGCGGAACAAGATGAAGGAAGTAATTGAGAAATAGAGGCTGTACTTAAATGAAGTATTCATCAAAAGATGTATTCCAATCAAGCTTTTGTTTCCTCATCACAAATATTTACTAGAAAAACACTCTTCTTGAAAGAGTTGTCCTTTCACCAAGTTTCAGAGCTCTGTGTGAAATGAGAAATACCAAACTATTCATTCTGCAGCTAAAGACACGATCTGATAATAGACTGCTAAATATTCCAGATCACCTCACTTTGTAAAGGCCTGGATTTAGTCTTAGAAGGACTTCTTCTTTCCAGCTGAAAGAACATTTCTCATGCATTTAGGCTGTGAATTATGTATTTGCTGAAAGATGAATTCCAAATAATTTTGACTTATTTTAAGACAAAATACCAACATTTCCTTCCTTTTTTTTCCAAATTAGTTCAGAAAAACCATGCCATATTTTTAATTATACCTTTAACTATCATGTCTTGAACTGTTGTAATGTGATGGGGACAGAGAATGGCAGCAGCAAAGTTGATGACTTAGGCAGAAAGCTGTGGCAGCTGATGTGACAGTACTAATCCACTAAAATGACACCAATTTATTGCCCTGTTTTTCACAGAGTGTTGCCAGAATAGCTTTTGCTACAGCTCATGAGTAAAAAAGCCCTACTCAAAAAAACCTACAGGAACAGTATGTTCATGGCCTTTGCAAATCTTTTAAGCCTAGTTTTGTTTTCTTGAGCTCAAGAATAAACCTACCAGAGCTTTAGTCAGCTAAAGGTCACCTGTCAGCTAAAGGTGCTGGGCCTCAACTTCCCTGTCACGCTGTCAGAAGTTAGCATCAGAGTTGCTTGCGGTTGCAGGGGAGCACAGTATTTCAGCATTTTATCTCTCAGGCTGGCCAAGATGCTTTAATATTTCTTCCAGCTTAGACTTTCTCATGGGATGCTTGAGCAAGCATCACCTGTACTAAAACCAGTGCCCGAAAGACATGTTTCAGAAGTGCTTGTTCAGGTTCCACTTAACGAAGTCAGGTCCTAGTGCTCTCTCCCAGCTGCCTGGAGCTCAAATTGGGTCAAAACTATTTTGGTACCCGCAAGAAATCTGGGCCGGTATGCTTGTGCCATTATAGAGCATGAACACTCAGTGTTTCACCAGTTTTAGACACCTACCCTGTGAATGTCCAGAGCTGATCTAGTCACCATGGGTTCCCACTGTGGTCAGTGAAGAGAAATAGGCACTTTCCAAGTGGGACTCATCTCGTGTACTTTAGTTGCCTTCTTTAGAAGGAGACAAATCAAGCCCCACTCTCCTTTTATTATATTGACTCTTTGTTAGGTTTTGGTTGAGTCAATTCAGCATCCCAGGATGTTCAAGATATCTGCATGGGACTAAGTTGGAGGTGAGTCAGGCAACACCACAGTGCCTGTGGTGACACTAGATATTTATCTGTAGGTCACTGAATCCCACCCAGTCCCACCTCTATTACTTGCTGACTACATGCTAGCAATGCTCTGTCAGGATTTGCCACATGAGGACACCGCCAGAGCTCCATTACGTCAACCTCCCATGAACAGCTAAGCAGCAGCCATACTGGGTCAGACCTACTACACATACTCTTCAGTAGATCATCTCTGGTGATGGCCATATCGGATGCCTAGGGACGTCCATGAGAATAGGGAATGCATATAGCTATACTTTCCTGGTATATAGTCTCGACTTCCTGTGGTCCACAACTCAGGATCATGAGTGTTTATGTGACCTCTGTAGCTCATGTTAGAATTTTCTTCCCTTGATTCCTCTGATTGTTTTTGGAAACCATTTACTACGCACAACATCCTGCAGCAAGTACAGGCTAACTACACATTGTGTGAAAAAGTGTCACCTTATCAGGTATGGTGGCTGTCCTTTGCAAATAGCTGTGACTAGCTAATGTGAGTTGTAAAGGATTGAGTCTACCTCCTGAAATTGGAACTGTTCTCCTGATTGTCACAGTCCCTGTGAACTAAGCAGACATTTGCCTTTATTCATGCAGTAATGAACAGAAGAGTTTGGGTGCTGTCTGGGCTTGCAACAACCACTGGAACTTTGCTACATATCATAAATTTCTAACACGTGACCTTTTAGCATCTCCAGGAAGGTAGTGCTATCAGGGCTTAATTACTGCAATTCCATTTGTTTTTGTGGACTTGGATTTGGAAATACCACCTGCAAAATTCTCCATTCAACAACACTGTTTCCTTTGAGATAAATTATGTTTCCATCTAGAAGTGTGCATTTCAAGCTGTCTACAAATTCTAAACAAAATACAAACATTTCCATCCATATGCACAAATGTGTGTGTGCTTTTCTATCTCTGATAGGCAAAAGTTCACTTTAAAGAAAAAAAAGGAAACATGGAGAGGTTTGGAAGGCATGTGATGAATCATGGATTCAAGGGACCCCAGCGTGTAGTGTTACACTGTAGATACACTGTTGGATAACCAGCTTGCGTCTCTCAAACATATGCTGCCGTAACAATGGTTACAGTACAGAGAGCTCTGCTCTGAGGCAGTTTAGAGTGGCAACCTACAGGGTTACCATCTGTCCCACTTCAAGCAAGGAAAGTGTCTTTTCACAGGAATGGAAGTTGCAAACTATTACAGTCATGAAGGGTTGGGGTTTCCTTGTTGGTTTATTTTTTTTAAGAATGACTAGCTGAATAACCCGCTGTTTGGGATCAGATTGTAAGTGTTTGCACTTTGACTACAGCATGTATTCAGGTATCAGTGATAAGCGTCATGCAGGTACCTGAGTCCTGGTAGTTAGTTAAAATTGTCACGTTCTGTGTGGCAGTATAACAAAATCCTACACTGGCAATCTGCACAGGCTTTTGGAGCCAATCTTTTAAAAATAACTTAAGGAAAATAATTTATTCTGCTGGACAGTAAATGGCAGAGAATTGGCCTACATACCCTCTTGAAATCCATTGTTCCAGGTCTGAGGTTTTGCAAAAGTACAGTTCAGGCCTAGGGCTACTTCAGCATTTCCCAGAAAATCTTCGTGAGGCTCTGCGTAAAAAGGATAGTGAATGAGAAAAGAAAAAATAATGTTCAAAACGTAGTTGATATGTCTTGCATTTCTGTACCAGTACCCATGTCACTGCTTGTAATAAAACTTTGCATGTTTATCCTGCTGCCTTTGCAAGGATCTTTGGTGTGTTTAGCAATCATCACTAACTTCCCATCACCATTGTGATTATAAACTTAGGATGTTAGAATCACAATGTACCGAAAAACAGAGAAAGATTAAATATTGTGGCTTCAATTCATTCCCAAAGAAACAGGAACACACTTAGAGTTGGATACATTTTCGGAGTCTCACTGTTATTGCCTTAACTGCAAATACTGTCTACCTAACCAGGTCATTTGAGTGTACAGAAACATACTCCCTTCCTTATGGGGTACGAGCAAATGGGTGAAATTAAGGGACAAAGATAATAGCGCACATCAGGGGAAGAGAACTAAGGTTTTGCTTCAAAAACGTTCCTCACAGAAGGATCTAGTGGGATTTGAAGTTTTCTTCTGAAAATAAGTAAAAGTTGAAGCTTTCTTTTGAGTTCCACTTTATGTTTCGTGTTCATTTTAACCCGCAGCTCAAAGTGCAACTCCGGGATTTGGGGAAATGAACAAAAAACTGAAGATGTGCATTAAAGTGTCACGTGCAGAAATATTCTGATTGGAACCTTAAGGCACCATTCTTTTTAAAATTACAATGGAGTTTCGATATTTGACCTGTAAAGACTTCTTTGAAATTCCCAGCCTTAAGCATCCTATCCAGCACAGTGCAGCTGTGAGGGTGCAGTAGACCGTCTACTGCAGACATGTCTTACACACATTAAAGTTACTTGGAGAAGGAAGTGTAATAAGTGTTCAAAAACCTGTCATCTCCTCAAAAAATGGGCTTACAGTAGCAATATAAACGATATATGGATTTCAAGGCTTGGATTTTTTAAGTGCATCGTGATACGGGTTACACTAGAAACATATTTAAGAGCGATGCCCAACTACCTGGTAAAAATCATCACACTGAGTACGGATGTGGAGATAAAGGGAAGGGAGAACAAACTGTAGGGGAATATCACAGCTCAGCAGGAAGAAAAGAAAAATATAAAGAGATTTGGAGAATAGATGTTTTAAATTGTGTTTTGTTAAAGAACGTAACACTCATGTTCCTAAAGCAAATCTTCTATTCCAGCCCTGGAGTCTGAGCCACCACCTCCAGGAACAGTCCTGGGACTGAGGCACTATGATGTTGGTTGCTGCCAAGGGGGATGGAGCTCCTTAAAGGCTCTTGAATATTGATGCTTTTCCCATGTATTTACCTTTTCAAGGAAGCAGACTTGCCTGGATTAACAGGAGCTTCTGAGTCTTAGGTAGATTCCTGTCTTTTGAAAAGTGCAGTTCTGGGGGAGGCCTTTGTGTCTTTAGCAATCCAAAGTTCAAGAGTGAGTGTTATTTCTTAGAGCATAAAAACTCACAAGTTCTCATCGTCACTTCTGGCACAGTGAAAGGGAGATAGGCCTTTTCATGTGAAAAGGAGGAAAGGCTAATTCTTAGGACGAGAGTCAGCTGATAATTTTGAAAGAAATTTCCATTGTCTCACAAACACACACCAAGACTTTTATTTTCATCTGTTGAAAAACTGATACAAGTAGATAATTTTTATGTTTCTTCCCAACAGCTGAATTCAGAACCGGTTGGGATTTTATCCACAGGCTTGTTTTCATTCAAAAACACTGACTGAGAGCTTAAATTTTCAACTGCACTTTCTTCAGGAAGTTTCTGAGCTCCAAGTGGCAAGTTCTGGTCAAAACCAAACGTGTTAAAATAGTGCAGAAATAGATTGACTTCCTGCTGTGCTGTTCTTCAGATGATCTGTTTTGTCCCATAGCGGAATAGAAACATGGAAATCTACCTTGAGGAAAAAAAGTGCTTACAGCAGAGCAGTATCTGTCCACAAGCATCTTTCCCTTCTTCTTCTGTTTCTTTCAGTGAAGCCCTCCCACATTATCAGCAACTAGTTTACTGATTCCTTTCGTCCTTCTAGGTCTTTTTTTCCTTTTTTTCCTCTGTTCAGATAGATAAAGTAATCTCTAGTCACCAGAGGGTCAGAAAGACAGATGAGCACCAAGGGATGGCCTCCAGCTACGTGTTCCCACTGGTGACCCCGTCAGCGGTTCTTCTGTTAGAAGCTTGCATCAGAATTCACGGTCTGAATACAACTTCATTCATATGTTTCTATAAACAAGTCTAAATGCACACAGTTCATCACTTTTTGCATTTGTCTGGAAGTGCTGCTTTTATAAACAGACAATGTCTCCTCATCTCTCACACTGCTGAAGTGCCCACAAACAGGATTTTTGCTGGGCCCTAAGGTAGGATGGTGCCCATTCACCCAGTGCACACACAGCTCCACAGGGACATGCAGCAGGGGAGCTTCTTCCTCTCGCCTAAGGATGAGGAAAATCCCTTTTTACACCTCCTTTTTCAGGACATGTTTGGGTGCCACCATCCCTCCCTTGTATGTATTTTGGGGTGCCTAGAGCCAGAGGGTGCACACTGCCCAGCTAAGCTTGCCCCTGGGGAGGGGGCCAGCACTGAGGAGCAGGATGCAGCCACCCTTCGTTGCAAACTTTTGTGCTGAAGGTCAGGCCCGGTGCAAGGGAGGCTGTAGGGAAGACCAAACAGCCCATTTCAGCCTCTAATACCTGGCAACACCCTGTGGTATCAGTTATGGCTAAAATCAGCAGTTATTTTCCTGCTAAAATGAATCTAGTGTTGTGAAAAGGAGTTGGAGAAAGGGGGGAGGGCTCAACACTGCCAACCAGAAATAAAATGCTGACAGTGTCCCCTTCTTTTATTTAAATCAGTAGACAAGATGGGAAAATCTGCAAGCCAGGTTGCAGATCTGCAGCCATGACAGCCTGTTCTAGAAGCGTTGGTGTCTTTCGTGGAGCGTAGTCTTTTTCACCTGTGAGATTAGCACCATTCAGTTTATAAACCTAAAACGTCTTGTGTGTACAGTTACTTAATCACTGTAAAACTGCACATTACTGTTGTCACATGGCTATAGTAAAAGGAATATTTAAAAGGAAACAGAGCTTAAGGGCAAGCTAGGGTTTGGTGATCTGCCAAGCTGAAAATAGCATTTAACAGGCTTTTAATCTATTTCATAGCTTATTGTCCCCATGAGTGCTGTTATAGTCTACAGATAAGAAAAATGAGAACAAAGGGTTATTTTCACTTACAATTCAGCAGCTGCTGGTATTATTACTGTGTCACTGGTAATCAAACGGAGGTACACTAATAATTGTATCCTTTAAAATGCAGTGTGCAGTAAATATTTGTTGATTTAAAAATAACCAGGCTGTAGATATTAAACAGCTCTTTCTGTCAAAGTTAGCAGATTGAATACTCACAGGCTCAAGCACAACTAAGAGAGAAATGCCTGCCATTTGTGGAAGATTGTGTTGGTCTCTGCAAGATTGCTCAAGTCTGTTTGTACCAGGGAGAAAAAATAGACGTTTGAAGTAAAAATGCAATTAAAATCAAAATTAAACACATGTTTTTGCTTTTGAATCCTCATTTGCAGGTTGTACATAATATACTGTTTTATACCTTAGAGATAAGCAATTACCAAAATAACCCGCTACTTGCATCCATTTGATTCACTCTAATTACTGGAACACGCAAGGCACAAGAAGAGAAACTTTTATATTTTCCTGCTCATCACCTCCACTCAGGATGGATGGCGAGGCTTTCCGTGCACACTGCAGTGGACAGGCAGATGGCCTAATGGGATTTTTGTTCTGTGTTCAGCACAGGGGAACTGCTGGAGACTTCATTTTGCCTTGCAAGGGCCAGGGAAGGGAAAGGAGAATTTCTAGAATTTGGCTGTTCCCTTGGCTTGGAATTGTGCCTCTTCCTTTCACAGTGGTAGGATGTGGGTTGTGATAGTTGTGCTCTTGCTGTCCTCAGGGTTTAAGAGTCATCTTCTCAGGGCTTGAGAGACCGAAGAGAGACTGGAGGGCCCTGTGCTCTTGGCACAAACACGTAGGACTGAATATGCCTTTAGCAGAGAGAAGTGACGTGAAGGAGAAAGAAGGTATTATTAGCCTCATTGCACAGATGGGGATCCAAGGTTTGGAGCACGCATTCATTACACCTAATATTAGATGTCTACAGTGCAGACTTCCCCACTAGAAATAACTGGCTAGAGTCAGCGGAGAGAATCTGGCATTTTTAATGCATATTGGGTCTTCCTCATGTAGAAAAAGTAACTGTCCAACAGTTCCGTAACTGTATAGGAAACACAGAGGAACTAGACCAGATGACACTAATTTATTCTGGAAGTGCCAAAATGATTTAGGAGACATAATCTCATTTTCAGAAATGACTTAAGATCATGCAAGTTTATATCTTATTAGTAGTCAGTAGGATTTAGGTTTTGAAAATGACATTTCAGCTTGGGAATCACTACATGCTTATGAAAATGTTACCCGAGGTGACTTGCCCAAATCACCTGGAAAAACAAATATACCCGAGAGCAGAAAGTCTAGGTATTTTTGATTTGATGAAGTTTCTTTTAAATATTCTAAAGTATTTTTGAGTCTTTGGGATTTGGTCTGATAATAATAAAATAACACATAATAAAAACAGCAGCAGACTTAAAATAGCATTCCCATTGTGCTCCAAGCTGTATGCAACAACTACTGCAACTTTCAGTAGCTGGGGATTTCCTCTCTTAATCGCCCTTTGGTTTTGTATGTGAGGAAGGTTCAGACAGTAATAAACTGAATCTGAACTACACATCTGCTTTTTCAAGTGCTGTTTGGTGTAGGGGCAACACTGACAGATTTCATTACAGCAGCCTTTGCAGGCGTTGATATATTAACACTGTCATTTCACATGCAGTTTGGATGAGAGAGCCCTGAATGAAGCTGAGAGCTTCTGATACCGATGTGGCAAATGATTCACACAGATCATTATACGCGTTGGACTGTTATCTCCTCGACGACGTGTGAGGCTGAGAGTGAGCTGTCTCTTTGGTTCATTATTTATTTTTTCTTTGCTCGGGTTATGCCAGCAGAGCAGCCTGGAACACAGCCTGAGAAGTAGTTTTGGATACAGTGAGGCATTTTGAGGAGGCAATGGGAGATGACAGCATCTCCACAAAAGCTGGAAAGTTGACCCAGTGCCTCTACAGTGGTGTGAGGGTAGGCAGTTTGCAGGACATCCAGCAGGGAAACGTTAATGGCTTGCTGTTTGGTTTTTCTGTTGTGCTTTTCATCGTGGCCGTTAACTTGCTTTATGATATAGTGCTTCAGAAGGAAGGCTGTCGCCAGCCTTTACATCTGTTGCATCTTTCATCTGAGCAACTTTAAGCTCTTTGGCCAGCATTAGGCCTTTCCCTGCTGCTCTCAGATAAGCAAAATTTTTATAGGTCAAGAAAGAGTAACAGTGAGATGAGGTCATTTTACACAGGTCATGTTTGAAGAGCGGTAGCAGAACTGGGAACAAAACCAGAAATTCTCCAACCTGCCGTCCAGCATAAACTCCTTGATGTAGTATTACAGGCATCCCAGGGATGTCACACTCGAGACTAAAGAATCCATTCAGTGTAAGTAAGTGATTTATTTACACAAAAGTACCATGATAACAACTACAAGCACAGGGCATAAATGACACTTTGTGCAAACCACTTGGATGAGGACCTCATGCTTCAGGGGGTGCAGATGTCACCTTGCGTGCTGGGTGGACTGCCACGCAGGCTGAGTGCCCCGTAAGTCTGATGCTGGGCACAGGAGTGGTGTTAAGTCGCTCAGGCTGTTCAAACTCCTTCACGCAGGCAGTGCCCTCACCTCCCATGCTCCTAAGTCGTCTGAAAGCACATTGTCCTCCACAGTACAGCCAGTCCCTTGGCTCATGTCACCTGATAGCATGAGTTGCAGTGGAAATAGGCCAGGTGAGTCTACTCAAGAGCCTGGTTTGTATCTCTCACAATAGACTGTAGCTTTAAAAAGCTAGGGTTTTTCTGCTTGTCACAAAAAGCAGACAAAAGCTCTGTCTCTGACAAGAGCTCTCTATAAGTTTCAGCAGCTGTTTCATGTCTTCTTTGCCCGTGAAGAAAGTGGTATTGCAGAGCTGGGTGGGGATAGCTCATGTCAAAAGCTTTTCCAAAGTTACTTTGAAAGTATATTTCATCTTTAAAATTTAAGTGGCTTATCTAACTTGCGACAACTGAAATCGGCTTTCCTTATCTCAGTGTGTGGCGCCCCTCAGCTGATCACCAAAAACTGTTCAGCTGAGGCAGCAGTTTTGGGGACATTAACAGAAGCAGCCTTGCGCAGACGCTGTGAAGAGCTCGTGTCGAGTGCGTATGGTGGTGTGGCAGAGCTCTGCCACAGTGGGGAGGCTGTGGCAGGCGCTGCATGCCACCTCCTATTATCTCCTGAGATCAAATCTTACCCTAGGTCTGCAGTGGGAAATGAAGTTGGTGGCCTTATCTCAGCTGCTGAGCAATCACAGCACAAAATTGTCATGCTGACTGGCAATTTCTTCTGGGTGGAAGAAATACTAAAAGCCCATGTCTGACATCATAAGGATGTTTCAGCTCAGAAGTCTTAGCAAAACAGTCTGGAGATGCTTATATACACCCTGCCAGCATCCTGCATGGTTGTAGCAACTGTTACAAACTCTTTATTCTGAATATGCTTAATTTGCTTGCAAGTACGGTCTACAATCCCCTTTTTGCCCAGCCAAACCTGCCCAGATGCTGGTGCATGCTAGGTACAAGTGTTATTGATGAAAGCGGAGCAGACACCACATGTGGCTAGATAATTATAGAGATCCCAAAAACAATGAAAATCCATGAGCATGGTAAAGTGTTGATGAACAGACCATGAGGGAGCATATCCTCAAACTGGGCATGCAACTTACATTAAAAGTAGAGGAGAAACTGTGTTAGTGAGTCCTTGTTGAAATCTCTTCCGTTGAGTTGAAATCTCTTTCTGCATGTTTTGCAGCTGATTGTTTGCTGACGGTACCTTGCAACTCATTCAATAATAGCAGCAAATAATAATTGTGTGTGAAGCGAATGGGAAATGTACATTTAGCACTTTACCACAACTCTGGTAACATTGTTAGGGCATTTATCTATTTTTACACCAATTCAAAAACGCAGTCCCTGAAGGTCACTCTTTAGGAAAGGCCTTAATTAAGATTTCTGCCTGCAGCAAATCGTGTGAAGTACAATATATCACGCTGTAGAAACCCAGATACAGATCATTGGCTACCCTGATCCAGTCATGTGCTATGAGCAAATATTACCATTTTCTTATCACCAAGGATCATTTTACAGTGTGAATAAAAAAAATAGCAGTATCCAGATTTTCTCAAAATGTTCACGGAATGACAGAAAAACATCTGCCATTCAGGCTATACAAAGCATTCACTTAGGGAGTGAAGGTCAAAGGAGGCATATACTTTACTGACAGAAAAATGCAAATCTTTGCATCATAAATATTAAAAACAATACTGTTTAAAAGGTCTAATTTATTTTTATTGAATTAATTTCCTTCCATCTGTTTTTCTCTTCTTTCCCTCTGGAGCTCCAAGGGCTATTCTTCCCAAACCAAGGACAAATCCTCTTTGCCTGCCAAGCCTGAAAGTTCACTTTTGATACATTTCCAAATCGGAACTTTTAAGCCCTTTTTTCCAAAGCATCCAGACTCTAGGTACAGTTAAAGGCTTCAGCACCTGTGCTGTTAACATTGCTGCTTCCATCTGTTTAACCCCTTCTGAACCTTCCCCTGCCAACAGACCTGTATGGGAGAGCCCCCTTGCATTTGTGAGGCTGCCCATACGTGCCAAATCCATACTCTCAGAGATAGTGGCAAGACTGGTGCCAGAGTGAGTGACCACTTTTGGTTTTCTAATTTACTTCTTTATTCAGCAGCAAATCTTCCATTTTTGCTTGGTATGTTCCTGCCTGGACACCATCAGAAAAATAAGAAATATTTTAGTTCATATCATAGTGAATTTATTTCCATAGTGAAAGGGAGCTTATTTTGGATGGTTCTTATTTTCCAATGAACAAAGTATTTTCTCATACTCAGACATACGCTAGAGTACTGGTTGGCTGGAAACACAAAAGCACTCACCTGTTTCCAGTGACAGTGCTTGTGAAATCGCAGTCATATTGCAAGAAGAGAAGAAGAGAAGGCTGCTTATTAGTGGAAGGGGTGAGTGATTGAACTAAATATGAACTAAATCCAGGCATTATTCTAAAGTTTCAAGGGCTGATTTATCAGGGACCCCTGAATCAGGGGCTACGGACCAGAAAAATTCTCCTCTTTTCCCCACAAGCAAGTAGGGACAGTCAAATCAAGCCCCCATGGCAGGTCAATTGTGAAATCTGTTTCTAGCAGGAGTAAGCTGTCAGCAAGACCGGAGGGTCATAATCTCTTCACTTTGAAACCAAGCATCTTGCTGGGGAGACGGAGACAGAGTCAAATCCTGGCCTTTGGCAGGTGCGGGCTGTTCCCTCCCCTCTCTTATGCTGGTTTTCAGCACTGCTGATATCCAGTTGAGTCCCAAAGCAGAAATGACTAAGAACTAAATAAAGTTCATCTTACATACTCTCCTCCATAACCAGAAATTTCCTTGGAAAATCTTTTTCTTCGAGAGCTTCCAACAAAGTTGTCTTGTGTTCCCCCAGTAACACTTTTGCCCAGATATTAGGATTTCCCAACTATCTGTCCTTCCTCTGTCCTCTACAGGCTATAATGGCTTTTTGTTTCCACTATTATAGCTGCAATTACAGGGAGACAATTCCTGCAGGAAGATTCATGGGGCACTTCAGAAAGCCTCTAGAAAACATGTAAGATATCCACTGGATGTAGGTATGCAGTCATCTCTCAGAGCTCGCGCCATTCCCTAGGGAAGATTAGGGATCTGAACCTACCATATTTGGCCTGGGATAGGCCAGGGCCACAACCTTCTGGAAGGTCAATAAGTTGTTAGTTCGCTAGAAGATCTTCTAAAACTTCTAATATTGCTGAAATGCCTAGGAAAGGCAAGGAGGAACATATTTTGCTTCTACCCAGAACATCTGTATGCTGTTGTATCCCAAGCCCAAGCTCTATCCTTTCCCTGAACTGCAGGGATTACTACTTCTCTGCTTTCCCTTTGGAAAAAAAAAGAAAAAAAAAGGGGGGGGAAAATATACTTTGCTTTTAAAACTAGAACTTATTCTAAGGAAGTTTTCCTTTTTTATTTATTTTGGAGAAGAACATTTATCATTACCAGTTGACAAGACAGTGAAGAACAAGTTAGTGTTTTAGCCTTGTGGGTCATAAGAGGCCAGTAATCAACCCACCCCTAGAGTTTAATATCGCAGCTTTATAAGGCATGGCAGCATAAACAGCCTGGAAAATGTGAGGGTGAATAACAGCAGTAGGTATTTAAAAGATGCATCTCTCCAAACACAGAACAGACAGCATCTTTCCTTTCCCAATATGCAAAATGCTCTTGTGATACAAGACAGTTAGAAACAGATGACAGTAGCATTTCAAAGCAATTAGGAGTACAACAAGCTAACTGCCTTCTTGCCTTTCGTTCATTATTTAACTTCATTGTCATGTTCAGGGCCAGGTTTAGTATAATGATGTGCTATGGGGTAGACAGATAGATAGGTAGATAGGTAGATAGCTAAATAGATAGGAAAGTCTTCACAGGAGCAAGAGGCAGTTTACCTATGAGTTTCTAGCGTGTGTGTTACTTTTCAAACAGATTTTCAAGGATTTTTTCTCCCCTTTGCAGCCGAATGAGAGAAATATAGCCTGCACATGAGAGATAATATTGTCCTGGGAAATATCCAGTGGATTAATGTATTTCTACTGAAGCTAGCAGGAAATTGTGTTTCAGTTTGTGCTTATGGGCTTATTGTGAATACGTCATATCAAGAACAATTTGTTAAACGGGAAACACAGGATGTTAAAAAAATCAAAATGGCAAATAAACCAGGAATGTCAGAATCGATAATAGTCTTGATGTGTATCTCTATTGTCAATAAACCAGGTGCCAACGATTGACTCCCTTCACTCTTGTTTCATAGTGAAACAAAGAAGATTCTGTTTTTGCATGTTATTTATGTTCCATGGCTAAGCTTATCTATGTAAATTATTCTGGTGCTTGTCATTGGTAAACAACCTTTTGATGACATCATTATAGACAATTAGTTCTATAGCTTAATTACGCAACAAAGCTCTATCTGTGATTCAGTTGCTCTTGAGCAAGATTTACCTTTGGGATGGGAAACCTTCGAGCATGAGTGGGAGTGAGGAGAGTCAGATCTGACTCAGGAAAGTTACGGGAGAGTAGATGGATTGTCTTAGTGAGTCAGAACCCAGAGGAATGTGATCAATAAGATTCTGAAGTAAATGATGTTTCCAGGGTCAGCCACTTGTATGTGTGCTGTATGTGGCCAAAGTTTGATGGGAAATGGTGTCTTTTGTGTTGATTTTGAAGAAGCCACATCAGTGTTCATTCCCTGCTCATAGAACATACTGCTGATGGGACCTCAGGTCTGGTCCCTGCTTCTGCAGCTGGCTGAGACATTTTCATAACCGCCTCCCACCTCATGAAGTTTCTGTGCAGGAGCCTTCCTAGGATTTTGCAGCTTACTCAACAACAAATTGTCTTTGAAGCATATGATTAAAACCCCTTCTATTTACAAAGGCAGATACATGTCCTTATGGTGTAAATTTGATGCACATAGTTGATATAAAGAAGCCAAGGTAACCTAAAGTAAGTAGTGATGTTGGGCACCTATATTTTTGAGTGCCTGGCCGAAACTATATATGAGGCTTGATTTACAGAGAGGAGAGGGTCTAGAACTCTTGTTCTCCCTTTGAAAGCTTTGTATTTCATATCAAATCACTGGTAGCATATCTGCATTGGCCCTTCGAGCTCTCTGAGTGTTCATGTTGGGAGCGCGTGTCTGTGCTGGGTACCAGTTCCTCTCTCTAGGTGAAATCCTTAAATGAGAGTTCTTCCCGTTACTGACATTTCTGATCCTGTTTCCATGGAGACCAAGGTCAGATAAGAGAAGAAAAGGTTAGGGGACATTTTCTCCTAATTATTTTAAAATCTTTACCTTATTTTCTTCCTTCTGCTGTCCATTTTCACAGCAGAGAAATTACAAGAAATTTATATGTATTATTTATATAGCACTCCCTAGATGTGGGTGTACAGACAAACACTTGCACACATAGGTGTGTGTATTTAATGGGCGATCTCTTCCAGGTTTATATGGCATTTCAGAGAGAGAACCTTATCTCAGTTCCAGATATTTTTTTCGGGTTCTCACATCTACAGCTTTAGAAACACAAAAAAATATGTATATAACACAATGCAAAACAGGTAACATGAGCCACCCTAAATTATAATAACACTTCTATAATTTTGACTGATCAGCAGTTGAAACAAATGGTTTTGATTTTGGAAGCAAACTGGTGACTTCAGGCCAGGGTTATTGTACGGTGCAGGGAAGCTGTAAGGGCCACTTCCCTGTCTCATCATCAGTCTTTTCAATCCGTTGTGCTTCTTCTTTCCTTCTAGGCAGAAAATGGAATATTTCTAAGGGGCCCAAGGAAAGTAACTGAGAAAAACAAATTCTATCTGCTATTCAGCAACTCAAGGAAGTAGCGTTTAGAAAGAGGTCCGTGTCACCACTGAAAATTCTCAAGGCTTCCACAGATTGAAAAAGGTTGCAAAACCCTGCAGGATTTGTAGTTAAATGTAGGCCTCCAGCCTCCAGAGCTTGTGAAAAGCTCTGTCACAAGGCAAATATTTTTGCAGTTAAAAGAAATAATATAGGTACATGACAGTGAAGGGGTAACTTTGCATAGACCTAGCCGTAGTGCTCGGCAATAAACTGTTCCAGTTTCTTTGTTTAGTGCACCTTATTTTTCTGCAGTATTGTCAGTCCTGGCTCTCTTTTTTGTGTCGGGGCCAAACAGAGCTAGTGTTTGTGCTTTCTGAACGAGAGCTAGAAGAGCACAACAAGAAACAGATTATTATTAGGGCTGATAGTGTATATTTTAGATGTTTGTGATGGGTTCTGTCTCAACTGACTTTAGATATCTAGTTTGAACTGCTTTCTGCAGTAAATGGTGAGAGAGACAGACACTTCCAGAGGGCAGTCTGTCCCGTGCTGGCCAGACATATTCCAGACAATTAGCTTAGGTGTCGACCTCTCAAGGAGGTAAGGCCAGATGAAATGATAGGGCAGGATTTCAGAAATAGGTGCTGAGCAGAACACAAAAGAAGCAGGTAAGGATGGTATGTACCATGGAAAATCCTCCCTACAAACATTTCTAAATTGAGCCTAGTGTTAAGTACCAGAGATTTGTCTTCACGAATGCAAAGTCTCATATTAACTGTAGCAGAATTTTGCCTTTCTTATTTACCCTTCTCATATCCCTTTAGGGTAAAAAGAAAGCATTTTCTCTAGAACCTGTCCACAAGGAAGATTTTCCTTTTCCCAGTGACACAGTAACATGCATTTTCCATGACAAAAAACAACTACTTATTACAAAGAAAATAAGAGGCTTTGTCTCTGATCTCATGTGGGCTGGCAGGAATTTTTGTACATTTTTTTTATTTTATTTTGAGATTTTTATTCCTACCAAAGGCACACTCTACACAGCAATCAGTGTATAAAAAAGAAATTAAATTCCTCCAGGGTGTCAAAAAGTAACCTGGCTGTCAGCACTGAATATATAGACAATCTCATGTCAGTCAATAACATCTGAGGTCTGACTAAGTCAGGAGGGTAAGAGAAATGAATATAAGAGGTTGACACTTAACCCATGTGGTTTCCTTAGGCGTGCAACCAGATGAGGGAACATATGAGCAAGAATGGCGGTGTCTTCTCCATGCCCTTCTTTTTGGATGTAAATTAAGAGGATATTTTGCATATTCCCCTGTATCAGGACCTAAAATGAGAAAAGTAGCCACTGGCCCATGTATTCTGCCAGGTGAATCAGTCTAGTTCCTCCGTGCGGAGAGACTGAGCGTGCAGGACACCTCCCCTGCACCAAGCCCCAGTTCAGTCCTTTACAGGTCTAAGAATAGACAGAGATTGTCACAGAAAATAAGTATGGTTCAGAGTCTATAAATGTCTCTTAGCTGACTGTGGACAGGAATAAACCATTCTCAGTGTTTCTCAGCAAGAATGATGGACTGCAAGCATGTGTTGTCAGTCTGCCCGAGTGAACCGTCTCCGTGTTTCAGTTTTCACACTGAAAATGTTCAGCTGAGTCAATCTTTGACTCAAGGAAACTAGTTAAGGGGAGTGTTGTCAGATCACTGAACCAGAACAGCGCAGAAAACCCTTTTGCCTGCTGAATGAGCATTAGGCTCAGTAGCAGCCAGGACAAGGGAGCTTTGCAGAGAGCTTGTGAAGAAAATTGTATCTGTAAAATTTTGATCTAGTGCATTAATTACTTGGGTATGCAAGTCAGGATTTTTCAGATATGAAATCAACTTCATAAAAGGTTATTCATGAGTAATTTCAATCTGTTGTCCCATTATTAATAATTATTTGTGCAGCAATATGACATCAAAACCCCTAATAAATGCAAGACTTCTTTGTCCTGGGCATTGTACAAACAACACAAAAAGGGACAACCTGATAAGGCTTATTAGCAAGCTAGAAGAATTGATCAGCTTTATGTGGAGAGACCGTCTTACCATAAAAGGACCTAACGGTATAAAAATGTTTCTTGCGCTTCCCAGACAACTTTTTAAGAGTTCAGAAGTGCTCTTACCCCCCTGTAGGGGAACCCTAGACCTTTCAAAGCTGTACGGAAAGAACAAAAACAGGGATACATGACCAGGCTAGTAGCTCACCTGCCTTGTGAGCAGTTCAAGTTCCCATCCGTGTCTGAGAAACATGTTTTACCCTGTATAAGTCTTCTCTCCAAACATCTTCTGGTAGGACTGCTCCACTTCATCTAATTAAACCATCATTTGGCCAGATGGAGGGAAAGATATTGGAAAAAAGGAGGATAATGAGAGAGACACAGAGGGAAGAGGCAATGGCTTGGCTCTGGCTCCTGAGTCCTCAAGGGGAGCTGCCCTTTGCAGGTCACTGTTGTACACGTGATTGCGATACACCCTGAATATGTTGGGCTGAGCCTGCACAGATCAGCCATACAGTGTGCAAGTAGCAGGTCCCATTTATCCCAAACGCAGCTGTTCACAGTGCGTCTCGCCCTGGCTCGGGACAATCTATCCAAGCACGCTTACTGGCCGTTTTTGTTGAGTTTCGTGTTATCCAGAGTCCAATCAAAATAAAAGCTACAGCATTTCTGCAGGTACTAGACGAAGAGTCAAATCCCTCTTTTTTCTTCAGGTTGGGTGGTGGAGGGGAGAATTCTGGGTATATCTGGAGATCTGGGATCCCTTAGCAGTGAGGTGTGGGTTCAGCCCCAGTGTGAATCAGATCGAAGACTGCAAAATAAGGGAGTTCTTCTGTAGGAGGGACCTTTTCAAACTACATCTTCCCTTTCTTATATAGCAAAAGTTTTCTCTCTTTTTCTCTGCACCGGACTCAAGAAAACTTCCCCCAGGATAGCGTTGTCTAAACTCTTGTGTTCCCACAGAAAGCTTTCATTTTATCCAGTTGATGTTTTCTTACAGTCAAAATAATAACCACAACTTTCTTTTGAGCTAACTGCATAACTACCGCTATTTATAACAAATATTTCAGCTAGTGGTGGGAGAGACTGATCTGGGTGGCTCACAGATGATCAGATCAGACAAAGCAACAAATCCATCTCCAAGATTCATTATTAGATAACTGCTGTAAAATTGTAGCAAAAAAATTTTATTTGAAGAAGAGAGATTAAACAGCAATTTTTAATGAGGTGGCTGGACTCCTTGAGAGTGGTCTGAGATGCTCTGGCTTAGTTGCTTGACCCTGAACCCAAACCTACTGCTTTAGCCTTGCCACACATCATGGTGGGTTTATTTTATTTTTATGTATATTTCTTATTCTGATGCTCCTTGTACCTTATTGCGAAGGAGGGACCAAAACTAATCCTTTCTAATCCTAGTAAATTTCACAGGATCTTTTCTTTCCTTTAAAAATAGTATAATACTGTAAGCTTTAAAAATCATTTGCATTTTTCAGCCATGAAACATTTTAGGGAGCCTCTGATAAAAAAAAAAAGTGTTGTTTCTGACAACCATACCGTGCTAACATATTAAAAACATATTGCCTGAGAAAAGATGGTTATAAATAGCTGGCATTGTAGCTCAATACATTAGTGTGCCAATCTTTGATTCCTCTATAATTATAGAATGAAAGCTTCAATCCTTGCATTGGGTAAGCACTTAAAATTACAGCTGAGATAGACAGTAAATTACTGGCCCTCAATGTCCTAGTCAGACAGATTGCTTTCAGTTCATAAAGAGGAACTCAGTGTTGTGTCAGATGCAGATTGCCTGGTGAGCTTAATGTGTTCTATTTAAAAGTACCAGCTGAACTAAAGGAAATACTAGAATACTTTACAATATACTGACATAAACAACAGTTTTTATTTTCAAAAACAGGCAGCACCAGTGTTGCCTTAAAATGTTCACATTGTTCATATTGATTTTCGTTTTACACATCCCCAGGAACAAAACCGACCAGCTAATAGATTGTTTTTATTAGTTCCACTGGATGCAGTATCAATAACAGGTTTAACTCTTGCATGAAGGTAACCTACTGGGCTTTTTGAACCTGTTGATGGTCATTTAATTCAAAGTGCCATTCTGTGAGTAGGCCTCCTAATAAGCACAAAAAAAAACAGGAAATACAACAGTGAATTTTCATTTCAACTGGTTTAATTTTCTGACAAATTATTATTTTCTAGGTATTGTTTTTGAAATGCAAAATAAAAATAGGTATCAGTCATAGAGGTGTTTTTTGCCCCCTTTTAAAGCAATCTAAAATAGTCTGAAAAAAATGTTTTTGCCTTAGTCTAGGGCCAAGTCTGACAGCAACGTAAGTAACTACAGATTGAGAAATGTCATATGCACTGTGCCTGTGTAAAATATGACAGATTTGTGCTTTAAGCCAAATGTGTATTCTCTTAAATCCATATTTTGGTGTGTAAGTAGGCACCTAGCCCAAAACTCAGTAAATTCAACGGGCATCTTCCCACTGAGCGTCCTGGCTCACGGTGTAAAATGGTCCTGGTTTGCACATTTGGTAAACAACCCTAGATGCCACTGAAGTTAGTGCAAGCTTGAGATCAGCAGCATTTCTAAAGCCAAAGTGTGTGGGTAATTGGAGCCTGACGTCCACCCTTGAGGTTGGACGCTCTGGCTGTAAATCTCGGGCAGGTGATTGCTGCATCGCCTGTGCAGGTCTGCGTTCCCATCCTTCGAGGGCACGCAGGCTTGAAATGACCATTGAAGGCAGCTGTATTCTCGGTATGTTTGTCAAAAAAAAAAAAAAAAGTATTTCCACCTTGGGCTAATCATGATTCAGTTTCAGCAGGGAGGTCAAGAATTAAGTGAACAATGAGATTAAATTATTTTCACAAACAAGTAAGTTGGGACTGAAACACATTAACACAGTGCCATGAGAAAACCTTCAGTGCCCTGAATGTGCCAGATTTATCATACAACTAAATAGTGGTCCTTAGTTTCCATGGCTGTCAGCACAGCTTTATTTCACAGGAAGAAATATGTTAGTAGCACATCACCCACAGCTTTCTGAGTCAGTGGTGGTATTTTCAAAAACGCTGGAGTGACATAGGAAAACCTAAGTGCTAATGAAGCCTGCCTGCGACAGTTACAAGTTGCTTAGGCACTTTTTGAAAAATATATCACTACTCTAGTAGTCAGACCTCTATTTTATGAAAAATTCTGTTTGATTAGGGTAAATGAAAACTCACCTAAGAACAGGTAACTTTCAGATTTTTTTCATAGTCCTGTACTTATACAAAGTTTACGTGCAATAACTAGTAGCAATTGTCCCAGGTCAGTGAAGATCTTGAATCTTTCACCAGAACTATTAAAAAAACAGATGAATGCAGAGATAATGCAGGACGTAGTCTTGAAAGATGAAAGTTCTGAAACTGAAGAGATTTTAGATACAGTATTAAATTCACAGGAGGATGCCTTTCAAGAGGAATGAGAAAGAGACTTTTGAACAAAAAAACTGGAAGATCAAGATAGATAATTTGTCCATCATTTCAGCAATAAAGAAGCGAGGCATCAGTTCTGATCCTATGAAGAATAACTTTGTAATGTACGTAGTATTTCTTCCACTGGTGATGCAGCTGAGACCAGATTTGCAGCTGTGTCAAAAACATCTGTGTAAATATACACAGACACTTGCCTGCTTTAATTTTCATGTTCAGATGCTTGTGGATAAATGCAAGAAAGATGATAATCAGCATATATGTGACAAAGATGCACATCTGCACGCATACTCAGTGTTGAAAATGGTGAGCTATTTTCTAGCGAATTTCATTAACAGAGAAGACTATTTCGCGAGAAGGATAGTAACAATATTAACGGAATTTTTCTGTCAGTCCTGTAGATGCAAGCATTGGTTGTGGTATGTAGAAATGAGAAAATATTGTTCATCTGGTTAGCCTTTCATGTGAGGGGTCTTTGGATAGTTATCTGGTGAAGCTGCAAGGATCAGAGCAATTATTCTAGGCAAAGGTGGCTGCCTAAAGTTTGAAAGACCTCTTTTTTAACTATACAAAGTTAGATGGAAAATAAAAAAAAAAAAAATTAAATACATGCGCATTGTTTTTCAATACATTAAAATAGGCTTTGGAGCTTATCGCTTTTGCTGTTAGATTGACTCTTACTTGCAGTATATGCCTAACCTCATTGTTTTCTTAATCTGGCCTTCTTGGAAGTGTAACTTTAATAGCAACAGAGAAAAAGCTGCCACTGTCTTATATAGTGAAACCACATTTGCAGTAGAAAGTATTGCTTCTTTTTTTAGATCAGCAGGAAGTATATAAAAGCACTATAGGAAGAAATACAAAATGTGTAATGATTTCATAAAATTCTGAAACCACAAATAGATATTTGATTAAACTCCATGCTGTAGGGATTTCTTTACACAGATGTTTCAAAGTTAGAAGAAAATTCTTATTTCTTAGGTAAATTGACTAATCATGTTTCTGAGGACATCGTTTTTGGGTTTGCTGTTGGACTTGTAAACAAGAACTTACTGGAGAGAGGAAGAAGGGAAGCAGAGGCTTATTTTATTTTGTTATTATTACAGGCATAAAAATCCACTTCACTGCAACACATTTTATAGAGAGAGCAAGTAAGATGAAAATGATGACATCTGCCCATGAGATGCATGAATTTTTATGTATTGAAAATTCCTAGTTTTGATGATAAAGGGCAGAAGTTAATCATTTCACATGGCTAAGCTTGAACTTCTAATTAAAATACATCCCCCAAATTAATAGAATCTAAGCACAGAACAATTTAGGCTGGAAGGGTCTTCTGGAGGTCATCTAGTCCAACTCCTTGCTCAAAGAAGGACTATCTTCAAAGTTAGGTCATGTTGCTCAGGGCCTCATCCTGTCAAGTGCTGAAAATCTCCAAAGATAGATAGAATTTCCACAGCCTCTCTGGGCTACTTGATCCAGAGCTTATCCACTCTTGTTGTGATTTTTTTCTTCTTTTCATGCAGTCAGAATTTCCCTTGCTGCAGTTTGCCACTCACGCTTTCACTGGGCACCCTCAAGAAGAGTCTAGCTCTGCCTTCTCCATAATTCCCCAGCACATGGAAGCAGCAATTACAACCCCCCATCCCCTCGCGTTTGCTAGTTCCCTCAGCTTCTCCGTATCCATTGCGTGTGCCAACGCTGCGTCCGTCCTAGTGGTCCTCCTCTGGGCTCTAGGCCAGGTTTATTTATCAGGTGTATTTGTCCTCCTCTCTTGTCCTGGGGGGCCCAAAATGGACACCGTATTTCAGATGCAGCTTCACATGTGCCTCGGAGAGGGGGATAATCACGTCTCTTCACCTGCTGGCTATGCTCTTGCTAAGGACAAGTCTTCATCTTTCTGTAATTCTCCCCGGCACATCACGTTTCTGCTCATGTGAGTAAATGGTCTTTAACAGAGATAACTCAAGTCATGAAATGAAACACAGTGTGAAATACCATCAGATTTTCTTGATTTTGAGGATAGTGAGGGTCACTTTGGCTGTCTAATCTGAGCTCCTGGAAAACGGGTGACAGGAATTTCCTGCACTAAATCTAGTGCTAGCTGCAGTAGCAACACTGAAATTGCAGCACGTATGAAAAAATAGAGTATAAACCTTGTTTTAAAGTCACCACTGAATCCCCATTACCCTGAATAATTTGTTCAAGCATTTAATTTCCAGGACTGTTTTAAAAGTGCTTCAGTTCTATTTTAAATTTTGTTTCAACTTCCAGACTTGGAACTTCTTATATATCTTTGTCTGCAAGTTTGAAGAGCTCTCTAAAGTAAAATTTCTGTCTATCATTTGGGTACTTAAAGAATATAATGATCCTTAAAAGGCTGAATAGATTGCATCCTGTAAATAATTCATAATATGGCATTATTTTTAGCTTCTTAATCATTTTCACAAATCTTCTACGAACGTGCTTAAATTATCAGCAGTGTAGACATCAGAACTGACTAGAGCTGTTTGGCAGTGGCCATACAACATCAAACACAGTGTACTATAACTTTCCTGTCCTTTGCATACCTATCCCCAATATTGCTTTAACTTTATTAATTAGAAGCTCAAGAGGAAGGCTTACTGCAAGTCTTTTCCCGACTCACTCTTTCCTAGAACAGAATGACCCATCCTGTTGGCAGATTTGACTTTCATTGTCCCTCCATCATACATTTGAATAGCTTCATCAGAACAAATGCAAACGTCCACAGATCACCTAAACTCTGTTTGCAATTGGTAGAGAGAAATTAGTAATTTTAGGATGCAGTTCATTTCTTTGTAAAGTAGACACCTTAATTGATTGAATGAATCACAAGCTAAAAATTCCTGTATCTCTCCATTGTCTCTTCACATGGTTAATGCATGCCTTTCCCTGAGGAGGATAGGAATCTGTTCCATAAATTTCTGTAGAATTTTCATATCCCTTAAATATAAATGTGTATGTTTTTATGTGTAGATAAATAAGTTGGTGTACACAATCTTACGCCTTTACAGACAGCTTTCTAAGCATGCATGGGATTTAAAAGTGTTGCTACATTCCATTCCTGAATGGAAGGATAAATAATTGTATCTGTGAACTTCTTCTGTACAGCTTCCCTGTACGCCACAGCACTGTGAATCTGATTAGATAGTCATCAGTTTTACTACGGACGCTTACTGCCCTGTGAGCAGCTTTGGCTGATAAAGCCCCACAACATTATCTATGTGCTGAAACAACCGATTCCAAAATATAACATAGTCTTTCTCTACCCTCTTTTTTTTTTTTAAAAATGACCTTTAGCTAGGCAGGTATTTAGCTCATTTTTCAGCTTTAAGTAAAAAAGTAGTACGGAAAAAACAACATGACTTTTAATCTAACAACTCTAATTTTAGAGAAATTAAGCTAATTTTTTATTATCATGCTTCAGATCTGTGCATCTCTTTCAGTTTACTTAATTAAAGCTCTGTAATTTAGCACCAGCTAGAATGAGCATTTGAATATTTGAATGAGCATATAGAATGAAAAAGTCATTTTCTGTTTTAATCTTTTAAGAGACCCCTAAAAGTTCTCTTGCACTATTCCAGTTTCAAAAACTTGAAAGAAATAACTTCCCGTAATTAATGTATGGTTTTACATATATCGTCTATTATTCCCTATAAAGACTGATCCTGCTTCTCCTGCTGTTTTGTTCTTACTAGTGGTGGCAGACCTGACCCCTGTAAATAAACAGAAGTGATGATTATACAACGAGGTTTTCAATAAACATATGTAGGAGTAAAATTTCTTAGTTAAAATAAAACTAAGAATAATTATATTATCAGACTTTAAGAGGACAATATTAATCATTCATTCCTTAAGGATATCTGCTTATCAACCTACAATGTATCAGTGCAGTTTGCAGAAAATACCTGAAAACAAAAATAGCTACTTTTCTCTGAAACAGTATGAAATCAGAGAAAAGGAGACAGATGAAACTATGTGAAGTCGTGTATTTTGGGCCCTCTGGGGAGATTTTCAGTTATATGCTTAACATTTTAGTGATGTTAGGAGGTTTATGTCTAGCAGGGGCTTAGTAAAAAGTGCTTGCTTTGCACACGAGACTTGTTTGAAGGAAATCTTGAGTGTAGCAGAGTCTTTCCGTGGAGAGTCACAAACAGTCGTGTATATCTATTACGAACATAACAGGGAATCTCAAAAGGCAGGGACAGATACATTTTTATTTATGTAGGTTAATTTTTATTTATGTAGGTTAATTTATTTATGTAGGTTAATTTCATCCTAAAGCTAGTTGAGGTTTTTTTTTATAATGGTAGCATGTGAAAGAAAGAAAATAGAAACAGAAAACTGATCCAAAAATTCTTCATTAAGCTAGGCGTGTTCCTGGCTGCCGCCTGAGAATTGTTCTGGGTTCAGTTTTACCTTCACAATCAATACGTTACAGTCCCCAAAATGTGCTGCCTCGTGGACTACAGTGGGGAGCAAGATATGCCATCCAGCACTGCTAGACTTTGTGCTTCTCTTTGACCGCGGTTTTAACTTCTTAATTACTTGTTTACTTTTATCTACAACCAGCTTTGGATGGTCTCATAGGCAGCATCCTCCTGAGGTGGGAACTGGGAATCACTGACTCATGAACCTGACACCTTAGCACATGCTGACAGGCTGGAGAAGACCAAAGGCCGTGCAGCTCCTACCCTCTGCCCTGGTGCTGGGTGGGGAAGACATGATTTCCAGGAAAAGACCACATCTACAAACCCAACAAATGCAGGCTTTCTGTTGTTTCCCATGCTCCTGAGACCTGCAAGAGGTGGTGTCTTATGCTCTTTGTGGTAGAACTGGGAAGGTCAGATTTTCCTTTTCATCTAGGAAGGCTCAATAGAGGAAGGCTGGATGTCCGTAGAAGACCTCAGGATAACTTTTCCTTTACTCTTTCCCTCAGGTCTTTCCCTGACTTTACATTGTACCTGGGTGCCTTCTTGCTTTGGCATGATGTAGGGACACTTCCAAGCTGCATCTCTCAAACTTACGAGAGGTTTTGCTTCACCCTGAGGAGCTAAGCTAAAAAGAAGTGAGAGAAAGGACTTTATATTTAAAATTTTTCATGGGCTGAAGCCCTGGTGCTACGCTGCTACTGTAAATAAGTGGTAACAGAAAGTCTCTGTGACTTTACCTACTTCCACAGAGCACATATGACATTGTTAGAAAATAAATGGATATGGCAGTATCTATGGAGCGTCAATTAGATAATGAGAGGGTCAGCAACAAAAAAGATTTCCTCTTTATTATAATGAACTTTTTTTCCCATAAAATACTGAGTCAATAAATTAGATCGAAACTCTTTGAACTTCTTGTAATTATATATTACAAGCTATCTCATCTATTAATTAACCAAGAAGAGACGTACTAATATAATAATCAGAACTGAATTATGCTCTTTGGGAGCTGAATCCCTGTCTTATAAATAAATTCTCTCCCTGGAAATTCTAGTTTTTCATTGTTGCCAACATACGGATTCAGATCAGTCCAACAGGAGAAAGGAATGTTGTATTTTTAAGAGATAAACAAAACAAAAACTTACATCATTAATAATGTAGATTAATTTATTACAATTCAGATACCTTAAAAATATTAACTACATTTAGTACAAAGTTGGGCATCTTTTTTTGTTATGTACATGATATATTTAATTTAAACTCAAATTTTCTATTTTGGATAATTCTCCACGATGGGTCTTCTAACTTGGACTGAATTCACTTATGCCTAGGGATCTGCAAATTCAGTCCTACAATACCTTATTCTTTAATTATAATAAATAAAGGAAAGGACAAGTAGCCTCATCTGAAATACAACCCAGGAAGGTAAAATGAAGGCACTGTGAACAATTCCCTTAAGAGATATTTAAAATGTCACATAATGTGAGATAACATGTTAACACAAAGAATACAGGCACTTTCTGCAGCTATTAACAGGAGCTTAACTTTCCATCAGGATCCTAAGTTCAGATGAATCTCTGTGACCTAGAATCCACCGTGCATTTTATTTACTAATAAATATGGGCAGGAATGGTTGCTATTTTATTGTTTCAGAACAACAGGGGCTGTTTCATTTGCAAAGCTAAACAAGTAATCAAATATTATAGCCACTAGCAATGCCAGTCACAGCAAATTAGCAGTTGTATTTCCTCATCAATTATCTACTCCTTAAAGCATTCCAAATTAAGATTTTAAATTCATAACATCACTGTTTTTTTAAATAATATCTAATAAATAAATTCCTGCCAGGTGGTGTCTGATATGCAGCTGGCAAAAAATATATAGAAGCAGCTGCACTTTAACAAGTAGCCTTCTTTTCACCTGCTAACAAGCATCTGTCAGCTGGCTGTATGGATAAGCAGGACATGGATTTTGCTTGTAAATAAATTGTGCCTGTGAAAATCATGTGGTGCAGCTCTCCCTTCTACAGGATAAGAGAGGAGAGGGAAGACGCATCAGGAGACTCTTTTAGGTAGTGTTTTACCTCCAGTGTGAACTAAAGTCCTGCTAACCTAAAGTTGTTCCTGCTGCCCCTCTGATCACAGAATCACATAAATGAACACCTTTTTTTTCAGAGCTTTTGAGAAAGAGAAGGCAATGGAGAATTTTGAAAAAGTCTAAAGGAAAAAGGGGAAAACACGGGTATCAAATTTATTTGAGGGGAGGGGAGTCAGGAGACGTGGATGTGGAAAGGAAGATGTTTTAATATGTTTCAGAAGCAAAGAATTTATTTAGAAAAAAATGGATTTGATCGTTCATGGAGACCATCTCAAAACTTATTCCAGTCTGCACATTTGATCTGGCACACAAGCCTTTTACCGGCTTTCAAATTGAACTGAAATTTTCCAGCAATGATTCAGGGCACAGAGTCCATGTTTGAACACCAGGTCCTGTCACAGGGTCGCTATGGCCCAAGCTTAGGTCACCTGCAGCTGGTGCCAGTATTGCCCCAGAGCATCCCCTCCCCATGTCCTGCCAGTCTGCAGTCATCTTTGACTTCTGAAGTTTGATGCTAGAGTATTTTCAGCAAATCAGTGAGGTACTCCGAGAAAATGGTTTGGATACTGCCTCAAGTTGCCAGACTTGTGCACGTTTTGAAGGGACAAAAGAGAATTATTGAAGCAAGGACTGCTCACTAGCTTCAGAGGCTTAATTTATATTTAGGAAGGCCTAAGTCCTAGAGGGAACCCAGGAACTCAGATAATGTCCAAAAGATGGAAGTTACAGGTTCTTCCTATTTCTCTCTACCCAGCCCAAATCTGAGGAACATCCACTGCAAATGTGTGCAACTTGGAAAAACGTGAGAGTAGTAGGGGCTGCTTATATTGATTGCCTGCAGCAGCATCCAGCCCACATAAATCCCTCTTCTTCACCCCAAAATGTCAAAGTACAATCTGTCACCATCTGCCTCAGACTGCTTGGAGAAGTCTTCCTCAAACACTGCATGGAGCAGGCTTGCTCTGCCTACAGACAGAGGTCCCCCAATAGCGTTCAGATCATAACCCACTGGTGTCCCAGGGATGCACATGACATTTTTGCAGAGGTGCCAGCAGCCTCAAGGTCTGCCACACCTCTTAGCTACGTTCTTGGACAGAAGAGGAGCCATAAATCTATGTATTTTGTGGAAGCAGGTCTTCAGCTAACCCAGTTTTGAACATGTGTAAAACATGAACAGAATAGATGAAAAAAAGCAACAGGAACACGAGCAGACTCTTGAGTAATTTTCAAGTGCAATAAAGGATAGGAAAAATCTGGCTGTGCCCTACTGCTAGTGCCTTCGCTTCCACCCGCAGCACCCTCACTATCCGCCTCCTTCAGCCTGTCCCACTGAGCTCATGTCATTGTTGCACTTTCACACCAGATGCCCTGCAAACAGTCATCCTTAAAAAACAGCACAAAAGCTTTCCAGCAGCAGGTGCTGCTCCAGGGGGAGCCTTTCTGCCTAAGCACAGGACACTTCCATTTGTACTTAGGTGAATCTGAACTCTATCACAAATAATCAAAGCAATCCCCTGTGAGCTGCTGCTGTGTGGTATCATCACTAATTGCAAGGATTGTTGCAGCAGCTGATATACTTGGCTGAGTGAAAAAAAGTTATATTCAGTTGTTTTACTTAGGGAGCCTTTTCTTTAGTAGATAGTGCTCAGCTCAGAAAAGATAAAATACTGTCAGCGTTACTGACAAAAGATAGATTTGATGTGAGAAATCCAAAGTAAGCTTCCTTGTCTTTTGCATAATAAAATACTCTGTGTACTTCTTCCTTCAAGGCAAATAAAGCAGCCAATAATAAAAATATTTATACTAATGAATGAGAAAAAATAGATAAATGTCCATGTATTCTCACTAACCATCTAACTTTCTTTCTTATGATAAATTATATTCAAACAAAAGTAAATACCAGCTCTTGAAGGTTACTTTAAATAAATAGGTAATTTAAATGCAACAGTAACTTCCTCTTTGTTTGCTGTTTATGTTTAAAAAAACGCTTATCAGGAGTATGGACTCTCTCCTCTTTCACACCCTCTGAAGGCACATATCAAGGTCGCTAACTTTAACAATGCGATTCAAAGTCCGTCCAGCCTGCCTGAAATCTAACCTGTGGTGAGGCTGAACAAAGACTCCTTAAAATGATTCCTTCTGTTGGGACTTTGGAGAGGAAATCGACTGAGTTTGAGAATTTTTAAAGCATAGTTTTTAGCTTGCAGAATAGGAATTTTACTTAGTCTAGCTGAATACACGGGTAAATATTCAAAGTTCAGGTAAAGAATGGTGGAGACTTAGGAAAGGTTTTGATGGACTGAGGACCTTTGTACAAGCTCCATCAACCTGAAAAATAAGGATACTCTCAATTTCAAGCTGTTCTGTTCTCCCGGTAGGAAGGGCAGCCTTCAGCAAGTCATATAATTTCTCTTGAATTTACTTTACTATCCATGGTATGGATTTAATCCTACTTACCTCCCCAGGGCATGACAAGATTTAATTCATTTGTATTCATAAATATTATATAGAGATATAGATGTATAGTTGAACACAAATGGATACACAGCACCGTATATGTAACTCCATAGGAGCCAAGGGAGTTTTGCCACGGGTTCAGTAGGGTAAGGTGCACATCCATCATGTTTCAAACCCCCCCGTTAAAACTATTGTGGAAACTATATACCAATAGTATTTGTAGACGTGGGTTTTGCTGTCTCATGGAGACACTGATTTGAGCTAAGTCTGTGTTCTTCAGCCAGTGAGAACTCGTTTGCTCTGTTTGAGTGCTCTCTTTTAGCTGTTTCTCATTAGAAATAGGATTGCATTCAGTTAGTACAATATATTTTCTGCTAAGATTTTCATTCTTAATCACTTACCGGCTCAATAAGCTCAGTAAGCTACAGGCATAGTTTACCTGAATCTTATTAGTGAAATATAAGCACGTTGCTGATAACTGGATAAGGCCTCCATAGGCCTTTTTTTAGCTCTCTGCAGAATATTTGACTCGGAGTAAAGGAATCGTCAGAAACACGCAAGCAAAGAGGAACAGGAGAGCCTGCCTTATACGTGAACTGGGATCAAGATAGAGAAAATGCGGCCACCCCATCTGGCAACTTGTAGTGCCCTGTCTCTTGAGATGGGAGAACTTCAGTTCAAGGTCGCATGAATTAAAGGTGGTATTACCAGCCTCGTTCTTGCACTGCTGTGGTTTTTCCCCAGGGATGGAAATGTTAGGGAACAAGCCAGGTGATGGATCTCCCTCTCAGGCGTAGCAGGTGTTCTCAGAGACCAGCTAATATTTGCAACACACATTCTTTTAGCCCAGCAATTTCAGTTTACAGGAGTACATTGCTCAGGTCATGCTCAGCTTTTTCTCATATTTAGGGCTTCAGAGACAGCATTAAGTTTTCATCAAACCACTCTGAGGAGGTGCCATATTGTACCTTAGCAATATGGATTAACATAACCATGGCAAGTCAGATTCTTTGGGGTCAAATGCAAAGGGAAATGAGAATGTCTGTTTTATTCTGGACCTTGTTTTGGATTATAAGCTCACTTTGGTTTGTTTTACAAGATATTTCAGGATTCTTAGGCTTCCCTAAGCTCGTTTGTTTAGAAAGAGATGACATTATCGACGGTGCATGGCTTCCACTGCTTGTTTGTTTACTTATATTTCAACAGTAGGAATGAAGCTCTGCCATTCAACACACAGCCTGGGTGTGATAGCAGCCGCTTTATCTGAGAGCATGCCCTGTCCACTTTGTCTTTCCTCTTCTTAGGCTCTTGTTCAGTAAAAGCTGAGTTTAAACTCTACAGTTCAAACATTACTTATGTTGCCAACAGAGGCTTCATTATTATTTATGAACTTTTAGCTGAATAACTTCACCTCAGATAATAATTCAACACCTTAGATCATTTTTCTAATGTTACTTTTCTATAATTTATTGCAGTCTTGATATTATTTTACCATTAAAATATAATATTACTCTCCACTTTGATTATAATGATTTATATTTGTTTTTTTAAGGCTGCCTGCCTAAGAAAGACTTGGAAAGACATGAGCAGAGGAATCAAATATTTTATAACACCTTATGATTAGCAGTAGTTTATCCCATGGAAAATCAGTATAGTTTTCTTAAAGGAGATTGTCCTATTTATGATTTACAGGGCTGGTGTTGGTATAGTCAATTTTTATTCCCCCTGTGTTCAAGAAGATGATAACAGAATCAGTACATGTCGTTTCAGGTCTTTCAGGGGAATTCAGTGGCTTTTCAAGCTCTTGTTTGCTACAAACGACTTGTTTGCCAGTTTGGGAGATAATCAACTATTCAGCTTCATATCGTGAGAGCATGATTGTTACGGGTAGCACATGTAACTGCTATCGATCTTCCTCTCCAGGCCTGCTTCTGGAATTGGGCAAGGACTAGTCCTGCATACCGCACATGAACGTACCATGGCCTTTCCAGTGAGCCCTGCTTTAGCTAATGGTCTCTGAGTGTTTTCATTACAAAACCTATTCAGAGAGGTTGGTAAGTTGACGGTGCCTATGTTTTGCAGCTTCATGCGTGTCAAGAACTAGCTAAATAGGTATCCATCTCAGGGCAATTGTTTTACCTAATCTTCTAGTCTGAGTTTTCAGACTGCTAGAAAACCTCATCTGTGCCTTATATAATGGCATTTGGTATTATGCTCTTTCTTCAACCTGCAGTTAAGGTTTTATAGTAGCTGCTGGAAAGCCAATGTTTGAACACAAGGATTTTTTTTACAGCCTGCAGTGCATTCCTAGTCTATCAAGAAATGTGTGTTTATGGTTAGAAAAGTGCACCGCCATTTCTCTCTCTTTTTGACATGAGTAGTCGTACTAAAAGCATTTCAGGAGGATCCTCTTATTTGCCGTGTCATTGAGTCAGTTAGGCTATTTCTCTTTCTGTCAGGACTCTGGCAATTATACAATAAATTTCAAGGCCCTGATGGGACAGAGTAACAATGGATGGAAGAGGCCTATGAAATCACCAGGACCATCTCTTAGTCTGCACACAGCTCACGTCAATGCCAAGTCCACAAGAGTTGCTGCTACAAGTCAAGAGGATATGGTACAGTATTTCTTCTGGAAGCAAAGCAGAAAGAATGATGTCCTGTGTAAAAAGAACCACTCTGATTTTAATTAAATAGACTAAACCAGCAGGATAAAGTGTGCAGGGCTCTGAAGGCCTTCCTATGGTCCAAATCCTCTATAATTTGTAATATGTTTTGTTTCTGAATTATCTAATATGTTTTTAAAACATTTGCAATCTGGGGCATATGGAAGCCTTCTTACCGGTGTTTCTGCTCCATAGGTTTTGCCAGACTGCACCAAAATGTTCTACTCGCTACCCAGCTGCCTCCCGACCCATAACACAATGAATACCTCCTGCCATTCAGCCTACTAAGCAATAGGAGGGATGTCAAGGCACTTTTCTCAGCTACAGGAAAATTACAGTCATCAAACTTGAGGACAAGAGGGTATAACTTAGAATTCCAAGACATACACTAGTCATCATCTAAACTACTGTGGAGATTAAGATGCTTCTTCACAACCAGAGACAGAAAACGTGAATTTAAATAAGGATTTATTATCTGAGACATCTTCTAAAAACAAGAATTGTATAATAACAATAAATTACAAGCAGCAGCCTCTTTTAAAATTACCCATCTCATTTCACAAAAGCGCTAACTTGCTTTGCACGTGCCCTTTTCAGTAATTGAAAAAAAAGCACAAATCCTACATTAAAATAGTTTATTGTAAGAGAAATAGTAGGACTCATCCTATGAAAAGCAAATAACATAAGCTGTGTGCTAAGGGGGAAGAATGTGATTTTACATTCATCTGAATTTCTACAAACGCAGGGATTCCCTCCCCTAACCATTTGGAAAATGTGGTATGTAGGACTGATACTGTTAGCCAGTCTTTAACAAATGAAACCAAGTAACAACTATACAGACTAACATTTGTCTGCTAGAATTGACAATTTGCACTTAGCAATGTTTCAACTGATACTACCAAGTGAGCTTAAAAACTGGGCTGTCAGCTCTGTAGGGAGAAGTTTTAATCATTAAAGATCTGTGTAGAAGGGGCATTTCTTTGCCCTATTCAGCAGGTTTGACTGGCAGCGTTTGGCTTGTGTTCACTGCAATAAAAAAAAACTTTTATTGTAATGCATCATGTTTTATTAACACTATATATAAAATATTTCCAATGTTTATCCTTAAATACCGCGAATCAAAATATACTGTACTAGAATACATTTTATCATAGAAATATGGGATTAGGGGCACGTTTTGCTTGAAATCCGTATCTCTTTTTTCTATTTTTTTTTCTTTTTTTTATCCTACTGGGGCAATAAAAGTTGCATTAAAATGCGTCTTAAGATACTGATATAACTATATTTTATGTTAGAAATGGCCTGGCCTTATTCCACAGCACACTTTCACAAGAGGATTTTATCATTTTAGATTTAAATCGCCAGGTGCAAGTAGTGAAAAGATTAACCAATCTGTTGATATTGTTAATTTCAAATAGTTTCTTACCCTGTCATTTAGACAGCAGCTAGAAATTTAAGGTGTGGTTTGTTTCTTTCCAGTCATTCAGCTGCTTTCGGCCAAGACAATTAGATGTGGCTGTGAGTAGGCAAGTCTGTTTGAAAATTGTTCCACAGCAACAATTAATAAATTCCAGATCACTGTATTACATAGATATATTCTTACCCAAGTGAGACCAAGCACCTGCATGAAAATATCTTGCTGCTTATGTAAAGTATGCGTGCTCTCTAAGATCTCGTTTGGAAGTAGGCTACATTGGGCTAACACACAATGGCAAGGATGGATCCTTGTAGAAGCAAAAGACCAGGAAGTTTATTAACTGAAAGGGACTTCACAGTCTGGTTTCTCTGGGCTGGTGGTATTGTTGATGACCCCTACTCCCCTTACTTTGCCTTATTAGATATGAGCGTGAATTTCCTACCTCCCGTGGGAGGAAGGCCCCCAGTCTTATGTTTAACTATGGAGATTCTCCCTCCCACGGGAGAATGGGATCTAGCAGTGAACAGTGTGCTCATCCAATGTCAGAAGTGACTTGCTGATTCAACATATTGATTGCTCACTCTTCAGCCATCCCTCCCCACTCCTTACGCACATAGTATTTGCTTCAAAACCAGAGACAAGAAAAGAAACGGCGACTAAGAAGGGTAAGTGGATTTTCCTTCTAACTAGGAGTCTTTCTCCTGGTTCTCAGCAATACCAGAAGTCACAAGAGCAGCCAGAACAGCAGCCAGAGGGCTAGTATCCCAACCATAGCTTAGTCTTGGCTAGTACACTCTGTTCAGGAGCACTGTTAGGCATTAGGGAGCTTCAGGTGCCTATTTAAATGCCTAATGCTCCCAAAAAACTATTTCTGCTAGGGTCTAACTCATCCTTGTAGCCATATATGGCTCATGGTCCTTCTCTGATCACCAAACCGTGTAGAAAGGTATGGCCATTTGCCACCTTTACTTCAGCACAGCTGGATCTTTCGAGCAGAATATGTGTATGATTTGAAATCCAAAAGCCTCAACCTTATTTCAATCAGTAACAATACTGGTTATGTAAGTAGACCTGTGCTATTATAAAACTTCCTACTTCTCACTTTGTAGAGCCATACTGCACCAGCACCGTTCATTTCCAATTTACTATTAGAGCTCAGTTCAGTAAGATTTTGACTGTACATTAATAATACTGGAATTGATAGGATAGACAATGTCCTAAAAATTAACATGAGCTACAGATACAGAGCTTACACTTGTTCAATTACAAAGACAGGTTTTTCTGTGTGTGTGAGCGCTGCTATGCTGCTAGAATTTACAATGTGCAATTTGTGCATGAACTGAATCAATGTTAGACTTTGTGAAACATCAGGAGAGTTCATCCAATTTTACTGCATAACAATCTTTTTTAAATCATATTTATACAAAGGTATGTAACATTACAGCCTTTTTTAAAAAACTTAATAGAAAACTGCAACTGGAAGAGGTATTTTTCATTTCTTAAAAAGCAAACATAAAAATTCTTAGCAAAAGGAGACTTTTTTTCCCTTTTAGAATTCTGCTGCTTTTTGTTAGGCTTGCCTCCTAAGACCAGTTGTGCTGATAGGTAGATACAGCCTCAGGAAAGTAGAAGAAGAATATTGACAATCTTTTCATTTCTCAATTTATGGGGAAAAGATGCTTTTGAGATAGATAACTTTTCTCTTAATATCTCTAATAGTAGACAGGAGAGTATTTTTTTCATTAAATCCTGCAAAAGTATTTATCCAAAGATATAGTTACCTCATTTTCCATTTTTTCATCCCAAACTTCACGGGCACAGTGAAGTGCTGTGTAGCAAGGAATATGGAGCTAAGTGTAGCACGTCTTCTTAAGAAGTCTTCTCCTTGAAAGAGCATACAGTCAGTAGTCGGTAAACCAACATGCTGTAGGGTTACTTGAAGCTGCTACATTTCCATCCCAGAAAATAGAACCTTTTTATTTAAATTAAATAGCTGATTTAAAGGAAGAATGTAGAGCTTGAAATGACAGTTAAGTCATTCCATCCCCAGGGGAAATTTAAATGTACCTGGATGCATTAAAAGTTCCAGCACTGATTTTTTTTCTCCCTCAAAGCCATTGCAATTTAAGATGCTTTCTTGGAAGTCCAAAAGAAGTGTTACTTCCCACCAGCACATCTCAGGAGTTGGTGAAAGCCTGTCTTCATTGATGTCAATAACAATTCCCTGCCAACTTTAGTATGGCCAGGGTTCCCCTGTGGCTGCTTCACTAAGCCTTAGGTCTTAACAATTTAAGCATTTTCATAAAGATCGCAGCAAAATTGCAGGGGCAGGGATGTGGCAGTCCTGAAGAACTACATGAAAGTCGTAGGAATAGATGAAGTATAAGAAGTGCCTACGTATTACATTTCACATAGGACTTCACAAAACCAGTCCTCAGTTTCAAAGATATCGCTTAGTAAATGCCAAGTACTTTCCATTGAAGATTGGCCTCCGTGTTAGACTGATTAATAGAAGCAGCCAAATAGCACCTACTGCTGTTTATTTTTCTTCTTTCTTTTCCAAATGACAAATGACATTTCAGATACCAGCGCTACCTGGCTTGTAGGTGATTTTTGAAGCAGGAATAAAAACCTTAAACTACAGGAAGAAGTAAAGCTTCTTCCAAAATAGGTCTCATGCTAGTTTCAAAAATAGTGATCACTGCTATTGAAAACCACTGGTGGCTTAATGTTGTGTCCTGGCGCTACAAACCTCCAGGAAATTTATGGATAGCTCATAAATGTAAGTGACTTCAGAAAAACAGCTGATATTTGCACAAAAGTATTCATTCTGTTCATAAAAGATACTGAGGGTTTTTAAAGGTTTATTTCTACCACAAGCTGATGTCATATTAAAAGAGATTCCGACTGGAGCAGTGAACTTAAAATATCTTCCTGCCTTTCCATAGTTAATAAATCATTCCAGCCAATTCAGCTGACATTTCTTTGGTTAACAGCATATACCCACCCAAACAAAGACATAAACTCAGCAGCAGAGGTAAAACATGTTAACCTCCTTCAAGAGCCTTTCTGAATGACCATGCCAGTGAAGCTAGGCAGCACCAACCTCTGTGTCCTTTCTTGTTGGTATGTGTGACTGCATCTTGGAACACATGTTCCAATGCCACTTCGAGATACAGTTGAGAGTGACATTCGAGATATAATCCCTTCATAGGTCAGATTCAAGAGTTACGGATCGATACTTTTCATTGTACCCTCTCCATTCATCTCCCAGACTTTTGCTTGGCTTAAAAGAATCAAGGTGGCAGAGAAGCAGGAAACTGGAGAAATATTTTTTTAAAGAAAAAAACTATCTAGTCTTGAGTTCTCCCATCATGCATCAGCTTCAGCCTGTGGTGCTTTTGTCTTTCTATATTCACTGAAATCTGACAGCAACTACAGAACCAAACTTCATGATCATTTCCATAGGTGCTATAGTCCTTTTTCACAGCCAGCAGAGATTATAAAAAAACTTAACACACAGAGTCCCACCAGAAGTAATCCCTGCAGGAAGAAAGGGTTTTCAGAAATCTCTGTCACATCAATTTTGCAGTAAGGCAAACACAAGTAGACAAGTAAGGAATTTTCAAATAAAGTTTTATTTGTTTGACCCTGATGGAGTCAGTGTATGACAGTGGGGAAAAAAACGTGACCAGATTTGCAATGTCCTATGAAGTTTAAATCAAGCAATGCTAAAAATGGGTTGCCGCTCAGGTGCCTGGTTTGTGCTGTCTGGCTTTGGCTTTGATTGTAAGTAGTATCAATCAAATTCTCTCCAAATCGACTCTGATTTTCTGTTCCACTGAATGTAAAATGTACAGAAAGTCTCCTGGTGCAAGCCCTTCTAATCAGATTTCCTCAAAGGCTTTTCAGTTCTGCAAGGAATGGCGTATAGAGTAAAAAGACGTGCAGGATAAGGAAAGAGGGAGGAAGGGAAGCCTCTGAGCTCCTGCAGCCCTATCTCATCCACTGAGTTCTCCAAGGAGAACAGAATTGATTTCTAGCGTAGGTATAACCATCCACTAAAAACCTGGGACAACTTATCTTATTCTGTGCAGATGTCTTCTAAATTAGTGGAGAGCAGTAGGAGAGCCAAGGCAAAGCAGTGTGTCACAGAGGGCATATTCCATCCAATAAAGACCTTATGAGTCTTACGCGGTCTTACTCCACTGCCGTTAGCTGCCTGCTCTCTCCTCTGCCTTAGATCTTTTTCCTAGGTGCCTCCAACCACGGGTGTTTGGAGCAGCCTTAGGGGTGCCTCTGTCGCTGGCTCATGACAGGGAGTGAATCGCGCTGCAACAGCAAAGCCGATATTCAAACTAAGGCCAAGAAATGAAGGGCTCAGTGTCAGTCTTGTGGTGAAAAATAAGGAAAGGGGGGAAATGGCTTTGTTTTGTTTTGAATGTTACAAGAGTATCATTTAGATATAAATGCAGAGTCCTGTGTGGCACTGCTGCTCTCCACAACAGTTACATGTTCACGGCAATCATTTTTTTAGTTCGTAGTATCACTTAGCGCACACCACACCTCTCTATTTAGCAGCCATCTGAGAAGCCTAAATTGTGTGAGAACAGTTCATTATCAAATTAGGCCTTCTGTGAAACCAGCTACATTATGGGCTGTTTAATCCTCAAATTATTCAGCTCAAAATGTGCTTTGCAGTCATGGAAGGATGTTTTAATTTTTAAGGATTCTCTCAGCATTTTTGCTTCTGGTTTATTAGGCAGCTTGATTTTCTTCTGCCCTAAAGCAAACTAAAAGTCTGTTATACACAACTTTAGCAAGGTTTGCCCCACTGGAGACATGAAATGGATTTAAGAGAACAAGACACACTGGCAACATTTTCATCTGCTGTAATTTGGGTATTGGCAAGAGTGAGGAAAATGCTCTTCCATGACAGCACATTTCCAGTTCTGCAGTACTGACTCAAGGAGGAGCAGTTCCTGCAGATAATCCTAGGCACAATCCTACTGCTGTCTTGGTTTTTGATGGCTGCCATTCAGTACCCTCCTGAGAAAGCTGCCTGAGGGTGAGTCCCTGAAACTGAGCTAACCTCAATTTTGCTCTTTTTCTTTTCAGTCTTGTTAGTATTGCATCAGTTAAACAGAGTTGAATTTTGTTCTTCATAAAATTAGTTGCTATTTTTCTTATAATTTCTGTAAATTGGTATTCATAAACCAGAATCAGCCTAAAAATGCACATCCTTGGCACCAAACTACAGTATTTGCTCTGAAGGATGTAATCAGGTGCCTCCTAGGGAGCATGTTTGGATAGGAGAGACACTGTCACCTAGCAGTAAAGGGACAACTCACCTGAGACAATAGGAACTAAGGAAGCCAGTTATTTAGCTCATGTTAATTGGCATAAGTTGGCACAAACTGTTTGAAAATCTGGCCCAAAGTGGCAGTAAACTTCACAGGTTCCTAGACAGTAAAGAAGGCCTATTCATCTTTTTATTAGCACCCTAAACTACTCAATAACCATATATATGGGAGAGGAAGACAACTGTTGATGTCCAAATTACCAGGTTGATTTTATTTTAAGTCTTGCATATGCTATTTAGCTATTAAAGTAGAGAGGAAGTATGAACACTTTTCTTTCTTTTTGTACTTATGAAATGTTCTGGATCATAACATATCATTACTTTTAGGCAGAGCCCACATGAGACTGGTGTTTAAAGCTTAGTGACACAACCAGGACATTCAGAATATTCTGGTAAAAAGCTTATACCCACATAGTACATTATTATTGCTCCAATACAGATAAAGTACTCATTCTTCATTCAGTAACACTAAAGAAATAAAGTACTTCCTGTTACCCAAATCAGTAATTTGAAAGGTTTTTACATCATTAAGCAGAAAAATCTTTTTATTGTTTTGAAATGGCTGACGTTAAGTTCATGTTACGCTGTTGTGTTGCTGATCAATCAGATTAATTGTAAAAGTTCATGGGTACTGAATTAACTGTGGACAATTCAAATCAGCTTTTTTGGTAGGTACCTGTATGTTAAGCATGAACGCTTGCACTGTTTCATAGGTCTTCTCATAATCCTGAAAGCTATTTAGGTGTATATTGCCCACCTATTAACAGAACCTGAAATTCACACCTTCAATCAGACCAGAATTCGCATGCCAGAATAGCTTTTGACTGAAGAGGAATGGCTTAAATTAGTCACACAATCAGAAGTTAATGCAGCAAAGCATTTATAATAAGAAAATAAAAAAATCAGACTGGAAAAGAAATGACATCAAACAGCTTGATTCATTGCTAAGGAGATGAGGTAAAATAAACATGGCAAATCATAAATCACAGAGCTGTCTTTCAAGAAGATCAGCATGAAGAATTATGGGAAAAAAATGTTCTCAGTAGGTATTGATCCATCCATATAAGCACTAAGATTCCTTTAGGATCTTTACTGCTCTATTTATGTTTAAGTTACTGACTCTAAAGACCTAGCATACCAAGGTGAGTTTTAAAATAAAATGATCATCACACGGACATTAGTAAGTGCATTTTTGCCCACTATATCATTTCTGTATGGCGAAAGAATACCCACCCAGCTGTAGTAGCAGATGGAAATGTGCATATAGACATTTGGAAATGTGCCTATAGACATTAGGGACAAACTCTCTCTTACTCAAGTGATTTGGTTTCTTCTTGCAAATACAAAATGTCTGAGGAGAGATTATACTGAAATTTCAGCTTATAAAAAACAAAAGAAACAAATCTACCATTGAAATATTTGGAACAGCTGCTGGTTTCTACCAGTTAGTCCCAAGTGGCCAGCAGTCGCAATTTGTGACTAGTCTTGTCTTCAGACATCTCAGGGCAACCAAAATGTGACAGGATGACAGATAGTCCTTTCAATAGATACTGACAAACAAATTAGTGCAAAGATGCTTTTCATAGCATACCAGATGTGTTGAGTTCTATCATATGGAACAAGGAATGAAAAACTGTCTACGTCCCATCTGTGCTTCTTCAGTAATCACTGGTGCACCAGTTGAGGAGTGTGAGGTACAGTAAACATTTGGAGTGGATTTTACATGTGAAATAAATGGAGAACCCTAGGTCTTGGCCTCATCATCAGTGTCTAAAGCTTTTATATTTGCAAGAATACCTTAAATGCCTGGGAGAGAGATGTTCAGAAGGTAGGGAATTGTCCTGGTGATTAATTGAAAAATTATGCAAATATCAAAGAAAGCTTTATGCAAATTAGAATAGACTGCAAAAATGCACTTTGCTTCCCATCACATGCAGGACTTCAAGCCTGTCATAAAAAAGCCGTAAGTTAAAGACTTGCTATTTGGATTTACATCATTTCCTCTCATGGGGCTTATTTGTCCTCAGACTGCTAATCTAGATTTAATTCAGAGAGGCTACAAATGCAGCCACAAGAACAGCATTAAAATAGAAACAATGAAAAGTGAGATCTCTTGGCAGGTGATTGAAAGACCCAGGGCACTGCAGCACATGCGTTCCTCGCCTAGTGTAAATGAAACCAATATCACTCACAAAAAGGTCCCTTTGTGATAGCTGTCCTTTTATTCAGAACAAAATATTGCTAGGCAGGTGGGGGGAAGGGAAGAAGAGGTACAAAAATATATGTGTCAAATGAGAGGGTGTAAGTAAGAGGAATGAAACCAGGAAATCTGGTCTGGATGCTCTGTGCAGAGGGGAGCTTTATCCACTTTGAACCGCCCCCTACTTTAAACTGAAATATTGTGCCGTTTGCTCCCAGAACAGCGCTCACTAGCAGCTTACAACGAGGTGAGCCTCTTCTGGCCACCAGGGTCATCACCTCCTGCGCCCTGACCATTCCCAGTCCCTCTCCCCGAGTCTGCCCCGGACCTCACACAGCAATGAGAGGATATGGCCACCTCAGTGTGTCCCCCTCCTGGAGGAGCCCCTGGCTGCACAGCATCTCCACAGCACTGCAAGGGTGGCATCACTGGGGCAACTCGGGCTGTCCCTGCCCTGCCCCTGTGCAAGGTGCTCCAGGAGCATCCTGTCATACCATTACGCTCAATAACTTGTGTAGGGGTAAAAGGAGGCACAGCTTATATGTAAAAGAAAGGCAAAAATTTATTGTTAGTGTAATGGTAATCTTAACAGTCTAATTCAATGATCATCATTAGTCTAGATATAATTATTACACAAAAAGAAAGAATAACAATGCAGTTAGAGTACTTATATACAGAAAACATTGTAATAATAGTAATAATACAATTGTAACACACATACTTAGTTTCTACCCCTTATTCCTGAGGTTACACTCACTCTTCCTCTGCTCCCCTGGGTCCTACAGTCTGGTTTCACTCTGGCTTTGGTGCTGGGGGTGTTGTGGCAAGTCATCAGCGTCTACAGTCCTTTGCCAGGAAGAATATGATGTTCATGTTGATGGTTTCTTCTTCTCCCCTCAAGATCAAATTGGGATCATTTTTATTTGTTTGCCAACACATATTTACACCTTTCTCTTTCTTCATTTGTCTGCAGCTCTGTGTTACATCCACATTTACCATATACGGTGCCTTTTCTGCATGTTAGATACTGCTTCTTTGTTCTCTTTGTTGCCCCTAAAACCAGTTTTGTTCAGCTCTTGGTCCGCACCTTTTTAACTGAGCATCGGTACGTTGTTAATAGCCATGAGGTCTCCAGTGCCACCCTGTGCCTCATCTCTTCTCACCCAATGCCTGGGCTGCTCAGATGCCGCATCCCGTGTCTCCACTTCTCAAGGCCTCTGTTATCATACTAGCCCTGTATTTTTCTACACTGCACCATGTTAAAATCATAAATGTTTCATTCTACATAAAATAACTGCTATCTAGATAAAACTAGCGTACTGCTGTTTAGGGTTGTCTAGCCACAAGTCTTGTGGCTTATTGGCATCTTCTCTGCAGAAAGTCCAGCACAGCAAAGAACATTTCTTTCTCCTTGGGTGCATTGCTTTTGGTGCTGATACCGAGTCAGTGCCCCACTTGCAGCTGTGCAGCTACCCGAGCTCTCACCTCTCTCCCACCCTGCACCTTGGCCTCTCTTTGTTCTCGCAGCCCTTCTCCTCCTCCCAGCGCTCCCTTTAGCAAGCTCCTTATTATTGCATCAATAATAATTGCGACAATCTATTTCTCTGAAAAATCCATTTTGCTCTCTCCTTCCCTTTTGGTTGGTTAGACAATTATTAATCCACCTCCTTTTCATAAAATAGCCACAACCATAATAATAAAGTCAAAATATGATTTCCCTATAATATGGTATAATCTCTCCCTTTTCTTTATTCCTTGCAGATGGTGCACCTCTTAGCATAAACAGCATGTTAGCATACTGATTCCAGATGCATAAAATATGTACAAATCTTCACATTTTCTCTCTCTCCCTGTACGACTGTGTGTATATATATGTTGTCCTTGCCATTTAATTTTCCCTGCTTTTCATTTTGATTTCTCTTTTAAGACAACATGGACTTGTCATAATCCATCTGGGATTTTATTCTTCATCATGTAGAAATGTTGCTTGAAGGCCAGTTTTTACTTGGCATTAAGAGACTGAAGATCAGCCTAAATCAGAGTTTTATAAACCTCTTATAGCAAAATCCCTTCAGTTGTAAATGTTTTGTCTCAATAATTAGATAAATAAAGCAAACCACTTGTTACCAGACTAACACAGGAAGAAACTACATAATTTCCTGTGACTGCATGTGGTTTGACAATTCACCGTCAAACAACATGTTTCAGTATCTGCCTATCTCTCCTTCTGACATTGTTGCAAATAGCTATAGTTCCAAAAGCATTCATTAAAAAACAAAGAAATCTAGGAAGGTGTTGTGTGGACTAAAGAATAAACTGGATGTATTTTGCTTTGGTAGGTAAGGGGGTTTAAAATTCTCATTTGATCATTTACAAAAAGCTTCTGACTCGATTGCAAAGTGTTTTCTCTTGTGCTTAAATTTCATGCCACAGATTATTAAAAATTGACTTTGCAGTATTTATTTTACTTATCTACCCCAGCCAGGCCGTGCTTAACCATAGATTTTGTGAATTATTAAATTTTAAAAGCAATTTGTGTTGGATTTTATACTTCAGTTCTGTCTGTAGGGATGCATACCTCCAGTCCTACCCTTGAAGCTGAAGTGCTTTGATTCATCTTTAATCTGAACAGTTTTAAAAGTGCATGTTCTTGGATGTAAGACATGATGACAGTCTCTAGGGTAATGCTTAACTAACTGCTTGTTAGTTTTAACATTTAACATATGATGAAAAATAACTGGTTTCAATAGGTTATCTGCGCCATAACAATGCACAACATAATTCATTCAGTCAGATAACGACAACTATTTTTGAGTATAATGAGAAGCTAATAAAGGTCACTGTGCCTACAAACACATGTACATCACTGTTAATTTAACAGTACCAATGCCTAATGCATGCATTTCAAGTACAAATCTCTTTAACTGAAACCACTTGGTGTTAAAGAAGTCAACTGACCAAATCTTCTGTATTTGAATTAAAACAAGGCCCAGGTTACAAAACTTAAATCTAAATTGGGAGTCAGACTGCTACAGATTTTGACTAAGCAGCCTGAGTTAGCCAATTAAATATGTTAGGGCTAAAGTTTAAAGTAAGAGCTGCATTTGCCTGAAGTTTAGAGGCTGAGATCCATTTTCTCTGTTAAAATGGAAGGCAAAGCTGAGGTTCTCATATGGGATTTTTGGTGCCTCCTTTTGGCTTGCTCAGAATGATTTCCAGGAAAATAATAATGCATTTTCAAGAAATTCTAAGACTTCTCTTTAAAACTGAGCCCCTGCGTGAATACGAGAAATGCGAACTCCAGTGTTAAAAACTGGCAACTGTTTTAAAAGTCTTGGCCTGTCACTGTCTGTAAGAGAACGGCAACAGATCCTTTGAATGCTACGTGCACCAAATGCGAATGCTGATTTTGGATTTACTTGGATTTTGCCAGTACATTTGTCTCAATGATTTTGCAAAGAATCTTGCTAACAAGTGAAATGCGTTGTGGCATTTCTCAAGGCATACAGGTGTAGGAACAGAAACAAGCAACAACTAATAAGCAACAAATAGATTATGTAAAAAAAAAAATGCCAAAAGAAATCATAAACAAAAAGACTAGAAAATACTTCATGTATAAAGCTGTGTTCCAACTACTTCCATACATACACACTGAAATGCTACGGCCTGAAGGTGCTCCATGTTACAGTTAATGCCAGATTCGAAAGTGAAATTATTTTAATTATATAGAGCATTGGCAAGATTAGTCCATTCAGTGTTGACCTTGTTGTTTGTTGTTTGTTTTTCCTGTTGATTGTAAAATTGATGTAATTATTTATATGAGGACGACTTTTTTTTTTTTTTCTGCCACAGAGCAAACAGTAAATCCCTGTAGCCCTGCTGAGCACCCTGTCAAAACTAGGCAGCATGTAAGAAAGAGGAAAGAATATAAAGAAGCCTTCTCTTTTAGGGTTCTAAATTGTTTTAATAGAAACTATGATTTTTTTTTTCCTTTTTCAGTAACACTTTAGAACAGATCTTAGAAAAGAAAATCATCCTTGTTGGCCAGGAAATCCTGTTCTTCTGATGGGTTTATAGGGAATTTGTCATGAATAGTTGGGCATCCTAAATCAAAATGGGAAGTTTTTCTAAACATATAGTGCTGCTCCTCGTAAAGGTTCGATTCATCTAGATTAACCTCTGTTCAGATCACTATATGGCCTTGGTTTCTCCTGTATAAGCATACTCATAATGGCCTTAAAAACCTAAATGTCTGCAAAGGTTTACTCATTGAAACAAACATGAAAGTTTTTCCTTCATACATACGTGGGGAACCCTGTTGCAAACATGATTATCTTAGCTGGATGCCAAAAATTCTGGACGTGTAGGTGGCTCCTGTATGAGTCCAGGTGCCTGAAAGCTATGATGTACAAACTGGGTAACAGTGTTTGGAAAACCACAAAGGTTCCTGTAGATACATATGTGTATGTGTGTTAAGGTAACGTAAATGCACGCTTTCTCATAGTCATCAACCATGTCCACGAGAGATGGCAGATCATCGTTGTTGTCATGTTATAAAATCACTTTGAATGACCTTGGTTCTTGTTGGTAGAGAGGAGAAAGCTTATGGAAGAGATTTTCCATGCTGTAGAGGACTGCATGCATATAAGATCCATGAAAACTGGAGATATGTAGCATGGCTTTGAAAATCTCAGAGAGGACTTCTGCCAGCTTTTTGTGAGTCACACCTTGAAACCTGCTTACAGTATCTTTTCATTGACAACAGTGTACACTGAAAGGACAAATTTACACAAAGGGCTATAGATAGCAGCATTCAAATTAGAATGTTACAGAAAAGTCTCTGTCAGCAGAGTCCTCAAAATAACAGTGCAAAATGACCTTCCTCTGCACTTAAAAATATGTGCTGTCTATTTTGGGTCAGAGATCTTTATTTTCTTTTAATTAAGCCACATATAATTATGCTGATGATTTTTACCACAAGGAATCGTAGTAAGGTGTTTAAGGTTACGTGCACTTTCAGTCAGAGGCTGCTGTTTACCAGAGGCTGGAAGGCTCCAGGTGTGAACCCCAGTCTAAACATTAAAAAATGCAAAATATGCTATTCTATAACATCTGCTGCTAACAAAGTTGTCAGAAATAAACATCACCCTAAGTGACACCTGGGACTTCACTGAGATAGTACATGTTGTTACAGCAAATGACTCACATCCAGGAACCCTGTTCTCCGAATGTTACTGCGCCTTTGCCCACAGATACCTCATAAGCAGTCAGAATTCTTCTGGAACCCCAGTCCTAAAAGCCATGTTAGCTAAACATAAAAACAACATCCGTGTTGCATGCGGGACTGTGCGGATGAATGCGGTGTTAATTCTATATTAATTCATTAGTCTTCTTTTAATAGCCTGGCCCTGGAAAGTCACTACAAGTCAAGTGAGTGAAAGGGAGGTTCATCTCATCTAACCTTAGCTGCTAGTGTGAGCTCCTCTATAGCTGGTGTGCGACACACATCTTGCTAGAAGGTGATTCCTTCTGGTTTTCTGAAACACCTACCTCAGGAAGGGATGAATCAGATTCCGTGAGTTTCCTTCTTTCTTCTGGCTACAGAATAAACCAAAGCAGCTGGACTAGGCCATTCACCTAACTTTTAGATAGCTAAAATTATATTCCCACTGATTTCCTGACTTAGTCATCCCCCTAACTCGATAAAATATTTCCATTTCTCTCTAAAGTTTTAACACAGTTATTTCTTTTGAAGGGATAGAATTGGTAATGCTGAAGGGGTTGATCATGCCCTCAGCAGATGAGGTCTCGTGTTCAGCAGGGTCCTGTCACAGCTGACCAGAGTCTAGGGCAGTCAAAGGATAGATTTGTTTTCGGTTCAGTCTTTAAAGGCTCTCTTTTTTTATTCATTAGGAAAGGATTTGCACTGCCATCCATCAAGAGCAGGAATCTCATCTCCTTTTCCATGCTAAAAAAAATATGGTATTGCTATAGCTTAACCATTCCGTGGCAGGGATTCAAACTGGAGATATAGTCATGCAGTCCAGAGCTCCAGATCAGTACCCTGATTAGAGATAGGTGGTGCTAAGCAAACATCTGTTAAAATAATGTGTTCATATTAGGATAGAAGCTTTATTGTACTCATTTTCTTCAGTTTAGCATTTGTATTTTCTACCAGTTGGTAAAGAGATTTCTGGAAGTGAGTTTTACAGTTTAAATGGGTTTGAGTTCAAAAGTATTGTGAAAATGCTCCTTTTCCAGCTGATTGTATACACGCGTAAAATGCACTCCACCATAGTTTTCATGTCTATCAGGGCACTAAGCATGTCTGTTAGAGTCAACGGATAGTGACCTTTGGTATGTGGCTAAGAAATAATGTCTGGCAACTTTATTGAGTGTTTCTCCAGTCACAGATTATGGCAGAGATCTACAAAACAGTGCAGCGGACTTCAAGGAACAGTCATCTGCAAAAGCACTGGAAAACTACAGTTTGCCTTAGGTGACTGGTTAAACAGCATGAGTAGTGAAAAGTCAAAACAAATAGTTTGCATAGGCTGAAATATGTTTACAAAGTGCATTTGAACAAATTCTACTGACAAATATATTTGGAAAAATCAAAGCTGCAAACAGGAAAAAAACAAGCTTAAAAGCGCTGAGCAAATTATTACTCTCAAGTAATTCTCAGCGGTAGACATGAGCTAGACAGATCCCTAGCTCTACTAATATCAATGACACAGCCTGCAATCTACAACCCGAATCACTTTACAGTATACGGGCCATGTAGAGCATGATTTTATGTTCTTGTTGTTCTTTTTGGAGGAAGATGTAGCTTTGTTTTTCTCTATTTCTTTTTGAATTGAACAAGCTCCATTTTTGCCACTTAGTCATTTGTGGAAGTGGCAGAGGTCACATTACAGCTCCAGAGTTTTGTCACTCAGAGCTGAGGAAACAAACAGTGGGATCGTCTGCATATAAATCATCAGTATCAGACAATTGCATTTATCCTGAGAACAATCTATAAAGGCTGGAGGCAGAACAGAAGTGAAAAAACAGCCTGATGAAATTTCTTCCCTAAAATTCTGTTCGCTGAAGATTTACCACGTAGCTACTTTTAGAGATAAATTGCCACCTTTTCTTCCACCCTCCCCCTTTTTCTTAACAAATATGAAGCAATTCCATCCAATGAAGTTCAGCCGGGGCCGAAGCATGTCAATTTTCTGAGCATGTCTGAACAGACCTGGACAATGAAACACCTTGGAAAAGTTAATAAATGTAGCTCCATTGTCTTGGTCTTTAGCCGTGGCACTACAGGGGTGACCTCCGTAACTCCAAATTCAGTGTCTGGGTTTCAAAATTTGACAGAAAGCTCTGCAAAACCAGACAAATCGGTGTGCAGTTCTTGTACTGAGGCAGCGAGGGTATAGGTATTATTTTGCAACACGCGCATACAGCAGCATTCAGAGACAGCAGCCGGGCTCAGCCCTGCTGCTGCTGCTCAGCACCACGGTGCCGTGAAGGAAAGTCCCCACGCTCCTGCGCCGCGAGGCAGGCACAGGGGAAGAGGGAAGTCGAGCTGTGGCCGTTTATGATGTCTTCACTGCGTGAAAGAACTTGGCATGTTTTAATGAGCAGGCTCGGAAGTCCAGCCAGGCCTCTGTGAGCACAATCGTTGAACGTATGATTGCTGCAAAGGCTGGTATTTTAGGTGGACTGGTGCCTGCCATAATTGGCAGTGTGGAGGAGCAGCAGTAGTGTTAAACGTTTGTCACCTGCACTGAAAACTCACGGGTCTAATTTAGAGGTTAAAACGCACCCAAAAGAGCAACTATATGTACAGGCAGCCAGGCGGTGCCCGATGCCGGAGCCGGGGGTAGATGGACGGGAGCCCCTGGCCCCCGTGGCACCCCGACTGCTTTATACCCAGGGCCCTGTGGAATTCAAAACTCAATTTTCATCTTTCAAATTCAGTGAGATGCTGCATTTCGGGTTACTTGTGATCATTTACTAATTCCGTACCACTTTCTGCATTCTTCATGGAAACTTCATTAATGGCTCATGTCTCGGACAAATCCTGACATGGCTAAGTACTTTCCACTTCCCTCTAATTTCCCCTTGGTTTAAGATGGTTTCAGTATTCCTCACTTTCTATTTGCTTCTGCTGTTCCGGCCAGCTACAGTTTCCCATTCAAGGGTGTCTGCATTTCAGTGAGTGCCTCTCAATGACCTTACAGCTTTGTAAATAGTAGCAAAAAGAACTGTGGGCTCCATACATATGAGGATTTAAGCAGGACTTAGATCTTTAAATCTTAAACTTAGATCTCAAGTTCTCTCTCCCCTGTAGAGGTACTTACCTCTATGGGCACCTCAAATTTTGTAGGCATTTAAGTTGTCCGTGTTAATGTTGTGCCTGTGTCTAATGATCTACCTCCAGCCATGTGCTGAAGTATCCTCTGCCTCGCAGAGCTGAACCAGCTCTCGCTCCTCTGTACCTAACCCTCCTGGCACCTACAAACAATGTCTTGGCATTTTCTACCTCCCTTCCCTTGCCCTGTCCCCCCCCCCCCCCACACACACACAGAAATCCATCAGTTTGGAGAATCCATACCGCACTAAGGCCTCAGAAAACGCACAGAAAATCAACGTTCCTCAATAGGGCAAGCGGATCCCCTTTCATTCAAGATCACATGGAATTGCTCAGGATGTCAAAGATACAGGTTCAATTTATTTCTCAGCTGAATAGGATTAACGTCTCTTTCTCTCATGAGAGTGCCATAATCACTACATTGTCCTCATTAAGCCATTCTGACTTTCGTAAAAGAATTAAAAATTACCCCAGCCGCGGGGGGGCCAAAATCTTCAATGTAGGTTGGTTAAATGAATATATTCCTTCTAAACGGAAGGACTGAGTTTCAGCTCCTTTTCCAAGGACTTCTGCTGTAGCTTTGCATTAAATAGCTGGAACTGGAAATAGTTTCCGCTTTCCCATATGAACTCCTTAGTTTCTGTATTCTCACTTTGTGACCCAATAAATTATTCTTTCCTTTTCTCAAAACAGAACAGTTTAAGACAACAGGTGGCAAATGCCCTGCGCATGCCCAGCATAAACAACAGCCAAGCAATTAGGACTTTCCCTATGGGAATTAGAGAAAAGGCTTTGATTCCTCACAGCGGGGGTGGAGGGGTGTTAAACCTAGGGTTCCCATACCCTCGTAAATATTGTAATTGCACCACACTGGATACAAAGGGTGTCCCTGCACTTTCACCCCCCAAGTACTCTCTTAAAAAAGGATGAGCCCTGCTCCTGCTTCCTCCCATTTTGAAAGACAGAGCCTGGACATCAATCTTCAGGAGGAAGTCCCAAACTGAAGAATTTCCAGTGACTCTAAATGAGCTCCCTAAGCCCTGAAGGAGGATAGGATTTAGGATACACTCTAATTTTCAGTGTTTCTTAGTGGGCTACTTTGTTCAAATTCTTATTCACGACATCATCAGCTGGCTATCTCTTTCTGAGGTACCTGATGCTCTTCAAGCCTAGGTATGTCATTTAGGCTCTGATGCAGTTATGCTTTGAGGCTAGAGGCCAGAACCCTTATTTCCCCATCTAAATTTCTGTGCAGATATGAGCTTCAGCCACCTTCTGACACTGTGTTGTGCCCACAGCACTCTTTTCTCTTCCTCTGTCGCCTTATGCCTGAGTTTGTACGGGAAGAAAATGTAGATGCAGGCCGCGGAGGATAGTTCATGGAAACAAGTGTGAAGCGGTGTGTGGTTAAGCAGATACATGGGATTGGATTCATCCGACTGAATGAATACCTCTGTATCTGAGCCAATCACCCCAAGTTCCCTTTGTAATTAACAGAATTTATGTATGTGACTCCTTTTATCCTAGAATAGACCAGATGAATTGTTCTCCGAAGCGCCTCTCTGCTTGTTGTAAAGGGACATTGGGAGGACTATCTCAGATGTGGACATCTACAATGCAGATGTCTACAGTTAAGTCAGAGGAATCCCACTCCTGGTCATTAGAGTTTTCCACCACTGGTAGAACAAGAGAGATACAGGACCAAATGAGTAAGGTGCTGCTGACAGTGAGTCAGCACTGTCATACCACTTTTGGGACATTTCAGGTCTTGGTAAAGATGTAGCTTTTAGTTTCAGGTAGTTTAGGAGAGGACTGTAGTTATCTTGTGCCCATGGCAGTGTGTCCCCAGTTGGTTAGGAGCTCATGAGCTATGCCAAATATTATAGTCTTTTGAATCAATTCACATAACTCCTGCTTTTCCGGAAAAGAGGATTTTCTTTGTTGTTGTGGACAGAGGTCTTGTAAGAGGGAAAAAAGGAATTCACATGACTAATAGAGATAGATACATTTGAAGAGTGAGGTATGTATTTTCTAGTAAAGAGGCCCTCTCCTCACCAGGATTTCCTGTGCCAGAGGGAAGAAGGTTTCAAATAGCTTTTATATTTTAATATGAAAGAGCAAAGCATGGGAACTGTCTTATAATCTCTTGCTGAGATCAAAGGAGAAGGCAAATGCATATGTACTCCCTTCTCTCTGGTGCTGCACCAGCTATTTAGGAGAACTAATGGAGCCTCCAGTGTAGAAGAGTCAGAGATTAGCCTCTTCATCTCTGTTAACCATAAAGAGTCTGAAAGGATTAATATTATCATCAGTGAATTTCAGCTGGAAGTAGGAAGGAAAATAGTCTCTTTAATCTTTCATCTCCATTTCTAGAAATAACTCTGAACCATGGCTCTCAGCCTCCCACCCACTCCTATTTTTTGTTATTCTTCTTTTCCAGTAAAAACAGAATTGGAAATAACTAACGCCCCTCCCTGAGTAGCTTTGATGTTGTGGAATTCTTGACCAATTTGCAATAGAACTGTGAAGTACTAACAGACGATAAGTGATACGTTTATGGCATCAGATCTTTAACTCACATGAATCAGTGTTTTTCCACTGACCTTAGCTGGTCTTGACTCTGTATATGTCCACTGACTTCAATAAAGCTGCATAGATTCACTGGAGCTGATGATCTGACCCATGAAATTGTGGAATCTTATCCAAAGCAAACTGAACTTTTGTCGTGAATTGGTCTTCAAGGGAAAATAATTGCTAATTCAATGACTCCCACTGTTTTTACTGCAGCTGCTAGTCATTCTGCTGCAGAAAATTTTTACTTTTAACTGGTGAATCAAGAGTTTCCACTGCAGCTTTAATACACAGAAGATCAGAGGTGTAGAAGTGTATACACAGACCTCCAAATGTTATGTTAGAGAAGGCAAGCCCTAGGGTCAGGCTGTGAAGCAGAAGTGGCACACTCAGGAGGAATCTTCCCAGCTAGACGTGATACTCTAGTTTCCTGTTATCTAGTCCAGTAAATGGTGTGGGGTGGGGGAGGGTTAAAATCGTGGTTTAGCTAGAACTTTTTGTTACATACAGGGTTGTCATATTCAGGGTTAATTTTGTGATGAAACAGTCTGTAAGAGCTCACTGGGATCTGTTTTCAGAATATCAAAGCAGTAACCTTGGCATATGTATGATGTTCCAGAGCACCATCCAGACAAATTATTCCTCAGAATTACAGAGTTTGGAGATGAAGAAAGTAAGCACCCTGCTCAGGAGGTTACAGCTCTGCTGTTCCTCTTGGCAGCCACTGAAGGGAGATGAGCAGAAAAGAAACGTGATAAAAAGTAAATGGCACTTTCCTGCTAAGCTAATCAGTTCTGTTTGCAAAAGGAGGGCCGTGCCAACTGCAAATCAATGCACTAAATCACTTTCGTTCTTGCGTGAGTCCTGTCACAGTGGCAGCTGCTAACAAGGGAATAAAGAAAACTGCTATTGGATATTTAGTAGACTTTTTAAGTGCTTGCGTAAAATAACTTATTTAATTTAATGCAAAGTTATAAATGTAATTGGACTTTATGGACATTACAGCAGGGAAGAGAAGAATAAGCTTCGTCTTCTTTCTGCACAAAGAGCTATTTTATGTTCCCAGGCCATCCTTATCAAACACTCTCTACAGTGTTAAAGAGCAGCTTTCACATGGGATTTTGCCAATTCACTAGTTTATTAGGGGGTAAACACTGACATAATAATACACTTGATATTTCGCATGGCTTTTAATAAATAAATGTAACAGAATAGGGCTAATACAGACTAGCTTTAGGATGAAATTAATGTACTCTAATGCCATAGACCATAGTGACTGCATCTTCATTGACTGTAAAGACAGCCTATGATGAATGCTTCAGAAGTGGATCTGTACAATGACTATGTGTAGATGTAGCTGGATAATCCCAGTAAAGAAAACAAGAATTCCTCACAATACACAGAATCAATTTATGCAATGATGTGATACCATATTCTGTTTTGTTTTCTGTTCCTTTCCAAATAATTCCCAGTATTCTCATAACCTTTTTGACTACTCCTAAGCTTCAAGGTGAGATTTTGACTGCACTACCCACAATGAGTTCAAGATCTGCTTCCAGATAGCTCACTTGGAGCCCATTAGCATTTATGTATAGTTATGACTTTTTCTTCATGTGGATTTCTTATCAGGAGTTTATCAGTATTGACATTGCAGGCAGAACTGGGGAATCTTTCTTGTCCCTAGCTGTGACCGGTACTAGTTCCTTTCAGCGACTAGTCTCTCGTACATTTTGCAGTGTTGCTATTAAATTGTTTGTAAGAAGGTTGCAGTTTTCCTAGAAAGCTCAATTTCTGCAGCATTCTCAGAATTATTTTAGCCTAAAATACAAGAATCTCGCATTCCTGAACTCCAGGTTGAAATCACTGTTGCACATACAAAGAAAGCCCAACTTTGTCATCATTTAAATCATCAATCGTAGCTGTGCAGTGAAATGCTTGATATAAAATACCCGTGGGCAAGCAGTAGACTGCCTTCTCTTTAATTACATCAATCCTCAGTCACCCCAAAGCAATGCCTTCCTTGGAAGTACTAACTCTGACAGGTAGTACTTCTGGGAATGCCATAAAAATGCCAACAAAGCAGCAATGGCAGAGAAAATAAGCTGCCTCATCTTTGGAGAATTATTGGGCTGTACTAACATTCAAGGGTACAATGTCAGCACAATGCAGAAAGAGTTAGATGCATAGCCCCCATTATTATAGTTGATGGGAGTCAGGTGTCAAGTTTCCTTTGCATCACTCTGAAAACAGCCTTCTTTGTAAAGCTTTGCCAACTTTTCCTTTGTTGCCACTTAATCGAAGGGCAGATTTGAAGCCATATGTGCAGTGATTGAATAAAGACAGAAAAGGTAAAGAAAATACTAACAAAATATCATTGATCAGCCTGAAATTTTCAGATTCTGTGCAGGCTGCAACAGAAACCTTAGTTAATATTAAAGGCTCATGCCTTAATATTCCATGAAATTGGAATGTTTCCATGTTGCAACACCTGGGACATCCACAAGGCTTCACCTAACTCTTTTCAGCTCTCTCAGTTCCCCATATCTCTCAGTTCCTCGGAGTTTAAGTGCTTAAATACTTAAATAACTGTCTAAATTAGCAGACCTGACTTCTGGTCAGTAGCATCTTGTCTGAGAAACCCTGTAAAGCTCGGCTGTCTTATATCACATGGAGTTAATTGTTTGCTCTCAGTAAATGTACCTATCACAGTAAAAGCATTCCAAAAGTATAACAGTAGCGACTTTAACATTCTTCCCACAGACAGATTGATCTGTAGAAGGCTACCTCATGTTATAAAGGATAGATCAGGGCAGGATTCAGTGTAACTATGCATCATTAGAGAAGTACAATATACAGTGGTCACACATGGCTGGTTTACAGTCAATGAACAGAGATTCAGATTAAAAAAAGAGTCTTTAACCACTAATTGCTGACTGGACATTTCTGATGCATTTCCTAACATTCAAGCAGCTATCCAGCTCTGGGAGGAGCGGGTTATAGCACAGAGAGCATTTCTGACAAGTGCACCGGCAGTGTCTGCCCTCAGCTAGGGCCATTTCGCGTTGGTCCCTTCATCGGTTAGGGAAGGCAGATGAACAGCTATATCCATATGTGGTCTGGAACATATTGCTACAGGCTGGATAGTTTAGAAGGACCGGAAGGCAATTTGTGTTGAGGTGAGGCACAATATGGTGTATGGACACCATACAGCTAATATGGTTAAGTGACCCAAATATTACACGGTAAGAATTGTCATCTTGTAAAGGATTAAAGAAATACTTAGCTGTTTATCTACACTGTACCTATATGTCATTTTTCTTATAGTTTCTCAGTGTACAATAACTCTTTATGCTTTTGATTCTTGAGTGCCCTCATTGTAAACTCTGTCAACATCAAGGACTCCTGATCCCTCTTTCATAATGCACAATCCAGTCAGTTGCCCCAATCTATGTGAAGATCAAAGACTGAAGTAGTATCATGGAAAACTGACAACGGGAAGGCCTTCTTGCTGGGGCTGCATTGCTCAGGGAAGCAGGGCATTTCCCTAAGTACTGTACAGCCCAGCACCAGGCCATGAGAACACCCACTGGGACATAGGTCAGGACTTCCTGGCAAGGTAGATGTCCAAGACAGGGGAGGAATCATCTCACCTAACTTCAGACGTCTAACAGTTAGTCTTAGTCCAAATCAGTAATCCAGGTTCCCAGCATTATCGATAGACGCCTTACGAGAGGGATTCAGCTTTTATCTGTTCGTGCCAGTGCCTCCTTCTGAACTTGGATATTTCGGGTTTGGAGAACTGAAGTTTGCCATTAACGGCTCACCCCAGCTAAGGCTTTAGGCATCTGAGTGAACTGTTGGTTCCAGAAGGTGGTAAAACCTCTCAAAATCAGGTAGTGCAGCTTTGAGCTTTGCATCACCTGTGTCCTGCTGTATGTGCAGCCCTGAGTCACGCTCTGTAGTAATGTCTGCATGGGCAGCGGCTTCCACCTCCCCCAGATTGAGCACATCTACATACAGAGCAGCATCACTTTCTCTTAGTGGCTTCAGGTGTCATTTGAAATACTTTTGCTAACTTTAATGCTCTCGTTTCAGCATAGACCACTCCTATTTCACGTGATCTATATTCAGTTAACAGGTTTAAATTAGTGACAGGTAAACATCTCTTAAGCCAAACTGAGCATGTTCATGTACTTTTCTTTTACAGTTTAGCTACTTATTTAAGTAGTCCAGACTCGTATGTAGATACAGCCTAATGGGTAAGAAATTCCAAAATTAACCTGTTCACCTTAGTACTGGCCCAACTAGTTTCCAATGTGATTGAAGAAGACATTCAGTTTGCCTTAAATATATAGACATATGCTCTTCGATAATACTATTTGATATGCAGCCAGCATACAATCAAATAGTAATAGGTAGTGTTAGTTATGCAGCTTTATTATATCCTTAATAAATCCACTAGCGCTTTTTATGCTCTGCATTGCAAAACTTCAGCACACAGAGCCGAGCACTGATACCTTTTCCACAACCATTTTCTCATGCTTCTCCGTTTTCTAAAGTGATATCACAAAAAGGAAAAAAAAGATTAAAAAAAAATTTTGCCACAGTTTATGGAATGTAAAATAAAAATATTTCCAAAATGAATGTTCAAATAACGTAAGAAGTTTGCAAAAACATAATTTTTAAACTACCATCTCCAAGCCACAGCCGGATCACTGAGAAAATACATAACACAGTACACTCCACAAGCAGACGGAGGTGCACATAAACTGATAATAACTCAAGGGTTTTTATCTCTCTGTGTCCTCTAGCGAGGCATCAGGAGAGAAAAACACTCTTGAAACAAAATTAAAGAGTTTTAGATCTAATTTTACTAGGCTGAACTAGATTTCAGATTGATTTCTGTGTAATCTAATAGAGAACAACACACATACACATTGCCTTTCTTATATAAAATCCGTCAACCAGCTTGTGTTTTTACTTACTTTGCTCTTTACTCGAAGTAATAAGAAACTAATATTTCACAACGCAATGTATTGCATTCTGTAAATGGTCTTTCATTATAAAGGAGCTTGGAGTGAGCTGTTATGCAGTGCTGAAGTATAGCCGCTGAGATTTGTCTACTCAAATGCCTATTTATATTCATATCATGAAGTTGCCACTAAAACCCACCATCTTCATTCCCTGAAAGGAGGAGAGCTGCTGGACATGCCATTGTGAAAAAAAATAATGTCCCAAATCCTGCATACGCTGGCTAAAGCCCGTGACGTGAAGGGGTCTGATCAAATAAACATATCCCAAAGGATATATCCTATGCCTCGAATTGTATCGTATGAATCCTTGCCAATCACACTCTTGGCTTTGTTGATGGCCATTTCTACTTCCTAAGTAATAAAACTGGAAGTTATTCTGACCTCAGAGTAAATGACCGTGGTGCCAGCCCTGTTGCCAGCTTTTCTGGGAGGTGAGGACAAAAGGGTTTTCACGTGGTGACCAGGGTGGCTTCGTGGACTGGGAAGATTTGGCAGTGATGCCACAGCAGTGCATCTTCACCACCTGAGGGTCCCCCTAAGCATGAGGACTCTCCACTGATAGGCAGAGCCAACTACAGAACAGCCAAAGCACGTGCTCAGGGCACTAACTGGCCGCGGTATGGTAGGGATCATCAGTGCCAGCAAGGCATTACATATAGCTTCCCCAAAAGCTTTGATCGTAGCAATTCTGGGTCAATATATAGCCAGAACAGAAAGTGCAGAAGTAAAAGGATTACTCCTGGTACTATCCCCCTGAGCTAACTCTTGCTCCACATTCAATGTTCTCTGCAGAATCATGATACCATAAACTGTTGTTGTTATTTATTATAATGGCATTTCAGAGCTCTCGTCTTGGACAAGGATCCCATTTTGCAAAGTACTGATCAATCACAGAGCAGAAAGATATTCCCTGCCACAAAACTAGACACATTAATTATAAAGACAGCAAGTAGATCTATTTACAACACACTTCTGTGCTTCACAGGCCAAGGTCAAGTTCCAGGGGAAGTGTGGGGATAGGTCCTTTTGCAGGTGGGTGATGCATGTTGAACTTGTTGCCCAGTTTCAGAGGAAGTCTTAATGGTTCTGGCATGCACACCTCTGACTTCTAACTGAAAGAACTTGTCTAGTGCAGCCAAAAGCCTTCCCCTGAAATGCTGACCATGAAAATGTTGAAAACCAATTGGGTTGAAAACCAATTGCTAAAAGCAGATCTTTAGTAACTGTCTAGCTCAGGGATGCCAACCAGCTTATCTGCAGACAGGAATGGCTGTATACTTTTTAAACCTTTCATTTTCCTTTGAGCTGCTCTACCAATACAGATTAGAGTTAAAAGTGCTGCTCCAGTCACATTGACTGACAGGTCTCAAGGGCTCATGATGCCAGTGGGGCTTCACTTGGGAGCCAGAATGTCTTATCACATACCCTTTTTATCACATACCACTCATGCCCATTGTGTAGGCTTTAAAGGAAGTGAAGTAACCACCAGATCATGTAAATTTGGAGATTTCCTGCAGCAGTGAGTTCCACAAATTGCCTGTACGGGGCAGGCTAATGAGAGATCTTACACTGGACATGTTGGACCTGTTGTGCTTGAGCTGAGCAGTTGGTTTGTCCTCAGGTAAAGGACTCTCATGTATTGTGTCTGCTGACCAAGATCATGGCATGCACCATGTAGCATGCTTTGCCCATATACACACATACTCACTGTATTGCTAAGGCTTTCTCTATCACTTAAGATAATCTTACTGCTCCACTCTGAATCCCAAAGAGTGATCTTCCTTCCCAGCAGTGCTAACATGGGCAGTGAAACAGAGATTTGCTAAAAGCTGGTTTCATTTTGTACTCAGGGTATTAACTAACAATATTTCTTACAATTCTGTGGAGAACATATCTATTTCTGCCCCAGCTTATCCTGTGAGCCTTTATGATCCCACAGCCCTGGAACATATGCAGAGCTGCCATTCTTCATTGCTACGTCTGTATCAGTAAGTTAAACAGGCCAGGGACCATTCTCTGTCCCTCAGACAAAGTGGCACAGCTTAGCTGACATGCTTACAGCTAAATGCTACCTCCAACCAGACAACCCTGGGCTATACTAAGTCCTGGACTGTATCTAAGATTTTCTAGGAACGCAGCTGGTTGGCCTGAGTAAAAATCACACCAGAAACCATGCTAGCTGTGTACCTCTATGGCTTATCTTGTACCAGTGGTTGGGTGCAGGTTCTCATCCTATGTAGTCTACAGAAGTATAGACACAGACACACTTATTGCTTTAGCGTCTGTTTGACACCCACCTCTGTGCCAGCTGTACAGTGCAGATCTTGCACAGTGGTTCTAGCCTTCTCTGAGTTTGCCTTTGCAGCAGGAGGCATTTCCTTTTACCTGGTCAAAACCTCTAAAGCCTCTGGTTCATAGCTCCATGCATGTACAGGTATAGCACGCGCTGGGCTAAATTGTGCCTTTTGCAGTGGCTGCCCAGTGCTGCCATTTCCCTCTGCCTTTTCAGCTCACCCTGCCCCCCTTACAGAAGCTGCAATGAACAATTCAATCTGTGGACTTGGAAGCAACTGCAGTAGCACCTGCAAACAGGCCAGTCTCTCATACCTCCCAGTGCTGGAGTGAGAGAACAAAACGCAAACCAAAGAAGAACTGGCATGTCTTAGGCACCCTTGCAGATATATGCAGGCTTGAATTCATCCTGTACAATGTAAGGCACCAAAAGGAGACTCCTAAATCAGGAATATAGCCATGCCCAGTTTGTTGTCTGGTCCATACAGAAATATGAGCCCGTCTGAAGGCTTTGGGGCAGCCACATCTCTATCTTAAACACTGCAGTTTAAGATAGATAGGGGGATGAATTGAGACTGTAATCCTAGCCACACTGGTACCCATAGCAGTCATTCACAGGCACCATAGCAAAAATTTGTTAGAATGGGTAGAAAAGAGCATCACAAAGAGACTTCACACCTGTCTGTGAAACAAAAAGCACTTAGGCAATGCCACTATAGTACTGCACACTCAGTAGTGCATAACTCAAAGACTGGTTCCCAAATTCAGCTGTAAAGGCTGATTCTGACACCAAGCAAGTAAACACCTATGTGGAAACTAGTTGCTTAAATGAAATGATGCAGCATGGTGGCTGTACAAATGGTAATTTAGAAGACTATGAGCCTCTCTCAGTAAGTGCTGTGTTCTAAAGACATAGCTATTTTCCCTGCAAATTTGCCATATTTTGCTTTTGTGTAAAGAATCCCCTCTTCCTGTCAGTCACTGTCAGCCCAAGCCTGAATTGACTAAGACATCAGAAAGGAGGTAGAGAATCATCTCCTGATGTGCAGGCTCTCTTCCCTCCCTGCATCCCCCCTTTCAAAATAAATCAAGGCTAACATGAGTGTGAGAACGTAACTATTTGAATAGCTGCAAATGTTGCTTTAAAGAAATAAAACCCATTTTTTTCAAGAGATTTTGTAGCTGAGTTATTGCATCAGAGTTGACCCATCCACAGTAATCTCATGCCCCATGCAAACCAAATAAATTATTTAGCACTAGTTTACAATGACCACGTTGCGTTTTTAAAACAATACTGCTAAGAAACATTGGACAAGTAGCTTATGATAATCAATCAGAATATGAGAATGAAACTAATTCAGTAAAACTTTGCTAATGTTGATCTGGCAAACTGCTGGTAGCCATCTGTCTAATCCTTGTTTTGTTCAGAAGTTGCATTTTAAAACATAGTTATTAATAGCGCTCATTAGCTGCCAAGCAAAAGAGCATGCCACAGGCTTCTGCTCAGAGATTAGCCCCCAAATACTATTTATTTTTCTAAGTTTGAGCTAGAACTTGCTGCATGATCTTAAGGCCAGGACAAGTCTTGCTCCTAGGGATCACAGGGCCAGGAGAGACCTTAAGGGTTCACCTCAGGCCAGGTACCATGCTCAACAGATGTCAAGCCTTTTCTTAAAGCTCTTCAGCAATGACAGTTCCTCGAGCTCCCCACCAGATGATCCATTTGAATGCTGTGCTATCCTTACTGTTAGAAAGAGTTTTTTATGTCTAAAGTGAATTTTCCTTGGTGCAATTTAAGTCCATTACTCCTAGTTGTGTTAATGGACATAGAATACCGTTTATTCCTTTCTTCTATGAAGCAGCTTTCTTTTGTATTTGAACACTATTGGTATGACCACAGTCAGTCTGCTCCTCTTAAAGCTAAATAATTTGTCCTAGGTGTATAAGGCCTGATTTTTAAAAGTGTTGCACTCCTGCAGTTCCCATTGCTTTTATTCTGGTGATTGAGAGTGAAAGAACCTCGGTACGTTTGATGATCAGGCTGTATTGTTTGATGCCCTTTAAATACCTTTAGGTATGAAGGGCATGAATGCAGTTTATAGCTGTATATATGTATTCTTGTCTCCAGAATAAAAGCATATGTACAGGACCTATGACCAGTCTTCTAACAGCATCCACAGAGCAAGAGCAACTTCACAAAAAAGAACAGTCTGATGGAAACTTGCTTGCCTAATATGTAGAGTTTTGCCAAATCATTTGAACTAAATCATTTTCTAGTTTTCACGCAAAATATATCTTAGTTGATAGTTGTTTTATTTGTTTATATGATTTATATGGCTAATGTCAAAGCAGTGTTTTTGTTTTTTGTTTTTTTTTAGCTAATTGCTGCTGTTGGAAAATATATACCTAAGATGCTTAAATTAAAATCTGTTTCCATACCAAAATAGAGGATAGTGAAGTTTCTTCCTGTAATGGGTTTCTCATTAAGAGGAAAGGTGATTTTTATGCTTAAGGTACTGGACTAGAGTTCCATATAGTGTCGTTCAAAAGGATGTTTCCTATAGTGTTGACGCACAAGATGATATGATTGTCCTGTGCTAGCATTCAAGGGTGCCTAGAGATAAATCTCACTACTACCTACTCTGTCTCTCAATTTCCATTGTAAATACAGCTTTCCTTATTTCCGTGTAGTCCTTCATGAAATAGCTCCTTCATGTCACCTGAGGCTCTTGGTACAATTGTAATGCATTCAATAATAGCTGCTTGCATTGGTTCTCATAAATGTAGGGTTATATATGCTGCCTTTTGGAGAAAAGAGTTTTTGAAATGTCTTGTTTTCCTCCCTTAGACCATCTTTCCTAGCCTAGAAAAATTATTACCTCAAACAAATGCAGAGAACATTTACAATTACAAAGTAAAAATAGCAGCTTTAATTTTAGGCTTCTTGTTGTTGCTTCTTTTTGAAAAAAAAAAGAATCATAGGTGGAGAAGGGGAAAAAAATGGGAGGCTTTAAAGGTATTTCTCTGAGGAACTGTATGTTTTTTTCATAGCCAGCCATGTTCTTTACTCTTATTCATAAGATTTTGTCAAACTGCCAAAGATAAGACTGATTGTGATGGGCATTAAAATTATTGAAATTGTAAAGTGAATATACAATTCTCCCAATCTTGTTGAGAAAAGGTAAACAAAAATAACACGAAATTTCACCATTGACAAGAAAGCTGAAGCGGCACAGATATGGTAATAGACAATAAGCTGCAGAAGATGAAGGTATGCAATCATACCTTTAGATATATATCCAGTCAGATTATTTCCCTGTAAACACCTACGTTTAATTATCCTGTCATCCATCTTCCCCTCCTCCATAGGTTCAATAATTCATCTGAACTATGTGCATACTATAGTTCTTCTCTTCTTACATTACTCACTCAAAAACCTGCCCTCCTCCTCTTTTGAGATGTACAGTAAATCTTCCATTGCTCAACCAACGGATTGATATATTAAATTATAATCTTTCTCATCTGTATTGATTGAAGGATATCCTTTTATTAGGGCCTGCCTGTGCTTGTGTGACATGACCCCATCCATTACAGCTCTTAACTGTGCAGTAAATTTTGCAGACAGTTTTCTGCCACACAAAGCAAAGGAACAAACAAGGTCCTTGGACACAGGTGGGAAATAGTAACAACAAAATCTTAAGATGGCTAAAGGGTTCCTTAGGCAAAATGGAAAGCAGTTGGAGAGGGTTTAAAGTCACATTACAAATCTGGCCTAGCGCCTACACAAAATGGCTGGAAGATAAATCATACCATATTTCTTTATCTAATAATAATATAGTATAAAACTGTACGGCTTCACTTTATGCTTGATGGCAGGGTAGTTACTAGCATCTTCAGCAAGAAAGCGCATGTCCTCATTTCTTGATTAACGGAATCACTGTCTGCAAGGACTGAGAAGATTTTCTCAGTGAGGAAGCTTGAAGCTTGCCTATGACACCCAGTATCTTGAGGGTTAGCCCTGAACGTCTGGCAGCCCTCAGCAGTCAGGCACAGAAGGGGTATAAGTTATGTGCACCATAGCTCAACGTCCAAGCACAACAGCTATCGCTGGTGTTAAATTTGAGGACTGCCCTCATCCTAAGGGTATTTGAAACTTTCCCCTTACCAAATGTATCCTTTGGATTAAGTCCCAAAAGCCTACGCTCTTTTCATTTTAACTAAAGAGATCGATTGAGAAAGTCTAGGTGAGTGATGGCCTTTATCCTAATCCCAAACAACAGTCTCACATACACTGAGATAATGACTTACAGAGGTACCGCATTTCTCAGTGAGCGACACCTTAGCAAAAAGTGTCAGAGTACTCATTTAGGAAAATCTTCCAGCTGAAGCATTCATAAATAGCTTCATTTTTTTTGGCTCGTGACATCACTACAATCCCTTAATGAAACTACATTTCAAGGAGGCTAATTTGTGCTCTAATTATGCATTAGTCTGGGCTGAAAGGTTTCTGGACGAAAAAAGGTTTCCTTCAGGGGATCTTTTATTCCTCTTATTGTATTTACTTAACAAAGAACAGTTTTTACTGTGCTCTCTTTATAGAGTTGAGTTTTAATGCTACCTTGCTAAGGGCAAACATCTGTAGTCATTTTTTGATGGATTCTGATAATGCCCTTTAACAAGGCAGAGGATTGTTTGCAAACGTAGGAAGAGCAAGGCTGAAAAGCTAACAGGTGTACTGCCAAAGCAGAATGAGCTTTAGGAGCTCTTCAGCCAGAATGCCTTCCAGGACAGTGGCTACTAAGGAATCACACGGGAGATTATTAGGCAGGTGGTTTACGGAAATTTAGAGAGATGCAAATGCCGGAAATATTTTCTCACCATTAAAGAAGATTCCCCTGCTAATCGCTTTTCCTGTGCCACTTGAAAGAAGACACTCAATATTTGGTTTTGGTGCATGATGCATTTGATACAGAGTGAAATCTCAACATTGTTCACAGTAAGCTAAGATTCAGAGTCATTCCACCTAACTGAGGCTTTCTGAGCAGAGCGGTATTTTAAGGAAAGCAGCTAAGCCCTTCAGAGCAGTGAGTTACCTTTTAAGGTGCGTTACTGTTTCTTCTGCCGCCCAAAAGAGAAACTCCATTGGTGTGGGTACCTCAGCAAAGTACCTATAGTTTTCAGGAGGAAGTCAGCCTAGAAAATGCAATCAATGAGTTATGAGTAACAAGGAAAATAAAATGTACATCTTCAGTATGGCCATTGCTCTTGTGTTTGTGTTAATAGCAGCTTTTCCCTGTAGATAAACTCTAGACCAATTTTTGAGTTAATATAAATCAGTATCAGTTCTCATTTTGTTGAATCCGTCCTGGCATCTAATGCAGAGGCTGATCCTGGCACTAGAAGTAAATTTCTGTGTCATCCATTATCTCCAGGATAAACAGAAGCTGCAGGTGGAATGAATTGCACTTAATATGAATGTGAATAAGGAGGAGTCCAAATAGGATTCCTATTGTTTGGATAATAACATCTTGTGTCACAACATAAAAGTTTCCAAAAGAGCAAATCAGCTATTTCTAGAAGAATTAGAAGCTGTTGTGCCCTCTTGCACCATTAACCCTTATCCTTTCTCTGAGACTTTTGATACAGCCTCTGTCAGGGAGAATAAACAAGAGCAGGTGAACCGCTGGTTTCAGCTGCTGCAGCATCCTCATGTTCCTCCTCTCAGAGTTGACTGCCCGCAGCTCTCAGCCTTCTCCCTCCCTTCCCAGCTGAATACCTGCCCTTGTTCAAGCCTCCCTCAGCCCTTCTGTATAGAGTATTTCACATTAAAAGGGTATTAAGATACTCTGTAGTACCACTAGACTTTGACAAGAGGCAGACACTGGCATGACTTGGCTGTCACAAGACGTAATTAAAAATATATTACTAAAGCCCTGCTGTACATTCACCTGATCACAGGTGAAGAGCAAGCTTGAAAATCCACCTTCCCACAGCACTGCCTGGGTTTTCCCAGCAGGTCCTTGCTGGAGGAGGTCAGTGCTAGGACGTGGTCTCTGTGAAGCAGTGCTAACGAGGCGCTACACAGAGGCTGTGGGAAGTCATCATGGCAGGAACCCGGAGTGATGCGTATTTGGACATTCACACATGCAAGCTATAATCAATGCATTACAGTTCTGTGAATTTTGATGGAACTGTAGAATCAGCAAAAAAAAAAAAAAAAACAACGGAAAAGAAACAGATTTGTCAAAATGTTTTCACCTGAGAGAACGTATGGAATAGATCTGAAGGCACTGACAAAATACTGATTTTATGTATCTCTTTTCTTCTGTTTTCTTCTAGAAAAAGTAAGCATACTGTCAACCTTTATAGCACCCTTCAAGTATTTGAGTCCTGGCGCAACCAATATGGAGGATGAAGACAATTTAAGTAAGCAGCTTCTTTTCTTTATAGATAAACGAACAATAAAGTTACCTAAAAGCACTGAAGTGTAACAGTAATTGTGGACACTAAGTAGATTTGGGAACATTGGCAGGCCTTGAGCACAGCCCTTCAGTTAAAATGTAGAATTACCTGATGCTGAGTGCAAGCGTATTCTCTTACGTCCAGTGAAGGAGAGGTTAATCTCAGTTCAGCTTCCCACTTTTTCCCACAGAGGCACTAGGAAGCGGGGCTATAAACTCTGTGCCACAAATATAAAGGAAAAAATTCTTGCCAAAGGGAGGTGTTCAGCACCCAGAGTCACAGAACTATGGAGCTCCTTTTCTCTCCTGCTTATGTTACCTTAGTTTGCTTGCTTGCTTTTCTCACAGACCCTGAAAGACAAGAGCTTTCTATTTCCTTCCTATTTCCTTTGTCTTTGCCCTGAGTTTATACTCTCTTGATTACAAAAGGACTTTTGCCAAAGTAAAGACTGCAGGATCAGGCCCTCCTTTTGAAAAACTATTTTCTTCTTTATTCCTGCTTGACATGACCTGCAGCAAAAAAAATAGACAGAAACAGAATCCAATTGAAAAGAGATTATTAACCAGGCTTAAATGAACTAGACGTAACTCAAAAATTAGCCATAGGATTGTCTGGGGCACTTGCACCAGAATGGAGGCACTGGCATGTTCTGTACCTGTGCCTGTATAGCTAGAGGAAAGCACTGCTGAGTTTGAAAGAGAAGTGAAGTCTTTAAAACGTAATAATAATAAATCCAGGAGAAAAGTGTGCATTTAGGACCAAATAACCCTTACTAAGCCCTTCTATTTATTATCCAGAAGCAATTATTGTGTGTTATCCAGCCCTGCTTATTGTAACGTATCTTGAGACATTTAAAAAAAGGGAGGAAGGCATTTTGAACCAAATGAACATCTCTCTGAGTTTTAGTATCACCCACCAGATGGGTTTCTTTCCCAGCCAGAAACACAATGACGTGTTGCCCTATTAGAATCAGTGGGTGGGAGGAATGGGTTTTTCTCCCTGTTGATGCTAATCTGCCTTGGTTAGAACATGATGTGGCACCAAGGGGAATAGTTGCTGAAGGAGTACAGCCCTCTATTTTGTACTGATGAGTATCGTATGGACATCACACTGTACCTGCGGCATGGGAACCGGTTTTTACATATCTTAGCAAAGGTGAAAAAGTCTCGGAAAGCCTTCAAAATTGGTCCCAAGGAGGCTACAATTTCAGGAAGAGGTATGAGAAGTACACATAGGAAACGTATTATGCACATGATGAGCTTGTACAGGCACCTCCTGCGTAACGTTTCCCAAATGTGCTACTTAGTTATTTTTAGGTAATGTAGGAAGTTTGTACAAGCCAAACACTGTAACACCATTTTCTTACTGCTTCAGTAATGCCAAGACTGCTTCGTGCCTGTACTGGCTTTAAAATAGCTCACGCGGACAGGGTGAACTATGTTTTCTGAAAGCAAGCAGCGAATTTCACTGTGTTTGGGGAGATCCTGCCTAGTTCTCTCCTGGTTCAAACATACTTCTAGTAGTAATGGCATCAATCTGTTCATTGGCATATACAACAAATTTTTTAAAAAAATTTTGCCTGTTAGAATCTAGGGGGGAAAAAAAGTGAATTAAGTTCAAATCAGACATATTTCAGTGTTCAGTTCTGCTATAGTGACATAGTTCCCACTAACTTCTGTAGCAGGTAGGTACCAGTGTAGTAATTAGGTATTTTAAAGAGCTTCAGGGATTTGATCTGAATAAGCCGTCTTGTACTGTGTTAACAACTTAGCTAATGGCTAGAAGAAGAGTAGCAGGATAGCATGGTCCTTTGGTTATCCCTGTAGGCTTCCAATAACTGAACATCCTTGTACGACCCCTGTGAGAGTGCTCCTTCCTGGACCGTGCTACATGAATGCAGAGAGTCTCATTAACTGAAATAGGTTCTAATCCTATGTTTCATGTTCTTTTAGGCCTTCTTCACAAAGCGGTCCGTGCCAGTTTAACTATACGCACATTTTCAACAACTGGCGCTTTTTAGCATATAGATACCATTATTGTGGTTTATGATCCATAAAATAATGCTAGAAAAATGTATCCAAGCCACTGGCCTCCTTTGAAATGCCACCTTTGGCAGACTAATAATCAGCCTACAAGGCAGACTTGATCCTGAACACGAGAGGAAGGGACGATATTATTTCATCATTCCCAAAAGTCATTTGTACCTAAGAAAACAAGAACTGTCATATTGGATTAGAAACGGGGTGTATAGCTCTGCACACTGTCTTCAGCAGTTGCCATTACTGATACATTGCAAAAAGGGACATTTAAATAGTGATCCTACCTTTGGTATATCTTTCTAGCACCCGGCAAGAAATATACTTGCTCAAGTTTGCACCTGAATCATCTTGTTCCCTAGACACTGATAAACCTGTCTAGTCTGCTTTGGAGCCCACTGATACTTCTGATTTCAACAACATCCAGGAACAGAGAGTTCAGTGATTAACTGTGTTGTCAAAAAATACATCCTGTTGTTGTTTCAAGCCTGCTGTCTCAAGTCATTGGATTATATGAAACAACGAATAATCTGAACTGGATGAAAGAGTGAATAATCATTCCCTATTCACTGTCTGCACGCCCTTGAAGATGTTAGCCACCCTGGCCTATCCCAGATCTTAAACTGACCCCTCTGCTGTATGCAACAGCACCAAGGTCAAATATCACCAGGCACAGACACTCACAAATCTGGCACGCACCTCTAGCAGCAGCATAAGATTCGTGTGGGTCTGGCTGGGCAACACTACTGCACGTGTAGATTTGGTGCAACTGTTCAGGCATGGAGGCCTAGATTGATCCTGACTGCCCTTAGTCACCTCACCGAGGCACCTGAGTTGCTGTAGCTTCCTTTTATGTCGAACAGGCAACGGCATGCAACTCAGAGCACTGCAGCCCTGCTGGAGGTACATGCTCCAATGACAGCAGAGGGAGCTATGTGGTGACTGTGCGCCTATCGTAGGTATCTCAGAAACATAGCAAAAATCATGTGGGATGAATTCCAGCCTAAGATTCAGCACATTGAAGCATGTTCGATTTTCAGCATGTGGGTGAAAATCCTCCTAAGAAAGCAGGAAGCCCCAGAGCTTCTGATTACTTAGTCCGAGATACAACGGGGACCCTACCTTTAAGAATATAGTGAATACCGTCTTCCATGCTATCTTCTTCAAAGCACCAACCCATCTCGCACCACCAACCAGAACTGCTGCTTTTGTTTTGAAAATCATATCCTTCGCCATCGTTTGGATTTTCCTCATGCTTAAAGCTAAGCTGTAGTCAGGTCCTGACCCAGGAAAGCAAATACTTAAATCCATTTCTCCTCAGAGCTGCAGTTTTTGCTGCATGTACTTATTTGCTAAATCAGACTGAAAGCGTCAAGAGTCTGAGTATCATCTAAGTCAAGGCATTAAGTCATTTGAATAATTTCCCTGATTAACATGATCTGCACTACAATCTGCATGGATTTCACAGTTATTGCAGACAGAAAAGGTGGGCAAAGTAGAATATCTTCAGTTTGGAACAGCTAAAGACCTCAATCACCTTTCACAAATTTTCAGTCTTTAATTTAAGCAAAGTCCTGTATTTTCATTGCACTGCAAATGTTTCCCCTCACAGTGTGATGTTGCACACTGATGAATTCTAGCATTTTAACCAGCCTAAACCCTGTGAGTTAGCAGGGAGGATTTCATCTGCAACAAAGCTATTATGACAGGTTTTCTTTAAGTAGACTTACCGTATTTACTTCTTTCATGAAGATTTAAAAACATATTTTTATGTGTTTGCATGTAGGAGAGGAAACAGTGCTATTTACTGTTAGCTACAAGTTTATTACTCTGAAGTCAAAAATATAGACCTAAAAATCCCTAGCAGAAGAGTTCCCAATCTTTTGTTATGGATTCAGTAATTGTATAAAAATGTTGTTTTGCCTGCCAGAGAAGACTGCCCCGCGTTACTATTAATGTAGTAGCTGACCTTGAACAAAGGTACCATTGTTTTGGCTTCCAAGCTCCTACCTATTGCTTCTGAGTGAAATTTTTTCACTTTCAAGTATGACGGGAATTATGGAGATCAATCCTTTTAACCTTTGCAGTCAATGTGATGCAGCTGGACAGGCAAAACATGCTCTATACAAGCAAGTCAAAAGGGGGTTAGATGCTACAATGCAGAATGCAGGAAAATAAAAATTCAATTCAACCTGTATTGTTCTGAATACATTGCTGGGAATTTTGCTTTCACTAAACGTTTCTAAAGACAGTAACTTCCTGTTTCATAGAAATCAGTTATATCAGAAGTTTGGTATACGATAGAGACAGTAAATTCTTTCTTTCAATAGCGTAACATCGCTTGTGATTCAGTATTAAAGATGCCAGCAAGAACGAAGATGCCACCTACCTCTCCTTTCCCATCCTCCCTGGAAGTTGGCTTGGCAGCAGAATAACCTTCAACAGGAACAATATTATCTCTTCAAATGTAGCGTGGAGTATCGGATGGCTAGTTCTTCGGAGCCCTTATGACCCAGAGACATAGGCAGTGTCATTATTAGTGATGCATTATAGTTCTGAAAAGCTCTTGATGATGCAGACTCCCTAGGTTAACTCTACTGTGCATAATGACCAAAGGAGAAAAACATGAAAGAGGCAACAGAAGACTGAGGAAAAATACATAAATAAATATATTTCACTAACTGCTTTCTTCTCTCCTATTCAATTTCTGAAGCAAATATAAGATTGCAGTGTCTCCCTTTGCTTGTAAAACTGCAAAAATCAGTGACGAAAGCTACTTCAGGGGATATTACAATGAAGAATCAAATTTTTCTTGCACAGTAAAGTAGAAATTATTGCCAAAAAGTTGTAATATTTTCCTTTCTCTTTTTTTTAATCTCCTCCCCTTACAATTTTATTCTTCTCCAACCTTTCATCATATAATAGCTATATTTGATTATAACTATTTTTTCCAAATGTAGAGAATGTGTTTTGGGAACTCAAGACCAAGACATGATGAGAGAGATAACAGGTCTGAAAATGATCCACAGTTTTGCACTTTCCCTGTGTGTATCCTCCGACTTACTCCTTTCCTTTTAGTGCTCTTCATTTCTAAAATTGCTTGTGATTGTTCTATTATGGCTGCTTACAGTATTTATCTTATGTAGTTTGGTGTCATTTGCCTGCTTTGTCTGATTTTCACAATAGAAGTACATGGGCCACCATTAGAGAAGTAATCTTGTGTCTGCTATACAGAGGTCTCATAAAAGACACATTTCAAAGACCGTCTATTTCAAAGATACCTGGAAGTATAAAGTAATTTCACATTGTCCTACTATTGTCGGATATCACACAAGTCCATCAGGCTCACAGACTGAGTCTCTCATTGAATTTAGGCTGCCTCTAATTTACATGACATAGATGACTCTTGGCCTGCTGCCGCTCTTGTTGAGATCTGTGGAGAAATGAATTATTAATCGGTGTTTCAGAATCAGGTCCTCCTGAAATCTGGTTGGATGTAAGGACACTTGCGTGGATTTCCATCAGTGAACTATGCCAAAACATGCCATAAATAAGTATGTTACCTTCAAGTATATTAAGCTTTTTCCAGGTATCCTTTGTGTCTGGCCCTTAAAAATTTTACACGGGCATCTCTGCATTTTTTTTGGTTATATCAGTGCAAATTTCCTCTTCTCCCAAACCTAGACTAGACAGCTCCACAGACAAAATTTCAGGACAAAGAAGTAAAGTTTGTTTTCTGTTGCCATGTTGTTAGTTAATCGCTGTGTTAGCAAGGGTGATTAAGATAAGATGCTAAGGTCACACATTCTTGTTCACAAATCCATGGTTCTCCGATTATGAAAGAATAAATAGCTGGAAGAAGACAATATAAATTATAGAAACAAATAACCCCCTGAGTTTTCCTATTCAGTGGTGCATAATCAATACAAATTCTTCTCAAACCTGAGTATAGTGTGATGCAAGAGCTATCTTTCTTGTCATGCCTCCTAAGTTCAATACCATTATGTACCATAATTGGATCTGTAAAAACCTATTAGGTGAGATGAGAGAGGAGGTGTGAAACGCAGAACCAAACCTGCTTCCCTCCAAAAAGCGTATCTGAGTTAAAATATTTCACCTTTAAACAAACAAAAAAGAAAAATCAAGCAAAGAGGTGTATTTGAAGCGGGAGGGAAACATGAGATACAATCACAGAGGAAAATGGCTGGCCAAAGTCAATGCCAAGTTACGCAGAGCAAAGTTAAAGCTGGCACCTCCTTCCCCTTCAGTTCAAAGCTTCCATAAATAGAGTTGTGAACTCAACAAGAAGAGACCACGTTATCCTTATGTCTTATTTAATTTGACCTTTTAAATATCTCATTTCCAGTGAGGCTGTTTTAAAGATTTCACATTTTGTATGGCTGTATGCCATATGGTGAAACTTTTCTTTGTCTATTATGTATTTCTTTTTCTTTCCTTCCTCACCTGTCTTCATTCTCTCCCCTTAGCTTTAGAAAGTAAAAATTAAGTAGTCACAAAGACCTTAATTTGTCAGTCCACCTTCTGCATCAGCAAAGCACTTCACCATATGCATGGAGTTAAGCAAGTAAGTGATGAAATACAGACACAGGCTGGAGGCTTAGCACGTGTTAAAGTGTTTTTAGGAAAGGGAGCCTAAAGCTTCAGTCCTGCAAATGGGCTGCCACACATGCAATAGTGCCACGGTTTTTAATAAGGTCCAAGCAGTGAGCTGCTTGCTGTGGAAGAACTGGCATAATGCAGTCTTATTGCTCTGACGGGAAGAAGTTTTTTGGCATTTAATATAGGCACAACCCACCCGTTTTTCATTGGGAAGGAAGATTTTTAGTATGGTTGGTTCCACATAATTCTCTGCAGGCTCCTGTGCTTCTGTCAGCCGTAGACTCATTCTGGGCTGTGGCACAGTCACACTGCTCCAGCAGAAGCTGCTCTGGGCTTAACAGGCAGCTAACCACTCGCACCATTGCACCAGGATTTTATATCAGGGTGGAGAGGCAGTAGAACATGGTAACAACCCTGCAGATCATGGAGGGACCGTTCTCTGTCCTCTAAGGACCACAGGGACTTTCTCTGTGCCTGAGACACGTGCAGTTACTACAGGTGGCATGCACCTATCTGACAATAACGAAACACGTGAAATGCTCCATCAGCAATGCTTGAGCCACAGCCAGGCAGTGTTATGGTCTGAAAGGGATCAGGTGCATAGCCTCAGGAATTGGTTGCTTCACAGTTTGATTAAACTCATGTTTATTTCCCCACCTTGGTCTCTGCCCCAAGCAAGGCACAGAAGGAATGGAGGATGTTTCAGAGATGCCATACATTTCAACAAACTCATCAGAAATGATAGAAATGCTGTAAGACACTTATTGAGAGAGCAGCATGTTTTTCTTCTCATTCAGGACATTAGTGAGATGAATCTCCATTCTCAGCCATACAACCTCTGCAGCAAAGAATACTGCCTTGCAGCACAAGTGTTGCACAAGTGTAGTTGAGAGCAACGTGAGATTCATTGGCTCACGAATGACAGAGCGCTCTTTTGTAGCTCCTGGCTGTCATTTCCTTCCCTTCGCCCATCATGACAGTGTTTCATGGCTGTCACTCTCTCCCATTGCTTTTCCTTGACACAGATCATCCCTTACATCAGTAATTACTCCCATCAACATGCTCTGGCTCTCTTAGTCTGATTTAGATTTATCTAGAATTGTTGCTGCATTAGTTATTCCTGATGAAGGAGCTAAGAGTATCTGCAATTGAACTTGACAGAAAAATTCTCAGATATCAAACTGAATATGTGAGATCTGGACTGGAGTCCAGATCAATTACAGTTTCAAGTGTGAGGAAGATCTGTGTGATCATTTCTTAGGCTGGATTCATGTTGTTAGCAACACAAGAGCCTATGTTGTGAGAAGAGCTAGTTAATTTATTCACTGAAAATAAATTATTCAATGCACTTGCCTGTTTTTCTATTTGTGAATCATTTTTGATTTCTAATAATGTGTTCATAAGCATTTGCCCACAAGGATTATGGAACAAATCTCAGCCTAAGGACTCTTTGCAAGCTATTCACTTTTTACTAGTAATTATACACTGTGACTGCACATTTCAGTCACATGGCATCATTTATGCTTCCTCTTTGAATGACGTAATCTTTTTAGAACAGAAGGATAATTACTAATATAGGTAGAAGTTTGGGGACAAATAATCATTCAGAACATGTTGAGAAGCTGTACTCTAACAAATAAAGCAACCATTATACAGATATTTAAGGAAAACTATTATACCTTCCCCCTCAAAGAAAGCCAAGCAAAGGTATCATTTTCCTTCATAAAATTTCTATCATTAGCTCTTCTGTTTTCTTTTTTGGCTATTCTGCCAACCCTAGACATGATGTTAGCTACTGTGATGACAACTGTGAGTTCTTTTTCTTCTTTACTGACAGGTACCAGCAGTGCAGAAGTAAAGGAAAATCGAAACATTGGCAACCTGGAGGATCATCCAGTATCCTCTAGTGAGAGGGCAAGAGGAGGAACATCTAGCAGTAAGAGAAAAAGACCCTTAGAGGAAGGCAACAATGGCCATTTTTGCAAACTCCAGCTCATCTGGAAGAAAGTTTCATGGTCAGTGACACCAAAGAATGCTCTGGTTCAGCTACATGAACTCAAACCAGGTTTACAATATAAAATGGTTTCCCAAACAGGTCCAGTGCATGCTCCAGTCTTTGCTGTTGCTGTAGAAGTAAATGGACTTACATTTGAAGGTACAGGACCCACAAAAAAGAAAGCCAAAATGCGTGCCGCAGAGCTAGCTCTGAAGTCTTTTGTTCAGTTCCCAAACGCCTGCCAAGCTCACTTCGCCATGGGGAACTGTATTAATCCATCCACGGACTTTACTTCTGATCAGGCAGACTTCCCAGATACTCTGTTCAAGGAGTTTGAACCATCTACACACAGCGAGGACTTTTCAGTCTATAACCCAGTTAATAATGAATTGCTCTCCACTGCTTATCGACATGGGAGGTTACTCTGCCATACATTGGACTTAATGGGCCACAGTAAGCAAAACAAGCACAAGATGGCATCCAAAGCGGAGAGCGAGAAGAACCCAGTGGTGCTGCTAAATGAGCTGCGATCGGGACTGCGGTACGTCTGCCTGTCGGAGACCGTGGAGAAGCAGCACATCAAGAGCTTTGTGATGGCAGTGCGAGTGGACGGGAGAACATTTGAAGGCTCAGGACGTAGCAAGAAGCTGGCAAAAGGCCAAGCAGCACAAGCTGCTCTGCAGGCCCTCTTTAACATTCGGCTGCCCAGCCACATTCCCAGCAGGAGTAAATGTAACCATTTGCCACAGGTGAGAGCTCTCAGGTAGCCACCACCGAGTTGGAGGAATTTTGTAGATTAATGTGATCTGTGTCGTTCTAGCTGTTATTGTCTAGGAGATGGCTCCTCTGAAATTATAGTAAGTACCATGCCACAATTAAGCTCTTTTCTCGTAGAAACAGCCACATGCTGCAGGCAAAAGCTTAAAAATTGTATCTTAAAATCATTGAGTACAGTTTGCGGGCCTTTGCATAGAGACATAGATGAGAGGGCAGAATGTAGGGGGAATGTCAGCATTTCAGTCTGCTAGAGAGAATGATAACATTGACACAAGCAGAAAAAGCAGGACATTTTGTAACATTGAGAGAAAGAAATCTATAAACAGAAGACAACGGAATGCCCCATATCCTCCTTTTAGAGTTAATTTTTGTTGAGGACAGTAACATTCAGAGGAGACAGCAATAGCAAGGAACATGCCTTTGTCAGAGCAGGCTCTCCTGAAAATTCTGCTGCAAGAAAAGTTGAAGGATTTTTGTTTTTTATTGGCCTATTTCTTTGATTTTTTTCGTATATATCTCCAGCAGTAAAGAAATGGTCTCCAGTCTTCCTGGAACAAATGCAGCGATTACTGAGGTAGCCATGTAGAAAATATAGATCTGAGGTACATAGTTAGTGAATCAAAATTTCATAGTTGGTCATATGCCAAAGGCTATCTTAGCATTGCGTGCTCAGACTTTTGTCAGTTTTCTAAGTTTGAAGGAAGCCAGGATTTGCAGGCACTGAGAAGCATTACATAGGTTCAGCTAATTTCTTGGTTTGCTTGCACTATTCTAAAAGGTTTGATCCACCAGCACCAGGAGGTGATCCACCACAACAAAGCTCCCCTTATGAAGGGAGTTGTTAGTGTCCAGGATTTAATGCAAAGCACTGAGAGCTCTAAGAGTCATTCTACTGCTGGCTTGCTGTGAGACCCTAGGCAAGTCATTTAAATCCAATATCCCTGTCTAAAAAATGGGCATATTTTATGAAAGAACACTTTAAGAACCTTAAGTAGTGTGTAAATGCAAATTATTAGTAGCAATTCTCATAAGCATTAGTAAAAATATTCATTAGCAAGAGAGAGTTTGATCAGGAAATGAATCCTTTATGTGACATGATTGCCTGCAGTTCCCAGCAATTATATTTGGTGAACCAGAAGTTCCCTTCTTATGTTTCCAAAAAGGTAATATAGGAATTGTAAGAAATTCTAAAATACATCATAATCCTGCCCCTTTCCCTTTAATTCATATTTGTAAACTCTATATACCAATGGGAAAGGAACATAATTTAATAAAAACAATGGCCTTCACCGAGTGCTTTGCACATGTTTTAGAAGTCTTGGCTAACCTGGCAGTTTCATCCTCGCAGAATTCCTCTGAACTGTGAATGAGATTTAAATGAGAGATTTATGTAGTTTCTTGCGCTGATTAATTTTGTAAAAAGTAAAGTTTGTTTTGAAGAACATGCCTATCCTGCCCCATGGAAGCCTAGCAACTGGATACAAAGCAGAATTCCTAGTCCCATCTTACTTACTGCTTTGCTGTCCCCAGAGAACTTTGCGAGGTGCATCAGCAGATAAATACCATGAACTAAGAAATCTACCATTCATAGGATGATGATTTGTCATGTTCTGGGATGGCACCACAAGTATCATTACCTCATTTCACGATCTCTCTGAACTGTTCCCTGGTTGCTCAGTTTCACAATCATCTTCCAACTGAAAATCACATCTTACCTGAGTCCCAAATTGCTCACAAGGCAACACACATATTCTTAAGGGTGTCTTTTCTTTTTTATGTCCTTTTCTCCTTTCTGTAGACTTATGCCCTCCTTATCTTCATCTTCTCACTGTTCTGGACAAATGTCAGTGAAAAGGTACCCCTGACCTCTCTCTGTCAGTATTTTTTGAGTAGTTATGTATTATCCAACTGAAAGATTAGTCAGATATTTTTAATGCCAGAATTCAGAGTATTAATTGATAGATAAACCCTAACACTGATTTCTGCTGACTTCCCTACTAATCGCTATCACCAATAGATACAGCAACTGTGACACAAAACCCCTGTTCATGTTACTCATTTCAGTTACAATCTAAATTTCACTGAAACAGACAAATTTCCACTGACTTCCGCTGGGCTATAGCTTAAGCGTTAAAACTAGAAATCTCTTTATCTGTTATTGCTGTATTGTGCAGTATTTCGTTAAGTGACTTTCTTTGCTCACTTCTTCAGCCCACCTGGCTGTTTCGTCAGCTGAAGTGGTGGTAACAGTATCGGTGAGACTGCTGTTCTCATTGAACTGCGGTTAGAATCAGCTGCCCCAAAAGTTGTTTCAGCTCTTTCTTATCTCCCTGATCCTCTGTGAGCTGCATTTTCTAGGACACATTTCAAGCCGCATTTTCAAACCTATGCCTACTGCAGCTTCAGTAGGCCTTCAGTAGGCATAACTTGTTTGGTGTCCAGATCTGTTTAAGAGCTAGAGAGTGCCCCCAAACCCAAACAGCTTAGGGATAGATTTTGAAATTTCTTCACAGAATAAGGAGCACCTATCGTTCTATCCAGTCACCCACTCGTTTTCTGTGCTTCATCTAACTTGTTAGGATATCAGACAACTCAATGATAGTAAGGAGAAGCAAGCCAGATCAAGTATAATAACAGTTTCACCTATATTTTGAATATTTTATAGAATTCAGGAGTATATTTATCTCTGTGGTTGTCCCTTACATACAGTATTCCTCCTTTGCATGTCTGCATGTTCCTGTTGCCTTTGCTCCTATCAGTGGCTTTAGCAGGCCAGAGTTGGGCCTGACTGGAAGTAGGAAAAGCCAGAAATCTCATAACACTGGTAGTCCAGGTCTGCTGAACCTACAGACTTCATAGTTTCTGAGGAAGTGTCAAAAGAGTTCAGATGTTCTTACGAACTGGACATTTGTGCCTTGCTCATCAAAATGCCCACCTGGACCTGGCGTTCCTCAGCCTAGCCCTTGGGCATGTCCTCACCCTAGCAGCCACTTTTTGTGCTGACTAAGGGAGTTTGAACATAAAATGTCAAAAGAACCACCATATCTTCCAGTCTGTCTTGATAGGTGCTGCCTACACAAGAGCCTTCCTGAATCACCAGGAAATGCAGAGCATAGATGTAAAATGTTGCCACCTTGATCTCTTCTGTTTCAGGCAAAACAAAAAAATGCAAGAGCAGCAACGTAAGAATATCTGAATTCCCTAGGGCAGTTGCAGTCCCACTTGCTTCTTCAGCTGCCTCTCCTGCCCCTCACCTGCCAATGCTGAAATTCCATTTTGAAATAGTTATAGCATTTTACATCACTGATCCCTTCTTAAAAGAAAATCACTAATTTCCTCTCTGTAATTGTTCCACACTGTTCTGGGGTTGACTGCGATATTATATCCCAAAAAATTAACAAAAACATATTGCACTTTATACCAGGAATATTTTTCAATCTCATAATTTAAAACCAATATAATTCGGATTATGGCTTCTTTATGGCTCTTAACAGTGCTTTGATCCGCTTCTGTGGTTCTTGTGTAGGTACAATGATGGCTTGGAAACCTGAACCCTTGAATGTGTACAGGGTGAACAGGAAGTAGCTGAGATAGTCCAAGGACCAGCTGAAATGGTCACAAGATTTTCCTATCAATGTACTAGCTGCTACCCTTCCTCAAACCAGGTCCATTATCCATGCTATGCCCCTGAAGTGCAAGGAATAAATACTGCTGATGCTTTGAGAGTGGGCATAGCATGTTGATTAGAGCATCCCAGAAAGGAGGCGGGATATCTGCTAAACGAAAGAAAAATAGCAGAGTTAAAGTGAGTCAAGAGAATGGAGATCACAACACATCATTGTGTACCTTCTCTAAGTCATTGAATATTACCACTTTTTTCCTAGCATACTCATAAGATCCATGAAATAATATGCAATTTCTTTGATTATCAGCATTCATGGCAGTCTGACAATTTCCCCCCCCACACACCCCTTGGGAGCTAATCTTGTAATCCGGAATAGGAGACAACAGTGAAAAGTGCTGACCCAGCCAGCCTTAATGAGTCTGCACTGGTAGAAATCTGTTCATACGTTCCCAGACTTTCAGAGTGCAGTGTGCTCATTTCAGGAAATCAAGGTGACCCCCAACTGCATCTGACCGGTTTACAGATTGTTTTTCTAATCTTGTACTCCTTCTAATCTATCTCACTCAGTCTAAACAACATTCTTACTGCTGTAGAGCAAAACCATTAATTAATATTGCCATAACAAATTAGTAATAGAGGGGTGCCTGGATTTCAAATGGACCTAAATTAAAAACGAATAAGTGTGAAAATCGCATTCACTCTACTTTGAAACTGCTTAACACTGCTGTTGCTGGTTCACATCCAGAGCCTCCAGAGGAGTAGCCAGTTTATTTATTTAAGCACAACTTCACTGTGTTTTGTTTGTATGTCACCAGAAAGAAGCAGGGCTTTTTCCTTCTGCAGGTCAGGCTAACTGTTTGAATCCAGTTAAATCACATATTTGCCATAAGCCTAACTTGCAGAGCAAAGCAATCTGAGTGTCCCTATTGCACCAATTCCTCACAGTGTACAGGTCAAGGATTCCTACAAGCTGACTTCAGTATCACCTTAGTGAGCAACGTCACACGAAGAATAACCAGTGTGGTGTATGAAAAAGCTCGGCCTCCAATCCACTCCTCAGGAAAAGCCTGCTTCTTTGCGTGTGTAAAATAGACTTAATTTTCATGCAGTATCAATTGTTCCTGCCTTCTTCACTTTATTTCTCTAACTACCCTCCTTTGCAAACTTCCTTGCAAGAATGCCTTCTCACCTATGGTGTAATTAAGATGGGGCGGAGGTTGTCAGTGATAGGTTTGACTCTGGTGAGAAGAGGGACAGCACCTAGCTGGCACAGAGTTTTGAGAAGCCATTCCAATGTGTTTTATGTGAATAGCTTTGTCTAGTCAAGTGACCAGCTACATTTTTTTATAACTTTCTCCGTCTCCTGCTACACAAAGAGAAGCAGCTGATAGGTATGTATGTAGCTCCTGACAGTGAGATGCAAAAGAGGGAAAAGGCAGGGATCAGAGAAATGCCTGTGCAATATAAATAATGTTTGATTTTCAGCCTTCTATTTCTGACTGTCTGTAGGCGGGAAAGTTGCTTTTTATAATCAGAGCAACGGGCAGTCAAGACATTTATAGGATTACAGTTTCTTAAGGAAAACAATGGCAAAAGAACCAATTTAGAGGCACAGCGTTAGTGCACTGGATACTGTTATTATTATCCTGGCTGCTAATGAGATTGCAGTCACTTCTAGGCTCACAACTGAGGAACCAGGACTGGCCCCTCACCCCCCATAGAAGTCCAACATAAATGATGTTTATTGTCCCAAAGAGATTACAATTAGAGTCTTAGAGGAAGAAACTATCACGTTTTAACGTGTATAATCCATGCAAAATCAAGGGAGGACGCAGAAGGGCTACCCACACAGAATCAGAGGAAAAGAAGTAGCAGGGTGGAAAAGCCTGTGCTTTCTAGCTTTTGTATCAGCACATACATGTAGCCACTTTGAGAGCTTTACATATGAAAATACAGTTATCACTGCAAATTAACACATTATTTTGCATCAGCTGAGCAACAGTAATGCTCCGACTACCTGCCCTTGGCAAACGCAGGGTAATTTAACTTGCCGTAGCCCCCAGGAAAGGAGGAATAAGCTCGTTCCCATTATCTCAGCCGTTCCTCTAGGTAGGTATGCACAGACCGAGCTCTACAGCTCAGCCAATGGTTGGCCTCTTGCTGCATTGTTGCAAAATAGTATTTCTAGATCTCTGTTATAATAAGATAAGTGATAACATGCAGTTTATAGACAGACAAATGAGTGAATGCAAGGAACTAGGAGTCAAGGATATTTCTTCCGTCTTGTAGAAGAACGAGCTCACTTTAATCCGTGTTAAAGATGCTGCTAAGGTCTGCCTAAAGGAGCGGGTGGTACTGCCTTTCAACGTCCAAGGAACTAGGTTTTTGGTACTAGAGTTATGCCATGTGAGGGAGGTCATGTACTTTCAGGCTGGAAATGGCAAGACTGTGATTTTTGCCTGCCAAGAGAATGAGCGCAGCCGTCTGCACAAAGCTCTCACTGCAGGAATATGCATCTGAAATGGCATATCAATCTTCACGCAAACAGAGCCAAACGCAGCAGGAGCGTTCCTGCTGTAGTAGCAACCTATCCATGCAGTTTGCCACGTTTCGCAGTGCTGTTGACAGGCTTCGCGGCAGCGAGGTACGTGCCGGTTTGCAAGAACAGGTCTGTTCTACCCAGGGTGGGTGAATGCGTGAGAGCATCTCACCCCCCCTCACTCTTCCGCCCCACATTCCCTTCCCGCACCACCACTTGCACAAGCAGCCCTGAAAATGAGGGACTGAGGCCTGTCTAGGACAAGGTCACTCACGGCACAGGGCAAGGAGGGAAGGAAGGAGCATCTGGGATGCAGGGTCAGGGGAGAGCCTCACAAGCTAGGCTTGCCTCCTAGCTTCATTTAGAAGATGAGAAAGGTGCAGGCTGCTTCTTGGAGGGCCGCACTCCTCTCCCCCTCTCACATCTCACCACGCAGAAGCTGGCTCCATCCCGCCCTCGTGCTCTCCTCAGCTGCCGCGGCAGACAGCTCGGCTCTCCGGGCAGGGAGGGCAGCAGGGCTGTGCCTGGGCGTTTTGATGCACACGTTTGCCTGTACAAAGAGCTCCGTCTCTCCCAGCGTGCCTTCTTCTCTTCCCTTGAATGCTATGTCTCGTTCCCCTTGGAATAGGAATAAATAATGAATAAATAATTTTAGTATCTTAAAGGAGGAAATCTGTATGAACCAAAGGCACTTTTCTCACGTAAATGTGTATTTTTGTGTATATATATTTTTTTTATATTTAGAAAAAGAAGTATAAAAGCAAGACAAAATATATCATAGCTCTCTGAAAAAAAAAAAAAGAAAAAGAGAGAAAGAAAGAAAATTAAAAATACCTCATTTTTCTCTATAAAGAATCTGAAGAGCCCACTATGATTAAAGTGCATTTAGAAAGGAGTGAATCTGATTTAGCTGTCTGGCCTGGCTGCTAGCATAATCGTAAATACATCATTCCATCTGAACATCCACAGAACCAGTGTTTGACTTCTTCTTTTCAGAGTATAGATTGCTTATTAAATATGGATAGTGAGACACAGTGCGGACTCTGCTAACTTCTGTTATTTACCGCTATGAACCAGACTCACCTATGCAGGAAGCTGGTGCTGTGGATCTGATTTGTTAAGAATTATTATTTGTACGAAGCATTATGGAGAGAGAGTTTGTTCAGAATGATTAAGGCTCAGGCAGCAAGCAGAGCTAGTTAGTACATGAAAGCTGAATCCCAGTCCAGAGTCATCAAACACATAAAACTTCCCTCTAAACCAGACACTCTTACAGCTGTCAGAGTCGCCTTTGTTGCTTTCTGGCTGCGTTAAGTGAGCTAGGGACACTTCAAAAAGCTCCCGGCAAGCTGGACCTCATTAAAGCTCCAGCTTCCTCCTGGACTTGCATCCTTACGTTGTTTATGATGCTTCATTATTATCTGCTTAATACAAGCCATGATCGTTCTGCTCCACTAAATGGAACTGTAATACAAGCGCCCAGAGTGAATTTTTCTTTGGTCGAGTTCCATGCAAAGCCTTCGCTGTTTGAGCTGGAGTGGTACAGGCATGCCAAAATTGCAGTCTTTATCTATTTTTGTCTGTAGTCACATCTAGGAAGCCTTAATTATTCAGATAGATTTCCTTTTCTTCTATGTGCAGAGTATCAGACTCAAGCTGCTACCGTATATTTTATGATGACTAACTCCCTCTTGCGGTGCTTGTGCCAACTGAGTGGTATGCATACTATAGCCATGCAAGAATGACGGATAAAACAAAACGCCAGGGCCCTTGGAATAGCCGCAGTTCAGAGCCAGCAGTTCCCTCAGCGCTCCAGTGACTCTTTTTGAGAAATAAATGGACTTCTCCCTTCTTGCCAAATACTGGAGCACTTATTTTTCTATTTTATTTTATTGCATCTGTTAGTGTTTAAATAGTGCATTTGCATAGTAGCTTTTGAGAAAAGCAGTATTTCTCATTCCCCTTTGATCTCAGCTAAACTGTTCATGCATGCAGCAATGTGAAAACAATGTACATGTGCACACACACACACACACAGAGAGTAGAGTGTGTATGAATGTTGTAAAATATTCACTATATGGAATATATTTAGGATTTTAATTTTAGGATTGTCCAAAGCTAATGGACAGAAAAGGCTTCAGAGCTGTTGTTATAAAGGATGTATAATGTGCTGTATGTATTCACTAGTATAAGACATTTATACAACCAAACAAAAGTAGAAAATTGGCTCCTACAAGTTGAAGTTCTTTTAGAAAGTAAAATCCTTTATTGTTCATTTAGTGGTTCTTTATATGAACGTCTTACCTGAAATGAGAGTTTGTATCCCTGATGGAAGAAAAATTAGATAGAGCAAGTTTTTTTTCTGTTTTTTCCACATGCATGATGCATGATGTGAACTTTTGTTGAGATAGATAAAATATTTCTACCAACTCTCGAAAAATATAAATGGGAGATAATTATGTATATTTCCTGGGAAAGTAGGCAAATTATCCATCTTCTTTCATCACACAGTTCTACTCAGCTAAAATAATTAATATTCTCTAAGTAAGCCCCATGATAGCCATGAGCTTCTTAAACTGAATTCCAAGAAATATAACATATTAATGTATCCATAAACCTTTCCTCCTCCTTCAGCATTTTCTCCTCCACCTTAACTACTTCAATATTGTCTTTAGACAAATTCATGCGGCTTTTTAACCCTTTTTGTTTTCTAATTTAAATGTCAAAGTTTAGTTTTAAGCAAATTAAGTTTTATTTCCTATAGGAAAACTACCGGTCTAGACATTTGATATGAAAGCACCTAACTGTGATTGCTCTTAACCTGCTCTTAATCAAACCTACTGCCAGGCACTGTTCAAGTAATCAGACCTTCTGAATTCAGACAATCTTACCTTAAAAATCAGTGCTACACTGAGACATCCCCCAAATGAATCCATGTTACTGAAGCCACACCGATTTGCTGTATAAATTCCTTGGGTGCTATTTCTTCTCACTGTCTTTATCCAGTTCACTTCTGAAAACTGAACGTGGAAAGAGAGCATTGCCTAAACAAACATACTCAGGTCAAATGAACAAAATGGATGTACCTCAGTTTATTCAGGGAAATAGCCTAGAATTCCCACAATTTCTAGTTTTTTTCTCATGTCATTTCATTGCTGAGTTCCTATTTTTAGGGATTCTTCTACGAACTGGGCGCTATTACACGCAGAAATAATTACAGTCAACTCCTTTCCTTCCTATGTGGGTCACTGCTTTATTAGGTTAAACACAATGAATAATGTGAGTCTCCAAGGTCTTGTGGGGAGGGTGAAGTCTGCTACATTGGCTTCATTTCATGTTTGATAATTAGTTTTCCTCCAAATCAACTCTGCACTGTACTTTTAAGGAATAAGCCTCTCCGGAATATTGGAGAATAAACTCATTACTCTTGAGCCAGCTCCCTCTTTTCTTCCACTCTCCTTGATACACACACGAGTCACTCTAACTCTCAGTGCCTAATGATCCATGTACGCTCATAATATGGAACAATAGTTCATAACAGCAACACAATTAAGCTGTTAAGGCTTGGTTGTCCTCGTCATTGCAGAGAATCATAATCTGAGAGATGTGTAGAAATTGAGCATTTATATTTAAACCTGATCAAGCTAGTCAGAAACCCTCAGCAAACCAAGTCATTGAGCATCAACATTCAGCAGCCAAAAAAGCAAAGCTAGAAAATAAAAGGAAGCAGTGGCTGATAATGCAGCAGCCATAAAGTCAAGTTCCTTGAAGGCTCGTGGTCATGGCAGCAATGAGAGGAGGGATGGATGCGTTCACTCAATGCACACCAGAAGACACAAATCTAAGCCACTCTGAAGTCTCTGTGTCTGGTTATCAGCAATTCAAATAAAATGGAAACAGATTAGATAGCCCAAAACTGTCCTCAGCAGCCAAAAGCTAATAATTGTACCACTTGGAATAGCAGCATGATTCACCTGAGATAGTGCCCTATAATAATGCTGATAAAAGATCATTATATTAACTGTGCTGGTGATAACATGGAGGGAAGAAGAATGGCACAGGAGGGTCACCATTCCGGAAAACAGATGCTAAAGGCAGTTTTCAGCCCCTCCAGAAAGAATAAGTCCTGGCACCTGCACACGTATGGATCGTATGGATGCACACGTATCAGCAACCTCTGAGCTCATCCCGGGGGTTTTACTCTTCCTGGCCGGGGTTGGCAACACATTAAAGCACAGCTGTAGTTTGCTGCCTTGTGTGGCGATGAATGCTCAAGGTCACCCAGCATCTTTACCTGTTATCCACAGAGGTAGCTAATGCTGTCTTATTAGTATAGGCTGACTGCTGTGACTTTCCACCACTGACTGTCTGAGTCTGTACATGGCCTAAGCCAGAAACAGTTATCTGGGCAAAGTATCTTAGCACTGCTTCAGGTGACCATGAATTGTATTTGCCCTTGTTCCTCTAGTTGAGAAGGCATCAAGACCTGTTAAAAATGTATTTCTTCACTAAATAAACAGATATTTGACTCCTAAATCCACATAAACTCTAAAAAACAAAACTGCAAAGTGCCTAGGTTGCCATATAAACCCCAAGCAGAAGGTAGACTTCTCTCTCTCTCTCTTTCTTTTTTTTTAGTGTAGGGCACTTTTGTTCATAATCATGATTGTTATGATAGGGCATGCCCTCTACTTTTCCACGGCAACAACCTTCAGCTGCATGTTTTACATTTGGACTTTGAGGGAAATTAAAGTACAAGAGGGATGCGGCTGCTGCTGTTACCATGTTCTGGAGAGGGCTGACGGAATAAATGAATAGCATTCCCGAAAACACTGGCAAGCTACAGCATAAATTTTCCGTTTAAATCCTGCTTTCATAAAAAGAGGGCTCAGTAACATGACGTTCAGATTTACTAGTCTTTGATGCAGATATTTTGAAATCTTTCCTTCTATGAATAGGCAGGAGCCAAAAATGAGTGTACATTGTCAAAAAATTACATCTTTTCCTGCAGCTTCTCTTGGACATATTACGAATTTAGAGAGATCTTAAACCCACCCTCTGAAAAAGAAGAAGAGGTGAAAAAAGGACGTCCAGTTTCTTTTATCAAAAAGCTTGCAAACAAGCCAAACTAGAAAGCCAAAGTCCTTAAAGACAGAATAACGTTCTTGTCATGTAAACGAGCTGAAATCAAGCTAAAATCTGAGCATAGATTCCCTGTCGCAGATCAGGAGTGGCTTGTGCAAATAGGAGGGATCTGGTGGGGAGCCCATGATAACAATAGGTCATAAGATAAATGCCAAAGAGGCTAAACTGATCCGCAGGAAAGAAAGAAACATTGCAAAGACAGGACAGGAAAAAAGAAAGGCTTGCAGGCTGCCTTTGACAGAAATTGATCTGAGTAAATTAAACACCAGCGCTGTAGTGGTTAGCAGCTTTTTTTTTCCCCCTCTCCCTTTCTAAACATAAGCTGTCAGCTGGGAGACGAGAGCTGCCGGTTTGCCTTTCCTAGGCAGCGATATTTTGCATGTGGAAGCAGGGCCGTTCTCTGCCCCAAACCTGAGAGGAACTTGGGGGGCTCAAGAATAAAAGCTCAACATGCAGAAATGTTCCTCTCGGGGGACCTGAGAGCTGTTGATTGGGACAAGGCACAGGTTTGGGGACTTTGGTGGAGATCAGGAAAGAAAACTCAAGTCTAGGAGGAAAACTGTTGGAGCTAGAGTGCATTGCTGAAGGGAAGTCCTTGCAAAGGACTCTAGAGGACCACGGGGAGAAACGCTTTGATGACAACCAGGAGCTGTGTTTTGCTACCCCTACTGCATATTGTATGCTGGGAGCTTATTTCTTTGCACGTATACTTGTTATCATCACAGATGTTAAGAGTTCTTTTTGTTGTTGTGAAATTAAGATGATTAACTGAACCAGCACAAACAAAATTTAACCTGATAAAAATGGGCATGAAGCCACAAAACAGCGTAAGAAGCTAATGCCTTCATTCCATATTCTCATAGACATAAACCGGAGCGGAATTTGACCCTGTGGATTTATAGCGAATAAAATATCAAACTTACCCTGAAATATGTTGCGGCTGTTTCTCATTCCATCCTGCAGCCGATAAATAGCTAATCTCCAGTTCAGGCCTCTCTATTTAAATGAGCACAGTAAGAAGTTCAGCTATCTCTGACTGAACTACTTCAACTGGATATCCTCAGTGCAGTGCTTCTGGCCCCTATCAAATGCAATTCTGATAAAGTCCATTTTCTGCTACTATTTGTTTCTCTTTTGCCACAGCTGGCATCTGCTCCTGCTAAAAACTTTCAGACCAGAAGAAAAATCTAGTGAAAAATATATTATATAGAAAGCATAACTAAGCATCACTAATACTAGAAAGGCAGAGAATTTCCTCTTTGTTTACTGCACAGAACAAATACATTTCTCTTCCACATTCTCTTCTCACTTCCCTTCCCCGGCTCCTGCCCGAGCGCTGCCGATTTCCCTTTTCCCCTCTCAAGCTGCCGCCGCCAGGAGCTGGGCCTGTCTCCGACTTCTGGCCTGCCTCATCCGGGCATGAGCAGGCTGGTGCTGGAAATAAGAGAGCGGCTGTTAGAACAGTTCTCTAAAATTTTAGGTCAAATATTAGGTGCCCTGTCGTCATGATAATTGCCTTCGGATAAGCGCATCAGCACAATTGTGCGCACAGCAAATTAGCAATGGTCTGACCAAAGGTACAAAATCAAGTGCAATAATAATATGCACGTGTATGAAATACAACAGTGATCGCTATCTAATTAATTAATAACTAGTTAGCGATTAAAAGAGAAACATCTGGGGCTAAATGTGTCCTTGACAACACTAGCAGGATTGATTTAGCACTAACCGTATTTTACAATAAGGCATATAAATACAAATAATTGCTTCTACTATATCATGGAATTAGTTCCAAGACAGTTCAGCTGATTACTTCAAGGTTTTATCTGTGTTCTCGAGCTGCTAGATCTGTTACCGTTTTGCATCTTGCTAGCCGGTAGTCAAACGCTATTGTCTGTTTACACACGTTGCTTGCAGCAGGAGAAGCAGAATCGATGCTGTGGATATACACAGTACCTGCACAACAAAGGTTACCGCACTCGGAAAATAGCTGATGAAGACTTGAGGTAATGAGCTGAAACATCCTGCAAGTAATTCCTAGCAGCACTAAAGACAATAATATAACTTCCCCTGACATGGGTAATCCTCAGCAGACTGAGGGAAGGATAATTTTTTCTGGAACGGAGTTTCGTGGTCCACTGAGAGTTTGAGTGAGATATGGGATATACCTTACAAGTGACCAATGGCTCATAACTCAGGAGAGGTGGAACCTAAATGAAGTCACAAAGGTCATTCTTATTTTATCACGGGAGGAAATGTGCCCTGTATATCACTCAGACTTTTCAAATATTTAGTTACGGGTATGATTCCTGGCGTAACAAATTGTTCATGGTACTTTGTTTCAGATTTCTTGGCTGAAAAGACTTTAAAACAATTAAAAACTATTACAGAAGGACAATTTGCCCTGTGAGTTAAAGGTAAATGCTTTTAGGTCCAGATACGTTCTGTGAAGTCTGTGGGAATTCTGTGATTTGTGTAGGGTATAGAATGATAAGCTAAACATTTTTGTTCTCTTTTGGTACATTTTTTGCTGCTGCAGTGCAGAGACTGGAAGGGCCAATAAGGCAGTCAGAGGAGTCTGCCCATCTTTTCATCTCCCTTCATGGTAGCAGTCATTCGTATAATGGGAATATTTCTACAGAACAGATTTCTGCGCATGTTTTTGGACTGCATTCCTAGCAAAATCAGGTTTCTGTGATCCTGCTCTGCTGCTCCTGGTAACCTTTGAACCTGTTAAGCTCTGTTTGATAGCAGCAGCTATCTCAAGATGCTAGATTTCTATTTATACAACCTTATTAAAATTAGAGACTTTGTAGAAGTGAGAAAAACCCAAGCTAGTGCTGCTCTGAGGACAAGGCAATTACAGCACAGCCCTTCATCCACGAGGCAGTGGCCAGTGGGCTGGGCAGCATGTCAGAGAGACATATGGGGACTTACTGGTGCCTCGGAGGAAAAGAAGCTGGTCCTGTTTCTTTTTCCCTTCTCAGCGCAGTGGGCCTGCGTGTCCTCTTCTATAGAGGTACGAGTCCCTTCAAGCCTGCAGAGTCACAGAGGGTAAAGGAGATTTGGGCCTTGTAAATGTTTCCCTATGGCTGCAAGTTATCAAACTATTTCTTAATTAAAGTCTACATAATTAATCAATTCTGTGTAATCATGATGTTACTGCGGCTAGGAACTGATAGAGGTTTTGATATAACGTGCCTCAAGTAGTTTATTCTCTTACAGAGACTATTGGACTTCTCTTTTTTACTTAAAATGGGATTGCTGCATTTTTTGGTATAAGAATATGGGCTTGCGGTAGCCTCCTGGAGCAGCTGGCTGTAATCTCAGCATCAGTCAGGCATCTTTCTGCTGACAACACAATGCTCATCCCAGACTCCCAGGGTAGAGCTGGGGGGTAGAGCTGAGCGGTGCTTGTCTCTAGCGCAGGAATGCCCAGTGGTGCAGCCCTGCGCCCCGGCGGGGCTCTGCACGTTGAAGACCCAACATGCGTACACAGGTCCATAGTTTGTAGAGAAGCTAACGCTGTCAAGTCTTGACATTTAAGCCAATGTTCGGAAGGCTAGAAAAAGCGTACTTGTATTTCCTGCAGTCACAGCTTCCTTGGGTTCACTGGGACATACCCTTGAAGGCAATGTAAAGTCTGCATTTTCACTTGAGGCAACCTGGCCACTGTGCACTTTTCACACTTGGGAGCTGTGCATTGCATACAAAAGTCTATTACTATAACACATATGTGGGCTTTCTCGAGTCAATGTAGGAATCCGCAATACAAGAAGAAAGGATGTCAAATTCTGTTACACGTTTGGATTTCAGTGTACTAAGTAATTTTTCCATATAGAAGCATTCTCCCTTTTATGAGATCTATGAGTCTATCCTTGCTTTGTACTGTATAGAGCAAAGTACCAGGCAAAAAAAATACAGTAAGCGCTGGGACACAGTCAAACTGAATTAGGAAAGTGCACTGTAACGTATTCCCTGCGGATGGAGAGACTGAACCCGCGTGTCAGTCTGGGACAAGACTGGAAACTGCGAATATGAGGAAAGTCATCTCAGTAGTTGATCGGTGAGACCAAGAAAGCAGGCAAGGAAAAGGCATCATTTATTTTATTTATACCTATGGGGATAACCCCCAAGTTGATCATCTGAGTTTAAGTGCATTCTAGTAACAGCTATAAACAATTTCAGTGTTTTTCAATGTAGTGGGTTGCCAATTTGAAGGATTAGTAATAATCCTAAAAAACATATTTCTTCTTTTCTCAAATAGTAAGAAGGTAAATCCAGACACGGAATTGTTCCATTCTCTTTTTTTTTTTTTTTTTTCTGATTAACATAGGTGGTTAAGTGGGTTTTTTAATTGGCAAAAGGCAGAAGGTTGAGAGGGTTAGGGGGTTCTGCTATAAAGAAGAAATACATAGTAAGTTGATTTGTTGAGGAATCTACTATGGTACAGTCGTTACAGGACTGTTATATATATTTCACAGTGCTATGGGGCAGGTGCTAAAATCCTTATCTGGGCAGAACTGAAGTCAGTCAGTGCTGACATTATATTAAAAAGTGACATTTGTATTAAGCAGCTGGGAGGATGTTGCCGTCTGTTACAGAGTGGAGCAGCCTGTGATGCTGTAAGGGGTTCATGGGTAGCATTTGGGGAGAGGACACTGAGTCCTTGCCAAGTGGAAACTGAATAAGTGGGGAAGATTGTGACCAGATTATGGAAAGAATATAAAGTCACATTTTTGGAACCTGCTTTCACACGCTAGTTTCCATTGAAGTCAGTAGCAAAGCTTTGCTGGGTCCACGTTTCCATTTTAGAAGACTGTATTTAGAGAATATTAAGAAAGGAAAGACACTACAATTTAAAAACCAGACTGATGTCAGCTCTCAACTAGCTGCCTGGTTTCCATTCATACCTGGTGGGTCTAATCAATAAAGCATAATTATCTCCTCTATTTATAGAGTGATGCTTGTTCTGAGCTTGAGTATAGCACTACAGAAAGACCATATTAGGAGGACTTGAACGTATGTGTCACAATCAATTCAGAGTTTAAATTGCTTATAATGGTTTCTTAATGTCATTGCAGATATCTCTGAAATCACCTCTCTGATATGTTACCCTAAATAGAGAGTGACAAAAAAGTAACTGGCTGTGTCACAGGCTAGTTTTGCTTTTGTCTTTTACAAGGATATTGTCAACTTGAAACCTAGGCAAGGAAGGAAAAGCAGTACTAAATACAGCACTTTGCATCTTGCTGCCACAGCTTGTAATAATTTTATTTGTTTTAGCTTCCTTTTCTTCCTCCTTGATCTTTGAAAAATTCAATTAGCAAAAAAAGAAAAGATGATCACTAATTAGGTAATTTGTAGAAAGAGTGAAATCGATCATAAAAGGTTTTGATAAATAGAGTAGAATATTTTCTATTTGGTGTTACTGTGAATTGCAAGTTACTGAGCAAGTTGCAGGAAACTGTTGCAACATTTTTATGGTCAGCGCTGTGCTCGGAAGCTGGCTGAGAAGATCAAAATGGTCCCTTCTGGCTTTAAAATCTTTGTTTTTGAAATTATTTATAATTCCATCAGGCAAAATGCAACTGATACAAATACAATAACTTTTTTTTAAGTTGATTATGTCCCTTTAGCAACATTATTTAATAGTCCTAAACACTTATGTTAATAATATGTGACAGGCAAGTGTGGTGGGAATGCTTTATGATTGCTCCTTATGTGATATCATGCTGGGATTGCAGACCCGTGCTCTGCTGTTTAAATTATCTGTACTTCACTTCAGACGTGTTTTATTATGGTACTTTAAAAAGGAGAATGGAACATTTTATCATATTTTCCTGCCAAACCCCTTGTGTCTATTTTTTTCCTTAAAGAATTGTTTTTATCATCTATCTTTTACTGTGTATCACAGCATTATCTTCACCTGTTAAGGGAAAAAATGAATGGACTTACAGTGTACAACAGATTGACAGCAAATCATGGCATGGATGTTCCCTCCAGAATGACAGCTATACCCTAGATGGCATGGTGACTAAATAACTCATTGTGAGAAACTCCTTTTCACAGACAGTTGTTAAATCGAAGGTATTACCAAAACAGAACGTAAGAATTATTGCTTACTCCATGGTCATTTTTCTTTAGGTAAGGATATCCACCTCTTTTTTTGCCTTCTATAAGAAGCAAGCTCAAAGAACAAGCCCAGTCCTCAGCATCACTACAGCACTATTATGGTTTGTGCTGACTTAGTATTTCCACTATAAACCCTATTTTCCACATGAGTCTTGAGCTCAGGGTTCAATCTGCAGTCCAGGATTACTTGGAGGAAAAATAACTTTTTATACACTTTGGGGACTGAGCTCAACCCTTGCAAAATTTATGGTAGAGTGAGATAAAAATAAATGAATTATTTCAGACGATTCTTAATATTGCTTTTTCATTCCTATAACAAAGAAGCTAGATCTCACTTTGAAGTTGAGGTTTTTGCTGGCATTTAAAGGGAGATAACTATAGCTGTGCATAGATTAGAATCGATACATTCAGATGAACAGCTTATTTTACTTAGAAAACTGCCTACATTTTTATAGTGAACAAATATTCCAGTAGCTTTACTGTATAAACTCAGTACAAAAACCTGAGTTGTCTCATGCACTCTGAAGACTGCAATATTTTGTTTTATTAACAAGTCAGCAGTAGATCAGCAGATCCTGCATTAGTGCTTGCTTTCTCTTTGCCTAGTTTAAGCTGAATACTGACAGATCAACAAAATAGCACCCACTTTAAAAAAAAAAAAGGAATTGAGGAATTGCTCGCCCAGATCCCATGTGAAGACAACATTCATTGCCAGAGCAAAGAACTTTGTAACGTCCTTTAACAACAATTTATATCAGTTTATAACACTATGCCTGTCTATCCATTGCATCAGTGATTTGTCTAATATCCATACTTTTGGCACAGATTTTGCCCCTTCCCAACCACTGTATCCTACTGTAGCCTTTCATTTCAGAGGATTTTCAGTGCTCCCTGAGTCCACAAGACAACAAACCCTGTTCTAGGACTCTCAGGTGTCTGTCCTGGAGAGGCCTACCTTACTACGGCTTCCAGAAAACAGCCTCAGGATCTGTGAATCCTGCCTTTGAGCACTCTTCAGCTTTTAAGGTAAAGAAGGAAGCAGCAGGTGTACCAAGAGCCTTGGGCATGTGTGGAGGATCTCTGCAGCAGCTGTGCCATGTAGAGGTGTTCAAAACCCTTCCAGATGTTTGCAATGCTCCTCCATGAAAACTACTTGCTCCACTGCTTGGCCGCTGAGATGCGTTGCATGAGTGCACTATAATGCGCTGGCACAAAGGCGGTTGGGTTACCTTAGTGCCCACTGAGAAGGTGGTTTGAAGCCCTTCCTATGATGGAGTATGGAGCATGGATTTGGTCCTGCCACCAGCAGATTGCAGGGGAAGGTCCGTCCAGCTGGGACATGCTTATGAACAGCTGGGGATGGCAACGTCTCCAGTCAGCATCGCTGGGTCTCACAGAGGAGGCCTGTCCACAGTTCATATTGAGTGAGGTCTACAAAGTGCATATTTTAAGCATATTCACAACACAGAGTCAGCGATGTACTAGGGCAGTTCTTTGGCATCAAACACGGCCGACTGGGGGCTCTGCGATTCCCTCTGGCTCTCCATGCCCAGCAGGCACTTGTTGTGCACCCCGGCATAGGCTGCACATAGACGCCCTGGCTGCACTCGCTTCCCCTGGCTCGGACAGCCATCTGTGTTTAGTCCAGGGTTTGTTCATATTGCCCATAATGTTTAGCACAGTCACAGTGTGTACAGGATAGCAATAGGCATAGGCAGTACTCTATTATTTGAGCTCTTATGCTTGAATAGTTTCCACTCCCTGGACACTAAGATATCTCACACTGAGCAGTGGACTTTGCTTCACCCATCCAACAGCCCAGTCAGCGCTGAATGCACAGAAACCTGTCCAGCAGGATACCTAGAGTTGCCCTCTGGGATAACTGAGCCTTGCCAGGCCAGCTCCTGCTTTCCAGAGCCTGAAGGCCAAATTAAGATTCACTCTTGCTTAAACATAAAGTAGGGATGGAAGGAAAAGCTTTTCATCCCTGTCACCCCAAGATCTTCTAAGTGTATGAAGATAGCATGACCACTTATGGGTTTGTGGGGTTTAATTTCACCTAGAGTGTAAAAGTTGATTTAAATTCAGCAGGTGCAAGTTTTTTGTGTGGACAGGACTCAAGTGCTATTGGAAATCAATGGGCTCGGACATTTCTGAAATTTTTCCCTGTGCAAGGGAGTATAAAATTCCATAACACTGGGGTAAGTGACTACACAAAGTGCGGGTCAATGCCAAGTCTGGCCATCTGATTGATTCTGAAAAATCTATTTTCTGCCTTGTTTTTCTACCCACCCTCGTTTTTTTCAGATAACAGTGTTAAAATGATGTCACAATCCTGCTTTCATCCGGGAAAGATTAGGGATAGAGAGAGACTGAAAGGGCTTTTGGCAAAACTGTCAAGAACATGGAGCGGTGCAGTTGTAAAATCTATTCACCTTCACTTTATGCTGCTGATGGGTGTAATAAGAAAATATTTTTCATTCATCCAGAAAAAAAGTTAGAGCTATTTACTCATATATATGCAGAATGCATGATGTGATTTGGCATAAACGTTTTAATCACATGCATTTCAGATGTAACCTACTTGTAGCTCCACAGCTGGGAATGTAAGACATCTATCTCAGATGCAGGCTGATAATAAGTATCATGAATCTTCCCTCCGAGTCCTGAAGCGCTTCCCAGGCAAGGGGCTTGATTGTGCCTGGGCTTTCATGCAAAGCTTTCACTGAAGGCAAAAGCAATTCCACGTGCAAAAGAGCCCACTGCATTACACAAAGACAGCTGCTTCTGGGGAATGAAGCACTGTAACTTGAGCCAGCACCTTGTAGTCACAATAATTTTTTTTCCCCCAAAAAAATACTTGAGCCAGAAAAAGACAAACATGCACAGAAAATGCCATGACATCATTAACATCCAACAAGGTCAGGGGATGTGTTCTGTAAGACTCCTCTGCAAAATCCGTGTGGATTTATCGTGCTTTTAAAGGAGAGAAAAAAGGTACATACTGCTCCAGCACATCACAAAATATAATACATGAAGAGTAGTAGAAATACATAGAAATACATAGAAATACATGTCTTTTGTGACATGTGGAATAGGTTAAAAGTCAGTAGAATAAGAAACAGTGACCAGGTATAAATGAAGTATCATTTTATTTACTTGTAAAAATTATTTTCCTTCCTGTTTTATTACTGGCAGCATAGAGAGAAAACTTAAGTCTTATACTGTGGTGTTAATCAGATGAAAAATAGCTTTGCTGTGATTAATTTTGCTGAATTTCAGAGGTAGACACACATATATGTAATTATAATTTCAGAGGGATATAATGGGCTTTCTTGCAGGGTCATTTAGGCAAACTCATTTTCTAAAATAAATCTTTAAAACAGCATTTTTCCTGAAAACTCAGACAGGAAGAATATCTGAAAAGGTAGCTAGAAATAACATTCTGAATCTTAGGCACCACCCAGAAATATTTGGAATATTATCAGAAATGCTCCACGGCTCTCCTCAGAACCTGATTAATCAGAGTTTTTTCATTACCTTCACTGGAATTTGATCTATCCATATTTGCACAGATGGACCACATTTGAAGATGGAAAAAAATACATTTTATTTTCAAGATTTTCAACTTTTGAGGAATGTCTTAGCTTTACAAACATTTATGGAGAAGGATTTTTTGCTTGAAAATTGTGAGTATAAAAATCAGTATATTCGTACTTTTTGAATGAAGCCTGGTTGAATCTAGTGCTGCAAAGCAAAGTTCGTATACAGTGAAAACCTTTAGCGTTAATTACTCCTGAATGTTTGTGAGTACCCAAAATCCTGACATAAAAGCTGTAATTTCTATGCAAAGTAGATAGGATGATTGAGTTATAATTAAAATGGTAATTATACCCTTAATGCTCTGTATTTGACTTTTCAAAAAATGTTATGCTCCAAGAAAAGCTATTTAAAGATCAGAGAAAAATGTTTGAAAAGTGAATGTGTTCAAGACATTCCAGATCTTTTAAAATCCAGTTATTGATTTTTACATGCTTTCATGTGTAGTCTGAAACATTTTCTTCATTTATTTTGGTCGATGGAAATAATAAAAAATCATTGGAACGTGAAAAGCTTAAACGAATGCAATATTCTCCAAGTTGATATTTAACACGATAAATATTTGAAATGTTGGAGGCGAAAGTATTCGCTTGCTGACTAAAAGCCTGGCCTGCATCATCTTACCCACGTAACGGCAGGGAAAGAGCCAGCAGGAATTAAGCAGCCCTGTAGTTCCTCCCTCACCAGCTCGCGATGTGTCGCGCTGCACTCGGCACAATATAAATATGACATTTCCTTGGATCCCTCATTGACTCTTTAGAATTAAAAAGAGAACACCTAAAGCTATGCATCAAATGTCAGAAGTGGCAGCCTGCTGGAACCGTGTCAATATTTTATGATGTATGGCTTGCTGCGAGGCTTCGGAAACACTGACCATGGCAGAAATGACACCCGGTATGCTTTGCGCTCACTCAGCCATGAGGTCTGCCCAGAGCTGCACGAAATGGATGGGAGATTCAGGTACATTTAGTGAGACAGGTAAATATTACTGAGAGAGGGGAGCACGTAGCATAACAGTGCCATTTCTAAAACCAGTAACAAGCTTTTTTTATTCCATGCATGTGCACTCTGTTGCCCATGCAATTAATACATCCAAACGGGGAGTAGGAGTATGCATTCACCTTAGAGGTGGTACAGTAGTGCTTTCCGCTGTTCACGTACACGCTTAACTGAGTAAGGCAAAAAGTGGCCAGTAAACTATGAGCATTTACAGCAAAATCAGTTAAGTTGTGCAGTCTTCGATGCCTGCTTTTTTTTTTTTTGCGGTATCATTTACAAATGAAAAAACCCCATTGTATCCATCAATCTATTTAATCCTGTGTATCCATCATTTACCTTGGACTTTATGACTTTTCATTCCTAATAATTTGCAGATATAGTTGGAAGTTTTTCCTTATGTCCCACAAAGAGCATGATAGGGAGGTCGTAGGGTGCTTAAATTATATAATTTCTGAAAAGTTATTGAAAGGGAAAAGAGCTGGGCATCTCACAGTTGCTGGTCCAATTTCTGCTCTCTCTCCAGCAGTGGGTGGTGGAAAGAAGCCCTCGGTAGGCTCTGAAATCAGAGTAAAGCTAAATAGTCACTGAAAGAAATGAGTTTAATTCTTGTAACATGCAATATTTCCCTCACCTGGTGCCACAGCCGAAGCCAGGACTTGGTGGATAGTTCTCCTACTAACCCGTGGTGCTCATCCATTTTCAAAATGGACAGTACCACATTTCAGAGTATGCACTGAATAACATCCTTATTGCTTGCTACCCCAGCCCTCCCTGTTCTTACATCCTGAAACGCCATATGTCAGAATACAAAATATCTGGAGTCACTAAGCAACGTCCTCTCCTGGCGTCCTTAGACTGGTAGCTGAGGTGCCCGTGGTCTAAATCTGCCAGGACGCCGGTGTAGTCCAGGGAGCACAGGCGGCTCCTGCTGAGGGTCACCGTGTGGCAGGTCACGTCTCTCCCACCTCTGGTCGTCCTGCCCCAGCCAGACAGCACGACCACCAGCACAGAGCTTCCCCTCCCCTGCCCTTATGCCAGGTACCTGTAGCACTTAGGGTCCCCTTCTCATCCGAGGGGGCTGGAAATGCCTGCAGAAGAGAAAAAAAAATCATACCTGAAGGGTACAGGGGAAAGGAGTTAGCGTGTGATAACAAGACAAACCTTGGAAAAAAACAGCTGGGAGCTGAGATTCACAAGGAAGTGAAAAGCTGGAGGAGCTGAAAGCAAGTATTGCATGAGAAAGAGAAAGGAAAAATGGAAAAATATGGAAGAGGAGGGAACAAGGGCTATTCTCTGATGTATTTTCTTGCTTTTTTTGCAAGAAATGTATCTCTTGTTTAATATGATGGTTTATAGTCTGTCTCCCTTCCATAACTGAGAGCTGCTATTTGCAATCCCCCTGCAGTAAGTTCTGAGTGACTGATTTTTAGTCATTGAGATTTTTAGAAATAGTACTAGTTAGCAAAAGACATGCTACGGGTGTATATCAATGCCAGTTGGCCAGAAAAAATGTGTTGGTAGGCATCACTGATAGCCATTAGCTATTTCTACAGATGTAGTCTGAAATTAAATACACAAGCAAATTTTTATAAAAGCTTTGCATAAAATGTTGCACTTGTGAAATAGCAGAAATGTTCCAAATTTAAAGGCACAGGAAGTCCAAATCAAAACCTCCTCAAGCGAAAATAAATGTTTCCCTAGATATCTCCAATGTTTGTCTCAGAGCCTAGATTCCTTCCATATGCCACACAACTATAGTCTGGCAGGGAGGATTTCTGGGAAGAAAAGGAAGAGGGAAAACTTTTGAAATTAGGAATTATAGCAGAATTAGAAATTGTTTTTTGAAGTGTTTTAATACTAAAAAGAAATTATATTGGAATGCTGTCTCAACCGTGTTCAACTGGACTTATCACATTGAAATGAAAGTAACTCATCCCATTCATATGGACTGAAGATCTAGGTAACTCTTGTTCCTATGCCAAAACTGGCATGAAAAGGCGCCCATTATTAATAATCCATTGTTTCTTCTTCCTCCTTTTGTGCTAGTCCACATTTTTGAGCTGGGTTTTAAGTCTGCGTTTTTCTAAACTAAAATTTTTGTAGCAGATTGCGTTGTGTTCCCTTTAAGTGATTTTGCTAATCTCTTAAGATATTATTTGAAATCATCTTTGTGGTCTGTGGTATCAACACTCCCGTATACTCGACCTTCCTAGGAAGGACTGTGGTGCCAGTTATGCAGGCCTTATTCTCCTTTATTCCGCACTTTGCAGAATGGTTATACCAGTGAGACTGGCATAAGCTACAAAAGCATTTCTCTGTTACTGTGTACTGAGCCAGAACCAAGAATCAGCCCTTGGTCTCCTTAAGCCAAAGTAAGGCATTTTGTCCTTAAGAAAAGCAGTCATTAACAGCACTGGCTTTGCTGGATGCGGTGGTGACTCCATTTTCCGGGGGCTGCCTCAGACCTGTGATGAACAAGTCGGTTTGTTGTACCCTTCTGCTGGGACAGATGTGCGCCTCTACGGAGAGCTCTCAGGCTGTTGATTTGCTACCAGCTAGTAAGAAAAGCAAACAGCTGCTGATGGAGCAACACGGCTAAAAGCTGCTCTCCTCTCTACTGTAACGTATTGCTGCGCACGCACCGCGCTGCCTTCCAGGCAGGGCAATTGGGAAGGCAAAGATTAGCACATTCGCCAGCTTGTTTTAAACACAGGGGCACACAGATGGAAGGATTGTTTTGCAGTGTCATCTTCCACCGGTGTTAAATGATGGGTTTTATAGCTGCATTGAGCCTACAAAAGATGTAAGCGTTCATTTTGTCTCTTTGACACCGACTGGGACAAACTGGTCCCATGCTATTGACGTTCTGACACCGTGCGGGTAATACTTCTCTCTGCTGCAGAGATTTGTGTACTGAGGCCAATTGCAGACATGAGAGAGGTGATCCTCAGGGAACTTCAGGTGAATAGACGTTAACATCTCAATGTTTCAGGTAGGGAAACCAAGGCACAGAGATTCAATAGCTTCTTCAACAAAATCTTTACAACTTCTGATCCCATCTGTTGTGTATATACTAGAAAACATTAGAGATGAATGTTATTGACATCACAAAACCTAAGAGGACAAATTTAGGTCTAGCGTGGGCCTAAAATGAAGCTGAGCTCTTCAAAGGCCTCCAATCACCTAACTATGGAAGTGTGATACTTAAATGCCTTAGGCATGCTGAGATTTTGCCCTTTTTCTGCAATATGACAGAGTTTTGCAAAGACAGTAAGTTCCCTCAGGTGTCTCCTCCTATTTTACCCTGAGAGATTCCGCATTATTCTTGCATATGGAGAGATATTTTTATGTTTTTGGTGAGAGTTTGTTCTGTTTTTTTGTTTTGTTTTTAGTTCTAGCTGCAGAAAAATATTAAGGACAAAACGAAAGTAGTAAATAATCACAGGCTAACATTTGGATAGGCCAGAAAAAGAGGGAGTGGCACTCTATCGCATCCCTCTTAGAAGTAGATAAGTATTAGTCTTTCAATAGTTAAACCTTGCATTTGCTAAAGAAACAATCAAATATGTGATATGTGGCATCACATACCAGCAAAAACAATTACTGAGATGTGTTAGATTGAAAATGTCAGTAAAAAAGTCTACTTAGCCACCTTACTATATATATACTATATATAAAATGGTAATATACAATTTGGCATGACACACATATATATAAAAAGCGCATGACAAAATACAGTGGTACCACATCATTTTAGCCATTAAGTGTATGACTTTGGTACTCTGTTTGTTTTCCAGGTCACAGGGTCTATGATAATTTCATTAGTTACAGAAAAATATTTTTATTGCATTCCAAGGGCAATGTTCAGCGCATAGAACTCCAAATATTGGCAGTGGAAATTAATATCTAGGACTTTCAAAAGGATCTGAACATTTCACTACAAAAGCGTGGCAATGTAATGGCGGTAGAGCTAAATGGGATTTATGAGAGGGGATTTTATTCCATTTTCTGGTGTAAAGAAATCACTTTATTCTGCTCACCTGCCACTGGTACCTACTCACTATTACTACAGCATCGAAATTGAAGAGAGAAAGACAAGTTATTTTAACCTACCGTTGAGGGCCAGTAGATTTGGGCTTTCCATACAGTCAGAGGAGAGAAATAGTCTCTTATGAGAAGTGATGGCCAGAATATGTCCGTTACTACCTTGCACGATTCGTGTAGGCTAACCACGTGGAAATGAGAGTAGCTACATAAATGATGACCTAGAAATAACAACTCAAAACACTAAAGAAAAGGTGGAGAGCTCTCAGTTTCCTAAAACCACCTCCCCTAATGCAGCCCCTCCTGGAGTAGCTGACAGCTTGGGGAGCAAAAGGCAGCCTGCCCCTAGGGCCGAAGGCTCATTGTCATTGACATCGATCTGTTCTCACACCCCAAGCCTTTTGGCTCAAAATGCCTGTTAGTATTATCATTCAAGGAAACAAAAACGTAGATCATAACATTGCTTCCTTTCATGGCACAATCTTAACGCAACAGTCTCTTGATTACCCACGGCAATGGAGGGGTGCGATACCCCAGAACCCAGATAACACAGGTTAGCAAGCAGATTAGGTCTTAAGAGCATATTAGGTTGTAAGAATATATAAGGAAAAGAAATTAAAGAAGGCCATTTGAAGGCTATGTTGGCTGTGGAGGACAGAGACCCCTGAGTTACAACAGCCGTGTGTTGTCCAGCTATTTACTTGGACAGATGTCTTGGAGCACAAGCGGGAAGTGGTGAGAAACCATTAAAGAGAAGAAAACGTCTCGGTGGGCCTCAAAGACAGCTTGAAGGAGTGGAGTTTCTGTGAAAGGCTGTTTTGGCGCTTGGACACAAGAACCGCAGAACCACGATTCCCAGCTCTGTGACCTTGCAGAATGCCGCCCGCGTTGGAAAAACAAAAATGTGCTCATTTTAACTGTCACCACTGTATGGGCGAAGTATTACTATTATTATCGCACTGCTTTAGAACTAACAGTGTTAAAATGAGGTAGGTCACCACCATTTCCCTGCCAGGGGATATGATGACTTTTCTTTCTCTCTCTCCCCTTCTCCCTCTTTTTTTTTTTTTTTTTAATCAATTTCGTTTCCAAATAGACACAAAGCTTGTTGGGTGAGTCGGAATAGCAGTGCTCAGCCTTGGCAAGGGAACTCGGTGGTTTTAATGTTTTGTCAGTTGTAATCAATGAGAGTAAGTCTGACGCTTTTAGACTCGTCTGAGGTTTCCTTCCATGTACCCTCTGAAGAACAGTATCTATTTGCAGAACGTAACTGCTGCTATAATTCTGCTGCAGTGAGGAAAGAACAAGCTGCTAGCAAGGCGGTCAGAGAGCCCGCAGCGCGCGCACACGTTCTCACACACACACACAAACCCCCTTTCATACGCTATTTAGCCATGCTGCTCTGAAAAGAAGAAGAAAACCCCTCCACACACACCCCTGCTAGAGGAGGCTCTGCCAACCTGCCTGTCACCTGTGAAAATCAGCTACCCAGATTAATTACCTGACAAAGGCTAGAGCACAGCTGCCAGCACAAAACCAAGGAGTAGGGTGTCTATGGGAAACAAAACACAAGGCATTCTGCAAGGGATTTTCTCCGGGGCTTTGTGTGCACCAGATTTCTTCTTTTTCCCCCCTCTCCTCTCTTCTGAGAAATTTCCTCACTGCTGTCATCACTTATTATTTGCCGCGCAGTCTTGCCTAGGACCTCTGGTCATGGAGCAGGCCCCTACTGGGATAAACCCTGTGCAGACATGGAACAACAGCGCTGCCAACCGCAAAGCTGCACAATTATCACAGAATCAGGAATACTAGCAAGGTCGCCGCTGTATTAACGACTGTGGCGATTAGGTCTATTTTGCCTCGTATCAGACAGGCGGTGGTTAAAATGGCAATGCTTGCATGAACTTCAGCTTTCGAACTCTCTTGGAAGACTCAAGAGTGATACGACGAGCGGGCAGGTTTTTTCCTGGTGCAGACATAGGCAGTCAACCTTCACGCTCACGGTGCTGAGTGCAGGATCGATGCGCTCACCTCTTGCCTCAACCAGGATGGAGTAACGTGCAAGGCAGGACTCAGCCTGGCAGTGGGGCCAGGCTGGCTCGGGCTGTTTTGCTGGTCCTCCTCCCAGGGGTGTGCCAACTTCTGTAGGTACCTATATTGCCTGGGTCTAAAGCTGGCCATAGGTATGCAGAGATGAGAAAGATGCACATGACAGCATGAATTGCACTATAAGCCTGGCTGTAACACGAACTGGTAAGGTGCCTTAACCCTCCCCACACACACATATTAAAGAACTTGCATATCTGGCTTCACCAGAATTGTTCCCATTTCACAAACTGGAAAATGAGGTGTGGACTAACAGAGTGCCTGGCATCTGGCTGTCAGAGGATCCAGAAACAGAGAGAAATTCAACTCAAATTCCTGAGTCTTGATCCCCCTGCCTGCCTGCCTGCCTGTCAGACTCGCAAGATAGATGCTCTTTTCTGCTGATTTAATCACAAAGGAAATAACATTGGAAGTGGCTGCAGTTTTAAGCCTTTATACAGACTTGGGAATGGTCCTGATCCAGGAGTTGAAATATCTGTTATGCAGACAAGGGCAACCTATAGTTTACAGTGACTGAGCAAATCACTGTTTCCCTTGAGTAGCCTGAACTTCTGCTCCACCCATTACACCTCCACAGTTGTTGGCAAAGCCTTTCTCCACCCAGGGGGAGTTTTCAGTCAGAAAGATGTAGAAATCCTCAGATTAATTGGATGTGGGGGGGAGGCAGGGAGATTTAAGTGGGTTTTTTGTTTGTTTGTTTGTGTTCATTTCTCCCCTCCGAGCTGCCTTTCCTTGTGCATTTGCTAGTTCTGGAAGACAACACCCTGCTGACACTTAGGGAAGCATCAGTGAATAAAGTCTGTTGTACAGGCTGCAAAGCCATCTGGACTTTCTACTGAAAAGGTTGGACATGGTTTTAGGCAAGATTTTATCACGTCTGAAAAAAAAAAAAAAGTCTGCACACAGTACCTCTTCCAAGGTTGATGTCAGATTTTTTTTCCGTTTGTCAGTTGCAAAACAAAAAATTGACAAACAGTTGGAAGGCAGTAAGGATGAGATATAAATCTCTAGAGGAAGTTTTGTCAAAGGTAGTGAAGTATAAACAAAAAATAAATTAGTTTTGGTGTTATCAGAAACCGGACAGACTTCGATTTGTATAATAGTTTGTCTGGCATTCCAGACCCACCTCGAGAACGTTGCTGGGAGACTAAGCACAGATTCCCTCGACAATATAGGGTGGGTTTTTTTCCTCCAAAAGCCAGAAATGGTTAAAAATATAACCAGAGGAGGGGGAGGGGATGAAGACATACCAGAAGACGCAGGTGCAATGGCAGACAGCCTTGGAATTCTCCTGCCTTTTTGTTATTATCATTTTCAGGGGATCCAAGTGGCATGTTTTACCTTGATTTCCATATTATTCAGCTCTTGAGTCCAAGAATTTTGTATAGCACGCGTGCTGCAACAGCCCAGCTTTTGCAGGACACTTTTGTAGTCCAAAACGGTAGAAGAAAGCTGTGTGTCAGCGGCAGTCCCTTGTTAAGGAGCCTTGTGAGCTGAACAGGGTAGATAGAGCAACTTACTGGTGTAATTTATTGGAGTGCCCTTTAGGTTATGTGCGTCTTAGCAAGTGAGCTAACATGCAGCAATTGCCTTAAAAACACACACTGGTGACACAAGTTTATATATAGTGAGAGCTGAGGGTGAAGCTGTGAAATGTCTGGTTACTTCACTTTTCTCTCTGGAATTGCTGTTTGAATTTGGGGAGAGTGTTGCGTTACCCCATGGCTGTACACAGGAACTTGGATATGTGACGCTAGACACCTCAGAGATCCTTAGACGTGTCATTCCACAGGTATGCTACGATGAAAAAATAAATTTATTCATATATATATTACACCATTTTTGGTGTAAAGGAAGAATTCCACACTTTCTTTCCTGTCTTTGGTACCTACTTGAGCAAAATATTAAAACTATTTGTCTCTCAATGTGATAATCAGTCACAAGGGAGTAAATATATTTACCTGTCTGACATGGATTTTATAGGTTTTGGTCTATTTGTAGGTAAACTGCTTTGAAAAGTTTTGGTAGATTGGGCTGTATAAACAGAAATGATTTGTTATTTATATTTAATTACATGGTTCATCCCCTTATTCTCTGTTCTTCCCAAGAAGTTTTTCTTTTACAGAATGTAGTGAATAATTCACTTAAAGCAACTCTCCTATGATAAGAAAGTTTTTCTTGAAGATTTTATTTGCAATAAGAAATCTCAGCTATCGGTGAAACCTGTAACATTGCACTCATGTTTGGCCAAATTCTCTACGCTACTGTCACACATATGGTCACAAGAAAAGGTCATCCCGCGGAGGACAACCCACTCTATGCTGCTCCAAAATCTCCTGCCCTCATGTTCGGTCATTCCCCGAGGCTTCTGTTTTAAAAAAAAAAAGGCCTACTGATGCAACATTTTCTGCTTGACAATGTTATAGGGTTTAAAAGGCCATTCCCAGATTCCAAATTTGTCCTTCTTCCCAGTGGATAATTTTTTGGAAATTTTTTTGACTGGAGATGGAGGTGAGAGTGATGAGAAAATGATATTTAATTTTTAGAGTCGGGGCTCACAGTAAATGACACAGTAGATGCTCACAGTAGAACCTGCCTTAGATGCAGGTTCTCAGCAGATATGTAACAGTAAATCTCTCTATTAATTTCAGCAAGGTTGTGTTAATTGAATTAAGTTTGTCCAGTAAAGGACAGCAAATCAGTAAGGGGCTGATTTTAGTCATTGGTGTCATACACAACACTCCAATCCCAAATGGACACGACAGGAATTCGGCAGAAATTATGGTTCTGCTTGTACTGGCACAAATTTCCCATAGATAATGACAGAGAACCATCTTTCCTAGATACACATGTAAGGAGAAGTGCAGAGAATGGCTGAGGTAACTCAAAATGCAGATTACCTTAATACCCCTCCCAAGCAAGAAAAAGGTCATTAGCAAGGTTGCAGACAGATTTCTAGAATCATTACAGCAAATGATGGCAAGATCTTTAAAAACAAGAAAGAAAAAATTCCAATGTCTGTATAGTAATTGCCGCGCTGTGTATTATATGCCTCGCTCTGCAGTGATTCAGAAAGTCGAATCGTGCAGTGCCTTGCTGGGATCAGCAGTTCAGAATAGATTAAATTTGTTTTGGACACTGCCTGCACCCTGCTTTATCTAACAAAGCATATGTGTGATGGGGAAGGCTCTTAATAGCACAACTCCTTAATGAGAGCCATAAACACACAGGCGTAGATTTTCAGAGTGGTGCTCAAGGGATTTGAGCAAGCACTGTTCTCTCCTTGCTTTCAACACTTACCCAAGAGCCGCTAACGAGTTAGACATCGGTAGGAGAGTGGACCTTGTACAGTCAAGAGTATTGTATGCGGCAAGGGTTTTGCTACTGCTAGTTTCTGGAGGCTATTCGTTTTAACGCTTCTAAGAAACATAAAACAGGAAACTGAAAGGACATTTTTCAGAAAAGCATTGATTTTATTAAAGAGATACACCTCTTAATGTGAATCCAAAATCAAATTTTTTTATAGAGAACATAACAGTCTTTGTACAGAGTTAGCCATTCCCAAGCGCTGGTCCCTTCATAGAGCTTTTATCTAGTTAAAGAAAACCCATTCGTGCTAATTTAATATCTGTAGTGTACAACAGCTTGACACCTGAGGCTTGTCCTAAAGCAGGCACAACGCTGCAAAGCGAGCACTACTTTCTAGTTTTGAATTATTCAGCACTTGCAGCCAACCTCATATGTGTCTGTGTAGAAAGAAGGCTTTTCAGGATCAGTAAAAGAAAAGCAGAAAAGCAAACAAACAACCCCTCCTTCCTAGCATTTGTTAGCAGGTGCAGTTGTGACTTCAAGAATGATTTTGCAAAATTGGTATGGACATTCTTCATTACTGAAGCAATAAATGCAAAACTGTGCTCGGAAATAGCAGAAGCTGAGCGACTAAACATGGCCTCCTTTAGGGAACAACTGTGCTTGTCGGTAGAAAAGCTTGTTTCCTCCAAATTCATTGAAATGGTACTTATTGTTAGCATCTTTTTAGAGCAAGAGAAAAGCAAACAGCAATGAATCAACCTCAAATAGAGGGGCTCATCTGTTAGCATCCTAACATTAACACACTAATGTGAATTTAAAGATTCTAATTAAACCTACACACAAAATGTTTTACTGCTAAATAGAAGACCGTACTTTTTGCAGGAGCTGGGGCATTTGGATTTGACAGTATTTCCCTTTTCTATACTATGTTTATTTTATGTGTTCTATTTCCTTTCAGTCACTCCAGGGGTTTCTGAAACAAATAAAAAGATACATTATATTAAGTTTGATTGATTCCCTGTAGTCAAGGGATACACTGAAAAAGCAGACCAATTTTTTCATTGAGCTCTTAGAATAAATTCCTGTTTGATCTTTGTACTTCCTACTCTTGCTACATATCAAATATCTTTGTATATATTTAACATTGGTTAATCTCATTTACAGAATCACATAGTTACATTGATTACAGCAAAATTCACAGTACAGTTAGCAGTTTCCACATTTCTCTGTTCCTCTCCAAATGCCCTCCAAAAGTTGGATTTTTTCCTCTTTTCAAATTTGATATTTGTGGCCCATCAAAAATAGGCATCTTTTTCTCCTAATGTTCAAAAAAAATTTAAGAAAAAATTCTGCAAATGTTTGCACAGTGCCTCTTTGCCAGTCTAGATCAAAAATCTCACTAAATGTTTAGAGATTTAAAATGAAGTTTATTGGGAGTCTTTTGTGTTCTCATGTGCAGAGAATCAAGCCTGAGATGCAGTGAAGAACATTAAGCTTGCATTTAGCTGCCCAGGAAACGAGTTTGACATCTATGGCAGTCTCTAAACATTACTGGAGCATAGGCTGGTTATATGGCCTATTCATATAAATCTGGTAAACTTTTTTTATCAGATCTCAGATTCATTAGAACAGGATCTGCTCTAAAACTCACAGAAGTTAGTGGAAGAACTCCCAGGCAGAAAGGCGCTGAGGTCCACCAAAGATTTTAATTATCCCTCCCATTCTGTCTTTGTCCCATATTAATTTCTCTGTGCATGTTGTAGCCTCTCAACTCCAGGGAGCAAGGTCCCTATCATTTTCATAAAGTCCTAGGGTTACTGGGAAACCAAAAAACCACATGAGTAGAAGAAGAGTTTTCCACCGTGACTGCTCCTCAGGATCTTACAGAGCGTTTTGTCATTCTTTCCTCTGCCGCACAGGGACTGCCTCAAAATGAGGCCTCAAACAGCAACCAGCAGTGTTGAAACTTAGCGCATGATCACTAATGGTATAAATAATGATGTGGAGGCAAAAATGTTCTGTGTGGGCCTGCAAAATTAGCAGAGTAATCAGTCTCCAGCAGGGCTGAGGGGAATAAGAGGGAGGAAAGAGGGAAGTAGCCAGCTAATGAGCCCAGGAGCCCGTTGCACAGTCCGGCTGAGTCGGCCAAGTCAGCCGAGGTCAACCGAGTCAGTGACGAGCCTTTCCAAATGCAGAGCAAATACAGGGCATTTGATGATTACAGAAATAAGTAATTTATTATGATAACTGAGCATCCTATGTAGCTAAAACATTTGCAATAGGACTGTGAACAGGGTTTTGAGGGGGGTTTTTTGGGGGGGAAGTGATTCTTTTAACTGAATCGATAGGGGCAATTGATCTTCCCCATCAATCTCGATAATAAAACCATGAGGTTATTCAGTGTCAGAAATGTATTTTTGTTATCGAAGTTTTCATTAAAAGCTCAGTGTAGGAACGTGTACTCAGCTGCTGCCTGTGCAGCACATGCGCGGCTCCCTCTTAGCAGGCAGGAACAAGCAGACCTCTCTGAATCAGGGCGTACAGAGGATATACAGATGTGTTTAGCTGCAACGCAAGCATGCAGCTAGACAAAACAGTGTCCACCTAAGATAAAACAAAGCCCATATCGGCTGGCCCTGAGGTATAAGCCAAAACCAGACATAATGATCAATACTGTAGGAGTTATGATCTGAGAGAAAAAATTACTGCACATCTCACAGGGAGAACCAAAATGAATTCCCTGACAGTGCCTTGTTCTTTGAGTAATGCTCTATAAATGCCTGTGCATGCTAAAGGAAGGCTGAGCTATGACGGGCTGTGGACTGCAGCCTTCAGTCTGGCTACCTAAGTACTTGCACGACCCTGGCCATCCCTACTTGAAAAGTCTCACCACCGTTAATGAGCTTTGCCTCACAGTTGCCAGGTGAGGTGGATAAAAACTGTCCCCTTACGCTTACAGAGAAATGGTCCTCATGGTGGAGCACAGAGGAAGCCAGGAGGTAGGGCAAGGGATGAACTGAGCTGTGGACCTGCTGCCCCTCCACTAGCAGATCCTGCCTGCTGGTTTGGCTATGTACTCATTTAGCCCTGTGCCTTGGTGGAGCCCTGAGGACAGAAGTTAAACTGATGCCAAACAACTGATGGTGGAGGGCCCATGAGCCCTTCCTATTTTTCTTCTCAAGCCTGCAACTTGAAGATGATGTAGTATCTAAGAAGGGCCTGACTAATTCATTGGCTCTAGGGTGCAATTGCTTAGAGGGGAATCTCCAACTAGCTATAGCAAAATTGTTTACTAACCCAGGAAAAAGTGTGTTGTGTAGCAATTTGCTACATACTCCGATGAGGATCAGCCCTTCAGGATTCATATTCTCTGTGCAATGTTTTGCTCCCCTTCCATTTAGATAGTGAGAGTTCTTTGTAGGAAAAAAATACAAGCTCACACTTTTAAAGAGCTGTATGTTTCCCACTGGGCTAGTAAAAAGAACTAGGCATGCATCTCCTTTTATCAGTGAAGGAATTTGTGAACTTAATTCAGCCCGATCCCTATTCCTTGTGTTCAACATTTACCCCTCAAATGTCAGTAATTTTCTGGAAAATAAAGTACTTGGGAGAGAGGAGAAACAGAGTCCTTGCTGATATCTGTATAGTAGGATATTTCTTCCCATCCATATGCAAATCTAACCTTTTTTATATTTCAACCCTATAAATGCAAAGACAGGATTTCAATAGAAAATGTTTACTAAAGACTTTCTCCTTTATAATCTATTGATTTTAATATCCTTACTACTCCTGTTGAATGTCAGTTTTACCCTGAAGACTTCCATTGCAAACTTGAACACATTTAATTATTTATACCATTTGAAATATTAGTGCTGAGAAATGACTAAAAGTTTTTGTTCTGTAATGGCATGATCTAAATTTGATGTTCCTCTGTGAATAACACTGGTAATTTGAAATGGTAATCAAGGGTAGTTGACAACACAGTGTAGTGTAACAGGAATGATACCTGTTTTTCATTTTTCTGGCCTACTTATATACAGCCAAATATAACTTATTAAGTGCTGTGGGATCTCACAGCCTTCCTTCACAGTGAAAGATTTAGTATTATTTGTTCTTTTTTCTGCCAGGTGCCTGAATAAGTAACTGCTGTTTCCATCACTTACACTAGACAATTAGACATCAGCGGTTTGAGCGTAACTGACAGCAGAATTTGGACCTCAGTTTGGGTCTGGCAATCTTGTTTGTCTTATTCATATCACTTACTATATTGATGAGAATGCAACAAGTTTTGATCTGGAAGAGATTGTCTCTGGGCTGAATACTACTTTTACAGAAAAATCTAACTGAGGACCAATGAAAGCTAACATTTTAATAGCAGGCAAACCAAAGCAAGGGACTCGAAAGAAACTCAGCACTCAGAAGTTCAGCTCTTCCAGAGAGCTGTACTCTTTCCTCCCAGCAAGCGAGGTGCCCACACACACATCCAAAGCCAGCAGGACCGAGGTCTCCCTGGCACTGCCAGGTCAAGGGCTTGCTGCCCTCCGCACCTCATTTCTGCTGTCATGTGGCTGCCTTTCGTGGCAACAAGCTGGGAGCTGATCCAGCTGAAGAACTGCCTTTTTTTGTGAGCATTTTCCAGCCCATTCAGGGTCTCAGTCTGGTTCTCTGCATGGCTGTTCACCGCAGCCTGGGATATGAGGGACAGCAACTGCAGTGGAAGCTGGCTGATGCAGTATTGCTACTGGGGGTCAAATCACAAGCCCCAGTGCAGGAGCAGAAAAATCTATTTCATGGAGGGATAAGATGCCTCAGATTGCTCCACATTTACTGTGTGGAGTTACTGGTAAACCATCCTTCCTGTGGTCCCACAAAGCTTCCCCTGGCAGCCAGCCCTCAAAGGTGAGCAGGTATCTAATACATCGTTGCAGGTGGAGCCTTATCTGGAGCACTCTTGAGTCAGATATACTTCCACGGATTTCAGGGAAGGTTTAGATCAGACCCTGAACTTCTAAGGAGATTTACCACTAACTATGAGTCCCCCTTAGTCCTGGTGCTCTGACGGTGTTCGAACTTGTATCTTCTGGTGTCTTTTCATAAATTTTCAAAGTTCTGACTGTCCACATCTTTCTACTTTCTTCTTCCCTGACTCCCTGCCCCAGTCTGCTATTTCTCTGCCATTATGTGTTCAGTGCGATTGCATGCACTTTTATTAGTTGCGCTGGAGTTCTGTTTCACAAAGAATGTTTCCACTTTCTTTTTTTTCTCCCTATCTTCTGAAATATTCCCTTTTCTGCTACTAACCACATAGTTGTTCAGAAGCTGCCAAGATGTATTTGGCTCTTGTATTTGCTCCAGATGGAAACTTTTATTTTTACTTATGCCTGACACTAGGAACCGTGGCATCACCAAATACAAACTTTCTCAGAGAAAAGAGTGGTTCCTTTTCTGCATGATTTTTAAGTTATTTCTGATTGCAGCTAACATGGTCTAGGCTATGTGCCAAAAGACCCTTATGAAGACTTCAACCAGGTTCTTGATGACCACTGAGAGTTGTATTCTTCTGGCTTATATCAGCCATTAGGAACGATCACCTACAGCATCTGGATATGTATCTCTTAGTAGCCCAAGTCTACTGGTTAATCATAAAGCAAGAAAATCCGTGGAATGAAATCTCTGGTTATAAACTGAGCAGGGATAGGTGTACCGGCTCTTAATCTCCACCATATCTGCCCTGCAGGCATTAAATATATTTGCAATCACTTTTGGTTTTATTAGACTAATATCTCGAAACAGGTAGAAATGCTGCCACTGATTTCAACACATGTGACTGGATCAAGTCAAGTAGCTGTTCCAGTGTGTAGTGGAGGGAAAGGCAGCATGCTGCACTTCTTGTACCAATACAGACCTAAATCCAGAAACTAGCCCTATGCCAGACTCTGCCTCCAGGCCAACTTTCAGGGCTTGATTATTCAGGACTCTGCAGTTAGGCTGCACTATATGCATCAATGCTGAGAGTATCAAACCCCTGACTGGGCTGAGCCTTGCATCTCATTACTCCTTATTTTTTTCCACTTGCAAAAGTAGACTGTTCTTTTCCCTCCTTTGCACGGTACTTTGTAATGTTCAAAGGTAACACGATAGCCCTTAAATGACCTTTCAGATCTGACACTATGGTTTTAATTGTTTTTCCTGCATCCTGCATCCTACATATTCATGTATTTCACTCCATTTTTTCTATTAATTTCATTGGCATCCTGTCAGGCAATGAATTCCGGACAAAAATATTCGCCTGACTTATTTTAGCTTAGAGACTTCACGTTTAATGGATTTGCTATTCTTTATTGTCCCAGGTCACTCCTTGAGATCAGTGAATGCTGAATTCCTTATCGTCCCTAAGTGTTATCTGAAGTCATGTCGTTACTTTGCCTTTAGTGAGTCTCTTTGCTCTCTGACTTTGGAACCTAATGCCAAATGAAGTAAAGAAAGCTCTTACTGTGGGGATTTCTAAATCTAGAGTTAAAAGTTATTTGTTCTCTTTAACATTTTTAAAATGATTCTTTTAGGAATTGTATGTGCCTCTAGGCTAATTAACTCTTAATGAGCACAAAATGCTCTGGGATGCAGATTTGGAGGATACTCTAGAAAAGCAGGCATGGATTGGACTGTAATACTGCGGGAGATGAAATTTATGATTTGATTCTTTTTTTAAATGATGGTGCAGATAGTTTTATTGAGATACACTTTTTTTCTTTCTTTCTAGTCTAAATAAAGCTGATCAAATTTTTAGCTCACCATATGGAACCTGGTTACACAAGTCTACAAATATAATTTTCCTTTATGGATGAAGTCATTCTTCAGTAGGGAAAACAAGTTTAGAACCAAAGTTTCATATTATGAAAGACAGCCTGTGTTCCAGTGTTTAACATTTAGTCGGAGCATCAAGAAATCAGAACACCTGGCTGTCTCTAGCTCTGCACTGTTGCCTTGGACCGTTCCCTCATCGTTTTGCTGCCTTCATTCATTCATCTGTAGAATGGCTATAATTGCATTTATATCACAAGGGTGCCTTGATGCTTGACAAATGAGAATTGACCCAAAATTCTGCCTTTAGAAGCGCTGTATGAACAATGCCTTACTCACATGGTTGTTGTGGGCAATTAGATTAGAAGAGGTATAAACGCAGTCAAGGTAAAATTCCATTTAAAAACTGTCAAACCATTCTTGATAATTTTTCTCACTTTTCATCTAATTCTAGTGCGCAACTTCACATGCACATCGTAGAATGAGTTTAAATACCTCTTTCGTTCTTTTGCAGCAAGCCAGCATATTTTATTCCATGTTATATTAAACCATCTTCCTTCTTTTGGGCAAATGGGTGGTTCCCAGAGCAACATCTTGGAAAGCTGCACTTAGTAAAACAAAGAAAAATGAACATGTCAGAAAAAATCCTGTCCTCTATATACTTGAGAAAGTTACAGCCGCTTGCAGTGATTGTCCATGCAAAAATATTCCAAGTTTTTATTAAAAGGGGGTTGCCTAATTATTGATATGTTTTATTTAATTAGCCTTTTATATTTTCTATAATAATGCTTAAAAATTAAACAGACTTCCTGTAGCAAACTGTAGAAACATATGGTGTACAGCCTGCAGAGTCTCTCTATGACAGTAGTATTACTGATAATATTTGCGGGTTAGAATCTGCTTTCATCTGAAAAACAGCTGTGTGTTTTCCCAATTTAAAATACTGTGTTTTCACCAATGTGTTTTCATCCCCATTAACAGTCCGGGGGGGGGGGGGGAGGAGGGGGGGAGAAAGAATTTGATCTTTCTAAATACATTTCCTTACTTGTGCATGGCCGTGGCTCTTTCAGGGTGAGGCAAAGCGAATATCATATCCAGCTCCTCACCCATGTGTACAGTGAACCCACACAGAGAAACTGTGTGAATTCAAGAGGGCCTGTTTTACAGGGACTTCCCCAGAGCTGAGTTTAGCCCAACACCAGTAGAGGAAAGGGGAAGCATTGCTTAGTCAAGCCACTATTCCTAATGAGAGCCCATCCGCTTGGAGCTAGCCAGATTGCAGGATGCGAAAGAGATTTCAGTCCAGGGTCCAAAAGTAAGCACTAGCCCTCAGGAACTGCTCCCGAAAGGATTTGTAGGTTGTTTGGTTTCACATAAATAATCAGCTAGCACAAACAAAAAAAAAATCTTCTGGATCTTAATTATGTATGCTCAGACTTGCAAAACACATTAAGAATAACTCACGCTCACAAATAGCATTCCCCTGACTTATCTCTAACATATGCTTGAATGGTTCTGTGCAAACCAAAGTGCAGAGCTTAAGTAAATGAAAAGATACTAAACGTTCTTTCAGGGAAACCGTCCAAGCAGCGACGTTCTGAGGAGCCCAGAGCTGATTGAGGTTCACATTCCTCCATAAGTGGTCTGCAGCATTTACTCTTTAGCCCATTTAGCCTACTTACTTTGCTACCCTGCTTCCTAACAGTGGCATTGCCAGCTAAACTCTCTAGGCTCACTCAGACCTAAGGATTCAGACCACACAGTCTTTAGAGCCCAATCTGCAGGAAAATTTGACCTTTCAAGATAGCTGTTGTGCTCACTCCAGCTCAGGAGGAGACCTGACATACCAGTCCATGCGGCACTACCGGACACCAGTGTACTTGTGTAAACACCATCCTCGGTGCAAGCAGAGGTTCCTATCTTCTTGATCGCTGTCAGGGTGGAAATAACGCAGGTCATGGTATACTTCTGACAATGTTAAACATAACCACTGTTCACGAGCTGATCATTTGCCTTCAGTAGCAGTGAGTTATCAAAAACTCACCATGAATGCAGATATAGGTGTTCCTTTGTCACCCTACCTGTAACCCAGGCCTCAGCTAAGCTCTCAGGCTTCAAAAGATTAGTGTAAAAGTTCTCTCTCCTTAATGTTCATTAACAATAAAAATCGTGAAAAAGAGTAATCCTTGAGTCTGGTGATTCTTAGCCCATTTCTCTTATTGTTAAATGGTTTGGTGGGACACAGGTACACATCTTCAGCTGATTACAGTAAAATGCTTTGAGAACTAACACATTTTCTGTTAACTGGTTCTGGACCAGTAACTGCAAGGCTGAAGAAAAGTCAATGTTGAAATCTTCTCCCTGTACTGCTAACCCTAGTCAATATGAATCTTGGCTTTAATGCAATAGACTAGCCTTAGAACCTAACACCAAGCATTTCTAAGCTGGATGTGATTGGTTGACAAAGAAATATTCCTTTTAGTTTTGCTCAAGTAGGTGGTGTCTCATTCTAAAAGGGATCTCTCAGAAGCTGACAGCAGGTGACTAATCTGCAGAAACGCCCAGGTACCTCAGTCAAAGACAGTGAAAGAATTCTTTCTGACTGTGTCTTTCAGGATTTTGCCGACTCCATGTACCAAATGGTTACACAGAAGTTCCAGGAGTTGACAGACAATTTTACTTCCATGCATGCACGCCACAAAACTCTTGCAGGAATTGTGATGACCAAAGGTAAGATATCCTGTATTTATTTTCCTCTAGCATTTTTCATGACTAAGTAATACATTATTTACCTAGTCCACAATGTTGAAGGATCCCTTCACTCCTACACAGAAAAACAGTAATATAGAAAAAGGAAGCATTAAATATTTACACTTCAAGAAAGTTCACACAAAAAATATTGATAGCCAAAGTCAAAATTTATTCATAAAAACGTGCTCCCTACATTGCTTTGTTTACAGGACAAAATGCAGACCTGGCTGTTTTGCATTTCCTAATAGAAGAGGAGGGTTAGTTATCAATAAAAAGTTGTTTTATTTATTAATTGTTATTTTTAGAGCTGAAAACACTGAGTTCTGGCTGTACAAGGCCACAATAAACCTTATTTCAGACTGACAGAAAAACAAATCTCAGCTCATTTCTTGCCAGTCAAAAGAAGCCTAGAGAATGCATAGTTTTCATTCTGCTCTGATCTAACCATGGGAACACACCTACCAGCAGGGGCAAAATTTGATATTCTGTCCTGTTAAAACTTAAATAAAGGATGCACACCACGCATAACTCTTAGCTTGTTCATGAAAATGTTGCATAAATGGCCTTTTTTATTTTGCCTGCATACCTCAGTTCAGGCACCTCACAGTATTTATGAGAATGTCAGCAGTAGAGATGCTGCCATAAACTTCATTCTCACTCAGATGCATGGAGCAGAGCGTTGCGTTTAGAAATGAGGGGATAAGCTCGGAGGGGAAAGACATGTATAATTCATCCAGGATTGTCCTACTGGTTCCTTTCAACAATTACATTAGCTAGATTCAATAGGGACATTTGTGAATATTGCAAGGCAGCAAGATAGAGACAGGGTTATCTACTGGGTCTTTTCAAACCGCAGAACCTAAATACAGCTGAGAATTCCACACAGGGAAATTTTGTTTCCTGTAGTTTTTGCCTCCTCCTTTTTGATGTGAAAAAAGTTAGCAATCGGCTCTAGAAATTAGGAGTAGAGAAGTTGACATAAAAGTCTTTTCCACCTTTGTTTGAAAGGTAACTGTTCCCTGGATAAACTTCTTTTTTTGGTTCGTCTATGTTGGTTAGTTATTTTTTGCATTACTTTAGGACCTTGAATAATAGATGAGACTTTAATTTTTTTACATGCTGCACAAACATAGTGTTGTACAAACACAGAACATAATGTGAACCCTAAAGACCACAGGAGACGCGTTCAGTACAAAGACAGAAGAATAAAAGGAACAGTGAGATTGACTGTGAGATGTACGAGAAGCACACTAGACTTGACATGCCAATTGCCTTGTTGCAGCTGGATTTCTTGACTGGAGGAGGCAACATATTTAAGAAAAGTGTATTATTTTACCTAAAGAAGCTCTTTCCAAGCATGAGGATGACAAGAAAAAAAACATGTTTTTTGGAAGAAGCCTAGTTATAGGTGTCAAGAATTGTTACTTTAACCACTCCTCCTCATTGTAAAGGGAAACTGCACCCACCTCAGTCTCCCTGTTCAGATTTCTTCCATTTAGCATGGTTTTTGCCTGTCATCCCATTTATAATTCTGCCAGGACATAGCTTTTTCATCCTTTAGGCCCAGGCCTGAATCTGCTTTAAAAAACATAGTAGAGCCAATACAATCTCATTGCTATACATAGACCAATGAAACAGCTTTATGCAGGACAGTGCTGAACCCCATGCCATTTGGGAAGACTGCGACAAGTCATCCATTGGAGTCATAATTTTCAAAATCATGGCTACTGAGCCTGTGCGGCAATAGTGGAGGGAAGAACACATCCAAACCCCAGCTAGGTCTGCTAGACAGCTGGGGCTGTCTGCTGCCTCTTTGGAGAAAGAGCTCTCCTGCTGGCTTTTTTCATGACAGCCACGTGCCTTTAATGGGATGTTGTTCATTTGCATTTCATATTTCTTGTTAGTCAGCATTAAGTCAAAGTATAAATTTCTTTATGTTCATAAATCATTTCCCCCAAGGCTTGCGTTTTGATTCTGAATTCCCTTTTATGAATTCCTCCAATCTGTCAGCCATCCAATTTGTCAATATCTTACTGGCTTTATGGAGCCTGAAGGAGAGAATCATAGACATAATATGCTTCAGAGAAGACACAAAGATAGAAACAGCCTTATCTTGGTATATTTTCCGGGAAGATTGGAGTTCCTTCCAACATAAGAAAATCTACTAACCATGGCAAGAAGAATCATTTGCCATTTTGTTTCATTATTTTCCATACTAAAGTCGTAGATCTGTGATCTGTTCCCCATCATCCTTCCCTGAGGTAGCAAGGATCTTGACACATGTTACTCAAAGATAGCACAGACAGGTTCTTCCAGCATTAAACACTTGAATAAGGACAGAGTTCTTGTGTTATTAACATAGAATTTGGTAGAAAATACTTAATCTATGCAAACGATATACTACTGACATCAACAAAAACAAATGTGGTAATGTCTTGTTGCATTTGCTACCATGCACAACCATTACAGACAAAAATTAATTTGTTTTTACCTTCATTTCAATTTAATATCATCCCAACTAGCAACAAAATTATCTCTGCTTGTACAGTTTTCAGATAAAGCTGGTAGAAAGCATAATGTGATTCTGTGATAACTGCTGTTGAGATAATACAAAATCTCTACAGACAAAACAATAGTGTGTTATATTGGTTTTCTTTCCCTGAACTCTGACATTTTTCCTGCCATTTCAGTTTCCCAGGGAAATCAAAGAGTTACATCTGGGCACCGTAATTGACTTATGCTTTAGCACCCAGGGCAAATTCCAAAGTAGAAGAAGGAAAAAAGTGTAGAAAATGATGTTATTGACTGACTGTGAATGTTCCACAATAATAAATTGCTGGTTAGGAAAAAGGTACTATCCAATGTATTCAGACATGTTTTGCTCTGAGTTAGGATGAAAAGTTAAAATCTCAGCGTATTTTTGTGAAAGTACATTTTCCAAACATTTGATTAGGAGGCATTAAGATAGTCTTTGAAAAATTCCACTTAGGTAAGATCAAAATATCATAGGGGATATTCATTGATGTGATGTTGTATGATGTAATATAATAACTGAAACATAATAATAATTCAAAAGCAAACATATCCTGAACTAAAAGTTTCAAAACTGCAAGGTGGAAAAGTTGAAGTAAATAAAGCATTTTTACAGATTGTTCTATGAAAAATTATTTGATCAACTCTAAGAAAAGCTGTTTAAAGAGTAAGACATTACATTCAAATCTTGTATCTGCAACAAGCCGTTTTCCCACCAAATATCTTCAAGTGGAACAATAAGTGTATTTGTTATTGTAGCATTTTACTAAGATGAGGACTTAGGTTTTCTTGCGCACTGACTATTGTCAATAGCTCTGCTGACCTCTCTGAAGATATTGTGGGCTCACACCAGGCAAATTAAGACCATCAAGTCATCTATGGAAAAGACAGGCAGTCCAGATGACATCGAGTCAAACACAAACCGTCAGTTCAGAACGTATTCATGCATACGTGATGTGTATTCAGAGATGTGGAATTATCTGAAATTCATTCACATCATGTTGTAGAATAGAATAGAAACTGACTCTTATAGCCTGCAAGTAAACCTCATCCAAGTAAACACCAACCAACTCTCCAGATTTCCAAATCTGAATTGGTTGCAGTCAAAAGGGACCTAAAAGTAGCCCTAATTTATTTGTTCTCTGAGTTCACTAAGTTCACTAAGTTTATTTGTCCACTGAGTTCAGAAACATTACAATGTTTTGAAAATCAGAAGAGCCAATTTTGTTCAAACAAGGGGAAAGTTCTGAATTCCAAAATTGGAAACAGAATTTTGAAATACAATCTTAAAACAAGAGAATGTAGCCTTATGTTATATGTTGCTCCTGATGTTAATGAGGGTTTCTCTGAAACATGTTTTGGTTGCAAGAGGCACCAAGGACAAGAAGACTGTGCTTCAAACTAGACTCACAGACTTGGCTTTTTGTCTCATTCATATTTTCTAGTTGCTACCAAGCACAAAAATCTTACAAAAAAATCAGAAATTCCCCAGTTTCTTTACTTTTAGATGGCTCATTCTATAGTGTTATGATCACAGGATCATTCAAATCAGAAGAGATCTCAAGAGGTCTCCAGTCCAACCCTCTGATCAAAGCAGGGTCAGGTACAAGGTCAAACTGATTTTCTCAGGACTTTCTTCAGTCAGATCTTTAAAACCCCTAAGGATGGAGACTGCACAGCTTCTCTGAGTGACTTGTTCCACTGCCTGACTGTCCTCATCATGAAAAAGTTTCTCTTTATAACCAGTCTCTCTTGTTTCAGCTTATGCCCTTATCAATCTGCCGTATCCCAGGTTGGATTCAAGTAGCAAAACCGTAAGAGCAGCTGTGAATAATTCACAACCCTTCACCTGCCTTATTGGTGTCTGGGAAGCTTCTAAGGGAAGAAGCCTTCACTTATCTGAGAGTGTTATACTGTAATATTTTGCAAATTGTACAGACATTGTCCTTATTATGCAGCACTTACAATTTTATTTTGTGTTTTATTTATTTGTTTGTTTACAGAGATCATGTGTGACCCTTGATGCACAGCGCTAGGTTTAGGAATCAGACTAGTTCTGTAAATGGATGTTATGCTTTGGGAATATTATTTTGCTTTTCTGTGATTGTTTCCTTTCAAAGCAGATTGTGTTGAAAGAAGAGGACAGAGGGGCTGAGTCTTAGACTATAGAAAGGAGCCTGTCAGCCTCAGTCACCTGAATCCATTTGTATATTTACTGCCAGACAATGTGAAAGGATACCACTGAAAGGATAATTTACAGAGTATGCTGGGGCTTCATATATCGATTCTGACATATGTAGTGCTCAATTTTGTCACCTTCCCGTGATTTCCAACCAGACTGTCCACTTCTTTTACTATAAACATGCCACCTGCTGTGGGGACAATGCCTACGGTCCAGGTGTTTTCTCCAATATGGCCAGGGATTTTGCTTTATGACTTGAAGTTGGCAACCCCCCAGGCCAGAAAGACAAAGGCAAAGGCAAGCACTGATGGCTGACCATGCAGAGGGGACATACTTAATTTCGGGGTATGTAGCAATAATATTATGTCCTTGGACACAACCTTTCTTGGTGTCACAAATGAAGGTAACCTACCACTTCCTCCTCTTCCCATGTGACTCTGACTCTCAGATGCAATTTGGGCATCTTATTTTGACCCACTGATCTGCTTTACCATTTTCTTAGAGAAGTTTGTAGGAAGAAATACTTTTTTTATTGTAATTATTATTAGGCCAGTTGATACAGTTGGTGAAAGCAAAGGGCAAGTGAACTCATATTTTCTAACAGGGACCAACAAATGCAAAAGCCCAGGGCTCTCCCCTACCTCCATCCCCGACGCACGCAGTCACAGGCTCTCGGATGCAGGAGGGCGAGGAGCCGCTGGCGAGACACCGCTCTTGCGGAGGAGCTGCCGGGCGGGCAGCTCTGCCCCGCACGTGGGGCAGCGGCAGGCCAGCAAGTTTTACCGGAGCACAAGCCCTCGGGGAGAAGAGCCGAGCGGTGCAGCACGCCAGGGCTGCAGGAGGCGAGAGGCTCAGCTCCCGGGAAGCGTAGAGTTGGAGTTAGTTGTGCGCGTTGCATGGGAGGTGTCTGAGATTTGACAGCCGGGAAAGCCGAACTGCATTTATTTACACCACCGGCAGAGTTTGCCTTTGCCAGCTCTGAGCAGATATGTGCATACATTTGTGCTCTACCTAAAATCACTGGATGTGATAAAGAATAACTGTCATTTATTCCAGAGATGATCTATTATCGCTGAGGTCCTTTTTCCGAAGAAAAGTCTCTCATAATCACTGCAGATAAAATGAGACTGCTATTTAAACACTATTCCCCCATTTGTGTTTGACAAATCTTAGCAGTTTAAATACTGATAGGAACTTCTTGTCATGCGTTCTGTTAAAAATGAAGCGCTAAGAAAGTTCAGTCCTTTCCACAGGAGCAGGGCATTCATAGAAAGAGGTTATAAGTTGATTTGTCACTTCAGTTTGCTCTCTTTCCTGTCTTTTCTTACTTTTTTTTTTTTTTATCTGACAATCATTTTGATGTTAAAAGCAAACTAGGAGGTCTTTTCACTTATCTTATATGAAATGAAGATGAACTGGACAAAAGGGTCCTAAATGGCAGTTTCATGCTGTGATAAAAGGTGGGAAATTATCATCCCTATCTCGTGGAATGGATCTTAGTAATTGCTAAGTGGAATAACAGAAAAAAGTAAAGTTGACAATACGTCTCCATGCATCTTTATAGACATATAGACATCTAAGTATAATCAAGAATATTGATGGCCAGTTGCTTTCTGCTCCTTAGCTTAAGTAGGGAAGTTGGAGACTAGTAAAATATAGTAGAAAATTCAGGCCCTACGTAGACTATCAATCTGCACTATCCTAGGTTGGATTCAAGTAACCAAAAAGTGCAACTGTGAACAATTCACAGAACAGTGCCCAGAGCAGACTGCTGGAAGATGTGTCATACAGAAGAATATTTTCAAAAGATATGAGTGACTTAGGCTCTTTAGTCCCATTTGCAGAGCTAGATAGATGCGTAAGAGCGTGTGTCCTAGTGAGACTTGGGATTTCACGAGACTTAGATTCCTGAAATGGAAACTGGGTGCCCAAACTGCAAATGTGCTTTTGGAAAATCTCATGAGTTCTCCTCTGCCTCTGTTGCACAATGCTTTTAAGGAGGTGGCCCAAAGTTGTTTGGCGTTGTTGGAAATGTTATCCACCATTTACATGTGCCCAAGTTGACATGTCATTACCAGCCTTTTCAGATATATTTTTAGATAGGTAGATAGATATCTGGTTAGAAACCATATATATCAGTCTGTTTCTCAGAAATCTGCTTTCCTCTGTTTATAAACCTTAAGCCAATAACATTCGGATTCACTCTAAATAATTTCAAACTCTATGAGCACATCCTAGTTCCACATTTTCGTTACTTGATTTTACAATATGGACCTATAATGGGCTGATAGGGATCTCTGCAGCCCAACAGCAGGTTTAGGTGTCCACACTCCAGGAAAACGAGTCTGAGGGCTTACAGCTAAAAGTGCAGCTGCACCGGACTCACCACTTCTTTTAAAACATGGGCTAAGATGTGTTGCTGCAAGCACCTCTGCAGCAAGTGTGATTTTCGGCCATCTCTTCTGTTAAATTAGTGCCAAGAAACAGGAAACAATTCAAGGTACGCTGACTGAGACAGAAAATGTAGGATGGGACATGGCCATATGAGCTTCATTTTTGTAGGTGAGAACCCCAGTCAGTATGTCCCACAGGCCCACATCCGCCTGTTTTTGTTGCCTAACCCAACCCCGTTGTCTTCACCGTTTGGTAGCCTAGATTCAGCAGGAAAGGGTAGAGCGCCCCTTTCATATCAGCAGTCTTAGCCTCTCCCATGGGAGAATCTCCCAGTCTGAAGAGGGCATTTTACCTCCATTTTCCACCTACTGCATAAGTGCTCTAGCTTACAGTGAAAAAGGTGACAGCCTTTACCTCTCTCCCCTCCACAGCTGTGATTTAGAAGAGTCAGAACCACTGCCTCCCGCAAAAGGTGAAGGTGCCAGGAAAGTAGGTGACTGCCGCTGGGAGAGGGCTGTGGGAGTGGATCCCAAGTGACCTGAGGAACTTCCCCTCAGCTCAGGGGAGAGCCCCGCTGCTGTAGGTGTCTTCACGCTTTCTTGTTGGTGGCTTCTGGGCAGCTCCAGTGGCAAACGTCTTCTCCACTTCTTCCCTACTGGTTCTTCTGGTTTCTGTTTCGGAGCAACTAGCTCTTTGCAGACGTGAAGTCTTTTATCCCAAAAGATTCTCGCTGTTTGATTCTTGTTGTGTAAAGAATATTTCCAGTTGAAATAGTTGCTGAAACCTCTCAACATCTAGGTGTGGGTGAGGCCCCAGTTTTGTGTTGCACATGATTGCATTGGCCACGGGGATGGGTCAAATAATTAACATAAAACATGCAAATAAAAAATAGAAACTTGTGTTTCTGACCCTAAGTGTGTCAAGCAAGGAACTGGAAAATTCAGATTTTCATTCTGGTCTATGATAGGCCAAATTTGAAACTGTCCCAGTCTCAATGCATACAGTGCATCTCATCCTAAAAAAAAAGAGGTGCTTCTTGGAGGAATAAAAGCTTGCTGTGATCAACCATTGCTTTTACTTGCAAGAGTTAGTGAAAAACATAGAAAGATTTTAAAATTGCAAGTACACTTAAGGGAGAAAGTATTTAAGTTCCTCCTGCACTTATCTGCCAAAATTCACATTCAGGACTTCATCCTTTCTCAGTGCAATTAAGGCTCTCACTAGCATATAAAGCAGTGCAGGACTGTCAATTTACTTTATGCCTTAGTATTAGTGATCCAGCATTTATTAGCAAAACACAGATAGCAGAACTCAGGGCCTGGCAGCGATAGCTCAAGTCAGCTCTGTTTAAAAATTAGGAATTATCTATAAGCCTCTATACAGCTCTGCTCCTGAGGAGAAAATTGTGTTCAAGCTCACATGAAAGGAAAGAAGCCTCAGGTAATATTGATTGTGTCACTATCAATTTAAACAAAAAAAATCCTTGTGGATTTGGTTTAGGGATGAAGCATGGAGCGGCCTGGGTTGACCCTCTCTTCTCCCCCTCCAGATTCCCAAATTCCACAGAGCGGAAGGGAAGGGAAGGGAAGGGAAGGGAAGGGAAGGGGAGGGAAGGGAAGGGACATTGATGCTTGCAAGCACAGCACTATCTTCTTCCACGCTCCTCAGAAGCAAAACTGATGGGATTGTCTCATTTCCCTCTGCTAAGGGAAGGAGAGAAATGGACCATAGAAATTAGAACTGGAAAAGACCACTATGTCATTGAGTCCATTTCCCTGCAAGTGCAAGATTGTTCCCTGTGGTGCATTCCTAAGTGCTTATTGTAGTCTAGATTTAAATGAATCAGTTAGCAATGGGGCTTTCAACACTACCTTGGGAGACTATTTTCATCTAATAGACCTCATTGTTAATAATTCTCACCAGTTATTCAGCCTATCTTTTATTTTCTGTGATTTCATCGCAGGGCTTCAGTTATACTGCCATAAACATTTGGTACCACCTCAGTCCTTGGGGTTTGCATCCTTCAGATACTTGCAGGCACTTATTCTACTTTTATAGGTGTAGCTTACCACAGTTTTACATATTTAATTATTGTACTCTTTCCTCCTGAGTCACTTTCCTCTGCAGCTCTTAGCAGCTTTGTCCCTGTTTTCTGATGTAACTTCCTCTCCCTGCTTTTCTTGGGTTAGGCAATCCTCAGTGTGCATGAGACTTACTGAAAAGACCTGCATGGAAATGTGTAGGAAAATGGATTGATGGACCATCTCTGGATGCTTTTTTCAGGCATCCAGAGATCTGATCCAGCAGTTCAAATTTGGCTTGTTTCAGAATGGGATTTTTCTTCCACTGGAACTGAATTTGAAATTTGTTCTCAAACAAGCGCCCCTTGGTATCAGGGAAAGTTTACTATGCCTGGCTATTAAAGGAAAGCCATGGCCGTTCTCAGACAATACTCTGGCCGCTGCTTCCACCTCGTAGGGATCAGAGATCACGGCAGAGAGGCCTGAGTCTCTGCCCCTCTTCATGCACTGACCAAAATGAAGAGCACCACAAAGACTAGCTCTCCCTAGTCAGCGTAGTAACAGGCAGGACTAACCACAGTATAAATAAGGGAAGCAAATATGAATCTCTCAGAGTTTCCCTCCAAACACCCTCTTCCCACAGAAATACAATACATTTGCTTTCCTATAACCCATAGTAGTTTGGCATCAAGAAAGGAAATCCCTGGGCAATCACAGCGTTTCAAAGTTTGTATTCCATTTACACCCCTAAATATCATTAACTGCACCACCAGCAATCTTTTTATTCCTAATATTTGCTAGATCTATATTTGTCTTTTGTTCATACTCCTACTATTACATTTCATAATGAGTCCTTAACATTCTCCTTCCTTCCCAGTTTTTTATGCACCAGTGCTTCAAGTAAACCCCCCATGCACCTCAGATCTGTCCATCTGGACACCCAGGTGAGAGCTATGGGATATAGACAGTGTGGTCCGTTAATGTCCCTGGCACCTGTTTTTCACTAGAATTATCACAGTCACTATAACTGGTACGGCAGAAATTGGGGAGCTCTTCACCTCTTCTGCTGAAGCAGCCGTCGTTGGACACTGCCCACAACCCGGGCACAGTGCGCAGCCCTCAGTCCTTCAGCAGAAGCCATGGGTCTGCCGAAGGCACCACATCCAGCCAGGCTCTGAGCAGGAGTAAAGACCTGCCTTGGGGCAATCAAGTGCAGGACTGCGCCCAAGGCATGGTTCAGTATGGAGCTCTTCCAGCATCACTGCCCTTTCAGGTCCTAACTATCTCTTATTGCAAAATTAAGGTCATACTACTGATATAGTAGAGCTTCCAGGGAAGAAGATAACAGAAAATAATATAGGACTCGTCAGTGCTATGTAGCATCAAGAAATTTTCCTTCCCTAAACAAACCTGAAATGGAAACCTAAACTTATTCAGCTATGAGAAGTGAGTATTAAAAAAAAAAGCTCCTGTGTGATCAGAGCTCTATTAAGCCACTTCGAAAATTATTCCAAATGCATTTTTTTGCAGATAACAATAGAGAATCCTTTTGACTGATTTGTTAGAAAAAGGTAAAGAAAGAACACAAAATTATTGCTTATCAGAGAGAAAAGCAGCACCGTTTAAAATAATATGAAATTGTACCCTATGAATTATTCACAAGGGCTGATGTTACACTATCATTATTTCTGGCTTTTCCTTTTACTGCATAGTATTTTGTGTCAGTTGTCTCCAACCCAATAAAAGAGGTAGACTTATTTTAAATTAATCAAACCTGATTTTTTCTGTTTTTTTTTTTCTTATTTAAAATGAGCGTATTCCAGGGAGTGAGTTGTCTTCATGGTGTCACATTGAAAAAGAAGATAGATTTCATTACTGCTAAAAGGGTCTAAAACATGTAGTGAAACAGAGGATTGCATACTGACTGGTGTTTCTGTATGTGTTGTGCCACCTGCTTAGAAGCCCAACTGTGATCCCGGTTGTATGCTGGCATTAGCAGTTGCAAACTCAATCCATTTCAATATGAATTTAGCCACTGAATACCACAGAAGTTCTTGAAGAGAAGGCACTGCCTTTCTCTGATATACAGCAGGTGTGATTCAGAGTTAGTGTAAGCAAATGCAGTTTACTGATTGCATGTAACAGTCAACACCTCTTGCAATTATCTAGTGATTTTGATTTTTCTTTTCCAACACTCAGATAGTTAGGGCTACAAATTCTTCATTATGGAAAGTCTTAATGACCATTGCACACTAGAAGTAAGAGTAAATCTATTAAAGTCAATTGAAACTTTGATTCGACTAGCCAAGAATCTGCCTCTCCGGTTTTATTGGTAGAGCTGTCTCTCTCGGAGCAGATGGGTGTAGACAATTTGCATTTATTGTCATGCCTGACTTAAAAGCACAGCTCATAACTGTAGTCCATAAGATGTCAGCCAGTTCTCCATACTCCGCTTATTTGCTGAGCAAACCTTTGTATTTTTTCTTGCTTACTTGTCTCTTCTGTCAGCATCTTCCTGAATCATTTCTGTTGCAAGCTCTGTGGTCTCAGAGCTGATATTTTCAGAGAAAATATAGGGAAGACAGCATCGGCAATCAGAATGTTTGATTTGTTTCTGTAGTGGCCCAGCTCGAGGTAATCTGATAATCCATAAGTATCTTAGCATGACTATTAAAAAAAAATAACCCTAATTAATATTTTAAAAAATAGAAAAAAATGACATCAGGAAGTTCAAAAATCAGAAAGCAAAACTTTAATGAAAGACATTAGATTTGTTCTGCTTCCATACTCATGTTTTGGGGGCTTTTGATTCATGATCTTTGGTTACTTGGGGTTGGAGAAATCTTATCACAAGCGGTTGTCTATAGTACAACTAGAACTAGAAAACTACCCTGCCGCTAGTCAGCTGCAGGTCTTCTTCGTGAAGAGAAATCGGCACTTTTGAGGTGTAGTTCAGGCTATTCAAAAGCAAAAAGCTAAAACAGGCCGGATGAATCACCTCCCAGGAAAGTTTCTCTCCATTGACTATAAAGGGAGTCTGTAGCAATTAGCTCTGCCACAGACATCTAAACTCTTGTTATTCAAAATGAGCTGAGATGAATCCCACCGCTGGTGTCAGCAAACTGAAAATGGCCCTAATAAAACCCATTTTCTCTTCAGCTGCTCAACTATGACAGGAAAGTCTGGACTATCAATGACAAAAATAAAAAATGAACATTGTCAGGGTCAAGGTTCCCTCCACACTGCTCTCACTGCGAGAGAAAACCCTGCACGCCAGAGCCCCGGAGGGGTTCAAGTTTTCAGCAGAGTAGGAGAAAGACTCATTACCTTGCCAGATCATTAGACTGAATCTGTGATCGAAGTGAGTGAGTCATTTATAAATATATTTTTGTTCTGTAATGTAGCTAATGAATTGGCATAATTTCTGCAAATAAAATGTTGCAAATTCCATCGCTGCTCTCCCAGCTGTCCCTGTGAACAGAGCATCAGCCAGTATCCAGCCTGCGTGCTGACACAGCTCCCCAATTTCCTTTCCCCTGCTCCATTTCCTTTTCAAATTGAAAACTATTAGGAGTCTTTAGGCAAATAATAGAAACCTAATGCAGGTGCCTGTTATAAATCGTTCTCTAGTTACTGTTAACCTAATGTCTCCTCAAACGTTACTTCGCACAAGGCAGTGAGGGAAAGAAATGCTTCATGAGCTCTGAGAATCAATGGGTCAGGAGTTAAGGTCATAATAATGTAGCCCATTTCTTCTTGTTTGTCAAATGACCCGAACAAAGAGTTAGATCCCTGGGTCTTTAATCTGAGATGGGTTCCCCTCAGGAAGAATGTGGGTCATGTTAAGAGCCTAGGATTATATCCTGCTTTAAACCCCAGAGCCAGGAAGGTGGCATACAGCTGGTGGTGCCAGGTTAGTGCTACATACGGATTTTGCCACGCTCAATGCCTCTGCTTTCCCAAGCATAATGTGATGGTGTGCTAGCTCTAGATCTGCCACATGTTTTGAGGTTAAGTTAATCAATCTTTAGGAGGTGGTCCAACATTCCTAACTAGAAATCACTTGAGAAACATAAAGTATTCTACAGGCAACATAAAGCAGTCAATAAATATTAATAACAACACTTACTAATGATTGTTTCCTATGCAAAATGGACAAATGTACAGAAGTGCCTATCAACAGTGAATGACTAGTAGCAAGCATCTAGGCTTAAGGACTGGAAACGCTGCATAAAATGCCAGTGTGATCAGTGACTGGTAAAATTTGCCTTCACCAGCTGGGCATCGCTTGTCTTATTCTCACAAACTAGTTCTTCTTATATTCATGGGAAGTAATATCAAGCATTTCAGAGGGAATAAAACTCCATGTATGTACAAAATAAGGCCTGCAAAAGAATTATGTGTTAGCATATATGCTCCTGAACACACAGGGCAGCTGTCAGGTTGTTGGAAGTATTTCTCATCATGCAAGGTGCCCTCACAAGCAGTATTAAATTGTGGTACGTTGGTCACAGATTGCTTTCCCCATTTGGCTCCCCAGGGAGGTGTAAATATTTCAGAGCTAATGTGTAAGCCTTGTACACCTGGGTGTCTCTGAGCACTTTGGTAGTGAGACATAACTCTTGATATTTCTGAGCATGGAGGAACATGGGTTATTTTCTGTCTCTGCGAGTGGGAGATACTTGGAGACATTTAGTGTCTAGCACACAGACTGGTTGTCTGGATTCATGGAAACCGTCGTCTGCACTCCAGGAAATACTGATGTGATGTTCAGCAAACACATGTACCCCACCAGGACTGACAGACACATTAGTCTGTGTCAGCATGTGATAACTTTACAGGGGCACCCTGTCACTGACAGCTGATACATGGGGTTAGTTCACCCAAAAATGAACATCCAAAGCAAGCTTGCTATTATTGTGTGGGTGGACATTATAATAGCAAACAACATCAGAAGCATTCATATTATTGCTGCATTGATAGGTATTGGGTGTCTTTGTAAAACTGCCTTTGATTTGTGAACAAATCTAGACCTCATACAAAATGCTGGGCATGTTAATGATCTTACCCTCATGCTAGAAGGGAGTTAAGCTCATTTATAGGTAAAATGTTGGAAATAAAAAAAGGAATCACACAAAGTTTTGCATTGATTGGGAGGGGATGAAGAAATTATACCTCCTGGAGAACAAGATGGCTTCCCAAGATGATTTTCTCTGTATTTGCAAAGCCCGGTGCATTGATTGCAAGGTGAAGGGAGAGATGGGGAGGCACATTAGGGCATACTTCAGAAGGTGAAAGAAGCAGAACGTCAGGATAAAAAGAGGAAGAAGCAGCTGGTGTCACTGCCCTGAGAAGAAGTATTGACAGAGCTCCTCAGGCGCAGGGCTGGCTGGAAAAAAGGCTTGTGGATTTCTGAAGTAGGGAACTGCCTGTTGCTATTTTATTTCTACTATGTTGAGGAAAATAAAACTCTGTGTACTTTCTTTGTAAATAAATAAAATTGCACCAAAAAAATCTGATTCTTATCATGAACCTTCCAGCCAAGGAAAGTACCATATGTTGAGTAGTTAGACAAGCATAAGCTACTTTTTGAGATGCTCGGTGGGACATAAATACCTCTGCTACTTGCAAAGCCTCATGAAATGTTTGGTACTAGCCAATGCAAACAACAGAGTCACCTAAATGAACATCAATCTGACCTAAGACACCAACTGCCTTTGTCAAAACAGCAATGCCCCTAAAGCAGAGTGACGGTACATCAATTCAGAGTATAAATACCTTTATTTCGGGGGGGGGGGGGGGGGGGGAGGGGAGGGAAGAAGCCATTTGTTTACCTCAAACATTTTTCTCAACAACAGTAACAAAACTAGAATAAACACAAACACTTTTTAATTCCATTTCTCCTCTGCATTCTCCCACATGCTCCAGCATCTTCACCTCTCTGGTTTTCTAGTCATGGTCTGTCATGACCAGGAGACTAGGTGTCATTAATTGAATTTTTCACAATATTGATATCTCCTGCACTAACGCCACAGTACTGCAAAGTTGCAATGCTAGTAAAGTTTTTGGACTACTGAAGTAGCTGTCATACTCAGAAAGGCACAAGATAATTTTGGTATCATTTGACATTGTATACATTAAGCATGGCAATACTGCTGTAGTCTGTCATCCACCACTAGTCCCAGTACTGCGAGGGGACTGTGAAGTGTTATGAGTCCTAATTTACAAACTGGGACATCACCAGTAGCACCAGGGCTTTATTTTTAAAGTATTCTTCCCCTCTTCTTTCTGCTCTTTTTTCATATCCAGCCTATAGGTCTTATGGGTCCAAGCATGGTGCTTCCAAATCAGAAAAGTCTCTGCAATTTCATGTTTTTTCTGCCACTCAATAGACTTCAACATAAAAAAAGGTTGATGACTATAAAATAAATTTCAGAGGCTTTTTCCAGCTAAAATAAAATCACAGAAATAAGAACAAAGTAAATGTGTGTGCAGATTCAGTGTGCATTCCCCAGTAAAATGTGTTAAAATCAGAAATATTTGGCCTCCGGTAAGATTATTGTGAGCACTTGCAGCCTCAGGCCTGTCTTAATCACTGATTCATCAGACTTTGAAGGCTTGATTCAGTTGCCTGAATGTAGGCATCTATTTCCACTGAGTCACCCTAGGGTGCGCACTTCCATGAGGGATGGATGGGGATAGTGCAGAACGTCCCAGACACCCGAGCCTTCCTGCACCAGGAGCTGGAGGTTACACAGAACACTGAGGGCATCTCGAATGGCACCAAGGACCTCATGAGCACAACCAAACGGTGCCCTAGCAGTGTGACTTGCTATGCTGCACGTGTTTGCCTACCCACACTAATTGTGTGTAGCTGTCAAACAGAGTTTGACGCTTTTAAGCACTTCTTGTCACCTCCAGATGTAGCACCTATCAGCCAGAACAGTCCTTTATTCCAAGAGTTGCTTCTTTGTTCTTTGTTATTCAGAGAGCTGTATCCTGAAATGTGCTGTTCAATAGCTTATTTCAGTTTTAGCTCAGTTCATTCTGAATTCTTCTTTGAAACTGTCCTCAGGGATGAATGAACTATATTCTGGAGTGAAACCTAGGTCCTGTTGAAGCCTGTGAGCATTTTGTTATTGACTCCAAATAAATCAGGATTTAATCCTATAAAGTTTCTATTTGGAACAAGAAAGGCACGTCCTTCAGTTGCCATCCCTTTTAATCTGGAGAGGTGGCAGACGGACAGAGACGGTCTCAGCAAGGAATGCTCCATCCCTGGGGGCACAATGGAAGAGCACTGATGTAGCTGCTTTTGGGGAAACAGAAGAGAAGCCTGGGCTGAAAGTCAGATCTCTTTGTTCTCTGAAATTTTTAAAGAGCAGCTCCAAAACTGTTACTTGCATTTTATTTAACACTAGTGCAACAGCAATGAAAACTAGCATTACAGGGAGTGTGTTCCCACCAGAAAATGTCTTCAACAGCTCATAAAAAACAGGCCATTTATCAGCACTGCAGGAGTTCTTTATTATCTTCCTATAGCATGTGCTTTCGTATGATGTACTTATTGATTTAATAAGTAAACTTCATGGCAAGCTTTTATCTTGGAATTAGCAGCAAGGCTGAAATAGGTCCCTTATTATTCAAATAACACAGAGATGTGATACTCCTGCATATTCCAAAGGCCATATCATCATCTTTACAAGCATCCCATTAGGGCTGTCTCAGCTGCCACGTTAAAGTGTGGGCTGCAAGAACTTTTAACAATTGTGATATCATACTCACCCACAGTAAGTAACTTCACAATCCTTTTGTTTTTCTTTCTACAGGTTTGGACATCAGGCAAGCTCAGGTTATTGTGCTGTCATCGGGTACCAAATGTATAAATGGAGAATACCTTAATGACCAAGGGCTTGCGGTCAATGACTGTCATGCAGAAATTGTGGCAAGGAGAGCATTTCTTCACTTCCTTTACTCACAGCTGGAGCTCCACTTAAGGTAACTGAATTCTATTAATGCTTCAGGAATGTTATATGGTCTTTGTTGAACAGATCCATCCTCCAGACATCTGAACTATTAGTTTCTTTATGTTGTTGTTTCTGAGTCTGTGGCTGATGAATGACCGATAAACTGTACAGAAGAAAAGACAAGTTAGATAATCTGGAGTGTTGGGTCATGAGCTCCTTTACTTCAGCTGATTTTCTTTCAGTAGCTATTAGATATGAGTCATAAAGTTGGGTTTTATGAAGCCTGATGGTTTTGTACAAATCTTTACGTGCAGGCTTATTAATACCACTCACTGGTCAGAGCCTGGATGAGGGTCATTTTGCTCACTGCAGACATTTTCCTATCTTCCTTGCTGTTGCTGAAATATCTCAAGGAAGTGATATATTGATCATTAATGCCTTCATTGACTCACTAGAGAGCCAATGAGTGTTAACAATCGGTAAACTTGGTACCAAAGCACAAGATGCTATCACTCCTACTTTATGATATTTTAAAATATTAGAGCATGTAGAGTTATTACAGAGAAATCTGGTGAGTATTATTGTTTTTGTCTTCAGCCAAACCCACCTTGTTACCTCTTAAATGGTTAGCCATTTATCCATTTAAATGGTTAATGGGCCTTATTCTACCCGGAGGCCAGTAACAAGTGGGGTACAGCACGGGTAGTCTATCCTGGGACCTATTCTGTTTAACATCTCTATCAATTATATGGGAAAGGTTATAGGGTGCTTGCTCATACACTTTGTAGATGACACCAAACTGGGGGGAACAGCGGACATGCTTAAGGACATGGAGGTCCAGAAGGACCTAGACAGGCTGGAGGACTGGACCAACAGGAATTTTATGGAAATTTAACAAGGAGAAATGCAAAGTCCTGCACCTGGAAGAAAAGAACCACCTGCAACAACACAGACTGGGATTTGACTAGCTGGGAAGCATCTCTGCTGAAAAGGACTTGGGGGTTTTGGCTGACAGCAAACTGAATGTGAACCAGCAGCATGTCCTAGCAGCAAAGAGGGCCAATAGCATCCTGGGCTCTACAAATAGCTGATCTAGGGAAGTGATTGTCCCCTTCTACTCAGCACTCGTTAGGCCACCTCCACCTACTGCATTCACCCTTGGGCCTCAGTACAGGAATAAGTTCAGTGGAGATGATTAAGATGCTCAAGGGCTGGAGCACTTGCCCTGTGCAGAGGCTGTGGGAGCTGGGCTTGTTCAGCCTGGAGAAGGGACAGCTGCAGGGGAACCCAACAACAGCCCCCTGGTACCTACAGGGAGGTCATCAAGAAGATGGAGCTGGGCTCTGCACAGCAGTGCATGGTGGGAGGATGAGAGACAACAGACTCAAGTTGAAAAAGGAGAGACTCAGTCTGGATATAAAACTTGTTTTCCCATGAGGACAGTCAGGCAGTGGAGGCGGTTGCCCAGAGAACTTGTGCAGTCTCCAGCCCTGGAGGTTTTCATGGCCCAGCTGGACAAAGCCTGGAGCAGACTGGTCTTATCTCATAGCTCACCCTGCTCTGAGCAGGAGGTTGAGCTAGAGACCTGCTGAGGTCCCTTCCAACCTGAATTATCCTTTGCTCCTAGACAAGTAAAAGTGAAGTTGAGGTGGCATTTGTTCCATTATATGGAAGGAAGCAAGGAAGGAAGGAAAGAAGGAAGAAAAGAAAATAAATAAAAAGCCATTCCTCTGCCCTTTGTTTTTGCCTGCTTTTTCATGGGGCTTTGTCTAAAAAGACCAGTAACCTCTAGGCAAAAATTCCCTTTGATTCCAGCAGGTTTTGCATCAGGTCACAGACACAGGATTTCTGAGCAGGATTGTGTGTTCTTGTGATCAGCTATGATATTGTCGTCACTGAAGCGGGAGTAAAAGGAGTGACGGTTATTTTTACTTCTGGCCAGGGAGGAAGACAAGAACGTTTATTGAGTAGATGAGCTTGGCTAACAAAGGGGAACAAGAGCCTTAAAGGGTTTAATCAAAGACAGTAGTCTCTCTATTTCAATCTGTATTGCTTTCAAGTTTACATTAAATTACTGTGTTTTCAACAGTTAGCAACCCCAGTACTTGCTTTGTGCTATAGTCTCTTGGGATAGAACTGCTACCACTGTATCTTGAACTACTGTATTGATCCACCTCCCTAACATGTTCAGTCATATTATTATGTTATTTGGATCAATGTTAACAACCTTTTGTTAAGAGAATCCTCAGTGCAGCAGGAACTCTGTTCACAATAGCTTCAAATCTCTCTCTGTTCAGTCAAGAACAGCCACCACAGCTTCTCTAACCTGTGCACATGATAAAAATCTCAGCCAAAATTGTCAAGGCTAAGCACCTTTGAAAGACAAAACTGCAAATGTTTTCAAACCATATTTTGCTTCCTTGAAGCCTATGCAGAAGCAAAACAGTGAGTTACAACCTAGTCTTCATTACCAGTACTAATTTAGGAACTTTAGCATATCGTAAGAAAATCGGAGTGTTCAAAAGAAATGTAAATCACATTTTCTGCATATTAAAGCCACACTTGCCCCTTTTTTTCTAGAAAAAGAGCGATAACTCCAACTGAAAGAGAAACCACATGATGCTACTGCATAGCTAAAAGGACAGGTTTGTAGGACAGGCAGGTGAAATCAGCGAAACTCACTGGCCACCAGTTCCTCAGGCTTAGGGAAAAGACAAAGATGGCATCTGTGTTGTTATGCGTTTGCATTAATCTCGTCCAAATTAAAGTCCTCTCATGGGCCGGGAGCCTGTTGTACAAAGTGGTATATGAACTGAGATCAAAAAGATGGTTCCTGAACCCCAAAAAAGAGTGAAGATATAGTTCTTGCCTCAAAGAGCTCAAATTCTCCATCCTTCCCCATGGAACAGGCAAGTCAGTTCTGTGGAGACTATTCCCTACTTCTCACACATCTTCCTCCCATCTAGTCTACCTACTCAAATTGATCTCAAACTTTAGCAATTTCCAATATCAATTTTTTTTTTCAATATATTGTTTTCCTTGTAAAGGAAACCCTTCTCCAGGATTTGTAAATACCGTCATTGACTTCAGTGAAAGGAAAGCATCTGAATGTAGCATGAGGGCTTTCAAAGAGCAGGGACAAGGAGGCAGGAGAAAGCCGGGATGTAGAATGAACGGTGAGGGGAGATGCTGACTGGAATTTACCTCTTGACACCTCGCTTGATAAGTCTAAAAATCAGTCAGTCAAGTGTGGACTAGATCCCCTAGAGCCCATTAGTGCAGAGAAATGGGCGTCTCCGGAGCATGATTCGTCAGACCTGTTTTAGATATCTATTGTAAAGATGTATTGCCTTATACTGGGGCCAATTTTTTTCCACTGCTATAGAGATGGCATAGGGTGACTCCTTCAGATACTTGAACTGTAGAAGGCTCAGGGCAGATAATCTTATCCACGAGTCAAAGTTACAGCAATATTTAAATTGCATTTTTTTTCCCTCTTTTCATATTTCTAAACATTTGAGGTGTAGTTCTACGGACTTTTCTTGGGAAAGAGAGTTCCAGAATGGGAACTCTATCCTCCCTAAGAAGTAGGAGTGACAAATACTTCAAAAGGAAACTTTCTTTCAACAATTCATTGTCTTGAGTTTGAGTTAAACAAAAGCTAAAAAACACAGCTAAAGCCTTATGGTCTTCTAACTAGTCTGATTAAAACCCTTACTCCTCCCGGATTTCATTTTTATGACAACTATAATCCTCTAATTTTCAAGACTTTCACGAAAAAGACGAAAAGCAAGACCCAAATTTTCTAATGTACAAAAGAAGGAAGAGAAAGACCTTCTGAGAAGTTTTTTTTTATAAACCTCAATGAAAAGGTACACAAAAATTATAATCTGATTCCTCTTGCAATGATGGCAGTAAAATTTTTATTGACTTCAGTGAGATTACTTATACTGACTGATCTATAGAGAAAAAACAAAGACTCAATTCTTTTCTTTTTTTTCTATTTTTTAAGAAAACTAAAACTAATAGCCTATTGTTAAAATAAATCAGCAGCATAGTTATCTCACCACAGTAATGACCCTGTAGGTTCCACAGGGATGACTTTTACCAGAAACTAAGTTCTTCCAGGGAGCCAGATGCAACCCACTGTTGATTTTGTGCATAAAAAAGCACTGGATACTCTTCATCCACTTCAGTCAAATTTGCTCCAGTTAAGACAGCTTCTTGTTGTACATCAACTAATTCTTGCTTCTGTCCTTGTAGTTTCTTAACGGACTTCCCTTTTAAGTAAGTTTGCTGTTAGAGTTTCTCTAGGATGCCATGCTGTACAGCAGACATGTATGTATTACTAGAAGCTTCCCATACCTACATTTACATGCTAAAAATAGCTCCTCTACTTCTCTTCTAGAGCATAAGGCCTTATTTCAGCAAAACACTTCACATATATTAAGCCATAAGTACATACTTAGATCCTCTCAAAGTCAACTCAAAGCATACGCATGTGTTATGATAAATAATGATGAACTCAGGCACAAGATTAAAGTTAAGCACATTCTTAAATCAGCCTCTTGAATCAGCCTCGATTCCTAACTGTCCTGCTGAAATTCTAACTTCTTCTAACCTGCAGTTTCCTCTCTTATTCATGTTGAAGCCTGTAATCATTTGTCAAATACTACCTGAAATGGGATAGAAAATACATAAGGGGCAAAAGTTAGGGACAAATTCTGCCTCTCTTAGCCACCATCAGCATGTTGAACTGACACACTAATGCCACCTGCTGAATGCATGACATTTGTGGGCTCGCTATGGGCTTCTCTCCTCATTGCTTTGTGCAGTCGGGTATGACAGTGCAAAGCAGCATTGCAAGCTACTGCTACTGCAAACTCATTTCCCCCATCACAGCTCAAAATGACTATCCATTTGAGAAGGCAGGAGGAAAGTCTGGGGGAGAAGTGCCTTTGAAAAAGTGCATCTTACGCTCCTCCTGACCCATTTTTACAAGGTTACTGCATTACCCTTGGAGACATAGGAATTCCCCAGGCCTCCCACACTCCAGACCTCCTGCAAACCCTGCAATAGACGTTACTGCATCCAAAACTCATTTATAGCAACAACTTCAGAGTGTCATAATTAAATCCATTCAGCCACTGTGCAGGCACAAATCTCACGTTTGAAAATCCCCAGAAAGCCATCCCAAAGGCAAGTCAGGAGCATATGGGATAAAGACAAGCTCAGCCTCCTGGAGGAAGAGCCAAGCTGCCTTGCCCTATAGCCCTGCCATCTATTTTGAGAGCAGCTGTCCATCACCCAAACCATCAGTCGCATTGGCTGCAGATTCCCAGTACATATGGAGTAGGAAGACAGCAAGATTAATCGGTGAAAAAAAATAACTAGTAAAAACAGAATGGGTGCTGATTACTGTGAACTCCTGTAATCCAGCCCACTGAACGACTGCTCCAACCCTACCTAGCAACTGTTTCTAAGCAGTGCAAGCTGCCCCCCACTTTAATAAGGTTTAGCAGAGTAATAGCAGGCATTAGGACTGCACAGCTTTGTAGTCTCCCGGCTGATTTTGCAGTGAATTATTTAAAAGCAACTGCAATTGCTCTAAAGTCCGAGCAGCAGGGCTTACAGGTATTTTATTTTTTCAGAGGCTTGTATCAGGGCGATAATATAATTAGTGCAGTTGGGAAATTCCACCACGGCCAGTAGAAAAATGAAGGAGCTGCATGTGGCAGCCTGTGCTCGGGAAGCCAGTGTGGCTCACCGTTCCTGACAGGTGAGGAAATGTGCCTGTAAATTCCACCTGACAGCAAACACGTCCCAGCATCAAACAATGACAAAACACCCAAACCATGCAAGAGTGACAGCCAAACAGCTTCAATAGCACAGAGGCTGCACCAGGGAAAAACAGGCAGAGGCAGCTTGGATTAAATCCAAGGAGTTGCTTGGAGGTTGGGTGGAAAGCCCCCCTGTTTTCACAGGAGGCAGAGAAACCAGCAGAAATTGCTTCAGTAAATAGGCTGCCCTGCAGTGAGTAAAATTCTGGCTTATTAAGAGGCTCCTTGGAAAATCATTACCTGCGGATGCCCTTCTGATCAGAGGCATTCCTATAAAAAGACTCTTGACTTTTTGATGGAAAGACCAGGGCATTAGAGGGAAAGGAGTCTCAAAATTATAATTTCACTAATCGCATTTTCACCCTCAAAATTATGATCATGACCATCACCCAACTATACGTATTAGAGGCAGCTGTCTGTTAGAGAAATCACCCATGTCTTCACAAATGTAAATCATCAGAGAAACTGTACCACAGCATAGTCGTAATGCCAGCTCTTGCTGTAAACGGCAGGACTGGGAGGGATTTGGCCTCCCGGGCAGCTGTTGCTAATGGAACATGTGCGCTGTGTCCCCATCTAGCTGCTGAACCACTTCGGAGATAAAAGCTTCATCTTAATAAGTCTCTTTTTCAACTCAGCTGAGAAAAGCCTGTGCAAGTTTCGCCCTCACTTTTCAGGATGGCTTCTGGCTTCCAGAAACGCCGAGTGACCCAGAAGACCCTGCTAGCTGTTGGCTGGCACTCCCATAGGTGGCTGTGGTTGAACGGGAAGAAAAGCAATGCTCATTTTTGGCCGAGTCTGCCGGGGGCAAGGGGAGGGTTGACAAGGGTCATAAAATAACACACACAAACACATATAAAAACACATCTCCGTCACAGCAACGTTAATGGGATTTAAACATCTGCCTGGGCACTTTGATAAGCAGAGCTGATTTTCTCCCAAGAGAGCCAAAAAGAACTTTTCTTTTCTTCATGCACCAGAACCACTTCAAAATCAATATGTTCACGCGTCTGTACCTGTGTAGAAGAAGAGTTATCCTTCAAATAACCACACACACTATTGTTAGAATATATTCCAGGTAAGCAAGCCAAAAGCATATTGACAGATCTGACCTCCTTCAAACATTTCTTCACTTGAAGAAGCTTATTATTTTTCTCTTGTTGTCAGTAGGCACAATATATGATGCCAGGTGCTAATAAAAACAAACAAACACAGGGAGGAAAACACAGACACAGAGCAGAAATGCTTCTGATTTGGCATGTAACAAATGACCTGGAACCTCTTTTGTGATCATAGCAAACGGCAAGAAGACTGGGAGCGATCAATCTTCGTGCGATTAAAAGAGGGAGGCTACAGGCTGCGCGAGAACATCCTGTTCCATCTGTATGTGAGCACTTCACCCTGCGGAGATGCACGCCTCAACTCCCCCTATGAAATCACAACCGACTGTAAGGAAAAATTTTGCCCTCTTCTTTTTCCCCTTTCTGTGTGTGTGAGTGGATTTTTTTTTTTTTAAGATCAATCCTTTTTTCTTTGTTCCTTTCCTTGGAGAAAATGTGTTTCACTCAACAGCAGAGACACTATGGGCCATGCAGCGTGTGTGTCTGTGTGACTAGCTCTCTGTCCAGCATACTGGGAGGGAAAGTGTGCAGAGGAAAGTAGGATCTGGGCAAGGCAGCGTGAGACATCGCTGCTTGCCTTAGGCTGCAGTGGCTTTGCTAGAAAATACACCCCCAACAGCCTGTGTTTCTCACTAGGAAATAGAACCCCACAGCGAATGAATGCCTTGTTCATGTGACTAGATAGATCCTTGCAGCCATGGCCATGGGTGAGAGCAGAGGATCAAGACTCCAGTTGGGGTTACATGGATTTTTCTCAAGGTTTAGACTATATGAACAGATTGAAGGGCTGCGTTTACAGTAAACCTGAGCTGTACAGGCCACAGTGGCTGGAGTCTGAGGTAGTACAAAGATATGACATGTGGCATCTACAGTGTTGGTCAAAGTTCAGGCTCTCTCCAAATATCACCTCCCCTTGCAATGGACAACATCAGGGCCTTCCTGGAAAGGATCCTTCACAGGCCATCCTGCCTGTCTCAGATCGATCACATGGTCATTGCATGGCAAATGGACCAGACGGAGTGAGACAGTCCAGCCCTGGCATCCCTGGGCTCATAGCGTAGCATTTAAGCAGGCACATGGTTTTCTGGGGAACTCTCCTCCAGAGGTGATCTTGCAAGCGCAGTAAACAAATTAGGCCTTGAGCCAGTGTGGATGCAGCCAACAGACCTGCAGAGCTGGCCAAGCCTCATGGCAATCAACATGAAATACCACCATTTTGCTCCTGCTTCACACTCCCTGACTACAGGAGACACCCCGTCCCCATCAAATGACTCAATGTGCTCTTCACATCACCCCCAAACTTGTGTGTCCCTGGCATTTGCCCCACCATCCCAGAGGCGTGTCTCAGTTACATAACCACCGGGTCATATTTGCACCTGCCGACCCACAGCAAATGCCTCCATGGGGAGACAGGGGACTCCATGGGTCTGTGGCTTGTTATCATGCGTGTCTATCATTCCGTGACCCAATGCGTGTAGCACAAGGTGCAATCTTAGCTATGTAGTGCTATTCATACATGGATTTTGCAATGTGGCAATATATGTTGTACTAGTTGCTAAATGTACATACAACGAGAAACAGTTCTAGCCCTGAATACACTGAAGTAGGTAAGACAGGAGAACGAATGGAGAAGGAAGTATATACACTGCAATGTAAAGTTAATCATCCAGGGTCACACAATGACATAACCTCCTCACAGGAAAATTCATCAGACAGTGGTTTCACTCCTGGTTCTTATTTGTACAAGCTGTTTCTTAATGGTTAAGTATGATTCTCCCCAGAACGGAATCCTCTTGTCATGTGTGAAACAGCAGTTTGCTGCAGTGAGAAAAGGAAATACACCTATTCAGAAAGGAAATACACTCCCTTATCTGACTTGATTTCTATGCTCTGTCAGTAGGATGTATGAAACAAAGAAAAGAAAGCTAGCATTTAAAATGAAAACAGAAAATAGACAAATCCCTGATGAGTTAACAAAAATGAGGAAAATTATCATGAACTTAAAAACTAAAACTAAAAATGAAAAATGCATGTGCCTATGAATATCAAAACTGAGTGGTGATTTTGGCCTCACTTTTTGTGCTTGTTAAGAGATATCTAAAAATGTCTTATTTTTGCTCAAAGGTCCTCATGCTTTCTAAAAGGTAGGCCTCCTAGAGGCAGCCCTCATTTGATGTCAGAAGTGGAAATGCCAAAATCTGTAATTATTTTTAAAAGGTAGTCCATTCTTGAGAATAATCAAAGAGTATCCAGGACTGAATTCTGCTCTTTCATGCATGAGAAAACGGATGCTTTGGGCAGCCAACTGCCAGCACTACCCATTGATACGCAGCTGAACTCAGCCCTGGAGGTGAGCCATACGTGGCTCATAGATTGCTTCAGCAAACATAAATCTGCCAGCTAATGAGGCAATGCTCCTTTAGATAACTACACACAACAAAAAGCTGTGTTTTTAAAATATATTATTATGCAACACCTCGCTCATATACGGTAACTTGTAGGGATGTCAAAATTACTTTTCATGTTGGTGATACCATTACACCAATTATTGTCCCATTGCAGAAGCTGAGGCACAAAAGATTGTGTGTGGCTTACCCATGGTTATCAAGTAGCAGAACTTGGAAGGGGACTACATCTGGTGTATATTTCAGTGTTTTAAACAGGTGCCTCTACCTCTATCCCATATTCTTAAAAGAACCTAGCTCTGTAAAAGAAGTCATGTGACCAAAAGTTGTCCTTCAGCTGAGATAAGCATTTCCTTTCAGTTCACATTATCCCAGAGACATCGGGGAAGATAAGTATTTTATAGTGCTTATCATTCAGTTCTTTTTTTTTTTTTTAACTAAAGCAATAACCTTTCTTCCATCCAGTAATGACAAGAAACTCTAGATGAATGCTGTTTCTTTTCTTAAACAACAAAGCTTCTCCTAGAGCTAGCGCAAGCCATCAAACGTTACTGATTATTCTCTAAAGATGCATTAACATTTAAAAACAGTGTCTCACCATGTGGTTTTGCAAAAGAACATGATAAGCCTTTATCAATATACGGAGTGAGTAAAATCCACTTCTCAAATCTCCTTCCAAACATTTCTTATTACTCACCATATCTTCCTAGCACCCTCATGGATGCCTCACATTTCCTTTTTATGAGCTTTGTTCTGGTAAGGGAAGAGATAACTTGGCATGCACTTAAAACCAAGCTTATTTCTTGCTCAGTAGAGTTGGGGGTATCAAACTGGTGGCAATGTAAAAGCCAAACCTTATCATGGTTCTTGCGAATGGCTGCAATGTAGAGAGGATCTGGAAGAGGAGAGGTCAAAGGAGTCAGCATGCATACAAGTTTCACCCAGGAAAGTAAGAGATTAGGGATAAAAACAGAAAATCTTGCATTGGTTTGCAGTGAAACCCCTCTTGGACCAGAGGTGAGCTGACTTGTTTGTTGATATATCCTGAGCCAGCTCAACAAGACAAAATCCAGCTGGAACAAGGCTGATGTGAGTGAGCATCGAGTGGAGTTTTCAAACTTTTCGGTGCCTATAGGCACCAAAGGCTGGAAGGGATTAATAAGGGACTCAAGGGAAGAAGTTTAAGCTTACAGAGAGGCTGGCAGAAGTCCAAGTGATTGGGCAACAGAAGAGGCAGCAGTGGGAGAGGAGAGCAGGCAGCTTCAGGGGCGTCGCAGGAGTGGGGGGCTGGGAAATATTGATGAGGTTTCAGGGAGTTGTGAGCATTTTGAGGGATTGTCTCCACTCTCTCTCTCCAGCCCACTTACGTTCCCAAGGCTCTCTTTCTTTCTTTCTTCATTTTTCAAGGTCACCCACAAAGGTTGTAGCACAGCAGAAACGTAGAGGCAACACATTCCCGGGTGTCCTCAGCACTCTCTAACTGTGCTGTCACACACTTAGCTTTTGCCCCCACTTCAGTTCAGTGCTGCAGGTCAGGGACCTGGGACTGCACCTCCTTTTCCAGTGCTTTTTCCCTTCATGTACACCCAGACAAGGTTGCCTAGATTTCAGACTTCATCTGAGGGCAGTATCACAACATGAAGTTTCCTGGAGGTTTCAAGGGAGCTGAAGTTTTCCCTTTACAGCATACACACTCACAAGGTAGAGCAGCAGCCATGAGGACCCATGGTCATGTTCCCCACTGCCCCATTTCCACTGCAAATGGGCCTTTCCGTATAATATTTGCTGCATATTTATTTCCTGTCTTCTCCTGAATCTATGGCAAACCACAGAATAATCAAGCCCTTGATTTCCTGAAGTGCCTTCCTAGCTAATTTAGGGCTTCTTGACTCACTGGCTTTTTTTTTTTTTTTAAGAGCCTCTTGAAAAGCAAAATAAATTGCTTTAAAAAATGAGGTAATAAATCCTCCACTTCCTAACATGCCCTTCCCTGGCAGGATTTTACCTCACTGTCCATCCTCCTGCTAGAGATGAGCTCTGCCTTTTTCACTACGTGCGTTGCCAAAGAGACGAACAGAATCTGCCCCAGGGTTTGTCTCCGTTCATGTCCCCTGGGCTGCTTTTCTATCTCTTGCTAACATGCTGTATTGCCTTGTACCATTGACTCCTTGATAGCCCAGCTCCTGTTTTATCCCACTCTCCCTTTAGGTCTGAAACACACCATTGCATCTGCTCCACGTGCAGTCTTCCTCCTGCTTGTCTATTAACCTACAGCTGTGCTGAAGCTCTCATGCACACACATTCGATACAGCTCTCATCTAAACAGGATCCACATGCAACCACATGAGCTGGATCATTGCATTAGTAGGTGACGTGCTGGGGAGAGGATGTGCACTGGATTTTTCAGTAAAGTCAGAGAGTTGAAGAGTTCCCTGAGAGACAAACCTGCTCTATCTACTTCTAGGTATTTTCACTGTGCAATCCTGTGCTTTCACTGCTTGTGACTCTGGCTGCTGAATTCAGCATCCCGTTCTCGGTGCTTCCTGAAAAGCATATCCGAATGCGTTGGGCTTGGTGAATCTTATCAGCGGTGCAAGGAGAAGAATTCTCTGCCTTCCTTCTGCTAATCTCATATTTTGTCTAAATGGACAAAACAGGCAGCCTTCACTCTGCCTGAAAATTTTGTTTCTGCTAGCAGATGTTCTTGTGAGCAGAAAATAAAAGGTAAAAAAGCTTTTCAGGAAGAACTATCTAAATAACTCACTGACCAGAAAACAGATCAGTTATCAGTAACTGCAATAAACTGCAGGTCCTAATGGATTGAAATACTGTTCCTGTTAGGACAATCAAGGATAGCCATAGGTCATCATTTTAGGTTGGACACTAATAGTTGTTTCAGCTGTACAGATGTTCATAGGTGTAGCAAGCATCTTGTTGTTCTGTTGTGACTGCAGGCCTGGAAATCTGTAGCTATTCAACATATGGAGCAGCTTCCTCCTGAGCTGTAAAGTCAAATTTATGCAGATGAATGACTTGTCTGCAGAAACAGGATGAAGGTGCGTTATTTTTCTGTTTTTCTTCTGAATGAGCAGAGCACTACCTTGGGGGAACCTCAGAACAGAATTATCATAGAGAACCATGCCCCAAAGTTAACAAGGAAGAAAAAAAATGCACTGTGGGCTGTAACGCTGAACACTGCCTCAGCTGATCCCAGAACTAGATGAATTACTGTGGTCAGTCCACATTGCTTTGTCATGCAAAGGATGATACAGAAATTGCAGGCACAGCATGAAGCTGTTGGATTACTCTGGGGGCTTGGGAACTTGGTTATTAAAGAAGGTGAAGGAAAATGGTCCATCTACTTCATTAAGACTAGACTGGGATGGATCCAGAACAACAAGGTTTGCAGCCTGAGTGCAGCACCCCTTGTCAGCCTCTTTGGAGATCAAATCCTATCGAAGCAATGGCTCCTTCCTGCATGTACCACTGACACAGCCTCAATTTGCTAAAGTAAATATAGAGGAAATACAAAGAATTGTTACAATTAACTAGAAGCTGGTCTGTCAAGGAGTTTATGTCTCTGCTGAGGCCTGGTAACATGCATCAATTTCATATATAATCGCCCCGTTCTTCTGACTCAATCATCCCAGGCTGCTGAAAGACTGTTTTCGAGTGTGGCTGCTTTCACTCAAGTTAACTAGGTACGGAAAATACGGCCACAGTACTGTCACCTCTGGTTAGCGCTCGCCATCACTTACACACGTTACCCTTGGCTGGGAGCGAAGTGGTGTTTATTCCTGGCTCAGAGCCGCTGAAATGGGCAAAGACGAAAGCCCACAGTGTAAAGGTCCTGCATCCCCACTGAGCGCTGCAGATCTCAGCAATGATTCAGCTCAAGGCTTCTCAGATATGTCGATGGTACTGCGTGTAGCCAGCTCAAGGATTTCTCCCCAAAATCCAACATAATTCCATACTTATGGGAGACAAAGGAAGAACTAATCTCTTCCAGGAGAGGCAGACAAAGAGGTTTGAGGAGAAGGACTAAGGGTGGCTAAGAAGGATCACTGGGACCTTTGGACAGGAGGGCCGTGGTGAGGATTGGCCGGGGTGGAGGGACTCTGGAAAGCTTCAGGATGAGTGAGGCTCCTGTCTCTCCTCCAGCTCACTCTGCCCACCTCCCCACAGAATCTGTAGGTCCTATGTGACCCATCTCCACCTTGGCAAGAAGCTTTCCTCTCCCAGCATCTCCTACTCACTCTCTGGTCCTTCAGGGCTGTAGGGGAGGGATAGAAACAAGCAGTGAGAAATGAAAAAGCTCAAGTCGGGGGGAAGGTTGAAGCACTTTGCTGTGAACCTGGGAGTATCCCTTATGCCACCTGGAGAGAGAAGCTGCAGAAGCAGTAGCTGTTGCAGCTCCTTGCAGCCTGACCCCATCGCTCAGTTGGAAAAGCAGTGCTAAAGGGTCTGCGATACAAAGCAGTCAGTAGCTATTCCAGGTGTTCTCACTGCTGGAAATCCCATTGCTTTTGGTAATCCAAACAAAATATCTGTTGCACTAAACAGCCCTCTAATCGCTAAACCTCACAGAGAAACCGGTGATCTCCAGGCTTAGAAAGAGCAAGAACAGAGTGTGGTGATGCTGTGAAAGTGCTGTTGGTTTTATTGGTGGTATTATCACACTGTTCCCCAGAATGGACCTCTGAAAGAGGAGGTGTTCTGGTTTTACTACACTGGAAGTCCTAAAGCTTTCCATGCTAAAAAGCCAGCTTGTGAAACGTTACTGTTGTTTCATTTTGTATTAGCCCAATCTCCATCAGGCTGGATAGGTACGTTTTAGTGGAATTTTGCTAGAGCTGACTAGGGAAAAATCACTTCACTTCATGGACAGCTTTCAGATCTCAAAGCCCTGGCCGGGTGGAATAAAATCAAAACCTGCTAAGAAAACTTCTGAAATAAAATAATTATGTGAAAATGGGATCGTATCCCATAATTTCCATATTTGTGGTTAGACATATACTAACTTGAGGTGGACAAAAACTCCACTTCATTTTCTTTTGTGCCTGGTTCAGAGTGGGCTTTTTCATTACAGGCCACTTTGACTCACAGAGAAAGCTGACCATGTATCTCCCAAGTCCTAGATCAGTCTTCCAGTGAGTCAGCTGAGGTAGACAACCTCCCTTTTTCCTGTCTCTGTTACAAAAATTTTGTCAGAACTGAGATATCCTGAGCAAACCCTTTGGCTTTGACAACGCATTGAAAATGTTCCAGTTCCCTCCCCTTATGTTATTCTGGGATGCTTTTGCTTATCTGAGTTTTTGTTGTTTAGGGTTTGTTATTTTTTAAGTAGAAAATAAGACTTTTTAGAAGTATATGTTTGTGCAGTGTGTCTCTATTTAGGAAAAGAGAAAGAATATGCTGGGAACTGTGGAGAGCTCAAAACAGCACTCGGCCACAGCTTTGAAAAGCTTTCATGTAAAGCAAACTGTATTTGTCAGGATTCAGGAAAACAGGTTTCCACAGCTATAATCAGATCCTAATTTTAACAGAGAGCTTGAATCACTGAAGGGAATTGCACTGTATTTATTGATTCTGCTTTGTTACTAGGTTTTGCTGCTTAGTAAAACATTGCATTTGGACGCATTGTTCAGATGTGATAAAAATGCTACATTAATCAGCAAAAGGCCATGGCTGAGGAGCTCTCAGGATAGTAGTAGAAATTTTTACCCAGAGAAGCTGTTTGTCCCAGAATTTGTCCAGCTCAAAGAATAATTTTTTTGGAGCTTCTCTGAGGTCTTCTGCAGCATGGATAAAGAGATCGTATGTTCCAGGGCACCTTTATCTCAGCTTCTGTGGCATCTGATGGCCCATTAGAGTCAGAAGACTGAGATATGCAATTGATTGATTATGGAACATATTTTGGGTAAAAAGATCAAACAGTAATTGGGGAAAATCCCAGTGGCAAAAACTACACCCACTTGGATCTAATTTGGTCACATTTACACTTCTACTGAGTGAGAGTCCCAGGAAAACTTCATGAGCAGAGTTTTATAAAGCTTTTCAGGTACCTAGTGGTCCAGATGAGATCTCTGCAGGATTTTGAAAATATTTAGACCCTTGAGAAAAGAGAAATCTGGAGAAATCTACTTAAGACTGACAACACAGTTTAAGCCTAACCCATGATTTTACTGCTACTTCTCTAGCCAGCCTTGAACAACTCTGGTTATTTCTAGTTCCGCATAATGTAAAATGGCACTAAACGTTATCCAGCTGTCACAACTTTGAGGAATGGTAACTAATGCTCTGAGTAGGTTATTAAAATGAAAAGCATTGTGTATTTTAAGCAGCATTATGCCACTCTTTATAAAAATATAGTAATTACAATTCATAGATTTTTAAGGCAAACAGGGACCATTTCCTGATGATCTAAGTTGAATTTCTCTGCCCAGAGAGACCATAAGACTTTACCCAGTAATTTCTATCTATAGCTCCAGAAACTGAAGTTGAAGAGCCTGTCGGACCACAGCCTATGTAGGCTCATACCAGTCACAGAGGGCTAAAATGGTCTTAATTCAGCAATATTTTTGACAGATTTCTGTTGTTTCTATTTCAGAGGGTGCATCTTCTGTTTTCATATTTTGCTGACATCTTTCATAGCATTCTTCTCATAATCACTCTTGAAGATTTCAATTTCTAAACAAAAAAAAAATCCCAAACCCACATGAATAACAGTATGTTTCTTTGATAAAAGAAAGAGGGTTATGATGAATAACACATTCCCCTTATGTTTGTGTAAACTTTTGTTTAAAACATGTCAGGGGAGAGAATTGTCTCCAAATGGGCAATTTCAGTAATGTTGACAATTTTTCACACAAAGCATACTTAAAAGATAAAGCCTAGCTTTAAGAGAAAAGCATTTTTCTTTCCAAAAAAATAAAATAAGTAAGAAGATCACAGTTGTTTCACTGCTGGCAGCCTGCCACAGCTTAGGATATAGATGACCAGCAGGTGCCCACTGGCCTCTGACTAGTGGGGCACCACGAAGTCTCTCCCGTCCCCACGCAACCTCCAGCCGCCATCCTGGCCTTGCTCCACCACTGACCTGGGTGCTAGCAGCAAGATGAACTGGTCGCTGGACACCAGGTAATTTGGTTGCGTGGCTGGCAGTGAGGCTCCGGAAGGATGTGGAGGCAGAACTTCTCAGTCGCAGAGTTTCGCGGCACCCACGTAGCCCTTTGCCCGTCTCTAGATTTTGCTGTGCGGGGGCGACTGCACTTCCAAAGTGACGGCATTGCACATCTAATTTTAGATGAGAGAAGCAATTAGTAATTAAAAATAATAATCTTGATGTGTTCAAGCTGTACTTTCCTTGATTGCTACATGCACAGAATCTTAATTCCGCTGATAAAACTTGTGCTTTTGGCTTCAACATACTAATGCATTTCTCCTCCAGAGGAGGCTGGAGCTTGTAGCCTGGGTTTGTAGGTGGCATGAACGATCTCCCCCATGCCTAACCCAGAGCTGCGCATTCATCCTTGCCTGTAAAGGTAATTTACAACCCTGAGAGGTAAGTGCTCATGACTTCATTGTCAACAAATTGTTTTAAAGAGATTTTTTTTATTAATTAATCACGGTTTGATCCCTGGGGTTCCTGTAAGAGAGACATGACAGTAAACTATTTTGTAAGGCACATCTTTTGATATATTTCTCAGTCTATTCTTCTTGTCCCAAGAGGCTAAAGCATCAGGAGAGACAAAGGCTTACTTACAAGTTAATTCAATGGCAAAACAAAACACTCTTGTTAGAGTGTGTTCTCTGATCATAGCAGTTAGTTTCATAAACATAGTCTAGCACCTCTTACCAGAATAAGCATTCAACACATTTCATACTATTCTACGAAAGTAATAAAAAGTCTTTGGAAAAGATGTATGTCACCCGAATAGATGAAATTTTATCCTTCGATGACCAGATGTGGAGGCATTTCGATAGACCAAAATGAAGAGCTTTCATTAAAGCACTCAGTTATGAGCTTTCCTATGATGGAGTAGCATTCTTAAGCCTTTCCTGCAGTTACTGTGTCTAACACCACAGCTCAAGACTAAAATTATAATTTAATTAAAATACACTTAAAATAGATAAGGACAAATAATGTAATCATTTCCTTTTCTGTTCTTTTGGATTCAAACTCATCTTGGACTTCACATTTTTCCCATTACCAGTTGTTTATAGGTGAGATAGATTGATTAAATGCTACATATTGATGAACTATGAATGAGCAGATCCCCTTTGCTTTCACACCTTATCTGTACATCACATGAAATGATAGGCAGATGAGAAATTATGGAGAAATAGAAAGATTCAAAAATGTTATTTTAAAATTAATGGAGAGGAGAAAGAACAAAATGCTGAAGGTAGCTTCTGTTATAAAGTCATGGGATACCTGACTGCTGCCCAAAATCAGGATTTTAGCCAGGAAATATGCATTAAAGGAGAGAAAGGATAAAGAATTTCAATTTCGACTGTAAATTTGAGTTCCACAAATCACCAGTGTCCAAGGCTTTCATATAACACAGTCCGTTGAAGTAGTTACTCAGCATTTACATTTGCATATATGCTGAATGATATGGCCCAAACCCCAGATCTGCACTTTAACACGACGCAGGGAGCCCTGCCCCGCTCTGGGCGCAAACCAGGGAGCGAGCTCCCCTGCAGCCCCACGCTGCCCAGCAGACCTTCCAGCCTACGTTTTAAAGCATCTCCAGACTTTTTGGGATTCATCTCACCATACGTTTGAGCAGGCTAAGGCAGGTGTCCGTGTGACCTCCGAGGCCTGAGCCAAGAGGCCCTCCCAGGATGGATGCGCAGCAGTGCTTTTGGAGAAGCTGGCTTGTTCAGTACGCTCGGCATCTGCCTCTCTAACGGCTATCAAAATACAAAGGCAGTGAGATGTTACCACTTCTCTTTCCTCCCCTTTATTGCAAAGAGTTCTAAGGAAGCTTCATAAACCGTGTTGACGAATCGAGGGTCCAGCACTGAAAAAATGCAAGATAGGCCATTTTATTGCTTCCTTCATGAGCAGAGAGCAGCCTCCACTGAAGCAGGGAAATAGAAAATGAACCTCCGGGGCTGTCATGCTGAATCTCAGACAGAACTGTACTCAAGTGATTCTCTTTAATCACCGTCCATTTCCTCTTCAACTAAATAATAAATACGGAGTGGCTTTTTCCATTACCATTTGAGCCAGAACTGCTCCTAAGAAAATAAAGGGTAAGTCTCAAAATCAATGGATTTCAAGACACTATTTAAAATACACAAGGCACCTGCACAAATTTATAATCCAATAATTAATAATCATGCACCTTTTCATCTTATAAACTCTCAGGAGTAATTTCCCCCTCTGAGTGTAGCACACATGATAAATCCACTCCAAATGATTTTTAAATTTGTCCTTTCCAGTTCCTGTTTGAATTGACATTTTGTTCTGGTTGAAGTGGCATCCTCAGACGCCTTCTCCCCTGCAATTAGCTGAGATTAAGCAGTTGGGGAACCAGCACAGCAAAGATCAGAAACGCTCATAGTCACTGATGCTTTGATCATACCAAACAGGAGAACAGCAGTAGGCTGTAGTTTGTGGCTTCAAGTTGCATAAATAAATACATCTCTGAGACTGTTTTAAAGTGATCTGTCGCAGACTGTGCCAGGAAATGGACTGCATTTTTTACCGCTGGCAAGCAGCTTATGTGCTAGACTCTGTCTACAGTTTCGGTGCAAAATACACAGAGCCTCATCTACTTCTTTGTTCAATATTTATATCTTCATACTGTACTTAAAAATACATTAAAAAAGACCTAAGTACATTCCAAATGCAGATCTGAATTTAATCACTGGCAATCTGAAAGTATTCAGAGATTTGGGTTATTACGATTTTATATACATGCTACAGCTCCTGCTTTTGGAGCGTGTGTTCTGGCTATCCCAGTAATATGAGTAGCTTAAGACATGCAGTACTGCACAGGGTTTGAGTCACATCCTAGCCATTGAATTTAATAGTAGTTGAGCAGCTAAAACCCCTTATCAGTGCTGTGGAAGTGTTTCCCAGGGTGAGTGTAGACTGCCCACAGCTGCCTGAAACCTATCAGCTAATTCTGCCTGCTTGGCTGCATCCTGGATAGAGCTTGCATCAGGGGGAGCAAAGTCTGACACATGGAGTGAGTTAATTTGAGCATTTGTAAACTGAGATGATGTGTGCTCTCACACACTTCCTAAATGCTTTGAAAAACTTCATTATTCAGTTTTCGGGACTTCCAGACCAAGGCTGAGATGCTAAAATAACAAGCAGAGTATTTTGGCCTGTCAAACGTCAGCTCTGAGGAAAACTGGGAAGACCAAATATACAAATAAAAAATTAAATAAGCAAAAACTCTAAACTCTCAGAGAAATTTCAGATCCCTCTCCCCTTTAGTTGTTGGCCTCAGCTTTAATTTCCCCAAATGCCAAAGAGTTGTTAGCAGGGCTGGTTCTTCCTTCTCCCCTGAACTGGATCTCTCCCTATCTCTGTAAGCACACTGTGTGATGCTTTGCCCCACACGAGGTAATGTTTCAAAGTCACATAAACGACGGGCTATTCATCTTGCCATGCAGTCACTAAAATTCTCTAGCAGTTATATGTCCCATTTCATCCAATGTTGCGAGTGTGCAGCCTTCAAAATGTAGGAGTAACAACACGGTGAACTGCCTGAAAAAGAGTGATGAAGGAGCCAACGCATGTATAGGGAAGGACCAGAGCAGGAGCTGACAAAGAGAGAGGAATGTAGAGAAAAGATGGGAAATGGGGAGAGAAAGGCCAAGCAAGGCAGAATATTCCTCTAAAAAGGGGTGGGGAAAGGAACATTAACAATTCATTTTGTCCTGGGGGATTTCTGCAGGTGGACTCCTGCAGTAGATTTATATTAAAACGATAGCATCTAGCTTTCATAAATGGTTTTTGAGTAGTTGCTTTAAAAGAATTTGCAGAAGAAGGAAGCATCATTATCTTCATTTTACCTGTGGGAAAACTTAGGTAAAGAGAACTGATTTGCTTAAAGTAAAACTTGCTGCCAGCCAAAGCAGAAATAGTCTCGAGTCACCCTTTAGTGCTTCACTCACAGAGGTCTAACTCTGCCATGCCACCGGTTCTTTGCCTGTACAGGCTAATGCAAAATCTTTTCCCTATACATTTCTCCCTTTTGCACAGCCAGATGTGTTTGCTCGGCAGAAGTGATCATTTTCTTCTCTCCTTGCCCAAATTTCATAGCACCTTCCCCACCACACCATTGTTCAACATCAAAAAAAAGCTGCTCACCCCTGTTGGATGTGTTTAAAGAAACACGGTTTCCCCCAGAGTCCCAAGAGAGATATGGACCAGTTCCCAGATAACTAATTACATCCAAAGAGTATCTTCTGAACGACACTACAGGAGGGATCCCAAAACAAGAGGAAGGGATGCAGGATCAGCACACAGGGCCATGAAGAGTGGTTTCACTCTGTTGTTGGCATAGGCCAATGATTTCAGGAGAGAGGGATCTGAGACATTTCTGAGAGTTTGGGGGGAGGGCGGTCCTTATTTAATTTTTATTTGCTTATTTGGTCTTCCCAGTTTCCCTCAGGACTGAAAGGCAGACTGCTCTCCCTCAAACATCCCTCGTGAAGTAGCACAGCAAACCCTAAAGCATTTTTAAACATTTCTAGTGTGGCAGAGCCTCTTTTTAGGTGGGAATCCATTTTATTCGTGTCCAGCCAATCCATTTAATGTCTGGTCCATCCCACTGCTGACACACCCACGCCCATCTTGGATTCATCGCAAAGTTTTTGAATAGCAAGAAAGAAAAGAAGAGGAAGTGATCAGTGGAGGCTCAGTCCATGTGTCTGCTGGCAGGTCACCGCTGACATTGCTGTTCTACATGTGTTTGCTGCATTTGCTAATCCCAGCGGTCTGAAGCAATTTATTTTTCCATTCCTTTCTTGTAAGCAATCCATTGGCAACAGCTAAAGTCGATCAATTGCTTCAACCAGAGCTACCAGCACAGAAAACGGTTGTACAAAGCAAAGACAGTGAAAAATGACAGGAGGGAGACAGCAGGCGGCTGGGGAAGGCATGCAGAGCCAGCTGCTCTCTGCCGGTGGCTCGATTAGCTCCTTGACTTGTGACATTTTGGTGCTACTCCATGTGAGGAACAAGGTCCAGATAGCCTCATAGCCTGCTGAGGGTTGAGGGGTGTCAACTTCAAAAGCAGAAACCTTCTGATCCAGCTGAGAGGCAGGTCATGGAAAAAATATGCTGGAATGTTGGAAATATGGGCAAATGCGTCATGTGCATAGAAGCAGCGTTCCTTTTCCTTGAAAGCAAAGACCATCTTGTACCACCTTCCATTCTTTTATTTTGTGCTAAAGTTACCTGTACTCAGGTAGCAATATAGTATATCTATAGTAACAGTGATTTCAGTAATGAATTTCAGTTTTTATCTTTTCATCCAAAATAGAGGCAAAGTGCTTCGCAAATGTCACTATCTTTTGCAGTTACTACATATCTCCAGACTCAGACTTGTCCTGATGCACAGGACAAGTGTGGTAGCTGTTTGCTGTGCTCCACCCAAAGACAGCTGCATTTCACTGAAGTATATAAGATCACATATATAAGTGACAGATGGCAAACGCATAACATGCATACCAATATGACACAAAGCAGTAGCGTATCTCTCTTTAGGAAGACTATGGAGGGAATTTAAGCAAACAGTGAAAAACTACCAAGTTTTAATTTGCTTCAGACCCTAAGTACTTCAACTTCTGAGAATTTTCCGTGAAATTTCTTGAGATGATAACAAGTCATGACTTCAGTTTTGTAATTATTCAGAATATCAGACCAGAGTATTGGTCTGGATTCGGTCAGACATGTGAGTCTCTACCCTTCGATCTTGCTCATTGAATCAAGATTTTCTAAAGATTCCTCTGACTCAGCTCAGTCTACAAGCACAGGGATAGAAACAAGACTTAAAAAAATAAAAACAAAAACTCTGTGCTTTTCAAATATGGAAGGGAATGGGAATATGAGTTCAACATGCGCTATGCATAAGTTTTGATTTATGTGAAAAGCAGATCGCGCTAGAGAGCATGAATTTTTCTCCATTTTGCTACTTTGTTTGCTGCAGTATCATCCAATTTTTCGCTCAACTTAGTGGACCTCCACAAGTGGCTCTGCAAATGCAAGTTATAGCATCAACATAGCATTTTGGTTTCTTCAAAAAGGCATCTAAAAACATTTAATTATTGCCTTTTCATCCCACTCTTCTGTTTCTTTTGTCCAGTGAACAGCAGCAAGCACATCGTAAGAAAATACCGTGGGCATCTTCGAACAAAGATTGAGTCTGGAGAAGGAACCATACCAGTTCGGTGTCACAATGCAGTTCAGACGTGGGATGGCGTGTTGTTGGGAGAGCAGCTCATCACCATGTCCTGTACAGACAAAATTGCCAGGTAATGTAGCACCCAATAGATACTTAATAAAAATGTTTGCCATGTGGGAATGAGCTGGATGTCACAGAGGACTGTGGCTACAGGTCAGAAATAACCAGCAGGCACTGATAAACCCTGCAGAAACAAAGACCTTCTTTGTATGCAAATGCAGAGCATAGAAATAGAATGGAATGTAAATAGAACATTTTCCCAAATTCTCCACAGGTCGTTAGTTGCTCTTTAAAGTGTGACAAAAATATAAACCCTTTTTGCAACACTGTTGCCAATAGAATTTCCATATGCAGCTAAAACGCGTCCACTCTGCTCTTATTGGGTCATTTACCTCGAAAGCTGCAAACCAATCATCATGCCAATGAATTTACCTCATTTGCACCCTATCGGATAAAGAGCCCTAAATGCCATTAACAACATTTCTACTATTTTGTATGTCAATGCAGAGCCTGGATGTCACAGGCACCTCTGTGGCTTTCTGCTCTATTCTGTAAATATGTTTTTGTAGAATAATTCCTGTTTAATAAATATTTCATAATTATTCCACGGTGGCACATAAAATGTCAACATATTTCCCATTCCCAGTTTCGGGTGTTAACTAGTAGCAAATGGTGGGTATCACAGACTGAAAACAAAGTGTGTGTGTGTTTGTGCATCGCTATTACTATTAATACATATTTATATATGCACGCATACTTATGTGCATAATTTTATATATATATTACATGTATGAGCTATAGATGCAGCTCTACATGTAAAATACATTACGTTATAGCTATAACAATGTAAATGTTATGATCAAATTCTCTGCTGGAATATCATGCTTAAGAATTCAGTTAAATTACATCAACAGAGAAATTGGCCCAATATGATAAAGGCCATATAAAATAATTCTTTTTAAAAAGCATAAAACTTGTGTTTAATGCAATCACAAAAATTCTGTTCTTAGTTTTAACCAGATGACCTACTGCAGTTAAAGTGAGTCTATAGGCTTAGCAAAGCTTGGCGTTTTGGCAGAAAAATATACAATTTCACCAACAAATGGGAATACTGACAGACTCAAATGACAGAACACAAAATCCTCGCTCTGCTAAGTACAACAGTCACAACTGGTTTGTTTGTAGGAAGGATAAAGGACATCTTCTGCTATAATATTTTCATTTATTCATAAAGCAACAACAGAAAACCCAAACTGTTTTCAGTGGAACTCCGCACTGTGAATTTCAGATGCAGCTGGGTTTTCTAAATTCAGACTCATATGACTCAAAAAAACAAACAAATTTAAGATTAAGAAATGAAATGTTGCACTCTGTGGTTTTGAATGTCATTAGCCAGTGAATTAAGTATCAGCTTTGCAAACAGTATTACATTTTCTATTGATGGGAATGCTGACTGTAACACAAACTCCCAGAAACTGGGTTTTCTCCAAACACATCTGCTAAGAGCTTTCAGTGGATCTTTTCCTTGTTGCCACACATCTAAATGGTATTAAAACCCATGAAGGAAATTACAATCTACTACAATATTTTTCCAGGATAAAAGAATTCTTTCAGCTCTCATCTTTCATATGTATTAATTATTGTGATTTTTATTATTTATTTGTTCAGTTATTCAAATGGTCACCAGATTTTCTCTGACTAAAAAAAATCAGCTACCCCAAAAAAATCAATCAACAGCCGTAAGTTACTCCCTGTTTTGTAGAGCAAAGGTTTACTGTCACCAGGGCCAGTTATAAGCCCTGAGGATGAGGAAATGGGGGAAAAAGCAATGTTTGTGGCAACAGCGGTGGTGATGTGACTGGCGCTGCAAATGTGTCAGAAGTTAGGAGGTTTGTGTGCGGTACCACACTGGGATAGACAGCAAGGCTACTTGCAGAGTAAACGGCCCTGCATGAAATTAGGGGTCTGGTGGGAAATCCTAAAGCGTTTCTGTGGCAAGAGCAGCTCAAGCCTCTGGCAAAATTACCAGCTCCCAAAAGCCAAAGAATTTCTGTATTTCAGTATACCTTCAGTATTACGGTTTTCTTATTTAACAAGGCAGTTCAGTGGCCCCAGATTCAGCTGGTCCTTCCTGCTGCATCTCCTTGACAAGGTCCCCAACCCTAGGGGTCTCCCAGCGGACCTCCTAGCTGACACCGGGTCAAACGGGACCTCGGTGCCATGCACTGCTTCCAAGCACCGTGTGCATCTTGGGCATTTCTAAGTAAAGTTGAGTGTTCTGGGACAGGAGAAAAGAGTGGATGAGTTACTGAATTAGCAGCTAAAGACAAAAGATTGAGAAAGCACTCAGATTCAGAAATTAATGAAGGTTAGAGCTTCAAGGAGGAGGGAAAGATCATTGCTAATAAAGCAAAAGGATGAAGGTAGAAAATGACCATAGAAAAGGTTGTTTATGGCTTTGGTGCAAACAGTTCCAGTAAATAGAAATGGTGGAAACCAGACAAGAGGGACCCAAAAAGGGTTTTTGAGGAGAAAAATTCAAAGTTAATAGAGAGCATAGAGATGACTGTGAAATCTTCCTTTTATGTGGGAGACAAAGAAAGGAAAATGGAGAAAAGCGGTCACTGCAGTGGTGTGTGCCACGGGGAAAGGTCTGAAAGCTATTACAGTAAGTGCTCAAGGCTTTCTAGCAGGGATCTCAACCCCAGCTGCACTCGCAGTTCCTAACTCCTCCTTCCTTCCACCTGCCCAGTCACATTATGAGACATGCATCTGCTTTTTTATTTCCACCAGGCTCCTAACTATGCATATTCATGTCATAACCTCGGTTGGGTTCACGAGTTCTAGTTTAAGAATCACTGTATTAGGGAAAACAAAGCATGAATACCACAGGAAAGGTGCGCAAAAAGATCTTTTGCATGGTGGAAAATAAGCAGCCCTCTCAGGTCAGGCCACTGGTATGTTGCCAGGGAATTTTGGCTGCTAAAAATTGTATGTAGAGATTAGCACAGAGTGGAGAGAAGAGATTTGGATATGATGGCTTCAAAAAGATTAATACCAAATGTTAGTTTACCACATTAAATATGACCTATGAACAACTTCTGTCTTTCTTGCCCTTACCCATAAGGAGAAGTCAAAGGTTTCTTCACCTCACCTTTTTTCACCCCACATGGGGCTGTTTTCTGTCTTCTTCATCTATGAACATAGACAGTATAGATGAGGAAGGAGTTCAGCGAATGAGGAGATTACTGTGTTAAGGTCCTTCTCCCACTCCCTTCCCCCAGTAGAGAGTTCAGTCAGTGGCTCTTTCCCTGTACATCAGAGCTCCAAATACGAGCTCTAACACATAGGCAGTTCGCCCTTCACATGGGCGGAGGACACAAGAATCTGGTTTCACTTCATCTGGACTTGTCTTGCAATGAAAAAAAATCCAAAGTCGAATTTATGTTTCTATAACTTATCTTTGACAAAAATCTCACTTGTATGCTTTGGATTTTATTGCTTGTAAAAGCCCCTCAGAAGCACAGGGCTATTAGAGAATGTTTCCTCTTGAGAACCTAACCAGCAGCTGCTAAAATGTACATCATTTTGCATTATTTGCAAAAGGTATTAGTATCAGAACATCAAAGATCCAAGAATGGAAAGAGTTACTCAGAAGAGCAAATAACTTTCTATAAATCATATATCTAACGATTTATGCTCTTTCCCGCTGACAGGATAGCCACTAGCAGAGAGTGGTTTAATCAGATTTATTTGTTATTCAGAGGCATTTAGCAATTTCTATTACTATCACCACAAGTTCTCTGTGATAATATGATGCTTGGTATGCATTATTTGGGCTCTGTTACTTTGTGGAGATTGCAGGATAAACAGCCTGGTATCATACCTATTCCCTTACTGAATTAAAGCACAACCACTTCTGGCATGAACATTCATGTTATTTGGCTCTGGCAGTGAATTACTAGGTGAAATTCTGCAATTCTCTTATACAGGAGGTCAGACAGGATCGTGGTGGTTCCTTCTGGCTTTAAAAATCTATGCATTTATATGTGCAAATTTAAAGTTTGGGCTTTAAGAATCCCCACATAACCCACCCTAAGAGAGTGTTAACTTTCACACTCAACTTTTGTGAGTGTCACAGCATAGCTGAAGTGAGTTCCGTCTTCTAGTGCTGTAGATTTTAGGATTAAACCATGGTTTTCAGACATTAAGTTCATTGATTAACACCTAAGACTGACTTTTGTTTTCCTCTATAATGTCTTAACGTTGCATGCATTTGTGCAAAAAGCAGCAATAGCTTGAGCAAAGTAATTTTGAAAATGATGAACAGTTTAGGGAAAAATGTGTCATTTAACATTTTCTGCATGCTAACCTGAACCTATATTAAGGCCTTGATCTCAATGGAGACATCCTTGGTCAGCATAACAGTCTTAAGAGCATTTAGGTCTTTTGTGACAATAAATAGGAGCAACTCGTGCACTTGCTTATTAAAAGAAAGATCAGGGCAAGGTTGTTGTTGCTTCTGGCAGAAGTTCCTACAGTTGCTGTCCAGGAGCAAACCAATTTTTGAATGAAAATTGATCCATGTGTACATGCATGTGCACACACACAAGCTTAGTTAAAAAGCAGGAACTCTAGAGTTCAATTCCTCTCTGAGGATCTAAATGCACTGACCAAACATTACGGAAGTTCAGCACTAAATGTGCAGTCTCAGATCCTGGGACGTGTTCAGCTCAGCGAGGGCTGCAAGGCAGCATGCATTCACGCAGCACCCTCCAACTCTTGCAGGGCTGGTGGGTCTCACATAAATAAATCAATGCAAATGTATAAAATAAGAATTTCCAAATGCTTCTGCTTCTTATTCCTATAGCAAAAGAAATATAAAAGTCTAGGCGAAATATTAAAGAACAATACATTTCCCTTACTCAGGTTCCTCACCCCTCTGGACAGACTTGCCCAAAATCAGAGACCACCAATAGTCCATAAACCTCCTTCCCTTCCATAAGTTTTGTCCTCTGACTCACGGAAGCACCATCTCTGCTTCCTCTGACACACCTCATTCCTTAGTCCCTCCGTGCCCCGGTCTAACAGCACATGCGGTCTCTCCTCCTTTTCTGCAAAAAACCTCTCATTCCTGCTCCAGGCTCTTCAAGTTTACACATCTCATTGCCTAGACCTGGCTTCCTTCTTCTTCCATGCAGAGAAATTGGAGAAATTGGTTCTCCCAGCACCAGCCAATCGATAATTGCAGGGTATTTCCACCTGAACAGCTGCACATAAAAATTTAATGAATGCCACTGCCCGTGGTTTAGCAGATAAGCGAAATAGTGCTGGGAGCACATGGCGGAGGCCACTGGGGGTTTCCATGATACGCCACTCTCATAGCATAAACCAGCATTCCCAGGTTATACACAACCGCAGCACCTCCACTGCCTCTACCTGCAAATTACTGAGAGTATCTCAATCCAAGCATTCTGTGATAAAGTTAATTTAAAAAAAATAGTTCTTAGTAGGATGCATCATTGGCGACTAAGTTCTATAACATACTGCTTGATACACCTAAACAAGAGGATTAGCGAGCTGGATATCCATTCAATTATTTGTGAGAGACGCCCGCTCTCTGTGCATCAAACTTGCATCTACACAAACAAAAGTGTGTAAACATATTTGTAAATGCATGAGGTGTATTCTCTTTCAGAAGTGGGCATTTGCAGCTCCCCTCGCAGGGTGTGGGTTTGAGGAATGCACTTACCCAGGATTTGGGGGGGAACAGCCCTCACAGACACTGTGCAGCAAATATAAGCCAGAATTCGGTGTATATTTTGTTCACTCTGGTCTTAAAATTGTTTTCTTACTACAGCTTCCAAAAGGTCACCTTTAAAAGACTGTGTATTTTTTTTGCCGCCAGGTTAACGGTCATCCGCTTCCTTGTACTTCACAAAAACAGTGCCATTAAGCCCAGAGGCTAAATACGACTTAGAACATCTAAATCATACCTCACTTGTAAAATGGCAGAAACAGGAACAAAGGACCTCCAAGCTGCGCATTACAGCATTGGCAGTCTATTCTTGTCCCATGGCTAAGGTTTGTGGGGTTTGAGCCCATAAGCTAGAAAATAGGGATGAATCTACAGCGAGAGTGTGTTCAGAATATTGCAAGGTAATGTGGTCTTAAAGCACTGTTTCAGGATTTAGCAGTAGGATTCTGAAACAGCACTTCACAAGATCATTTGAGCACATTAAGCCATATTTAAATGTAGCATATAAAAATGAAAGACTAAAAGTCAGTATTAGAAATTGGCTTTCTTAGATCTATTTTAGTGGTAGCCTGTCGACCGGAGCCATCGTTAACAGGAGCCTGAGCCTGACAAGGCAACTCTTAAGAAAAGCTACTCCAAAGGCTGCATATTAGTATAAATGAAAATCAATTAACACAGCCAGATCTTCAGTTAGGAATGATTTGTGCACATGATTTGTAATTCCCTCTCTTAACCCCTTTCTGTATGACTGAGACTTCAATTTCAATCTTTCACCACAAGGTATATTCCAGAAAACATATATAAACCACCTACTGCTAAAATACAGATCAAAAACTAATGCACTAGTTCCAGTTTCCAAACCAATAATAGCTAAATAGTCATATAAATAGGAACACCACAGGTGTGCTGCTCAGCACAGACCACTATGAATAACAATTGATATTGTGTGAAGCACAGAAGGAATTTCTGTTAATAGGATCTAGGGTACAGTAGGTTAATGACACACTAAGCAGTAAGATGTAAAGCTGTTACTAATGATAAAAAGTGCATCTTTTATAAAAAGCCTTAACAAAATAAGCTTTGAAATTCATTAGCAATACTTTCTAATGAATGAGGTTTCCAAAGTCTCTAGGAGACACTTCAGTCTCTCCGAGTTTCGACGCTGTGTGGACGCAGTTCCCCAAAACGTTTGGAAAGCATCAGTGCAAATTTCTCTACGTCTTGGGTTTGAAGGGATTTGGGGGCAGGAGCATATCAGTGTTTGCTCTGAATAGTGCTACATGCCAATAGCTCCTGGAAATAACCTGCAAAGGGACCTGCGGATGTGGCGCTGCCAGTCACTCCAGCGCCACGAGGGCTGTGTCGCGTCTCGGCGGCGTGACGACCTCCAGGCCAGTACCAGGCGCCGCAAGGAGCCAGGCTGCCACCCTTTCCACCAGTCTGCCCCAGTTTGCCCCAGTGCCCTTTTCTCGGCACTCTCGGTACTTCTGTCTGCGTTTCGGCTGCCTTCAGCTGGGAACTCTGCTCCCGGGGAAGGGCCGCAGCCGGCTGGCACGGCGAGCTGGCAGTCGCGGCAGGCGAGCGAGGAGGCTGCAACGTGTTTATTCCTCCCCGAATGCCTCTCCCGGGGCTGCTGGCTGCAAGGGGCGCTCGGGAGCCCGTGGCGCGTCCTGACCGGGGAAAACATGTCATCTAATTAAAGAAAGGCTGCCCACTCCAGGACTCCTTCCAGTTCGTCGCTGGCATTTCAGTGATTGACAAACAGGCAAAAATATATTTATCTAAGGATTATCTATATTGAAAACTGGACGTGGGATTTTGTCTTTGTAAACAGTGCAGTAATATCTGCTGTTTGAACAAAATGAAGGGTATTCTTTCCTTCCATTTAAAGCACCAAAAAGCTCCCACATTTATGGAAGGAGGGGAGACATTTGGTTTTATTGATCCTGCTGGCTGAAGATGATCTGCATTTTTTTGAAAAGATCTGTGACTAAGGGAGCACTAGGTTGATTTTCACTTTATTGGAAGGGTTATTAAGAAGCGCAGGGCGTATAAGCTATTAGAGAGATGCTTGCCCTTGAAAATAGCCCTTAAAATCTTGCACAATTAGGAAAAATCCAGAATGATCCAGCACGTTTCTTCATAGGAAGAAAAGTCACTTTGATATATTGAGGGCCCAAAATGTAACACTGCATTTGCTCTGAATAATAATTGCATTTTGAATAGCTACGTTTGAAGCGAGCGTAGATGGGAACACAGCTACTTCCGTGCGCCTGAATTACACCACAGAGAAACAGCTCCTTCAGAAAAGAACCTTTATTGATAGTTTTGCTGTTGCCCCAAGAGATATCATCCCCTATCATCCACCTATAAATAATCCCATAGGTGCTTAATTATCAAAGGGCTAATCATGGCATGGTTACAGCCATGTGCATTATCCACGTGTTTGTGTCAAGGGATGAAAAGTAGACAGGATGAAAGACCTTCTCCCAAATATTTGTTAATTAAATCTATTGTTTATGCAAAATAATGAAGTGGCTGCCCTCCACAGTAGGTCTCTTTGTCCGCAGAGCAGAAGCAGAATGAGTAAGATCGTGGGAATCTCCCTCGTCTCTGATTTCCGATAATCTAATTCCATTGACATCTGAATCCCTTTTTACACTAGGCTGAACAAGTTCAGAATTAGGCAGAGAAATATTGTTAAAGGAGAGGCAGGTTTCTTGCAAAGAATTTAAATAAAATATTACTTCATAATTTATGATCTGAACACAATCCCCTATTTTCATAAATAAAGCTCAGATGATTTCTTATGTGTGCACGTTGCTAAAATCTCAGTGCTATTGAACATATGTTGGTTTTTTGTTTATCTGCTTTTTTTCTTCTCGTTCAATCAAATATACAAGGTTTTGGTTTTGTTTTGGTTTTTTTTAGGAAATGTCAAATGTTGAAAACAACAGTGAGGTCTTACAAGTTTCCATCTGGACAAAGATATCACTGTCTAATTTTTTGTATTCAGCTTAGAAGCTCGTCTGAAGCATAGTGCCGTTTGCTGAACTTATCTCTATTTCTTAAGCTTGGACTACTAATTTTGCATCACAATAAGATATTTATTCAGAGAGGCAGCTAGTTCTTTCCTTTAAAAGTGATATTATTTGACGGAATGACCACACTTTTTTCCCCCTAAATGAAGTTATGCAAATCTGATCGACTAAAGTAAATGTTTCATAAAACCAATGACTGTTTAAATTGTGGGACTAAATTGTTTGTATATAAATATTACCTTTTATATTCCATTTGAGTTTTATGTAGATGAACACATTACTTTAATGACCTGCATTTACAGAGGGAGACAGAGAGAGTCTGACTCTGAAATCCTCAGCAGCCAGATGGCTGCCTTTTCTTGCATGAGATTAAAAGATGTTTCTCATTCACAGCCTTGCTTCGGAGGCAAATTAATATAGCCAGCTAAATTGCTTGTGTTTTTAGAATAAAATTTAAAGAGAACTTTTTAAAGCAATTGGTGTCACAGGTTCCTAGAGCAGATTGCTCTCCAGGTACAGCATGCTGGTTTTAAACATTCAGTAATTAATGGAAAGTATTCCGTGTTAATTGACTGCTTCAGGAAAGGGAAATATAATGACTCCTTATTAATCATGAAAAGAGACATACAGCACGGAGGCACTGCAATAATTGCGCTAACGGTTGAGAAATGTTAATTAATGAAAAGAACAATGATGTAAGAAATTAGCTACATAATGCTTGCTGCTGATGGAGACTGTGCTTTAAACACATTATTTAGCATGGCAGCCATTGGATGGTGCCTTAAATAGCAGGCACCTCTTACCCTTTTCTTCAGTTGGCTACAGAGATTCAAATGTTGCCAGTGTTTTGTTTTTTAATGAGCTAAAATATGCTCTGCAAAATTACATTTTTCCAAAGAGTTTTCAGTTTGAACTCCTGAACTCAGAACTATTCCAACAGATTGACAGAGTTCAACTTATATGAAAATATTATTCAAGTATAAGGGAGCATGTGAACATTTGTTTGGTGGGAAACAATTTCTTGTTAGATGGGCTGAGCTGGATGGGTTTGCTAGAGAAGATAGCTGCATCATGAGACCTCTTCCCCTTTGTTTCTTTTTCCACTTTTTAAGCAATTACCTATCCCCTAAAGAACTTAGAATTAGCATTCAGTCATATTTGTGCCTGACTTTATGTAAAAATTCATAGGATATTAAAATGCAGAACAGTTCTGGCAACTAATCCAGCAGCAGTAGTAATTCATTACTACGATCATTAATGGATTGAAGGTCTCAAGGTTTTCACCATCACTCTCTTGAACCTTTGAGACAGCAACAAGGTGAGACGTATTCATCAATCTGAACACTTTCAAGTGGGTCAGATTATTTGTTACAAATAAATTGCCTAAAAGCATAGCGCACTCTTTTTTCTCCCTCTCTTCAGGAAAAGGATTTGGTTCTCATGGATGTCGTCATATTTGCATGGTAGTTTGTGCAAGGAAATGTCAGCCTGTGAGGTTTTTGCAATTATTCAGATTTTATGGCAGTGTTATTTGTCAGCTAAGTCCCGTGGCATTTTGCCTCTATGACTAGAGGACAGGAGATTTTTAGAATTAGATAAACTTGTATGACAAAAAGTAAATAAAGGCAGAATAACATAAGCCGTCACACTGTAGGTGTCAGAAAAAAAATTAAAAATTCTGCTAAAGACTTGTGCTAAATGAACTTTCATCAAATGAAAATGCTTTGACAAAGATTAGCTCTCAACAGGAGGCCTCCATTTGCAACAGCACAAGAGAGAAATAAGTCCCTGAAGTCAGTGGCATCACAATAATCTAAAATCACTGTATAGGAATCAGGCCTACAGGTGTATGATAAAATGATCCAACAGAGCAGTGCTTCATGCGCTGCAGTGCTAACACAGCCTTTTGCTGGAATGGCCCAAACAAATCTAAAGCCAGAGGGAGGCTTCATCAGGACCAATGAAGTGAATCCTGCTGGAAGCAGCTGATGCAGGGATGTGGCATCCTGTGGCCTGTCCTGCACCCACATGTTTTATCACTCCTGAATTTCTTTTCCAGATGGAACATCCTTGGGCTTCAAGGTGCTCTCCTCAGCTCCTTCATCGAGCCCACGTACTTGCACAGCATCATTGTGGGAAGCCTCTGTCACACTGGTCACCTTTCCAGGGTAATGAGCCATAGGATAGAAGACATTGGTCAGCTGCCAGCTTCATATCGGCATAATCAGCTGCTTCTCAGTGGTAAGCACACACCTGCCTGAAAGACAAACGATACCCTTTCCCATCACTAATTGCACCAGTCTCCAACAGGAAAGTTAGCTTCTTGGTACTCATTTACATCAAGTTCAGTATCTCCCTCTAAACTGCATGTTTTTCTCTTTCACTCTCCTTTAGTAATAAAAATACACAACATCCCTCACAATAGGGTGCAATCAATGGGTGGTCCCCGAGTAGGGGAATTCCTTTGCTGCCAGTGAAGTTCAAAGGAATATTAGTGGGAAGAAATGGGAAGGACTCCTGACTTAGAGAGCAGCAGCCGTCGTGCCTAACTGGGGCGCAGCTCCTCTCTGGTGGGTTACTGGAGTACGAAGGTTCACGTGTCTGCCTGTCTCCAGCAGCTCATTTCTCTTCAGTTAGCGCACACTCACTCAGCCAACACCTGGGGACGCTTAAGGGATGAACTTCCAACAACAACCACTCTTGTAGAGGTTGTCATCACTGCAGGAGGGATGGTGGAGTACGATATCTTTGAACTCCTCAGCTGCGGAGACAAGACGCTTCCTGAAGGCTATCAATTGGTGAAGCATTACAGCAGTGTAAAAGTCTGTTCGTGTAAAGCATTTATGCATATGCTTAATTTTAAGCATGTACCCAGCATCCTTGAAGTTGGTTGAGATCTAAAATGAATATGCATATGTAGCTGGTTTCCTGAACGGGGATGGAATATTAAATGAGGAGTTTTAGGCACGCAGACATGTCTGTTAGAGAAATGGGCCATATACCTGTACTATCACCGGAAAATTAAGGCCTCGAGTGGTTATAAAGGTCACCAATGGCCAACTGGTAAGATATATGCCACAGACAGCAAGTGAACCAAGGTGTGCTGGTACCCAAAACTCATGTTAATCATTAGCCCATGCCTTTTTATTTTCTGAAAAGTAAGAATTTGTAGAATAAAGAAACTGATAAGTTTTAATTCAGTTGCTCTTTTACATGCAATGAGCACAAAAAGATTGGCAGTGAATACCAGCTGACAAGGAAAACTAGTGCTGTACTAAGACTACTGAAATCAGAAAAAAAGTGTGAGAGTAAACAAAAGATTTGTAAAAAACAGGGAGGACATTTTCAGTTCTTCAGAAGAGGGTAATGCTCACCTGAACCAGCCTGAGACTGTCTGACACTGTACCATAATCTTCTTTGCCCATTCTCTATTTGTGGAAAGAAAAGGGCCTTTGTTCTACCGAAAGAATTGCAAATGGCTTCTGTGGATATATGAAACAAGTGCAAATGTGTTACACTAATGTACTTAACACATTTAAAAATTGCCAAGGTGAATAAGGCTTCTTTAATCCACTAAATAATTACTCTGTGCCCTGGAGAGTGACCAGATCACTTCAGAAGACTTCCAAAGAAAAGGCAGAGAACCTAAAGGGATAATGCAAAACAATGTCCAATAGCAATGGTAGTAAGAGTTCTTCACTTACTCCACCACTTTGTCCCAACAATATCTTGCCCTTTTTTTGCTTTTATCTCTTTATGATCAGCCCTTATCAGACAATATTTCAGCACAAAAAACGTGGGTCACCACATTCAGGTGATCACATAGAAGCTTTCTGCTACTACAGAATTAAGACTGATGGGCAAATACGAAGAAAAAGGAGATTTTCTTCTCTTACTGCTGCCCTCTCCAAAACGAAACACTTGACTGTTCTAATAAGAGGCAAGAAGATGGTGGAGAGTTTCTCCTTTGGCGCTGTGCTCCACTTAGGCTCAGCAAGCTCTTATGTTTCCATCTGCCTCACTCCATAAGGCAGTCCATTTCCCCTCCACTCACTTCTTCCCACTCAAGCCATTCCCTTCAAAGACATCTGCCATACACTCAGATTTTCTCAAGTACATCCTCTTTTTCTGCCAAAAAGCTTTGTCCCACATCAAACATTAAGATTTTCTATGCATACTCAGGATTTCTGGACCTGCAGCTCAGTAGCTTCAAGCTGGCTGCGGGGACCATGAATACCAGAAATCTCCAGTGAGCATGTACGTGTCTGTGGGCAGTAATGCACAGCGAGTCCATCGCATGCGGGTCCCCGTGTACACACTGGCCGTGCACAAGCAGTAGTGTTGACATGTTCACATCAGGCACGGCACACCCACCACACCGCACAGGCCCCATGCTGTTGTCAGGGCAGTCGTAGCGTGCTAGCCCTACTCTGAAGATAAACAGCTCCCTCACAGCCTGTTTCACAGAGCAATCACTTTTTTTTCTGCCTAGGCTGAAAAGCCTTCTGCTTTCCACCCACCACAGCAAACCAGTCCATGCTGAGCAATCTCTCTCATGTGGGAGAATGTGCTCAGCCAGGAGAACCAGCCCCTTGAAGCCTAGCCCCATGCATGCAACCCATCTTCAGTACGCCTTACTCAGAGCCCTTGCTCCTTCACTAGTTGCTAGCAATCACGTACAGAGCAGACAGGCAAAAGAGAAGGGCTGTTTGCTTATGTCAGAGGCCCTGCCTTCTTGGCAGACCGTGGAGAGGCACTGCTGCCCGCCAAGGCTGCTCTCCACGATGCGTGCAGCCCTTGTGGTCCCTGGGCACGAGCATGGGCAGGGGAAGGTTTCTGCCCCCTATGTATCACTAGGTGCACTGCACAGTTGTGATATTACAAGCATGGCTTGGTCCCAGTGGTCCTGCAGCAAGCAGCTCAGGGATTTCCAGATATCTTTCAGATCACTTTTACTGCTGCCACTTTTCCATCCCAGCCTCTCTCTCTGTCTCCAGATCTTTCTTCCCCATGGCTCCAACTTCTGCTTCCTTAACCCCCCCAAAACCAGGCAGCAGCCTTCTGGCTGCATCCTAGTAAAGTCCCATAACAGGTTGAAAGCCTTCAGTTCCTCATGAGGATTGTGAGTGTTAAGGACCTTCAGCTCTGAACAGGATCAGATCCTTATTTTATTCGCAGGCTCTGACAGTTGTTCCTCAAGAGGAGTCGCTGAGACAATACGATGTCAGGGATACAGAGATGAGAGGTGAGGATGCTTCAGTGGAGTACACCATTGCCTTTCACAGAGTCCTTTAGGTTCCCAAGTTATGAGAGTGCTGGTTTTTATCTATTTCATGTTCTTTTTCTTTACTTTTTTTATTTGTCCTTATGACAAAATTAGTTTAGCCGAGGAAGAAGGAGTGATAGTTTAGCCACCGGGGAAATTCTCAGGTTCTGTGTGGTTTAGCACATACAGTGTATGTATATTTTACAAGGGGAGTAGGTCAAAAGGCTTATCCGTTTTTGAACAGCTTAGCTCCATTTTTAACTCTGCAGTGCAGCCAGCCAAAGAGAAGACTGTGTAATGCAAGTATCTGGGAAACTCCGCTCTCCAGACTGCAAGCTTCCATGCTGCACTCTGTCCCTCCCACAATTCTCCTCCTCTTCATCCCAAACACTCGTTATGGGAAGGAGGAAGGGACCCACAGCTGGCCAGGAAAATCTCCCCATTTTCCAAACCTCGCTGTTACTTTGGCAACATGCCTCTACTTACCAGAGGCCTCTGGGTCTCCCACTGGGGCACATGATGGCATCCTGTGTGGTTTCTACCAGCCCTATAGCATCATATGACTACCTACGTCACCAGTATACATAAGACCAAAATGACATCCACTTTCATTGTGTCTCCACAGGGTACAGGGAAACGCACTTGAAGCGCTGAAGGACTGAAAACGCAGTAAGAGGTTTAATAAGGGATATAACCACAGCGCAGTTACTGCTACGCTGGGTTGGCACTGCACAGGAGCCTAATGGCTCTTATCTGGCCCCAAGCACATACCTATGTCCATGAGTCATTGTCAGAGATTTCAAAGAAGTTAGAAATTCATCAAAGGAGTCCTACTGTCACTTGAAATATCTGCTTGTTTCATAGCTGGCTTCTTTCTTCTCTGAGACTTTTGTCTGGAGAACTTTCTCTTTGCTTTCCATTCTGTTTGTGGGTTTTCTTTGAACAAGAAGATGCAGTGGGAGGAATCTGTCTCCCTCCATCTACATTGTTTTCATCTCTCAAGTCATTATTTGTAATCTTCCCTCCCCCACACATCTGAGGGAGCTGATACTGCAGCCCCGACTAAAAAACTTACATTGCTGAGGTTTATGCTACTTTTCTCTTACCTGGAAAACTGCCAACAACATATTCAGTGACTAATAAAATGGGCACCCAGCAAAAGCCATTCAGAATTTGTTAAAGTCCAAACTACAGCAACCATCGACCATGCAATTCCACCTTCCAAGTTCCTCCCAGGGATCAAGCAAGCAAAGGATTTTAATTTGCAGGTGTCCTTCAGGTATAAGGATGACAATTATTTTTGTCATCTCATCAATGCAGTACAAACGTTTCAATGGAAAGGAGAGTCACAGTGTGGGATGAGGTATCCTGAGATAACTCCTTGGCCCCTCGGAAAAATGGTCATTGAGATTTTCCGCTCACACCAGCCTCAGACAGATGGAAATCCATTCATTCACTGGGATTACCCTGGGGTGGGTTTTTTTAGAAGAGAGAAAAACCCTGTGTCATTTTTATTGCCTTTTCTCTTAAAACTAAGGCTAATCTGAAGGGTATTCTAAGGAAGCACAAGGTTTTGCTGGGAGAAGGAGGAGAATGGGGACAGGTTTCAGTTTATATCCCAGAACACTCAAATTTATGTCATTTTCACAAAGATTTTTTTTTTCCTTTTACTTCCTACAGTCTCTTCTTGTTTTCTTTATCGTGTCATTTTGCAGCAGGGTGTTTTACATAAAGGAGAGAAAATAATCCTTATTATTTGGGAGTTACCTTTCAAATAATGTCAGAATAATTATCTTACAGGAAAAAAAATATTTTTTAAATGATTAAAAAGAATCAAAAACATAATAATCAGAGAATATATCCAGGCTTGCCGTCCCATTTGATTGTCACGAGTCTCATAGTGTGTTCTTTTAAGCTTCCACCCTTGCGTTCAGATGTGAAAATATCTTCTACTGATGTAAATATGTATATTTGTATATGACAGCTGAGAAAACAAAGCATGAAAGCCTAACCTGCACAGACACTGGAGCAAATTTGCTGGTCTTGCGGACGTCCTCCACAAGCGTCCACCTCCAGAGGACTGGTCCGTGGGACCGGGGAAGGGGTTCATTATCTCCATAGGAAGGGCACCAGGGCTCATGAACGGCTGCAGCTTCTCCCTCTTGCCTCTCTCGATGCTACTGTGATACCCCTGCAAGGAGGACTTCTCCCTGGAAAAAACCGCCAGAGAGGTTTTACTGATTTCCAAATGAAATCTATGGCTTCTCCCCCTTCTCTTGCATCCCCTTCCATTGCACACGTCATTTACCACGGGACGGGAGAGGACACTCTCTCCTGGTCCCCAGAGTGAATCATTGGTAGCAGCAGACTATCATTTATTGATCAAATAACCCTGCAGGACTTCTGTCCCTCAGTCAGCGCAGATGACTGTCCCAGGGGAAAGCCTGATGCAAGCACGGCTGCTCTGACGGGAGGCACAGATGTGCCATGCGGACGTGCCCTTGCCTTGCCCCGGTGCCCCTTCACACAGCCCCTGCATGGCTTGCACACAAATGTGAGCTGCTCGCTGCTGCAAGGATCACCCGGGTGTGCTGCAGTGCCTTTCCCTGGAATGGTTCATGGTCGTCTACCTACACAAAGCTCCTGTCAGTTCAAATTCCATTTCTTCTTCTCCCCGGTCAGTGTTTTCACAGCATTTTTATTGATTTAACGACCTGTGGCGTCTTTGCAAGGCAGGAACTATCTGAACGTTTGCCGTATTTTTTGGCACTCAACCCTTTAAGCTTTTGGGTGCTATCTTGACAGAGATTGGTGCATAGTGTCAAACAGCAGATTCTGATCTGTTTGTGTCAGTATAGAGGTACTTGAATAGCAATAGAGAGCTATCTGATTTTCAAGCTTTCAGCTTCTAGTCTGTTGCCAAGGTGAGCTGGAGTTTTAGATGCAAACTGATCTGTTATCTCAGAAAAAAAGGAATTGAAAGAGGTGTTAATATGACATGAATGTGTATACAAATCCCGGGTGAGGTTATGACTTAACTGTAATTCTCCTCTACATGCTGCAGCGAGTTCTTTCACGGTGACCGAGACTACTTCTCCAGTGCAAGCTTTGCCAATACTACTCAGCGGTTGCGTCGTCATATTATTTTTTTCCCTTTAACGGCCACTTTTCTCACTCTGTGGGTGCTCAGTCCCATGTCCCTGTGGTTCTTGTGGCTGCCTCTCAGGGCAGAGTGGACTGTGCTGGCAGGTATCTGGAGCAGAAAGAGAGCATCCTTCTCCCACATTAATTCCCATGCTCTGGCGCATCCTCACAATGCGGTCTTCTCCTGGAGGCAAGGTGCCATGCCGCCCTTCACCTTTCCCATGATCTCGCCCAGCTCGCTGAGCAGCTTACGGAGTTTGGCATGTCCAAAAGCAGCCACCAATGCTGTGTTTTCCATCAGCACCGATCTCCTCCAGTTCTGAGTGAAATCAGCCAAAGCTCATGGTGTGCATCTGCTCTAAAAATGCTATCCCTGTGCACAGGTGGGAAAGTGCTGACTTTAATCTCCCTTCTTTAATCTACTCCTCTCTAAACAGCCTGAATCGGTACTTCTCTCCCTCTGCAAAAGTTCTTTGAAATCCTTCAGTGGAAAGTGCAAAGGATCTTTCTCTGCTGCAGCCCACCAAGGAACAATAAAAGCAGTTCGCCATCAAGCTGTGAAAACAATGAGATGTTATATGGAGCTCAGCTCTAGCCCAGGCAGGATGGGCTAAAAGTCAATCCTGGCCTCTGCTCTGCGACTGGGCCGGCTCTGCCAGGCGGCTCCTGCCCAGTAGGGCAGTCCTGAGCTGCCAGCTCACCTGGATGGCCTTTTTTGTCCAAGTTTGCAGGGCCAGTGGTATGCATAGGAAACTAGTAGAGAGGGAATCAACAGCTGGATCCAAACACACTATCAAATGCCCACGTTTTCCAAAATATTCAGAGTGCCTCAAGTTATCCTGTCTTTTCCAGGCTGGGAAGCTCCAAATGTTGATTGTCTGCTCCCAAAAGCACTAATGTCCACTCTGGCATTCATCCTGTGCTGGAAAGCAAACCAGCCACTTTCTTTATTCCTTTTACTTTCTTGCAAAGATTCATCTTTCCCTAGTTCCAGATAAAAGAGGAAGGAAAGAAATGGGAATGACAGAAGGGTCGAACTCTGCTAAATAGTTTTAGTTAAGAAGCGACAGGAATTTACCTGATCCTACATCTTGCTCGTGCACACATTTATGTCTGACCTTGCAGCCCTGACCTCCCTTCAGAATCAAGGGAGATGAGGACCATGTGCGCAGTGGACTCCAGGGCAAGATTCAGACATCTAAAACTGGCCAAGTGAACGATATGAAGGGAACCCTGGGTAACTGAAGATGTCATCACTGTAGCTGTCTAAAACTAAGTAAGCTGCATCCGAAACATCGCCTTTAGGATCCTAACTAGCTCTTTAAGAGATTGATGTATCCATTTAGGGGAGGAATCTGGCAGGCAGACAGAAGGTGGGGAGCAAGAGTTTTCTGTTCAGGCCTCTGATATGTGCACATTCTTTATTAATTTAGGTCTCCAAATCTGTCTGTGATGATGCATGTTTTGTGATTGTTTTATCCCCCATGTATACCACCAAAGATCCAGTTCCCATCGCAATGAAGGCTGCAGCAGTTCATACCAGATAAATAGACAGGATCAGAGAAAGCTCGCCTTGAGGAACGCATGGCAAAAGCAGTTTGCTGCGTGGGTCATTTTAAAGATAAAAGTTATCACATTAAAGCCTTTCCGAAAGATTTCACTCAGCCACTGTAACACTGCGGTCAATACCATGCAATACAATTTAATGGCTTTCTTTAGGCTAACGAAAGGTTTGCCTGCCAAGTGGAAAAAGATCTATACAAATAGCTAAATTATGCCACTGAAAGGTGCTCAAAGCGGTAACACTTAACTGACGGTGACATCAGCATCTGCAGTGCACAGTGACCTGCCACACCTTCGCTGCCTCTGAAAGTTTAGAGGGCTGGAAATTATGAGTCACCTTCTCTCCTGCCAGGGGTTAGTCACGCCGAGGCTCGGCAGCCCGGAAAATCGCCCAGCTTCAGCGTGAACTGGATCGCGGGGACCGCCGACCTGGAGGTGATCAACGCCACCACGGGAAAGCGGAACTGCGGGAGTCCCTCGCGGCTCTGCAAGCGCATGTTCTTCGCTCGGTGGGCAAAGCTTTACGGAAAGGTAGGTCTGGCGCAATGACAGAGACGCTGTCTCCAGTCCCAAGGTGGGCTAATCCTTACCCAGGGACTGACCATTTTTGGCAATTTCCTGATGCAAGTGCAAAGTCCAACGGTTTCCTGCATTTCCCCCTGGTGAGGACCAGGAGCGGGTGGAGGTTATCATGTGCTGTGTGCCGGCAGGAGGTCAGCTCCGTAGCTGAGAGCACACAGAAATCTAACGGCAGAAATTCATGCAGGTTTGAAGGGGAAATGGGCATTCTGGCTATTCTTGGCAATCGGGGCCATTTTCAAATTAGTAATGAAATGCCAGGACAGTGTAAATGTTCATATACCTGCAGCTGGGTTTTTTTTAATGTGTCTCATCACAAGTATCTGTTAGTATCTGAGGGAAGTTTTCAAATTGTCAGATCTTTGGGGTCTGACAGAAGTATTTGTCATTGCCTTTGAGGCACCTACCTCACTTCATTGCCTACACCAGGGGTTTAGACCCCTAACTTAAAACTGTTGCAAATCTCGCCAGAGTTAGCCGACTAAAGCAGATGCTGTGGATAGCCCCTTCCCCTCCTCTTCCCCACTCCCCCAGCTGTGTCCCGTAATACTGATAAAGCCATGTAATGATAGAGTTGCTCCTCCCAAGGTAAGTTGCCAGGCACTGAACGTTCTCACATTTCATGACACTCAGCAGTGGTACAATTTAATGGCATTAAAACTACAGGCTATACTGAATGAAAACAGTCAACATCCCTTGATAGCCAGCGCAGCCGTCTCTGGAGAAGATGGCTACCAACTCCCCTTTTTTGAAATGGCATCGAAGACAGTATACCCTCACTCTTAACTTTACCCTTCCCACAGACAGGAGACAGTGGCAGGACAGATGGATGGCCAAAAACTACAAGGTGGAGCCTAGGAATGTAGGGAATGTAGGAAAAAGCTAGGTGTGGAATATGGAAATGGGAGTAAAAGGGTACAGACAAGAAAGGAGAGCGAGAGGCAGTGGGAAGCAGTAGGCGGCCATCTCCTGCCGGGGGTAGGTGAATGCCTGGGAAGCCTTCTTCTGACTAGCAAGCATGGAGCCAAGGAGATGGGGGTGTGAAACAGAAATGGGACTAACGCAATAAGAACGGCTGTTTCTGCATTCAGGCTCCAAAAGAAGATAGGGAAAGGATATTTTTAAAAATTTTTACTCAATGCTGCGATTTAAATGAATGAGAGTTGGCAATCTATTAGCTGGCAAATGATCTGAGGCATTTTCCTCTCATTATTCCCGCTTCTGGAGTCACCATTTTCCCTGTTGTCTGACTCTTTGAGGAAGTGCTAGGGGAGAACAGGACACAGACAACACGGTGGTGAGCCAGACTCCAGCACTTCCACAAAAAGCAGCAGGGAATATGTGAAGTGCCTCTCCAGCCTGCCTACTTTTACTGCTATAATATTATTTTGCTATAATGAGGCTTGTCAAGAATTGTCCCCTAGCGTTTATAGGATGGGAGAGGAGGAGGACAATAAGCAAAGTTTTTATTTAGTATTCAAATCCTTATTCCTTTGGGGAAACGAGTGAAAAAAAAAAAGACAGAGCGATGCCAGGAAAGCCCGCAGCCACTTCCACTGGCAAAGTCATTTAGGAAGGCAAAGGACAGGGGAGGGGAAGACGTGAGGACGAGGCGACTGCTTTTAGGACAAGTTGGCCTGAGGAACAGTGGTGGGGCAGGGCCAGAGAGAGCCCCAAGGGGTGGTTCTGCTCTGCCGGAGACGTAGGGAAGGGGAGTTCATCCATTCCCGTCACGGGCATGATTCGTCCTAACGGGGACCCTAATGGGAGCAGAGGTGGCTAGCCTAGGCTTTATGCCTTGGTGACTGTTGCAGTTCGGTGGCGTAGGTCCCAGCTCTGTTTCTTGTATGGCAGCTGGCCCTGGAAGGGGGGGCAAGAAGCACTCCTGCTGGGACCCAAACTGGAGGCATCCTCACAGGAATGACTCCTGGGCCAAAATGGGCACTGGGGCAGCGCCCGCAGGGAAGTACAGGGACTAGGGCAAGGAGAGCCGAAGTGCTCCTAGCTCGCACCGGAGACGGGAGCTAAGGCAGTGCAGGACGAGGTGAGCCCGCTGCTGAGCAGGGCATTTTGCCTTTGACAAAAGGAAGTGTTTGGGAATGCCGCCTGAAGAGACGGCAGGATGAATTGCCAGATGTTTTGGGAAGGGTCTCCGTCCCTGGGGAGCGAGCAGGCAGCTGGAGGGGCTAACATATCCAGCTACTGGATATGTTAGCTGGTCACCCATTTACACCTGGGCTGGCAACGTCACCCTCCCTTCCTTGGTGAAAGCCAGTACATCCCTGATGAGGGCAAATCCTTGGTGCGTGCCCAGACAGCTCCACGCGAACCAGACCAGCTCATTTCAGGTTGCATTTTAGCCGCTTCTCTGTAATCTGTCTTTCAATGTCTTTCCTTTTTAGAGAAGAGGAAAATAGCGTTGTTTACTCACAAAGGCTGTATTTGAGGGTGTTTTTTTTCCGACAGGGTGCTATTTCCCTGGCTTGTAAGTGCTGGACTTTCACCTATCTGCTTGCTGTAAGGCATTTTCCAGACTTTGATTTCTTTCATATAATGTCAAAGACTCGCTGCTGGTTTGACTGTGTTAAGACTTTGGCAGGTCAGAGAAGGTCATTTATTTAGTCCTTCTGCAAAACAAAAGGTGCTTACTTCTGTGTGTGTGCTCCGGGTGATTACCAGGCTGCAGACATGCGTCTTTGTCTCCTAAGACAGCTCTTGGCTGGCGTTTCAGGCTTCCCTTCAGAGCGCTCTGCTTTATTGCAGCAGCCGTGTTCCCTCCCGGCACCGCGGCTCCCCGGGCTGCACGGATCCTGACCCTTGCGCTCTGCCCGATCTTGTGCAGGTTTCACAGCATCTCCAATGATGAGGGATTTAGGAGGGAAAGGGGGAGGAGATCCTCTTCCTTTTGTCTCTTAGTATTTCTTTTGACTGTCTGAAACACTGAGCTGCTCGGCTTCCCAGACTAAATTAAACACATTGGCTTAGAATTCCCAGAAAGGATTTTCTTTTCCCCCTAAAAAGCACCTTAACTGAAAAGTGGATTTTTGTCTTTGTAAAGCACACCCCAATTTGCCATTGACCCTTGCTACGGCTTATGCCCAGTTGAAGGCAAGGCTGTTTACCTCCTTCCTCTTTGCATTCCTTCCACAATTTGCAAAACGAAACAATGTCACAGGCATTCATTGCTTTGCTGTTTTTTATGTCGTTAAACCAAAAGCAAACACATAAAGCACAGCGATCATTTGTTTGTTGCTTATAAAATGTAGACAGGAAGATTATACGGCTACTGAAGCCTCCTGTTCCTTTTGGCTTGTCAGTTGACTTTTTATTATTATTTTATTTTTTCCCCATTCCCTGATTTTTGTTCTGCAGCTGAGCACGCGAATACCAAGCCATGGAGACATGCCATCAGTGTACAGTGAGGCAAAGCTGGTGCCTCAGACATACCAGTCTGTCAAGCAGCAGCTGTTTAAAGCGTTTCAGAAAGCAGGTCTGGGCACCTGGGTGAAGAAACCCCCAGAGCAAGATCAGTTTCTACTAACTGTATAAATCACTTGACACCTTTGCTACATGACTGGATCAAATCAGCTGGAGAGAAGGCGAGGCAGGACACGTGAGCTGAGAGAACCGAAGCAGTTCCCACATGTAATATCAAGCTCCATGGGAATATCCTAATTCTGTACCGGAAATACATAAATATAAATATGTCTGATTAATGCACTGAACTTGACTTATAGAAACTGCTTTTTCATGACCTCTTCTCAAGAACGTACTTGCCCAATTACGAAATTATAATGCCATCCCCAGCAAAGATTCTGCTTTTTGCTGCTTATTGCAATTGGTATTGCTGCTAACCCAAGCAGCATCTTGATTTCAGATGCTGGCAGGCCACCTGCCTGTTTAAAAACAAACAGAGTTTGTTTTCCCTCACACAGTCAGTGCAAAAATCATCACTGAATCATGGAAAATAGTAAGCAAACATGGAAGTACCCCAGGCACATGGCATGACAGCAGGTCACAGCGCATCCATAATCATCCACAGAAAGATGTCTATCCTCTATGCAAAAATCATCCTCCTAGCTGCCTAAATTTGTGAGGGAGAATTTGGGCCTCAAAGATATGCAGCATTTTCAAACTCCATTTTCCACTTTTGGATCTGAGCACAATGCTGGGCATCAGGAGTCCCTTCATTTTTACACTTACCCCCTCTGACACGTTGGGCATACTGCTTCTCACCAAATCTTCAGTGATGGTGAGTTTTGCATGCTGCTGCCTTTAATTATGTAGGCCCAATTGGTAACCCATAACCCATAGCCACCAGCTCAGAGCAGGACCGCTCAGGGCTCCCTCTTACGTCGCTGCGGAGGCAGCTGCCCTTCACGGGGCCACTCGCGCCCAAGTGCCTGCGGCAGGGCGCACCTCCACCCTGGCTCAGTGGGTTGGGTAGCCACAACCCAGACATCCCAAACTAGAGGGCACATCTGATGCTCGGCTCCTTTGTGCTTCAGTTTCTCCATCTGTCAAATGGGGATAACACTACTTACCTGCTTCACACCTAAGGAACGTGTCAGGAATAGCATGCTCTGGTCATAAAGAACCATGTAAGCCAGATCCTGTCACTCTTACTGTGAGTTTTACCTCTGCACATTGCCCCAATGACAGAATTACAACAGATGGCACCACAGTCTTGGGTAAGGTTTTACTCAATGTAAGAGTTCTCAGATTCTAGCTCTATATAAATGCTAAGTATTGCTATTATTCATATGCAACTGCAGTCTGAAAAGCAGGTGAGGTTTTTCAGTTAGAAGAAGAGTAGTGCCTCATGGTTAAATATCTTCTTCATAACTATGACTTTGAACAATCTCAAACTTCGTCAGAAGGCAGAAAATACAGTCATGGGAGAATGAAGCTTTGACAGTCCAACTACAGAACCAACCTTCAAACACTCTGTAAATTTCTTTTGGGTTTTGGTTTTTTAAATGACAGGATTTGCGGGTATATAACTACTGTTTTCTTTTTATTCCTGTGATTCTCTTTAAATCTGTATATAACATGCTGCTACTGATTTGTGATAATTGTCTTGGTATTTTCTCAGAACTGTCAGGCTGAGTTACTTTTCAAACAACACAAGGCTCATATTTTTCCATGTAATTTCCTTTACACGGGAAACTGTTCCTATCAATAAAGATAGATGCTCTTTGTATAGGGTTTATCATGTTTGGAGAGCCATATACAATAAATACATTGTTTATTGATGCCCACAATAGAATAGCTACAGTATTTTGATGAGATTTTATTTTTAGATTATAAACTACAAGATGTATCTATAGTGTCTTGTATAAAAACAATTGTGATAAACTAGAATTTTTAAATTAGATAAAACAAAGCTCTCCCCTTCCAGAAACCTTTTCAACAAAATAATACATTCCATATTAACTACCAAAAATATTTAAAAAAAAAAAATCCTTAGAGTAGAAATAGTAAAATACCCAAGAACCTGAGGTGTTTGAATAATGCAAAGATTTTGTGGTAGCCACTTTGTCCATATGACCTCTTCTGAGTAACAGTCAGAGTATCTTCAGCACTTTCTGGAGCTCCCCATTGCCCTCACATGGCCCCTTCCCTTAAAATCCTGGTGTTCCTGGTGCGTGGTGGGGCCATGCAGGGCCTCACGGGGCCATAGCGGGCATGAGGCCTGGGACAAGGCATGAAAGAGGGGTGCCACAGGGTGCTAGAGGGGCATAGGAGGGCACGTAGCCCTGTGATGCCATCTGTGTGTCCCAGAGGGCTCGGGGAAAAACATGGGCCCCAAGAGAAAAGCCTGAGCAGAAAGCGGTCCAGGGTGGTGCACCTCCTGCCCAGCCCAACCTTGGGGCCATCTGCAAGGCCTGTAAGCCCTGATGATGTCCGCCTTGTGGGAACGGAGGGACTGGGACACCATGAGGAGGGAGAAGTCGTGTCTTCTGCCTTCCCTCCCTAAGTTAGTCTTTATCTAGCATGTGAGAGACCTCCAGGCTCCCTCCTCTGTTTCCCCTCCCTCCTTCAGCCTGGCATGACTCCAGCTCCACAAACACGTAATGCTCCCCCAGCCAGTGCTGCAGCAAATGGGACAACAAAAGGCAGCAGCTAAGGACAAAAAGAAGTGTGGTGGGATTGAATTATCCTTTGTTGCAAGAAATACATAAATGCAATCCTGGATTCGACTGCCAGAATTGATCTAGCAGTGGGGACCAGACTAAGTCCCTGCTGTCAGTAGGCATCTGATGATCCTGTTGAAGGCACTGGAGTTGCCCCTGCTTGCACTAGGGTTGAGTATGACCTTAGCTGTCTACTTTTTCTATTATGTGCAGTGATAGAAAGTGATAAGACCACGTCCCAGAAGCACATAAAACTAACATTCAGCATTTCCTGAAGCAAAGGAAAACTTGCTATATAGTAATTCTTAAGTGAAGATTATGTACATAACACGCATGAGTGAATGGCAATACTGTACTAATGGATGTACATTTGTAATATTTGTAAAAAAAAAGAAACAAAAAAGACAACAAAAGAAAATAAATCTGAATTTACATATGTGAATTTGCTGCTAAGTACTGTAAATTGCACTTCAGTGATATCAGATAAGTGAATGTTTCTGTTAAGTGAATAAAATGCCAAGTAAAATTGTTCTTTCATTGTTTGTTGACCGTTTTTCACTGTGGCTTAGAAATTAAATGCTCCAAAAATGCAAATATGTAGTATTTTTATACAAACCCACTGCAATTCTCTGGACAATTCTTTCCACTCTCATTCAGTTTAGATTAGATTCCTCACAGGGACTATATACCCGAAATGAGAGGTTAATGTGCCTTTCAGTATGGAAGAATCCTTACAGGGGCACAGTCTTATTCTGGAAGAGTGAATGGAGTCCATCTCTAACTCAGCCTTTCCAGGTTACTCTCAAAGCCTCTTAATAAAAATTAAATATGTCTTTGCAAACACGCACTGCGTGAGACACGCTAACAAAGCTGCTTAAGAAAACTAAAATGATTGACAACAGGTAGGAAGCAGTGCAGTGCAGCTCCTTGAAGAAGACATCTGCATTGGTGGGGTGGCCTTGGCTCACTCTTGCTTTAAACTATCGTATTCAGCTACAGCCAACTAAAGTGATATTGAGCCTGTCTGACACCACCCAACATGCTTTAGTATATAACCGTGACCCTGTACCTTGAGACGGTTTACCCCAGCCAGTCCTGATAAAGATCACTGGTGTTACTGTCTCCAAAACGTTTCCTTACCACTGTCAAGGTATATACTAACTATATATACTAACAGCAAAAACTGTCTAGCGAGAAATTTTCCTGTCCTCCTCCTTGTGACAGATTTGGTTCCAGGACGAAATCAAATCCGATGGCTCTCAGGGAGCCCAGCCAGCTCTCCACTCCCCACAGCTCTTTGCTCATTAATATTGAAGAAGTCGATGCTGAGCCTGCACGTACCATCGCACAAGTTTCATTCTGCAGGACAGAAGGGCAGGAGCAGCAGCTGTGCATGTTTTTTTTTTTTTTTTTCAAGCTAAGACTTTGCTGCAGTTGCATTTCCATAGCTCGGACTTGCATCATTAGGTATCTGGATGAGGTAAGGACGGCATTTGCAGGGTGCTGTTCTCTGCATGGAAGAAGACACTTTGAACTAACTTCATTCTGCCACCCAAGATGGATTTGTGACTTGGGTAAAAAAATGACTGATTCTTACTAATTATAAGTCTCAAACTGTATTTACATACATAAGTTGTATGGCTATAACTGAATATAGGTAAAATAAACCCCGTATTCTATCCCCTCACCACAACCTCAGACGCAACGGTTACTTTCCTACCAGTGAAAAACGGATACATCATTTTCCTAAAGAGAAAGGAGAGAAGTTGCACCAGTAGAAAGCCTGTTTGTGCTTCTTCTATCCACGCTCCAGCTGATGAGCTTACCATCCTTTTGGTGCCAAAAGTTTAAACTGGCAAATTCCTAACTTGGAAAAAGTCCTGTGTAACACAGCCTTCCTTAGCAGAGGTGCTTCAGACAGGGCGTGCAAAGACCAGAACAGAGCTGAGCCAGAGCCCATTCCACTGTAGATGCAGGGACTGCCCAGCCACAGGGCACAAATCACAGCATGTGCCATAAACTGCTAATGAGAGTAGGGGGACCACTGTCCCTGGGCATATCCCTCTCTGCACCCCCAGGACACGCCTACCCAGCTCTACCCTGCCCAAATCTGTCCACACCTGGGCAGTTTTGCCATGGCTGAGTTCACAGTGGGCAGGCTCCAGCCTATTTTCTCTTCCAAAAGTAACTGCTACTGCCCATGCATAGCAGAAACAGTGACACAATTTGGCTGCCGAAAACCACTAGGAAGCAGTCATTAGGATAAATTCTATGGATGGATTCTGTGTTTAATCTCATTAAGTTTAAAGACTAAATACCAGTACTGCATTTAAAACCTTACAGGCATACACCCCACTGTCGCCAAGCACAGTTATTTCTTTTCCAACTGTATACTGGAAAAACTACAGCATAAAACACGAACAAGCTGATATGTTGACTAATTCAGGGCTTCAGAGAAGTGCCTGTTTTTCAAATAAACACGTCCTTCTGCTGCAGTTAAATCTTGATAGCCATGCTTGTATGTCGAAGAAAGAAATAGTGATTTCATAGCTTTTTAAGCCTTTTGATTCAATTACCTGTTGTGCCTACTTTGCTGCCCTTAGACCTGATTACTTTAGTTGGTTTCAGCTTCACCATGGATGCACTAGTTTAGCTGGAAACCTAGGTGAAGTCACAGAAAATCCAAGTCTCTTTAAAGGGCAATCATAGTCTGTTGGGATCCAAAATGCAATAAATTCACAAAGACCTGTATGCACTGCACATATATACACACACTTATTTTCCTAGGACTCCAAGGCCTCCTAAATAAATAATGTGGCCTTGAAGAAAGGAGATTAATAATCATTGCCTTTTCAGCAATGAAGTAGTTCTGCTCAAATGCTTCGTTCAGTCTGGCTCTTTCCTAGTAATTAAATCCTCCATCAGAGAAGTTTATGTTCTATTTTATCAACTTATTTTGCAATATGGAATTACTTCCATTAGACCAGTAAAAGCCTTGTTCTGTCCCCAGGGGGAGAAGGGCCTGTTCTTCTTTCTTTGGCCCAGAACCTTCAAAGCAGTGATCACTAAGGAGTCTATGCCTCTGAAAGACCATCGTGACAGTGCTGCGATGAAATGATCCAAGCCTGGTTCTTCCTTTATATACAAAGTGACCAAAACAACCTCCCTAAAAAGGAAAAAAGATATGAAGAATGGCACATATTGTCAGGGGTCAGCAGTCTGCTCTGATAGCCTAACTGGTGCCTGCGTCACCCTTCCCTTGGGATCTCAAAGTCCGCACATATCTCCCTACAGATGCGGGAAATGCATTTTCCTCCTGCACACGGAGGGCCTGCCTTAATGACTACGCACACTCACACACAACTGCCTCACTCCGCGTTTGGGTGCACTGTTGTGTGAGAAATGGGTTTGCATTTGTAAGGTGCCTTTTCCATTCCTTGGCCCTGCCTTTAAGGTCCCGGTCCCATCAATGCATGCCTTCTCCTTCCTTGGGCCTCATCTGGGAGGAGAGGGGTACTTGCAGAGTCCCATGGACCTCTCAGGACCAGCAGAAGGTTACACTGCTAACAGCTCACATGCAGCAAGGTGCCGAAACCAGCCCCTCACGTTCAGTGTGTGGACTTAAAGGTGATACCTGCTGCACCGTCGGAGCAACTCTGCGTATTGTTTGCTCCAGCCACCCTATGGAGATGAGTTTTCTGCAAGGGAAAATACCCATTTTCTAGTCCAGGCAAAGACCCTAGAAGTCAGAAGGCAAGGATGGCCAGAGGCACTATAGGTATCCCTTCTCTCACGCACGGCCATTAGCACAAGCTGTACTTCACATACCCACCCCGGACATGGTTACTCTGCGGTTCCCTTCCCACCTGACATTACCAGCCTAGCTACACCCAGCCCTGCCTTCCACAGCGTCCTCTTTTGTTTTTATTTCATTTCATTTATTTCATTAACAAGTAATGCTAAGGCGTTTGCTCACTAACCTAGCATTTAACCCGTTAATCTGTAATAAGATACATTTCTACTTTAGTTGTTTTTTCTGAAGAAAATTGTTCATATCCTCATCTCAGCAGCAAAAGGAAGCATTTTCAGAAGTACCAACACGGCTTAGGTACTGTGATGGTGTGCTCCCCACCCCACCCCCAGTCCCCTCCCAACCTGACCTTTCACCCAAAACCCTGCTCCAACAATAGCCCTCAGTAAGATCTGGCCTCCCCCACCCCTGTGCTCAGGCTATCCACATCAAAGCGGAATCTGGGGAGACAGATAACAGCACAACAGCCAAGGACTAGTTGACCATGCACAGACCAAGGTATGGCTCGTATGCAAATATGACTCTTAGTCAATCATCTTACCCCATAAATAAGGGGCAGCCCAGAGCCTGTTGAGCTCTCCTGCATGGCAGCTGGCTGCACGGCAGAATCTCCCCTTGAGCAGGGACACCTCTCAAGGTTACTTCTCGAGGTCAAGAGATTCCTTACCCACGACAGATCCTCTGTAAGTGATTAATAGCATGCTGAAACTTTGCAAACTTTGCTGAGTTACCTCTTTGATTGATTGTGCACATAATCCTTAGCCATAAACCACTGACCAAGTCTGGGACTAAGACTGGATCCAGCTGCACCTAGACTCCTCTGAGAAGGAGTTTAGAAAGCAAGGGGGGTCTGTTCTGAACCTCAGACGAGAGGCTCTCTTGACACTTTTGTCTGACCCTGTCCTCCACGCAGTAAATAACTGAGTGAACCTTACCATCCACCCTTGTTAAATCACTGTCTTATTTACGATTGAACTTTGTTAAATCACTGTCTTATCTCAATAAAACATATCACTGCTTCTCTCTTACGAGTGAAGTGCATCACTCACTCCTCACTCACCCGCGACAGGTACCAACACAGGTTCCTAAAAACCTGACCTCCACATAGAACAGTGGGACTTGGACTCCTAATGCTCACATTTCAATGGGATGTAAGGTAATATAAGCAAAGGGATTTGTTAAAGTACCTGTCATTGTCAGCACCTAAATCCCACTTTGTTAAGCACCAACCCCCCACTCAGCTTCCAACATTAAATATCTTCTAGAGCATTGACATCTTCTTCTGGGTGTGCCTTCTCATGGCCTTCCTGGTGTGTGGCCTGGAGCTGATCCCCACCACACTGTGATCAGTTTGGATTCATGAACTAGCCCTACCTGTCCTACCTGTGCTCCTCTCAAAGCCCTTACATCCCACCAAAAATGGGAGAGCCCTTTTTCATCAAGTAATTCGACTGATGAACCTCTCATGCTGCTGTCTAAAGGATAAGGACGTATTGCACCAGAAAAAAGGGTACTCTGGAAGAAAGATATTAAGAGAATGTCTCCTGTTTGACTTATTTCACAGATTATGGAGAAAGTTATATGTTCTTATTATGATTTAAAAACCTTCGTCTTTGAAAAAAGACATGATAATATAGTGAGTTTTAGGCTACTTACCTGGGAAAGGGGAAAACTTAAGTTCCAGTCTATGTTTTACACTCTGAAACGAGGAACAGATCAGCAAGTGAAGACACTGACCCAAACCAAGCTCAGCACAGAGGGACTTCCGAGCAGCTAATTGCTATCATCACATGAAAAAAACCTTTCCAGAACAAAATGGCAAAACCTATCTTCACCTTCACTGTTTCATCCACCAAGAAGTGAGATGTCTAGTTTCAATCTATTTGCTAAGCTTACTGAATAGAGAAAAAATGGCTCAGAAAGGTGATGCACCCCACTCTATGCTAAGTGTCTGAGAGACATGGGAGAAATTGCCCTCTCAAGGTGCTGGTGTCTCCCCACCAACTGGAGAGGGAATCCGGATGCCTATCTTTCAGGTGACTAAGCCTGGAGAGGTGACACCAAACAAAAGAGCCTGGAAAGCCACAAGACCTTCTGTTTCTCTGTTTTAAAAATCAGTGACTGTTCTTTGTCACAGTGGGCTTGCTTTTGAGTATTAGTTAATACTATCACACTGTGAGAAAAGAATGTTAGAGGGATTTCTTAATTTTTCCTACAGATACTATATATATGTGTATATGAAACAGATTGGTCTGCTTTTAAAGTTAAGTGTGAACATCTTCAAAATTTGGAAAGAATGAATTCCAGGCTGAAGTTTTGGTGGCTGACTAAATTAACATGTACTGTACATATTTAAAGGTTTGCTGTGGGAGTTTATTCTTAGCATGACTTTGCTGCCAAATCATGACTTTTCTGTCAGATCATTGACAGGATCACTACTGGCAGGAAGCGGCAGGATTAGGCCAATACTAAATGTATGTGTCAGTGTAAGAGGTAAGAAAACTAATTTCATACGAACCCATTTTTGGTGCCAGCCTCGGTTCCTAAGCCTGATGCATCTGTACTCACTGGAAAACACAAAACCATCCATCACTGCCATCTCAGCCTTTGCTGAGAATTTCTTTATGGTGGGTCAGCATTTCTCGGGTCTGTTTCTCCGTATCTGACCCAGTAACTCTTTGACCCTCTAACAAGTGGGAATACATTTGAAGAACCTTTTCCATTATTTGAAACATTTGCTGTACAAGCTCAGCTCACTTTTCTCTGTGTGTGGCTTTTCTAAAATATCCTTTTATCTTCTTTTGGGGTTATTTTCAGAGTTACTCAGTCTTGCCTTTTGCCACAACACTTCAAGAGAGGCAGGTAGGTGGGGGACAGGTAGATGGGCAGACTAGCTACTAGTGATCTCTGCATCAGCCCTTGTTCACTCAAGAACAGTGACTGTGCTCTATCCTAAAGCTGTTAGTGAGAAGTAAAAAAAAAAAAAAATTAATTCTGGCTCACTGTGCTATGGGATTGTCCACCTGAGGTAAAATTATGTGCTACCTTAATGCAACCCCATTGACTTCAAGGGACTCTGGCAAGTGTGATGGAGCAGAATGCAGTTTACGAAGGGGTTGGGGAGGGTTAAGGTCACATGAAAAAGGTATGTGAAAACACTTCATCATTCCCCCTCCTTGTACTCTCGCAGTGCGACTCAATGATTTGCACCACTGAGCACCAAAGCAGCCCTCTAGTGTCTCTAGACAAGGCTGGCTAAGGATTATCCTGTGAAATGATAACACATTAAACTGGTGAAGCATTTTAATGCTTATAGGATTGGCCAGTGGGTGCCACACTTCACTCCTGCTTCTAATTTCTCTCCCCTGTTGTCACCTTTCCCTCCAGCTTTCACGGAGGAAAAGCTCTAATTTAGGCAGTGCTCCTTTACCTAGGAGTGCAAGCAGCTTTAAACAGACCTTCTTGCAAAGATCAGAAGGGACAATTTAGTCCAACCTCCTGCATAAGGGGGCAGCTCAGGACCTGTGTCCTGCAACCATGTCCATAATGCCATCTTGAGCTGTAGCTCCTTGGTTTTGGTTTTTGTTTTTGTTTTTTACAAGCGTGCCTAATTTCTTCTGCTGCTTATTCCTCTTACTACAGGGAGGTTTACAACAACTCATAACTTGATTTGTCCAATATTATTCTTGCTATTGTTGTTTGACCAGCTTTATGGTTTTTATATCCCCTAAGCTGTCTTTTTTACCTCTAGAGGAGTCCTAGGCCCCATGGGGACAAACTGACTCAGAGATGCAGGGTGTTAAAATAACTGACGTTCCCTGTGCTTGTTGCCTTGTGATTCCAGTACCTGGAGGGCCTAGGCTTTAATCCAGCCCTTCATGTCTACTTCCACCTACCTGTAAAATGGCTCTGAGAACCACTATCAGAGGTGCTGTGCACCTTAATTAATGACTAACAATGATAAAATAGATCATGCTTATGAGTCAATACTGGCCTTTAACACCTGCATGCCAGAGAAAAGAAAATTGCATTAACTTATACTCATTAAAATAAATTAATAGACCAGAGCCCTTCAGTCCTTAACATCTTTCTTCCCAGGCACTGGCAGCAGCCGCTGCCCTGAGAAATGGCAGTAGCCGCCCAGGAGAAGCGAACAAACAAACCCTCCAGCCCGGGCACCACTGGTGTCCAGTTTGCTTTTAAACAGATCCTGAGAAGTTCCTGCGTTTTCCTCCGACAGGTTGAGCTGCGGCTGCCTCAGACTGCCTCGCAGCCCGGCACGGCAGCAGCAGCCGGCGCAGCAGCAGTGGGAGCTCAGGGCAGATCCCGCTGCCCGGCAGCCCGTGGGCTCCCAGTGCCCCGTCCCCCAGCCTGCGGCATGGCCACCCTCTGGGCGCAGGGGGAGCCCCAAGGACGGCGAGAGCAAGGAATATATACAATAATCCTCTCTTGGAAGAGAACAGAACAGCAGAAATGTAAACTATCGTGCAGAAATGAAGGTACAGGGGGAAAAAAAGAGTCTCCCTCAGTGTGTGTGGCGTGCTGCAAACAAATATATATTTGGTCCCTTTTTTAATTTCTGTTTTTCTGTGTGTTTCTGTATGAACACCAGGACTGGCTGTGATTTTAAGAACATCTTGTGTTTGGCTTAGAACTGTATAGTAAATAGTGCTGCTATTTAGTACATTCCCCTGAGGGTTATATTTATATATATGTGTGTGTGTGTGCATATACACACACATATACATGGGGATGCACATATATATCTACTATTATGCATGTATATATACATTTGCTTAAGGGAGTCCTTCCTACATGCTGAATTACAACATTGGCACCTAATGGCCCATCAGTTGGCCAGCACCTCCATTACTGGAAAACTGGGGTTAACAGGCTATATATCCTGGTATTTAATCAGTAGTTTTACTTGCATCTAAGCCAGCATGACTCTAAAAAGCACTGCTCCCTGTATCGCTCCCCTTCTGCCTCTCTCTGCACGCTACTGGCACCACAGCCCCACGATACAAAGCAGGAAACTGGTCCAGCTGAGCACCTGTAAGCTTTTTCTTTCTTTTCTGGTCTGGGATACTATTGCTGAGCAGCCCGAGTGCTTGGCCTGGGTCACCACAGTACCACACCGGCATTTCTGCCGACTCAGCGCGGAGGGTGATGAGGAAGGAAGGCAACAGGACCGTTCCGGGTAGTGACGGTGCCATTGTAAAGGCAGGTCAAGGTATACTCTTAGGGCTACGCTCAGACCATCAGCCCTTACCTCCCTCAGAACAAGCTTAATTGAAAATAAAAGATTTTACAAATAAGCCTGTAGAGATGCACCTGTTCACTTCTGAAGCCCTTTTATTTCTCAGACCTCCTCGCTGGAGACACTGCAGTTTTCCTTGTTTCATTGTTGTCCCTGCTTCCAAAAGGACTCTTCATATCTAAACATTTTCTGTGATGAGAGCACAGCTTGCAGAATGAGCGAGGCTAACAGACCAGAAGCTGGATGGAAATCTTCAAACCACAGCCCATCAGCAGCCTGTACAGGCTTCATCTGGGGCACATGACAGGAGGTAAAAGCTGTTTGTTATTCATGCTGATGTAGGAATGGGAATTATTCTGCCTATTCCCACTGACGTAATGGGGAGTTCTTCAGCTAGGCACTGCGATACAAGCAGTTGCTTTTAATAAATTTCCGTCTATAGGAGAATTGTGTTTATTTGTGGATGTGACCATTTGACCCTGCTTGAACAGGGAGGTTGGACTAGATGATCTCCAGAGGTCCCTTCCAACCTAAACGATTCTGTGATTTGATATATTTCCATTCTTTCTGCAATTTCCCATCCCTCCGCATCGCTCACTGCCCGTTCCCCTCCTGCTGGCCTTCCCAAAATCAGAGTGGGAGGGATGGGTGGGTTTATAGTCGGAGGAAGAGGCACGAGGAGAGGCAAGTTTTGTTCCCACATGCTTCCTTGCATAAGTAAGCCACACGAATCTCTGAAGTTCCTTTTTCTCCATGTGGCCAATAAACACTTTCCTGTTTTTGAAGTCTCTGCAAATGCACTATGCCTTGTAAGCATAGTCTAGTTAACAGATAAGCTTTTTTTTCCCCCCACGCTTGAAATCTAGTCAATATCTACTGTTAATCAATCAAATCAAAGTGGTCTGCTCTGTCTCTGTTTGTGCGAGTTCCCTAAGGGCACAGCTACGCGATATAGGTTCAGCTGACTTAACACCTAGCTGTCACAGAAAAAGGAGATCCCGTTCAACCTCCGCCTCCTCCTTCCTTCTCCTCTTGTTCCATCCTGCACTTCCCACGCTCTCGTGCTGCCGTTTGCCTGGCCTGCTCCCAGACCGGTTCAAATCACTGCCCTGGCAGAAAACACACACAACAATAAAAAAAGGTAAACGTGTCCTCAGCTCATGAGTTGAGCTCGCTTTGCCGTGGTTGGGGGTTATGGAGCTGGGTGCCTGGGAGCAGGAGCAGGGGTGAGGGGGTGGATTTTCCTTTTCTGTGGCAAAGAGCTGCTAGATCAGCTCAGCCCTACTGTGCAACCTCATCCTTAAGTACCAGTGGTTGCTAGCTTATTTCTCCTTATCTTGCAATATTGCACATTTCTGTTCAAAAGCTACTGTTTCCTAGCCTCTCTGAATAATACCCTGTCATCTTCACGGAGCATCTCCAGTCTGGTAAAAAAAACTACAACTCCATGCAAATGCTCAGACGGCAAAGTAATACGTCTGCACTGGCTGTGGCATCAGAAAGAGGAGGAAAGTCAGATGAAATTTATGAAATTCCCAGTCAGGATATTAAATCACCGACACTGGTATTTGCAGGGAGCCTGGCAAGACAAGGCCAGGCTGTTGGGGAGGATGATCTGTGCACGCAAGACAGTGTGGGAAGTCCAGATGGAAGAAGGATCAGTCTCCTGACTGAAGCCCTTCCTTCCCCTCCGTAGTCCTCTCCGCTCCCCTATCTGTGAAAGTAAAAAGGGATCACAGCTCGCCATAAAGGGTTTAAAATAAAACTAAAAATGTGTAATAGAATATTTAAATATAAAGTCTATTGTCATGTTATGCTATGTAATTATCAGTCATGGCATGCTAGTAATGTGTATATATTAGCAACATATATATACACATTTTATAATATGCACGTATATTAATAATATAGCATGATGTACCACCTAATACAACATGTATTATTGGCACATTAAAAAATAACGTTAAAAAATAAAATAAAATTCCATAGGCTTTCTTAACACTACATAAACACATGGGTTTTAATTCCTCCCTAGAGTGAAAGCCAGCTTAGAAATATCCCAGTTTCCTCCCAGTGACAGATCTGCATTTCAGTCACCCTTACACAGCTGAACCGCAGGGAAGCATCCAAAGCGGTGGGAGCTGCACTTGGCTGTTGGGGGTGTCACAACGCTTCTGTGCTCAGGGTTGAGTTAAAATGAAACTTGTAGGAATGCATCCTCTCCCTGCCCTGCCTATCAGGGACTCTGTGTTTCACTGCTGGTGTATTTAGGTGCAACATGTATTTTTTTAAAACTTCCTATCTGTCACCCATGCCGCAGAGCTGAAATGTTTAGCTCCAGTACACTTACACTGTAATCAAATCATTAGCCTGGGGGAGGCATAACACATTAATGACTTTAGAAACGTTGGTTAAACTCCAGTCCTGATCAAAGAGCCCAAAATTTATTGTCATTCCTCTAATAGCCGTGTGGTAACCAAAATGAAATCAATTTGATGAAGATAATTAGGTTCCCATCTCCATCACCACACACTTAGTACAATTAGGTGGAATGAGCTTCCCCTGCTAGCAATATGATACAGCAAACGCAGACTAAAATGCATTAATATAGCAGGTCAGGAAAGGTTTCCTGAAATAATTTTTTTTAATTAGAAACCTCTGATTCATCAGAATCTGGATAATCTCAGAGGACACTACCACGTGCAACAGTCCTCCAACAAGCTGGTGGCCAACACTCAACAGAGGTCTCTCCCGGAGCATGCGGCGTGCTTTTTGGGCACTCACCTGGGATGCTAGAAACGTACAGTCCCAGCTCTACCTTGACAACCTTGTTCCTGCATTTCCAGCAGATGGGAATGTGCTCATTCCCGGCCTCTGCAGTGCTTTACTGAACATCGCTGCTGCCTCCCTGCTGTGCCTTTCGGTTGCAATGAGCCGGGCCAGCTTGAGCAGTATGGCGAATACACTAGCCACCAAGCTAGTCAAATAATGGGAAAACAGATTTGCTAACATACTCATTAATAAGCACGTAAACTGTGCCCACTTTCAGTTTTCTGAAAAATATGACATTGCATGAGCTGAATATTCACAAATACTCATTTAATTGCTTCTGAATGTTTGAAAACTTCAATAATTGCATGGATTTTAGCAGAAATGACCCCTATCTTTTCATTGCAGACCTTTGGCTACACAATAACTGTTGCCAGCACTTTGAAATAGAGGTAAAGAATTAAGTGAGTTAGGAACCCAAGACTGATTATCAGCCAAAGCTTTTGAAAACTGCACTCAAAGTTTCATTCTCCATCTTTTAAAGAAAGAAGATCTTTTGTCGCTGACCTTATCCTTCCACTTGGAAATAAAAGTCTCTGTATTTCCTCAGATTTTACAGTTCTACACAATGTCAACATCTTAAAAGTCACTTTTCCAGCATAAAAAATATTTATTACAGCATTTCCATGCAATTTCTCTCTTCAGATTTTCAAAAAGACCCTTTACAGAACTGCATTGCTGTGGAGTGTTGCACACAAATTGGTAGGATATTTGATGCAGGCTTTCAAACAGCATCCTTAGATATCACAGTGGAAAGAATTTTATAGGATTTCATAGATTCAGGAAAGAGAGCCACAGAGAAGTGACTTGCCCCAAATTAGGACTATTTTACATCCTTTCCCCCTCTGGGTGTGTTCCCCTTTGCTGCCCTCAGAGTCCTCCCTAGGCATAATTTGGACAAGGGCAACACACATCTCCCCCTTTGAAACTCTCAACAGAGAAAGTCTGCCTTCTGCAGAGAGGTCTGGGACCAAGCTCAGACTATCTTGGCAGCTGCTGGGAGCATGGACAAGTACTCAGGCAGCCATTGGAGATGGCTGGGAAAGCAAGAAGAGGAAAAGGAGAACAGCAGCATGGGGGCACATAGGGCAGTGATCCATACACCCCTCTCAGTGATAGCAGTACAAAAGGGCCCCAGGTCTCCTGGCCTGCAGGCTGGGACTGTAGGCATAGGATCACACTGCCCTTTGGAGAAGCAGATCTCCTAGATCCCTCTCCTCCCCTGGCAAAGGACCGTGGATTACTCCATTCACGGGGATACATAATGAGCAAATTAATATAAGAAAAAAGCTATGAAATCCAAAGACATAATATCTAGCTCAGGAAGGTCCTACTGCTGGAAGCCGGAGCCGTATTCTTGAGAAATACTACTGCCTATTTGTCCTGTTCTTAAAATCTGCTCTAGGCATCCATCAGCTGGTGTCAAAAACAAAGAGTGGAATAGATGGAGCTTTGTTTGGATCAATAAAGCCTTTTTATAATGTTTTTACATTAATGTTATGGATCAGGACCAGATCAGTTATCTCTTTGGGCTTTTTATGTCTTGTCTTATGATTTTTAAAATATTTTATTAGACCTTGATAGATCAGACCTTGAGGCTGTTGCTTTGACTTTTTTCAGCTGTAGTTACTGGTCTGTGATACAAGCAGACAATAACCTCAACCAGAAACTTAAAGCAAAGTTTATGTGCAAAGTACTATGCATATTTGCTATAGGTACATGAGGAATGAGGGCTGTAAAACAATTAGACCCAAAAAAGATCATAAAAGTCTCAATGAAGAAACTACAGAACTATTCCTGTGCTTTGTCAATCTCTGGTATTCTCAAAGGAAACACTGATGATGAATAAGCAGAGAAAATGATCAAAATTCGTGTGTAATGAGCCCTGTGTTAATTGCCACACTGTCCATTTAAATACAAAAGGTATTAATGAGGCATACAACATCACCATCCACAGACAGACCTTAGTTAGGCCTCTGTCTAAAAGTTATGCATTCAGAAGAAATCATGGGATACAGTGAACTCTAATAAAAGGCTTTGTCTCTCATCTAGAAGTGAAATGTCCTTCAGTGGAACCTGACTTGAAACTGGCCATGTCAGCTAAACCGAACTGTTAGCCCATTGTCAGCCAACAGCTGAAAGTTGAGTATGAAATAACCCTTAACTTTTTCTCTTGTAGAAATGTGTGCATGCTGCCACAAACCCCTCCTCACCCATTATTTCATTACCAGACTACATGCCACAGCCAATCAAACCTTCACAGCAGCAAGGAGGATAATAGCTAACTTTTTTCTCTGTTTCAGTGGGACAAGTCCATATCATTGGAGCCCAAGAAGAATTTTTTCTAGCTGTCAGGCTACAGGACTTATGAGATACTCATCCTGTTGATTAAAGGAGTGACACCGTGCACACACACACACACACACCAGATGAACCTCACTAGAGTCAATGAGAGCTAACGAACAAGGTGAGTGAGGAGTGTGTGCCTTCAGAGCAAGGGTGAGGCTACAGAGCTGTGCTGTAATAGTGAGCGCTTGCTATTTATCCACCACACAGGGGAGGGAAAGGGGAGCATCCAGAGTTTCACTGGACCTGCAGAAAGGTTACTTTGATCATTTGAACTGAAGCACCCTTTAACTGAAATTTCTTAGTCAAACATTGCTATTTTCCTCCAGCCCCTCCGGTTCTCTAGCCGGAGGCCACAAAACACACCTACTGCAGTTCAGTGAAGAAGCATGTCTGAGCCAAGCAAAAGGCATGCCAAACAACTTTATTAACCACCACCAACTAACAGGCTCATGGGTGCTGATGGGAGTTTTTACTCAGTAGATGGGCCTGAGATTCTCCAAATAAACAGTATGTGGCAACAACTTATTCACAATAGCAACTTACTTATATACCGTATGTACAGGGTTTATATTGTTATATTAGCTAGCTCAAAAGTAAGATACACATACCCCAGAAAGGAAGAGAGAGCAAGGGAGTATGTAGGAAGGAAAGAACAAGATGGTCTATCAGGTCAGGCCTGCAGGACGTACCACCCAACAGGCAGGGGCGAGCTGAACATCATTAAGGCAGGGGTGGTCTCAGATTTTTATGAGAATGGGTTTATACCACACCCTCAAGAAGTGACATACCCACACTTATGTGCCCCCAGAGGAGGGGGCTCCTAGGTGTCAGATCCAATGGTGGTCCCAGCTGGTGTCCCAGCTGGGGGGAGGGAGGGGAGTAGAGCAAGGCTCCATCTAGAGGCAGTAGCCAGCTATCACTGTTCAGGTCCTCTTGCAGTCCTCAACGGTTCCACTGCTCCTGATGCCCTCGGCTGGAGCCTGGCCTGTAAAAAGGCTGCCAACCTCCTTCAAGCCTTTAGGAAGTCCACTTGGGCTGCCCCAGCTCACTCCTCTTCACCCCTCAGCTGCTGACCTCAAACACCCTAACTCCTGGCCCGTCTGCTCTCTTTATATAGGGTTATTATATAAATTGGTGAGTGTGGTCATTAACCAATCACAGAAGTATGTTCTGATCCTTCATTTGCATATTCCAGAACCTTCGCAATGATTGGCAGATGGTAGGTGGTTACCAGAGAATCTTCCTATCCAATCACACCTCACGGTTCCAGCGGGTGCTCTGACCAGGATCGTGCTGAGTCGCGCGGCGGTTGCTCTTTGTAGTCTGGGGCCGGGGCCAGGCCGCCACAGCACCCCACAATGTTTTTGTGTTACGCACATCGCAGGTTCTAGCTGCACTGGCAGTTGGGAGTGGGGAGGCAAGGAGGACATGGGATGGGAGATGTACCCCCTTGCGCAATTCCTGCAGCAAGTCACAGGATGGACATAGCAAACCCATCCCCTCAACACATGTTGCGCTTGAAGCAGGTCTAGAAAGGCCGTCTTAAAAGACCCAGCCATCTGCTGTTCTCTGGCAAACAGGAAATAACAACAGCTGTCTTTCACCCTTCCTCAGAAACGCTTTGAGATGCTTAAATGAAAAGGTACTTCCAGTGCAAAGTATTATTGTTTATAAAGTATTTAAGGCACATCAGCCTGACTCACAGAACTCTTTTCAAACAAATGAACAACCTTTTAAAACATTTTATGGACATTATTTCCTCTCCAGCTGAACTTCATCTCTTAAATTTAGTCTGATGTTATGGTCTGATAATTCTCAGAAAGAATTAAATTGGAGGAGGGAAGAAATAAGGTATTCCCTGGAAATCCTTTCATTTTATTAAAGCCTCTGTTATTGCTTGTGTTGTGTTTGTCCAAACCACTTGTCAAGACTTCATTATCCCAATTTAAAACAGCAGCACTTTGTCTAAATGTGGTTATGGCTGCAAATGAAGGTACTCTGCGGTATTCCCAGAGAGAGTAGATCATGCTGTTTTTCAGGGCTGAGCTTAGAGAAAATAGGCTATAGATATCATACACATTCATCCATCAAATATCATGCTACAAAGCAGCACTAATGTGCTAAAAGAGAATTTATAGCTCTAAAACATTAATGAGTCAGACAAAAGTTACTCTTTTGAAGACAGGAATGACCAACACTAATCAGCAGAGGAGTGATCACACGTTATTGCTCATTAAGCACCAAGAGTGAGTCTGGCCCTCTACAAGATTAATTAACAGCAATGGCTTCCCAAGAAGAGTTTGTAAAGAGAGACTCAGTAAGAAAGCAGCCCCAAAACCCCCTGGGGCAAGTGTCTCAGTCACACCACCTTCCAGTTGACATTATTGAGCACAAACCAACTGGGAAAATGCAGCTTGGGCTTCAAGGGGCCTAGAGAGAAAGACAAGACAGGGCTGCATGGAAATTGAAATACTGAGAACAGACAACAGCCTGTCTGCACAGACATGGCTTGCTGGAGCAGTGGTCTGTACTGGTATTTTCCCTTTATGACAACTCACTTGCAATTCATAAGGAAGGGCGAAGTGAAGCCTGTCACGTTGGAGAGTTGACTTCAGGTCAGGGCAGGGCTCCTATCTCATTGGGGTGATTACCACAGGCTGGGGAAGGGTTCCTATCATATTGGGGTGATGACCTCAGGCTGGTGCAGAGCTCCTGGCACGCTGGGGTGATGACCTTAAGTTGGAGCAGAGCTACGACACTGCCACAGGGGCTTCTGGAGCGAGTTCTCCTCAGGGACTTTGGAAGGGACAAATACTTGGACTGAACTATTGGGCAAGAGCACAAAGCCCACCTGCAGGATTTTACATTCTCTAAAACCCTTAAGAGACTTTCCAAGGCTGCTCAGGAGCTTCCAGTATAGCAGAAGCAAATTTCTACCATGTGCTAATGGTGAGCGCTCGTTTTGCTGGTGAGAGGGTGGCCAGGAAAGAGTAGGGCTGAAGGTATGCTTATTCTACCTTTGGGACACACAGGATAAAATTTGTTCTCGTAGCGTTAAACATCTATCCCACAGAGCTTGTCACACTAAGTTCCCTTTATAGTCATTGAAGAGGAAAAGGCACCAACTTAGAGGCATCAGCTTTAGGAGAGGACAACCACATTCTGGATTTTGTTGACTGTATTGGTAGAGCTCTCATGACTCCCAGGGAAACACAGCATGAATTAGTCCTGATGTGGATGTAAACAATCCAAGGCACCCTACTCCTTATCACAGCAATCTGGGCAATAGCTGGCTGCTTTAGTCTGGCTCTGGATGTCATCACTTACAGCTTTTTCCTTGGTTTTGCTGTGTTCTCAATCTGCACCTTTTACTGATACAGACCTTTCAGGAATCAAGTATTTGCAGTAACATGTCAAATTTTCAAATTTTCAAATATGTTAAGGAGAAAACTCAGAAAAAGCACATAGAAATACTACAGAATGAAATTTGTCATGGTCTAGCTCCATGGTCTAAGAGGGCCTCATGTCATCACTATTATCACTATCTGAGATGTTGCACAATAAGTTTTGGGATCCAGAAAGTGAGAAAAGAATGTTTCAGAGAAATGCTTTGAAAAGTCCCATTAATTTAGCTATTGCAGGTGCCTAGTTTGAAATAAAAATATAGCTGCACATTTTCAAAATATACTAGATATTCATTCTTGATCTTTGTGGGTCAAGATTCATATTTTTTATAATAACTGTATATTTGAGGACGATCATCTAACTTAGATTTGATACGCACATGTACACGAAGTTAAAGTATTGCTCAGGCTTATGCATATTTCAGTGTTACTATTCGTCTCCAAGAACTGTGCTCTTGGTATCAATCAAAAGTAAAATTCATGACCGCAATTCTTCTGTGCCCATGCGGTTCTTCAAGTTTAATTCCCATTCCCCATAATTACTGAACCTGTTTTCATTCTTTCTCTTTAGGAACGTATCATCTGTATTAACCAGTTAGTAGAACTGTATATATAATTATTCCAGCTATTTGAAATATACTGAAAATGTGTACCAGCACAAAGGTAGCTATTGTGAAATCATGAACAATATACGATATCCAGAGCACAGTCAGCTGTTTCATTGCCACCTAATGACTCACATAAGTGTACTTCTACATTTTGATACAGTTTTTGTTATTGAAATAAGCTGGAGCCTGGAGCTGACTTCAGTGAAAAAGATTCAAATCCCAAATTGCCTGAATTCAGAGTTGTCCAGTGGTTTTGGCCCCAATCGCGAAAGTCAGCTCTGCTTAACACGTTTTTAAGTTGATGCTTGAACACTGAAGTCAATGAAACTGAAATGTTTATGAGCTTCTAATGACAAAACAGTGGCATTTATTTCGTATTAAGCATAAAACTCTTGAGGAGCAGGAAGGGCTGGCTGCTCTGTGAAGGAAGATGACAATGAGGAACCAATCTTGCCAACAAGGGCGCAGTCCCACTGTACCCAAATGAGGAGAGCCAAGCAGGTCCAGTGATCGCAACCAGGGACAGCCACAGCTAAGTGACCGGCGGGCAAGTCCGTCATGATGAGGTAGGTCCACGGTCAAACTGGGAAGGCAGGTCTGTAAGTCAGATCAGGCAAGGACCATAGGTGTGGAACTGAGCTTAATGCAGCTCCTGATCCAAGGGGTACAAGCTCCCTGTGGGGATTCTCCTTGCTCCTTCTCACACAGCTCTTTCTAACAGCTTAACCTTTTTTTCAGAGACATCTTATCCAAGGTTACCACTGCACTTTATCTGAGGTGACCTTAACCACAGGCAGCCAAATCCTGGGGCTGGAGGGCAGGTTGCTGATGTGATGTCAAAAGCTAGATCCCAAAACCTCCACTGAGCTGTCACCAACCCAAGAGATGCTAGAAGACCATCAGCAACCAACCACTCATTATTAACCTTACAGCTCCCTACTCACACCGGCTGAGGTTGCTCCTTATGGTGCCCATGTCAAGGCCCTGCTCGCCCCATCTCCTTTCTTGTAAAGTAAGATCTCCTCAGAAACAAAGCTCTGACCTGCCCTGCTCATGACTGTGTCTGTCAATGAGACAGGGAGCTGGGATGCATAGGAAACCTTCACCCCAGAGATATCTGGCCCAGGAGTTCATACTTGCTACACACCATCAGATGGGGCTCCAGATTCGCTGTGATTGTGGTCTTCACACCTGTAAACACCGCTGGGGAGGCCAGAAGAGCTACACCTCCTCTTTTTTATAACAGTTTAATATTCAGACATGCACAGTTAGAGAATTGCATCCCAAAGGCGATGGGTACCATGTTCCTCTGTGTATCCACCCTCCCCAGACCCTGCCAGTGCACTCTGATTTCTATCTCCCCAGACCCAAGTCATGCGTCATCCACATAAAGCAGCAAGCCAAAATATTACTTACCTTTAGTGTGGAGTATTATCCCTTCGCTCTTTTCTGTCTGAAAGTAGGGAAGGGACTGAGTCAGCCATCCCTGGTACAAGCACATCTAAGGCGAGAAGGGTGTGTTGCCATTTAAAATCTCAGCCATTCAGTATCCGGGACAGGCTGTAGCAGAGGCTTCATCCTGGAAGGGAAGGCAAGGCAAGGCAAGGCAAGGCAAGGCAAGGCAAGGCAAGGCAAGGGAGGTTCACACATTTCCACTGGGAATGAGCCCGGGTCATGTCAATTAGACTTTAAAAGCGTACCTTTCTGAGAACTGGAAAGCTACTTACAACAAATGACTGCTTATGATCTATTAGCTTACATTTTTCTCTTTCCAGAAGCTTTACATGATTTGCCAGTTAGAGGAGCATAAAATAAGTCTAATGAGTATATTCTTAGTTTTACAAGATCTTTCTAAGAAAGATCTGTAATCTAGAAAGAACATAAAATAGTTTAGGCTAATAGAGTACAGAGGCTGCCACTTAGTCTGGGACTAAGTTGTGATAAACAGATCCAGCTCACAGAGAAGAAAGTATATGAAGGGTGGAGAAAAGGAGATAATTATAGGCAGATATTTTGCTGTTTCTTTCTGCTTCCCTTATGCTGTGAAAACCATGATAGCTTCCTACACTTCAGAACTGCCATTTTACTGAATATATATATTTTACCATAATGGAAGGAGATAGATGTAAAAATACAAGTGACTTCTGAATTTAACTTTGTAATTTCATAAGTGCTTCCTAAAGTCCTCCCAGTTACTCCTCACTCTTCTGAAATAACATGTCTAACTGAAAATGTTGCATGTATACCTCGTGGGCACACATGGGAGTTTATCTCATGCAACGTTTGCCACTCCAGAGCCACATGGCTGGGGAAAGCTGGGCAGCAAAGCTCCTCTTCTAACCAGTGGGGAGGGACAGGCACCACCCAGGGGAAATGTATCCCATTGTCTTAGAGAGCGATTTTAGGAAGGAGAATTCACTTTCTGGAAATATATCTCTTGCCATTGACTACACAGGGAGCCTAAATATCCATCACCATCGTAACAGCTCCTTTTCTGAAAGGGCTGGAGTTAGAGGAGCTGAGACCTGCTGCTGTCAGCTCATGCTGGACCTGCCCCACGGAGCAGCGGTACAACCAGTCCCAGAAAGGTCCTGGACAAGCAATCCCACGCAAGCACCAGCCTGGGGGGAGTCCCAACACCAGGGATGATCTAGGGTGTGCAGTGAATGCCCACCAAAAAGGCACTTGCAGCAAGGGCCGCTGTTTCACAGACTACCCCATTGATTGTAACGATCGTTTAAAGCAGGGATCGAAGCAAGCTACAGGCACGGCAGCAAGCTAAGCACTGAGGCTGCTGGTTACGCTCAGCTGCTGCTCCTGTTGCTGCTGGCTGCACGTTTCAGAGCTTACCCTGTTTGGGGAATTACAGAGCCGGAGCTTGGCAGAGTAGGCAGCATGAGACAAAATTGGTCCATAAGTTTACAGGGCAAGGTTTAATGAACTCCTAGTGTCCGCGGAGGGTATCAGTGCCTTAGGTAGTAAACATGTTTGTTTATTGTTCCACTAGTTCTCTGTTAGTTAGAGTTTAGACGTGTTTTGGCCAACCAAAACAAGTTTTTTTGAGGATTTTTCTTTTCATTCTAAATCAGAAGAGGATTTTTTTTTATTGGGACATTGACTGAGTGCTAAACACAGTATTGGAAATATTCCTGTTTCTGTATTAAAGAAATCTCTTCATAAAGTGCTTGATGATTTCCACCTACACATTGGTTTTGTAAGTGTAGTTTGAACTCTCTGAATATATCTAAAATTAGCTTATTTCCTTTCTGAGGGGAAAAGTCATAAATTAGGGATTGGATTGAAAAAGACGTTTTGTTTGACTTCAAACCACACATGTCATTCTGGGATTTTTTTACTGTGTAGCTGAAAGAATCAAATATTGTTTAGCTACACTTAAAATTAAGTGACATCTCAAAGAGACACAACTTTTAAGGGATAGAAAATATCTGTTGAATTTGCAAGCTATGTTAGTCAACATGTCATGTAGATTTGGGTGGCAAACATCAATGAAATATTGCCCAATCCAAAATTCGTACAAGAGACAGCAAAGAGAAAGACCTGGTGCCATACTTGAAATAAAACTTAAATGAATAACAACGAATGCCTTCAAAAGGCTTCCCAAATCTATCTAAGAAGAAAAACTAGTAAGAGGTCTCTCTCTTCAGATCAGCTGAATGCAGGTCAGGGCAGAAGGCCGGGTGGTGACAACCAATCTCCTCTCTCTGGCAGTTTGGGGAAAAAATGAGGTGCTCCAATGCCCTCCTCAGCCTCTTGGTCCCATGCGAGAGGCCGAGCTGGTCGAAGAGGCTGAGCCGGTCTGACTGACCTCTGGTAAGCAGCAATAGCAAGAGGCGCCACCAGCCATCGCTTTGCCCGTGAGCTTGTGTGAGAAACCTCTCATGCACCAATCAAAAAAAATCCCTGGCAAAAGTGAGGTGCTGCTGAGTACCTTATTTGTGGGTAGAGGCTTCTGGCAGCCTGTTTTACCTATTTGCACGTTTATAACTGTAACGGCTCCTGCAGTAGCGTGTGTCAACTCAGACCCTTGCTAGCCACATAAAATTGCTAGCCACATAAAAAGTCATTAGAAGTGCTTGAGCTGCTGCCTCCTCGAAGGATCCCTGGGGCTGGCACCACGATCATCGATGTCTGCCTGCGCTGCGTGGCAAACAAAGCTTTCTGGCTCGAGGGAGCTCACTTCGCTCCATCGTGCAGATAATAGTCCTTTGAATAAGGCTCTTCCCATGTAAATCAGGAGCGTTTTGGCCAACTATTTTTGCCAAAGCCCTGGAAGATGGGGATACAGCAGGGCAGGAGAGCAGCGATGTACAGCAACAAATCTTAACTATGCTGGGAGCTTGTGGAAAATGTGTATTTTGAAAGGAATTTGAATTTTTAAAATGATCTGTTCAGCTTGGCCAGACAACTGCCATTCAGGAGAGCGCTGTGCTAAAGAGGACTGCTCCTCACAAGCCCCATGCTGCCAGCATCTCCTGTTCCCCGTGCGCGGGCCGAGCAGCACCATCGGCTTTCGGGCTTCAGCCCTGCCAGCTCTTAGCAACTGTTGGCCTGGGAAACACGGCCACAGGAGCTCACCTAGCCCCAGATTAGTGCCGCCCACACTTCAGCATCTCCGCCTGGCTGGAGACATTACCAGCGCACTCTCAGGGCAAACGACAGAGCTCCGCATTTAAAAGCTTTAAAAAGGAAGTTTAGGTATGTCTTTTTTAAGCGCTGCCCAGGCTGCCTGCAGCAAGCACCAGCTCCCGGGCACCTCGGTGAGTCTGGGTCCCCTCATCCAGCCTCGCGGCTGCCTCATCCCACCAGCACCCGAGGAACGGTTTGGCAGCGGGGGGCCCCCCAAGCTCAGCGGTTTTGCAATGGGTCCCTTGAGAAAGGCCAAGCTGGATGGCCTAAAATTACAGTCAGTGAATCGGTAGATGGTGTCACACAGCTCATTAATGTATCTGATGGGAGACGATTGTATTCAGATGCTAAAAAGCTCCTCAACAGTTGACTGCACATTTAGGAGATCCTTTATTCTCCAGAAGGATTCCTGTTTGGGCATTCAACCAGTAAGATGTTTAGCGTGTACAATCCTGACTGAACTAGAAGACGTGTAACACCATGAGCCTACATCTTGTAAATTTAGCACAGAGGAGCAGCAAAGCTACTTTGCCTTTAGTTAAAATGATGCAAACATGGGAGATGAAATTATTAGAGCGCAAAAACTTCCTGTCTATGTCTCTAAAACAGCAAACTCTGTTTTCATTATTATCTTTTCTAAATATAGTGCAGGAAAGGTTAATGAATGAGAATCAGGTGAGCCAGAGGGAGGGGAGTTCTGTTCTTTCAATTAGCATATCTAAAATTATGGTCATTCATAGTCACTTTAAGATACTTGGTTGAGAGCATTTTTCAAAGCAAAATACCACCACTGCCCTGACAGAACAATTATATTCCCTTACAGCGTCCAACGGGCACAGAAATTATAAAACAATAGAGTTTGGTCTAACTCTTCAAACAAACTGAAGATACGTAATTTTATTTTTCATGTCTGTATATCTTGGCCTGCCCTCTGGTGGTATTTATTACTAGTAACACATTACTGTATATTACAAGCCTCCCTTTCTAGCAAATACCTGAGGCCAACAACTCTGTCCATTTAAGGAGATTTTTTTGGTAAATGGACATAACAATTTTAACAAAGAAATTTCTGGAAATAGAATAAAACTAAGGCAAGTGCATTAGAGGAGCAGTAGACCATAATTACAGTACAGTTGTGAGATTAAGGCACGTCTCTCATGCGGATAATGAAATTGCTCAACCCAACCGTAATCCAGAGGTTCCCATGAAGTGCCCATGGCAGGGGGTTATTGGATCTGGCAGTCCCAATTGCACCCACCCGGCGGGTTTCTAACGAGTCTTTTACATGTAGCTCTTAGGGCAAACGCGGTGATGAGAGGGGCTGACGGTTCAGTGGTTCTGCAGGCACGCACAGCGAAGGCAGCAGATGTCGTGCAAACGTCCCAATAAAGGTCTGCCAGCAGCCTTGCTACTCTGGAGAGAGCACGAGCACTTGTGCCAAATCCTTCACCGGTTTAGTGACATGAAGCAAGCACCTGCTAGGCATAGGCAGACCACCGTCTTCTGGAGTAAATCAAGTCTGTACCTGTCATCCTACACAACTAGAACATTTCTTTCATTCTTCCCTAAAGTTATTGCATAGTTTGGTGTTGATTTATCCCTTGAAAATTAATTAACCAGAATAAAATGGAACGAGAAATGCAAAATCTTAAGAATCCAGCCTTGCATATTATTTATTAAATTATGCAACTCTAGGGCACTGTCAGAGACTTCCTCATTTAAACTATTTTAAGTGTATTTAGAGTCCTTAAGAATTGTTCATTTTTACAAAATAAGATCTTCCCCTTAAAAGAACTAGGGAGCATATGGGCAGGAAACTGAAATCTTCTCCCTGCAGAGACATTCCTAATGAAGAAGAAAAGACTTGTTTCCTTCCCAAAAAAAGAAAAAGGATCTGCCTCTGCTCTCAGATAGCCCATGTAAAGCTAATGACGTTAATAGAGCTACATCCGTTTAAAATCAGCATAACAGAGAGGAGATGGGTTTTCTGATGGGGAAAAACGGTGCGCTGTATAGCACTGCTCTCGGCACATAGCGCATTTACACATGGACTAGAGCAGAGGGCCGCTCAATAAGCACAGTTGTTCTGCCCCTCGGGGAAGACAGAGATGTTTCCCACGCAAATTCTTCATACAGTCATTTCTTTCTTAAAGAGAGAAAAGCTTATGTTCTAGAAAGGCGAAGATAAATTCTTCCTGCAACGGATATGGCCGTGCCCACCCGGAGAGGCAGCCTACACAGGGGGTTTCACTCAAGGCCCCAGGATGCTGGAGCTGTGCTGCTGAGCAGCTTCAGACTACTTCGAAGGGGTGGGAAGGGTCAGCACCTGCCACACCTGCACCACTGTTTTGATTCCTTCAAGGCCACAGTAGTCAAATCCCTGAGACGAGGAACTTCTTTCCATAGTACTTCTGCACTACAAAGGCATGCTCTCATCTGCCTTCCTGCTGCACCCCTCCACACCCCCAGATGGGGATCCCACACAGGTCCTCATGGCGCAACAGTCACCAACCCCTCCCCAAGCCAGAGCTCAAACGTGTCCCCATGTTTCCACTGCCCCAGCTCACCCCGCTCACCACAAAGACGTGACTAGGTGGCGACAGGACCAGATACCGGACTTGGGCATCTTTGCTGTCCTGGACGAGTAAGGGCTAGACTCTAACCACACCTGGGGGAACCTCCTACTGATTGCTTACAGAGACATCACTCCATGATATTCACTAAATAATTTTCCCAAACTAAGTTTATTGGCAATTTACTTCAGTCAAAAATTGCATGTTTGATGGATCTGCAGCCTTGTACTATAGGACTGAACCTCTCTTTACAGAGCCCCACTGAGCTCAGCTGGACCTTGCACAATGGTTCATCTCGCACGACCAAGGCCTACATTTGCATTTTGACATTGTTTATTTCCAGTAAGAGCTCTGTAACTTGTTGGCAAGACTGCCTATGTTTAGAGGTCATTTGTTTTGCTGCTTCTGGAGGAGAGGAGATAACTTTAAATACTTGTAATCAGCTTATTAACAAAACGGATCAGAAGCTAGATACCATTTCTCCTATGATTTTATACTTGTAAACTTCAGGAAAACAGGTCAGAGGAAAGATCAAAGGGATATTAACTAAGGATCAAGATCACATTAAGCTGGATTAAAATAGCTCTACATGTTATCGAGTGTAACACAAGGCTTTGTTGCAAGGTGGTGTGGACGTCTGGATAAATTAGTCTTTGACCTTCACTATGGAAAAAAAAGGTAAAGGAGGCCATTGGCTGAGAAGCACAGTTACGGCATCACAGAAGTTGCTTCGGAAGAACTTTGATATGGGCTCCTTCACATGTTTGGCTTTACATTTCTCTTCCCTTTCGAGTACCTTTGAGACAGAAAGACACTTCAGGGTGGAAAAAAACCTTTTTTAGTGGAGGAAGAGGAAAGTGGAAGAGGGTGTCTTAGCAGCTGTGAATTTCTAGTGACAGAGCAGAAATACATTACATTTCAAAGATATAATTCTAGGTGTTCAATGGTAAAACCTCAAAACAAGCTGTTGAGACTCTTAAAAACACTTGACAGCTGCAGACCCGTTGAGGTCAACAGCACTGCATAGATGTATAGAGCTGGAAGAACTGGAGCATGTTTTGACACTTAAGATCCCAAGAAAATATGGTACTTAAATAACCTTCAGCATAAAAAATCCTACTTCCCCCTGCCTGTCTGTAGCTACCTGTTGTTTCTTGTCTTGTAATGAGGTGGTAAGCTGCCCAGATGAAGGGCTGTATTTTGATTTTGTGTTTCTAGAGCACATACCACAATGCACACAGGAACTACAAACATACTTAATATCTTGTTGAGTCAGGACCTTAATCTCAACAAGATACTAGAACAGATGTTCATCTTTTTTGGCAAAGCCTCTTATAATGATATAACAGAAAGTGCAGCCTCTTTGGTAAGGAGAGTATTATTCCATTCTGTTAAATTCTTTCTTAGTTTTCAACTATAAAGCAAAGCTCTTAGGAGATCAGCAGTTTGTTTGTTTTTTTTTAAGACTCAAATTAACCTAATTTCCCAACCTGTGAAATTCACACCCAGAGCCTCAGCTCTCCTCTCCTCAAATATTTCTGTGCTCCTTTCTCTATGCAGCCCCATTCTGTGATGGAGTGACTGGCTGGGTAGATGAGGGGAGAGCAGTGGATGTTGTCTCCCTGGACTTCAGCAAGGCTTTTGACACTGTCTCCCTTCACATCCTCATAGGCAAGCACAGGAAGTGTGGGCTAGATGAGTGGACAGTGAGGTGGATTGAGAAGTGGCTGGCTGGCCGAGCTCAGAGGGTTGTGGTCAGTGGCCCAGAGTCTAGTTGAAGGCTTGTAGCTAGCGGTGTCCCCCAGGGGTCAGTCCTGGGTCCAGTCTTGTTCAATGTATTCATCAGTGACCTGGAGGAAGGGACAGAGGGCACCCTCAGCAAGTTTGCTGATGATACTAAACTGGGGGGAGGGGCTGACACAGCAGAAGACTGTGCTGCCATTGAGAGGGACCTGGAGAGGCTGGGTGAGCTGGGCAGAGAGGAACCTCATGAAGTTCAACAAAGGCAACTGCAAGGTCCTGCACCTAGGGAGGGATAACCCCATGCAGCAGTACAGGCTGGGGGTTGACCTGCTGGAAAGTAGCTCTGCCGAGAAGGCCCTGGGAGTGCTGGTGGACAACAAGTTGACCACGAGCCAGCAGTGTGCCCTTGTGGCCAAGAAGGCCAATGGTCTCCTGGGGTGCATGAGGCAGAGTGTTGCCAGCAGGTGGAGGGAGGTGATCCTGCCCCTCTCCTCAGCCCTGGGGAGGCCTCCCCTGGAGTACTGTGTCCAGTTCTGGGCTCCCCAGTGCAAGAGAGCCATGGCGCTCCTGGAGAGAGTCCAGCGGAGGGCTACAAAGATGATTAGGGGAGGGAGCAACCCTCTTACAAGGAAAGGCTGAGAGAGCTGGGCCTGTTCAGCCTGGAGAAGAGAAGACTGGGAGGGGAATCTCATCAACGTGTACAAGTATCTGAAGGGGGAGTGTCAAGAGGATGAGGCCAGACTATTTTTCGTGGTGCCCAATGACAGGACAACAGATAATGAGCACAAACTGCAACACAGGAAATTCCATCTGAATAAGAGGAAAAGCTTCTTATTGTGAGGGTGACAGCCCTGGCACAGGTTGCCCAGAGAGGTTGTGGAGTCTCCATCCTCGAAGATATTCAAAACCTGCCTGGACACGATCCTGGGCAACGTGCTCTAGGTGATCCTGCTTGAGCAAGAGGGTTGGACCAGATGATCTCCAGAGGTCCCTTCCAACCTCAACCATTCTGTGATAAAAAAAATCACTGTGCAGAATCACACCAATTTCCTCCATGAGAAAATTGGCAAAAATATGATGTTACCTCCCCTGTTCCACAGCTCATTTCTCCTCTCTCAGATGGTCTAACTTTTTCCCGTTTTTTCTTCTTCTCATTTCTTCACTTGCCTTAGTGACTCAAGCCCATGTCCCTTACACCCCCTCTCATCCACACCCTTGCTTTTTGTGTCTTTTCTTTTTCTCCTGTTTTATTTTTTTCTCCCACAACAGCGTTTTCTTCAGTCTCTCATTGCTTGAAAAAACCGCCACAGACCCCACAAGTTTCTAGCCTGGCCTTCCTCCTCCCTTCCCCTTCTTCGCTGAGACACTGGCCAGGGTCGCTTCCCAGACCTCCTCCTCTCCCCTGCCTTTCTAGATCTTCTTCTATCTGGCACCTGCCACTGTCACACCCCCTGAAACTCTTCTTGCCGCAGCCTGTAATGATCTATTTCTCATTAAATGTACAAGGCAGCAACCCATCCTCCTCCTGCCATGCCTGTCCGCTGGTTGTGCTTTTGACAGCTGACATGCCCTTCCTCCGGCGAATTTGCTGCCCCTTACCTTCGAGACTGTCCTCTCCCGACTCCTGCCTGTCCATGCTGCTCCAGCAGGTCTTTTGGAAGATCACATCAGACTCCATCCCTGTGCATCATCACAGGGCCCTGTCTTTTGTCTCCTTCTCTTCTGTGTTAATTTCTGGGCAACCTCATTTACAAACACAAATTGAGCTCATATACTGATGATTCTCAAATCCATCTTTCTCCAGATCTTTTTCTTCTCTCCAAATTCACTTTTCCCAGTCACTCCTCGTGAATATATACTCTGCTGAAGGACAACAGAGCTTTTTCTCTGACTTGCTCCTAGTCATCATCTTTAATTTGGAGCCCTCTCAGATCAAGCCTGTCCCTAAAACTTCCAGACCTGTTTTCATACAGCATCAGTAAAGTGGGACCTTGCCCTATTCAGACAAAAAAATGATGCTTCTGGTCATATCCCATATTATTACAAACCCACTTTCTTTGGTCTCACACAATGCAGCTACAAGTGCCGTTCTCCTTTAACCATATCAAACCTCTCTTTAAAAGCCCTGTGACATCAAACATTGGATTTTTTCCTTTAAATGCTCTGTAACATTGACAGCTGCTTGTTTTCACTTCCAAGGCCCTTCATAGCTGTTTCCTTCCATCTCTCGCTCAACCATTAGGAAGCCAGCTCTTACCAATCCTTACCAATTACAAGCCCGAGACACTCATTACATTTTCAAGCAAGCCCTTTTGCACAGTCCCTCATGCTGGTCATTACTCTTTGCAAACGCCTCGTTATTTTCCTCCACCTTCTTAAATTTCTTCGTTGCCACACTTCTTCAAATATCCTGGCAACTAGGTTGCCGACGCTCAGGAGCGCAGCCTGCGGCTCTCAGGGAAATCAGCTCATTTCCCCACACTCCCACGGCTGCTTCTGTGCCCGTCGCAACTCACAGCTGGGGAAAGCAAGGCAGGTTCCCGAGGCAGCAGTCATGTCCGTGGGCTTTCTGTCTCTGTGGGTTCCTGCACAAAGCCTGACTCGGTGGGAAGATGGAGGTGGAAGAAAAAGAAGGAACTTACCAAGTCCTGAGGAACCTGAAATGAGGAGCACCTTCAGACAGCAGTGCCAGTTGTAAGCACTCACTTATTGCCTGATGACTTCAGCTGCATGGGCTCGGTGGAGCAGAAGCAATTCTTTTTGTGTTACGTTTGCAGGACGTTTCACCCAGTACTCCTTCAGCAGATTTATTCATGGCTAAGGCTTCTTGCGTTATGGTAACAATGATGACTTTGGGCTTAACAACACTGATTTTCTATACATCAGTCTTCAGAAGTATTTCTGCTTGTATCTACTTCTAGCAGAGCAAAACTTAAAGCTTTAGCTGTTGTTGCCTGGCAAAATTTTTCTTCTGAGTGCTAGATTTTTGTAGAGTACAGCTAATCCCTGCAAGGATACGGCTCTAACTAGGGTTTCGTCTTCAACTTTCCTTTACTGCACTGTTCATAACTGATCTGTTTAAATTGCTTCTTTTAAGAACTTGCCATTGGATTTTTCAAAAGAAAAAATTGGTTTGATGAAATAAATCAAAATATTAAAAACATTACTGGAAACACATACCTGCATGAATATAAGGGAGACGCATTCCGGTTGAGCGAAAAAAGGACAAGGAAAAATGCAATGTTAAAAAAAACACCCACAGTGATCTAATGTCTGAAGGCTGAAATGTGTGAAGAGACGACCTACAGAGGTTCCTTCCAACCCAATTATTGCATAACTCTGTGATAAGAGAATGCAAAATCAGACACTGCTCCAACAAGCTAGGGCTGAAGTGAAGCCCTAAGCACCCATGCACACAGTACCAAAATTTAAACGTGAGCAAATAATATCCAAGTTACTGAATAGGAAAGGTAATACGTAAATCCTTGAATGCATTCTTAAAAATTCCTCTCTCCAGAAAAAGGGACTCTTAGTCAACAGAAGTCCTGGGAAAAGAACAAGTACCATCAGCTCTATAGATGGGTTCTCAGAGGCCTATTTCTTCCATCAGTCTGGCATAAAAACCATCTCCTCATTCAAGCTCTTTCCTCTTGATTTCTTCTACCTCTTTACCTTTCCACCTCTTTGACCCAAGCAGCTGTCCAAGGTAAATTCCTTGCTGTTATCACTGCTCCATCTCTCCCTCGCATAGGAGTTAGGATTGAGTTTCATTTCATGCAGTTTCGGACACAGCTGCTGAGACTAGAGGTCACATCCCTCTGTCTGCACCAGTGTGAGTAAAGGTTGTTTGCTTGCTGTGAACATTGTATTCCCAGTTGTCTGTCCTTCTGCTTCTTCTTGTGAGGTCAGCCCTGGATGCCCATCAGCATCCAGCTACCAGGGAGCAGCCTCTATGCCTGAAAGCAGGTATGAAAACAGTTCTGCTCCCAGTTCCCTTTGGTTAGAGCATCTCTGGGAACACCTTCTCGGTGGATTTCTGTTCAGCAGAAAAAGCGTTACTGCTTCTCTCATTTAGTGGTGATTCTCAGAATTCTCCTTAGTCGATTAATTTGGTCAAACAAGACAAACGCTTTTAAGTTTTTGAGCTGCAATCTGTAGAAATGCACAGTTATAGTTATAATGTAGAAATGTTCAGTTATAGTTTCCACATCGTCTGCTCAAAAAACACCCCTTCTCTGTTTTAGGGAACAAGGAGCTCCTCAAGGCAAGCACTGTGGCATAGGTGAGATCCAGCTGCAATCCTATCGATGATACAAGCAGTTTCTCAGAAATATGACATCAGTTGGAATGGTCAGGGCACTATAAATATATGCATTCAGATTTGATTTCCTCCGTACTGCTCATAATAGAATTATGGGGGATTTTTTTTATCTATGTATATATTTGAGTGCGTATGAGTTCAGCCACTCAGATCAAGCAACTGGCACGTGCTGAGGATCTGTAACAAAGCTGCACATGTAACCGCAAATGCAACATTTACATTATCCAAGTTTTTGTAAGCATATCTTTAGCTAAACCTTCAGTTTCCCTCAACTACGGAAAAATATGCTGTGACTTCTGCACAAGTGAAAGGATTTTTGCAAGAGGAACATATTCATGACACAGATCAGTAAATAATTATATTTGAAATTGATGCAATGTAGCTTCGATTCCCCAGTTTTAAACTCCAAGTAGCTTTATATAACGTGGACAGGAAAAATGTCTTTGTTGTTTCCTTACTTTTCAGTAAACTATGCATCTGTATCCAAGAACTTTTCAGTACATTAATTCAGTAACAACGTAACGTATATGCAAAATGAGGCTATAGTTTTCAAAAACAGGCACCTAGAAGGAAGTTTCTAAATCCATATTTAGGCACATGAATCTGGTCTTCCAAACTACTAACCACCCATCAGAGTAAGCCGAAAGCTGATCGGAGCTCAGCACTTTTGCAAGTTGCCCCACTTAACTATAGCAGTTAACTTTTTGACAGGTTTCTAACGTGGACAGTTTTCTCAAGCTTCATAAAACATGACAGGCCAAAACAACATGGCCCACAATTATCCACACTGAAAAACAATCTTAATTAATAATGTTAATAATTAATTAACATCACTACTCCTGCCTCACCTGAAACTGCTACTGAAAAGTTTTGTTTTTCCTTCATTACCACGCCCTCTGCCTACTATTTTAATCCTGTACTTCAAATTTTTATCATACTGTCACCTTGATTCCAGCATTGTTTGCTGTGTACTGCTTCAGATTTTTTCTTTTCCTTTTCTTATTTGTAGGGTTGCTAACTTTACTATATACTCAGCAAATACAGACTCAGAGGACATATTGTTCCACTAAAATACTTAGGTTTTGTTTTGCATCTGCACAAGGGTAATCTTGGCGTCATGGCAAAGAAAAGGTTTAAAAAATTAACAGGAAAATTAAAATCTGATTTCAGGTTTCATCCACAGTTAGTAATCAGATAAAAAAATATTAATTAAAAGTATTAAATATTAAAAACACATAAGCTTAAATGTTAATTTGATGCAGTTATTTGTTCCCCTTATCATTGACTAATGACTTTGAAGGCACAAAATGCCATATGTGTCCAAGACTGATACTGTTTATTTTCTTAGGTATATATTTTCACCAAAAATCATTGAAGCCAACAGGAATCAGAAGTTTGATCACCGAAGACAAAAGGAACCCTTTTCCTGACTTGGATTTGGGGGACCAGGACAGGCAATTTTTGACATCTCAACAAAGTAAGAATTTGAAGGTTTCATCCTTCCCAGGATGAGCTTATTGACCTTCCCAGGAAGACCTTATTGAACAGCAGCATCCCCCTGATCTAATCTATACACTCAGATGTTCCTATTTCAGCTTAGCTAAAGAGATTCCCCAGTCCATTCTGACTAAATTGAAACGAGCACAATTTAAATAAGTGTTCAGAGCACTTTACTCTTAAATCATGCTTACAGTTTAAATGCTGAACCTTTCTTATGCAGACCAGCCACACATTCTTGAAAAGGCCTCGTAAAACAGCATCTCCTTCTTCCAAATTCATGTGTTCACTCAGGAAAGGAAGAAATTTCCAGCCTAGAAGTGGCTCCTAATAAACCACATTTCATGCTGCCATCGCTGGAGCTTACAGGATGGGCACCATCAGAAGGAAGTTGTTTACTTTTTGTGAGCTATGTAACATCCGTAACCCTCTACTGAAACGCTCCCATCCTACAAGCAGCATCAGCTACTTGAATAATCAAAGCATCGTACAACATTTTAAGTAGGGGTTGAGTATATCCAATTAAAACTCTGTTTATATAAGCAAGCAAGTTTTTCCCCCAAACTAGGGATATTGACACCAACAGTCCATTCCTTTAAAAATTTTAAAGGGAATCTTTAACTTTCAGCAGGTTTCAGCCACACTCTGGATGTAAAAACAGCCCGATATCTGTGCTTCCCAGCAAGCTCAGCCATTGCTGCTTCTCCTGCAGGCTGTCCCTGCCCTGCTTCCATCTCCCCTTCCTCTTCTCTCTCCTCATCAAGTCAGGGCCAATCTCCAATTTCCCAGCAGTTTGTCTCCAGCTGCCCAACAAGAGCTGGACATGCACCTCCCCCTAATCTATCTGCTCTCTCAATTTCTAAATAGTCCTCTTTTTATTCCTGGTTTTCACCCCCTTCATTTTTCTTCCCTTGCATTCCTCATCTGCAGTCCAAACACTCTTATCACAAATTTGCCTCTCTAGATTTCTCATCGATCTTACTTCCTTATCCCCAGATCTCAAATTCCAGTCACAGTTCCTGCTTACACTGCAGGCTCCTTATCCTCAAACTGGGCACTTTCACCGTTATTTTTATTCTGCTAGCATTTGAATCACTGAGTCTGTTCCTTTCTGATGTCTCAAGTCAGCTACAGCACCTCCGAGAATTTGTTTTTTCTCCTCAGCTAAGGTCCACAGACTTGATCCAGCCTTCAGTAATCCCCACACCGTTAATGCATAAAGCCATCAGGAAACTTCATTATGGGGACTCAACAAATTAAAAAAAAAAAAAAAGGGTTAATGAAGATGACAAAAGCACATTCACATCACAAGGCCAACTCCAGACTCCAAACTTTAGGCCTCTACTCCCGATGCAGGGCTGCTAGATCGTCTCATTTCCTAGAGAGCTGGATATGAGGATTTCTTTTCGTTGGCCTCATTCTCTGCAATAAATACTCAGCTAAAGTTGTTCCAGACTGGAGAGAGAAGAAAGATGACAAACATGGGTGGGAGAGAAGAACCAAACCAAATGAGCACTAAACTCTAAAGCTGATACCCAGCAGGGAAAGTCTCAGTTGAAGGAGGTGAACAGCACAGTTATCAGCAACTGGAAACGGGGCCTCAAGTAGCACCAGGCAGCATTATTAGCATTATAATTAGCATTCTGATGTGAAACACATGCCAGCTCAGACTACAACCCAATTTCCATTCTCAGAACAGTTTAAACCAAACTTCTATTTACTTGTTAGCTCTCTTCTATTTTACAAGCCATCACAGACACGTCACACCCTTTCCATTTAGCAGAAAGTCTGAAAGCTTAAATTCTAACTTTTACATGGAACGCTCAACCAGCCTTAAGAAACTTCCAAAAATTACATAAGGAATCTAAGGTGCTAATTCAGGCGCTGTCGCTGTAGTTAGATGCTGCAAATACTCACCAGCATCATGCTGTCAATACTGAGAATCATGACCTGCCAAAAATGAATATTCTTCCTATGAGGGCACTGAGAAGCAGCGTCCACAACACGTTTGCAAACACACTTCTCCAGTACGACGACTCGCCCAGTCACTGATACGTTTTGACCAGGATTTACAGTCTGAATTAAATGGGATTTCTGTTGTAAGCTCCTGCAAGTTACGTACGTTCTGAAAACTCTGACCTGTGGGAATTAGAAAAGGTAACAACACTACTTAAAATATCACAAGGCTGAATAATTTTTCAGTGACGTACTTTGGTCTCCATGGAGCATTTAATAAAAATTCTACACTGGTCTAAAGAGCACACTGTGCCAATTCCACCGCAGGTCTTCTTAAAATTAGAGCACAGACATCCTAGTGAAATCACTTATTTTTGCATGCTATAGACTCAGTTTTAAAATCTAGACCTCAGCACATACCTTCATCTTAAAATCCCCTCAAAAAATATTAACAGAGGTGGCCTTTGTTAAGTGTGTATAACTTACGTCATTAGAAGATTTAAAGATGTTACCAGTACCACGTTTAAGCCAACTGCAAGAAGCCCTGACTACATTTAAATCCCAAATATATAGATTAAAAAAATAGGGTTGGGGGTTCCATCTCAATCCAGTCCCCGTTTTAGTTGTATCACCTTACGGCTTTGGTCTTTTACCTCTGATCTATCCCATCAGAGACAGTAAGAAATAATAATTTTTCAGAGCACTAGGTCTTAAGCACTGGAAATGTGGCATTAAGAGATCCTTAACTACATACAAGGAAAATGTGGGGTATATACAGCAGTGTTCTGCACTCGATTACTGGGTGGGCAAGGCTCTACCTCACTGTCCAAAACCAGATGGAAAGACAGCCGTCTCGCACAAACCTTCTGAAAGGTTGCTTTCAACATTGCAAAGCTTTATCATTTGAATGACACGTGTAGGATAAGCAGTCTTTTTTTTAAGCTGCTGAAAGTGGAATTAATGAGGGTGGTTCCTCTACCAGTAAAGTTTTGCAATACTTTTGCTGTACTATAAACATATAAATTGTGTAGTAGTATCCGTGGTTTAGACTTCACAGAAAAAAATTAGTTTATATAATATTGTGGAAAGTCATATGGAGACTTTTCTCTAACCTGCATAACAAAATGCAATTACAATGTTGCTTTTATAAACTAGAGAAGACGACTATAAATGCAGGCCTGAGCACCTTTTGGTCCATATACTTAACTGTCAGGATGACCAATTGCACTACGGAAGTCCTATTTTCAGAGACTGACTTGGCCTTCTTCCAAAAGAATTGTGCCCATCATTTCCCTGGAAATGAACTTTTTGAGTAGAATAGAGTGGAAAGTGGATAAGAAGATCATTTGACTACCAAGAAGTTGAAATACTAAAACTAACAGCAATCCTAATGCAACACAGAAGAACCGCAACTTGCAAAACAATTTTTTTTGAATGTTTTAATGCATTTTGAATCATAATGAAGAAAAACATTTTACATTGAAAAAACAAATTAGCAGAATAATAAAAAGTGGTTCCACATAACTTATAAATTCTTTTCCAAAAAGGTAGTTTTCACAGATTTAGGCAAAACGTAAGATGTCTCACTCCAGATTTTTCTGATTTTAACATATATACAAAATTTGTGATAACTGATGTGCATTGTTTGAGAGAAAAAGACATAAAAGCTTGATTTTGCCCAGTGATGAATTTTCTGTGAAATTCTGCATCAATACTGAAATTGTAACTGCAACTTTCCTCCATTTTATGAAATGCTGGACATTGTTCAGTGCTGAAAAGCTCTCTTGAGAACATTCAAAGCCATGAAATGTTTTTCCACATATTCAGTCAATGTAACATTGTTCAGTATCACGGCTCACGTGTGGCTTGCTTCAAGGGGACTGATGGCCTCAGTTTAAACTTCAGTACAGTATATAAAATTAAGGTAAACAATACTTTAGTATTTAGCTGATTAAATAGTAGCCCGCTCATAAGAACATGGCTCTAGCACCTTGGCTGATTTTTTTTTCCTCCGAAAGTGAAAGCGAGTTAGTCATCCCATTCCTGGTGCCAGAGGCTGACACTTCCAGCGATATAAAAAGTTTGCAGCAATGATGACTAAACTGCATAGAGTCTAGTGGTCCTGTATTACATATGTATTTGAAAAGCTCAATAATTTATTTTAGCAGGACTAAAACCATTGACCCTTTCCCCACCACAGATAGTTAAAGGGTTAATCTTTGCTCAAGATACTATGCACAGGTCACACTGAAGAAATGGCTTCTATTGGCTGAACAGACATTTCTCTCTCTCTTTCTCTCTCTTTTTTTTTAAACAGCACCAACCTGTGCTAAGTTCTCTTGTAACATTAAAGGAAAAAGTGAGCCTTTTTTCCCACAGAAAAAAACCTGCAACCTAACATCAAATGGTTTTACCCCAAGTATTAAAAAAAAACAGGAAGAAAAAAAAAAGTGAAAATAAACTTTAACAGCAACCTTTAAGTCTTCTGATAACCAGAGTTAAAAGTCTAAGTCTGCAGCTGCTTTCCCCAACATCACTAGTGTTGGTACTGAAGGAATTTTAAAATACTAATTCTTTATATATATCTTGTACTTCGAAAAAAAAAAGGGGGCGGGGGGATTTAAGATCAAGTTACTATGACTACCTGTACTATGAACACACCATATATGCTTTCGATTAAATTCCTTGGTCCTCTCATCCTTCTCAGTGTTATGCTCCAAATCACTTCTAGGATGCCATGTTCCCTGTAATTACTCAGTGATGTATTCACTCTCTCATCCCATTCCACTCCTTTATATATTAGTTAACAGGAGAACCAGTTTACACATTAGCCTTAATGTCATTATAAGCACTGCTGTAGAGGACATGAGCACAGCTGTAGCGTCTCATAGTCATAAGGATGTGATTAAAAGTCCATAATACTTAGTATCTTATGGCAACCCACTTTAAACTCTAAGAATCCCATTACAAGAGTGCACCCTTGGATTACTCTAACCCTTCATCTTACACTGTGATATGTCAGACAGTTAGGGGCAGTATCTCCCTTTAGCTAGAAGGAAGTGTCTGTCTGAAGCAGCCTTTCTGTTCTTTCTGAAGATGTCAGCTGCCACTTGCATTTACTTATACAATCAACAGCTGTGGTATAACACCATGCTGCCAGTGCAAAAGAGACTAAACACAGTGAGGAGCAAAACTAGAGTAGTATCATTTGGGAGAAAAAAGGAAAACCTACATAATTATCCCCTTTTGGTGTAGAACAGGGACTGCAGCAACTCTAGCCACGGCTGAGAACACAAAGGTGACAGATGATGTTTACTTATCGTATTGCTCCATTAGCTTTAAGTGTTAATTATCTTAAAGATCACATTTAGTATGATTGTCTTTCCTATCATGTTAGAGATAGTACTTCAGCCAGAGACCAAAAGTGCTTTCTTTCTAGGCTACAGAGAGATTCAATGCATCTTGACTAACATTCATTTTTGAGGTAGTACTCATTTACTTTGTATTGCTGGCTCAAAATAAAAATTAGGGAAGTGAGCTAAATTAAAAGTATGCTCACTGTAGGTATATAAGACAAAAACAAACAAAAAAAACCCCATGATTTCACTTCTGGGTGGTAGATCACCAAAAAAAAGCAAATCCTTCTTATAAAGGTCAATTCACATTCACTGGTAAAGTCAAACTTTCATAAATGGTTTATAACAACAATAGCTATAAACTAAAGTGCTTCAAAATTTGCTTGATGATTTCAGTGATAAGAATTACAATATTCTGAATTTTTGCTACTGTGAAATGCCATGAGATTAGAATCAGTTTTATATAAGAAGGGCAGAATGAACATCTTTCTTTTTCAAGAGAAAAGTACAAAAACCATCCTGAATTAACCTGGCATTCTGTACTCATTACAAGTTGCTTATATTTTCCTTCTCAAATCTACTATTTCTCCAGTAACTAGAATAAAAATGGAGTTGAAGTTGCACGATACTGCAGCACTAAAAAAAAAAAAAAACCAAACAGATGCAAACTAAAAAAAAATGTTTACAATCATACAACTAGTGAAATTCACACTTCATTTCAAAGTTTTAGCCCTGCAGATTATTTTTAAGACAAGGCAGATATGTAGAGTCATGGAAAAATGTAACAGACTGCTATATAATCTCTACAATAACTACATAGGTTTCACATTTATGTCACAAATGTAATGCCCTACTGTTTATCTAATAAATGCTAAACAACTTATGAACATTTATGTGCTCTATGCAACAGTGAACTTATTGACCAGTGGATGCCAAAATATAAAAGTTCATACACAAGACAAACTATTTTTTTAAAAAAATCACATTTTCTGTACAATTCATGCAAACTGTGCACAATGTGGTAACAAGAACAACATTTGCAAAACCCTCCTTTTAAGGATGAGCTTTTACAGCAACAGCAGACCAGTATTCAGAAAAGTCTGCAAAAGTAAAGAAGTCCATGGCAACATAAAATGCAAAAATACTTCCAGCATTTCATTTTTCTTGTAACAAAGCAGGGATGTTGATGTTCCAGCCAATAGCCTGACGGTCAAATCCACATGTAAACAGGTTACATATTGGATGGTCCTCACTCCATGCTGAGCAGCATACCATTCTTCTGTGGCCCTGGGACAGTTTAGGAGATACTAGTATTACTCTAGGATATATTTTGAAAAGGTTTTATGTCAACAAGTTAACATGAATTTTGGACTTTCTTTTTTTTTTTTTTTTTTTTTAAATAATACTGATCATTTATATTTTGCCAAGGTTTGGCATTTATACCAAATAAATGTTACATTCCAAAACTTTAAATTAAATACAACGACTCAAAATGGAAACATACTAATGCTCACACTAATTTTTACAAATGGTATTTGGGAATCCTAAAGGTCCTAGTTAGTTTCATCTACAAAGTAAGATCTTTATGACGATAATATTCCTTAGTATCAGCAGTGGGTCCGTAATAAAAGAAGCATACCAACAAGCCTATCAAAATTTTCAAGTTTTTCCAGGGGTCTGCTATTTACCATTTTGTTTACAAATGTCAACTGAATTTTGATTTTAGCATTTACACCTATAAAAGCAATCTTAAAATAAGGCTCTACTTGCTGGCAACTACTTTGCTACGAGCTTGCAAGATTAAGTGTTGATCTTTTTTTGTTCACCTTATTCATAATACAGAAAGGATAATAATACTGCAGGAAGAATGTTATCCCATTAGTCAGGAAAAGCAGTGCCTCTATTACTCAAATCCAATAGTATCAAAAATGCCCCAAAGAGGATTCTGGCCAACATTCAAGTTAAAAAAATCGCCAATCTTTTCTGTAGTGCCTTCCTAAAAGGAAATACTAAAAAAAATAAGACTAAACAATAGATGAATGTTAAACAGTTCTTAAATTTTTAATTTTTTCTTTCTCAAATTCTGTCAACAGAGGCTGTATCCACCTGAACAGCTGGTTGCCATAAAGTTGCGAGTGATACAGCAAAGATAGACACCACTGTTTTTACACAGGTATTGTGAAACATACTGTTTATAAAGTTTGTGGTATGTGCCAGAAAACTGAAGCATTAAAAAAAAAAAAAACAAAAAAAAAACCACCACCAACACCACAACCCCCCCCCCCCACACACACACACACTTAAGTGACATTATCCAAGTAACTTCACTTACTCTAATTTGCTCCATTAGTGTTATTCGCTATGTAAAGTAGCGCCACAAATGTACAAATTCTTAGCATGGAAAGAAGGCGTGGTGATTTGGTACTTGGTCCCAAATACCAAATATTTATTTGCATAAGCATGGAGGAGGGGTGTGGAACCTTTCATAATATCACACAAAAGGTGAGCTTACATATCGACCCAATTTTTTTTTACTTCTTTATAAAACAAATTAAATATACTGTAATTGAAACAAAATATGAAACCTCAGCAAGTTATTTTCCTGACAAGATTCACATCAAGATGTTAAAACACATTTTGAAGGCTCTTAAACATTTTTTGTGTTTCCTATATAAGGTAGACATTAGTATCGCTTTAGCAAGGAGAAAAGTTATGAAATCCAACCGACTGAAACAACTTTTCTGATTTCAATTAAAAAAATCCAAAATGATATGTTACTCATTTGCATGTTGGTCATTTTCAATAATTAACAATGGTATATTCAACCATTTCTACAGATAAGCTTCTTTCAGCATTTTTCAGCTTTTCAACCAGAGCTCAAACCCTAATTTTAACCTTGTATGAAAGAGAAGAACAGACATACTTTAAGGCTGTAAAAATTCAGTTACCTGTCTATTACTGCGAGGGAGGCGTGCTAATCGCACTCCTGACATGTCAAATAATCTAACCTGTCGGTTATCATGTGGAAGGGCAATGATTCTTTGGCCAACACACACATTAATCCTGCAGAGAAGAGACAAAAACAGGTTATGTACAAAACAGTGAGCCCGGCAAACAGATTTTGACAGTACAAGTTTAAGTTCACTGAAAGTGGTATAGCTGATTTTTTTTCCTGGTAGATTGCATAAGCAAAAGTAAGTGTATTAAACCATTGAGTTATTTTCTGTAGTATTAGATGCTCAAACAGGCTTAACCTTTGTACCACATATGAAAACCTCTGAAAAGCAGTATGACGCATCTATTAAAAATGCTCTACACACGTATTTTACAAAACCACTTCAGAGCTTTTTCCAAATCTAATGAATTTCACTGTACAATCTTAAGTCAGCAAATTAAATTTCTATTCAATGAATTAAGACTAGAAAATGGTAACTCAAAAGTCTGCTTACCTGTTGACTGCAGAGTCTGTGCGGATAGTTGCAATAGGAGACCTCATGTTTTTCAAATCCCAAACTTTTACAGTACGGTCATCACTTCCAGAAACAACATTGTCCCCCACAGTGAAAACTGCTGATGTCACAGTGCTAAACAATTGGGAATTAAAAAATCAAGTCAAGCTCCAAAACTCTTTATTAAACTAGCACCCAATTTAAAGTTCTGTTTCTATATTCCCTTTAAAATGTTTGGCTTGCATTTTTTTTAAACCAAAGTAACTTGAAATATTAAATCTTCAAGTGAGGATTTTAGAATAAAATATATTCTTACAAGAAGCCCTGTCACTTAAGAGCTACAGGGTTACACTGGTGAAAGAGCTAAGAAAAGAAGCCCAGCAGGAGAAAGTCAGTCTGGAGACACCTCTCACATTCCATTTGTCCTAATATGAACCAAATATAGCATTACATATTTTAGGATAAATGTTCGTAGCTCACTCTCGAGTCTTAATTCACTTATATAGTAATGTTCAGTAAGCTATTCAGACAATCAGAATGGAATCAGTGGTGTACAGTAAAATTGTCCTTCTTATGTCTTTTGAGACCAAATTCTTGAAATTTTCCATCCAAACACTTCTTTAAAGTTACCTCAGGCATTTATGTTATTCACAGGACAGACAGAGGCGATCTAAAATTCATGATTTGAGGTGAACTTAATACCATTGTGAAAACACAGCTAAACACGCTATAATACATAGATAGAGCTTCAAGTATAACTTTACTAGCAGTAACCCTCAGTCTACTAATTTCTAACATTCCTATTCTACAAGTAGCTAAAGCCTGATAGTCGTATGAGAAAAATGGCAAGTTGTCATATCAGGTAGCATGACAGCCAGATCTTCAAATTTGCCTCATTATGTCAACAATTGCAAAAGGGCAGCCAGAGAGAGTCTCCCAATAATATTTCTGGTGACTGTAGGTGCAATATGTTACTCTCAGGAAAAGTTATACAAAGAATTTTATTACAGGAATAGTATACTGAATAATTATCATGATGAGGAAGCAATGTTTTTAACCTATTTTTACCTTTTACCTATTATTTCATATTAAGCAATCAACGTTTTTGTACTACGCTTACTTTAGCACTAGGTAAGCTCTCAACTCTTTAAAAAAAAAAAAAAATTGTTTTCCACCTACATGATGTACTAACAAAGCATTTCCATCTCTCCCCAAGATCATTAAAAAAGGCTTCTCAGCTCTGTTTCTATAGATTTGATTTAATGACCTATCTTGTAACTTGGGTCACGCACATCAATTTCTTAGAATGCAGTAATTTTAATTTAAGTTGTCAGTTGTTGCTGTCACTTTGGTTGTTCTGCAGAAATTTGAATTCATGTCCTATCCAAGCTGCTGATTGAGATTAGCACTAGCCAGGTCACAATGGACCACTTTAGGCAAGCCTCTTAATTTAAATTGACACCATATTAAGTTTTAATTAGGATGAAGGCTCACTTTATTCATGATACAAAGTTTCCTAATGCTTTATTAGAGTGCAGCTAAGCCACTAGGGAGATGATTATAATGTGAACCAAAAGGTCTTTGCCTAAGCCTCTGGACTTTATGAATCTAAAGTCAAAAAGTTAAAACATATAATGAAAGCCACAACTGATGACTCTCTGTTATTGGGCGCCTTAACATTTAGGAAGAAAATTCACTCACATCAAGTCACTTTGGGATAGAGCTGGCATGTTCTTAACACAGCACTTGTCTTCCACCCACCTGTCCTCCATAAAACTTAACAACTGCAATCCTCTCTTCACTACTTCTTTATCCAGTATTTATTTCAGTAAATTGTTCCACATACAAACTCTTTTCCTCCGATCCCCAAAAGGGAAAAGGGGGGGGGAAAAATATACTCTAGCTGGCACCATAGTCAATATTAAAATGCAGCACTGAACGTGAAAACGGACAACCAAAGCATTACTAACTCTAAACACAGAAGAGTTTGATAATATGTGTAAAATTTTATCATGTCTATGTTAGTACTATTTTTCTTATCCCCCCTCTCTCCTGGACTGGAAAATGCAAAAATACAAACTTTGTGCTAAAATTTTCATACCTCTATCCATTTGAAAGAGAAATTTCCAAAGTTGAGTTAAATTGTGCTTACCTTTCAAGAAAATAAACAACATACAAAACAGATGTGTCTAATACTAGGGGTGACGATACCAACAAAAAACTAACTTGAAATTAACTTTCAGACTTTCACTGAACTCAGTACCGCTATAATGCATTTAAAGTAACACTGTTTACAAGTTTAAAATTGGCTATTAAATCCCTATATGTTTTAACATACACTGTTCAACTTCCTCGTGCGCTTCAGCAGAAAGAATCCAAGACAGAGAAAAGCACCAGGAAATGAATACAGAGGATTTTAGTATTCTGCTACCAACATAGATATCTTATTTGTTTTCTCATCATACATTTTATTCCAATTACAGCTGTAATATGTTGTGAAACTGTCTTAAAATAATCCTCCAATTTCAAACGCCTTTTTCACAACTCTACAACGCTTTACAACTTCTTCGATCTTATACTGGTTCTCCTTTATCACTTGTCACTGTCAAACATGGTTAAGATTTTCTGACCACATAAAATTCTCTCATTCTTCAATTTATCGTATTTCAAATGAAAACATTCAAAAGTACTGCTGTGCAAACAGAATGCCAATTCAACCCTTTCTGTTCCTGCCAAAAGAAAAATATTTTCAAAAGAAAAATATTCCCTTTTCTGTATTATTTTCACTTTAACTATGGATTCTGATATTACTGGATAAAAAAAAGAAAATGTTTACAAAATAAAAACGCAACGCATTTTGCCTGTACTACTCTCTGACGACCAGGCAAATGACAGCAAGCCAGAAGGAAGACTGCCAGGCCATTTTCAGTGACATCCTTACAGAAGCTTAGCAGTCCTACTCCTCTGCCGATTGCTTCAACAGTTCATCACTGTACGGCAGTGCAGTTTGGAATTTGACTATTTGCATGTACATATGACTTTTTTAAAAAAAAAAAAAAAAAGCCTTCTTTGTAAGGAGTTCTGAACACAAAGGCTAGGTATATAACCAAGTGTTACTGGACCCAGTGTTTATGATCAAGAATTTTGTTCCCATAGTTTCAAAGTAAATAGTGTCTGGACACACTGCATAACATAGTGCTAGATATTACGCTTTCAAAAAAATGAAACATTACTCTTCTAGGGAAAAACTATACATACACTTGATTCAATTCTCAAAAATAGCCCATTTTCAATATTCAACTGCAAGCCTAAAAGTTTTAAGTAGCGTAATACCAAGGCTAGAGAGGCCAAGAGCATCTCATTCTCTCAAACTTGACAACTCTGGGGCAAGTTATCAGTACTTGATTGTCCTCTGTCTAGCAGCAGTTTCAGCAGAAACTTAGTGATGACTAAGCGTGAGAAGTTTCTTTATGTGGAATACATTCAGTTGATATTTAAAAAACAGATACACAGTTAAATTCAAGGACGTGTACAACTAACACCACCGACTTCAGAAAATGTGAGCAAGTGCTGTCCTCACAGCTTTTCTTATGCACTACAAATCATGCTTTGCCTCCTCTGCTATTCCAATTTAAGGCTTCTCTCAAGATGAGACAGATTCATCTTACCAAGTTTTAAAAACATTTTTTTTAATTAAGACAAAATAGCAACACGAAGAAAACCTCCTTCCTGCTCAGGGACTAAAACAGGATTTCAGCCCAACTGAAGGGGGAAGGGGAGGACACAGGAAGGAAAGTTTGTATAGGGAGAGAGAAGTTGGCAGGACAGCCAATATACAAATAAACTTTCAAAAATATTCCCTCCCTAACTCCACCCGCAGCACAAAAATTAAAAGACTTCCTTCTGCATTTTCTTTTGACTATTTTTACTTTCTGTTGATAGTAGTCTTCAATTTGTTCTAGGCAAGCTAAAACTGTAGTTAACATCCCCTTGGCTAAATTAATAAAAAGTGTCAACAAGAGATTATCAGACCATGTGTTAATGGAATGCTAGAAGACATTAGGTTTTTAATAACTCAGAAAGATGACAGGTATTGTAGGACATTAAAAAAAAAATGGCAAAGAGGAAGCAGTCTTATGACACTTTAAACCATGGGTCCCATAGGGAGTTTGGTGTGCTACTACTGTTCTCCCGAAAAGCTTCAGACTCCGCCAAACCCCAGCAAAACTCATTTATCTTGTCGCGGGGAGCAGCCGAGCGTGTACTTCCAGCTGACAGCGTGGCACTTTCTCACCACACACCACTGCCCGATCTGGAACATCCTGCTCCCTCCGTGGGTCTCAATCAACAGCAAGACGGTAATGCTCGCACTCCTCATTAGGCCGAACAGCTGTCTCCCCAGTCACACTGAGACACAGAACTGTTTTGCATAACAATCTGCTGAAATTTCACACACAGGGAAAAAATGATGTTGGAAATGTTAGACCATGAAATGCTGATGCAGAACACTTTCTGGCACTACATCAAAAAAAGTTAACACTATTCTTTCCACGCTGATATGCAGCTTATACCAAGATTTGCCATTAAACACTCGAGACGATTTCATTTTGCGCCTGCAGAAAGGCATCCACTCAAGAGCACTAACCTGTATGTTGGACTAGGTATGGAAAAATTGAATGAAAACAGAGCAATTATTCAACATTCCCCTAATTGTAGTTAAACAGCAAAACCTGATTGCTCTGATGTGTCTCATATTTTACATAATGACAATATTTTGTCTAACCTAAAGGAAGCTGCAATTGGGACAGTCCTTTCTAGGCAATAGGTCACTTTCTCTTAAGAGAGCAAAGTATTATCTCCGCACAGAATGGTCTAGAGCTGGTGGGGTAACATGCTGGGAAGCCAGGACATGGGTTTAAAACTGCAAGATAGGGACAGTATGTTGCTCATGTCAAAGGGCTACTGCTGTGGCCATCAGAGCACCATTTAAGAAGCACGGCAAGCATCTCCACATCTGGTTGCATATTAAGGTTTTGGAAAGAAGTGCTACAAGAGCTTAATTCCAAGAAGAGCTACGTGCACAATTCACAAAGTCTGTTTGTGGATTTAGCCTCAACTTTGCCCAGAGCTTTTTCTCAAACTTCAAAAATGATAAGAATGAACTATGGAAGAATTAATACAAGAAAAAAAAAATCTATTCAGGGAAAATTGTTAGCACAGAAAAATCATTTTTTAGCGTTTAAAATCAAAGTCTATACTAGAAACGTTTCATGACATCTAGAGAAAACAGCCCATCTCTCCTTTTTCTCTATACCCGTCTTAAAATAATAAAATGATAAAGGATTCAAAACAATCACTAACTCTTATGAGAATTACTGGATGGCAAATTAATAAATTAGTTAAAGTGCAGATATCTTTAAATCAACAACATTGCATTTATGATAGGACTAAAAGGGCCACTTCTCCCTGGAGTATTGTTGCACGTTACCTACGCTTTGGGATGACAAAACGCTATAAGGTGTTATACTTCACTCAATATGATACAAAGAAACAGGTTTGGGCTATACTTTTTTGTGGGTCATTCGAAGGAGGAGGGGGAAAAAAAAAAAGGTACTTTCTAGTATATACATTCAAGAATGGAATCAAGATTCTCTCCGTAGGCCGTAGTGAAACTTAAAGCGCTCAAGAGCAACTAAATACAGATTTTTGCCTGCATCTTTTTAGAAGTGGCTGACAAAATCCCTTGGGCTTATATCAAACTTAATTTATTAGTTTTTTTTTTTTTTACGGGGTGGGATAGGTAAAGGGTGTTTCTTCCTTTTAGCTACAGGGCTTTAGATTGTCAGCATTTGCTCTTCTGGCTTACAGAATAGTTTATTATCTTTATATTTTTATAACAATTAAGAAGCAATTTTACCATAAGGAAGTCAGCTAAGGACAAGAGAGGTTGAAACAAAACCAAACAGAAACACACCCATAGGAGTCTGAACAATGTCAGAATACTACAGTAATAGAATCACCCACTGTTTCAGTAGAAAAATTTTGCGCTACTTCTCACAGCAGCGGGACTGAGAGATCCACACATGGCGAATGCCTAAGACATCTCCTGAAGGCATTCTTTGAGTAGAAACAACAGAAAAGAAGTAGACAAAGCATCACCGATAGTATTAAACGCTGAAGCAAGAACAGAAGTATCTCAAGAAAAGATTGTTTATACTGGTTGTACCCTGCTGACAGCAGTTCAACTTGTGACGTTTTGTTTGGCACTAAAGGCCTGCAATGGGTCCTCTTCGCAACGTAACTTAAGCAAAGGCATAAACTTGTATGTCTAGAACTATAAGGAGATACACTTCAACTTCCCCAAGAAAACGTGGCTGAAATCTCCAGTAATAAGAATAGCTGACAGTGACTTTGTAATATTGGGGATATCTGGAATAAGACTTTCCAGCAGGGATTTCTAATGCCATTGCTGCCGGAAGAGATCTTTTCCCCCTCATCACTTGGTCTTTCTTTACTTACTTAGTCTTTACTTGTATTTACAAGTAAGCACAGATCAGAGTATGAGAATTAAATTTTAGGAAGAGACAATCTATGACAGCCTACTGACCTAGGCAAACCTGAGCTCCAGGAAACTAAAACAATTACTAGTCTCTTGATGCAGAATGCCATTTTGACATTAATTCGCAATTTACCACGTCAGAATTCAGCCCAGCATCCTAATCAGCCCCGCTTAAGTATTTTTACATTTTTTTAAACTGAGATTTTCCAGCAAACACAAGAATTAAAAGATGAAGCATCTCCTAGTGAGACATATTTGCACTTCACTGGTTTCAAAGTTTTCAGGATGAAGCACAATTCACCATCAAAGTGCATATTCGGAGACGCAGAGATGGCAGATTAACTAGGGCCTTCCTTTTAGGTCTCTAAAAAGAATATCTATAGCCATACAGTTGGAATGAAAGGAGAAGGAATAGTCTAAAAATACTATAAGCCTCCTTGTTCAGCTCTTCATGAGAAATAATATAACTACAAATTCATCCAGAAAGTAGCACACTGATATAGATTAAACGGCTAACACGTTCATGTTGGTGCACTGGCTTTAACTATAAAGACTAATAAGTCTGAGAATCCACACATACATTTTGGGGTTTTTTTGGTTTTTTGGCTAGGTCAATAATACTTGCTCATATTATAATTTTTTTGAGCCAAGAAACGTGTTCACCATCATGACAGTTTGGTGCATAACTATATACTGAACACTCAAGAAAAATTAACAAAGGTCATTCACTAAGAGCAGCTATCCAAAGCTGCTTTGGAAGACAACATTTTACTCTCTGAAGGATGGCATTTGCAAGTAGAGACTTGGAATTTGTTTTTATTCAAGCATTTCAAGGGATGATACGGGCCCAAACACTGTGTACATTTGACCTTCACTGAAAAAAAAGAAAAATATTTCAATATGCATCAGATAACTCTTTAGCTGCATTTAAGCTCTACATCTAAACATACTACAAACATTTATCAAAAGCAACATATGATTCAGAAGAGGTATATATGTCCATTAGCTGATAAGCACCCCGTTGCCAATAGGGTACTCATTTATTTCCCGTCTTACAGAACTGTCAGAACAAAAGTAGAAAACATGCAGGGTACTTCAGTGGACCTGCACAGGCAAAGATTTTTTTAGGCTACAAATGGTAAAGACTTCTAATGCAAACACTTTAGAAGGCTGCACACATCAAGGTAGACCTCAGCACACGCGGCATACTTGAAGAAGCATATATAGCTTGATGAGTTTTTTCTGCAAGACGTCTGTCAATGTCTGTTCTCCAACATGGGAACTATTCCCTTAAAGTGCAACCAGTCTGTGCCTGGATAACAATATAAACATAACCTTTTGCCAGTGCTCTGTTAAATGTCTCTGTTATGAGACATGTGGTTGGGGCTTGACAACAAAAGGAACGTAAATTCCTTGGGGCATCCACCCCCCACAGTCAGACAATAACAAAGATAAAAATCAGGTCGTATTCCTACACCATTCATTATTTTTTAATCAGCCTGCAATAATTAGTGAGACATGAACTGGGGGCACGACAAATCTAAAAGGACATGTGATATTTTTATCACTATGCAAGGAAGACACAGGCAAGTCACACATCTACTGAATTGAAACAAACATTTATCAGAAAAAAGAAAACAAGCAGTGCTTACAGATTTAGAAAAGGCCCTAGGAAGACACAACTTCAAAAGACTTGAATTCATATTGGAGATTCAGCTCAACACAGGCTCCAAGTGCAAAAGTACTACTAACGTACTAAAATCATCTTTCAATGTATAAATGTCCAAACATATTGTAAAACACACTTTGAGGCAAAACAGGTTACTTTTTTTTGAAGAAAAAAAAAGTAGCTAATTTGTAAGGAATTAAAAAAAGCTAATATGTAGGGTATTTAAAAAAAAAAAAAAGAGAGAGAGAGAGATTTCATCATAATCTAAGTCTCTATTTACACAGGAAACAAAGATATTCAGTATAATAAAAAGGTAAAATAAAATCAAGTGCCTAGAATTTGAAGCCAGGCAGACTCAGAGCAGGGAGGCACAGAAGGTTTAATGGGGAAGTTAGCTAACCATCAGGATGAGCAACTTTTAGGATTTACCAAGGGCTATGTTGAATTCCTCATCACTGGAAGAACCTAATATACAAGCCACAACTCTACAAAAATTATCTTGTAATTCAAAATAGGCATTAATTCAAGACGCATGCCGACCATACAGATCCCTTCTGGCCTTACTGCAGGATGGTTTTTTTCTTGGACTAGGCCACAATTGTCATGTGACTGGACTACATGAAATGGTCTGCTTTTAATAAAGAAAGCTTTGATGTGCTCAGAGGTGATTTCTTAGTCCATTTACATAAAATACAAATAATCTCTCATAGCTAGCATATACACATATTTCGACAGAGTATCCCTTCACGGTACACAGCAATGCAGAGGAATTGCTTTCAATTTTTGGAAGTCAATTAAATTTATAAAATCATACTGTGTATATAACAAGATATCTTAATCTCTCAATACGTCAGCATCATTGTATTATATTTTCATAAGGTATTCTGCTATTTTGACTAAATCTTAAATTTAACTCATTAAAGATACTGAAAAAGTAGTTGAAATTACACCATCCAATTTGTCTTCAGGATGCAAACAGATACAAAACATAATACTGCAGTGAACAAAAACTGAGGCTTATGAGCAGGTTTAAAGTCTTGCTTTCCTCCCTCACATTTCAAAACCTAAAAATTGTTCTTGGTACTAAGAATCACATGCCTAGTGCAAAGTTTTAGCCACCAGCAGAGCTCTGGTGCCATCTGCTGGATTGGTTCTTACATCTGCATTCAGGTAAAACTTAACAGGCTCCTTCACCATAATTATGGCTGTGTGATCGTATGCCACTGAATATTATTTAGAAAAAACTGATTTTCCTCTTCAGTCTCGCATTTCAGTCTTTGTGCGCTGAGGAGCGCTCACCCCCAAAAGAAGTTTTACACCATTCCAGAGACAAGCGAGCGCTACGCAGAGTCAAACAGGACACAAAGGAAGGAAACAAAATTCTGAGCCATATCCTGTTAGATCTCAATGACGGTTTGAATCACGACCTGAACAAAAAGGACCATCAGTCTAACTGCGGGTGAAAAAATAGCAAAATTTAGTCTTTTACAATAAAATTCTCTCACTCTTGGTACTTGAATCAATCTGCATCATCCACACTACGTCTTTGTATACATCACTTTGTAAAGCCTTGCATGTCACCTTTCAGCTTTCATCTCAACTTTTAAAACCATACACTCTGTATCAGTGCGACGACAGTCAGGAAGACATGCTCAGGTAGAACTGTTATAAGAAGAAATATAAGATTCTTGGGGCCACAGTGCAACGAATACTCTATGTTGGACTCATTACTGAAGTGAGTGGTGTCTAGTTATACTGGTTAGCAGTTGATCTGGATGAAATACACAGGAAAAAACCAGCAATTCTAGATAGCTATTCATCAGCTACTATTTGGCAGGAAGCTGTTAAAATTCAGGGTTAACAATTTTAAATCATTAGGGTTAATGATCGTAAGGCTGAATTTACAGAACTGGTTTCAAGAGCTTATCAAAATATTAAAAAGTTGGGAGATTATTTCAACAGACATTCAAGAAAGCAAAAAAAAAAAAAAAAGTTTTGATGAATCAGAAAGTATCAGCTATAAGAGGGGACAAAGGAAGCAAGCAAGAGTGAGGCCTCCTGCTTACTATCCAAAAATACAGATTTCTTAGATCATTTGCCTTGCCTTAAGTTTTACTTCCAAAAATAGAATTAGTTCAACCTGAAACAGAAGACGCTTTAACAGACAACATCAAAAGGGTGCAGCTGTGCCTTAGGTAGTGAACCTAAAAAGGTAAATACCTCTCTCAACAGTGCTATAGGGGTTTATCGTCAATTCTCCACCACTGAGCTCTGCACTATATGTTTTCCAGTGAACAGCTGAAATAGTTTATTTTTTGCTGCTTAATGTGAGAAGATTGTTAAACTGAGTTATTTAAAAATATATTTTGCCAATAAGACCAAAAATAAAATACTTCATAGTACGTGCCATCTCCAATCTCCGCTGTGACTGTATTTTTCAGTAAAAAAAAAAAAAAAACACCTTCCATGACAGAATCACCTCTTCAGTAAAATAATGAGCTGAACAATCTTATAGGTTAATAGCAGTCCGTTTGGGGGCTCTTAAAAGTTGTAGCGTCTTTGGTGAAAGAGCCTATTCCAATGCTAAGAACTAAGAGCATTCAAACAGACAAACGAAGACAAAAGATAAAGCTGACAAATGTAAACACGAAGACAGTTAAAAACTGGAGTAGAAGTGATCTAGAAGGTTGCTTAAAGTCTCTTCCATAAAAAATAAACTCCTGGACCATTTATAGATCTCAGTGATAGACCCTGAAATACCAGCTAGCATCCCTTATGATAGGCACCATCACCTCAGATCAATGTCATTTGATCTCAGCATATATACGGAAAAACACTAATGTCAGTCATGTTCCTTTTTCCTGTTCCAGGACAAAGCAACGAGTTAGGACGTGGGGAAAAAAAAAAAAAATGCAAGCACCAGACACAGAAACTCCCACCTTTTCCAAGTCCTTCTAGAAGAGGAGACAGAAACAGCAGGAAGATAACAAGAAACAATTCTAGGACAGAGACCATAAAATTAAGCCTACTCTTCTATCAGGAGAAGATAGCTATTTATATAGAATGATTGCCATGTATCAAATATTTATCTGGTTGGACAGTCTTAGCAGGAGGAGGAATTTTTTTGTTTTGTTTTTAGAAGAGGTTTTAATTCAGATTTACATCCAATAGCTGGGAAAATAATAAAGTGGATACTGAAACTTGGTCGTAATGCAAACCATACATTCAAATTAACACAAAATGGAAATGTAAATAAATGTTTGGGGTTTTTTGTTTTGAACTAGCACTCACAATCACCTTTTATTCAGAAGATGAAATTTAGTTTCCTGAAAAGTCAAGTTCAAACTTCCAAAACCTTAAAAGAGAGGAACTTCCTTGGGTAATGTTTTTCAAAGTTATTCCTGCATTCTCCATCTATCTGAGCTGTGATTAACAAAAAGGTAACTCAACACCAGATAATGGATTCTCATGACTATGTTTGTCTATTCTCAACAGCAGCCAGTATAACATCTGAAAGTCTAAATTAGTAACCAAAAGCGTTACATCAAAGAGATCCTTGTTTTGATAGAAAGTATTGATCAGTGCCCTTACTTTATTTTTTTTGTACAAATTAGAAACTCTAACTTAAAGAATAAAAATTAATATTGATTTTGGTTCTTCTGCTTCCAAAAAAGTAACCTTTCACACTGAACATTATGACAAATAAAGAAAATCTGTTTCATCAACTTCATTACAGCAATACCCCTAAGCTACGGACATAAGCAATGGTACAAAACAACCCGTTTACCTTAAAATTTTATTGTAAGGAGTTTTATCTAGACTTACCATATAAGCAACATCACACCAAGAGCCCTGGCTGCTGTTTTGGAAATTAATTACTGTTGTATTACATTTGAAGGAGGACAGTTAGGGGTTTCTGTGAAAATCAGTCTCATAAAACAGGGGAATGAACTTAGTACCTCAAAAAGAGCACAGGAACAGTTTTGTTCAGATTAGCAACTGAATACATTTATACTTTCGAAACTTTAAAAAAAAAAACTATGAAACAACTGTCACTTACTCTGTGTGGCCCTGAAAGACATTCACAGAATGGATAGAAGGATCTCGGAAATCCCACAGACGAAAGGTTGTATCACGTGATGATGTCACCACAAGACGCTGGGTGGGATGTGTACAACAATGTGTTAGCTCTTGGTCATGCCCTACAACCACAGATGAAAACATATAAGGTAATGAAAATAAGACTTTTCATTTCCACACACATTTGGAATGAAATGCTGGTAACACAAGTTTTGGCGGGGGGGGGGGGGGGGGGGGAGGGGAGGGGGTTCTCCCCTCACCCACCAAACAGTAAAAGAATAATCATTCTGAATTCTAACATTACTGCTGTCACACAAGTTGAGAATCATATTTAAAAGCAAAATAAGCTATTACTCATTTCACATTATTAAGGGGCTGTAATTTATTGCTACTTAATATATCATCAATACAGTAAAGGCAAAAAGCATTTGATACATTGCACGCTCAGAAGAGTAAAAAAGCATGCTCAGAGCATTTCCAAGTTTGGGATTTTAGAAAACACCACATCACTGAGCAGCAGTTTAAGTCTCATGCACACCCCCTTCTTACTCCAGAGAAACAACTTACTTTTCCCAATGTTCAACAAGTAATCCCCCATGTAAAATATATCAGCAATTTTTCCTTTTGTTGAGTGAAGAGATACCTGTTAGAGAATGGACGAGTTCGGAGGTCTCCACATCATACAGATTTGCTGTCCTATCCCACGAAGCTGTCACAGCTTGCTTTCCCCCAACAAGCCAGTCTGCTGCTATGACCACTCCTTGATGGCTTTTGAGTGAAGTTAGCGGGACTCTGATAGTGGGACAATCGCTAGAACCGTCTCCATCTCCATCAGGTTCATCTTTATCCGAGAACTCAACTTCATCTTCTCCAGACATTTGCTGCAAAATGAAAGAGAAAAAGTATTAATAAATGAAAAGGAGTGTGCCTAAGTTACACTTTACAGTATTTTCCCATCCTCTTCAGGTAAATCTAGGTAATGTAATTCTATAGAATGTAACCTCTTTAGGTATCCACTATCAAATGCTATCAAAGAGAGGACAGTTATGTCAGAGCTAAAAAGTTTGGAAGAGTTTTTAAAATGAAAGACTCATTTCGTCTACATTAAGTCACTTACCCATATGATCCCATCAACTGTCTGGCTAGTCTTTTTATATTCCCCACACCGCATCACTCTTGAGTTTCATTCCACTACATACATAGAGATCACTACTTCCCTTTAAATTTTTAAAGGCAGTACATGTCTAACGTGCTGCTGAACGTTTTGACTCTTTGAGAAGACAATCTTTTACAGCCATATTTCATCCTTTAGAATCAAAGATCATGACATCAAGATTTGTCTGGTGGTCAAAACATCAGCAATGCCTGACAGCAAGTAAACTGAATGCAAGATAAATTATTTTCCTACACCAGGAAGTATCAACCTCTAAGCTCTACTTCACTAATGCACGACAAATACACCTGTTTTTTGCCATGCTGTATTGCGAAAAAGGTAACGTTTGTACTACTCTTTCAATATAGAAATGCTGAATCAAATCATCTGAATCAAACATTTTCAAGAGTCTAACTATATATCTCATATTATACAGCCGAGCCTCAGCTTGCTGAGAAGCTCAAACTATAAGCTACTTTAGTCTTCACAATTTAGCGCAAGTAATTTTTAAGTCAAATACAGGATGTGACAGTCTATAGTAAACACTGACTGAAGAATTATCTAGGGACAACAATGACAGATAGTATGAGGATGACTGGTGAGGGTAAATTAGAAATCAAACTTAGTGACATAATTAAGCAGATAACACAAGTGTGAATCTTTACGATCAGTTTTCAATTCATGGCAACGATAAACAACATATGTGCCTCAAAAGTTAAACTACCAGAATTTAAGTAGTTTAAAAAGAACTTCATTATTCTTTATGATTTGGATTATTATAAACAAATTGCACTTGCCACTTCATTTACTTAAACATTTATTAGCTTGAACAAAAGAGTCAATTAATGCACTTCCAGACTCTGTTCTGCACCACAGCTCTTAGAAACGTGAAAGGAATCTTCTTTGAAAGAAAGACACCAAAACATATCTGTTCACCTAAAACCTTAATATCCCACCTTTGCAATCCTGAAATCATGTAATTTTTTAATTATGTAGAAATTCAACATTCAGTCTTATAACACCCATATCTGATGAAATTGCTATGCAATTAGTTTAGTCTCAATAAGTTGATTGCTTACATTGCAGTCTGCAGTTGGCTGAGGTGTAGGCAACTGTACGATGTATCTCCAGATGTGAGCTGTCTGGTCTCCAGATGCTACAGAGGAAAAAGAAAGAGAGAGAGAGAGAGAAACAGAGAGAGAGAAAGAGAGAGAGAGAGAGACTGACTAAATATGAGCGTTGCCACAAACAATAAAAACAAGTTTCATGTTACATATTTGGCAATAACGTCTGAGATCACATCTTTTTCTAACAGTTACTGCTACATGACCTTTTTGGTAAGCAAGTCTCAGTGCCCATGAAATGGTTACTTCCCTGGCTTCAACACATAAGAACATAATTCAATACGCAAACTGCTAAGTAGGTGCCAAATTAATCATTCCTACAGTGAAATTATCCACTGAAACAGTGCACCTCAGAACACAAACATCAGTAGTATTCTAATAGATAACATTCGAAGAAGACGTTTAATATATTAGCATCCTTTGTTTGCTTTTTCCTAAAATACTGGATTTCCTCTTCATTCAATGATTTCTTCTATCAAATGTTTTAGTGTGGATTTAATGAGAAATCCAAAACAGCAAGAGTGAAGCTACGCTGCTTCCACCTCAAGTAACTCATCTTATGCAGCAACAGTTATCAGCTCTGCAGGCACCATCTGATTTTAGACCTTCTGTTGCTGAAAGATACTTATCCATTATTACATAATGAGAAACCCAAGCTTCTCTTTGCTGCATACCAATCAAACATGCTGCTACTACTTAAATATACAGTGTTGAGGGTTCCAGATTAAGGAAAAAAAACAGGTATTATGGGTCTGCAGATTTGGCAAGTGCAAAACACACGAAAACATTTGGAAAAACTTCTTAACTAATAGACGGAGGAAGAAGGGTGGAAGAAAGGTTATCAGTCTTTTATGATTTCTGATGTCAGTACTCTGGGAGCAGAGTGGAGGGCTGTTTATTTTGAAGTAGCCATAAGCCTATCAAGTAACACTGAAAAAAGCAGGTCCTCTGAAAACCTTCAGTGCAAATATTTTGAAGAACCTACCTCTTGGCAAAATCACAGAACAAAAGTTTAGCTACGGGTGGTTTCAAGCTTTTGAGTGAAGAAAAGGTCAGTTTTATATAGGAATATCGTTTATGGAACTGCAACATTGACTACAGTTACCATCAGAAAACAGGAAAAATCTAACTAGCCTTACTTAAATCATTGCTAGCTGAACTGCCAGAAAGCATTCTACTTCCTAGCTTCCTGGGGAGTAGTCACTGCAGATGCAAAAGGAAGTCATAATAGCAGTGTTTTAATTTCTAACCCCAATAATAATTACCCTCATTTTACAATGACTTACCCAGTAGCAGCGAATTGAATTCAGGTCTCTTTAGCCCCAGAGCTAGTGCCCTAACTGCCGGACAGTACGAATCCTACTATTAACCACATTAGACAGTTTTTAAACCCAAAGCTGTACTGAAAATATTCTCAACCTTGAGAATGCAGTTACTCTAATACTTCTGAGTTGCTTTTTCTGCATATCCAGTATCAAATATCCTTTTTCCTTTACTTCCGGAAAACTTTTATATGTATATTTCAAAGTGTTAAACATATGATTCCAAGTGACTCTTTCAAAAAAGGTGAGTACAAATGACGATACGTTAAATATAGAGGGGAAGATCTACCTCTCGTTACTTATGCCTTAAAATACGTAGATTATTTCATCAGTGATGATATTGCCAAGGGAGGGGCTGCAACACCAAAAAGACGTTAGTGAATGACATGCTTATTTTTCCATTTACGATTAACATAGCATGTGAAAAAATTTACATACCTGTAAGAGCCACTTGCTCAGTTGGATGAAACTTTATGGAATTTACTGTGTAAAACAAAGTAAAGTTTTAAGCAAGTAACATTAAAAAAATATTTCACAATGATTTATCATTAAAAGCACTGAGAAATCAGAAAGTCTTAAGCAATTTTTTGTAGGATAGCAATCACTTAAATGAGAGAAGTCATAATGCTATTGGAGTAAATAAACCTATGTAAAGTTAAGGAAAAGAGGCACAGTTAATGATAGACACCACAATATACATTTTATAGTAAGCTATTTCAGGAATCTAGCACAAATACTGCACATTTTGAAGGATGAAAAAGCCTACATTCAAGTTATCATGTATAAGCTTGCAGAGGAGAAGTTCTATTTATGGATGTCCAGAGTATTAGGTACTCATAAATATTTATAACACAATGAAAGCCTACTATGTAGGAACATTGACTCCCTGATTATGGCTAAAAATTGCAAGAACAAATGCCTGAAAACCTAATGCAAATAATACAAACTAAGTTTCAGTCCCAAAGTTACAAGTACTTGGAATATGACTGTTTTAGGATTGAATCCTGCAAGAATTCTACCAGCCTAAAAAGCTCCTTTTCATTTTTTATTTCAACAAATTAACATTCAATTACTTTTCTTCACTAAGTATTTTGGTCTGCAAAAATCCATAGCCTTCTCTTCTACAGTTCCTCAAGACAGAACTTAAAAATCATTTCCATTCATCATACAAGTATTATAGATGCCTATGTTCTCAAAAGAATGCTAGTATTTAGTAGTAAGCTCAAAAGATACTCAATTTTTTCACACTGAACTAACTCAGCAGTGTAACAGTTGCTGGTACCCAACATCTTTGCTGCATTTTAACCAGCTGTCAAACATCATCAAGTAAACACAGCTTTACTAAACGGAAAATGTATGAACTGAATTTTTTATTTTTATTTTTACTTAGTTTATACATCACTGTTTAAATACAGTTTAGAGTCTCTTATTCTTGTTGTGGTTTCCCAAATAGCGGTTAAAAACAAACAAAAAAGTAAATGCAAGGAGCTGAAGCTTTCAAATATGACTTATGGAGACTAATATTTCCTTTACCATATAGCAGCAGACCTGAGATATCTGAATGCCATCAGATTAAAAAGCATAAATTAAAATGGTAACTGATGTTCCTATGCACCTCTCCATAGGGCATTACCATATTTGTGTTTCAGGAGCTAAAAGTCATACAGGAGAAAAAGAAAGTACAACTGATGGGTCAAGCAGCTGCCACTCTCTGGAGAGCTTAATTCCACTGGTATCTTTGCTGCAAAGTTCATGAGATGTACTGAATTACTTCACCAAACATTTCAGGTCAATGACTGTTCCTCATTTTCTGGGTGCAAGACTCAATACCTCAGGGTATGATCTGTCAAAGCACTCAGCTCCCAGCAGCAAGTAAGAACTATGAAAAACCTCTTTTCAATCTATAAAAGATTGATATGCACTATATCTCCCCTTCTATCTCGTAATGTGTAAAGTAACAGGTGCTTGTCAAATTTTGCACCAAAAGTAAAGATTAACAGCAAAAACATGTATTGTACTGCAGCTCTCCATCCACAGAGTGGTTTTAAGTTCATTTTTCGGAAATATTTATACTGCATAGAAAAAGACAGATACTTATATGGAATTAACTGTCTTCAAAGCAAGATTTTAATCCTATGCAGTAAGTTACCCATGGGATCACATATTGAACAACGAAGAGCAAAGAGATGGTGATCCAGCAACTGTATCTTACAGCTCACATAAAACACAGATCCTGTGAAATAAACAGTCTCTGATTACATAAGGCACTCTCATTTTGCACATGCATGAAAAGCCCAATGAATTCCGACATTTAACTAAGTGCCTTAACTGTGCCTGAAAATTTTATTTAACTGTTGTTTATTCACTCAACATTTATGGAACTGTCTTAATAATCTCTCTCTTAAAAAAAAAAAAAAATCACATTATAAAACCTTCCTCCGTATGAAGATTAATGGAACTTTTACAATTTACTTGTTAATAATGTTGGCAAGCCTTCAAGTAATACTACTATAAAAACATTGTTGTGGTTGTCTAAAACACATTTTCCCCCCTCCCATATGCATTCCATTTCCTGTTTTTGCAAAATGCCCTTATCTTACCTGATCCAACATGCCCTACGTACTTGACAAGGCACTTTCCTGTTTCTATGCTCCACAGCAAGGCAGTATGATCTACAAAGGTTAAAAAGTAGCTATAAACATGAATACGTAATATTACCAATATGTATTTTTCAATTTTAACACTGATTCAACAAACAAGTTCTCTCTGAATATAAATGACAACATATGAAATAGTCTCCAAATGTAAAAAACAGACAACCCCTCTAATAATATTACCTTGTATACCAAAGTAACTAGTCCATAGTTACAAGCTTCCAAATATTAAAACCCAATAGGCATGTCTCAATAGAAATAAGAGCGCTATTCCAATTAAATTAGTTTGTTGTATTGAAAGGCAAATTCTACTTCCAATATTTTTCTTATTTGGGTATATACTTATGCATAATGCCCCCACTGTATATCACGAGATTCAAAAAACAATACAGAAAGTGATTAAGAGTGAAAAGGTAAGTCAGTCACTACAAACAAGAGTCCTATGCACAAACATATTTACTTCCTACATAAAAGTCTGTAATGCCGATAGGTTGCTGCAGGGCACTACAGACGTTTACTTAAAAAGGAAATCACTCTAAATGCCACTCCTCTGCCCTGCCACATCCCAAAACAAATAATTAATCTAAGTATGTTTAAGTGTGAAGAATCTTAATCCTGAACTGGAAAGTGGCCACTTCCAGGTTAGAGTCAGGACAAAGACAAAACATCCCACATACCTCTCAATACACACATAAAGTAATAAGCAGCTCAGTTTACAAAGCAAACGTTTCTGCTCCATAATACTCATGTCCACTGTCTCCAGACTCCGTTCCAGCTTCTGAAGACTGCCAGTTCTAGCTGACCAATTCTAACTGGCTATGACTTATTTTCCTAACATTTTTCCAAATCCATACGTCTCATAGATTGATTTTTGGATACTAATACTGCTAGCAACTTATTTGGTAGTACCTGTTCCCTCTCTTAAGTGGGTAGGAGTTTAATAAGATATGCAAGGAATATACTTAACTGAAATAACTGAAAAGTTAAGATTTTTAGTTGCCCCTATAACCTTAGGCAACAGCCAGAAGAACCTAAGAATATAAGAACATGCACATTACGACTACTTAGTCTATGACTTCCATAAAAGGCTAAACTAGTATTACGATAGAAAGTCTGAAAGGATCTCTGTATACAGTAGTAAAGCATTTCACATGAAAGCCCTCTCCAAGCAAGCAGCTCCACAAACTACACGTTTACACCCATCCAACTGGCTAGAGCTGACTCTAAGGAAAGAGTGACCTGCACAGAAGTTAAGAGGCAAACAGTTTAAAAGGATCAGCAAGGATGCCTGAACTTTTTAAAGCTATATCAAAATTAAACGCATTAAAAAAAAAAAAAAAACACGCTATTTAAAAATTTTGCTAATGAACCTTCTTAAAATGAACTCCTTCAGAAGCATAGTTGCACAGAGCTACTAAAAAAGATAGTTAAGTCAGCAATTCTTAACACAAAGACTGACAATAAAAGATCAGCTGAGATCCTGTGGTGGACCTAAGTGTTCAAGTATGCTTTTGATCTACTTTTGCTATTGTTTACAGACTAAACCAGAATTGTCTTAAGATTCAAGCAATGCAAGACTTTACCAGCAGATGCAGTCCCCAAAACCACTGGTTGAGTTTTCGCAACACTGACATCCCAAATACCATCCCTGTGGCCAACATACTCCTTTACCAGTTGACATATTGCCCTTGATGTTGTAGTTTTAAAACTGGATACAATCTGAAATAGCAGAGAGATCAACATATTTTTTTCGACATCGATTCAGGATCAAGTAACTTATCCCCCACAAATACATTGCTTATAGCGTTTGCTAGACTGACAAACAGGTACTAACTTTTTCTCGTACCAATTCCTCAATTTTCTAACAGTTTGCTATTGTCAAGAGTTTGACGTTTCATGGTAGGAAAGTGAGCCTGGATGCAAATGCACCACTTGATTTCTTCTTTTTGTAACACCCTCCCCCCTTCTTTACAGAAAGCGAGATGAACTATTCTATATTGCAGTGATGCAATCTCAGTGGAGTAATTAGGTTGCACAAACACAGCGTGCATTCCCATTCAGTTTGGAAGATAAAGAATTATAACAAAAAACTTCTTTTGCCTATCCCAAAACAATTTCATCTGACAACTTACAGACATGTTTTACAGTGTAAAGCCTTGGAGAGTGCATTGCTTATGACATAGTTCAAGCAAAAACCGGAAACATTCCCATTTAAAACACTCGCTGCCGTTTTTCCTCAAAAGAGCAAAGAGCTAATCAGATCAAACATCAACCTGGGAGCATATGTCAGTTATTTTGTGTAATAAAGCCTTTTTTTAAAAGATACGTCAAACTCATCTAAAAATGTAATAAGCACATTCCCTCAAAATCAATGCTGTTTAGGGAAAACAGAGAAGTCTTATTAAATCCAAATTAGCATGTGGGTAAATACTCTCAAATGAAAAGAAGAAAAAAAAAACGTCTAACAAAAAGGGAAAACTCCAAGGCACTGAGGCACAGGAAGATGAAAAACACTGGGATGTTTTGAAAGGTACCTGAACTGCAGAAATTCTGCATTTTCAAATGAAAGAGGAGTGCAATATTAAAAAGTTTGCCTTGCTGGAACACTTCCAGAGACATAACTGAAATCAACTGTAGAGAAAAATGACTTCAATAAGAGCAAAACCACAGTGAAAACTACACTATTTTACCCCACAAGTCTTGGGGCGCATAACCGTACTCTGAGGAAGGCTGTCTGAAAAGTTTTGTTAAAATTGGAAGAAAAAAATATATATACATAACAGTGTTTTCCTCTGCCTGCAATTATGAGCAGGTATCTATCGGATGGGTTAAGTAAAAATCTTTAAATGCTGTAACACAAATCACGTTAAGATGTATCTACAACTTAGCAAGACAATTAGAAAATGAAGTCTATATTTCAGACACAATAAACTAAGGATAAAAACCTGTTAGTTTGTGGCATCAAAAAATAAAAGGTCTTAAGTATGCCATTAAAGCAAATTACTTCGGAAAAGGTTTTTAAAAGTTAGGAATTTCTGTGAGACTTACAGAGTATTCCAAATTTCGAGCATGTCAGCTTTGCAATGATGAAAGGATAATGCCCCATTTGAATTCCAAATTAACAGTTAATATGCATTTCAGTCTCATAGCAGCAGAAGCAACAATCTTTAAGGACGCATTGAAAAGGAAGTGGGTTAATGGTAAAGGTTATTAGCTCAGCTGTACACCAGAGTTTCATAAGCCTTGAATACAATCCTATGGATGCAACTTCACCTAGAATATAGATCTTAAACCAAATGGAGTATTTATGAGAACTGGAACAGCAGTAACATACCTCTCAGCTCAAATTCCAAACTTAAAACTTTTCAAGCCTTAGTCTCACACTCAGCCTAGAGTCTGTGTTCTGTTTTTCCAATTTTGAGGCAAATTCTCCTGTCAAAGCTTTCTGAAACAAACGTTATCTCCTATTCAGGAACAGCTACCCACCCTCCTTCCCCCCCCTCCTCTTTTTTTTTTTTTTTTTTTTTTGCTCTCCATCAATTGGTTTTATATAATTGCTCATAAACAACATTTCAAGAAAGTAAAGGAAATGTTTATATACATGCAAGTTATTAAAAAAACAACTTTCTATAGTGCAGAAGTCTGTTTTTTTAGTAACTTCCATAAACCTTGGACTATCATATTATAATTCAAACAACCGGGCAATCATATCTAGAATGTTTCTGCTTATTCTGTCCTCTTTCTTAAATCTGTAGAGTTTCATGCATTTCATTCCATATGGAGGTTCCTTAGAATGGAGACAACTGCCTGCAAGTAATATCAAAATACCATTTTAAAATGTCTCTTAAGTGGATAGGATACATTAGAAATAAGAACGGAAAATTCATCTACTCAGGAACAGCCCAGCAACATTGTGCTGTAACCGAATAATGGAGTTTACTATGGAATAACATTATGTAGTGAGGTCAGTGACTGCACCTACCAAAAAGTTTTATTCCCTTCAAATGCTCAATGGAAGGGTGAAGAAAATACCTTAAGAGGTCCTTTCCCTGGTCAAAAAAAAAAAAAAAAAGAAAAAAGAAAAAAAAAAGAGAGCCCAGGAAAAGCGTTTATGGTGGCACAAGTTACATAATTTCAGTTTATTTCAGGATTCTGCATAAACTGTTGGTGTTTTTCTGATGTCTTAACCACTCTTACAGCCAGGGATCATTAACATCACCAGTAACAACTTGTTGACATCAACAAGGCATGAATTTCACAAAGCAATTCCTTCATCTACAAACTGTTGTAGCTAGACTACAGCATCTCTACCATTAATACATCCAAAAAAGGATTTTTAGAGTACCATACACTAGATCTAATCTGTCCCTTCAAGATTTGGACACTGATGGATTACCTCGGCTGTTCAAACCATCCTTATTCTGATACAGATTTTGCCAACTTAACATTCAGACTCTCAACTCATCTAAGGAATAAAAAGTACCCAGATATGGGAATTTTCCTCATGAGGGACTATGATTCAAGCTTGATTACCTCAACGTTTTCCCCAAGAAACCGAGCAGACTGGAATATTTTAGTCATAGCATGTTTTTCCAAGACGGCAGTCAAGGACCAGTTTTATGATTAGAACAGGCAAATATTGAGAGCTCTTATCAGAACAAACCTAAACTTTTTATAGGTTGGCAATCAGAAAAATGTAATCTCGTGCAATTACACAAAACAAGTTGGTCTGTAAAACTTAAGTCTCTTCTAATTTACTTCACAGAAAAACAACAGACTTTAACAAGTTTTGAATTAGGCTCACAGTGACAGTATAAAGGAGAGGTATAAGAGCAAATCTGCCACCCACCACCCAACTTGACTTGGAACACAACCCATTTTTGGTGAATACCATAATTCATTCACTGCCTCTGAAAATACAAACTTAAGAACTTTATAGCTGTGAACTCTTCAAAACTCATTTTCCCAGATACTGGCAATAGGAAACTTTAAATGCATCCCGTTCAGATAAACAGAGAAAGATCATAGTTTGTTAGAAAAATAGTTATAGCCCCTCCCGAACTTTTGGTTATAGTCTCTTTGTGGCTGAAGAGCCCAAAAACCAGAGCTGTTTAACTCTTCTGAGCAGGAAGGAGGCAGAGGCCCAAATACAACCACTCCTACAAACTACAGAAAGGACGTGAACAAAGGACACACTGGAGAGAGATGCTCTCAGCTTAATCAATCATTCTCCTCACCTCTCCTCTCTACCCCGCAATAAATTCTGATTCAACGGTGCAGGAAGAAATACATCAGCATTTAAACAGCTGTTAATTATCAACTGATAGATAGATATGATGCTTATAGAAAGTTACTGAATTATTCATGTTCCGCTACTCATGACTACTTTGCTGTGCATGCATATAATATCGGGAAGCAAAGCAGTTAGCCAGTCTTCAACCCCATACATCCCAGCTTCCCACACTGAAGTTGCAAGATCTGCCTGCCTTGCCCAGGATATATGAGCGCTACGTACTTTACTTTACAAGCAAGCAAAAGATGACAAGCATTTAACACCGGCCGCAAAAAAAAAAACACTAGAGAAAATACTAACTCATAACAATTCATAATGACACAATAGCTATACTGTTAGTACTGTGTTGTCTCTACTTAAATGTCGTCATTAATGAATTTGTAAGTCATTAACTATTAAAAAAAAAAGAGGCATCTCTAGGTACCAGTTTGGCAAGAATTAAAAAAAAAAAAAACCTCACAGCTCCAACACCCCTCCATAATAGAACACTGCTCAAATGGTATCTACAGATCCCTACTTAAATCCCCATTTCAACCACAACACTCAAATCTTTACTCAGAACTTCACCATCAACTAAGTTTTCTGTTTCCCTCATGAAATTGGATTCTTTTTTGTTATTCTATTACAAAAGAGTAACTTCACACACACATGTGCATACAAACTCTCTCCATTCCAATATTCATCCTATAAAAAGTATCAGCAATTATTGTAAAAATATTATGTTCTTGAAGAGCATTATTGAATCTTTAAGTTGAGTAATTTACAACTTAAAGACAGCCACGTTAGTCTCGTGAGTACACATTGATGAGTAAAGGTTTAACTGTCTCATACCTTGCTAGTAGATGCCTTGTAAGTTGTCTTTAATTTCTGAGAAAGTTGACTGGTACTATGACTGGCTGTTGAGATAAACAAATGTATAGATAGATATTTCAGATACAACATTAACTTATTTATAGCATTGTATTAACTCCCTTCAATAAGATTCCCTTCAATACATTTTTAACAGATAAGTACAGAGAAAGTAAACTCAAAAACACTAGTTTAGGATTCTTTGTGTTTCTCTTACCTTTTGTTTTCAGTTGTCCTTTGCTCAGCTCAGCTCCATCGATTGTCTGTCCTTCTGCTGCTAAACGCTCATTAAGCGTATCAATCTCTCTGCGCACTAACAACAGCATAAAAATTCACATTATTGCCAAAAAAAAAAAAAAGACTAAAACAGAATCATTAACATATTATTTCAAAATTGTTATGATTAACAAGCAATCTATTTTACTTTTAAGGACAGGAAGGGAGATCAACTGTGATTTTATAAAAGCAGTTCTCACCAAGATATAAACTAAGTTTCATGCTGAATTTTCCAGAGATCAACCTTGACCCAGATTCCAAGGAAAGTATTACTCGCTTCTAATTACTGTTACTTTTACTACTAAACGTGACTAAAGATTAACAAAAGAGCTTCTGTAAAATACATGGCACACCTGTATTGAATTAAATTCAATACGAGACAGAAAGCCTACAGTATAACAAGTATGAGCCAATTAGTATGACATTTCTTGACAAAGATTTTATTTATCTCGAAATACTATTCTCCCTTAAATGCTTATCTACCTCTAGAGTTAAAAAAAAAAAGCAGCAAAATTACATGAATCCTTTTTATCCTTCAAAAAGTACCCAAAAAATTGAAGAATTTGACATATACGTATTTCATTCAAGTGTTTTAGAAATATTAAATACTATCAAAATATTTTTGTCGCACATATGACAAAGCATATATCGCAACGAGAATGATTTTCTGTCAATTACTTATAACTCTCACCAGCACTATAGGAACAGAAGACAGAGAAGTGGCATAGCTAAAAACAGGTTAGGTACTCATAAGTGATTCCCATGGCCGGACTGGTTTAAAAGTTGCCCAACTTTATATTATAAAGAACCTTTTCAATAGCTTATAGCTTTCCTCCAAAATTTGGGCTGACATTCTTTAAGTATCTTCCTCAGGCTGAATTTTACTGAGAGGCTTTAGACAGTTTTCAGCTGTTCTTGAGAGTAAGTCTAGGTCTGTCTCTCTACAAATTCTTGGGACCTCTTCTTTAAAAAAACTTCACTCACTCCCCAGGCTTTGGAATAAGGCTTTGAAATCTGGGAGAACGTGATCCATCAGGAGTATGCTTTTTGCCATTCCTGAGAAATTCACTGAAGTCTCAGTTCTAAGCACTAGAAGGAAAATAAAGTCAGTTTACACTCGCATACCTTGTCCAAGTGCTTTAAATGAGCAAAGACAGATACTCTCTTCTGTGTTCCCAGTCACATACACCTGAACTTTCATTAAACGCAGGTAATGTGAAAGAGAAGTAATCAAAGAAAAGACAGGCTTGTAGTAACAGAAGACGGAAACAAACAATTAGGGAATTGGCTGAAAGAATTAAAACTGAAGCCTGGAAGGAATAAGGAAAGGAAGGGACTAGAAATTAGTTGTAACAGGGGAAGAAGAGTATACGAGAACCAGGGGGGAAAACCTGAGATTCTCTAGGTAAAGTAAGTGCAACAATAACATAGACGTTATACCAAGAGCAAAAACAACAGACTGGGCATCAGAAGAGAAAAGAAATGGAAACCTGGAAATTGTCAGGGGGTGGAAAGCGATCACAAAGGCTAAGACTCAACTAGAATTCTCAGCTGAAGAAGTAGGATGTGGAAGAAACAGATATAGGATGGAAGGAAAATAATCACGCCCTGTAGGGTACAAATGCCTTCACCACCACTTTTCTGTCAAACATTTGTGAAGTTAAGTGATAAAAAAAACTCATTTCTACCATGTTTGTCAGCATAACTGATAGCAATAGTAGGCAATTAGAGCTTATCTCAGCTGACAGACATCTGCATGGTGCATCTAAAGCCTGATTTTTTGAAAATAATAATCACCTAATGCCACTCTTCCCCCCAAAACCAAGCAGTCACATATAGCTCTTCAATTTTGGTTGCTGTCATGAAATTGCTGTGACACGGAGTAATAGCAGATATCGAGCAAGCCATCTACTGTTAAGGCTGCAGTACTTCCATAGAGACAACGTATAAAAGGCTTTCAAACCTTCACAGCTGTTGGTTCTCTCAGAACAACAAGCTGGAAAAAAATATCCCTATTTTTCTTACTTTCAGCCAACTTCCCAGCAGGAGGCGGAGAACTCAAGTGACCAAAGTGTCACTACTGCAAAAAAACTGAAGTGTTGATGCTAACCTTTAACCAATGTGAGCTCAGGTTTTAGAAGCAGAACAAAAGCAGTACTTTTTCAGGAAGTATGCAGGAATGTTTTTGTAACATGAGTGTTTGGTTTAACTGTGAGAACAGATTAGATGTGGAAAAGAGCTTGACCTGAAGCCAAGACAGACAGATTTGACAATTCAGAGGCCAAGTCATGCAACACAGCTTGCAAAATCTAACAGGAAAAGTTAAGAAAGGCATTATCATATGATTGCCTGGGTTACTTTGAATCCTCTGTTCATTTACACTGCAATACAGTCATTACACAATTACATTTGTTACAGATAACACCTGGAATTATTAACCGAGTGCTCAACTTCAGTCTTCACAGGCAGCCACAGATACTGGTCATGTAATGTACTAAGTTGTGAGGTCCAGAAATGACATTTGTAAGTATGCATACAAAAATAAAGACAAAGCTGCAGTCTCAAACCTCATAGGCTGAGCAAAGCTACAGCCAGATTAAGACGGCATACAGCAGAGCCTACACCAGGAAAAGGAGACGGCCACTTCCATTTCTTTGCCGTGGCATCAAAGAGGATGGCATACATCAAAGACAAAAGAAAGTGATTTTTCTTAAAAAGAACAAACATGGTCTTTGGCAAGAAGTTCAAAACAGTTCTTAAGCTCCTCAGATAAACTACATTAATTACATTATAGTATCCAATGTCAGCTTTTCAATTAGCTCTACTATATCCTAAGTCCTAACAACTTCAGGTTGCTGGGAAAAATATACTCACATTCCAAATTTTCGATATAGAGGTTTTCAAATTCCCGCTCTATTTGTCCAAAAAGTTCAAGAAGCGTATTCCGAACAGAAGAAGGTAGTTTAGAATCCTAGAAGGCAAAATACTGGTTTTTGCACCTGTTTCATTTAAGGTTCTACCAAATATTTAAAATTATGATTTAATGAAAATATACCTGTAAACTACAGATTCCTGTTTGAATAGAGCACAGCATGCAAATCGGCAAAAGCATGCCAAAGCCTACCCAAATTTTATTTTTGCTTTAATGTATTTCTGCTTTCATTTATTCAGAACATTCTTTAGCGCAGAATAAAACAAAAAACATAAATGTCCGTTGTTTCCAAGTGCCGTATGAAAGAAAAAGATGAAAGTAAAATTCTAAATTTCTGCACACGTGATAGAGCACAAACCAGATGCAGGCTAAAACCTGTTACGTCTAAAGCCAGGGACTGAGGAATTAATTACTGTACAGATAGGAAATACAAAACCTCACTGGAATCAAAAACGTGGCTTCAACACTGCAGTGCTATAAGATTTCTTTTTATTTAAATAGAAGGGAGAGGGGGAAAAAAAAAAAAATCAAATCCTTCCCTCCCCAGAGAGTATTCAAGGATCTCCTCTTCACAGAAAACATTTAAAAGCAAGTTCACACAGAAGGGCTGGTTTTTAACTTCTGCATAACCATCGTAGTAATAAAAGGCATAAAAACAAGTAAATGGTAAAACCATGAACACAGGATTTATGTAACCCGAGTTCAATATCCAGCTTGGCCTGGATATTCTGTATGCAAGTTATTTAAATTGTATTCGTCTGCCTACAAAACAGAGATCAGCGCTGCATTTTCACTGTACAAACGTATACCTTATCCAAAAAAACCTGACTACTGATTTCTGTTGGGATTCAAGGTTCTCACTATAGAAATAATTCTGTTATTGAACCCTGCTGAGAAGACACCGCGTGATGTAGAAGACAACTGACAGTAGTCAATTGATAATTGGGAATACCTAGTGCTAACAACCCACTTTCAACTTACAAAATTTAAAGCACAGCATACAGATTAGGAAAGGAGACAGATTACAAAGGAGAAAATACTGTCATTAGCCTAATAACTCGAGTCAATCCACTAACTGGCCTAACCTACAGCTATGGATCCAAGAATGAACCATCCTTGCTCACTAAGTAAATCAATTCTACTAAACCTATTCTTTTCTTCAGTTGCTGATGGACAGCATATTTTATTTACCTAGTTAGCCACCTATAAACTTTCTAAACAGAAGCTTCCATTTAACTGAAACTTTCCCTAACAACGAAAAAAGCTTAAGCACTCCTTAGTAGGATAGTTAATATTTAACCTGTCATCTCAAAATTCAGTAAGACAATAGTTTAGTACTGGACAAGCCTGCAAAAAGACATATTCAAAACCTGAGAAACAGCTATGCAAGAAAACAAGTTACCAAAATTCAAAGATAAGTAATGAAGCATACATCTTGAGGATCCCAACGAAAGCATACAGAGATTGTGCCCATTTGCAACAACTACTTTTTACACAAAGCAAAAGTATACAATTTCAAAGTCATCAACTATGAACAAAAAAGAAAACTGAAGACAGTTTCTGTCACAGCACAAACCACCACTGTTTCAGATCGAGAAGTACAGAACTATTAGAAAGGAACTAAAAATGTTAGTACAGGACATACCTAAATCAGGGTGAACTTAATTTCAATGCAAGTTTGAAGATAGTTATTGCTCATTTTATTCTGAACTTTCCCAAAAACACTTGATACAGATAAATTGGTTCCATTTCTAAAAATTGCCTGAATTATAAAAAAGTATATGCATACTAGCCATTAGAGGCAGCACATGTCTTTGAGTAAGACAGCATCTAAGCAATCAGAATTTAACCTGACTTGTGTTTTGGTTCATGTACAAGATAATAAGATAATTGTCTGCAGAAAAACACAGAAAAGCCTATCATGATCATGCTCTTATATTAGCTATGAAGCTATTTCCAGACACCAAGTTGAAAAAGAGTGAAAGAAACCACTAACAACCGTAACATAGAACACATAACATACTGTTCGTAACTCAGTCTTATACCAATTTCATGTCTACTTTAAACTGACAGAAACAGGCAATATTGCTGAAAGAAGTGGTCCTATGCTCTTCATGCCCCCAGCTATTAATTTCTGCACCTGCATTTGCCTCTCCCTTGAGTCAATACTCTTGTTCATATACCCCCAACAAACCAGAACACGAAGCAGATCCAGACTAAAATCAACTTTCAATGAAGCTGATTGAACAACAATACCACACAAATGAAATACTATTAAGAGAAATATTAAAAGACTTATTTCCGATTCAATTACCCAGTAATTCCATATAACAAGGTTACCAAAGAGACCAAGGTATCCTTGAACAGCTTTAGAAATACGAACTGTTAGGAAGGTTTTTAAATCGTTTCTTAAAGCCTGAACGCATACATAAATCTAAACTTGTGAAAGTAGCCAATGCATCATAACATGCATCCACCTGCTTTACTCATTCTTAAGCTTGCATTATTTAAATTAGCATATTAAAATAGGATGCAACAACTATTTTTGCAGATAAAGAGACGATATCATCTTGATTTCATGTGTTTTATAGCTCTGTTGCGAAGTGGCATTAATGCTCTCTCCATACTAGAACTGGTAAGCGACTGTTCAAGGTCAACAAAACTAAATCAGCTAACATATAAAATATTTATTTTCTCAGCATAAACTTTTATGGAGTTTGATGTTAAATACTAAAATAGGTCAATATATTTTTTTATATACATAGAAGTTACAGCAGGCTCACCTCTCCGCTGCCCTTCATTCCTTTCCTAAAGTAAGGCTGTAATAGTCCAAAAGCAAGAACAGTTTTCTACACAAGTAAATATTTACATTGTCCAGTTTCCAGATGACTAGAAGCAACAACTTTAGCTCTGTTAGTTTCCAGAAAACTGGTACTTTAAATCAACCAAAAAACTGATTCAATACAAAAACCTGTCCTACCACAGAGGAGACGCAACCTTTTCCCTTAACAGTGTTAAAGACAGCCTACAAGAGAAAGTGTGGCTTCTCATAGCATAATATTGTTAGTACTTCAAAGCACTTCACTGATAAAAAAAAATCAAGTTTTGCATTGCCTTTGCCAGGCTCGTACTAACTTTGTGTGTTCAGTGTGATAGCATAATTTTCAAATCCACTATTTGCTTATCTTCAGCAACACTACTCCAAACACTGTTCCTGTAGGAGCTTTACCTAGTTAACTTCGGCATTGTTAAGTGAAGCATTCCAACTGGCTCTAAATTGTGTCCATTACACAGACTGAGCAGATTAGGAGAACTACAGAATTTTTTGTGGTCGTTTTTTTGCCCTGAATCAAATGCCCAGAAGATACACCAAACGACTGCACTGCCATTCAGAGAGACTTCAGCTGGCTGGAGAAATGGGCTGAGCGGAAACTCATGAAGTTGAGCAAAGGGAAGTGCAAAGTCCTGCACCAGGAGAGGTGCTTTACCCATGTAAAGAATATGGAGCCAACTCCTTCTCAGTGGTGCCACGGACAAGACAAGAGGCAACGGGCACAAAATGAAACACAGGAAATTCCACCTGAATATAAAGAAACAATGGTTCAAACGTGAGGGTGGTTGAGCACTGGAACAGGTTGCCAAGAGAGGCTGTGGAGTCTCCGTCCTTGGAGATCCTCAAAAACCAATCGAACACCGTATTGGGCAACATGCTGCAGGTGAACCCTGCTGGAGCAGAGGGGTTGGACAAGACAATCTCCAGATGTCCCTTTCAACCTCAACCATTCTGGGATTCTGTGAAGATCACATCTGTATTCAAGCCAAGTTCAATAAATAAATAAATAAAAACCATAAACAGAGAAACAAAGTTATCCCATACCTCTATCAAGCAGACAATATTTAATGTAATTTATTTTATGGAAAAAAATGCAGAACAGTGTTCCCACCAAAACCTTCCCTGAGTTCTAGTAACAGATATTTCAGTTTATTCATATCGATGGGCTAGCAGTATTCTAAATTCATATTTATGAACTCCAGAATCAGTCATCAACTTAAAGGGCTGGAGGGAAAGAAGTGCAGTGAGTTGAGTAAGCTGTATTCTTTGTAGCTGCTACTGGTTTTATCATTCGCTCTAAGAATACATAAAAGTTGATAAAAAGCTTCACAAGTCTGAAGATAACCAGAAATAAGGTCAATAGCCACATCAACAGACTGCAAGGAAAGTCAGCACTTAAAAGCAAGCAAGCTGCAAGCTGCTGCTCCTCCAGCTTTATTAGACATACTTCATTACTTAAGTCTATTTAATTTCTTCACATTAAAAAGTCATCATAAAAGAATTAACAAAATAGTCTAAGTATCAGCTACCTTACCTGCCCTTCCAACATGTCTCTCTGCAGTCCTGCTCGTTCTTGCTCAGAACTGTTGGTTCTTCGGATAGATAGACTGTGTGATTTACGTTTCTGCTTTGCTTGGCGAGCAGCTGCACAACTTCCACTTTCTATTGGCATTACTTCAAAAAGATAGCTTCACAGAGGCTCCTATGATAATCTAAGGATAAGTATTAAATGTTACAAATTGCTTTGCCAAGGGATCTAGAGTTTAAACGTTTTCTCAAAATGGAAACATTTAGGTCTACTGCATTTCAGAGTTGTTTGGGGTGTCATTAAACCCTTCCAAAAGGAGGGGTTCCTACTACTTACAGCTATGCTTCAAACAACCTCGAGTTCAAAAATGCATATGCATACATGTAAATAGAGAATGGAATCACTTCTGCATTACTCTTTCCATTAGATTTCATTAGCATCAGATTTCATAACAAACCTCCACAAAAGGGAAATAAATTCTACTACCTTGCTCTTGAGTAAGCATTTTGGTAAATACTAGCAGTGACAGCCCCAAAATGCTTCCAGAAAAGACTGTTAGACATACTATATGTCACTGAAATGCATGCAAAATTAAAACCCAGCTGGAAAATGAAAACAAAGAGGCATGATAATTTCAGGACACTGTCAGGTTAAAAATATATTATGCAACATTAAATGTTACTATAGAAAATTTAATAGATGTGCTTGTTTATACGCAGCAGCAATTAATTTCAGTGAAAATTAGGTTTCAGAATTTCTGTCACCATTTTCTGATAGCTCATGGCGTCACTTGCTCAGAAGAGGCGCTTGACTTACCAGGTTGTTGTGGTTGCCTTTTTCAAACTTTGTCAGCTCGCACACACTAATTAAAGCCAAACACGTATTTTAATACTCTAAAAGACACCTGACAGTATCACCAGCTAGTATTACCATGCATGATCTACTGAATTCCCCTGTTTACAAAAAATCAAATTATGCTTGATTTTTTGAATAAAAAAGTAGAGAATAGGTTCTTTACTTTTAAACACCTTAGTTTTTACAAACACACAATTTCTGTGTATCTTTGAAAATTAAAGGTGATATTCAATGGAAATTATTTTAGTTTTGTGGGGCACCAGTTGTCAAACATTTCAAATGTTTTAAAATTTATTGTTTTCAACTCTTGAATCCTGAACATTGAGAACAAAAAAATTTAAAAAATTCATTCTCCAGCATAAATGATTTCTGAAACAACAATTACAACTGAAAATAGCTGCAACAGTCTGCAGAGAAACAGGAGAGCAGAGTTGGCAAAGCTGACAAGGCAACTGAGCTTCCTTTTAAATAAGTTGATCAGAGACAATTTTAACCATACCCAGGGCCATTTCCAATTCAAGATCCACCAACAGAACACCAGAACACTAGAACGCAAGCTAGGAATGAGCACCACTGCTATTAAAAAGATTAGCCATTAACCAGTTCAGTGAATTTAACATGATATTTTCAGCTTTTTAACGTATCATAAAGCCAAGGAAAAGCGTCGCTTACTCACAACATAGTGTGGGACATGAATGGAAACGGCTTTCACTTCACCTTGTTTTTTATACCACAAAAAGAAAATTCCTAGAGATATATAAATTTATGCAAAAATACGAGACTACCTTTAGTTAAGGTTTTGATGCCCATTCATCCTCAGATCTTCTCAAAGAAATTTGGTATTGTAACTAATTTTTAGAACACCTGAGTCACTTAAATTCTACAAGTTCCAGTAACCTGACATCAATCCCATAGTGAAACTAAAATAAAGTTCAGGTTGCACCAGATTCTTATACTTCACTGAAATGAGCCTGTTCACTTCCACTGGACTCCGCACGGTCCTTCCCTGTACCTAATCTCATAGGAGTTTTTTACGTGTGATTAATCGGTAGTAATTAATTAGTTATGTTCATAAATTAAAACAAGAAGGAAGAAGAAAAAGAACTACCATTATTTCTTATTTCACCAGATTTTTTCCCCACTGTGGCTAGATTCCTCTACCACAGAAAGAGGGAACTGAAATAAAAAACAAACCTCGTGAACAAGTCATTGATGATTTTCTAGACTTCACCAAGCATCTTCCTGTTCTTGAACATATGGCCAACAATTAGGAACAGGCTTTCGGGACTCATCACATTTGTGTTTCTTTTCAAAATATGACCAGATCACAAAGACGTGAATGAAAGATTCTCCTCCATTCTACCCTTTCTCCCACCTCCTTTGGGTACCACTCTTTCAGCAGCTTTCAGTTTCCCAGAATCTGCAGGGTTCACGACTCATTTGTAAGGCCCAGTGCACCAAACCACGTGTGTGCACATACACATACATGTACTGCATGATTTTTATATCTATACACAGAGTTATATATAAGCATATAAACTGGTTTACATCACCTCACTTAAACTCTGTTAAAAGATATAGAGTAAATCTAATTTTTAAATCCTGCCAGAGACTGGCTTCCAAGTGACATGAGCCTCAGTTATACAGAAGCCTTTCAGCGAAGTTAAGACAGTTTATACTTTCTCTCCATTATCCATTAACTACATTAACTTCTACCTGCCCTCTATTGCGAAGTGGCTTCATTTTAGAGGAGTTCAGCAAGAAATATTTTTCCCTGGATTGCTTTGAGCACATACGCTTTTGGCAGCCATAAAGCGGTTCATTCTACCAGTACAGAATTTAAAGGGACACAGTCAAATGCACAACACTACATTTTTACGTAACACAATTTTCACATAAATTACATTTAAGTTTCTATTTCCACGGCTAGTAAGCAAATAGAAACGATTAGCTAAGAAACACCTCCATTACTTTATCTCTTTGCTAGCACTTCACCTGCAGCCAGGTTCACTGACAATAACTGCACTCTCCTCATGCACCAGCATGACCAAGTCACTCATGCGCTGTCCTGGAGAGAGCAAGCATGCACGCTCTCCTCCAAGGTCTGCAAGAGGGCACACACAGCCACAGCAAAGCTGAAACCAAAAAGGCAGCAAGCAGGCATGTGCATATGCAGAACAGGAAGGAGAAACTGAAGGGAAATAGCTTAACTGTCCTTAAATATTATCCTTAAATCCATCCAATAGCCTTATAAATTTTCAGTAAGGGAGCAATCTTTAAGAGCGTTTAAGATCAAGATGTTAAGTCCGTTTGGGGGAAAAAAAAAAAAAAAAAAAAGACAGTGTCCCTTTAAATATTTATTATCATCTTTGACAATTTCAGAAAAGTTTTGATGCTGTTAAACATTTTCCAAGAGTAGACTTCACAAAACAGATCCTTGGCAATATGATGCTAGAAAATAAACAAATAAGGTGCTCATTTCTAGCAGTTACCTGATTCCCCTTATCATGTAACGTTTTCAAACAATGAAAATTACCTGTCCAGAATATCAGTGTCATGTTACATATCCTATGAAAACCATATTAAATATTGATTAGTGAAACAGTCAGTAGTATATAAACCAGTCAAAATCTTTCACATTTTTGAATCTTTAGTAGTTAGAATGCACTTAGGAAAGGGGGGAAGCGGGGAATTATCAGTACCAGTCAAGGCTAAGCAAAACCATATCTAAGCCAAACAAAGTAAAAAAAAAAAAAAGGCTTAAAAATGCCCCATTACAGATATATTGCTCATCAGATACAGTTAACCATAACCTTTGAATGTTTCAACCGAGCTCTAAAAAGATAAATTCACTTCCCTTCTGCTCGGTAAGAATACAGCTAGTACAGCTAGGATGAAAAACCACAAGTAGTATGGGACTCTTGCTTCCTGACACAAATGAAGCTGAATTCATGAAAGCTGCAAAGTAGCATAAAGGATTTTTAAAAAGCTGAAATAAAAAGAAAAGTATTTTCCAAAAAAAAAAAAAAAAGGTGGGCGGGAGCGTTGTATTACTGAACTGTATTTGATATGGGTGCCAGCAAACAAGCACTGTATTATTAAAAAGAGAGCTTACGGGATATATTGAACTATTCTGCTCAATCATTTTGGAAAATGCTATGTTTGCATAGTGTTCTTCAACACAGTGATCTCTCAAAGCCTTGAGAGAGAATGCTACCAAATAAATTTCTGACAAAGTCAATCAGCAGAAATAGGAAAAAAAAAAAAAAAAGCGTGTCCTAGAAAACAGGCTTGACCATAAGTGGTTACTACATTCTGAATGCAAAGATATTTCAGAGTTCCAGTTATCCTGTTTAATTAAACTCATATCATATTTTACAATGTGTTAAATTAAAGTTCTGCCACCTACCTTTCTGTAACAGATGTTACCATGTATTGAGAGTGACAGGAAATACTTCACTAGGGTAGCAGTAAAAAACACAGGTGCAACAAAGTACTGTTTTATTCAGCTACAATAAAGAAATGGCACTGAACAGAAGTGCACACACTAGTCTTGCTAGACTTAAAAATCATCTCACAGCAGTAACCGACTAATTCTACTTGCGTATGTCCTCTGCTCTTGAACGTGGATCAAGAGAAAACAGAGTACCGAAAGGAAAGAATGCCTGGGGTTTGCATGCTGCTGAAGCCAGAGGGAAAATCTGTTTTAAGAAGCGTCAGAGCACAGACAGAATGGCTACAGTACTGCATTTCCTTTTTTGTTCATTCAAGACAACACACAAGTCTGGAAAGGGAAAGCATAAGGAAATCTTAGCAACATCTCTTACCCAAGATCTCCCTGCTCCATTTTGTTTAGACTTGAACAATATTAATACTTACCATTTTAAGGACTGTATCAAAAAATACAGGCAATTTTACTGTATTTGTGTGTGCTCTTATATCTCTTAAACAGTTTCAGGTCTCTCACTTTCAAATGTGTTTTCAAATAACATTTCAGTGTACACTATATTATAAACAAAGGCTTATTACAACAGTAATTATTGCCCTGTGCAGCAATAAAACTTTAAGATACAAAGATGCAAATCAACATGTTTTTTTCACAAAGGGGGGAGGAAAAGGGGAAAGAGGGAAGAACGATTACATTTATCAAGGCCCTAATTACATATAACTCAATAGCATTACTCACGAATTAAGGAAGTTTACAAATCAACATATGCCACTGCAGTCTAAGAATATGTAAAGGAATCAAATTTAAAGGAGTTAAAATTTCCATTTTGAGGTCTTCAGCTCTAGGATGCTATACATTCAACTGCAGTTATTTCAATGCAAGTTTAAGAATACAGCACACCTGAGAAAGAACAAGCTAAGCAGGCTTTTGGCAAGACCAGCTGTTTTTCCAAAGATGAACACTTAGGAAATAAAACCATTCCAGATCATCACAGATGATGCGAGAACAAGTAACAAGCGTGCTCAAACCTTATGAAATCCACTAAGTGTTACAACATGAACTTGGTTTCTAAATTTAACGTAGCGTACTTTGAAACAAAACGGTATCTTCCTTGACATGTAACGGAGGAAAGCAGCCATCAGTTAAGAGGTGGCAACCTCCCTTTGGTAGAAAGCATAGAAAGGGACTGCACCAGTGAAGCTTAAGCATGTTACACAGTTAGAAATTAGCAGTAAAATCTTCAGCACATTAGTGGGTACCTACTCTGGGCAAGCATCTAACACCAACATTTAAGGAGAAACCACGTCAGTTTTACTGCCAGCGAGCTTTGATCTTATTAACTCAACTACATCAGCAAACATTGCAATCGCATTAAAACGCGGCGCAGATCTAGCCTTCCCGACCATTACTCTACTACAGCAAGAAACAGCATCCTCCTTTGGCCATCAATGTATTTAGGCACTTATTCTAGCTAACACTAAACAATCATAATGATCAAACTTGGATGACTTTAATTTCAAACAAGGTTGCCCGAGTTCACTAATAATCACCCTACCCAGACCTCTGAGGTAAAACTGCTCATGTACTGAAAGTGTATGATTTGCCTTTATGTTCTGTACTACTACCCCTGATTATTGAATGCGTTCACTGTTTCAATTAAATTTAAACGGTTCAGAAGCATATGGCTAAAAAAGTAGAGTAAAATATACCGGCTATTTTATTTAGCTATAAGTATATATTGTACTGTGCTGTATTAATTAGTATTTTTGATTAGTTGCCTTGATCGAAGATTTCAACAGACAACATCAGTTCCTGCTAAATTACTCGCTGGTGGTTAAATCTCAAAATATGTCTGAAGGCTGCTCTTCATTTCCTTAGTTGTTTTACTGACATCTTATCTCTCATTCCCGTATTATCAAATCCCTAGTTGCTTAGAGGCAGTCTAGATGTTAGATGCATGCACAGGTACATGCATCTGGCACAGGTTGCCCAGAGAGGTAGTGGAGTCTCCTTCGCTGGAGATATTCAAAACCCGCCTGGACGTGATCCTGGGCAATGTGCTCTAGAGGACCCTGCTTGAGCAGGGGGGTTGGGCTAGACGATCTCCAGAGAACCTGGAGAACCTCAGCCTGTGATTCTGTATGCAAATATAAGACCTGAGGGTGAGCAATCCCAAGGAAGTTCTAGAGCTAAGACAGTTGAACCAGGTATTTGTTTAAGGCAGCACTGTACCTCATTTAGAGAGTACCATAGTAGGATTGCGGCCTCTAAACAAACACTGTATTGGTAATAAGTACCTAAGTATTAGATAAACTGCTATTATCACCTCTAATATCGCTACCCTTCATTTAAGAACACATTACTTGCTAGTAAATTAGTATCTTTTACCACTTAAGACACTAACAGAAGTTAGTGTCAAATTTAACTGCTTTAATACTTTTTAGCAAGCTTTTCTGAAGCACCAGTAAGTAACCTCTGTCTTAAAGCATTTTCTCATATGGCCTATCAAGGAGAACTTCCACATCCTCCAGCAGCACAGATAACAGCACTGCAATATCCAATTCTCCCATCTTAAAACACTAGGATCATTCTCAAAATAGTTAGTAGGTATTGTTTGAGGATGATGAAATAACAAATTACTCTAACTTACAAGGAGACTGTCCTGATTGCTGTTCATTTCTCAGTGGTCACATGTAGAGTACTAACAAACTTTCCCAGCACACGTTAAAAGCTGTAGCCTCTGCAACAATCCCCCCTTCGCTTCCCCTCAGAAGACAAGCTACGACTCTTAGCTCTAAGACCTAAAAAGTTCCATGACTTAAAACAACCCCTGCCTCCACTCAAACATCTAAAATGGAGCATTACTTAACTTCTCCCTATCTGACACACGCTAATTCTAGCCCGCAGTTCCTGGACTGCATACAAGTCAACTATTCCTTTAAAGCATTTATTTCCACCATACTGAAAAGACTTCTCCTATGACTATATCAGCTCTCTCAAGCACTTCAATCCATACAAAAGACTCTGTATACACGATCCATTAAACAAGTCCTAAATTTTAAAAAGACACAGCAGAAGGACATGACTACACATGACAGCACCTCATTCTAGAAAGAGCTACCTTTAGATTTTATGTAACACGTTAACCTAGTTTGCGGACAACTGTACAAATAAACAACTGACATTATAAAGCGTGTGGTATTTTTTTTTAGTGGCCTTTGCCTTAATTCCTCAGGATTGATGCAGGCATCCTTTTTCTTAAAATAACTGTCCAAATTCACAAAGCAAAAAGTTGCATTTAAAGTCATCATGAGAGGACGTATTAGGACTGACGTATATACAAAAGTGCACACACACACAAAATGGAAAGTAATTAGCCCAAATTAAGCTTATGCTTTTAATAAGTTCAGTGGAAGCTATACATTGCTTCTTTTAAATTTACTGTAGACCAAGGGAAAAATGATCAAGTTCAGCTAAAAAGGAAAACTGAAATAATTTAGTTGCAATTTTACATCAACGCTTACAGTACTAAGTAAAATTAGCATGGCTACCCATGCTCTCCTCTGCACATCCACTTGCCATTGACTAATAAACTTCCTATCACAAAAAATGTTATCTAATGTAAAGTACACATAAGAAAACACAATGGGGGATTCCTGTGGTTACGAGCTTGCTTTCAAGAATATCATGTATAAAATGACAAAGGTATACTTGTTCGGAAGTGTTTCAGGACCTTGTTCAAGCCAAAAGATTCTGCTATAGTACTGCAAAGGACTACTGAAACAATCTGTATACCTTTCAGATTTACTCAATGGCACTGAATCACTTCAAAGAAGCTATTCCACCAGTTCTCTACTTAAATCTTCCATGAATCACAGGTCTACAAAACACAGTTAAAAGTGCTATAATGAAACAAACTTTGACAAATCAGGAGACGACGAGGAAAGATAAAACACACAGGGAGAGGATTCTCTTTTCTCAGGAACACCCAGGCGTCCTTGAATAACACTTCAAGGTTTACCTCAAAAAATAGAGTTTCCTCATCTTTGCACATGCACAATTTTTTTATTTAATATCCTTCTAAAACTGCATATTACCATCGCCTCAGCCTTTGAATAAACCTATCAGTTCTTCCAACAAATTTATTTTCACAGTTACCAGGCCCAGGAAAAGAGAGAGAACTACAGCAGGTGGATCTTTACGGACACCGATTTCACATATCTCAGAAAGTTCAAGTCATTCCCCCACGGCCACAGGTTAGATCTTCCTGATCTCTCTGCAGACAGCCTTTCTCTTCCTGCTGCAGCTGTGTCACACTTGAGGGAATTTCAGCGTTTCGCTTTTACTCCACTTGTACATGTATCAGAGGATCTCAACACAATTTGTAAACTAATGAGCTACAACACTTGGCTTGTCCTTAGGATACAGAGTACTACATAAACAAAGATAGCAAGCAAGTCTCCTAAGCTGCCGCACCTGCTACACCCTCACTGTCTGCAGGGTTGCAATCATCCCTACTGCCTCAGGCTTCAGGTGCCAAAAAAACAAAAATTAAAACGCTCAGGACAAGGAAGGCAGGCTTGCTTTCAGCTATTCTCGTTTTTAAGAAGGAACGTGCAGGTCATGTCAGGCGGAAATAAGCCAGAACAGCGCCGGTTGGAGACAGGAGGGAGGTGGGGGTCGAGGCAAGGGCCCCGTTTCACGCACCGGGCCTTTGCTCTAGAGCTCGCGGCCAGACCAGGCGGCGGCAGCCGCGCGGGCAACGCCGGCCACGGCTACGGCCACGGCCACGGGCACCCGCAGCGCCGCCGCCTGCCCCGGCCGGGCGGGGGTGAGGGGGCGTCGCGGCGGGAAGATGGCGGAGGGCCCGCAGCCCGCTGAGGGGAGCGGGCGGAGCGGGGCGAGGGCAGCGCGGAGCGGCGGGAACCCGGGCCCCCGCACTCACCTGTCAGCAGCGGCCGGGCGGCGGCGGAGCGGCGGCGGGAGGAGCAGGGCCGAGCCGGAACGCGGCGAGGAGGCGGCGGAGGACGACGACGACGACGAGGAGGAGGACGCGAGACGCAGCGACGAGACCGGCGCCACACTCCGGCCCGACGCGGCTCTCCCGTGAGGAGCCCGCGCGGCAACATCCGGCGACGGGCGGAAGCGCCCCCGGCGGCCCCGCTGCCGCCCCGGCGCCGCGGAGACGAGATGGGCCGGGGCCGGGGCCGGGCCGCGCCTCCCCGCCGGGCCGGAACCCCGAGCGGCGCCGGGCCGGAACCCCGAGCGGCGCCGGGCCGGAACCCCGAGCGGCGCCGGGCCGGCGGGTGCTCCGGGAGCCGCCGCTCCGCCGACCCGGACCCCCCCCCCCCCGCCCCACTAGCCCCCGCTTTCTGCGAGCCGCTGACCGCTGCGGGCGCCCTGGAAAGGCCATCTTAAACCGCATCTACTGCGTTCCGCTGTTTGTTTGGGGATTAGATACCGTAAACCTCAAACAGATTTTCATCTTGAATTACCAGTCTGTTCTGTCAGCCTTACTTGTGTTTAACAAATAACGGCATGAAAAGTATTCTGTTTTAAAAGGATACTTTAGGATGCTTTCTCTTTTACGTTTTCCTCACAAATCAGCCACCTGTATTTCTTCTTCGGGATGCATGCCACAAAATACACATTTCTATACTGAAGTCACATTAAGGAAATCTTAATCCTTAACAACCATGAATGTGTGTGCATATTTGTAAAGAAAGATATGTTAGAGAGTACCGAGTTCCTCAAAGGAATGAGGAACTTGAAGCAGCTCACCTTGTAAGGGGATCCATGTAAGGGAATATTCGAGGTATAATAATGAAGACACTGTACTATTATTTCTGAAATAAAACACACCATATTAAAAAAAATACCATAACAACAGAAGATCCCATCAAACTGGTAAACGCTGGAAAGAATAGGCAGCAATTGACTACGCTGCCGCCATTCCTATGCTTCTACATTTAGCCTTGAACTGTGTATCTTCTAGATAATAGTCTAATACTGATATTTAAAAAGCTGACTTGTATTTCATCCTAACTATAGTTCAAGTGGACCACTGTGGATTAAAGATAGAAATGGAACTTCGTTAAACACAGTCCTAATTCCGTTTTTTTTTTTTTTTTAAAAAACTAAAGGCTGCAAAATGCCAAATCTGTACTTTTTTTAGTACATCTGCAGACAAAATGACAGAAACTGTAAGTCAAAGCTAACCACTACATTCTGCAAGTAGGCTGTTCACTTTGAAGCTTACAACACATAATTGAAATGTGATTAATTCCTTTGCTGAGTAACACTCACAAAAATCCTCCACCTAAAATTCTTATTCATTCTAGCAGATTACAAAAGTCAAAGGAGGCCTTTAAAACTGCCTAATTATTTTCTCTCTTCCTACAGATTATCTAACTACCTCAGAAGAAGGCAGTTGGTAAAAAGGCCAAAAGAATATGTGCTTCATACTGGGAGGACTAAAAATATTGCAACTTCTTTTCATGTGCTTGTCAGCCTTTCTTCTTCTTCCTTTCCACCTCCTTTTCTGTAGTCATGTCTTAATTGCAGTTGTATTAACACAGAGGAAAATAGTGTATTTTACTTGTTGACTAAAGTTTTGATCAGTCTTTGTGCCCTGATGCATCTTTTCCTTCGTTGGAGGTTATTCTACAGGATAAGCAGCCTAAACAGTTGAGAAGTTCCCTTAATTTTTGCCTATTCTTGTCTTCAGTGCCACCAAAAGGAGAAAGGAAGGGAGCAAAAGGGATAGATTGATGGCTTTCAAGACAGGAAAAGGAGGAGTCCGTATGTATAAGCAAAAAAAGATAGACAAAAGGTACAATAGGTACAGTATAGTTGCCTAGGAAGAAGCTTAAGTACAGCCTGAAAAAGGCCGCTGTTTGCCAGTAAGAATTCTCCCAAATAGTACACTTGCAGTTATCTAGCCATCTTATCCAAGTCACAACTGGAGAGTCCTCAGCCATTCAGTTCCTAAATGTACATTTAAGTCTCATTATTCCTCCCGAAATTATTTTATCCAAATACAATTCTACTACACTAAAACACTTTTATCTATATTTTCAAAGATAAAAATCTCCAGAGGGAGCACAAGAATCTGCATTTGACGTTTCTCTGGAAAAATACTTGATTTTTTCTCATCCTCTGTTCACTTTCCAACAGAAGGGGGCAGTAAAGAGATCGCTAGTTTTTTTCTGAAGAAGAAATGCAAAATACTACAAAAATAAGGGAAGGCAGGGAGTTAAACTTATTTTTTCCCTGATACGGGGTGACTTTCACCTGAAAATTAACAGATATTGTGTGGATGCAGTCGCTTTTTCGAGAGAAAAGAGTGTAAGTAATACTGTTGTCATGCTGGCCCCGTTCCTGGTTTACGATGGCACTACAGAGTAGCAAGGCACTATTTAATGTGTTCTTAGATGTACAGAACAGCAGGCTGCCTCTGCTTTTCACAGACTGCTCTTTCAAAGCAAGACATGTACAAGGACAGCCATACAGGAGCCTAGGGAAATCTGGAACAACATGAGTTAGCATGAGACTTATCAACAGCAAATAAACCTTTTTTACAAGCACTACCGTAAACACAGTGGCAAAAGTTAGGTTGTCCTAGACTACAATGCAGACCGTATGTATTCCTTTCTCTGTTTCCTTTTTTCAACTTAGGAACACAGGATAAGAAAGGAAAGGTGTCTACAGGGCATAGGAAATCAGCAACAGAACAGAATAATAGTTGAATCTTCTAAATCAAGATTCTCCAAACCTGTAAAAGTAGCAGGAAAAGGCAGAGCATCCTCTCTAGAGTGCAGACCAAAAGAAAAAAAAAAAAAAGAAAAAAATAGATCTAGAACAGAACAACACTCTAGGAATATTTATTCCTTCATAAATGAAACTTCTTAACTACTCCTTCCTAAAAGAGCTTTTTCCTGTATTATTGTGTTAATTATTTATGCTGTACATAAACGTTTGGAAGCTGTCCATCTTACCATTTTCCATCAAACTTCAGGCAGCAAACGTAAATGCAAATGCAACATCCTACTTATATATTTAGCATATCTGTATTACAGTTCCACTACAAGGCCATCTGTCTTCCTTGAAGTGAGCTAAAGCCAACCCACTCTCCCGAAATAGGACTTTTAAGGAAGAAGGCTCAAGAGAATGGCAGTGGGGACTGGAAGGGTGGATTTGAGTCCCAATTCAGATGAAACCCAGGCTGCTGTTGGTCTGCGCATAGGTGTATCCCTTACAGAAAGGTTTTCTGAAGAGCTGTAAGTCCAGGGCAGAAGTGCACTACTAAGTGGACTTCTTCAGGGAGGCTGGGGACTAGGAGAGCTCTGTAGCTGACAAGGGTGAACTGGAAGTCTTAAATATTAAAGCAAATGAACAGCAAGCTTAAGAGGAGGAGGATTGGGTTTGAAGGATGGCGAAAAACTGCAATTTTATTTGGTGAAACTGAAAACTGAAGATAGGCTCATTCCATGAGAGTCTGTGCATCCTAGGCTGAGGTCAAATCTCAGGTTTGTTCTACATTTATTTCACCTGGTAGCTTGCTGCCTTCTTGTTTGCTTACCTTGATGGAGAACTAAGATGTGGTCCTCTAGTTTGGTGGGGGTTTCATCTCCCTTTATCTTAGTAGCTAGCACAACTGTTAACGATTTGTAGCTGACTGGATCTGGAGGTGAAATGTGAGATTTCCCAGTGATGACAAGAAACTGCTTTCTCTTCGTTTCTCTTGGTAGTAGAGCGTTTGCAAATGGTCAGTAGACTTCAACAGAAACATGAATTAAGTCAAGTCTCAAAAGAGCGTATATGCCACTTCATGCATGCTTCTGTTTATGCAGGGTAGATTAAAACTTCTGAGGTTTCAGAAGTTTCTGTACCACTATAGAAATGAGGATGTTTTCCTTTCCTCACAGACTGCTTGTTTGAAGGTACAAGGTAAGTCTGGAGGGGAGCAAGAGGAAAGATGACAGAAATGACATAAAACACCTGATCCTGAATGTGTCTTTGGTTGTACCCTTGGGAGGTCTTCCACTTGTCTGTTTTGTGATAAGATTTCATTTTGGCTCTCACATTCTTTTGGTTGCTTTTTATCTCCCATTATCCCCTGGGATTTGTTGTCAGATGTGGTGTTCACAAACATCCCTCCAGGTGAAATGCTTCATTTCTAGGACAGTAACTATAGCTGTGTCTGACAGTCAGGTTCTAAAACACCTGCACTGAAGTTCTCAATGGTTATTACTGGAAAACAATCTTCTCTCTCCTTTTCCCCATAATCTGCAGGGATACTTTCCTGATATCCCTCCACTGTGTAGGCTGCACATCACTGTATATGTTCCAACTGCTCTTTAGTTGTTGCGATGTCATTCAGGTTTCTCAGCCTGATTTTTAGGTCAGCATCTCCACTTTTTAGGGTAGAAGCTTCTACTCCAATAGGAGAGCTCATTGTTACTCTGTTGTCTTCATATGTGATGCTCTTTTCTACATCCCTCTCCGTAGTTACAGTATTTTTGAGAGAGTTATATAGCTTATGTTTGGTCATATTAGCAGACTGATAGAAAAGAACACTTACACAGTTGTCAGATATTTTTTCACTTTGAGCAATGAAACTAGCAAGTGATCAATATAGCAAAGGATGTTCTCCATATTTCTACAAGGCTCATTTTGCAGTTGCTGTATTCATGCTGAACAGTGACTCAGGATAAAAAAGAAAGCTGTGTATGTTTCAGTTCTTTCTCACAGGGCACATTAATGTTCTTGTGTTATGTTTTTTAACACTGATAGTTGAAAGGATGTGCAGCAGCTGCTATATTCTTCTTTTTCTTTTGATGTTCTCTACCAGTTTCAAGTCACTTCCACTCAAACCACTTCCTGTCCTTACGCTCCCTTAACCCATAGGGGAACTTGTTGTAAGATATTAACTGTCATTTTGAACGTTTTGTTCTGCTAAGGATTTCTAAATGAAAGGCCATCTGTCTATTCACTGAAAGAATCAAAACAAATCAGACTGAAGTGCTAGGATGTGAGCTTAGAGGCAATCACAGAAAGTGCTGCCACCAAGACAACACCTGGAACATCATTTCTAGGCCTTTTATGGAAGCTGCAAGTCCAAATCTGCAGTCAGGGAATGAACTAGCAAGAAAAGCTTTGTTCAGAAGCTACGCAACAGTGGTAATACCAATTTCCTGCAGAGGCTGATTTAAAGTTCCTCTGCTTTGTAGATTGCATATCTGTGCATATCCAGAACTATACCTCATCTTTACATCTTGCCTGATAATCTATCCAGAAACTCAGTTTTTCTTTCTCTGTCCCTTAATAACTTAAGGGGATAGTAACGATGTTAATCAAGCTCTCAAAATGCCTATCTCCTTCGCTAATAGTTACAGTTTGAATGAGAGAACTGCTCTGTATTCCTTACCTCCTTGAGTGCCATAGGCTGTACATTCATCTGTCTGAGACATCTTAACCACTGAAGTGATGTTGCCATGGCACAAATTAAAAATATAAGACTAAATGTACTACAGTGGAAAAAAACCAGCATGTGACTCTATAGGCACCTGGTTATGGGCTTACCACAACAAACGCTTCCAGAACTGATTAAAAACTGAATCCCAAAACCAGTATAGCACAAAACACAGAGGCATCTCTAGGAGCTGGCACTTCAGTACAGCCCTTCGTATTTCATGGGTGGATGAGAGGACAAAGGAAGTGCTTAACGTTAAAGACATTCAGAACCCCAGATCGTTACCAGCGGATAGAGAGGTGACGTGCATCTTTGTAAATCACAGTAACGGTACGTTGCAGCGCAATTCAGTCCTGAAGCGCAGGCCAGGCTCCCTCCCGCGCCGGCGCAGCTGCCTCGCACCACACGGAGCAACGCCAGGCGCCATCGCAGGCCCGCGAACCTGCGTTACGCGCGGCTCGCCAAGGCCCTGCGCACGCTGCCGTGCCTTCTTAGCACCTTTCTGTAACTAACATTCCCTGCCCTTGCTCCGGCGTCAAATCTCTGTGAAAAGCGCTCCGAAGGCCCCGCTCACCACCTACGAAAAAACCGCCGCCCCTGACCCGCGGCCATGCAGCCGCCAACCGCTGCACACGCACACACACTCCCCACCCCGGACTCTCTCCCCCATTATCCGCTCTCCTTATTGGCCAGCGCCGTCATCCAGCTCCGCTGCGATTGGCTCTGCCTGACGCCTATCCGCCCGTTCCGGCAAGCCCCGCCCCCTCGGCCGGCTGAGCCCGAGTGGGGCGATCGGACGATGCGGTGACGTTCGCGTTTCGGGGCGCTGCCATTGGCGGGAGCGGCTGGACGGGCGATGTGGCGCGCGCTGCGCCGGGCGGCCGTTGCGGTGGGCGGCCGGGCGGCCGCGGTGCCTTGGGGGAGCCGCCGCCGCCGCGTGCCGGGCTGTCGCGAGCCGCCGCACCTGTCCGCCGCGCGCCTGTGGGGAGCGAAAGCCCCTGCCGTGAGGTGAGGGCGGCGGCGGCGCGGTGGGGCGGCGGGCCTAACCGGGGGGCCGCTGAGGGAGCGGGCGGGGGGCGGGGGGGAAGGGGACTCGGGAGGGGAGCGGGCCCGGGGGCGCCCGGAGGGCACTCGTGGCTTAGGGGCGTGGTGGTGGCCGAGGGTCGCAGCCGCTCTCGGGGTACCGGCATGGGAGTCGCTCGGGATTCAGGGTCTGAAGCGTTCCCTGGGGTTGGGGAGCGGGTGGTGTCGGGCTGTGCGGCGGCCCTGCCGGGTACGAAGCCGGGAGCAGTCGCCGCCCCTGCCCCCTCGGGGCTGCAGCTGTCTGCGCCTGCGTCAGGTTTTGTCCCAGACCGGGTATGTCCGTGTTACCTCCCTGGGAAGTCAGCCACTTGGGGGAAAATATGGTCGTTCCCCCCCCCCCCCCGTTTACTTTTTGGTTTTGAAGGTGGTTTGTATCAGTTGTCATTTGGTAGGCGCTCAGTTTTTCTGGTTATGCATTTCTTAGCATTATGTATGTTATCCTGTAGAACAAGGAAGGGAAGGCTTTTTTGGTAAAAGTTGCAGCAGATGAAATGTCTGAAACTGCAATCAAAAAATGTGCCCTGCTTGAAATACAGCCGAGACTTTAGATTACGGAGTAGTTTAAAGGTGGCGATGGCTTGTTCTTTTTTCTGTTAATGACTTAAGAAAAGTACTCGGGGTATACACACACGGTGGTCAGGGAGGGAGAGGAGCAAAGATTATGAAGATTGGTTTTGTTTCTTCCTGCTTTGGAAGTGTCTTGAGCAGTGAAATCTGATTGTTGAGCTCTTACTGGGGGAGAGGGGAAAGTGTATATATTCACGTACGTATATTCTCTCTCTCGCTCTCTCTGGCGTTGTACTTGTAATGCAGAGTTATTGAGCAGAGACTGTGGGTTTACACAGATTTTTTTCATTAGTTCTAGGTGAAATTTAGTATTGAATTTTCTGTATTATATCAACCTATCAAAATGTTACATTTGGGTTCTGTTCTCCTGCTGCAGCTGTTACACGTAGTTTCAGAATAATGAAAAAGAAATGCTTTAAGCACCTACCCTATGTTGCAATATAACATGTATTATGGGTAGGAAATTTCAGAGAACTAAAAGGCTTGTAAAACCTGACAAATACAAATGGCACTCAACTTACAACAGCTGTGTCAGAAAACCCAGCCATTTAATCATTCCTCATGCTCTGCCTGAATCTTCTAGGCATTAGTATTGCTGAATGACTCTTTTTCTTTTCAGTGGCGTTCTCAGTAGAACGCATATTACTGCCACAATGCCTCAAGGAAGCACAGATAATCTGGATGAGCAGCAGGTGCAGCTCCTGGCTGAGATGTGCATCCTTATTGATGAAAACGATAACAAGATTGGAGCAGATACTAAGAAAAACTGTCATTTGAATGAAAACATTGATAAAGGTACAGCTTGCTTACTAATTGAACCAATAAGTGTGATTCCATATTTTCACAAATATATTAATTAAGTTAAAGTCACTCGCAGGTGGGTGCTGATCAAACCAGGACAAGGCTTCCCTGCAAGGCTTACAGTGTCAAATTTCAAAGAGTTGCACTATGAGGGAACAAACCATTAGAGGCAGTAGCAAAGGAGAGAAATGAGTGATTACAAATATAAGCTGTATGTTTTGCAGAATATTTAGAATCATGCATTTTGGTTTTAAAATAGTATTGTTTTTCTCTTACGTGTCTGACTCTGTGTGGCTCTTCTAGAACACCACATGCTTCTTTGCTGAGTTCTTTATGAATAGAATAGACTGATTTTCGGTGGCTAGGGCAGAGTTCTGCCTCAGCTACTGGCGATCGGAATGTTTTGTGTTGTCATTTTAATTGCTTATCAGTTTTATTTTTCGTTGGTCAAATTTGTGGATTTTCACGTACTCTTTTTTTGTACTCACGGGCGCTCTGAAGAAGGACATAAAAGCTACGACGACTAATCCAATTTATGGATACTAAGCCTTACTAGAAGCTTGCCTGGATGGGCACCTTCAAAATGGTGAACAAACAGAATTTAGTAGATCTCTGCTGTTGTCTTCTTGTTCTTAGCACTTCTATAATTTCCTAATGTTAAGTCTAAGTTGAAGTAGAAACCTAAGTGAGAGTTTTTCCTCAAAACCTTGTTTTTTAACATGTATGATTTTTGACTGTTGTGGGTGTTTGGCTTTATCTTCTAGGCTATTAAACTCTTATCCTTTTTATGTTTTTTTTCCTCCATTAAATAACTTTCTGTGCTTTTGTTTTTAGGATTATTGCACCGAGCGTTCAGTGTTTTCTTATTCAATACAGAAAATAAACTGTTGTTGCAGCAGAGATCATATGCTAAAATTACTTTTCCAGGTTAGTACAGACACATACCATACTTACCCATATGTTTTGTTTAAAACGATGCCTGTCTAATCTTGAGTGCAACTCATTCTGAACTTTAGAATTTACTTCTTTGGAGAGGTTATACTCTCAAAATAGTTTGAGAAGTATTTTTTTCACGGATGAAGCAAGAGAATGGAAACACTAGCTTATTGGAACACGTGTGCTTGGGAAATGATTCTCTTGTGACTTATTTGATCCTGTTTATGCAAATATGGAGTATGTGTTGTTTATCTTCTCTGCTGAAAGGCTTAATTAGTGGAGCTGGAGAAGTTGCTCTGGTACCTAGAGTTTAATTGTTTTAATTCCGCTGTAACGTGAAGTTGATATGTTATGGTGTCATTCTGCTTGGGAAGCAGTTGTATTGTGCTTCAGTCAGAACAGTGTACCTTTTAGAGGTCTTAAATGCTTTTATCGCCTATAGAAAAACTGAAACTGCAGCCAAACTGTATCCTTTTTGAAGACTCCCAAACTATTGCTAGCAAATGCAAAGAAGCATAAAAATAAGTGGCATGAAACAAAAATAGCTTACATGAGACACATTGGAAAAAACCTAAAGCTTTCTGTTTCAGAATTGCAGCTCGAAAACAAACTTGTTTCTAAGCTTTCCCAACTTGAGGAAGAAAGACCTTTCTTTCCTTCCTGAAATTTTTACTTTAAAGAATTGTGTTTTCCTCAATCATTAACTAATCAAAACGGTCAAGTGTAGTTTGTAGGTAATTAGACTATATTTTAGATGCTCTTGAGTTAGATTCTTAAAGATCAAAGGTTGGCTGATGAGGGCTGCGTTACTGATTAGTAATTTTTAATATGCTTGATGCAGATTATGGAGGGTCTGTTCTTTTAAGTGCAGGTGTAAACTGCCTACATGCTGCTTCTACTGTCAGCCGATTTTGCAAGTTGCGGGAGAATTCTCAAAGCTCTGTTACGTATAAACCCCCTAAAGTTACTTTAAATAGCATTTGCAGATAAACAGGGTCTTTTTAAACTGGCTTTTTAGGTAGAGGCTCTCTTGGGTCAGAGGATGAATGTGTTTGCATATATCAAACACTTAACGTGCCAAGTAGTACTTGATGGGGGCAATCCCTGTGCAAAATAGGGAAAGAAAAATAAGAGTTGAAAATATCCTCCTTGCCGTCTGACCTTTCTCCTCTACAAAAAAGAAACAACACTCTGAGATATTGAATTGCGGTCTTGCACCTCAGGGTTTTTGAAATGCTTTATACTGCTTTAACGCTGTATTGATACAATCTCGCAGGTTGTTTTAGCAACACTTGTTGTAGTCATCCGCTAAGCTATCCACTAGAACTGGAAGAAAATGATGCCATTGGTGTTCGGAGAGCAGCACAAAGACGACTGAAAGCAGAATTAGGAATTCCCATGGAGCAGGTAAAGGAAGGAGGGGAAAAAGGGGAAATCTTCTTTGATTGATTGATTTACACACCAAGTGCATCTGGCAAACAGGGTCAGCCTGAGACCTAAAAATGAATTCAACTTCAGCTTTGGAGATGTAGCGGACTTAAAGAATATGAGATTTTTTGTCCTATGTTCTGGAGTCTCAAAGGCTTATCTCACTGTGTGGTATTTTAGAGTATTTCAATGCTAAAACTAAATATGAGCCAAAAAGTAAATCACACAGTAACGAAGCATTTTATTGCTTCAGTTCTAACTGTGGGTGCCTGCGTTGTCCAGTTTGGCTAGCTATACTGCTTGCCCAAGTGGTATGAGAAGGCACTGTGCTGTACTTCCTCCAGAATCTGCTGTAGGGGTTCTGTACAGCTGGCTCCTGGAGGGCCTTGCTGTGAGCATGCTGGACAGTGCGTCCATGCAGTGCCAAGTTGCCTGCGGGAAAGAGCAGCCAGGACACTAGGTGTTTCTTCCAGAACAATCACACGACCTACTTCTGGTAACCTTCTTTTGGCAACTTGGGAGTGCATAGAGAGCAGGGTGAAACTGGCTGAATTATACTGGTGGTTGAAACCTCTTTCCACACTGTATAACTAAGTATATTTGCATCACGGGATGAGGGAGAAACGGTGTGATACTGGGAAATGAGATGGTTAGGTTGTCCCAGAGTCACTTAGTTTGTCTGCAACTGGCACTACTCCCTGGTAGATCAATGCTGTACGTGATTTATCAACAAGCAGTTTTGGTCTTAGCTTTAAATAATTGTCAGGTCTTTTAGTTGGGAACTACGGGGTAAGTGCAGGTGTTTCAGTATTGATTAGTACTTCAGTAAGTGTTTGTCAAGCTCTGGTAAACGTTATTTAAAACTTACGTTATTATATAGAAGAAACCTACTCAACATACTATAGGACTGTAGGATAAATCTGACTAGAGAAATGTTGTGTCTTCTATGTGATCAAAGTGCAAGTGCAATTAAAAGGGGTTTCTTTTTCCATATAACTTACTAGTAAAGAAATACATTACAATTGTACACCCAGAAAAAAATAATGTTTTAGGAAGAGAATAGTAGCTGTTAATTATTCTGTAATGTCTAGCAGTTTGTTTTTTGTCTTGCTGCCTGTTCTAACGAGTGTTTTGCTTGTAGGTAACTCCAGAAGAAATCTCCTATCTGACACGAATTCACTACAAGGCCCAGTCTGATGGGATTTGGGGTGAACATGAAATAGACTATATCTTATTTATACAGAAGGATGTAACACTGAATCCTGACCCCAATGAGATCCAGAGTTACTGTTACGTGACACAGAATGAACTAAAACAACTCTTAGACAAAGCCTCCAGGAATGAAGTTATGATTACTCCATGGTTTAAACTAATTGCGGAGACCTTTCTCTTCAAGTGGTGGGATAACTTACCTAACTTGAATACATTTGTTGATCATGAAAGAATACATAGAATGTAAATGGCCATGGGTGAAAGATGCTGAAGGCTAGCAATGACATGCCGTCTCACTAACGGTGTGTGGTAATTCAGACTCAAGTGCTTAAAAAAAAAATGGTCCATCTGGAGCACATTTAACAAGTAACTTCATACAGAGATTGTTATAGTCTTTTTTTTTTTTTTTTTTTTCCCTCAAATGCCTCCCCTAACCCCTCCTTCCCTGTGGGTGAATTTAGCTTGGTCTAATTTAAAATGAGTAATGGTAACATAACAAGCCTCCTTGCTTTGTCTTTCTCCATTACCCTCGTCATGTGATGTGAAAGAAACCTCAAGCTGTGTGTACCCATGTTGCTCTTATTTCCTTGTGTAATGACTGTGTGTGCTGGCAAGGGAATTTGGATATCACCTGTCCAGCTTGTTCAGTAGAGATAGTATCCTTTCAACTTCACATGACTTACTTAAACTCATTTCTAATCGATATTTCTAAAGATGGAGTTCTACACTGATGTGGGGAAGACTGGTTCCCTAAAGAAAACCAATTAGTTCAAAGCAATCAAGATAATTGCAAATAGACCTCTTCAGCTACTGTACTGTCTCATTTAAAAAAAAAAAAACAACAACAACCACCACCACCACCAGTACATAAAAGCTTAAATAATTAGATTGTCTGTGTGGACTGAGTTCTTTGAAACTTGAAATCTTGCACTAATACAAAAAAAAAAACCAGAGATCATTTAGTGTATCTGAAACTTTTAGTATCTTTTGCAATGGTGCATCGTAAAAAAGGTCTGTCATAGCTTTAGATAATAAACGCTTCCACCCCTCCCCCTTTCTGGTTAAGTAGTAACTAAATACTGACTAGTTTTCTGGACATCTCTAATTGAAAAGAAATGGTCAGTTATACCAAACATGAATGCTAGATACCTAACATAAGTTGACCCCTCCTTTGGAGGAGGGGTATGCTTTAGATGGCACTTCTCCAACTTCCAGAAAACAAAGGCATTCTGATGCAAGCTTTTTTTCTTTCAGTATCTGCTATGAGACCCTTTTTGAAGTCCCTGAAAACTCAAGCCTGCTATTTAAGTAGTTGTTAAAACTCCAAAATTTAAGCTTGAAAGTTTATGGGTTTACACTATGTCTTAAATTTTAGTCACTGAGAAATTCTACTTGAGTGTCAGAGCTACTCTTTTTTGATCTTGCAATCAGTTACTGGTTAGCAGAGTAGGGTTGTGTTTTGTTTTCTTTTTTTAATAAGACAGTGAATGATCAAGGGTATCGCAGTTTGAATTTAAGTACAGTTTTTTTGTCCCTGAAAACCTTAATTGTGATGTCTTCTGATAGCAGACCATTCAAAAAAACTAGTTTTTTTTTGAGGTTAATCTCTACCACAGTTTTCCTAATAAAATAGGATGTTGTTTATCAGTTCTCCCTGGATGTGAAACATGGCTGTAACTAGTCTGTGCCTGGTTTCAAAGTAAAGGTAGATTTTTTTCAAAAGCTTAACCATTTTTCTCTTCCTCATCTCGGCTGTTGCAACAGTTATGACTGCAGCATTGAAGCTATTATGTATCTCTTCTGGTTCAGCTTTTAAAGTTTTCAGGTCAATACACAACAACTTGACCCTAACTGATGTGTTCTCTTAAAAGCAAATAATGGTGGGAGGGGGGAATAGTAAAGTAACAGCTCTGTTGAATTCAGTGCAATCAGCTACATGACCCAAGTAATGTATTAAAGTACTTTTTAAAGAAATGTGATTTTAAGGATAAGACTAAGGATTAAAATACTTAACCTAAAACCTTGGACTGTGGGGGATTTTCTTTTGTTGTTGTTTTTGTTTTTTTTTCCCCCAGACTTACAGCTATGTGAAGAGTAACCTGTGGAGTTACTGGACTATAAAGAACAAACTGCCTATTAAACATCACTAAAGCAATGTGATTGGGGGTGGGTAGCAGGGCATAACTTTGTTTTAACAAAGTTCTACTTATCTAGTTCAAATGGCCAGCTTGGAACAAAAGCTGACAAAGCACACCCTGAAATAGAAAGAACATGTATAAAGAAGCTGTAAGCAAAGTTTTGCTACCAGTTTTTTTTTTTTTTTTTTAAGCAAAACATCACAACTTTTAAAGAAGTTTTTGACATTAATCTTTACAGAATTTGAGAATGTTTTCTAATACAAAGCTTCCTGCTTTACTAGAAGGGGAAAGAAATCAGAATTATACATAATGTTCCATTATATAAGTTGGCAGCTGAACAGCCCTGTTCTCCTTTTGTATTTGAAAGAGGTAGTTGGGGAAAAAAAAAAAAAAGATTAAGGATCCCCCTGCCTTGCCGCTTTGGTACTATTTTACATGTGCATTTTATTGGACTTCAGTTTAATCTTAAAAACTGTGTTTTATAATTGCTTTGTTCGTGCACTACATTTATAATGCATAATTTTACTAGCCTCTAGATATTTCCTACCTTGTTTTTAACTAGAGACAGAATATATTTGACAGAATATATAATATTCTCAGAATATTTGACAGAATATATTTTGTCTTGAACAGATACACAACTTTTAGTACATCAGCCTCTAAAGAAAAAATGTATTCCTAAACTGGGAATGACAGTAGCATAATTGACATGAACTTAAGACAAATTTTTGACTCTCTTACATATTTCAAATATGTAAAAATCCCAGTTGTAACTTTACCTGCCCATGTTATTACAGGCGTGATTACAGCTCAGTATTGAAACAGCAACTACTCCAGCTTCAGGGATTATTTAGCTTAGTAAACAGGCAAATATTTTTCCTATTCGTTCAAAACTACTTCAGTGCACAAACACTAACTTTGTACAGTGCTTGTCAGTCTCCCATTCCTTCCTCTGGAAAGACTGTGATCAAGGTAAGGGTATCACTTTCATTAGAAGTGTGAAAATAGTGAAAAAGGTCAGTATTCTCACCCACCCTTCCCCCAGAAAAGTGCAACATGAACTCACCTCTTTTACACATCAAAGAATTAACTCAAGCGCAGACAAAGTACAGAAAGCCAAGCCTCACTGGTTCAGTTTCTTAAGGGTGCATTTTTAGTTCTCTTGGGATTTTTACCTCCAGCCACTTTACATTTCTACATTTCTAGATTTAACCTCATTTTAAATCTAGTTTTACATGAAATTTTAAATACTTAATATTGCTACAAGAAGGACATGACTAAGAAAATCAAGTGGCATTTCTGATGTCTGTTTACAAGTTGTTGTGCCACTGGTTTTGACAGAAGTTTCTTGTGCTATAACCCCCACAGAACTGCAAGAGCAAGACGCTACAATTGTTCCTCTCTGAGCTGCAAATATCTTAACCCTCAATACCAATGTATACTTTTTTAATACTCCGCTTTCACTAAAAAGGAAAACAGGACCAGAAATTAGTTTTAATAAACTTATGTTTTAATTCAGAAGGCTCATCTTCTTTGAGTTTTACCAGATTTTCTCTTTCCAGCCAGCAGATGTTTTGGCTTAGAATCAAATACATGTCTGTCCGCCTCTCCTTTCCTGCCCAGGCGATTCATTTTCTTTTGAGCGTTCTTTGCCATAGTCTTAACCTTCTTCACCATCTATTTAAAACCAAACAAATAAACAAACTGAGTAACTTCTCCAAATAGCTTTACCTTTTAAAAACACAAAGGTTCACGATTTTAAGGAAGACATGAAATAATACACAACATAAGCCACCTACTGCAACTCCACAACAGTATCACAACAGTATCAGTGACGCTAATTTTCCTTAGCGAAACTTTTTTCCAATACAAAAAAATGTGATGTTGCTATCCCTGGAGCTCCTAACTCATTATAGGCAGAACTGCACTGTTTGATTATGGAGCACGTTCAGTTTTAGTTTTCAGTCCTCTTTTTTATTTGCAGTTAGAGAATTACATTTTTAAAATGTAGTTTCTTAGTCTGTACTACTACATGTTATTTTTAAGAATGAATTAGGTCCTTGGGAAGGTACAGTGACTTCAAACCAACAGTATGAAGCCAGACAAAAGAGAGATGAACAGGAAGGAGTTCTATTTTTCCAGATCTTCTTGACAAATATAACCAGCTCAGAATTAAGTTTCCCAGAAGACAATTTAAATAAAATCATGCTATTTTAGTTCCTACAAAGGTAGATAACTTTAACAAACCTTAGCATCACGAAGACCAGAGACATCACGCGGTGGGCGAGACGAACTGCGACTGCGTGCCACAGATTTAGGGGTTTCAGATTCGTCGCGTTTACGTTTCCTTGTGACGCTACGGGACCTTCTTGCGTAATGTGCCTGAATTTCAAAACAGTATTTTTATTATTAAAAATAGGAAAAATCAGCACAGACAGATGCTGGGATTTCAAATTAGGTTAATATTCCTTCATCCATTTCAAATCAGGTTAGTACGAAAAAGCAGGACACGAACTGGTGTAATACATTAGTTTGGCTATACCGTAGCAACATAAAGCCCTTGTCAACTGTTGATCATCATCTGTCTGTCCTACAGCAATATTCAAATTTTAGTGAATATTAGCATGTACTCTTAAAAAGTAATTCCACCGTTTTCTGATTTTTTTTGAGTAAACTCATGGATAAAAGCTCACAGAAAAATTAATGGATAGCAATACTGAAGCAATTTTACAACAACCGCAAAAAAGCAATGAAGAAACCCACTGTGATTACTGGCTATCAGTCTGTAGGTCAAAGCACAAAAGAATTTCAGACATAAAGACTACCATCCTACAGCGTAAGTATTACGTTCTTCCTCACGGAGATAGCTTCTAAATCAATATGGCATGTCAGCTCTGAGAACCATAAATGTTTTCTTCAGATGTATAATGTTGACATTCCTTGTTCCCTAACACTTGGTTTATTTAAAGAATTAAGGTCTCAAGTTCCAGATAGCCGTAACAGTGCTAAATTTGCCATACAAAATGATTTTTTTTAATTTGATAAAATTAATGAAAAATAATAAGATAAAATGATTCCTCAAGGCAAAACTAGGTTCAGAAGTCCTACTCCATGACTGTATTGCATCTAAAAATGCCAGCCAGGCAATCAAAAACTTTAATTAGAACTCATAGCATTAATGAACTGTAAAAAGATAAGCCTGATCTGTTCATTATTACTATTTCTGACATAACAGTATCCCATCCAAAAAAAAAAGTCTCAAAACTTTAAGAAGTATGTTTAGCCAGTCTCAATTTGTAAACCAAGTTCTTGAATCCTATACAAATTCAAACAAAGTTCTAATAGAAAGCAGTGCATATGTACATTTGGGATTCCTTATACATACTTGGGGGGGGGTGGTGCGTTCAGGCTACCCAGCCTGTTACAACCATGTCATTCAAACATTCCAGTATTTGCTGCCTCATTCAGATTTCACACTTCCTCCTTAATAAATCCCACACCTCTCTCTTCTGCCAACCATAGTAAACATTTCAAATGTGCTCAAAGAAATTTAGCATACAGTGAAACCGATCCCTTTCAGATAACCATAATATTTAATGAGCAAAAAGCTTACATCATCTTTATTAGTCATGTCCAGTCCAAGATCAGTCATTTCTTTCTCTAGCACCTTCCGCTGGACCTGTAAAGAGAAAGTTAAGAAATCACGTTTCTCTTTAAAAATGATGGTCCTATCTAATTTTTGTCTTAATACATGGCCATAAGCATAGGTATATACGCTACATATTTATTCTTTATGGTGCATTGCTCAATCATATTATGCAAGTCACAACTTCACATTCACTTAATTCTCTTTATCCATAAATTCTTCTTCACAGGATTTGTCCCAGCACTCCAAAAAAGACCTTTCAAATAGTTTGCCTTTTTGGAAGGGTGATAAAGGGGAAGGGGTGTTTCTATCAGAAATGTTTCCTTCTCTCCCAAAAGGCATACACTGTACCGGAGCAAAATTAGGGCATCAAAATGGGGAGCAAAATTAGCAAGATTCATTTTCTGAAAATGTCCGGTTTTTACAGTTTGGTATCAGCCAATCTTTTTGGACCGGTTACAAGAGTTTTTGTCATTAGAAAACGTGGTGTCTAGCTTCCAAGAAGAAACATCTGATCTTTTCCAGCACAGGAAGGCCCCGTAATAAATTTTACACAATTTTAATTTGAAATAATGATCTCAAACTTCTAACTTCCCATATTTAAAAAAATAAAATAATTTAAAAATCCCATACAGTAACTCAACTAAATGAGCTGGATTATATTCCTCAAACCTTTTTCTGCAATATATACGGCCATTTTACAGAAAACTCATTTGTGTGACTTAATACAAATCATTTTGTATGTCTCCATAACAAAGATCAGCACTCCTACGAATACAGAAGAAAGCAAGCAAGCATGAGGGTAAAATATGAGAAAAAGGGATCCGTTCCCCTATACAAAATTAATATACATTTTTATACAGTTATTATACATCAGCAAGATTTTATTATAGAATATGTTCTGTACTTGCCTTCTTAGCCGTTCGAGGCATCCTCGGACCCCGTGTATCTTTCTCCTTCGACTGAAGGATTTTCAGTTTCTTTTTTTCTCGGATCTGTTGTGCCAGATGTCGGATTTCCATCATTTCTTCATCTTCACTTTCTGGTTCACTGTCATATTCTCCAGCAGCTTCTCTCAGTTCTTCCTCTTTTTCTAATTCTTCTAGTTTCTTAGAATTTGAAGAGATCAAATGAAAACCAAGATGTTTGTATTTGGACCACAAATTCACATCCTTGACTTATAATTTCAGGATCTCAACGTTACATTTTCGTACTGGCCAGAGCCATGATAAAAACACCATGCGGACCCTTCAAAGAAGGAGCTACGTTACTCATAATGATCCTTCCAGCCATGCTTAATGCAGTCAGAGAAATGGATTACTGTGCAAGAAGCCATGGGGTACAATACTACGCAGGCTTCCTAGCTCACATCATAGCATAGTTTGGCTGCATTTGTATGGCTGCTGTGAAGTTGCCCATTGCACTGATGTACTGTACCTTCTTCACCTGCACTAGCTGTGCTGTTTATGGCATTATACTCTAAAAAATTCTTCTCTTTCTATGTTTAGCGTGAGTCTGCAGCACCAGCAGCTCAGATGAGCCCAACTACATAATGAGCAGCTCCACAGTCTGCACTCACTACTCACTGGGTGAATGTTCGTATTATTAATAATACATATATTTTGATAACTGCATTCCTTCTCTCTACAGTTAAAAGAGTCAAGAGGTTACCTTCTGATAAGGTAAAGCAATTTTCCATTTTTCTGAAATTCTGTCCTTAGTTATTCAGAGAACACTGTCTTTTCCCATGGCAAGTTCAGACAATGCAGACCTTGTTTTCATGAAGCACTATTTTATCTAATACAGTAATTTACACTAAATAAATGAATGACAAGGCAAAAAGGCGTAAAAAGAATAACGGAAAACTCACCCTCATGATATCCGGATCAATATAGTCAAGTATATTATGACCTTCCCATATCTCTGGTATCTTATCATATTTTTCAGATGAATTCATCAAGTCCCAGTATTCTTTAAAAAAATTTTTCAAAGAGTATTCAATGTTAGAAGACAACACTCTGATCACAATGAAAAAATTATGTTAATATTCCTAAGTAGCACAAATCTGACTGCATCTCCGATAGATATTCAAAAACCCTTCTGATCACCTTCCTAACTGAAAAGATTGTGGGACAATGACAACACCCACTACAAACACCTAATAAGCAACAGATACCCAGCTGAAACAGAATATATGCAGCCTCTCTCATCTTGATACCTCCTTGAAGAGGATTGTATCAAGAGATACCGCAATATAAAATAAAGGTAAAAAAACAACTGAATCATCAGACTAGTTATTACATGTCATTAATTCTGAAATGTGAAAACACTGAGTCACATCACAGAACGAGTTAATAAAGATCAGAAGTTATGGAACAGAAGAAAAGGACAGTATGCAATAAAATAAGGCCATTGATACTTAGTTGAAATGAGTCACGTTTTGGTATTCTTCCTGAAGACAGAAATAGTCAAACTTCATCATTTAAGTATTGAGACTTATATAATACTTACTCTGGAGATCCAAAACATAATCATCTCCCATTTCAAGTTCAAGATCTCTCTCCTGCAAAGATATACATGGCTTTATATGCCTTCTGGTTGCAAATATGTGTGCTAATTCAGGAAATTTAAAAACCATCTACTCATTCCCTAATTAAGAGATGCCACTTACCAGTTTCTTCCTGGGTGCGTCTACTTCCATTCGTTTCTTACGTGCTATTGCTCCCTCAGGTATAAAAGGCAGCCGTTCCTGAAATTAATGCAACAATCCCCCCCATAAAACAAGAACGAAATGCTTGAATCTGTAATTTTCATAATGCCATAAATTACTAATGTATTGTATTCTCCAAGGAAATAAAGTCCCAAGCTGACTCACCTATCAGCAGAGACATTTATAGATGAAAAGTAAACAAATCTCACCACATTAATCTGTTCACATGTTGAGCCAAGACAGAATTTTCATTCGGCCTATCTTTCAAGAGTACCGGAAAGTATACTAAAAAGTGTAAATAGGTAGCCTACCTTGTTATCTCTTTTAGTTGGTATGGCCAAGTGTAATCTATTCAACACTTCATTCACTTTATTTCCTTTCATTTTAGTATCAACACGATGGGCCAACAGTCTGTCACAGGCCTAAGAGTACACACAGCAGTATTAGGGAAGGAAAAAAAGTCTTCCTGATACAACAGTGCAGTAGACTTTCAACCCCAAGTACCCAGCCTCACATCTGATCTAACATTTATTCTCTTACCTCCCTAGCCCTCAAAAAAACCTCAAGGTACTTCAATATAAAAAATAACAAGGGAAGATGCACGAGTTATATTTTTCGTATAACTAACTTTTACAATGACAGCTGACAAATTATATAGATAAAGCAACAAGACCAAGATAAATCTAACCATGAAATTTTAAAATTATGAATTACATTAGATATAAGTAAGTTTCCAGGAAGAGGTTTGCATCTAAATCTGCTGAGGCTAAACACACTACCAAGGATAGCATGCTTAAAGCTTGTCACTACAATGCACAATTTAACAGCAATTAAATTCACGCGAATGAGACAAAATAGTTAAATGTTCATCTGGAAAAAAACTAATAGAAAAGAAACTTACTTCTGTTTTAACTTGGATTACACCTTCTTCTGTTAAAGTACTTGTCTCTACTACAGAAAATCCTTCTGCTTGAAAACTTTCAAATATTTTCTAAAATAGAAGCAATATTTCAAAAAATCACACTCTGCCCATTTCTTAATAGAACATCACCATTAAGAACAGAAATTTTAATCCAGTTATCAACACAGGCAACTTGTCACTGAGTATTTTATTAAAACGTATTTCTAAAAAGATGACCAACTTTATGGCTACAGTCTTATTTAAATTTTTTAATTTCTAAGCATATAACTAGCTTCTACGAAACAACTACAAAGGACACATAACCAAAAAAGAGAGAAAGAGAGAGAGAGACAGAGAGAGAGAGACAGAGAGAGAGAGACAGAGAGAGAGAGACAGAGAGAGAGAGACAGAGAGAGAGAGACAGAGAGAGAGAGAGAGACACAAACTATGTGCATCCTTGAACTTGTGCACATCAAAAGCCATAACCCTGGATATACACAAACTCTTGCCCAACAGGGGCTTCTACAGGCTTCTACGGAAATTGTTCAGTGGCACCTCTCCATCTAGTGCTCACTGGCTCTGAACTTTTACTGAAAGGGAAATTATTGAACAGAGCTATTCAGTCTTACTTCCAACTACCGTGGTAAATGGAAGTTCTCACAGCCTCCAAGACTTCTGAAACAGCTAAAGGGTTGCCTTCTGCTTAGTATTAATAACATTCAGGCAAGTATATACATTACACACTGCAGGGCAAGACCTGGAAAATGACTTTCCATTACATTTTTCAACAGTTAAAAATTAAGAAATGCTGTGTAAAAGTCTTTGCCCAATATGAATTATGTTAGCCCACGATAAGTACTTTTGTAAATTTCAGAAGAAAGAGAGCAAGCTGGGGGAAGCATTCTAACCTGACTCTCTTCAGGAAGTTCTGCAATCCTCTTCACATCACACTTGTTTGCAACAATTATCAGTGGCTAGTAAACAGAAAATAAGCACCATTACCCGAGTTATCGCATTATAAAAACCTGGATTCGATTAACAATGTAAACCAAATCTACCTTGTTAGCGAACAACGGTTTAATATTTCTGAAGAGTTCCACTTGCTCCTCCAGGCTATGCCCACACTGTTCAGACACATCCATTACATAAAGCACAGCAGCACGAAGATGTGCAAGTGCAGTTATAGCCTGCATCTCAATGGTGTTCCTCTCTTCCAAAGGATGATCCAAAATACCAGGAGTATCTACCACCTAAAATTCACATAAATATAATTAACTCAGGCCTTATTACCAGATAATTAATACAGCATTTGTAAGGTGCTTGATTGTTGGTCAACACTGACGTTTTCGACAACAGCAACGTTCTTTTCTTTCAACCACAAGTCAGTCTGCAAACTCAGCAAAATTGAGACCATGAAAGTGGAATAACGGGAGAAGAACGTGGTTTCAGAATAGCAAATACTACAAGTGCTGAATGAGTGGGGAGAGCCCGGCCCCAACCTTGCCCAGAATTGGACAGTGACAAAAAAAGTCTTCAGTGACTAATTCCAGTTCCCATTCCTCCCTCAAACTGAAACACATACATCTACCTGTACATTTTTAGAATAGATTTGGACTACTGACCTCATTTCACATATTGCATTAAAAATCTTGCACAACAGCTCTCAGACACAGTCTGTCTCCTCAAGATAAGAAAATGTAACTCTCATTGCAAAATAGGAAACCAGACCACAAGCAGTTAATTCGTTAATGAAAATACAAGATAATAGCAGTTCTTACCTGCCAACGTAGATATTTATAATCCATGTGTCCCACAAAGAGAGATTTTGTGGTAAAGGCATAAGGCTGCACTTCTACATCTGCTCTTGTAACCTTAAAGAAGATTCATTCATAGACATTTACTAAAATTTCCTGAATTGGCAAGCAGTAAATAATAATTACAATACACTTCCTTTGCTACAGAAAAGCTAACAAAATGGTTATTCTGGCACATTCTCTGCAGGAATGTCTTTATCAGAAAATATGTTAATCAGTTACATGTTACTTCGGTAAAGGTAATGATACAATATCTTAACACTATTTTTAAGCCAAATCTGTTGTAATTTTCAATTTATCCCACTGTGAATTTCTTTCAGTCTCTACTCACACGTTCAAATTTGTTACCTCTGACATGAGACAGTGCCACAATGACACCAAATTGTTTAAATGTTACCTTAAAGTATTTTAAATTCAATGGTACCTCAGTCTTATTTTTGAAAAAGAATTCACACACCTTATTTATAAAGCTAGATTTTCCAACATTTGGATAGCCACACAACAGAAGAGTTCGTGTATTTGGATCGATGGTTGGCAAACGAGACAAATGTTGTCGCACTGAAACATTAAATACATCTCTTAAATGCTTGTGATAATTTAAGACAATTTAACAAAAAATGGAAGAAAATTCATATTCTGAAATGCATATGCACAACTTAACTGGCATTTTGGAATTGATAAATTGATTCACTGATCATTTTTGAAAACATACAATTGTTTGTTAACTGCAGAATTATCCACATACAAAAAAAGAAACCGTACAAATACTTTAAAAGTCAAAGTCTCTGCCCATGTCACCTAGAATGACCTGATCAAATCAGGCAGCACACGGTGAAGTAAGGAATAAAGTTTAGAAAATGTTTTCCACTAATTCTTCAAATATATGTAAGGAAAGATAATAATAAATAAAAGCATGAATGTGACTTTTAGGCAAGGAATATTTTATAACTGTAAATAATAACACTTGCAAAATTTAAAGAATTTTCAATGAGAAAACTACTTAAAGAATAAATTATAATTATTTGGGGGTTTTGGAACTGTCTCTATGGTTCCTCTACAACTTTGCTGTATTAAACATATTCTTGCTTTTTTAGTGCTACTGTTAACGGTAACACTTTCAATGTTTAACTGTCATCTGTAAGGATGAATTTTGCATCCTCTTCAGTAGCTTTATTTTAGCCTATTTAACACACAAACCTTGCTCCAAGTATTCCAAGCTTTGTTTCTGCCTTTTGATAATTGTGCACATTCGTCCCAGAGCAGCACGTTTCAGCTGTTTGCAGCGGTAAAGAGAATCACCATATTTCATCAGCCTCACATAGTCTTTAGCAACGCTGTGGGGAGACAAAGGGCTAAGAAGTTAGCCAGCAACCAAACGGACAAGGCACAAAATAGAAGAAATGAACATTCCTTACTTGTCAATCAGATTTTTGGCAATATTAATCTGTCCTAAAGCCAGCTTGTAGTGATCTTTGTCATAGAGAACATTCATCAGATCTGCGTAAAAAGGATGAATATCCTAAAACAAAAGTATAAATTAAAATTAAGCCCAACATTTTCCTTCTTTAAGCTGACAACAACGACCTACGTTCCTTTTTTTCCTCAATTCAGCAACACAAATAACAACACAAGCCAGACTGCTTTCGTTACTCTCTTAAGTAAAGAGAGCAATCTGCTTAGCCATTACCTGCATAATTCTTATCAACTTTCAATGTCTTCCGCAAAACATATTTTGGACTGACTCATACGAAGTTTCCATTTCACCTTTTACTTTGTAATATACTTCATTATTACATCTTTGAAGATTTTTGTTAATAAAGAAACTGCAAGAAGCCTGTAGAAGTAGTTTCTAAAAGCCCATCTGTGCTGCAGCAGGACCAGAGGAACAAGGTAACACCTCTCTTTTTCTGAGTGCTACATTAAATCCTGCGTAAGATTGGATAAACAGCATTTCTTTAATGCCCAGATAAACCCTTCAGCATTTTAAGGAAGCACCATCTTTACTTCAAATTGTTTAAACAAACTTCAAACAAGACGTTTTAGCTAATCCTGTATTTATTTGCAGAAATTTCATCATGTGATGTTAAACAAAATACAGAAGATATTTGGGGAACTCTGCAGTAATAATCACTGGATATGAAAACATCAGCAAAAAATATGGTTGCAGGTCAACAATTTAAACACCCATAGAAAACCTGACTGGATACATGGAGTATCAACTGCAGCTGTTGGGAAGTTAGACTTAAAAGCATCTTGTCAAAGTGTGTTTTCAACAGTATCCTTCACAGGGCTGAGAACAGCGTTTGTGTTGTCAAGGTAAATCTTTTGAAGAACTGCAGATGGGAGGTAATGCAATATGTTTGGATATTTCTTACTCCCTCCTGTTTGGATATTTCTTAATTCCTCTTGGTATTTTCTAGGAAAGACTAACCATGAATATAATGGCTTACATTTACATACACACAGAAAAATTAAGCAGACCAGGTACAACAAACAAACTTTACAAAACCTTTCTTTCTCACCGTTCAGTAGCAGATTCTCTCAAATTGACTTGACCAGAAAGGTAATGCAAAAACCTTGCAAAACTCATCATTCAATAATCACTTATGAGCAGAATTTAGACTCCATTTCCTAGTAGGAAAATTGTATTTTTGTAGTACAGGTCTGCTAAAGATACCCCTTCCCCACCAGTCAAAACGCGCTAAGCACTGAATCAGCTTAGGCCAAAATAAACTCAAATAAAACCAGTACAGCACTGCAGAAGTATTTATGATGCCTTGAAAGCAAAGTTCCTCTCCATTAACAAATGACAAAACACTTACGTCTAATTTGGGGAAATCTGTTAAGATCTGAGTGAGTCTATCATGGTAATTCTGTTGAGTATATTTGACTTTTCGCATGTAAAACTGTCGAATCCGATGGATTTGATAATGCTTATGAATGACAGTTGGAGTCTTTCGCTGAGTCTTGGACAATGTCAAATCTATGAAGTCCTGCAATTAAAGAAACATTATTAATCACACAAACTGCCAAGGCCTAACAACACAACAAGGGCAATAATTTTATTCTGGTGCAGCAGTAGGCAGACCAGGTAAGTGCATCCACGCCATATCACTAGTTCGGAATGCAAGAATTTTGCATGTTTTAAGATAAAGCTGCTTATTGCAAGGTTGTTGTGGATGTAGTAAAGTCTAAATATCAGCATGGTCTAGGTTAACACTAGTGTCCGAGTTTAATATTAACGGTTTCTATCGCTGAACAATAACATGCAGTTTGTATGTTCTCTAACCAGTTTTTGTTACAGTTATTTAAGAAATCGCCTCCTGTCCACGTTTTCCACAGCGGCAGCTGGATGTCACCTGCGGCTCCCAAACGCCACCAGACGGGTCGTGTCAGGGAAAGGTGGAGGAGGCCCAAACCACGCTACAAGCTCCGCCCGGCACGCGTTTGACTCCCATGTCCGTCCCAGAGTAGGAGAGAACTTCATTTTGCCATTTCAATCACCGCCGCGTAGCAGCGAGGCTGCACATTAAACTACCCGCCACCATTTTGAAAACGCAAAACGGCCGTTCGCGGGCCCGCGCGGCGCTCCGGCAAGGGCCGCGCCACCGCCCCTCAGGGGCCCTCCTCGGGCGGGAGCGCCCGCTCGCCGGCACCCCCCCCCCTCCCCGCCCGCACATGGTACGCGCCCCCAGGCCCACGAGCCCCAGCCCAGGGCGAGCCCACAACCCCCCGGAGGGGGGGCATGGCGAGGTCCGAGGCCGCGGCGGGGCGCGGCGCGAGCGGACCCCGCACCTTGGCGGAGGGCACCACCGTGATCTTCTTGAAGTTGTAGAGCGCCATGCCGCCGCCGCCGGGTCCCGTCACGCCGCGCCGCGCCGCCGGAAGAAGGGGGCGGTAAGCGCGCCGCTTCTCGCGAGGCGAGGCCGCCGCCCGCCCTTCCGCCGCGGGGTTGGCGGGGGGAGGCGGCGCTGCGCGGCCGCGGAGGCGGGCGGGCGGGCGCGGTGCGGGCGGCGGCTGGAGCCGCTGCGCGCCGGTGGCTGGGCGAGCTCGGGGCAGCGGGCGGCCGTCGGAGCCTCGGGAAGGTGGCGGCGGTTGCGTGTCGGGTGAGGCTGCCGGCGGTCCAGGGCAGATAATTTGAGTATCCAGCAGCCGTTACTCACGGGGGCGGCAGGCCTCGGGGTGCCCGAGTGCCAGCGTCTGGGGAGACGTGGGGAGCCAGTGTCCAAGGCCAGCTCTGCGCGGGATCCGTACGGGGTGACTTTTCCGCTAGCAGTTTTTCCTCCTGATCAGACGAAGAAGGGAACGCGATCAGGTCATTTGTGCTGTTTGGGGTTGCGTGAGTGCCTTGCTTCCAGCTGGACCTGGGGGCATGCAGCTGTGGACGCTTCACCTCTGTCACCTCTGCTGGATGGGGCAACCCTGAACACGCGCACCCTTCCCTCCTGTTTCCGTTGGGGGGTTTTAATAGCAACTTTCTATAGCTTATCTCAAACTAAATTGTAAATCCGTTCAGGTAAAGGCAAAGGTTGAGTGAATTCTGGAGCAACTTATGACCTGGACAGTACTCTGTGCCATGTTCTTTGTTGCGTATCTCCAGCAGACGTGAGATCCGAACCCGCCCTAATGCACAAACTTGACAGGCACCTAAATGCAAGCATGTAATTCAATGTGCATGTCTGTCCTTGTTTTCTACCTGATGCTAATAGTAAGTGGGCATGTACTGAAGTATTTCTGTTTCAGATAAATTACAAATTACCTGGTACAATATGGAAGAGTGAAGTTGGATTAAAAATTAGGAATTCTCAGCTTCCACATGTTTTTTTTCTCCACGCAAAGCATGACATTTTCCACTCGAGAGAATACATTGTTCTGTCATTGCACATTTTTCTGCAATACTAGGTTTCTTATTTAAATGCATTATTCTTTTCACATTTACTTTTTTTTGTTGGGTTACTAATTTTGCTGAAGTGCTCCAAACAGCTGTCCAGTGTGCAGGGATTTTTAAGGTATTTGAAAGGTAATAATTTATCTAATCCGTCAAGTCAGTAGCTAATCTTTTCCAGAAATTATTTTTGGTAATGACTATTCAATCGCAAGCATGCTGTTAGAACCATCTCTGTTACTATGCTCTTTAGGTGATGCTACAGCTGCCCTATTATGATGGAGCGTGCTGCTTTGTAAACATTTTAATGTTAGTACTTCAGTCTTCTTTCTTGAAGTGTTCTTGAAGCAGTGAGATTTGGCTTCACGTTTTATTTATGTCATGTTTTGCCTATATAAACATATTTTTATAAAGTAGGAGTTATTCGCTAAACGTAATAAAAATGCCATATGTATGCTGCAGAAGCATTTATTACAAAGAAGTGGTTGGTGGGCTCCCTGGCCAAGTGGTGCAATGTCCTTTCTCATGCCCTTTCCCATCGTACCTCCGTCTGGGTAAGCTGTACAGCACAGCACATGGTCTGATTCTGACCGGGTGCCATTAGTTGCTCTTGTACAAGGTACAGTAATAATTGTGTGTTGTTTTTAATTTCAGAGTGATAGGAGTTGTAGTCTACTAGAGTGATGTTTTCAAAACTAAAACTGAGAGTATGTGGTACATGCCTGGAGTCTGACGTGGATATATGTGAGGGCATCTGAGTGGAGAAGGCTGGCTGGGATAGCGGTGGGAGAACTGTGTAGACCAAAAGGAACACAACCTGACATGGTCTTACCCCTCCTAGCTCCTGGAAGGAGTCTCCAGAGGACACCAGAACAGCACCCAAATTTTGTCCTGGAAGGAACTTGTTCTCTTGAAAAGAGAACAAGAGCATAGTAACGCATGTGCAGTGCAGACAGTTGGAGAACTTGGACCAGGAAGGAAATCAAGGTGCTACATTATTTGACGATTAAGACATACCCAGGAAGAACGACATGCTACTTAGACAGGCAAATAGACAGCACACGGAGATTCATGATGCCATTCTTTCCATTTTGCATCAGCGTGAAAAATGGAAGAGCAATCAAATCACCTTCCATCTCAAACGCAGCAAGACAGAGTATCAAGACATATTTGGCAGTAAGATTTCTTCTACTGAATTGCGATAACTAACTTTAAAAACGTGACAGAAACACTGTCCTTACTCCTCTCAGTAATAGTGCGGTGTGTTGTGTGGGAAGGAATCTTCTCTTTTAGAACAAGGTAGCTCTTCCTGTGCAACACCTAAGGTGATAGACTAACGTTTTGAAGAAAGAGGGAAAAGTTATAATTATTTAGTAGTAGTATTTATTGATTGCATGTGATCCAGTCAATCCAAGAATTATCTGAAAATGTGGTTCATTCAAAACAAGTAGTTCTGTAAGCAGAGAAACTAATTAATTCTCCTTTCCTTTGACTTTTCGCTTCATGGTAGGTCTCTGGTAAATAGTAATATCATCAAACCTTTTCCTGTAATTAGGACTTTCAGGAGCTATCTCTGTCTGTTTGTCTCTCTCTCGGTCTCTGTCTCTCGTTTGTGGGTGACAGGTTACAGGCCAAACGGCAAAGCTTTTGCATGAAGATTGTTTCACGTTCTGTCTAGAAGCAATCCAAAGCAGAATCTGCTTTAATGAGCACAGTACCGAAGATATAGATAAGGATCAAAGAAGATGCCAATTTTTCACTTTTTTTTACAGATCCCCCTCCTTTGATCTCTCACTTGTCCTACGTTGGATCTCAAAGTAACTTCAAATGTGTACTCTTCACATTCAGTCTTCAGCTACTGTGGAACAAATTAATGCCCTGCTAAATTTTCATATTGAAAGTTCGTTTTGCTGCCTGCCCAACTAATAAACCTGCAGTAGTGTCGTTCCCTGGATACGAATAGTGCATCACAAATGGACTTAAATAATAAAATAGTAGAGAAAAAAGGCTTTACAAGATTTCTGAAGTAGGGGAATGACCTACATGCAGCAAATAGTGAGCAACTTTTATCCTTTTATCAGAAGAATCAAATTCATGAAATTCAAGTTTTAGTTAAAAAATGGTGTTTGTGGCCCTTTATCAAACAGTTGTAGGTGCTCAAAGTATGATTGACGACTCCTGAGACTGCCACAGCTGTGGCATGTAGCTTCATCTCAAAGGAAACTCGAAAGAAGCCAGCATACCTCTGTGCACTCCTGGCAAATGAGCACCTGTCACCAGAGACACTGCTTTGTTTTGAAATTGAGGCTGCCGGTTCCCTGGGACGATTCAAGGCTTGTTACTGGTTTTAGTTCCAGAAAGACTTGCAGGCATATGCATTATTTCTACCTGAGCGGTTTTTTTGTCTGGGCATTTATGAAGAAAATAGCTCTAGTGAGATACTTTTTTCATTCTGTTGAAAAATTGGATATGACATTGGTTTAATATACGTAGTTTCTCTAAATTATCAGGTGAAAACTTGAAAAGTAGCCTCAGATTTAGGGTACCTAATCCGAGTTGGATTTGCAAAACGGTTTAGTGGAGTTATATATACTTAGAAGATTGGTGTATTTCCATTAAATACACCAAATCATTGCCGTCCTGTCCCACAAAAGGAAAAGACGTGTTTATGTAGGTCTTTTCCATCTCTAACTACATTGATTCTGTAGAATTTCTTCCAAATTAATTTAAAGTCTAAATCAAGATTGCCTACTGTTTCAACAGCATAAAGCTGTTTTCAGCATCAAAGCTCATGTGTTAAAGTTTTAAAGCTAATTTATCAAGCAAAATGGCATACAATGAACCTTGCGTGAGTGAAAACCTCAGCCTCCTGTTCCCTTACCAGGGAATGCTTTTGAGGGGCTGTTATTTGGCAGCTTGTTGGTTTGGCAACAGTATATGGCACCTTCCACCTTCTGATGTCAACAGCTTAACTCAAACCAACAGGCTGATCAGAAAATGTTAATTCTGAAGGCAATTTTACTGCAGAGGCAGAGATTAGACTCAAAAGACTTTCATGTCAGTATTCATTTGGCACAAAAATAACCAGTCCTGTTCTGGGCATCTCAGTGAAGAGACGCAGACCTGAATACACCTGGCAGCTTCCCTAACCTCTTGCTCTGTAAGTTGGCTGCGAAAGGTCAGAGCCAAGGGACATTGGTAGATGGCAATTACAGAAACTACTGCTTCTTCTACAGCAAATCCTCAGGACTTAATCAGGGAACATGAATATCTGGACTGTGAACCCAGTACCATTGCATTAATTAAATACAGAAAATAAAGCTACAGACAGGCAGGTACCTGCAGTGTCTGAAGTATTATTGAGAGCGTGATTTTATTTTGAGAGTATGGCAATTTATGTCAGCGCACAAAAGGCAGTGAAGGGAAAGTTCTGAGACTGAATTATTAAGTATCAGACTCTTACTAAATTATCATTACAAAGGGCATGCGTGGTAATGGATCAAAGAGCTTTGGAGAGCAACAATACTGCTACAGATGAGTAATGCCTTCTAATCTCTCTTGGTAACATGGCTGAGACACACTTAGGAACACTCTCAGGAATGCAATATATTGCGTGTTAATAGTTGTAGTTTCTGTGTAATCCTGGGAAAACTTTCAAGTTGTTAAGGAAGTATAATAAAGACATGTCGTGCTATGTCTTTGCCAACTGCTTCTCTTTAAGGTTGTTTGAGGAAAGAGATGGCTTAACCAAAATGGAGAGGGAGGCATATGTCCTTTTGTTACATGATTTGCTGCTGTTGCGTTAAAGAAGATAGCAACAGCGAGCAGAGGATTCTCTCTGTTGCCTCGGCAGTTGCCCTGCCGGAGGTCTGGCGGGGGTGGCTGGTGGAAGGAGCCCCTTGCCCTCGGCATCAGGATAAGCAGGGTCACATCAGCGCACTGGGGTCAGGTCAGAACCACTCAGGCCGGGAAAGGCTCGCAAAGAGCTGCGTTCTCCTGAGCCTGTTCCTGTGGGGGAATTTGACCGGGAACGCAGGCCAGGAGAATCCTCTAAAAGCCTGAAATAGCCCCAAGGGGAACTTCCTGAAAAAGCTTCTTCTCTCACACCTCCTTCAGAGGGAGCCAAACTGAAGGAGAAGAAGAATCTCAGCAGATCTGCTACTGACACTTAATTCACCTGTTCATTCCCCATACTAAAAAAAAAAAATAATCCTCAAGACCAGTCTGAAATCTTGTAGTTATTATGGTCTTTGCTAATCTTTTTTTGCTAAAATTGCTTTGCTAATCTTTCTGAATATGAACACCCAGTCTCAGGTCTGGCAGAATTTCATAATGGTTTAAAGAATGGGTAATTCATCTGCAAAAATAATTCCTCATGCCAGTCCTCTCAACACCCTGATTCAGACAGAGTGGCATCAGAGGGTTATGTTTTCATAAGAGGTCTCATCCACCCTTACTCAAAGAAAATGCCACGATGCACGGTGCAACACAATGAAGGGCGTAGTTGGCTGTTGCCTTTCTCTTAGGTCCAAAAAGAGTTTTGCACGCTCCGCTAGCTCGCCTTCTAACATGGGATTGTCACCCTAATTTTAAGATGCTTCACATCTTAGATTTCTGACCTGTCTGTAACTCACTGTAGCTCCATGGAAAGTAGAGTTTAGGCACAGACCACTTTGAAACTATTTGTGATCAGAAGTTCTTGACGGAGGGGCCCAAGCTGTGCTATTCATTGATGTGAAGGATCTTAAACTACACTCACAAAAAGCTAATCACTTTTGCAAGTCTTCCCTGAATGGTGATGGGAGGAATCATCCTAATAAAATTTTCCATGTGAGAGAGAGAGAGAGAAAAAATGGAGAGAAAAGGAAAGGGAATAAAAAAGAGCAAACAGTAACAGCAGTGTGGGGAAGTAACATACAGGAGGGCCATCTTAATGTCTGATTTAGTTGTGATTTTATTTGGCTTTATTTCAGACACCTGCATACCTGAGTGTAGGATGCAGTGTGAGATATGGTTTAGATTGAGCCTATAAAACCCGGGAAGGTAAATATAAGGAGGAAGTAGGATTTTTGAATGGATATCGCTTAAAGTGCAAAAGCAGCATGTGATTTGTACTCAGAATAGATATTCATGTTCTGCTTTATTCAAACTTCACATGTTTGGAATTGGTTTTAAGTGTCCTCAGATTTTTGCATTTGAGAACATCTGCAGGTGTAATTTTGCTGGCACATACAATTGCAGGCACATTTTATTGTACTTAGATGCCTATTTTGTTTTGTCTAGAAAGAGAGGAGTTTGACATCTAAATGCCACTGCAGTCAGCTATGACATAAACTGTGTCTGCAGCTGTATTTATAATAATATTTATAATATATTTTTATATTTATGTTTATAATTTTTATATTTATATTTATAATATAATTTATAATATACTATTTATAATACAGCTGTATTACTTGACATAAAATTGGAAAATGAGTTGATGTACTATCAAAAAGTAATGCCTCATCTTCACATTTCTAGACTGAATATAATGGGTTTCAGGTTTTACAGTAATGCTTAAATCTTTGTCAGTATGTATTTATAAGGTATTAGTAGTGACATTTTAAACATAAAATATCACACTGATATTACTAAACCCATTGAAATAGCCATGTAGCTGCAAGTAGGTAAAACAATATTCAAAGAAGGCAGCAGTCTGGAAAGATTTGCTGCTGTGTTACGAGTCAGCAGGTGGTGCTTTTGAGTCACGGAATTTAGTTTTCACGTTGCCAAAGGCAATAACGTGCAGTTCTCTAATAGTTTAAAAGAAGCTTTATGACATTCCGCAGGATCTTTCAGTTGTTGCTTAAGGCACAGTAGTAATACTTTTGCGAAATACTGTATTTTGAGCTATTTATATTGTTACTGTCTGCCCTAGCCACTCGCTCTAGATAGACCTAACTTTTGCAGATTGCCCCAGGATCTCATGTGCGTGTAAGCTTTATGTTTCTGGGTAGCAATTGCTGGTTCTGCAAGCACTGGAAGAGTCAGTTGTGTTCCCTGGTACTGATCCCACCAGGGATTCCTTAGAACTTCACCCAAACCCATAAATTTTTGGCCCTGCAGACAGAGCACCAAGTCATTTTACCATGTGGGACCAACAGTGGTCTGAGGACCAAGCCTAACTGCCATAATCAAGCACATAAAAAATGGTTGCCGCCTGTTTTTTAGCTAGCCAGCAATATTTCTGCAGTTCCATATTTTCACAGCCACAGAAGCTGGAGAAAATACAGGATATTCCTCTTGACAAGTAACAGACACCTCCTGAGATCACGGGAGCTCTCCTTCCTCTGCATACAGGGCCACCAAAGGGGACTACATTCCACAATTTGAATTTTGTATTTTCTTTATATTCTTCTCATTGACCTCATTCTCCTACAGTCCTTAAACTGCAAGTCTCTCTACCCATGACAAATCCTTTCTTTTCACATCCTTCATTCCTACCTATATAGATCCATATATTGTTCACAGCAGAACAATAGTATTGTCCTTGTCAGTGGTGGGAATGTTGACTGGCGTTCTTTCTGAAGATAAACTGAAGATATCTGCTAATTATGTGGATCTACAATCACTCCCTGTTTTACTAATTGAATTCCTTCTTAACTTATCTTTAAACTTTCACTGATTTTTGTTCAGTTCTAAAGTCATTGCAGGATTTTTTCTTATCCTTTAATTCAGCTAAAGTCCCTGAGACATAGATGTGAATTGGTACTCAGCAGTTTGGGTTTCCTTTGTTGTTGCTTTCCCTTTATTTGCATATGCCACACAAACACACTGTACTGTGAAAAGATGACACCTTTATATCACAACGAGATGGAAAAAGGAAAAAAAAAGCTTCTTCACTAGTGCCTTTGTGTCTGGGTTTTTATAAGGGCACCTTGTCACTGTATTATTAGAGGGCTTTTCAGAAGTATCTGAATGCCTTCACAGTTCCTTTAAATAATAGTGTGCTAAATCCAGGAGCACATTATGGTGATGATTGATTTAATGTGTATAATTTACTATATAATCCCATATTTGCTATGAATCATTGCTACTAAAATAGTGTCAGAAACATAGGAGTTGTGGACCTCCAGGGACCTGCATGTTATTCCTTGGGGAAATGTATTAACGACAGCAGCATCTGTGAAAAATTACTAAAACTTCTCTTTATCATACTGACCCCCGACATATATGCATTCATATGTACTCACTTGTAATATGCACATAGAGGGGGGGAATATATATGTATACACACACTGTTTTGTAAATATATATATATACAAAACAGTTATTGCCTTCAGAATTCACTTCACACCTTTTGTGGGAATTATCCTTTGGCAAGTGATATACTGGACTATTACTATTAATTTAAATTTGTGTGGTACAGGATAGAAAGTTAAAGCTGCAGAGAAATATCAGAAGAAAAGAGGTTGTGAACTATTGCTTTATAATACTTGATACTTAGGAACTTACTTAATACTTAGGAACACTTATATAGCACTTTTCACTTTCCCAAGTTTTTAGAAACTAATTATTTAATCTTAGCAACATTCTTGCATAGTAAGTGCTATTCTCAAATAATACGTTAATTAGCAAATTACCAGACATCTCAAATCGAGATACAACAGAGGGCTCCAGAGACCTCCAGAGGGCTACAGATGGAGCTGTTATGGTTGCCCAGCAGAGTCCTGTGCCTGTGTACATTTGCCTGTGATGTGACCCAGAGTGTGTGCTACCCTAGACTACAAAGTGCAAAGAGAGGAGTAATTAATGTTCAAATACTCCTATTTATCAACACTAATGATTGGAGAGTTTTTCTGATCTTTGCACATGGCAGAGAAATGATCTTGAAACTTTCGGAGACACTGACATTTTGTTGGAAATGAAACAACTGATGTACAGGTTACTGTACAGAGTATATCTTCCATTTAGTCTGTAGGCAAGTGCCATATCACTGATCCCAGACCCGTTGCTTTGAGATCAGTGAAAGTTATAAAGCCTGGGCTCCTCCTAATTTGATTTCTTGGTCCCTTCCATGCCCTAATGTAATAGCATCTGCTGCTCCTAATTCCCTATATGCTCTCACTCCCTATAAAAAAACATGCCTTTTCTCCATGCCTTGCCTTCCACAGCCCATACACAGGATCCTTCTCTCCCTCTCACAACCCCTAATTTCAACTGTGCAAGAGGCAGTGCGTGCTGGTGGCTCCTTCTGAGCTCTGTCAGGGTTGACTGGCCAGCTGGGACTCAGCTGCTGATCAGCTAGCTGGCAGGTCAAGCAGAAGAGGTAACTTTAGCTTATGCTGCATTAATAGAGCCTCCATCCTTCATTCATCAGTTCTTTTCATTATGCTTGTAGGAAATTAACTTCTGTAGGACTGGGCTGCTCTGTCAAGTTCTGTTTAACCTAGCTAACAGACTTAGCCAAGCACTTTGTTGGAGGAAAATTGTTGGACGACAGACTAGCAGCAATATGATTGTAGAGACCTTATGTCCTTATGAAACTGATCTAAAAAGGTAACTGAGGGATCCAGCTTCACTGTTTTACTCTGCCTCAGTGTCCAATTTGTTCTGTTCAACAGTAAAAGGTAGAAGATTCAAGGTGACAAGAAGGAACTTAGGGCTACATCTACATTATTTTGAGAGCAGTCTCAAACCCTCATGTGAAGACCTTGTTCTCTGACCACCCACTCCATTTGCTTTAAGGAGCTGGGGAATTAGGGCAAACTTAGAAAATTAGGGCAAAACTGTACAAGATGATACACAAAAGGTAAAACTTTGAGTCTACGGTGTGACTTAGAGTGTGCATATAGACACATTACCTGGTCAAGCTCTGGAGCATTGTGTTGGGTCCAGCTGCTTTCTCGTGATGCGAACAATGGGCAAACAAAATAATCAGTTCCAGAAGGGCTCTGACAGCATCTACGAGCACACCTGATAGTAATTCAGGCTGCCTTTGGGTCCTTCTGGGAATCTCAGGGTGAGCTGTGGTACTTCGAAGACATGGCATCTGATACCACAAACCAAAAGCCATAACCGCAATGCACTGCATCAAGCATAGTTCAGCAGCTTTCTGCTCAGACAACCCAAGTGTGTGGTGCTTCTCTGAAGTATAGTGCTTTTTCAGAGCTCTCCAAGAGTCAGCCAGGCTATAACTATGTAAGTTAACCTCTAGTGTGGGCAACAAGATGTGTCAGGCAATTAAAAATTAGTTAACAACTCTATTAACCATAACAGTTTGCAGACGATCCAACAGCTAGTGGAATCATCATTATTAAGGTCAGCTCCCAAGAGGGATGTGGTTATGGCAACTAAGGCTCATGGGAACAGCAGGCGCTTTAAGAAAACTAATGGCAAGGTCATATATCTAGAAAACAAAAATGTAGGTCATCATTAGAGATTGGTAGCACTACTTGGAAAAGCAATGACTCAGAAAAGGATTATGAAGGCCTGATGAGTATCTAAGAACATATGAGCTCCCAGTATGAAGCAGCAGCCAGAAAGGAAAATGTCACATAAAAATGATGCTGTTTCCACTGAAAGCAACAATATTGAGGACAGGACAGGAGTATTGCCTCCTTCACTCCTCATTTCCATTTCTTAGTAGAACATTGACAAGTGTAATAGGTTTCTGAAAAAGACTATAATAAAGATTTGAGATCTGGAAAATGCGTCTTCCAATGAAAAATCAAACAAGCTCGTCTTAACAAAGAGAAGAGCCTATAAATACTTGTACAAGCAGACATCTGGCAGTAGAAGACTCTAAGCTAGTAAGGAAAAGACTAGAAGCTAAAGGTAGACAAATTCAGGCTTACAGTACATTTTACTGACGGTATATAACTAGAGAAGATGTGAATTCTCTCCAACTAGAAATTTTAAAGCAATAATGAGTACCTTTTTGTGAGATGTAATATATCTGTGGAAGAAGCTACAAGCCTGAGGAAGGAACTGCTTGATGAAATTTTATGGTACAGGCTATGCAGAATGTCAGAGCAGATGATCGTTAACAATGTCTTGTTGGGGCACCTCCATTTCATGCAGGCATTCTGGTTGCCTGATTGTCTAAACGACTCACATACACACATCCAGTCTTACTCTGAAGAGAAATAAGATATTTCCTGGCCACAGAAACTCAGACATAGGCTAGAGAGCACTAAAATCCCATACTTAGAATATAGGTGCAGCTCAAGATAGTTCCCCCTGACCTTTCCTATCCACCGAATGTCATCCGAAGCAAGCCTCGGAGAGTCTCCTATGCCTCTGCACAATGTCATACACGCTGTGCCAGTATCTACGTTCTTCGCATTCAGTGTTACTACAAGAAGCCACATCTGGCTGGCTGAGAAGCAGCTGTGTCTGTGGTCAGCATCTGCAAGGACCATGCTTGCACCCACAGCACTTCTTTGCAAGAAGATTTGGTGGCAGCAATATGACGAAATAGCAGATGTGTAAAGCACATCTTTATACAACTGAGCAGTGCTGGTTTGCATTAAAGAAGTTGGAAACTGTGTACAAACATGAAAAGGTCAGAAACCAGTCCTTGGCTGCAGCTAGAAACAGCTAGCTTCTATTCCAAAATGCATGTGATCCTTGGATGACTATGCCTTGTGTGGTTAACAACCCTTTGCAGTTAGGGCTGCATGCCAGAGCTTGACAGACATCCTCCACTTCAGCCTCTTCATTCACAAAGCTGACTGGAGAGGAAGAAGGAGAGAGAGGACTATTTCCAGGTTCTGATACTATTCCATCCTCACCACCATCCGTGGAAGTAGCCTTGGAGAGATCAGCTGGCTAAGAGCACACATCCAGCTCGTGGGGCAGAAACCTAGCTTTAGCACACTCTTGATGTGTTCCCTCTCCACCCTTCATCTTAGTGGAGGGTGGAGAGGGAATGGGAAGAGGGTATGTGGGCTGTGCTTAATGAGCATGTACTGACTTACGTATATGCAAGAGTCTGCAGTTCTTGGCAGCCAGATGAGGATCAGGAGCGTGTGGTGCCCTGAGCATGAGGGTACCTTTGAAAAATATTTCACCTTGTCTGATCTTTCCATCACACACACAAGGGGAAGTGCTGTTTGTTCACAAGGGAGGTCTCCTGGCTTGCTTATTTCTGACCATGGGCCAGTCCTGCAGGAGTGAAAATGCACCATCTTCCTATGAAGGGAAGGACCCTTTCACTGTAGAGTAGTGACCTTGGCACTAGCACAGGTGTCAGGAGCAGGGTGGCCACAGGAAGATGAGGGGCAGCTGAGCTTGATGAGGTCGCATCTGGGAACATTGTGCCTGAGTGTCTTCAGCACCAAAGCAAACCAGAATATCTCCACAGCACACAACTGTCCGCTTACTTTGACAAGTATAATGGCACTACAACTTGAGGTATCGCTCTAGTCTAAAAATAGCTCTAAAGCTAGGAAGCAGAAGAGTCAAGCATGTATTACTTAAAGCAATATAATGTAGATCTTGCTAACAGTGAAAAGCCAGCCAATAGAAAAAGCCAGGCAAAAGAAAGCCTGCTAGAAGAGACCTAGCTTGGAGGTGAGCAGGAGGCAATAGGCTTGAGGCAGCACCTGGGTGTTGGTTGTAGAGGACAACCCCTACAACACACAGACTAGAAGCCTGATCTAGGGGCAGATACCGGACAAAGGAACTTTATTCTGGATTTTCCTTTTGGAGAAAATGCCATTATTTTGAAATACTTCCTTTCTAAGGATAGAACAAAACAATGGATTTTGAGGGGGAAAAAACCTCTCTGTTACAGAATCACAGAATCACAGAATGGTTTAGGTTGGAAGGGACCTCTAGCGATCATCTAGTCCAACCTCCCTGCTCAAGCAGGGTCACCTAGAGCATATTGCGCAGGATCACATCCAGACCGGAAATCACAGTATCAGAAAAATCTGTTCAATCAAAGTATTTGCGTTTAATACATTTCTAAGGTTTTGAGAGAAAGTTTTGTCCATCAAAAATGGTGTGTGATACACTCATTTCAAACAGCAAGGACATAGCTGTGAGGGCCCTACAAGCCCCTCATGCGAGGGTTTGGCTGCCAGGCCCAGGGCCCAACCCACGGCACTGCAGCTGCAGTGGTCCTGTCCCTGGGGGCCACAGGGAAGCTCCTGGGCGCACGTCCTTGGGGCGGTGGGACAGGCCCTGCAGCGAGGCCTGGCCCTGCCCACCAGGAGCCCCCATTGATACCAGCCCCCAGGGAGCCCCCGGCCCCCTTGGTGCCTTGAGAATAGTTTTTTAAATGGAAATTTAAAATGAAATCACTTTGAGATTGACTTTTCCGTGTAACATCTCATGTTTAACAAATTGCAATTTCCCGATGAAAAGAGGCTGAATTGAGAGATTTCTGATTATCCTCAGGTGATGCCTGTTTTACTCTAGATTGCCTGTAGGAACAGGGCTGTGATATTTGGGGTTTGTCATCATCAGGCCAAGTTACAACTGTAAATTTCTGGCAACCCAAATAAAAATCCTTCTTCCTAGAAAAGTAAGAGTACTCTTGAAAGCTGATTAAAGACAAGACTCCAAAAAACACATTGCTGGCAGCACATGGTACCCAAGCAAATGGCCCTGCTCCCCTAATAAGGTACTGCGTACCCAGTACATCACTGCACAGTAACAGTGCTTGTGACTCTCTGCTGTTAAGTCAGATACTTTATTTTGTGTTAAAATGAAGTGATAAGTGATTGCTATTCTAAACGCAGTTTTTTGCATCAGTTCTCATGTACTTCTTTGGCATTAGTGTGGGTCTTTACAAATGACAAGTAGGAGTATTGATGATCTAAGACCTGTCAGGAGCTGCCTGACACACCATGGGCTTCTCATGGAGTAAAGGTAGTAAAAATCATTCTCTCCTTGTTCATCTGCTGTGAAGAGCCAAATGTTTCTTGCCAGCGCTACTCTACGTCTGCACAAGCTTCCTGGAAGCTTGCGGGTGGAATCCAGGACACCAGTTTTCATTTAAAAGCCACTAATGGTTTTGATTTGGTTACCTGGGAGATGTCCTTTTTTGAAGTCACTGTGCAAGCAGGAGTGCTGTGCAAAGAAGGTACTGCTGATGGGCTGTGCTCTCTAAGGAGCTTTAGTACTGGGATTCACTTTCTTTTCCTTACCTTCTCCGGGGTACCAGAGCCCAGGTTTGTAATTATGGCTCCTTGAACATTTTTTCCTTTTTCCCACTGAGTAGGGGAGCAGATAGAGTGAAGGTTCCTCTTTGTAGGAGTCAGCATGGCCCAGTGGACAATGCACTCAGGAAAACCAGGCTCTCTTGTTAGCCTTGAACAAGTCAATTTATCTAACTGCACTCTTACCAACTTACCATTAAAGCTACTGGGGAGGAGATGTTTCCGTGTTTGTTCAGTACTGAGCTCAGTCTTGGCTGGGACCTCAAATGCTACAACAATGTAAATAATCATAACATACAAATGAGCTACCCTATGCTTTTGATTGTATTTAGGGATAGGTGCCTACTGATGTTCTTTGCACATTTGGAAACGTAAATATAATAGAGCCACCTAAGGATAAAATTACAGGACGTAAAAGCCCCTCTTGTTCACTACGGATCAGACGGTGTTTCCAAGGTCTGAAAGGATCTGATATGTCACATCGGTGGTAACGATCCCCAAGGCAGCCAGTCACACAGTGTTATTTATCAGGGATTATGGAGTCTATTGTATAACATAATACCACAAAGACAGGTTTTGAAAAGGTACTCTAATAAACTGTATGCAAATTTATTTTCTTTGAAATAAAGGCACTTTAGAATTGTGCAAATGCCGAGGAAATATCTGATGTTTATTCTTTCTTTATATCATCAAAAAAAAAAAAAATTAAGCTTCACTACCAAATAACAGGAATTCACCAAAGATCATTATATACCAAATTCCAACTTAAATTTTATCCTTTATCTTCACATTAGAGACTTCATAAAAGCAATTGCAGCTTGTTTTTAATTATTAAATACTACCTAATGGAATAGGTATTATACTAGGGTTTTTCTTCTTCTCCATTTGGGAGATCTGAATTTAAACTCTAGATACGGCTGCAAAAGCAAACTCTCATATTACAGTCTCATCTTTCACCATCCGCGTGACAAAACCTGAAGCTCAATTAAAATAAATTCCTCTAGGAACAATTAGGCCTGGGATAGCAGTGCTGACGCTATCCAATTTCAAGCGCAGACCTACAGATCTATGTGAAGGGATCTTGCGCAATATGTGCTTATTAATGTTAACAACACCACCACTCATCCAGGAAAAAGGAAGTCTGATGACGTCATTCATCTTCCCTGCTAAATTACCTGCGTGCCTAAATTAATGACTATTTCATAACACCTTTTTATAACTAGCAATCAGAAACAGCTGGAGTGACAAGGGTAATATTTTCCAGCCATGAACACCAGAGTCTAGGGGCTGTTGATTGTAAATTCTGTGCGGGTTGAATACAGCCCCCACTCAATTACCTCTAAGTGAGATAGACATTTTATGAATATGACTATCAATTAAGCTAAGGTATTTTTTCATGCCACTTCATCAGTCTAAAGGTACCTGAGAGTGAATGGAAATGATCCTCCTTAGTTGCCCTCTGCTCAGAGGTCCTCCCACAGTAGAGCTGAAACCACCACCGTCAGTTCTGCTCCCGTTTCGTCCCACAGAGCTCAGATGTGGTCCAGGAGGGCAGTGAAAATGCTCTAGCACACACCATGAATGGGGTATGGTCCTCTCTCCCCTAAGGTTTGCCTGTTACTCTACTCACTGAAATTCTGGGTTAACTGTGCATCAGATGATAGGGGTATATCTGGTCATTTCCATACCTGAGCAGAAAGAAGTATTTTCCTACTGTTTGTTTCTACAAGAAGGCCAGTTTGAGTGTTTTAGATCAGTGGTTCTCAGTGTCTTCTGACACGTTGCAACAGCGTGAAGATGGAGGTTGGACCCCTCGCTACTGAAAAAAAGAGACAGTGGAGGGGTAGTGACCCAGCCCACCCGCGCACACACCCCCTTCCGCCTGTTGGGATTTACCATCTGGAGATGGAAGACTAATATTTAATGATTAAGTCTCCAAGGGAGACAAAGAGGGACATGCTGTACTCAGTCCGAACCATTTTTGTGAAATTGAGGCCCAGGCTTAGGAAGCTGGGCTGGACACGTCAGTCTGAGTGCTGAGGAAGCGCAAACCAGCAGGACTCCCTTTGCACTGCGTACAAGTGAGTTCTGGCTTTTTTCCAGGAACCCACAGGGTAAAAACACAGCTCAGTGTGAAAACGGAGAAAGAAAGGCAGCCAAAATGCTGTCAGTGAAAGCTTTTTCTTAACTGCACTTTTAATTTCATGATGCATTTTATTTTACACTGAAAGAAAAGTTTTGAGGTCATAGGTGTGCAGAAATAGGATGAAATCAGTTGTAAGACAATTTGATTGGAGTTCTCTGTGAACACACAGCCTGTAACAATAAGAAGGAACCTGGATTAATTCATGCTTAATAAACTGATGTACCAAACAATTATCTTCAAGAGAAATAAAATAGTGGCAAAACAATCTATGCTGATAGCTAGATGAATCTTTGGACATATTGTGCTAGTGTTCTTCATGAGAATCTCACAAATCATAGAGGTTAACCACCATCATTAGCTTTGCTGTATGCACACGAGGAAATAGATTTTAGGAGGACATTGCCTTTGAATAATAAAAAGTAGCAGCTGCTGAGCCAAATGACAACAAATGGCATCAAAGTTGCTGTATTTGCTGTGTTTCACATCATCTTCTGTGCTCTGAGTGACAGGCCCTGGTAGACATTTCACATTCTTGGAGGACTCTTGAAATGTTACTGTGACCAGATTCGGTTTTGCAAAGGTATGGATACAAATCCCTGCTGTTAGGAAAGCATGTGAAGTGTTGCCATTGATACCAAATTACTCATTACCTAATTTCCTGGATTGCCTCCACACAAATACATAGAGAGCTTATTTAATGAAGGTTTGATGTTGCATAAAAGCCTCACTCACGGCCTTGCGTCGCTATTATCCGTAATGCAAGCTCAGCGAGGCAGGCCAGAGTCAGGCATGGGGACAGTGATCAGCGAGTGCCAGGCCAGTCCGTGGTGACGAAGCAGGGCCGAGGGCAGGCCAGGACATCAGCCCACATGCCAGGGTCCAGCTCAGGGAGCTGCGGGAGCGGCAAGGACACAGCAGCAATGCAGCTGCAGGGTAGCTCAGGTGGGGCTAGGGTGAGAGCTGCAGCCTGAAAGCAGTTCCCAAGGGACGGAGCAGGGAGCCCCTGCTGAGGCTTCTTCCAGCAATTCCTTCACAACAGCTCTTATCGGCGAGTTGGCCTTGAGCAGCCGGTCAAACTCCTAGGGCCCTGACAAAAACAACGGCGTTACGAGCACTTTTCTCAAGACTTAGATAAAACATAAATCCAGAGAACCTCATACAGCACTACAAGTTAAGGTGAAATCCTAGTTTCACTGAAATCACGGGCTACATCCTCTTCTAGAAGGATCTCTGTATATGCACATATGTGGTTAGCAGCTCCTGGGTGCGCTGGTAACAATAAATAAATAAATAAATAATCAGATCAACTGATTTCCACTAAGGAAGGATTCTACTTGACCTTCTATACACAATTATACGTTCATGAATATTTTGACATGTACTTTTATTGGCACTAAAACATCAATGCAATTTTTCTAGGAGTCTGCCTGAACAAAAAATATTTTCAGTAATAGAGCTAGTTCCTATGTGAATAGCCCACTTTGGGGGTAACAAGGAAGTAAAGATCTATTTTAAAATCTTATATTAGAGATGGAAAGGTATATTGAACACCCTTGTGCACGCAAGGGAATTTCTCGTTGCACATGTATTAGTGCTTTGTTGAGTGTAACTATAAATGGTACAGATAAAAGATCACCCGTGCATGCCGAAGACTGTTCATCCACAGTCTTATTGATCTCTCTCGTAAAAAAACTTTTCTGAATATTCACCTCTTACTTTTCGCCGGTTAGTTCTACCTCCTACGAACCCCGTGTGGAAGTATAATCGTTCCTTTTCTGTCGATACAGTCCTGCAACTACTCTCAGAATTACAGAATAGCTGAGGTTGGAAGGGACCTCTGGAGATCACCTGGGCCAACCCCCTGCACCAACCAAGGGACAGCTGAACTGCCCACAAGGGTCCCTTTGCAGGGGTCTCCCCCTCCAGAGAACAGGCACCCCACTGGCCCCGTGTGCTCCCATTTTCTTCATTTTGTGAAGTCCAGGGCTTGCTTTAGGAAAGAAATGGAGTTTGTTGGCTGGGGTTAGCTGTGACTTCTCTCTTCTAATTTTATACAGAATTCTGTATTAAATTTCCAGAGAACTGACACATCCCAAGGGCATATGTGTGAATCCCTCCAGTCGTTTTCGTTGATGTTTATCATGCAAGAGTTTTCCTTAATGAATGATTTTTTCTGAATGTGTTATGCTCTGATACATTCAATGGGTTATTATCCCTCTTAATGTTAATTCTTGAGGGCTAAGCTTTGAGGTGTTAGAGATTATGTGCAGGATCACTTTTTTAAACAGACTACTGTGGTATTACAGTGTATTACAGCTTATTCTCTCCAATTTTCTCATACATACTGAATTTTACATGACTTCCCCAGTATTAAGATGTATTGAACAGTTTTAAAACAGCCTAAATATGCACTTCAGTGCATCATATAATGGGTCAACCTGTTGGTGTTTTTTTTACGGTAACAGTAGAAGTTGGCTAGATAATTCTCCTATACTCAGACTGAGCTTGTCGGAAGAACTTCTTCCAATATAGTATTAGCTTGCTGCAGAGAGCATCATGGTATGATCTAAGACCTGAGTGTATGGACTTCACTCCTGTCCATGTAAGCTAAAATCCACTGTGCTCATTATTATTTCAAAGTGAAAACACCTGCTAATTTTTCAGCATGAGGAATGCTTTCACAGTCCCCTCGGACCACTCTTGCTTGCACTGTCAGAGAGAGCAAGCACAGGGACCGATGCTGCCAGGTGTGAGTGACTCAGAGGACAAAGGGTACAGCTGTGCTATAATGTATATAGGACTTCCAGGTACGATGTAAAACTTAACAAAAGTAGCACATCTAGAATGACTCTTTATAGTTCTCTTTCCTTTTTTTTTTTTTTTGGAGAAAAATGCCAGACAAAGCAATAAAGAACACTTCCTGTCTTTTACCGCTTAATGGGACTGCAGTGCCTTAACTGTGCTGAAATTCAGTCAGGATAGGAAGGGCTGACAGCAATTCATACTAGACTCCTATCTCATGAGGCTTCAGATCTACTAGTGTTATCTCATTTTGTCCAGTCTCCCACCTTGGATGGATTGATAGGGTCTTCAGCTCACACTGGAAGGGCAGAGGTTAACAGATGAATTAGTTTTCCTTTAAAATAGGATGTTGTCAAAATTCAAAAGGAGAAATCTAATAGAAGAGTCCCATGTTACAAGAGAAAGGGAGTATCTTAACATAAGTATCAGTGAGTTGGTTGCTTGCCCATTTAGGAGAAGAACCACCTGCTGAGGTAGGCAAAGAGAAAGGGAGGCAAAGAATAGCCCTGCAGGTTTGGTTTTGCAAAAAGGATCAGGAGCACCGTGAATTGTTTAGACGCACTAGCCCGAGGTGGGCAGCAATGTTTAATTCGGTTTTGTTTATTTTGAAGATAATCCTGATGAGCCCTGAATCTTGTTCGTTTGAAAGGTGAAGGCAGCCATGTTGAAAAGGATGGTATTTACTTGGGATTTTCGGGGGTACAGTCTTATCTGGAAGTGTAGCTGAAGCACTGAGATACAGAACAAGCAGCTTCTTTAGGTCCAGAGAAGCAGGCGGTGACAGTGCCAAGGAAGGGTACAAAGCTGTGATGCTAACCCTACCCAAGGTGGGCTGCTGTTCTCCCACAGCCCAGCATGTGCTCTGGCTAATGTCCTAACAACTTTGTTTTGCTGGCCTGTCAATCAATCAGTGTAAAAGCAAATCTCTGCAGTGCACTGACATACCAGACCTCAGCTATGCATGAAACAAGAGAGGGGTATAAATTAGCTAAAACCATCTCCTCAGCCAGAAATAATTGCATTGCACTTCTGCTGTTCGCAGACCAGATCAGATGTTCAGTTTTAGGGTGAAGAAGCAAGGCAGGAGCCACAGGCACTGGGACCAAGGCAGGCACATACACAGTGATCCTCTGTCATGTGTGCACTGCAGCCAGGCTCTTGCAGTTGGCTGTACGTGTGTGGAAGGCACTGCACCCTGGCAGCGGTTTCTTCTCTGAGCCCAGGGCTAGGCCTGAAAGCCTTAAAATGGCACTGCTAGCAAACTGCCTCCACCAACCCTTCTTCCTTTTTAAAAATTATGTGCTGCTTCATTTGATACTGCAATTAGAAACACTGATGACTTGTGTCACTTCTCCAGTTGTTCTCCTATCAGTAGAAAGACCATCTAGCATGTAGTTTATACTGCCTGGCAGCCAGCAGCAATTTTCTAGGAAATACAGATTTGTTGCTCTCCTAAGAGTAAGAAAACATGCAAAGAAAGGAAGATACACAGGGTGCAGGGCTTCTTATCAGTGAAGCCTGCTATGCTTCGCAGCACCAGCCATAACCACTGAAGCAGAGGAAGAGTAGAGAGAGGAAGAGAATATAAAAACAACATTCAGAGAGGTAGTACCTTTGGTAAAAGGAGACTTTTTTCTCCTCGGCCCAGAATGAATTAGCTGGGAGGCGCGTCTCACCTAGAAGGGAGACAACCAGGTTCTCCTGCCAACACTAAGCTCTCTCCTGTGTATCAGAGGAAAGGGGGTTCATAACGATGGTAGCTTACTAGTAAGACAAAGGACTTCACTAGAAGACCTTGGCTTGTGGGCTTTCACCTTGCCAAATGGGAAATGAGAAGGACACTCCTTATTCCTTGAGGTGGTGGAAACCAGAGATCAGCATAATAGGAGGTCTTTTCCTTTTAAACTAAAGCCTGTTTTACTGTTAGAGTAAGAGACGCTCAGCTGGCAGTGCTGTAAGGAAGATGAGATCACTGCACATAAGGAGTAGTGGAGGGTAGTTTGATCTTGCTGGTGCCCAGACTTTTTGTTGACTTGCTGATTTCTGATGAAAGAGGCTGTTTCTCCAACACCGTTTTGTAACTTCTCCTCTCCCTCCTTCTGCTCTGTCTGCTCAACATCCTCCTGCTGTGACCCTGCATGAAGAAATACTTGGCTGCACTGTGAGCTTGCCAAGCCAGATCAAAATAACAAGGAATAGCTGTTGCCACTTTACTCAAAAGGATGCTGTGCTAATTTCACAGGCTAAATGGTGCGATACATGCTTCTTACGAGTATCAGTGCCAACAGCCTGTTCCTTACACGCAGTGGATGACCTTAGTTATGCAGCATGGATCCTGGCTTGGTGCCTAAATATCTTCACCCTAAGTCCAGTCCAATCCAATCAATAGAGTATTTAATGTTTCCAGTTTAATATGAAATTCAACTTATTTTGCCCTATCTCTTAATTGCTCTTGTGTCATGATACCAAGGGTAGAGACTGAAGGTACACCTTACCATTACAGCACCACGGCTAAGCTCAGTTGTGGTACAAGCATATCCAGCTCCAGTGATTCAAGCTTATGATTATGGTGCATCGCACGTCAGCAATTGCATCTCTGTATGCCTCTGAGGAATGTCACCTTGCACGTTCCTAGGTAGCTGATTTCACTCTGCTTCTCTGCTGAGATGACAATCAGGAGGGAGTTATTAAAGCTCATGAGGTTGGTCAGCAGGGAAGACTGAAGAAGTGATGCCATGTGCTTTTCTTTGTCAGGCACTATGAAGTGATACTCTTGGCCATCAATAATTTGAGCAGTTTGATTCCCATCCTAGCTCTCAAAGTACTGGAGCCTGCAAAATATTGCAAACTAGGCAAGTCTATCTGCCTTAGTTTATGCTCTCACTTATTTCACTCACTGCCTAGATACGGCTGTGACAAAGAAGGAAATGATCGCCACTATAGGAACCGAAAGTTAGCAGTGAGGGGTAATTAGCCCTTGGCATGAAAGGGACACTTCTCTCTAAAGTTAATCTCCCTTCACTGACACTGTTCACTGACTGCCTCTATTCTTCTCCACTGTCCTTATTCTAGAGCACTGAGGGTTATGGCTGGAACTTCACTGTGTTGAAACGTTCCCAGCACTCTGAGTTTTATATTTAAAATTTGTTTTTTCTGTCTCAGTTTGACAGCCAGGGATGATAAATTAAGAGATGCTTCTGGGAAGGCAGCCAATACTGTCGAAGCCCAAGAAAAATCAATCTTCAACAAAGAAATAAATTAAATTCTGTCACTGTCTATCAATATTTGCCTCTGACTCCACATAACAAATATAAGAAAATAGACCATTTGCATTAAATATGGAGAAGAGGGGAACTATATACAGATATGTTTTGGAAAAAGATTTCTTTTGCGGAATAGAGCTATTCGGAAAATCCTAGAAGATATCATCATAACGGGCACTGTAGGAACACAAAGTAAGTCCTAAAGAAGTAAAGAACAGTCATCTTCAAAGACCTCACATCTATAGAAATAATCCTCTCAACTTTTCAATATTTTATTTTATGGAAAATTCATATTGACTTTATAGCATAGATAAAGTGAAAAGACAGTACATGTAATTAACTAGGATGGTAATTTTAGTAGAGCATCTCTTAGCGAATTGACATAGCTAAATGATACTGAATAGCATGGATTCATGCTCCATGAGAACAGAATCAGCAAGGCTTCAGTGAGCGACTCTTAAATGCAAAAATATGACCTCTGGCTCAGGAAGACCCTGAGCCACAGATTGCTGGAAACTGGGCCAGGAGATAGTCAATTCAGGGAGGTAAAACTACGCATTGTCTTGTTCTCACAGTGTTTTCTAGAGGTCTACTGTAAGCCAGAAAAAGAGGCAGAGTACAAGGCAAGATGGACTGTTAGTCCAGTCCAGGCTGCCCACTCTTACTGTACTTCATACTGCATTTGAAAAGGTATTTACTTGTCTACCACCTAGCCCCTTTCTCCATGGGGAAGGTAACTTTGAGAGATGCACCCAAATTTTGAGGGCTTCACGTTTGGTATATACATATTAGATCTACTACTGTTCATATTTGACTATGTTTAAATTACATTTCTCCCATTAAAATATGTATCTAAATTATTTCATACCCTCTTCCTATTTACACATCTTGGAGTATGTAACCTCCAAACTGAGAAATCTGCCTTTGTTCCTCAAGGGATTAGCACATAGGTTCCCCTGTGTCCCCGGGCCAGATCTCTGATCACATCTGTCCATTTTTTTTCTGTCTTGTGTCTGCTGTTTCTGGGCTTCTTTCTTATTCTCGAGTTTTGGGGGGGGGGGGGGGGTGCTGAGGGGTTTCTTTTGCTAAAATATATTTGTTGTTGTTGAAAACTCTATTTCCCCCTGGCTTCCTGCTTCCCTTCCTTTTGGTGACTCTTAGCTGAGGATCAAGGGTGCCTGTGGTGGTAACCCCCCCCACTGGGAATAATGGGTAGACCTCGTGTCTCTCTGCCCTGTCTGTAATTGACCCCATCGACCGAAATCTGCCTGCTCGCAGTTTCCCCCTCAACTTGGCACCCCAGCAACAGGGTCCTGAGTGGCAGAGCTGAAGACCTTAGGACCCACCAGAGGAAGGAGCCAGGTACCTGTCAACCCCGGGGAACGTTGGAGACTTCGCCATCACCTTCGAGCATGCTCCAAACTACCACCAAGTAAGGTGTATGACCACACCCCACCCCAAACAGGCTATATAAAGCAGCACAGCGGAGGAGACTTTGGAGCGCTGTGTGTCGGCGGGAGAAGATCCACCTGACTCGAAGCAGCTGGTCTGCGGAGGCGGCCTACGCTCCCCTCTGGGTCGGGACGCCGATCCAGAGCTGTGGCGGCGTCCGGCAGCATCTAACCGGTGCAACCCGCTGTTACGGCGAGCGAGTGGATTGCCACCCCACCCATAATCCGGGTAAAGGAGGGCTTGGAGGGAACTGGGAGATTTGCCTTTCTCCTCTCCTTCTCCTCTCCTTCTCCCCCCACGTGTTGGTCATTTGAAAGGCCTGTCGTATTTCATAAGAGTTCTTGCTCCGTAGAGGCACAGATAGCAATTGCCTATTTGGTGATTTGTTCTTTGTGCACCTACTTACTTACTTGCCTTATGTAAATAGTTTGGCGTCCTGTGTTGTTGTGACTAGAAGATAGATGCGTTAATGTGTATTGTTACGACTGATCCTCCATACTGTTAAACACTATTGAATATTTTCATTGATAGTTGCTAGTTATTATTTGTTGATTGTTTGTTACTATATTGTGAATGTTTACCATCAGCAAACCCTGCTCCAAAGACACCCAAAGAACCTGAGAGGTGGGCAGGGGTTAGTTTAATAAAAGAGTTAAAGACACCATGGCTCGGTTTCTCTTCAGGCACCACCCCTCCGCTGTGACAAGTGGCACAGCGAGCAGGGTGTCGCTGAAGGATTTGCTGGTGGCAAATGGCTGTGGACCTTCTGTAAAGGGGGAGCAGTGGGCTGCTGAACACTTGCAGAATGAAATGGCAGTAGTGAATCGTATCTGAATGCAGGGCTGGCTATAAGCTGGGCAAGGGAAAAGTGGCCATTTGTGCTGTCCTAGGAGCATGCTTGTCATGTGCACAGGACACCCATGAAGCTAGCGAGCATACACAGCTGCTGTTGGGGAGTGAGAACCACTATGTCAAATTAGAGGTGGAAAACCTGAAACTAGAAAATAAAATTTAATGGCAGGAGATTTGGGGCAAAAGAGTGAAATTGAATAATTAGGAGAAGAATTAGGGAAAAATATAAAAGAGAAAAGGCAGAAGAACATCTCCGGTGGAGAGAGCTGGAGGCCCAGAGCCTGCATAAGAAATTAGAAGAAAGTGAGCGGCATAACAAACTCCTGGAACGACATATAGACACCGTTGCAGCACGTGCTGCATCAACCATAGGTGCCGTACATATAAAGAAATTGGTTAACGCCGTGGACCCAGACGACTGGGTTGGGGATATTTTGGCTGGCTCAGTGGATGAGGAAGATTATTCATTGCAGGACGAAGCGGAACCACTGGCAGTAGCAGTAAAATCTTTAATAAAAACTGAAAAATCGGAGGGGCCCCAGAGAAGGAACCCGAGGGTGACCGTCTAGACTACTTCTGGGCCCCATATACAGGCCCAGAATTGGGGGAGCTCCAACAAAAATTCGCTAGGCACCCCGGGGAAACAGAGTGTGAATATTTGTGGAGGGTTTTCCGATTAGGGAGAGACAGACTAATCCTGGGTAATATTGACGCTAGTGGCTACTGGGGTCCAGGAGTATTCCTTAATGTGGGGCCACCAGGAGACCGGTCATTAACCGCAAGAGTCGTGTACTGGGTGGGAGGCCTAGATCCCAGGAGCGGGGAGGACCAATCATCTTACGAACCCAGGAGTTATCAGAACTAGCAGATGCAATCTGGAAGACTGCGTGTGTTCAATGAATGCATGACCAGGGAAAATATGATGTGCCCATTATGGCTCCTGTAGATCCTCTCCATCTTAAACCACTTATAAAGGGCCTGCCAGACGCCATGAAGATCCACATAAACCTTTTAAGGGAGAGCATAACCCGCGACTGGGAAACAAATTGACAGAACCCCAAGGGGCCAGAAATACCGATCTCAACATGGGCCGATCTCTTGCATGAAAGTGTTAGTTGTGGATGGGAGATGGATGGTGGTGAGCTGACCCACCACCACTGGAAACAACTGGAAGGAAAGTCCGGCGAGCATCTTGAGACCACTACGCAACACATGCACAAAACACCACCCAGAAGGTGGATCCGTAAACCTCAGGACAACAGGCAAGACATGATCTGTGGTGACACACATGGGCTTTCAGAGTGCCTGCAGACTTGTTGCGTGGACAAACTAATACAATGCTTAAGCACTTGGTTGAAGGGCTGGAAGAGAATACCCCTCCCCTGGCAAAAGCAGGCAATACTAAAATGCCTCCAACTGCCCCGACCACTGAACACCACAGTCCTTTTGCAGCAACTACACCGTCAGTGGACAAGAACACTCAAGCTCTAGGACATCCCACTTGAGTAGTAAGTCACTTGCAGTGTCATAAGGATTCAGAGCCTAACATAATTCCAACCGGTCCGTGTAGATTAGGGATCCCTTTCTTAATTGATACAGACATGGCAATTAGTGTAATTAATAAGGCTCAAGCAGAAAACCTAGGGCTAAAGCCTCTGCAAAAACATAATTAATATAAGTGGAGTCACTGATGAAGTAAAGAAATGTCCAGTAACCTGTGTGCAGCTTTGGCTGCCAGGCAAAAAAAGATCATCAACAGTGAAAGCAGTAATCTCTGACCACCCAGGAAATATTTTGGGTTATGATATCTTACAAGGAGGACATGATGTCTGCCCGATGGGAAGGTTGGGAGAATTCATATTGTGACGTATTCCAAAAAAATTCCACAGAACCTAAACATCCCATTTTGTTTTCTTCTACTGCTTTCAAGGAGCCTGAAACCCACTGTAGCGAGTGGGAAAAGGGCCTGTTGTCCCTTGCTCGAGCAGTAAAAGAAGTGGAAAAAATTAGAACCTATCAACCACTAATCATCCGAGAGCCGTTTCTGTTGTTAAATCCCATACTGAAAGGCACTCCACCACCTGAAGGTGTTGCCCAAAAGGCAACGATAAGAAACTGGTACGCTTGTATTGACGGTATCAACCATGTGCTTCCTCTAACAGAAGGGAGTGTAAAATTATCTAGATGGCAACACCCTATCAGTGCAGACTGGACAACGTTACACTCACCTCCAAACCCAACTCCAATAAAAGTTGCCCTGGATTTTACTGCAGGAATGGATAAAACTGATATATGGTTTGCTGACGCCTTGTTGAAGAAAACAAACACGAGGTGGGTATATAAGTCAGTTGCAATGAATATTGCAAGGCCTGGGCAAACCCTGGAAGAAACCGGAAACAGGAGCGCTCAGGTGGGCGAACTCCGCGCCAGTACTAATTGCCATGGAAAACGGAGCACCTATAATCTGCACAGACTCTTGTGCAGTTTTCAAGGGGTGTACTGAGTGGATTGGACAACGGGAGGCTAATGGTTGGACAATAAATAGAACTCCTATCTGGAGATAGGATGGCTGGAAACGATGGTTGGAAATCGCTAGAGCCAGGAACCTCTCTGTAGGCTGGGTAAAAGCTCATTCGAAAGTGAATACTCCGGCATCAGAGATGACGCATCTTGGATGCGTTGACTCATATTAATCTGGTGAACAACGAAGAAGGAGAGTGGGAACGTTTGTTGGAATGGACACACATTAAGCATGGGCATTCAGGTCACTCTGATTTGTATACGGAAAGTATTGGACAAGGGTGGCCCGTAACACTGACTATGATAAATCAGATGATCTCTTCTTGTCCTCTATGTAAATTACTATTAAAGGGGGAACACCAGAGCGGTTACCTCCGGCCCATATTAGCCGTAACAAAGTTCTCTGGCATACATGGCAGGTGGACTATGTTGGTCCATTATGGCCATCCAAAGGTAAAAAATAAATACTTGTGGGTATTGAAGTAGTGTCAAACATTGACAATAGCATTGGCTGTGGTTAATGCAGCTGGTGAAAACACTGTCATATCTTTGCAGTGGTGGTTTAGCATACTACCTACACCTGACTGTGTCCAGAGTGACAATGGGATCCATTTCACTTCACAGGTGGTACAGAACTGGGTGAAGGGAGAAGGTATACAATGGGTATTACATACTCTATTTCTCGCAAGCCAATGAAGTGGTGGAAAGGGCCAACGGACTGATGAAGAAATATGCAAATATATCTAAACTGAATTGGCATGATAGATTCACTAATGCCATATACATTATTAATAACTGATGGGGCAAATATGGCCGTCCAAAGCTTCAAGCTTTCCCATCTACAGAAGTGCCAACCAAAGAACCCATTAATACTTCTGATCCCAACTCTTTCCCAAGGGAACAAGTAGGCCAGTTAGTGAAAGTAAAGCTCCAAACATCGGCATTGTACCCTTGACCTTAAATACACCTAGGGGAGCATGAAAATGGCAAGTCCTATAGAATTAGCTCATGCTGGATTTTACCTTGTTCCTAACCCTACTTACTGTTTTGGGGGAATATTCTTTCTTTTCTCTTTCAGAGTTTAGCTTTCAGATATTTTACTTCGTGTGAATTTCTCGTCCATCGCCAATATGCAAATGTTACAATTTATGTTATTGTTAATAATTGTATCTAGGGGCTCAGGACGTCTTGAGGAAAATATCATATTAAAACTTATCAAGGGGTTTGCAGATATAATAAATCTAACCCAAATCACAGCCTGCTTGCCCATGCCAGGGTCAGCTGATTCCTTCCTACCAATTGGGCTTATACCGTTATATGTAAATTTTACTAGTGCTACTGATAAAGGTGAAGCAAATGGAATGTATGACGTAGACTTGACTGATTATAATAACCAATTAAAAGGGTGGAAGAATGAAGACCACTCTTTAAAATATACATATCCAGTAAATACATCTTGGTGCATAGGTGCAACACCTAATCTAAACCAGTCTATGTTTTGGAATTGTCAGCGAGTACTGGATTGTTTTGATTTGAATGATGTAAGCCCATATCTCTCGGTGACTCGAGTTCTCAATGCAAGCTGCACTTGTGCCCAAACCCCAATACCCGAGACCAAAAGGGAGGAATGTCGTACCAGTGCTATTAAACCGCCTGTGGGAATGATATGGGCATGTTCAGATGGAAATTTACATACTGAACTGCCGTATAGCAATGTGCATCACAGTCGTGTCAAACGCCACTCTGATGCTATCTTTACTGACCGCTATAGCCGCCTTCGAAAGCAGATAGCCGCAAAAAAATACTTAGGTTCAGTGCTACCTAAAGGGAAAACTGAGGGAGAACTAGATCCTGCTAAACTCCAAGATGAAACAGGAGTCCTTGAACCTTCTTTTCCAAAAACCCATATTAATGTGCCTCTACAATGCACCCTGGGCATACCTACTCTTTGCCCACAGTGGCGTGATTCCCCAGTCACGCCAAAATATTGGACACACCACAAAACAGATGACATCACAGCGTGGGAAAAACCTGGATTTTGCACTGGGACCTCATGGGCCCTTGAAGGCATGTTCTCTTTAGGAGCAGTGAACGCACCAAACCGGGCCATATTAAGCAAATTAACATACCAGGCTGAGGCTTTAGTGAATGCCACCCACAATTCTGTTGGGTTAATTAACAAACAACTTCAAGCTACATCTAAAATGACATTGCAAAACCATCTTACATTAGATTTGTTGCTACTAAAGCAAAAGGGGGTGTGTGGCTATTTAGGCTCATCAGAAAATGATTGCTGTATCTTTATACCAAACGTAACTTCTGATTTAGAACCACAATTACATTCCATGCAGCTTGTGGCCCAAGACACTCGGGAATTAAGGGATATTATGAGCAACAGTTTATTAGGGAAATTAGTTAACAAATTTGGTTTTTCTGTGGCAGGCTGGATTCAAAGTTTGTTACAATGGATACTGGTTATTATCATTATTATAACAGGAATAAGCATTACTGTAAAGCATATCAAATGAAATATGACTCAAGCAGTCCTAGAGATAACTGTAACACCAGTGGATATGCCACACCCTGGACCTGTATGTTAAACTGTTTCTATTGTATCATTTGTTGTTGTTAAATCTGTAAGGGTTCATTTTTGGGGTGTGACTACGGTCACAGGGTGGAAGTGTGGTGGTAACCCCCCCCACTGGGAATAATGGGTAGACCTCGTGTCTCTCTGCCCTGTCTGTAATTGACCCCATCGACCGAAATCTGCCTGCTCGCAGTTTCCCCCTCAACTTGGCACCCCAGCAACAGGGTCCTGAGTGGCAGAGCTGAAGACCTTAGGACCCACCAGAGGAAGGAGCCAGGTACCTGTCAACCCCGGGGAACGTTGGAGACTTCGCCATCACCTTCGAGCATGCTCCAAACTACCACCAAGTAAGGTGTATGACCACACCCCACCCCAAACAGGCTATATAAAGCAGCACAGCGGAGGAGACTTTGGAGCGCTGTGTGTCGGCGGGAGAAGATCCACCTGACTCGAAGCAGCTGGTCTGCGGAGGCGGCCTACGCTCCCCTCTGGGTCGGGACGCCGATCCAGAGCTGTGGCGGCGTCCGGCAGCATCTAACCGGTGCAACCCGCTGTTACGGCGAGCGAGTGGATTGCCACCCCACCCATAATCCGGGTAAAGGAGGGCTTGGAGGGAACTGGGAGATTTGCCTTTCTCCTCTCCTTCTCCTCTCCTTCTCCCCCCACGTGTTGGTCATTTGAAAGGCCTGTCGTATTTCATAAGAGTTCTTGCTCCGTAGAGGCTCAGATAGCAATTGCCTATTTGGTGATTTGTTCTTTGTTTGTGCACCTACTTACTTACTTGCCTTATGTAAATAGTTTGGCGTCCTGTGTTGTTGTGACTAGAAGATAGATGCGTTAATGTGTATTGTTACGACTGATCCTCCATACTGTTAATCACTATTGAATATTTTCATTGATAGTTGCTAGTTATTATTTGTTGATTGTTTGTTACTATATTGTGAATGTTTACCATCAGCAAACCCTGCTCCAAAGACACCCAAAGAACCTGAGAGGTGGGCAGGGGTTAGTTTAATAAAAGAGTTAAAGACACCATGGCTCCGTTTCTCTTCAGGCACCACCCCTCCGCTGTGACGGTGCCTAAGGATGTTCATCAAGGTTTAGCAGGAAAAAAAAGGCTCTTGGACGTGAAGCACAAATGTTGTATGTGAGCTGTATATAGAAGGTGCTTCCACAGCACCCCTGTTGGAGCTAGTACCAGAGAGACATGGCGCTCCTGGAGAGAGTCCAGCGGAGGGCTGCAAAGATGATGAGGGGCCTGGAGCATCTCTCCTATGAAGAGAGACTGCGAGAGCTGGGCCTGTTGAGCCTGGAGAAGAGAAGACTGAGAGGCGATCTCATCAACGTGTATAAGTAACTGAAGGGGGAGTGTCAAGAGGATGAGGCCAGCCTCTTCTCCGTGGTGCCCAGCGACAGGACAAGAGGCAACGGGCAGAAACTGAACCACAGGAAGTTCCACCTAAACCTGAGGAAAAACTTCTTCACTGTGAGGGTGACAGAGCATTGGAACAGGTTGCCCAGAGAGGTAGTGGAGTCTCCTTCGCTGGAGATATTCAAAACCCGTCTGGACGCGATCCTGGGCAAAATGCTCTAGAGGTCCCTGCTTGAGCAGGGAGGTTGGACTAGATGATCTCCAGAGGTCCCTTCCAACCTAAACGATTCTGTGGTTCTGTGGTTCTGTGATTCTGTGAGCTGTAACAAGAATATGCAGATGTTACTGGGAAGCACAGATCCACTTGTTAGACCATAAACTCAATATCTTAACCTAATTCCACAACAGATACAGATGTTTCCCTCAGCTGTTACATGATTTCACCATAACAACCAGCTATACCTTTGGTACAGTTCAATTACCAAACCCTTCAGCTGTCAGGAAAGAGAAGGAGAGAGCGGGAACTGGTAGAAATTTAACATCTCACACCTGTAATGTGTTCTGGCTTTTGTGAATTTCTTCTCTTCCAGAGAGCCCTGCATCTGAGAAAACGCAGCACTAATGCTCTGATTCCCCTTCTGTATTCTATAGCACCAATCAGTATTTTCTAAGACATGGTTTTCTATAACATCAGTCAGCATTATATCCAAGGCCTTCTCCCTTTTGTGTTACATGCTCTGGGTCAGAGAGCAGAGATCGATATTTTTCTCCTGTTCCTCCTCAGGAGATCCAGTCCTCTGTTCATTTTATTATTGTGGTTAATTGGGGAGTCTAGGTATAAAAATAAATATTTTCTAACTGTCCAAAAGTAGGGCAAGAAAATCACTGGGCAGGCATAAAAGAGAGCTAGCTTTAAAGTAATGACTAAAACTGACGAGGCTCCAAGTTCGTGTGGTTGTAACTCTTGATGCAAGCAACAGTGACAGTAATTATAACCGCAGTCCTTCAAATGCAGTCAGTTCTCCAGGCTAGCCTGCCAGCATGCTCAGGCACTGTGCCTGCTTTGGTGTAGAACATTTATTCAAATTTTACAATGAAAATTCATAGTGTCCTCTGACATTCCCGCATCCCCCTCCCGAAGTGTGCCTTCCTTCCAAGGGGGAGGTGGTGACCTCCTCCGTACTGCAGAGGGAGAAGTCATTCCATAAGCAGATCCATCCGCGATTTGTTTAGGGGCTCACAAATTGGCTAACATGGTAATCTAGCTGCTTTCCTTTACTATTTGACTGTATGTGTTACCTGTTCCTTAAGTAAGGTTTTCAGTTGCTTTATTCCAATTTTCCCTCTGAAGCACCAGCAGCTGAACGAGCAGTGCATGCCAGTTATACACCCTTAGCAAGCTTTGCCGCTGCAGCCCCCCGCGGATGAACTGCAGTGCTACTGAGGGCTGCTGTTACCACATTAACGATGATCAAAAAGTTAACGATGCAACAGTCAGATGTGGCGGTCACTGATATATCTGTCAGATACCACAGGAGGCCTGGTGTTTTTGGTTGAAGGCTTCAGACTCCACTACGGTATAGATAAAATACGTGGTTACTCATTATTATTCAAATTAAGCCGAGTACCAATCACTAATAACCATAGCCATGCACATGGAGCTGCCACTAGGAGGAGCCAGTGTAGCTTGTTTCCAGGGTGATCATGGTACCAGCTTTCCGGTCACATAATTCATTTGAAGGGGGTGGAGCAGGAGAACATGCTGCCTGATTTCTCCCTCCTTTTCCCTTGCAGCACCTTTCAGACTGGTTTTGTTTTAAGCCTCTGCCTAGGGCTTCATATTAGATACCTGTCATTCTCTGAGGGCAAAATTTCCCAGTTTCCTAAAGTGGGGTGCATCGGTTCTTGGGTACAGACTCTGGTCCTGCTATTCAGGAGACCTGCATGGATGAGCAAGGAACTCCTGGCAAAACTCCAGCAGAAGAAGGAAGTACACAGAATGTGGAAAAGGGGACAGGCCACTGGGGAGGAATACAGGGACGTTGTCAGAGTGTGCAGGGATGCGACAAGGAAGGCTAAGGCCCAGTTGGAATTCAATCCGGCAAGGGATGTCAAGGACAACAAGAAGGGGTTCTTCAAATACATCAATAGCAAGAGGAAGACTAGGGAAAACATGGGCCCACTGCTGAATGGGGCGGGTGCCCTGGTAACAAAGGATACAGAGAAGGCAGAGTTACTGAATGCTGCCTTTGCTTCAGTCTTCACTGCTAAGGCCAGTCCTCAGGAATTCCAGACCCTGGGGACAGGAGAGGAAGGCTGGAGAAAGGAAGACTCTCCCTTAGTCAAGGAGGATCAAGTTAGAGATCTTTTGTCCAAACTTGACATCCATAAATCCATGGGCCCTGACGGGATGCACCCACGAGTGCTGAGGGAGCTGGCGGATGTTATCGCTAGGCCACTCTCCATCATCTTGGAAAGGTCCTGGAGATCAGGAGAGGTGCCTGAGGACTGGAAGAAAGCCAATGTCACCCAGTCTTCCAAAAGGTCAAGAAGGAGGAGCCAGGAAACTCCAGGCCTGTCAGCCTCACCTCCATGCCTGGAAAGGTGATGGAACAGCTCCTCCTGGAGGTCCTCACTAAGCATCTGGAGGACAAGAAGGGGATCAGGAGTAGTCAGCATGGATTCACCCAAGGGAAATCATGCTTGACCAATCTGATAGCCTTCTATGACGGAATGACTGGCTGGGTAGATGAGGGGAGAGCAGTGGATGTTGTCTCCCTGGACTTCAGCAAGGCTTTTGACACTGTCTCCCATCACATCCTCCTAGGTAAGCTCAGGAAGTGTGGGCTAGATGAGTGGACGGTGAGGTGGATTGAGAAGTGGCTGGATGGCCGAGCTCAGAGGGTCAGTGGCCCAGAGTCTAGTTGAAGGCTTGTAGCTAGTGGTGTCCCCCAGGGCTCAGTCCTGGGTCCAGTCTTGTTCAATGTATTCATCAATGACCTGGAGGAAGGGACAGAGGGCACCCTCAGCAAGTTTGCTGATGATACTAAACTGGGGGGAGGGGCTGACACAGCAGAAGATTGTGCTGCCATTCAGAGGCACCTGGACAGGCTGGAGAGCTGGGCAGAGAGGAACCTCATGAAGTTCAACAAAGGCAACTGCAAGGTCCTGCACCTAGGGAGGGATAACCCCATGCAGCAGTACAGGCTGGGGGTTGACCTGCTGGAAAGTAGCTCTGCCGAGAAGGCCCTGGGAGTGCTGGTGGACAACAAGTTGACCACGAGCCAGTAATGTGCCCTTGTGGCCAAGAAGGCCAATGGTCTCCTGGGGTGCATGAGGCAGAGTGTTGCCAGCAGGTGGAGGGAGGTGATCCTGCCCCTCTCCTCAGCCCTGGTGAGGCCTCACCTGGAGTCCTGTGTCCAGTTCTGGGCTCCCCAGTGCAAGAGAGACATGGTGCTCCTGGAGAGAGTCCAGCGGAGGGCTACAAAGATGATGAGGGGCCTGGAGCATCTCTCCTCTGAAGAAAGACTGCGAGAGCTGGGCCTGTTGAGCCTGGAGAAGAGAAGACTGAGAGGCGATCTCATCAACGTGTATAAGTAACTGAAGGGGGAGTGTCAAGAGGATGAGGCCAGCCTCTTCTCCGTGGTGCCCAGCAACAGGACAAGAGGCAACGGGCAGAAACTGAACCACAGGCAGTTCCACCTAAACCTGAGAAAAAACTTCTTCACTGTGAGGGTGACAGAGCATTGGAACAGGTTGCCCAGACAGGTTGTGGAGTCTTCCTTCCTGGAGATACTCAGAACCCGTCTGGACGCGATCCTGGGCAAAATGCTCTAGAGGTCCCTGCTTGAGCAGGGAGGTTGGACTAGATGATCTCCAGAGGTCCCTTCCAACCTAAACGATTCTGTGATTCTGTGTGATTCTATTCAGAAGCATTCACCGCACAGACTGACGAGGATGCGTAGCAAGTTCAGGAGATAGCATCTCATGATGAATCAAGGCCACTGAAATGAAGGTGCCTCAGCCCTACTCTTCCTGTACTCTTAAAAAAAATATGGCTCTCAATCTCAGCTTAGCTTAACCTCGGTTCCTTCATATGCTCCCAGAGAAAATGAATCAAGACTTATAGTGTATGAAAAAAAGATACTGTTACTGTAAATAATTCAAGCACTTCAGAGATGACCACGATATTGTTTTAGTTTTGGGGGCTAGCAGCAACCCACCTGAGCAGGAGAATGTGAGCAGCATAATTGTGCATTCAGTTAACACGTTATTTGAGCCCCAGTCATGTTTCTGCACCTCCTTTATATTTTTGGTTGTAAAGGGAGAAACATACAACAATAATGCAGACAATTTCCTGGCTTCATGTTACTTGTTGCCAGTTAGAGAGTAGATTTTCTTCGGTGGTCACTTATAAAGTACTCCTGAGGGTGCAGGGAGGATGAAGGCGGTGTCATTAAAACACAGCCACATGGCAAACATTTCTGGAGCCTACCCTATCTTTTAGTTTTTGCAGGAGCAATGTTACAGCAGGGATGGCTCTAATCCACTAGCAGTACTTTTTGATATTTATTCTGAATTCTGTTTTAATGCCCTGCTGTTCCTGCTAAGAGTAACTGGGACTTCTGCCACTGATTTTGCTTTGGAGAAGAACCGGATCTTTGCTGCCGCTTGTTTTTAGGTTTCAGACGTGTGGCAGGAAAACAAACGCGAGTGAGAGCTCAGCACATGCTGAATTACTGCGCTCTTATGTAAGCTGGCGGGGCTCCCACGGCCTCCGTCGCTCCGCATTCCTGAGCCCGATGCTTGCCGGCTGCGGGAGGCAGGCCGTGGCTCCGGCCGCGCTTAGTGTCTGGGAACTGAAAAGCGACCAGGATTTCCCTGTGTTTCTGATCAAAAGCCTTCAGCGCTTTCTGAAACAGTATGATTTAGGTATATGCTTCAGGAGAAAGCTTATATTCATTTTTAAACATTTAAGCTCTGCAAAACGTTTTGGAGAGTGTTCTTTCTCCAAAAGTGCAAAGGGCTTTATGATGCTGTACGGTAACTGGAATGATTGAAATGCTGAAGAGCAATGGAATATAGGACTTTGTGGAATTATTTTTAGTTTTTCAGTTACTTTAATTACTTTAAAGACAAAGATGCCACCTCTGGCTCAAGGAAATCTCAGCTTGAGACTGCCTGAGGCTGGGCTACTGTATGGGAAGTGTCACTATTCGCTTGTCTGTTGTGAAACTCCTGGCCTTTGACCACCGCCAGGCAGGATCCCGGGCCAGAGGGACTCTTATTCTGACCCAGTGAAACCACTGGTGTGCATTTATATGCTTTTTGTGTCAGGAACACCATCCCATTAGGAATTTCATTTTCCTTGTGCTGTGGCTTGCCCTCCTGACTGCCTAGACAGGCTGCTCCTGTAAAGCCTATTTTTACTATGCCCCAATTCACTGTAATGAGCATCCTGCCCCTGGAAATCATGCAGGACTTGAGCCACTTAAACTCATAGCTGACGTGACCATCCACAGATCCCAGCTGGCCAGCGTCGGAGGACGGGCCGGAGGGAGGCCGCAGTTATGGTCCCATGTGGCCGTGGGGTTGTTGTGGGGCAGAGAAGCCCCTGACCACACCATACCCCTCCAGCAGCCAGCGCGGACGGCGGTTATACCATTACCGCATCTCAGTGTGGGAGGAGGTAGAGGCTGTTTTGTGATTAAGCACCAACAGAAGATGGATTTTGCAGAAACTGCAAATTCATGTTGTTGGCCGTGAGAAGCTGGCACGGGGGCTCAGCTCCCTGCTGTCCGGGTGCAGCATGGTGCCAGGGGCTGGTGCCAGGGGGCTGTCGGCGAGGCAGGGCTGGGCCTGGCTGCGGGGCCCCGGGCACCATCACAGAGGAGGGCTGAGCGTTGCCAGTCCCAATAGAGTTGCCCATACCCAAGTCATGCTGCCCTGGGGATATGCAGGTAAGTAGCTAGGGTCACTCTGCACAGGGCAATGTTTGACCTAGTTCTGGCTGGTTTCACAATGTGCGAAGGCCATAAAAGTATGTGTAAAAGACAGAAGTGCGGTGCTTGGAGCTCACCTGCACACTGTCCTGGTTGGTGGTGGGGGACCAGCACTGTGCACTGCATCTCTTTAAAGGGAAGAGCCGAATTTCCTCAATACCCAGCACAGCAAAGTATCCTGGGCACCCCTGTCCTAGTTGTGTTGTCTTTAGCCCCTTGTTATCGAATTGCCCTATTCCCCTTCTCCAGTGCACCAGAGGTCTTAGCAAACCAAAGTAGAGTCAAGTGAATGCTAAATGAAATATTTGGATTGCTCAGGTTTAAAATGGGTTAGTGCCTATTATTTGAAAGCTTTGTGCAGGAGCATTCATTAAATGACACATAGTGTGGGTTTGGTCTATTGTGCTGGGTTGCGAAAAGTAGGTCTGTCCCTCTGCAAACAGTATATTAGTAATTCCCAAGGCCACTTCACAGTGTTAAAGACACCTTTATGGTGCATCCAGTAATACAAGAGGGAAATCTCCTCCTGGCCGTACAGTGAAGGGGAAAAGGGGTTTGCTCCATTGTGCCACCTTTACAACTCCTGCCAATAGCCCTGGCAGGAGTCTCCCCAGAGGAAGAGGAGGATGTTTTGTGAAGTACAAAGTGATGCTGTTTGCTCCAATGCCACAAAAGTTCCTGTAGATGTGTGGCTGCATTGCGTGTATTAGGAGGTCCCTATTACAGGCCACTTATTCATTTGGGAATGCAGACCGTTCCCACATTGCTGGCAGCTGGATGCCTGTTTTGCTTCTTCCTTGCAAGGTGTTTGGCTGTGGTATTGTTGGGTGCAACTTTAGGGGAAGTGATCGATAGCTGGTGTTCACATGCTATGCTAACAGGTGTTTCCATAAGCTTCGCCATCCTACATGAGTGTACTGGTGTCTAAGTCCTTGTGCTTGGCTGTGCGAAGGCACAACAGAAGGTTTCCAGCTGTTGGCCTGGAAATACTTTACTAAAAGCCTCTATTTTCTCTTATACCACAACATAAGAAATAGTAGGCCCTTATTTGGATAATATTTTATTCGTGATTCAACAGGGCTTGGTGGCCCTTCCCATGGAGTATGGCAGAGTGCTCTGCTTGGACTGGTGCAGGGCCGCCATGCCTTTGCCCGAGAAACCTTGTTGTACACTGGTCTGTGCCCTTGATTGCTTTAGAGTGCTGAGATTTATGGTTGCTGTTGCCACTTATGTAGATTTGCAGATGTTAACTGTTAAATACTGAAAGTGAACAAGATGGATGGCAAAGAATGGAGCAAATGGAGGGTTTTCAGGAGCTAGTACAGAAGTTTGGTCTGCTGAGTCTGAATATGCCCTGCATCTGAGAAAGTGACACACAGTTTTGATAGCCGTGCTGCAGAAGTTCAGACATTCTTAAAAATACAATAAAAATGATATAATAATTAAAATATAATCATTTTAAATTGTCCTTTTCAACAAATTAACATTCTTTTATGGCTGGAAGATAGTTATCTTAAGTAATTATCCTGTTATCCTAGTGGGAGACTGATGGTGACCTTTAGACTGCAAGTGAATTATGCAAATTGGTATTTTCATTAAACATTAAATAACTCCCTTGATTGGAAAAAATGTTGCTTACTGCTCGTTGGCGACTAAAGTCTAGTGATACGATTTACCACAACTTTGTTTTCTGCCTCCAAGGGCTCTAGAGGAGAAAGCATTGAAGCTTGGTTTGGAATTTGAGGTATAGACATGTGTAGACTGGCCAGATGAAGTTAAAGAAAAAAGAGCAAAGCAAATCCTACTTACTTCATCCCATGTTCTAAGTGTATGTTCTCCCTGACAGAACATCCATGCGTCAATAAAATGCCTCAAGGCCTGCATTTTCTGGTTCTCTAAGTACCTCAATGCTGAGAGGTAGCCTTTCCATTAACTTAGCCTAATGCTCACCACCTATCCTTAATTCAAATAAGTTTATTAGCATGTCTCCAACTTTAAATCATGTATAGTTCTTTTAATTTCAGTAGTTCGCATGGACTATACATACTCTTAAAACTGGCCTTGTGCTACTCAAGCCGAATTAGGACCAGAAGCAACAAAATGCTGATGCATAGAGCCTAAGGTAAAATTAAATTTATCTGATGGACAGATGTAACGGGAACACAGGAGAGCGCGCTTCCAATACAGGCAGGATGGAGAAGGTTTATTGAATTATGGAACAGTCAAAAGTCATTAGAAAAAAGACAAATGATATAGGCTTTAGGAATATGAACATCTCTCTCTATTTTTAATAAATGCTATTGTACAGAATGGTCACCGGTAACAGCACAAGCGAAACTGAAAGTGAAGCAAACTTTCTTGTCATTTGTGGTACAATATGTAGGCTTGATCCTTAAGTGTTGCCACTCTTACAGATTTCTACAGTTGAAACTTCTTTTCAAAGCTTTCTGCCTTATCACTAGAGGGACCTCAGTGTGAAAGCACCTTATTAAAGATATCCCGACATCTGCAGTTAGAAAAGCAAAAGTATTCATGCTTCCTGGAAGCACTATGAACTGTAAATAACAAGGGAGTTAAAACACATTTATCTTGAAAGAGCTGACTTATTCATACCACCGCAAATCTTGGGATGTGTGGGTCCATATTACAGTACTTTATATGAAAAATCAAAATATTTGTGACACATTATCTGATGTTTTGTGCTGAAGATAACCAGTAAATATATTTCTCTGCAATGTTTCTATTAGTACACTCACAGTCTCACCCAAAATGAGAGAATCTGGCTGCATATGTGTATGTGGTATGTATATGAACACAGGAGATTTAATTTAATTTGTTTTCCAAAATACTGAATTATCAGATGACCAGTCTGAACATTGGAGGCTGATACAACAGCTTTAGAATGCATATTCAACTGTTAATCCCTTTTTCTTTTAAAACAGCAAAGTTTCCTGGCCCATTAAACTACAGTTACTATATCCTATAAATACGCATGTACACATATGCACATATTTATTATATTAATTACTTAATACCTGTCTAGCAGGCTGTAGGAAAATTCCACATTTAGCAATTTTGTAACAGTTACTGCAGTTACTACCAATTAAAAAGCTTTATTTTAAATACATCAGGCTGTTAGTACAGAGTTATTGTTGTATGCCCCCTTTTAGACGACTGAGCTAAGCAGATCAGGGCTAAACCCTAGTCCATTCACTTGAAGGGTGAAGTACTGAAGCTTTGGTCACCAAAAGCATATTTAAAAAATAGTGAGAGCCAGCCTGCTTAATTTAGGTGAATTGTTGTAGATAGTATGTCTCTGAAAAATTGCCAGCCATAAACTTTCAATATGAGGCAGTTTGTTTAAATTATCACTTGTTTTCCTTTTGGAGTCAAAGGAGAGAGGTAATTCTCAATGCAATGAAGGAACTCTGCTGGGAAAAGAAGAAAACTTAGGGTCTGGTCTTTGCTCCCAGGACAGGGTCCCCGCAAGGTCTCCCTCAGTCTGGTAGTGCGATCCGAATGCAAGCCTGCTACAGAAAAGGTCACCATCACCTTGACATTCAAGTGCCTATTTTGAAGACAAAAATAATGGTGAACACACCATTTCCATTGGATAATTTGTTCTAATATTATGTGCACGTGCTGTTAAAATAATCTTCATTATTTAGCTATTGTTCCTTATTATTCTTGTCTCTGCTAGATTAAACAGTTCCTTAGTTTCAGTATTTTCTTCCTCTGAAAATGCTTTTATACTGTGATCAAGTCATCTCTCAAAGTAGGGACAAACTGAACAGAACCATACGATTCTCAGCACATTGATGTAACTTGTAAGGCAGGAAAAAATGATGGCTGTGAAACTCAAGTTTGTCTCACAGAGAAAAACAAATGACAAAACAGAAATCTGAGCTTTTCCCACATTTTCCCCAAAGTTTATTCTGGATTAAGAAGAGTTATTTGTTTTTATTATTAAGCTTATCAAATGTCAGTTTCTGTAGTGAACAGTCACTCAGATCTGCAGTAGCTCATTACAGAATAAACACATTCCATAAAAATATTACTCAGTCTAGAAAGGTTAAAAAGCAATCTTAACATACATACATGCTTTTTTTCAAATAAATGTTAGTTCGTGATGTTTTCATGTAATGAAGTTGTACTTTAAAATAATAAAACTTTTTCCTAAATAACCTCATTTAACTTCTGCTTTTAAGCAAAGCTATATCAATCTTTATTGTTATTATATGTCCAAAATTGTTATAGAGACAGAAGAGTCCCACCAGTATTTCACCTTTTTTAACAGTATAGGATCTGGCTAAACTTACACTACCAAAAATCAGAAAAGGAAAGAGGAATATTCACACAAGTCCTACCATTCTTCCCATGAAATAGGTAATATCCACTTGTCAACTGAGGAGGCAAAAAACAAGTTGAAGGGACGAGCACAGTTAACTTTGGGGTCTGCTAACAGCAGCAGTTTCTAGGTAGTTTGTTAGCCCAGAAACTGGGTGGCTTTATGGAGCATGCTGTTGTGACTGCAGCCTTGCACTGAGATTCACCCCTCATCCTCTCTGCTTTCAGAGTGTGTGATGCACATCTAGTTCTTCCATTTCCTGTTGCAGGGTGCTCCTTTGGAAGTTTTGCTCCAAGACCAGGGCAAAATTCTATTTTTTCAGAGTTGAGAGAGAGATTTTAAAATTAGTTAAATCCACATACAGTTAAATCCACAGTTTTACCTGAAAGATGATTCGGGGACTGGAGCATCTCTCCTATGAAGAAAGGCTGAGAGAGCTGGGCCTGTTGAGCCTGGAGAAGAGAAGACTGAGAGGGGAATCTCATCAATGTGTACAAGTATCTGAAGGGAGGGCGTCGAGAGGATGGGGCCAGACTCTTCTCCGTGGTGCCCAGCGACAGGACAAGAGGCAACGGGCAGAAACTGAACCACAGGCAGTTCTATGTGAATATGAGGAAAAGCTTCTTTCCTGTGAGGGTGACAGAGCACTGGAACGGGTTGTCCAGAGAGGTAGTGGAGTCTCCTTCCCTGGAGATACTCAAAACCCGTCTGGATGTGATGCTGGGCAATGTGCTCTAGAGGACCCTGCTTGAGCAGGGAGCTTGGTCTAGATGATCTCCAGAGGTCTCTTCCAACCTCAAACGTTCTGTGATTCTGTGATTCTGTTAAAGTACTGTGCAGGAATAATTAGACAGAACTAAGGTAAAAACATTTGCCTTGCATGGTACCTCCTTTATGACCCATGGTCTTTATCCACCCCATGAATAGTAGAATTAGAGGTAAACAAAGGAAAATAGAGTCATTTGGTGACAGATGAGGTTCAGGGTGGATTCATAATCAGTGGTTTCATGCTGCTGTTCCACCAGCAGCCAGTCTGACTTCAGCTTCCTGTTCCTTTTTCCCAGTCATTCTTATCCCAACCTCCTGATCCCCTTTAATTATGCCAATGCAACTGTTTGTGCTGCGTCAGAAGCAAATCCCTGAAATGGTGTTTTTTTTCAAATACCACCTTTTTATGGACCACTTTTTTTTAGCATAGGGTTTTATGTAATATTTCACCAAACAAGCCAGCAAGGTGGAGAAGGCCATGAGGCACAGGTTCGTCACCTGAGACTGTTTATTGTATGAGTGGCTGTACTAATATATCCTGTTAGCAAAGTTTCCAAGACATGGCTGTGCCCAGTAACAGCTTAGAATTTCAGAGAAGAAACACATAAGTACAAAAGCGAAATCAGAAAATGATCAGTAAAACAGTACAGGCCTCAGGTGGCCTGAATTCCTCAGATGCTGGCTCCTGGGAATCTATTCTGTCTTCTTAGTGGCTTTATCTGAGACCGTGGTTCAGTTTTCAACATTGAATATTCCCTCTTCCTTACCAGCAGTGATACCCTCAAGGGATCCAGATGTTCAGCCATGGAGCATCTGTTACACTCTGAAAAGATGTAGACAGCCCAGCTCAGGATGCCACTTACTCTTACTAGGACAGACAGACGGTCAGACTGTCTGCAGACTTACCGGCACTACACTGTACATTGCCATGCTTGCCATTCTTACAGAAGCTTTCCAGAGTCTGGATCTCAGCTGTTCACTGTTTCAGGTTCCTTTGGTGTCTACGCTACAATGTCAGTATGGAAATAGGACAGGCTGTGACACTACATGCGCTGCCCCTGGGGGCACTGCTATAGAGTGGCTTTTGCCCATATAACCAGTAGGCCCAGTACCTCCGCCCAGCTGCACTTTGGATGGCAATTAGAAGAACTAGGTAAACCCAAACGATGTGTAAATGAGCTACAGTGAGCCTGACTCTGATCTGTGGTCCTGGTTAAGCAACCATGTTTTTTGGACAAATGTTATCTGACAGTAGGATTTTATCCAGATGAACGTTGAGAGGATACGAGAGGAGCTCGTACGTATTTTTTTGATCTGGTGCTATCATCCTGCAAGGTTAATATATCAACCACAGCCTCAGGGAGAACAGTTACTTAAGGTGGACAAGCTGCTCAATGCATCCTGAAACCTGCTACAGACGGAAAAGCAGAATCCCTTCAGCTCGCCCTAGGAGACATCCATGGCTTGATTTAGTTGCCTAAACACAGGTGTGTAGTGCCATTTGAGACACTACAAGGTGCCTGAGATAGTCACATAGATATGATGCAGAACCTGTAATACATACATGCCCTTCTGGAGTGACATCTGAAGGGTAGGTTAGACACACTAGGTTATCCCAAGGGGCACTGCTTATATACATCCATGTGATCGCTGAACAGCTAGTTTTCCTAGTAACTGATCAGCTGCATCGTTCTCCATTAACTGTGTGGACTACAGGGCATGATTCAGTTGCCTTCACATGAATATGTAGTGCCATGTGAGGTGCCCTGGAGTGCCCTGCCTTGAGTTACTACTTCAAAGGGCATAGGTCTTCTATAAGGATAGAAATGTTGGTTGGAAGGGACCTCTGGGTCATCTAGTCCAACCTGAACATCCCAAGCTTCTTACAAGTCTCCTAAGCCATCCTAAGTCTCTTGTTACATTACCTGATGCTACTGAAACCAAGAAAGGAAGAGCAATGATTCTCCTACAATGCAACTTTTTCCTGGAGCGATGGCATAATAACATAGCATTTGGCAGTCAGCCTGTATAATGCTACCCAGCTCTCTTAAAACAGAGCACATGGGCATTACGTATTGTCTAAACCCATTGAACAGGAGCTCAGAAAACTGGCTCACCTGCAGATACCTGCATTTAGGAGTCTGGATCTGCAAGCTGAACCACTCCACTTATGAATGATAAAATCATTTTCCAGAATGACATTTAAAACTGCCTGGAAGTTCATGTCTTTTTGTGACTGGATATCACGTTAGCTTGAAGTTTCAAATTCAAGGCTTACTAACTTCTGAAATACTGCCTTACAAAAGGGTTGGTGAGTGTTATCACTAGCTGATATAAATGCCAGGCAACAGGGGATCACTTGTAGAATAATTAAATGCAGAATGTGAGTATTAGGTATGCACAGAAGAAGTTGAAAAACCCGAGAGAACAATATAAAATGTAGTTCCTAGGGAACTATATCTCAAGATATCCCTGGTCAGATTACCCCAGATTTGGATGTGTTATCTCTACCTTCATGAACCATAACAATTTTTAATACAATTCAAATTAGCATATCTATTTTATGTACTAGATCCTTAAATAAGCATTCAACTTTATTGCGACACAGATTCACTCAGTTAAAAATTATTTGATGACTACATCTGGAAAATGCATGTGTTTTAGTGGCTGATAATATCTGCAGTCACTTAGCAACATATTTGTGACAATGACCTTGTAAATCATAGAATGACATTTTTAACCATTTAGACACATTACTGAATTGATTTTTCCCATTTCAGTCAGACCAGGTATCTGATTGCATGTATAGGGAAAAAGGAATTAGGTATATAAAAGCCCTGAGAGTGAATATTACAATAATAGAAAAGTCATCGTGACTTCAAAAAAGTATTCCTGTTGTTCCAAAGAAGTAACGCTGAGAATTTTTTCTCATCTTCCTTTTTTCCTGTTCACAGACATAGAAAAGATTAGAGCTATGGTTCTACAATCACCTCTGCACAGAACAGCTTTTATTGGCCCTAGTAGCTTAAATTATACCAGGTATATTGATTATCTGACTTCCAGGCTATTAATGACACAATAAATCTATTAAAACATAAATTTTAGTTTTGCATACTTTTTCTGTATCTTAGAGAACAATATTTAATATTAGCACAAAGTATATTCACATGTAACATGATATATTAATAGGAAATATATATGGATACAGTTTTGTGGCTCTTTTTGCATGGCTTCATGCTACATCACGTCAACGTTTTCATATTACATACAGAATAAATTAAATGATGCACTCATCCTCGAAATAGGCAGATTAAAAATTCACAGGTTGCCATAGCCCCCAAGGCTCAGCTATAGAAGGTCTGTGCTCTTCATCTTAAACATAGAGAAATGACCTTTCAGTGATATATAACATGATTTTCAAATTTTTATGGTCTATGAGTTTGCTTCTTCATAGTTTTATCCTAGTTAGCTCAGCAGCAGCAGAGAGAAAACTTCCATAAGCACCTTGTTTCTCTGACCTGCTACCATATACAGCATCCAACATGTACCTCAACAGCTTCAGTTCAGCTCATATCCAGTTGGGTCAACGAACATGTATGTCCACCAGCTTGGCAGGTACAGTGGGATTCAGTTCACCCAAAACTGGACAACTTTGTTGGTCAGCTCACTAGATCTCTGTGGTCTATTGACTGCAACGACTAAAAATTTCCATTGACTAGAGTGAGTTAACACATCTATGGAGCCTTTAAGGAAGGGGAAAGAATGATGAAGGACAAATCATGCATGCATAATGAATTCATATCCCCCCCCAACTCTCTTTTGGGTTTTATACAATATATAAAAGGCAAATATCTTTTACAGGTGAATGTCTTAGCAGTTTTTTAAACCACAAGTTCCAAGCTGGCTGAACGCACATTTCAACCCATTGGACTTTGTGCATGAATGTTCAAGTTCTTGTTGGAAAAGGACGTGAAAAATTGTCAAGGAACATGCAGATACAACAATTTGAAAAGCAACCCCCCCAAAATCTAGCCCAGTATAGTGGCAACAAATGTAAAGCAGAGATGGGTAGTTGAGATACATCTCCATGTCAGTGTTTTAGAAATTCTTGTGAGAAATTTGGAATGAAGGACCTTTGCAGAACATCTCAGGAAGGATGTGGGTTAAAAAAAAAAGGGTTGATTGTGGATACCAGGTAATTTCACTGGCTAACATTCTGCTCTCAGAACAAAATTGATCCAGTGTGTAGTTTCTAGAGTTAAAAAGACTAGGGTTTAATTTTGGTTCATATTCTATTGAGCATAAACAGGTGTAAATAGAGATTAGTATTATGAGCCTATACATAGGACTCAGGGCCTCATCAAGGCATTAGGTGAGCATTAGGTGGGACACCACAGCATTCGTTAGTAATCAGGTAGCAAAAGGTTGGGTATACCTCAATTTATTGACATTATATTTCGTTTCATGCGGTCTCCTATAAGCCTGCACTCATGAATGGTAAGAGCTTGTCCTGCAAGTAGTCTCTACTTAATATCCCTGTAATTTCTTTTCACAATCCAGCTGTGCTATGATGCCTATAAAAGTATTTGACAATGATTAGACATCTGATTGATGCTCATTCCACTAATTATAAGGGTCTTACCAGTGTCTTCTACTACCCTTCTATCATATTTTCCCATCCCATCATCAAGGACACCTTTCCTGCCCACTGTTTTCTTTTGTCTCAGAGAAGTTCTTTGGGGCAGAAACTAATCTATGGGGAAAATATCCTCACCATATCATACAATGGGAATCTGACTTCTGATTGAAATCTCTGGACACTACAGCTTATTATCTAAGAATATAAATAGTCTGCATACATCTGAATGAAGCCTACCAGTAGGAGAGAAAGTATAAGTGTTCCTTCCTATGTGTCTGAAACTACATATGGTAAGAACAAACCATAAAAAAATCTATAAAGATACAGAATTTGCGCTGCTGATGTTCATAGACATTTTTGGCTGAATTTATCAAAAAGACAGGAAATCTTTACCCAATAAAGTTAAAATTCACCTAGAAGAGAGGTTTATTGCCCTTCCCCAAAATGAATAAATCGATGAGGAGGCTATTCCAGACAAACCCACTTCAATGCTGGTGTTTCCTACCCATATATCTTGAACTTTCTACCAACAATCTTTCCCACTTCCTTTTTTTTTTCCTCACACACCCTTCCTCCAGTATTTCTTACATACTTTCAGGTGTATATTGGCTATAGCAGCTTTTGCCTCTTTACTTGCTGCAACCTCAGTCAGGATCACAGGGATCCTCTTGCAACAGCTCAGCGCCAGGGCTTTTAACATTCCACCATCTGCTGGTGCCACAGCTTTTCTTAAGAGTAATATCTGAGGATGAATCATAAAGGGATGCTTTGGTGTGCTGCAGTAATATCAGAGAGACACAAGCTAAGGAGCTACTGTCTATACACTCAGAGGCAGGCAGCCGCACGCGGGCTGTGTGCGCACAGTGTGGGAGGAACACAATCTGTCTGCACGTCAGAGGTCTCGTAGAAGTCACAAGAGCTATGCCACAGAGTTGTGACTCTAAAAGGACATGGAACCAGACAATAGCACAGTTATTAGGCACTAATACTACCTGTAGTACTAGTAGTACTACCTGTAATACCAGTAATGTGCCCTACTCCACAGTGCTCAGTGTGGCCCAGCCTGGCCCTGCTCTGAGCCGCCTTGATGGCACAGCTCCTCCCCTTCACTCTCCTGCGTGGGGGCAGGCACTGTCTACCCCTCCAACCCTTTCTGCTTCCTTGCTAGCAGCATTCCTCCCTTTCTTTGATACAGAGGAGGAATCAGAGGATCTCAGGTTGGGATGACTGATGGATAGGCGTCCCTGCACAAGGGAATGGACGGCGTCAGAAGGAAAGTGGTTCCTCCTGTCCTTGGTGACATCCTGGGCTATAGCTTCCAGTCAAAGTCCCCAAGGAACAGATTGTGTGTCCCAGCAAGATAAGACTAGCTGATGAGTGGAGGGTTTAGTGAAGGAAGACAGATCTATGCACCCAGTTCCAAAGGCTTACTAGCATTTGGCATTATTGGTATCCCTAGCATAAAAGATGCATGGTCATGTAGTTGCAACAGCAGCCACCATGTAGTGCTACTGAGTTCAACAGAAAAGTAGCATGAGCACACACACAGAGCCTTGCTAATGCAATTAAATGGCTTTGGGCTGGAGCTGACTGATGTCCCACCTCGTCAGAGCATGAGCAGAGCTAGTGCATGACTGCATAAGGTACACAGGCCCTAAGTTCTCTGCTGGTTCAGTTCTGAACAGGATTTTATACATCAATATAGATGAACTGGAACAAAACCAGAGCCAGAAACATGGAACTTAACATTCCCAGATTCTGAGAGGTTAGGAGGGATTTCCCTGGCCCAGAAATCCTAAATCCAACCTCTTGTGAATTTTCGATTGGAGATCAAGTCAGAGCTGTACTTCATGGCTTAGACCCATCTCTCATATACAAAGAAAAAAATATATGTCAGCCCTTAGAGCAATTCTTTCTGACTTGCATGACTACCTTTCTGATTTCAGGATTTCAGTGATGACTAAAGACACGCTTGTTACTGACTTGACCTGTCCCAGCAGAGGTATCTTCTTATCTATGTGTTTCTTTGGGAAGCAATTATTTCCTTCCTGTTTCTGAGGTTTGCAATTTTGGAGCTAGAGCTTTCTTTAAAGCTCCCCAAACCCTCTCAGGAACCTCTCCAGGTAAAAGCAAATGTTATCTCAAAGGGGCACTGAGGCTTTTATTACATCCTGACTTCACTACTGTAATTCATTATTTGCTGATCTGCCTGCCAGTTCCCTGAGGCATCTGCAGCTCATGTTGAACTGCACTGTTGAAACTTGGACTTCTGAACATATTGCTTCTGTCCTGAGAGAAGTTCTCTGACTTCATTCCACTAAAGTGGCAGTTTCGATGTGAAATTAATTTTCTACATATCAGCTTTCGATATGTCACTTCCACTTCTCATTATTTTATATTCATTTTACTTCCTTCACTCTGCTTTGTATAGTGCTGATGACAGCCTTCTCCTTCTTTTGAGTTGCTTTTCATCTTTTTCTACTTTCAGAATCACTTTTATTGGTGAACAAGTGAAAGCCCCATACTGTGAGTAGGTCCCACAGTGACTGAGTGTCTTCAGTTAGCAATGCCCTCTCCTAACTTATCAGTTCAGGTTACCCAGCAGATAGCTTAGTAAGGAGGAGGATCGACCAGGACTGATTCCAGTCTTTTTTTCAGTTTTTCTACCAGGTTCTTCTTTCCTTTTCCTTCTTTTCTTTAACTGTTTGCACGTGGTGAATCTCATACCTGTACAAAAGCTAAGCATTTGGCTTATTTGCCACACCGCTGGTATGATGGAAAGTTCCCGCTCTGCTTCTCTCCAGAGGCACAGATACCACTCACCGTGAAAGATATAAGTGCTAGGTTCATCATACACATTCTTTAGCAATAGCTGGAGAATCTAAGAAGCTTCATTTTGGGAGACAGTATTTGAGTAAGAATAGCTGTTTTGCTGTACCCTGAGATTTCTTACAAGCTAAGGAGCAAAGTTTAGAAATCCCTTCAAAAAGCTATAGGTTTCTCTGTAAGCTACTTACATAAGGCCAAACCTGTCCCCAATTCTACCTGCTTTATGCAGTTTCTCTCAAAGTGCAAAGGGAAGAAAAGAACTTATCCTGGCTTGGGTAAGGTGCCGTAAAACTGGTGTTGTGTGCTTCAGCCACTCGTTCACTCTGCAAAGGAGCGTGTGTTTGTTGGTGGCGCTTGGGTGGCGGATCTCACCAACCTGTGGCCATGGCTGCTCTGAAACTCCCACTACCCAGCTTCTAGGGATGAACGATGATGGGAAATTAGCTCTGCCCTACTTTTGAGCATGCTGAATTCACTTTAGCAGTGTTTACGGATGATTTAGTTTTTGGAAGGCTTTCAAATAGTCTAGATATGTCTGCTCTCACATGTCTTCACCTGAGAAGCAGAACAAATCAGCTGGTGTAGAGAAAGATCCACACTACCGCTGTCAGCAGACTGGCTGGGGTATGTGAGCTGGCCCACTGAGGCCCAGCCGGGTGTTCCCAGCCGGGCCACAGCGGTTGGGCAGCCATTCCAAAGTGCTGAATAAGAGTGATATAAAACCTAGATGGAGACAGCAAGAGGAAGCAGAAACATCTCAGGATGCCATTCCTTAAGCAGGCATATTCACTCCGCTGCTCAAAGAGGTCTGAAGGATTCCTCGCTGCTGCCCAAATGGGGCCCAGGGTAGTCAGACCTGCCATGTGCTCTGACTTGCTAGAATGCTACATATAAGCATCTGGAAACCACAACAGTTTGCTTCTAACTCCACAGGCATCTGCTGCCCTAGTACAGACCAAAACTGATTGTGCCTCCTGAGTGCAAACTGCTTCGGCACTTTCCTCATGCTTGATTTTGCCTTCATTGCAAACACCCACATCCTGCCCTCAGGGCTGCACTAACATCCACGTAGGCCAGCTTATTTCGCCTCCACCTCCTAATAAGCCTGGCCACGCTTCTTCCTCTTCCATCTCTCGGAGAACCCCGGACACCTGGTTCGGCCCTTCCTATCTCGTCCTTGTTCCCAGCACTGCTGAATCCAGCCTTTTTCCAAGCTTGCTCTACAAATACAGGGGCAGCCTTTCAGTGGAGACTGTGCTGAATACATCTTCAGATTGCTGGCCCAAAGGCAGCAGCAGGGACACCTTTTCTGATGCTTTTCTGATGAAGAGGGGAGAACCAGAGCACACCACAAGTGTCCGCCCTGACATGCCCTGACAGTCAAGCAGAGAAACTCCGCGAGAGGTCCATGCAGCGCCGGGGCACTGGCAGGATCCCTTAGCAGCATTTCCAGATTTTGTAACATTTTGATGGCTTTGTGAAGACAGTGAAAGTCCGATTTCAAAAGTTGGCCAGATTCCACAGGAAAACATTTTTAAAATTAGCTCATTTGAACTGTGCTTTCACAATGCAATAACAGCTGTATTGTTAACAGCTGGGCTTAGCACCTAACTCCTGCCTTGGCTTGAAGAAACAGAGTATTTACTGATCAATGCACTTTCATTCGTTACATGGAAGCAATATAAAAAAAAGAATGATAAAAGGAATATACAACATCTTTTGGGATTTTGCCTTGGAAACAACAAAGAGAGCATCCGTTTTTATTAACATGTTCAACTTTTAGCACTTTGGCATAACACTAAAAATATGTAGGTCAGATCTTGGTCTCACTTGAAGTCAGGAGCAGCTTTTCTATTAGTTTCAATGAAATTAAAGTTCAATGCATTATCACTGGTGTATTAGTACCTTGCAACTTGTATCCAGCATTGACAACGATAATAATTTTATGGCGAACACAATGATCTATAAAGGGAGGTTTTTAAGTTCCAGTTGCTACATTCAACTTACTACCAGAGTATGACATTTTAAAATGTTCCTGCCTGATATATGTATGGATAAAATCTCAAAAATGTGAACCCTTAATATTTCTAATGCAGAATATAAATAACAATCCAAACGTAGCATTTTTGTATTTCACACTGCTTCAGCTAGTCTCAGGCTATTTTGGGTTTTCATGCACAATTTTTTAAAGCAGAACAGCTCGCCCTTTGTTGTGAACAATTAGAATCCTCATTCCAGCACCAGGAAGTCATTATCTACAAGCTCAGATTTCTCTAGCTGATTCTCATCTTCATTTTACTGATCCCTGATATAAAGAGCCTTGACAACATAACCGGTAAGATCATACATTTCAGACAGGGCTGCCCATCTTCCCAGAGAACAGGCAGTTTAACACATCTGCCCCTCGTTTCTATTCATTTTGCCGCTAGAGGCCACTTGCACAGCAGACATCTCTAGTTGGTACCTATAGTACCAGGTCATTCCTGTGTGCTTCAGCCAGGCAAGAACCTGGAGCAAGCCTACACAAATCACAGAGCAAACTACTAATCCCAACTGCTAACAAAGAAAGAAGCAAGCAAGCAAGCAAGCAAGAAATGCAGCCTGCGGAGGAAGCCACTTGTAATGTTGCAGTTTTTACACCTATTAATGTACCATCTGTTTGCCAGGGTTTTGCCTTCAAGCGCAGACTGGCATTTAATTTGAGTGGGCCTGGAAAAGCAGATCGAAGGGATAATAAAGCGGAGATGGAGAACATCGGCATCATTTTCTGCGGTGTGATGCAATGGAGGCTTGACACCTTACTGCATTTATTCATTCATTCCTTCATTCATTGTAAGGGGGAATTTTCAATCTTCTTTTCCTTCCTGTCTGCAGTGTAAACCACAGCACAGTTCTGCAGCCATCTAATGAAAGCTATGCACATCTCACCATGGATACCCATTTAAATAGAGAAGTCACAGGACAGTTGCTATTTGTGTGCCTGAATGGAAGTCTATTGTGTTATTTTTTTGCTCCAGTGAAGCAGAACAAACCCTTCTTTTTCTTTGTTTATATGAGGTGAAAAAACATACTGGTACTGAGTTTCAGATAAAAACTCTTAGTGGTACTCCGTTTCAGCTCCCTTGGAGAACATCTGGGAACAGAGAGACAGTCACCCCATCTGTCCTGCTCCAACACTTTAGGCAACACACCTGTGCTGTTGCTGCTAGAATCTTCTGTAGTATCCTTCTCATTTCCTTGGTTTCATTATGTCTCATACTGTAATCCCTTGTGGCAAAGGACTATAACTTTCCTATGTTTGCCAGTACCTAAAGCGAACAGCAGCCTTTAGGCATTACCCTAATACTGATTTCTGAGATATAAAATAATGCATGAAGGTGAATATGGCTATTTTCTTAGCTAAAGTATTGAATCAAAACTCAGAAGGCTTCCACCTGGTCTCAGAAGGCCTGTTCATCTTTAGCACATAAGCTTTCTCTGCACTTTGGCTTTCTACCTGTATTTTTAATTTGTTTTGCCATTATGTCCTTGCCAAAAACTAGGTGCTCCTTGTATTTTGGTTGTATAAATATAGATACAAAAGATAGTTCTTGCTGCAACAAATTCACATACTCAGAAGGAAACACACTTTTCCTCACTTTTCATCTATACAGAGCCAAGTGTTTTGGTGTTAGTATCAGATTTTATTTCTGATAGAGTATCTATATTCTGCCAAAAGAACAATAACAATATATGAGCAGATTACTTATTCTAACTTTCTCCGTTCTGGCTTATTTTAATATTGCAGCCACCGTGAACAAGTTTCAGATAATCATCATATTTTTAAAATGAACAAGACAGAAATATGTAACCCTTTTGTGTATGTTTGTACTCTCTCTACAACATTATACTACCTTAACAGCCCAGGATTTACAAGAGTTAACCCTGACCTCGTTTTCCTGTACAGTATAAACTGCTCAGTTCCTTATTCTGATTTTGGAGATTTTACTGCACTACAGACATCAAAGACAGAATTCAACTGGAACCCAGTATACACTTTTAGAGAGCGTACAGATAGCATAGTGTCATTATAATGAAACTGTCATTGCCATTATAAGTTTTAAATGTCACTGAAGAATATAAATTGCCTATTTTCATAAGTGGGCAAGGTGCAGTGGGATTTGTAGGCTCTTATTTTGTGCCTGGTCAAACTGCAGTCACCACAGAACTTGAGACGACCTTCTTGGCAAGGTAATTTAGTACATATCCAAATTTTTTAATCTTTCTAGTCTGAACTAACTCATTTGAGGTAGCTTAGGTATATACAACCTATATATGGTTCTATACCATATTGTAATGTGGCCCACGATGTGAATGCACCCTCAGTAAGGAAACTGAGGAAGGTGAAGTCAAGGACCCTGCCTTTCAAAACTTTGAGGACAGGCCAAGTCTCTGCGGGGCAAACGAAGCGAAAGGTTGGTAGAGTCTACGATGATTAGCACTTTGTACGAACATAGAAAGAAAGACGGAGTGATCTTGTCGAGCAGGATGGAAAGTGGAAAGGAAAGAAAAACAGTTTTAGGGCATGAGAAGGAAAAGGTATCTAAAGACAAAAGTAAAATTAAGGAAAAAAAAAAGCCTGGAGATTTGCATTACAATTCCTATTAATTCTGAGAGTGTTTTCTCTGTACAGCCTTCTGCACAATTCAATGTACAGCATAAGGCCAGTCGTTCTCCATGTGAGCTAATCCTGTCCCGCCTCTCCACGTAACTGGCAGTCCCTGTGGCATTACACTGATGTGACTAGACTGTTGCTGGTACCTGAGCCAGCTCAGGTGCCTCCACATAACACGCACTAGCTGCATTCATCTTTTCAGAGCAGACACACTTACTCAGAGCAGATCTGAAGCCTACAGTTTCAAATGCACCTTTGTCTCATTTTAAGTCCTCCTATTTTAATGATGTAGGTGAAGGCACTTCTACAACACTAGCGTTAACCAATGAGCTCAGTGTCATCCTGAATGTCACATAAAATGATTGTGTCAAATTTTCGCTTTCCTGAAGGGTGGGAAGTTGGGCTCCAAGTTTCAGATCAACTTTTCCTCAGACCTCCTTTAGTCCCAGAGGACTTCGTGGGGCCCATGCAGCTCTTCCTGAGTTTCCATAGCTCCACGGAGTATCCAGGCTGCCTTTAGCCAGTGCACTGACATGGTTTTGTATCCTGTTAGGATTAATTTAACTATAATGTAAGCCACTGGAAAGGAACAGTGTTTATCCAGGACTCAGCACTTCTCAGGCTTTCTCATTATTTACATAGCGTTTATATTGCTCAGTGGTGCCAATCAGAAAAAGTATTTATTGCTGCAGGGTATTTACTGCTGCATATCTGAATATAGCTTCTGCCCTGAAGAGCTTAACTATAAAACAAGATGCTGGGAGTTTAAAGGAAGAGAGAAAGTTGATGGACAACAGTGGTAACAGTACCAGTCACAAAGTCAGAGGAAGTAAAATTTTTTTTGCCCTGTTCATTGTTTATTTTTAAAAATTCTACGCTTTTCAATTTAAAAAAAAATGCATGCCTCTCTCCATTTCTCCTTCCCCCTTCCCAGGGGCGATGAGGCTTATATTTCTCAGTAGAACGAGTACACTTTAAATCATATTTGCAAGTTTCCATGCAATCCTAGTTAAGATTCTTTTCACGTTTACAATGAACTACATCACATCTACTTACACATCGTTAGTTCAAGGCCCTCTCTCACAAGCACGGGTCTGGACTATCAGCAGGGACCTATACAGCCTTTCTTTCCCTGGCAGTCTGTGAAATGAGGCAGCCCACATTTACCCTTTTTGCCTTAGTTCCTCTTGGTTTATTTGCTTGCCTATCATACAACCTCCAGGTGGTATCAAGGTGTAGGTTCCCTGCTGGCCTCTCAGCAAGGCCCCTTCTGGGCACGCTGGCACCATCAGTCCCGTTGTTCAACTTCAGGGCTCCGCACCACTGAATTCCAGCTAACTTACACCTGCCAAGCAACGCGTTGCACGGGGTTCGAGCAAACACTTCCTTACCAACTTTAAACAATGCAATAATGTCGTACAGCATTAAGCCTTTTTTAAAAACTGCTGTGTACTGAAAATCAAGGTTTAGATGTACAGTACATATATTTGCACAGTTCGTGTACTATTTGAATTTCACTGCCCTCCTAGCAGAGCTCTCCTCTTTGTCCAAACACGGAAGAGGCACAGAAGGTCAGAGTGAAGCACTTTGCTTATGTGGAGCGCTAATGCTTCACAACCAGAAAGCTAGCTGTGAAGAAAACATCTCTTAGATGCATAGGTTAATAGCATTTGTGTCTCACCTGAACTCATCATTTGGCTACCAGCCACTGGCCTTTGCCAGGCAGCCTGTCAGTATGCCGTAATACTTTCAGATGCATATATGTACCCAGCAAACACTGAGCCGCCAGCACATGGCACAGACTCTACCAAACAGCTCCCAGCCCTACAGGCCTAACTCAGAACTGAACTAGCAGCTTTGAGGGGAGAAAAAAAGACAGTATAAACACGTATTTTTTATTACTAGCAATTTATCATGGTGACTTTAGCACCTTTTTATAGGAAATACCAAAAGGATGAATAATAATAAGTCAGTGTTAGCTGATCATGTCAGTGACGACAATCGTGGCTGACTGCCACTGTGAGAGGCAAAGCTATCTTATTTCCCTGACTCACTGAAGTTCCCATGTTGGATTTAGTTTAGTAAACAGCTAGCTGGAATTTGTTATTCATGCTTCTTATAGCACAAAATGGTTTTGCTTTTGCTTTGAAATCAGATTTCTATTTCCTCTCTTGCACTGAAAAGGAAGTTAGAATTAAGGTTGCACAAAAGCTCTGCATAAAAATTAGTGACTTTGTGTGCACCTTGAGGTGCACAGTGATTTCGGGCAGAACTAAGCAATTCAGATGTCTAACATGTGTGCCAGTAGCTTACAATGAGATATCTGTAGCGGTCAGCATCTGTACCGCTTCCCCCTCACTTTAACAGCTAGTTCCACTCCCAAAGTCTGGACTATCCAGTCTACTCACGAATGGCCCCTGTTTTCAGCCTGGTACACTGAGGCTGATGTACTTTTATTTCAGTCAGTATCCCTTCTGATTTATTTTACTTCGATTTTGATTTATCTTGATACACCGAGCTGAAAACTGTGGTGATATAGAAACTCATTCATTTATAAGCAGATCAGACATCCTTGTGTCGTGCGCAGCAATGACTGCTTGGGTGGCTTGGGGATCAGTGTACCCTCAGCCCCAAAGTTAATCCATTGCCACAAGTGCATGGCCCTGTTCAACTAGTGGATGATTTAAAAAGCTAAATTTCTCAGCCTGGGTGATTTCATTAACCAGTGAGGAGCTGCAAACAGCAATCAAACAGGGCACACTCCTTCCAGCCTGCTTGGAGCCACGTACTCCAATAAAGCTCAATAGAGACTTATCAGGGAAAAGTAAGGCATAGATTAAAATGATGAAAAGACATTTATTTACTGGAAACGCTGAACTTCAAAACTGCATGTGGAATGGTTACTCATCTTCTAGTAGCCGGTACTTTGGGATGCATGGCATATCCTGCCATTGGTGGCGTACGAGCAGCAGTTTAATGCACAGGAAGTGAGTGCTCACAATCTATCCAAATAGAGAGAGACTATTTGTGAGACTCCTCTACCAAAATGGACATTCATTTGATATACGTCCCCAATTTACCAAATTGTATTAATAAAAACTAATCCAAGCAGCTGCCACACGTATTTCAGAGATGAGAACAACTCTCAAGGACGTACAGATGCAACATGCACTCTGAGTGAGTGAACCTCGTAGGACTTGGAGGACGGAGTGGAGAGACGGCTGTAGCTCACTGATAACATAGTTCCACACACAGATCATATCTGCTATTAGATAAACCAGGATTTTGGTTTTATTCAGGTCCCATTCGGAGTGTTTGTTTTGAAGAGAGGCTCAGGGTCAAGCCTTATCATAGCTAAGAATCTCAAAATAGGCCTTCAGTTATGCTGAAGTATGGACACTTACGTCTTCTTGGATTTTGTAAGATTTGAGGAAAAAAGCAGATAGGTAGATTAGCAGGTTTAGATGGAAATCAAATGTCATGTTAGGCTCTGTCAGAAAGAGTTCATAAAATCACTTTACTTTTGTGGAATATAGTAGATGGGGACCTGCAACTTCTCTTCAGGAAGGTGCAATTATCACTGCAGGCTGTTTTCACTGAGATAGTTTAAAGAGCATGAAGTCAAAGAGGGGACCCTTCAGTCTAATCACAAATCACAGTGAGACCCCAAGAAGGAGGCGATTTCTGGACTGGAAGATATAAGGTTTTTAAGCAAGAGGGTAGAGTTAGCATCGATGCTAGCATCAGAGCTGGGTCAAGACAGCACTAGGAAGACCGAAGGAATAAACTATAAGTACATCTCTCCTCAGAGAGATTGCTACTCTAGCAAGAGCTCTCTTGGAGGCTTTTGAAGCAATTGGTAGTTTGAACTACTCTGTAGTAGTTGAAAGAACCGTTCCCTCAGAATTTTTATGAGAGCAACAGCAATTTATACAGGAAAATGCTTCCCCTGAAAAATGTCTTGAGGTTCAGAGCACTTTGGTTAGAGACTTGTTTGAGATACCAAGACCACTGCCTGAAACTTAAACTGAGGAGAAAGCATTGTGACTTCCCAAGTGAGACTCAACCGCATATCCTTCTGCGTATTTGAAAATAATGGGGGTAGGAATGCTCACTCTGGAAATTACCTGGAATTTTCTCTGCGGGCTGAGAAACAGAAATGAATCCTTATGTCGTACAAAAGGGTTACGCAAGGGGAAAAGGAGTCATAAGGCTATACTGAATAAGAGCATCTCAACAATTTCTAGGATTCAGCAGCACAAAGTGATTTTTCTGCAGGCCTCAGGAGAGCAACCGTGTTCTCCGACTGAGGTAGAAGAGGCCATCAAACACTACTGTAAAGAATTTCAACAGCTAAAGGTCTTTTACTGTGAAATCACTGTTTCTTTCTCTGAGGGTCTGCCTGCTTTTGCAGAGCATGAGACATGTCAAAGAACCCGATTAGAGTGTATATGTTATAGTGCATCTGTAAACTGTGGGCATAAAACATCCAAAGACAGGGCAGCAGAGATTTCTTTACTATAGAAACCCTAAGTAACTTCAAGGTATGGCAGTTTAGGAGTATTTACCAGCAAAACTAGCTAAGTGCAAGAGATAAAGCTACTGGTCCAAATTCTGCCCCACTACCCCAGATGACAAAGGTAGGAACCCTCCTAACAAGGAGCTAAGAGGCAGCCAGCTCGGCTCTATCCCTTTTTTCGTTCCTCAGAATTATAAGGAACTGGAGGTTCATCAGAGCACAGGCAGAGGCCAGCGGACATCTCCGGTCAAAACAAATTCTACCTTTCGTACAGGCAGTGCATGTGCAACTGAGGGTGACATTCACAGCAAAATTAATTAATTCAGTAAATTAAAATTAATCAAGAATGATCTGTACACTTTCAGGGTTGGCTGTTTCACATGCCCCATTGACTTTGGACCCCACTTCCTTCCATAGGACTGATTTGTGATTCATAAGCTGCCAGTGGCTATTTTTACTTATACAGCAGTGTACAGGTGACGTACAACAGAATTCGCTTTTAGACCAGTGTACAGGTGACGTACAACAGAATTCGCTTTTAGACATTTCAGTATGTGAAGAATGACACTTTTTTTGATTTATCTTATAATCACCTTGAGCCCTGCAGCTTCAGTAGCATTTAACCTATTATTCAAAAGGATAGAAAGGATTCAGAAGAAACAAAGTAAAAAACTCTCCAGCCCTGACTGCTGAATACAACTGTGGGGTTTTCCTGGCACCTTTGGTGCTATCCTTCCTAACCACCAAATACACTTTTCTTATAACTAAAAAAAATGTAATCTCATAATCAAGCCACAAGGCATAAAAGTCTCAAAATGATCCCTTTTGCTGGACATGTTTTGTTATAAGCAGTAAGCTGGATTCATTCTTGAAGCTGTGAAAACAGGTAAGGCCAGGAAGCGTCAACTTAGGGGATGCTAAAACAAAGTATCGGGCACTGTACATACTTCCAGTACTTTCAGAAAGGATAGACAGTCCCCTTGCTCAGACCGAGCAGTTTTGGGGCAGCTGAAGAAGGATGTAGCAGAGTTGCCTGAGTCAGTTTTGCAATTCCTCTGTTCCTGGAGCGGTCAAGGCAGGCGCTTCCCACCTCCACCAGCTGCCGGTGGTCTGAAAGGACTAAGATAGCAGCTGGGAATCACCGACACTGCAAGGGTGGTTTGGACACATTTCTTTCTATCCTAAGCTGCAATGATCCTCAAAAGAAGAGGTCTCAAAGAGATTACTGCAACTCCCTATGACCTTAGGATCTTCCTGATATAAAGGACTATCCCGCAGGCTGACATAAAAGCACCTCACAAAGCCTACAACTAGCTCACAGTAATTCAAAATATTCTTTGAACTCCTATTTGCTATTTTAGGGCATTTGACAAAACTAAACTGCATTTACATTTCTTGTACATTTACTATAGACTCCATCACGTGCTCTGTATTGTAAACCTGAAACTTTTATCCAGTTCACTACAGATAATCTGTTTTGTGTTCAATATACATATGAAATATGCAGTGCGCGGCAGTTTTCTTTTGTAGTGCTAGGGGAAATTAACACCCTCAGCACCTAGCTTTTCTATATGCTTGATAGGGAAGGAGATAAAGGTGCAGAAACAGCACTTGCAGCACACAGGCAATAGAAGAGATGCTGACTCTGAAGAGGGAAGGATAACACACCTCTTTACCTCCTCAGTCAGTACATACCTGAAAATCTGAGCCTTGCCTGCCTGCTAAGGTACCGGACCACATTGTAGGATGCTATCATGCTGCAAATATAATCTCTTAGAAATATCCAAACCCAGCCATTATACCTCTATTTCAAAATCACATTAGCCCAGCTGAATAATCCATCTATAGCCTAACTTGATGGGAAAACATCTCCTCTGCCCTGTACTAACTCAGATACCTGTATCTAAATACGGGTGCTCCCAGCCAGCATGGACAAGTCTTAACTATGCACCAAATAACTGATCAAAAACATCAATTTCTGTAAAAGACAAGGTGAGGACTCCCATTTCCCTGACCTTCAGTACTGTACAGGCATTTATACTATGACAATGAGAATGGAATATCTTTATAACCAGTTAGCATTACATTTCCAAGTTCAAATAAACATTCAAGTTAAGCAAGTAGAAAATCTGCTAGTTTTTCACCGCGCCATTTTTCAGATGTGCTCCTTTATCCATTGAGGAGTATATGCCTGTGAATAGAAAACTGAAGAACTGAAGCATCTTCATTATCTCTATAATTGAACAGATACACTTCTGATGAATTGCCTGACTTTTAAAAACTCTTCTGCATTTCTGGGTCACAGAGAGATATTTGATACAGAGCTAAAGCAGAAAAGCACATTTCTCCAAATGGATGAAAAAGTTTTTGAGAGCTCTGCGATTTAAATTATGTTCTATGTTAATAGTACACACACTATAACAGTTAGTGTTATAACTAATGCTAGATTCAGGGAAAATCATTCCTTTAGAACCTCATTTTTTGTAATTAATGTTCTATTTGGTCTGAATGAACTTGAATAAAGTGACACTTCCTGAGTTCTAGGTTTGGCCTATTTACTGATATCCTTCCATTCTGCTGTTACGGGCGGATCCTGTTAAAAGGTCTATCTGATCTTAAATTTGCTAACAACTAAACAAAATGTTGATTTCAGTTCAAGATAACATTTTTCCAGAATAACTGGAACCAAAGTTGCCACAAATATATTTCTTTAGAGGGAATTCATTTATTTGTCAAGTCTTGAATATTTGAACTATCATTTTTAACATTTTAGCCCAGTTCACTATCATGCTTCATACAATGTGCACTGCATGACTAAAACCATTTGGCCATGTTTTTTTTTCACGTACCCATGGTTTTGCAAATCAACCATCTTCTGGCCTGAAATTTTGCATGCCATTTTCTTCAGAAATCTCCACTTTTATCAAGAAGAGGAGAATCAAAATTTCATCCAAAAGCAAAATAAAAACAGAAATTCTTTTTCTAATTATGAGAATGAGGGGAGGAAATACGATTAAAGATGTTCATGTTTGAAATACGAAGTTTGGGAAATAAAAATATATGCATATATGGTCCTCATTGAGGCCTAGTATAGGGTTTAATGGGACATAGGTACAAAATTACAATCCTTTTTCAGAGTGGACACAACTTTGGCACAGAATCAGTTGCAAGACTGAGCTCAAACATCTTCATGCCTTACTTTGCCATCTGTTGATTAGGGATGAGTATACTCACATAGTTCACACAGGGCTCACAATCATATTTAAATAATGTTGTGAAACTCTCAGAAATGATAGTGATAGAATAATGAAAATAAGCACAAAGGTATAAAAATGGTAACATGCTCATTACTAAGAAAATTTGATTTGCAGAATATTCTTACTCAGCCATAAAATTTATATGAATTACATGATTCCTTATTAAGATCTTTTAGCTTTTACAAATGAATTGAACAGCTAACGAATGAAATATTGTCACAGATGAACAACATATGAATTGAAGACAGTATATGGTCAAACTTGTAGCTGGAGAGATCTGCTATCAAGTGCTGGTTCTGCTACAGACCTACTGTATACAGACGAAGGCCTGTGTACTAGTTGGTTTGATGACAGTGGAAACTCCATGAAATAGGATGGTAATTTTCAGACTTGTGATTATTCACAATTTACAATTACTCTTAAATCATCTCTTGAAAGGTTGTAATCAGCTGCTGCTAACAATGGTGTTAATATTTGTCAGTACCACACATGGCTTAGACCTTTTTAAACTGCATTAATGAATAACAAGAGTTAACAACAGCTGGCACCCACACCACAACTTGATTTTAAAGTTCTCTCTATGGTTAAAGTAATTTGACTAACCTGCCAAAGGGACAAGACTAGAGGGAAAAACCTGTTACGTACGGTTTTGTTTGAACTAGTTCTGCTGCAGCATGTTACAAGGTTTGTTACCAAACATAGTAGCTGATCTTCCACCAAAGTTAGGAAGTGTACGTTTGTGCCGTCAACCATACACGTTAAGTGCTTAGAGCTGCTATCTGGACGTTGGACTGTCACTGCAGTCAAATTGAATTTTGGCACGGGATTCCATGAAGAAATTGCCCCGTGATAACTTAGCCATTCTTCTATTGATTATTCTCCAACTAGGAAAGAAATAGGCCCAAAGTCTCATATCTGCTCCTCTCACAGGATTGAATATTCCATATTCACGCATCTGTGCTTAACGGAGAAAATGAAAGATATGTCATTAAAAATCATTCAGAATGAAAATTTGTATTGGAAATATATGTAGTAGCTGAACCTCAACCACACAGAATCACCAGGAGGAAGCAGTGAGTGATAGTAGTGGAAGACTGTCTGCTGCAGGGATGGAGGCCCTCATCTGCAGACCTGACCTGTTATCTACAGAGAGATTTACTGACTGCTCAGGGCTGGCATTTGTAATGTCGTGGAGAGGCTGACGAAGCTTGTCCAGCCCTCGGACTGCTATCTCCTACTGCTCTTTCACATGGACACCAGTGATACTGCCAGGCAGTGTCTCCTCAGTGCTGCTGGTGAGGGGAAGGACCTGAGGAGGACTGAATGGATCCCACAGGTCAACAATGGCTTGTGCATCCGGTGTAGACAACAGGGTTTCAATTTCTGTGACCACAGACCAAGGACCAAAACTGCTTGGTAGAGACAGGATCCACCTGACAAATATGGTAAAAGTATCTTTGCCAACAGGCTGGCCAACCTGGTAAGGAGAGCTTTAAACTAGGAATGACAGGAGAGGGATGACCAACAATCAAGTAAGGAAGTGGTAGATGGAGTTGGCAACAAAAGTGTCTGGGGTGATGTAAGCAGAATGGACCTTTTAATCAAAAAATGGGACTGAAGTTGAATCACCCCAAGCACACGCGTGTAAATAAGGAAGTGCCTATGGGACCACATGGGGAAATCTCTCACACCCTTTTGAGGAAGTCAGCACGCCAGCGTGCCTCTCTGAAGTGCCTATACGCTAACATACACAGCATTGGCCACAAACAGGCAGAAACAAACAGATCTGGGTGCAGTTACAAGGCTCCAGTCTCACTGGGATCCCAGAAACGTGGTAAGATAGCTCATGCAACCGGAATGCTGTGACGGATGGGTACAGCTCTTTAGCAAGGGCAGGCCAGGAAGGCAAGGAGGGGGAATTGCTCTTTATGGATGAAAGCAGTGGGAACGCATGGAGCTCTCCCTGAGGATGGGCGAGGGGTCAACTGAGAGCTTGAGGTCAGGATTAGCGGGCCCAACATGGGTGACATCGTAGTGGGAGTCTGCTACAGGCTGCCTGATCAAGAAGAAGTAGATGAGGCTTTCTTCAGATAACTGGAAGAAGCCTCATGTTTGCAGGCCCTGGTCCTCACTGGGGACTTGAACTACCATGATATCATCTGGAGGGACAACACAGCAGGGCACAAGCAACCCCAGGAAGTTTCTGGAGCACATTGATGACAATTTCATAACTCAGGTGATCAAGGAGCCGACAAGGAGAGGCTCTCTTCTGGACATCATACTTACAAAAAAAGTAACACACATTTTTCACATTTGGGATGTGAAAGTCAGGGGAAGTCTTGGCTGGAGCAACCATGAGATGGTGGAGTTCAAGATCCTGTGAGAAGGGAGCAGGGCAAAAACAGGATCACAACTCTGGACTTCAGGAAAGCAGACTTCAGCCTGTTCAGGGACCTCTTTGGAAGAATCCCATGAGTTTTGGCCCTGGAGAGAAGAGGGCTCTAAGAGACCTGGTTGATATTCAAGGATCACCTCTTCTAAGCTCAAGAATGGTCCATCTCAACAAGCAGAAAATCTAGCAAAGTTGGCAGAAGGCCTACATGGATGAACAAGGAGCTCCTGACTAAACTCAGCCATAAAAAGGTAGTGTACAAGAGGTGGAAGCAGGGACAGGTGACCCAGGAGGAGTGTAGAGACACTGTCTGAGTGTGCAGGGATGGAGTTAGGAGATCTAAAGTGCATCTGGAGTTGAATTTGGGCAGGGATGTGAAGGGCAGCAAGAAAGGCTTCTACAAATACATAAGCAGCAAAAGGAAGGCTAGGGAAAATGCAGTCCTGCTGCTAAATGGTACAAGGGGCCCTGGTGACAAAGGACACAGAAAAGGCTCAGTGCTGAATGCCTTCTTTGCTTCAATCTGTAAAGAACAACCTTCAGGAATTCCAAGCCCCCGACACCACAGGGAAAATCTGGAGCAATGAAGACTTACCCTTGGTGGAAGGGGATCAGACTGGGGAACACTTACGCAAACTGGATATACACAGCTCCACGAGACCTGACAGGATGCACTCATGAGTGCTGAGGGAGCCGGGCAACGTCATCGCAAGGCCACTCTCAATTATCTTTGAAAGGTCATAGTGATCAGGAAAGTAAATGTCCCCCCTACCTTTAAGAAGGGCAAGAGGGTACTATAGGCTGGGGAACTACAGGCTGGTTAGCCTTATCTTGATCCCTGGAAAGGTGACAAAGTAACTAAGCCTGGATACTATTTCCAGACACGTGAAGGACAGGAAGGTGATGGAGAGTAGTCAGCATGGATTTACAAAGGGGAAATCAGGCTTAACGAACTTGATAGCCTTCTGTGATGAGATGACTGATTCCTGGATGAGGGGAGAGCAGTGTGTGTCGTTTATCGCAACTTTAGTAAGGCTTTTGACACAGTCTCCCAAAACATCCTCACAGACAAGCTGATGAAGCATGGGCCAGATAAGTAGTCAGTGAGGTGGACTGAAAACTGGCTGAACTCCTCGTCTCAGAGGGTTGTGATCAGCTGCATTAAATGCAGCTGCAGGCCAGTCCCTAGTGATGTCCCCCAGGGGTGGATACTAGGATCAGTACTCTTTGACATTGGCTGCGACATCAGATGGTTGTGCTGCCATTCAGAGGGACCTTGACAGGCTGGAGAAATGGGCATAGAGGAACCTCATGAAGTTCAACAAAGAGAAATGCAAAGTCCTGCACTGAGGGAGGAATAACCCCATGCACCAGTACAGACTGGGGGCTGATCAGCTGCAAAGCAGTTTTGCAGAGAAGGCCCTGGAAGTCCTGGAGGACACCAAGTTGGATATGAGGCAGCAATGCACTCTCATGGCAAAGAAGGCCAGCAGCATCCTGGGCTGCATTAGGAAGAGCACTGCCAGCAGGGCAAGGAAGGTTATCCTTCCCCTCTGCTCAGCACTGGTGAGACACATCTGGAGTGCTGTGTCCAGTGCTGGGCTTCCCAGTACAAGAGAGACATGGACATACTGGAGAGTCCAGCAAGGGGCCTTGAAGGGAGTAAGAGATTGCAGCATCTTACATATGAGGAGAGGCTGAGAGATCTGGGACTGTTCAGCCTAGAGAAGAGAAGGCTCAGGGGGAATCTGATCAATGTTTATAAATATCTCATGGAAAGATATAAAGAAGACAGAGCCATACTCCTCTTGGTGGTGCCCAGTGACAGGAAAAGAGGTAAGAGGTGCAAACTGAAACAGGAAACTGTCTGAACATAATAAAACAATTCTTCATTGTGTGGGTGGTTGAATACTGAAACAGGCTGCCCAGAGAGATTGTGGAGTCTTCATCCTTGGCCACTGGCAACCTACTCTAGGTGACTCTGCTTGAGCAGGGGAGTTGGACTAGATGATCTCCAGAAGTTCTGTCCAACCTCAACTATTCTGTGATTCCGTGAACATAACTCTGGTATCTGATCTGAATCTCAATCATTCCTACAAACAGAAACGTGTGAGTAATAGGAGGACTTTTATCGGTTTACTGGATAATGAATGTTCATTTGGCTACAAAGGAAGTATGAACATTTCACAGAACTACAGAGTAAGTACAGAGGTGAAACTCAAATGCAGATATCCTGTATAATCTTGGGCAGATCACTTAATCTCTCTACCTTACTTCCCCCTCCCTTTGGAAGCAATATCTAATTTTTCCTGATCTTTGTCTGCTTTGACTGCTTAGATGGTAGTCTACTTGGAATAGGGACTGTCCTTTACACAGATTCTTGATTATTTAGTTGTGACCTACAAAAACTACTGAAGTACAAATAATATATATTTAAAGTATTGCTCACCAAATCAGTGCAATATGGAATGGCTTATGGATTCTATTTAAGCTGTGATTTTATGACAGGAATAGCCCATTGTAAGCAACCATTTAGTATCTTAACGTTTGAAAAAATCTCTTTCCTCCTGCAAAGCTGAACAACAGCTTCAGCAGCTATAAAGTATTGTTTGGCTCATAAGATCTCACAAACTGCAAAGCACTGAGTGGTTTGTGGGCTTTGGCAAGTGTTCCAGGACAGCAATACTTAAATACTGATGAATCACAGAGCCTTGTCCCATTGATCTGCAGGATAAAACATTTTGAGAATGCAAGTACTAGACAGTGGTTGACAGGAGTAAAAAAAATGAATAAAATGAATAAATTTAAAAAAAAAAAAAAGAAGAAGAGACCAAGACAGGAGCTTCCTTATATAGCAGAAGCTGTCCTGTCTCAGTAGAAGTTTTTATTATGTCACTTGAGTGCCTCACAAACCTTAATAAATTAAAAATAAATTGTAAAATCCTCATAAAATACAATCTTAACAATACATCACTAATATATTGATGAGTAATTCACATAGTCCCTTTGGGATCTGTTCAGCCATAGATCAATAAAAAAACAACTAGTTAGTCTAAACCTTGCTTTAGTTTTGTGGAGTAATAATGCTACAGTTTGCACACACTGTTCCTTCAGAGATGCGTTCTTTCTCCAGACTGCTTAACACTTGAGCTGCGGAGGAAATAGGAGTAGTTGCTATTACCACATATCATCCATCATCGATTTGTAATATTTTACTCATACCTGTGCACACATTCCTCAGCTACTAGCATACTAAAGAAACACGTCAAATCTCTTTGATCTCTGCAGTACGCTATTAAAAAATGGAAGCATTCAATCATTAAGTTCTATATCCCACACACTGAGAAGAGAATTAGCAGTGACCCAGGCAAGCAGAAAACTCATATTACTTTATGGATAAAGGTGCATTACAGAATCACAGAGAATCACAGAATCGTTTAGGTTGGAAGGGACCTCTGGAGATCATCTAGTCCAACCTCCCTGCTCAAGCAGGGACCTCTAGAGCATATTGCCCAGGATCACATCCAGACGGCTTTTGAATATCTCCAGGGAAGGAGACTCCACCACCTCTCTGGGCAACCTGTGCCAGTGCTCTGTCACCCTCACAGTGAAGAAGTTTTTTCTCAGGTTCAGATGGAACTGCCTGTGGTTCAGTTTCTGCCCGTTGCCTCTTGTCCTGTCACTGGGCACCACGGAGAAGAGGCTGGCCTCATCCTCTTGACACTCCCCCTTCAGATACTTGTACACGTTGATGAGATCCCCTCTCAATCTTCTCTTCTCCAGGCTGAACAGGCCCAGCTCTTGCAGTCTTAACTACATTAGTTTGACTGCTACTCAATCACAATAAAACTTAACAATAAGGAGATGAAAATCATAAACCAAAAGCATATATTGGTGTGTCTATCAATGTATAAAACACTTTAAAAACACTGAACTTTTAAAAAATTCAGTCTCATATTATTTTTCCTCTTTAATAACATAATGAAGGTACACTGAGGGGAAAAAAAATCCCAGACACAATAAACTATCTATTCAGAAAAACTCCTACCCACAGTGAAGCTGCTGCCTCCGTGCTTTGGCCTTTTACAGCAGTCAATCAACGAGTCAATTGCTCTCCCTCTCCCATCAGCCATTGCTTCAGTTACAGAAAGGAAGATGAGCTCTGCACTGTAAAACCTGAGCTAGTAGAAGGAACGATGTAGTGCGGTCTTTCTTGCTTGTCAGATGTATTGGGGGGTTTTGGCACAAACACTGCACCAGGGTAAGGCTTGGGGAAGACACGAAGACTATGTCTAAAGAGGTCAGTATCAGGAATTTCAAGGCCCTCCTAGAATGAGTATATAATGGATCTCATTACGTTTGAGAGCTTAAAATTAAAGCCTTGTTTCTTTTCCTGTTCATGACAAGCACAGAAGTCTGTTGAAACACATTCCAAAATTAAAGAGCAAGAATGATATAAGCTCTTTCACAAAATAAAAATGAACCAGGAAGGGCAGTTGTTTCACCGTTTCAGACCTGTAGGTAATTAATTCTTTATACAGCAGCTGCATGATGATCATCTAATAGATCCTTTGTACTTGTGTACTGCCAGGAGATACCTTCTTTCCTCTTACATGCTTATATTTAAAGCTAAACTTTATTCCTCTTCCTTATCAGTTTCTGTTCTAGCCATTTTCCTTTAGTCCGTTTTTTTTCCTTATACTATTTCTGTAAAAGTGAAGAAACTTACTAAGAAAAACAACATTTATGCTAGCAGAAATACTTGTTTGCCCAAGATCAATGCTGAGGCACACTTCCCTCACACGAACAGTAAAGCCTCCTGTCTGCTAAGACCTGACCCCATTTCAGGCACTATGATATGCTTTGGGATTTGGAATATAGCAATCCTGAAAACAGTTCCAAAGGGTATGTGTGTGCCATTAGAACAGGTGTTCTAAGTCAACTGCAGTATTGTCTCTATGGGAATTTCTATCGGATACCCTGAAGGCAGGAATATGACTCTTCTTATCAGTAAGGATTAAAAACAGGATCTAGAAGGCCTTACTCCAGATACAGCCATGAGATAAAACAATAGGCAGCAATGTATGATACAGATAATTATTGCCAGCTGATTGTGAGGCAATGTCATTTTGGCACATGTGAGGTAGACCTGAAGTTGATCTGCAAGCTGAAGATTGGGAGCACTTGTGGAAAATAATTCTAACAATTTTTGAAGTCCTGAAGAAGAAATCATGTTTTCCATTTCCCTAATTAACTGTAGTTTAAAAACAAATCATGATTTGTACTAAGTAACTACAGCTGTTTGACAAGCCTTATTTGTTTTTTGGTCAAACAAAGGCACTCTTTTGAGTCTCATGGAATTCACCTCAGATTTATGAAACTGAAGATCTATTCTGTTCCTCTATATGGTAAACTGAGGTGCAGAATTGAGAGCGCTCTACTGAGAGAGCACTCCCCTTGTTTCTTATAAGCAGCATGAAATACTCTTCTTGCAATGTTCCTAAAACCTTCCCGTTTATGCATACAACTTCAAGTCAGCGCTGCTCAGCCTCGTCCCGCAGACTCTGCTGTATGAAGAGCTAGAACATTCTGCGACACCGTCTGTCGTTATGGATGGGCAGCTGGATTCTCCGGCTGCTGCTGCGACTGTTTCAGACAGCTGCTGCACAGCAGCAACGCAAACACCTGCGAGCACTGCTAGACTGCACAGCCGCTAGCGAGGGCGAGCACACCCGTAACCTGGCCTGCCAGGCCCCAGTCTCCCAAGGACAAGCCAGGGCCGCTTCCGTCCCCACTGTCTCAAGGGGCACTGCCGCCTGCCAGGCGGCCGCCGCAGCGACGGCCGGGGGCCGCTCCCACCGCCGCAGCCCCCGCGCCGCTGCGGGACGCTCCAGGCCTCTCGCAGGAGGCTGGAAGGCGGCGGCGCCCAGCTGCGCCGCGCCGGGCCGGGCCGAGCCGCCGCCTGCCCTGCTCTCCAGGCCGGCGCGCCCGCGGGGAGGCTGCGGCGGGCAGGGACAGGCCGCCGGGGGCGCCGCCTCGCCGAGGAGGTGGCGGCCTCGCAGCGGAGCTCCCCGCGGCCGCCGGAGGCCCCTCTCGCCTGGGGCCTCTAGCCCCTTGCGCACTGCCCTAGCGGGTTCCACCTGTCGCTACGGTAAGCGGGAGGAGATAAAATTCCTCCGGTGGGCGTGCTCCGCCGGGCGGCGGGAGGTGCCAGCCCGCCTCCGCGCGCTCATTCAGAGCGGGTGACGTCAGGCGCCTCACATGCCGCCGCGCGTCACGCCGCGCGCGGGGTGCCCTCCGCCAATCCGAGGGCGTTGGTACCGGCCGAGCGCGCCGCTCCGCGCGGCGCTGCCGGCCAATCCCTTCCGCCGGCGGAGGAGGGACTTCCGCCGAGAGCCGGAAGCGGGTCTCTCATGCGAGCGGGTGGTTGAGTCTCTCGGCTCGGAGACGTTTCGGGCCCGGAGCCGCCGCCGCCGCCTCCTCCTCGCCCGCGCCCTCCCCCCCCTCCCGCTGCTGCTGCTGCTGCCGCCGCCTGCGCCTCCTCCCGGCCCCCCACTCTCGCTCTCCTCCTCCTGGCATCCGGCGGCGGCCAGGCCCCGGCGGCGGCGGCGGCGGCGCAGCGAGAGGCCCCGGCGCGGCGGAGAGCCCGGCAGCAGCGAGAGGCCGCGGCGCCCGCGGAGCCCCCCCAGCGCCCGCCTTGCCCCCGCCGAGGCCCGGCCTGAGGGCGGCGGCGGCTGTCGCTGACAGGTGAGTGCGAGGGGCCGCCCGGGCCCGCGCCCTGCCGGCGGCGGGGCCGCTCGGCCGCCTCCCGGCGTCGGGCGGGTGGCGGAGCCGGGGGGGGGCACCCGCCGCCCGGCCCCCGCCGCACCGGGGAGGCGGCCGGAGCCGCCATCTTCCCACCCGAGGCGGCTCCCGGGGGAGAGGGGGGAGGAGGAGGAGGAGGGATCCCGGCTCGGGGCCTCCATGGTGGCGGAGGCAGGGCGAGTTGCCGGGCTGGGCCGCCGGGGCCGCTCCTGCACTGCGGCTGCCCCTCTGCTCCGGCCCTGCCGGTAGCCCGGCGCCGGCCGGTTGAGCTTTGCACCCCCACGGCGGGCTGGCGTCGCCCGAGGTATCCGTGGGCAGCGGGTGCCGAGCGGCTTTGGAGCCAGCAAGGAAGGGGCGAGTCGCTTGAAGGCATGCCTGAAGCACCGGGTTTATGACGCCTACTAGCTGTACCCTTTGCAGAGAGGGAGCTGTGACCCTTTCTCGACGACTGTGCCCGGAGTAAGCAGTAGGCACAGGCAGTACCAGCCCCTCACTGATCGCTCCAGGCAGATGCAGGGCAGCACAGGCTTCCCCTGAGGGCTGTTTCCTGAATATGTGTATTGATCGGTGCAGGAGGCAGTAGGCCAGCTGTGCTAGCAGGTTACAAAGCAATACCTGCAACAGTACCTACCAGCTGGCATGCAAATGTGTTTTTACCCGTAGTATTTTTTTTTTTGTTGCTGGGCCTGGGCTTGCTGCTTCAGCTAAGTTCTTTTGCTCTCAGTTTCAGTTGGCACAGATGCTCAAAATCACTATGTAGGTTTGTCCAGCAGTTTAGACACATGTGCGCTTACAAAACAAGGTTATGCAGAATTCCTGTGTGGCAGATAAATATAATTATTTTTATTCTACAGGTGTGGGAATTGAGGCAAAGTGGTTAAGGCTTGCCTGTGGCCACAGAGAGAGAGTTGGTTTCAAAACCACTGTTTAAATTGAGTCACAGTAGGGGTAAAACTATGGCAGTTCTGGCCTCCAGTCCTGCGTCTTGTCTCTGGCCTAGTTTTGCTGGCACTCGTATGAATTCTTAATAGAATCGTACTAGGAATCTTATGTATGTAGTACCTCAGGATGGCTACTGAAAGGCTTTAACATTTCATGTGGTTTAACTTTTACATGAAAGTTGTCTTCTTTTTATAGATTAGATAAATCTTAAAAGGTCAAAGAATGTTTTGCTCTTTTTTTAAACTTGCTGGGATTTCACAACTCTAGGGTTTTAATTTCAACCTGGTAACTTTTTATCAGTTGAACTTTCACTTATTTCCTGTTGACTTGTAAGCATTTCTTCAAGTTAATTCTTGAGATATGAAGCTAGTCAGCTTGTTCACTCCAGCTATTAGAATAACATTGATGTTTTCTAAAATGATTCTGAGAGGGAGGGAGGGTGCAAAGAAGACTAGGATGATGCCTCATAAAGTGTATATGGAAAATAGTGCATTATTTCATATATAATGGCTATAGTAAATGTTATTTTTTTTTAAGTTAGTTGCTATTTGCATGATATACTATTTCTATAAAAAGCCAAAATTAGTTTTGTATTTAATTGGTCTTATATTTGGGAAAAAGTTTTGTTCCTTATTTGAAACTTAAATAAAAGGTATGCTTGCATAAATTAATAGAAAACTTTTGACCTCTTGGATGTCTCTAAACAAGTTATTGTACTTATAATTGGGTACGTAAGTGCACTTAATATTCTGGATGTTAGTGTGAGATTAATTTTTTTTCCCTTGTAATTCTTTTTGTCAAGTGCTTGCTCGAATACACCTCAAAGGAATAAAGGGGTCAGCACAAGCGTGTTCTGCTTTGTTGCTTTTTACGGCTTGCTCTAACACACAGAGAGGTGTGAATGAGCGGTGTGTGTGTGTGAGTATATATATATACAAGATGTATGCAAAAATTTAGATATGTAGCTTATAGTTCAGTAGAGAGCAAGATGGAGGAGCTGGAACTGGAGGCAGATATTGCGGAGGGTGTTTTGATTTTTTGTTTTTTGGATTTTTCATTTGTTTTTTAACTTTTTTGAGATAGAGTAACCATGTAAGTAACTTTCAGGTGTTATGTTTAACTTGATTAGAGTGAACTTAACTATTTATTTTATTTAAATGCAAAATAAATACAGTTAGCTTTGCCTAATCTAGATGTTCTGTGGAGATTTAGTGTTGCATTCCATCTTAAATCTCATTTCCGGCAATAGATTTGGCTTTAAATCAGTTATGAACTTAAATGGCATGGTAATATAAACTCTCTGTGTTAAATATTTCTTACGTTACCTTCCAAAATGTACATGCTAGACATGGAAAAATTGTGTTTCTAGTCATAGTGTGTGACAAATCTGAAGTGACAACTGAAAGGTAGTGAGAAAGGAGTTTAAAAGAACCAAAGTTGTTAAGTATAGATGTGTTTCATTTTTTTGGTTTTTTTTTTTTTTTTTTTTTTTTTTTTTTAAAAACTAAATGACTTTCTGGCCCTCCAGAATGTACCCCTATTTAATTTCAGAGTTCTTGTAGATGTTCATCAGACTTTCCCATTCTTGTGAGTTAACAGGTAAACTACACAAAAGGCATATAAAGCACTTGATTTACAATCTTGTGTCTGTGTTGGAAAAAGTAGATTTCAGCAAGGGCAGCGGCCTTATTATCTTCTTGAAGAAAAGCATTGTTGTTTTGGAGATGCTCTACGAAAGAAAGTGTGAAGGTGGTTGTAGAGGAAGCTAACAAATGTAGTGTCAAGAAGGCTATCTCTGGTGTAGGGAAAACAACAAAAGAGACTAGATGAAGTAAGCAGAGAAACACTGTTTCAAGTCTAGGAAATATCAAGCTTTGGAAAGTGTGATTTTTGTGTGCATGTGAGATGACCTGTTATGTGATGTAAGACACTGTCAAAATGTGGTTTACATAGCATGCTGTTTCCTTGAGCGTTGCTGGTAAAATTACTTTTAGAAAACAAACATTTGTGCAACTCTTAGAAATAACTATGGACAATAGTCTGTGGTTGTATTCCTATGTGTAGTTAGTGGTATTAAGCTAATATGAGTCTTGCAAATCTCTTAGTTTGCATGCAGAACTGGAACACAGATACAAGTGGGAAAGGAAGGATGTTACAAAATAGGAAGTTGTAAAGAAGAAAATTTACTCCTCCCCCTGCAGTTTTGTAAGAGGCAATAAAATGGGCTGGTGTGGAGAAGTATAGAGAAGACCAGTAAAAAATACTCTTGAAGTAAAGGCCTAGGGAAGGTATTTGAGCAATGATATTTCTGAGGCAAGGCACGTGTATGCTGAATTTAATATTAATCATTTTTGTCCATATAAAACAGGAATTAGACAGCTGGTTAGAATTTCACAAGCTAAGCTTGGTCATCAGAAGTGGGGAGGGGAAGTTCATGTAAAATTTGAACTTTGAAATAATGCAAGTTTTCTATGTGATAACCTAAAAAAATCATAAACAGTGCCTATAACTGGTTACATGTCTTATTTTGTCCAAAGAAGCAATTGAAAAGGTTATGAATACAGTTGTTCCCTACATAGCTAATGCTTTGGAAAAAAAAAATCTATTTTCTTTTCATATGTATTAGCTCCTCTGTACTAAATTCAGGGTAAGCTAGTATGTCATAACAGTCAAATGTGAAAATGGAATTGCACTGAATCACTTCCTCTGAATGTAAAACTCGGTGATATTTCAACTGGTCAACAAAAATCTTATTTGGTGTTGTAGATATTGGGTAACTGTTCACCCACTGGTATTCAGCGTTCCATTTAATAACATATTCGCTGGTCTTATTGGAGTGGTTCATCATAAAAGTTTGTCTAAACCTGTAAGCTTGAGGATCCTGTTAGACACAGGACATTCGATGTTTTCTATATCACCTTTTCATTTAAACTATTCTACCCAAGTTCCACCATTTCATATATGAAAGCAACAGGTTCTATTAATTGGTTCATAGTTGATCTATCTTAAATTTTGGTGATATGATGGAGCCAAGACTACCATGTTGCTGTCTCATAGTATTTCATCCTTTTTCACTATTTTTTGTTCTGGGAATATGGCTTTTTCTTTTAGTCTTTCACATTTGTTTGCTCTGTACGTGCGTAGTGTTTTGTGTTGTGTTTTTAAAAGGAGGGGTTTTCCATTCCATTAGGAAGCGGATGCTCCAGAGTAGTCCCTGTGGACAACAGAGGTACTTGGGACTACTTAAATTAGGTGCAGCTCTAACTCAGCCTAATTCTTCAATTAGGAGAGCCATGAAGGTGTGTGTTTTGTGATGTAGGCTGCTGCAGGTATTCTGTGTCTGCCTCTGTGTTTAATTCCAAAATTGGAAGTGTGACGGGGTCACTAATATGTGGCTTACTACTTGGCCTACAACATTGCAGGGAATTGGAGAAAAGCTGTTTTGACGCCCTGATGAATCACCAATTTCTTTGAGCCTTAATCTTTTCTAACATTCATTTACTGTGGAGGGCTGGGCTATTCATACTCTGGATCCTGTCAGTCCAGCTCCTTAATGGGGAGTTGAATGATGTAATAGAAAAGGAATCATTCGTTCATAAGCTGAATGGATTGCCGCCTCTGCACTTCCAGCAGCCCTGCTGTTACTCGCATAAGGCTATTGGCATGTAAGAAGCTGGTGTCCCTGAGATTATATTCTGCAATAAAGGTTTGTACTAGATTGCCTTTATGGCCATGTAAGAGTTCATGAATACCTGAAGTTTGTGTGTGTATACATATGCACACACAAACACATGTCTCTGGTATGGTAGCAAATGGTGAAATAGAATTGTTTGGTCTGTTAGGGACTTCGTCCTGAAAATGCCTATATCACTCCTTCTCTATTTAAAATAGTTCCTACAAGCCAATGTCAATATGAAGACTTTGGAAATTATGCTTTCAGATGCTGTCGCTAGTTCACCTGGAACTTGTTCAAGAGCATACTATATTTCGAGAGTAGTTGTAGACTACTCACTACTGTATAGTTAAATTATTTTCTCTAGAGCTTGCTTTTCAAACTACTGGGTTTTTTTTTTTTTTTGCAGTATCACTTAATTTTGCTTATAAATTGCCTGCATTTTCTTTTTGCGTGAATATCACAAATATTTTGCTTATATTAATTCTCCCTCAGCTTCATACTGATCTGTCTCTGCTAGCTTCTGAGACCAGGCAACGGTGAAGAAATGTTAATACTTTATTGACAGTATTCATCAGGCAGACTTTGGTCTGTCCTGCTGGTACTGGTTATGAGTTTGCTTCATAAAAATTGTACTTTGTTGTTGTTCCCAAGTATCTCTGCAAGCTATTTTCAAGTATTTTGTCATCGTAGGATGTCTAATCTGACAGGGAGTCTTGAGAAACAAAATATTAGCTAAATAGTAATTAAGTTGAGGAAAAAATATTTAACCATTTGATAAAACTCTCGTGTCAAAAACTTAATAAAAGACTTGAGATGCCTTGCAGTGAAGTCTGGTAGCTTTTTGGGTTTGTTCCCAGTCAGTGTTGCTATCCTTAAGCATATTTTTACAGGTTGTGATGCTGTCACTCGTTGCCCCACAACAGAGTCTTATTCTGTTGACTGTTGTTCAAACAAGGAACTGATGAATCAACAGACCAATGTCCAAAGTAGTTTGCTTTTTCATACCCTTGCATTGGAAGGTTTATGCTTAAATGTTTTGATTATATCCTACTGGTTTCAGATTCTTATTCTAGGAATTGGAAAAATAGAGGAAAAACTGCAGAATATGTCAGGGTGTCGTTATTTTAAGGCCTAAAGTTTAGGAAATTGCAAATTCTGTGCATATAGGTAGCTATCTTATCTCAGAGTTTCATTCCCATTCAGTGTTGTTGCTGCCCAGTAGATAGGGACAGAAAATGATCAACATGTTGCTGTTTAAAGCGGCAAGGCAAACAATTTGGGCAAAATATCGTTGCCTGCATTGGAACGTCTCCAAGATCGTAGGTCTGTGTTCCTGTTAAAGCTTGTTGTCCAAGTCCTTATTAACAGATGTCTAGAAGGCTTGGGGGGGAACGAGGGGAAATCGTTACATTTTTAATTAACCGTTTGCCGTGTACTTTCTTTTGTTAGATATTGTAACTTTCAATTTTGTAGTATTGTTCTGTCTTTAAATTGACTGGATTAAAGATAACAGTGGAATTTTAGGATGATCTATGCCCAGTTATGTTGATTGGTAAGGAAGAATTATTCCCCTTAAATCCAGGCTCAAATATTGGAACGCTCTGTCCTTTAGCAGCAAGTCAAAACCTCAATTACCAATGGTTTTGACTACAGTGATACTTCTAAAAAGTGGGGTGCTCTAACTATGAGCAAAATCCAATAAGTGATAGTGCTTCATACAGTGCTTTAGAAATAAGTAAAAGTTGTTTCTCATTTCAGTGAAGCTTGTAATGGAGGATGAGGGCTTTTCTCAAAAGTGGAAGTAATACTAAATGACTGGATTATTTGGGTTAAATTCTATTTTTGGCAAAGAGGTTAATGAAATAATCATTGGCAAAAACCTTAGCTTCCTTTTTTATTACAGACTCTTAAAGTTAAATGGTGTTTCTTCTGTAAGTAGTTTAAATTTCACTTCAGATTTGGTCCTGAACATGTTTCAAAACTTAAACTCGCATATCTCAAGTGAGTGAATAATTTTCAAGCCTTCTTAAGAACAAACCAAGCAAAACAAAACAAAAAAACCCACCCAGACCTGAGGGGAGCTTATCGTAGTTTATAGGGTTTGCAGAGCAATGCTGCTTATTGAAAGAATATTTGCATACCCAAGGATTATCTTATGCTCTTTTATTGAAGGAATAGTTGTTATTACATCTTTTTCTCTCATTGCTGTCACTGTCAATGACGTATCTGGCTCAGTATAGGCCTCCCCCCTGGACTTTAAATAAGTGTACACCTTTTTCTCTGTCATTTTTCCCAGACCTTTTCTGACTGAAGTTATATTATACCAGCACTATGACAGCTGCCCCATCTGTATGCATCAAATCTGTCAAGAATCCTTGTAAATATAAGTGACTTTGTTTTACTTGCTTTTGAATCTGAGGTCCTTGATTTAAGAGTTCCACTTCCATGAGTTAAGCGTTTATTGTGCTTTAACTTGCCAAATAGGCTTTGAAACTGTCCATGTCTTAAAGAACAATGTAAAGCAGTGAAAATATGAAGTGTCCCAAAAGTTCTTAGTATAGTGTTTGACCTCAGCTTGCTTAAGGAAAGCACGGATTGCAGGCTTGAGAGATGACATCCAAATAGCAATACAGTTGTTCTAAGAAGAAAGGTCTGTCAGACCAGTTGAAGAATGTCAGGCTTCTATCATCATCCTTGGAAGTGCCATAAATACTAACCTTACAACTTCAAGTGCTTTTTTTTACACTTGTCTTTCATCACAAAATACTGCATCCTTCTCTGCCAGCTTCTGCATTGTAAGAAGGCAGCGCTGTCCATAAAATTCTGCCTAGCAGTTCTGTAAACAATAGTAATTTCCTTGAGAACTATCTTGCCTAGTTACTAACGATTTTTAGCATCATGGCAGCGTGTTACCTGTTTTCTGGTTTGCAGTACAGTGAAGCATGAGGAAAACTTAAAGATCATATTGGTAAACCAGAAGGAGGAACATCTAGTGGCTAAAACAAGGAAGTTCGTAGTTCCCAGCATTGCTAAACTGACACTCCTAAGGCACAATAATTTATCTTGTTCCCTGTATGCAAGTGCTAAAACTGTTGCTGCTTTTTATGCATCATACCTTTTGAAGACTCAGTTTCTTTGGAAAATTAGAAAAGGCCAAATAGAGTGTCAATTGCTACATCTTACTTTACTCTCTGTTTCAATTTTTTTAAACTCTTTTAGAACTTCATGTTGTTTTGAGAAATAAGCGTAATCTGTGAGATGACAGATTTGTTTACTGTGAGGCTAGCACGCTAAGATGCTGGGGAGTTCACTTTATTATCTTTTCAGGTTTCCAAAAACTTAAGCTCTTCAGAGAGGAAGAAGGTTTCTGTTCCAAGCCAGGATCAGTTTCAATATTAAAAATGAAAACTGCCTCTCATCATGGAAGTGCAACAGTTTCTATAATCTCTACTGCTATATGTGAGCTCTTAACATGGTGAGTTGCTGCTTCCTTCAGTAATGGAAATTGAAGGATTAATCTCTCCCACTTCCCTTCAACACATACTTTAAAAAAAAAAAAAGTGAGATTAAGTGAGATCAAGCCTGTTATGTGGGGAGAGGAGAAAGGGGAGAGAAGCAAGGAAGAAGATGAAGCACTTGCATAATTATTCTTCAAATGTACATGAGCTGATTGAAGATGCAGTTGAATGAGACAGACTTAGTGCCCAAAGTGCCTTAGTAAGCTCACCTGCTGGAAATCGGATGTATGTGAAAATGAAGAGCTCTAGGTTATAGGAAAAATATCTGAAGGCTTTCATGTGGCTTTTTTGATAGTCACATTGATCTTATCACCTGATCACCTGGTGTACTATTGCCTTAGAGAAGAAGCAACATAGGCTGAAGATACGCATTTTTTTGTAAAGTTTTCTCTATTCTAAATAAATCAGAGTTTAAATTACCATCTGGCATTCTGAAAGTGCCTATTTAAAAATAGTACCAAAATGAAAATAGCAACAATATTGTGAGATCCTCCTAGTCACTAGTACTAATAGGTGTCCACTCCTGCCCCATCTGCTCCAGGGCAAGCTTTAATTTTGTTTCCGACTCAATTTACTGCTTCCAGTCAATTAGTTGTGTCTTGGTCATCTGCTCAGAGGTGTTGTGCAATTGCTAATTCATGTGACCTCAGTGCAAACAAGCAATACAGTTGATGATGAATTAGATGAGTGTTGCATTCCATGATTCTAAACTTTTAGAAACACTATGGTGCTTTCCCTAAGCTTCCATCAAGTGAAAATTTTAATTTCTGAATCAGTCAACAGTGTTTAATATCTTACTTTAAAAGTCTGGAATATTCTCCCAGCTAATTTGTAGGTATAAAGATATCTAAAGTTGTTGGGAAGCTTTGACTTTCACAGCAAAATGTAACTAGTCCATCAAGGATCACACCGAAGCGCCTGCAGTTAATGATTGTGCAGTAGATGAAACAAATGTTGGTATTTTTACTAGTACAAATAACTTTAATTGCTAAAAATTGTATATTTACATTACCTCTGCTTTGACTTCTGCTTGTGGATCAGAACCCTATTGCACTGGACGCTGTGCACACGCATACTGCTACCTCATAGCATAGTCAAGGGTAAGAGGTAAATGTAGGTGGATGGGAACATTATGTGAAGTTAATCTTAGTGGTGGGTTAGTATAATATGAGATGTCTATATTTTGATGAAAACCTCAGTGGATGGGCTTCTGCTTTTATGTCCATATGCATTGATCTTGTGGAAGGAGGGGGTTTCCACCTCATTCCAAAGTTTCTCTTAACCCGTGTTAGGCATAAACTTGATTATGTTTAGGTTTAGCCATTATTTAATCTGACTGTTTAGACGATTATGCAAAAAGCCAATCTTCCTTTAACATTAGGATGCATTAAATATCCTTATGTAATGCATATGGTCTCTTAAACAGCTTGGAAACAGAGGCAGGTGTAAAAATGTTGTGTAGGGAGTGGGGTTTGGCACTCCAAGCCTGTCCTGCTATGTAGGTACTTCTAAGCCTGGTTGCCCTTTATTCAGGCTTCGTTGGTTTTCTGGTTTTTCAATGCTAAAGAGCAGCAGTTCTCATTGACTTGTTCTTTTGCTCTTTGCTTCAGTACAGACATTCAGCTGGGACTTCTTTTGTGAAAGTCCTGTAGCTATATTATCTCTTCTCCCCAACCCCGCAGGAGGAACTACCTGTGATGCTTTGTAAGACAAGAATAAGAGCAGCAGCAATGAGGTGGACGTGACTCTTTACGTTTCACTTAAAACTGCAGTGCTGTTTGCAACGCTCTGCTGCTGTCGAAGGTGTTTCCTAGAGAACAGGAAGGAAGCAATATTCATGGCACAGTTTTTCAGCTTGCTTATTCTCTCTTCCCCTCTTCTGCTGGTGGTCTTAGAGATAGAAGTGTGTGTGCAAACCACTCCTGTGCAGCTCTCTGTTTGATGGATTGTAGCTAGAGGGATTGTTTAAATTTATTTTAATTCTGCTCTTGCTGGAACGTTCTCTGTCCGGGAACAATAAAAAGAGACCGGGGCTTGGGGTGGGGAGGTGGTAAAATGCTCGTGAATATAATTGTAAGAAAGCAATGGAGTATTAATGGACACTAATCGTACTTCGAGATACTTGTCTGATTTGCTTGAGTGGCAAATTGCTGATCTCTTTTTCTCATGAAAGAAGATCTTTTTCCTTCCTTGAGTGTGCTTTTAAATTTGGTAGGCCATGGTAATGAAGGTAGAATTTGTGATCCTCTAGTTGGAAGCATTCAATAGGGACAAAAGTACTAGCTTTCCAAGAGAGGATGGGGTTGTGCAGAAGATGTGTGATACTTTCTACTAAGGTAGCCTTTCATTTCAGAAATGTCGTGGTTTGGTTAAGCTACTAGCAGCCGCCTTTGCCGTTTGTAGGGTCGCTGTGATAATACATAAAAAGAGAGCAAAGGGTTTGTTTAATTAAAAGTTTACTATTTTTTGAAATTGTCATCTGACAAAAGTATGCCTGATACAACTTTACGGGAGCTACAATAGAAATAAAATGCACCTCTTCTGGATAACCTGCAGGGTGTGTGCTGTTAGTCCACCTGAGGTAAGGGAAACAAGTTTGTGGCTTTGTGATGGAAGTGCTGCGTGCAGCAACCCCAGTTAATTAATAAGCTATCCTTTTTAGTGTTACGTGCATCAGTCTTCAGTCAGGAAAGTGCTGCTGCAGGTTTGGAAATTGCAAACAAGCAGTAAGCAAACTGAGAACTCATGACACAATTACATTTGTCTTTGAGGCACGTGATACTCTTATCTGATACAAAAATGTGTTCCCTATCAGTTATTCCTGATTTGGGCACTCTTAGCATTCTTAAATGGCAGGATTTCTTAGATTACATACTCTGAAACGTCTAGTGCATTGCGTTACTGAAGAGGGTGTGATGCGCCGGCTGATGAGTGTATTTTCTCCTCAGATTTAAAAACCTGTTAAGTAGAGACATAGCAGCAGCTTTAAACTCTTTGAGCCAGTGTTTTCTATTACCGACTGTTAAATGCTAACACTGTACGGTTTTAGGTGGTCTTCTGGTGCTATGTGTTTCTTGCAGCGATCTGGTTGCCATGTAGTTTTAAAATGCCTTATGTCTGCCAAGTGTCATGTTGGAGGGCTCGCCCCTCCACGTGTGCTTTCATACCCGCTCCTCTTCAGGAGCGAAAAGGCTCCGTTGCTCTGGGCGCTGCTGGAGATTCTTGGGCAAAAGCAATCTTCTTGGCAGGAAAGAAAATTGAAGCAAATCAGACTGCACTTTTCTTGGGTTTTGGGAGACCTAACTTTCCAGTCATCATGCTGGCACTTGCAGTGAATGTATGTACTTTCCGAAACATTCGTCTGGCAGACTTTGATAATGTCTGGGCATGTGGTCAAGCTAAGCTCCAGGGATGAAACTTTCAACTTTTCCCCCTGCTGTTCAGAGAACTAGCAGTTAAACAAATCGAGCCCTGTGCTGATTTCTAAAATAGTGTTGTATTCAGTATCTAACTTCTGTAGACACATGTTGTGACTAAACATTTATGTCATGTCAACTTTTTAAGTGCTGTTATGTATACAGAGCTTACAACTTCTGTAGACAAAGAGTGATGATTGTGGAAATCACCGCTGACAAATGTGCTCTTCTAGGCTGTTAGATTTTTCTTTCACGGATATTTTGTCTGCTATGGTAATGTAACCACTTAATATTATGTTTCATTTTAAATAATATCACCCTTTGATATGTTACTGGTTGCATCTGCTGCTCTCTAAAGAGTAACTTCCAGTTTTGAAAGGAAAGATGGAAATCCACGATTCACTTAGAGCTCTGTTACAGCTTTTCTTTAGGGCCATCAAAATGATTAAGCTTTATAAGGGTTTTGTTTTTATTTTTTTCCCTATATAAAAGGGTAACACTTGTCCCATGCAGGGCGTTGATGTTGCAACTTGTGCCTTAGCAGCTGAAATCTTTCTTTGAAACCCTTCTAAAACAGCCATAGGATTAAAATGGTAAGCTCCAATTTGTATCCCTTCTTGGAACATGAAGATGGAGGAGAAACCTGTAACCTTAAGGGTTAGGATGTAAGGTTTTTGGCTGGTTGGTTGTGTGGGTTCCCCCCCACCCCATTGATGTTCTATAAGCTTAAGTTCTGTCCTGCATCTGTGTGAGAAGCTTTACCTGGATTGAGAGTGATTGACTCTTGATACTTTACATAGGCCTTGGGTGTTCAAAATACTTGTGAAACATTTAATTAAAAAATAAAGGTAGACTTTGTTTAAACTTTAGTTAATGTGTGAAACCAGTACTTTGGGAAGAGGCATCTGTTATTTTTCATATCAGCTATGACGTTAGGTCTTAAGTAATTTTCTAAACTAAACACTGTTTCAGACACTTCTAGTTCATAGAAGCATAAGACTCTCAGGTTCATGGTCTATTAGGAAAGTGAAGTTGAGATTAAATACTGTGTTTCCGTTCTCTGTTAATATCCCACTTCTGTGTTAAGCTATACAAAGGGGTTTGTATTATATGTAGCTAACCTGGTGATCAGTAGGTGTTAGGTTTTTTGTTTTGTTTGTTTTTTGTTTGGCTTTTTTTTTTTTTGCAGTAATAGACCAGCTGTGTGCTGTCTTCATCAGGTGCTGGAACTTGTTTTGAAGCTGAAATTGGGTAATTCTGATTGCTTCTGCTGTGGTGTAGTAGATCCTCGTAAATAGGTGAGGGTGTGAAAGATGGTGAGAAAGTATGCTATCTCTGACAGTAGAAAAAGAGCTTCTGACCTACAATTGGAAGTTTGTTATGAGGCTTAAGTTAACAAGTGCACCTCTGTTTTGCAAACATTTAAGGCTTTCTCATGTTACTGAAAGTATATTTCTGTTTTAGCCTTGTGAAAAGTTTATCTTAATCTGTGTTTAAAGTTTCTAAAATGTTTGTGAGGAAGAGTTCTGTACAAAGCCAAACTGGAATCTATTTTTGTTTGTGCTTGCTGGAAGAGCAATGAAAAGATCTTTTATTCTAGTTAGCTTTTTGTTTTATAGTGTTTCTGTTTGCAGTGCTAAAGTTAGTTGTCAGCACTTGCATTTATAGATCTCTTTTTAAGGGCTGATTACTCTGGGCTGAAAGTTGGCAGGCAAGATCTCAGCCCTAGAGCATTGTTTTGGGGGTTGCATGTTTTTAAATAACAGATCTATCTGGCTGGTTTGATTGAGCGTGCTGCTACTCCTACTCTTGCAACTCTAAATAGCAAAACAGACCACATAAAAGCACACTCAGAATATGAATTAGAAAAATTAAGGACTACTTCTAATGAAAGAAGAAGTGGGGAGCAAGGGGAGTACGCGGGAGTGAGTTTTCTTTGGTTTTATTTTCTTGGGCCTTTATTAAATAGTTGTTCCGAGTGATTTCCTGTCTGAAATTTATTTTTCATTGACTAGTATAACAATCGAGTAGTTATCTCTTCTCAGATGCTTGCAAGGTTGGTGGTATATGTGAATATAGTGTATATATAAATATCTGTGGACAGTTGAACATTTACTCGGCCAGTACTTTACCTAAGCTTGAACTAATACGTAGTCTGATATTGGCACCGTAATTACACACACGTGGCTTTTGGATGAGAGTGGGCTCATATCTGCTTCGTTTGGCATATGGACAAGAACAATCATGTGGTTGTGTGCATTTACCCATGTAGGCATCCCATAGCAAATATCTACTCTGCATACAGTATCTTCTAAAATCACGGAATTCCTCTAATAAGACACTTTTTAAAATGTCTATCTGTAAAGAGTCATGGTATCAACTTTTTTTTTTTTTTAAAGAAAAGTCTTGTATGTGTGAAGATAACTGACTGTTTCAGAGCAAAGTCAGTTCAGTGGTGGCTGAAATGTATGTGTCCTGTGTTGCGCTGCCAGGTGGGCTCAGTCCATGCTCAGAAAATTCTTGTGATTCCTCAGATTAACCACTACTGACCAAGTGCCCACAGAGACCAATCCTATGCAGGTACTGGTGAAGAGTTACTGTCCCCGTGATCTTTGTTCTAATGAAAAAATAGCTATATTAATGCACTCTTTGCATTTGTGGTCAGTGGCGCAGAGTCCATTTGGAGGCCTGCAGCTAGCAGTGTCCCCCAGGGGTCAGTGCTGGGTCCAGTCTTGTTCAACGTATTCATCAATGACCTGGAGGAAGGGACAGAGGGCACCCTCAGCAAGTTTGCTGATGATACTAAACTGGGGGGAGTGGCTGTCACAGCAGAAGGCTGTGCTGCCATTCAGAGGCACCTGGACAGGCTGGAGAGCTGGGCAGAGAGGAACCTCATGAAGTTCAACAAAGGTAAATGCAAGGTCCTGCACCTAGGCAGGAATAATCCCATGCAGCAGTACAGGCTGGGGGTTGACCTGCTGGAAAGTAGCTCTGCCGAGAAGGCCCTGGGAGTGCTGGTGGACAACAAGTTGACCACGAGCCAGCAGTGTGCCCTCGTGGCCAAGAAGGCCAATGGTCTCCTGGGGTGCATGAGGCAGAGTGTTGCCAGCAGGTGGAGGGAGGTGATCCTGCCCCTCTCCTCAGCCCTGGGAAGGCCTCCCCTGGAGTCCTGTGTCCAGTTCTGGTTTCCCAGTGCAAGAGAGACATGGCGCTCCTGGAGAGAGTCCAGCGGAGGGCTACAAAGATGATGAGGGGCCTGGAGCATCTCTCCTATGAAGAAAGACTGCAAGAGCTGGGCCTGTTGAGCCTGGAGAAGAGAAGACTGGGAGGGGAATCTCATCAACGTGTACAAGTAACTGAAGGGGGAGTATCAAGAGGATGAGGCCAGCCTCTTCTCCGTGGTGCCCAGCGACAGGACAAGAGGCAACGGGCAGAAACTGAACCACAGGCAGTTCCATCTGAACCTGAGGAAAAACTTCTTCACTGTGAGGGTGACAGAGCACTGGCACAGGTTGCCCAGAGAGGTAGTGGAGTCTCCCTTCCTGGAGATACTCAGAACCCGTCTGGATGCGATCCTGGGCAAAATGCTCTAGAGGTCCCTGCTTGAGCAGGGAGGTTGGACTAGATGATCTCCAGAGGTCCCTTCCAACCTAAACGATTCTGTGACTCTTCCCCTTCCTACCTCGATTACCAATTTAGCAGACTGATTAGTGTTTTATAGTTTGGAGGATAATAAGAACTTCATGACTGAATGTCAGGTTTTTGAAGAAACATGTTTTTGCCTATATTTTAATTTTTTGAACCTAAGTGTTTTGCCTCCTTACAGTCCAAGGTCAAATTATTTTGATAAGCTTAAGCAAAATCCATTTAGTTGCCTTTGGATTAGGCTGTTCTGGGAATAAGTATTTTTTATGTCTTCAGAGTAACTTTGATCTTTACATAATGTATCTGAAATTGTTGAACTTGACTAATTATTGGGTGATGACCAAATGACGAGACAGAAGTGAAATTAAGGTTAGTGTATGTATTTACAGAATTGAAATGATGTATAATATTACAAAATCGTGATTGCGTACTTCATAATCAGTTCATAAATGTGGGCTGTTGTGTAGAATATATGACTAGACATAATTTATGGGAAGCTTTTTTTTTGGTGAATCTGTTTGCTATGTACTAGGAGTCTTTAAAAGCCTATTTAAAAGATTGTGTGCCTCTGAAAATTTTTCTTGATTTTTGTCTTTTGTGGGATTTTTTTGTTTGTTTTATAATTTGAACAAAAAAATACACTACTCAATGTTCTGCTGCAAGTATTGGTGTTTGTATCCCAAAGGGGTCTGATGGCTTGTGTTTTATCTTAAATGTGTTCTGCTTATTGCAGCAGTATGTATTTATGCAGAGAAACAGTTACCAGTTTGCTATTTTAGCTATCAAGCTAGCATCAAAAGAGGGTAAACTGTCTTCCAGTCTATCAGTGCTGATCTGTAGTTGCTAGTACTGCCAGATACTGATTCTTGTCTGTATAGATGAGCTTTGGTATGAAGATAGAGTAATATTGATATAATGAAAAACATGCTAAAGAACATCCTTTGAACAGAACCTTTAAAAATTTGTGATTAACACTGCTTATTCCACAAGTATTTTATTTTCTGATGTGATAGTCGTGGAAGCCTGCTGTCGTGTAAGTTTTATGATTTGGGGGATTAGCAAGTGGCAAGGTTTCTGTAACTAACTTAGCAGAGCGGTTCTGCACATGCATTATTGCTGAATTACATCACAACATTTGGGACTTTGCAGCAGAGCAGTTCATATCCTGGGGACTTGTATCAGCAGCGTGACATACTAAATGAAGAAAATCACAAAGGAAACCCCTTCTGCATTTGGCAGCTTCCACTATGACTTTTTTTTTTTTTAAAGAATGGCCATTGTTAAAAGCACAGGACTAAGAAGGCATGTTGAATATCCTCTTTAAAGAGCTTGTAATAGTATAGCACCTGGTTTGAGAGCCGTTTTTATCCTAAGTGATAGAAATGCAACTCAAATATATGGATTTGGCCTCATTGTTACTAAAAATAACTTGTTTGTATGCCGAGTGAATGAGTGGATTTAAATGTGTGCATCGCGACAAAACTGTGTGACTGATAAGAATATGATTATTAGTCTGAGTAATCCAAACAAAGCTACCTTGAGTTTCCATCTAGATCTAGTCTGTGATAAGCGTCTCAGGTAATCTCATCTGAAGGACTTCTGAAAAGCAGTAGGATGATGTGCTGTTCTTACTGTAACTTTAAATTTTTTTGGTCAAGCCACCAGTAATGTGCATGTTGCAGTTGTGTGTTACGTATCAAGTTGGCCAACATCTTGTCTACGCTCAACCTAAATTAATGATCTTAGCTGAATATTTTGTACTTGATGGCCAGTCAGCAAATGCTTTAAAGGGCATATATGTAGTGGAACTCTGCTCTTTGTTAGCCTCACGATCCTAGCTGTTTTCCTTCCGTAATCCATGGATTTACAAAGTACTCGTGCTGACTGTGCGTAGTTCAGAGGATGGAAGAGATTTGTTCCAAGGGCACGTGTTGAGCTGAGAAGGGAATGGGAATGGATGAGATAAGCAGGCAACATACAGGCATGCATCTTGGCATTGATTTGGGGGCTAAAATGCAAAGCAGATATATCATCATTATGGACTAAAATGTGTTTGTGTGTCTCTAAAGTGGAGTTTAGCTTGTAATTCTAGGCTAATGCGCATGCAAAAGGTTATGAAGAGCAATGTAGATTATATATAGTGAATGTGAAATGTATAAGAGGTCTTGCACTCTTTTTAGAAAAATACTAATACCAAATTTTAAAGGACTAAGAACAATTGCTGTAAAGAATATTCAACAGAAGCAGTCCAAGGAGCTTAGACACCTTCTGCTTTGTTAATGTGTATATAGCTTCCCATGTGTGAATTTGAACAGAAGAGAGTGTAGCTATTTATATTTACTTGTTTTCATGCAGAGGATGTTTCTTTGTTATTTTATAAAATAAAACATCTCAAATGATTTCTAAGATTTGGAAAATCCTTGGACTCTGTGTGTGTGTGCACGTGCACACGTGTGTAATACTCTGTGGGGTGGATATAGCTTCCAATTTTTATTCTCTACTTCATTTCTCCCTTACTTGAATAGCTCCTGTTCCAAGACGAGTGTGTTACTCATGAAAATTTGAGAGTATAACAGCAGCACAATGCATATGTTTTTCTGAAAAACATATCTTTTCGTGCTGACTCTTACACCAATAGCATGAAATGATAACCGATTGTTCATTTAAGACGACTCTGTAGTTCTGTCTGGGATGTCAGTATATTTATTTCTTCAACAACATTGGCAAAATAGCTTATCTTATGAATTACTCTGTAGTACAGACGTTGGAATTGGTTGGTCATGTCGATGAGTGCTGTAATTTTATTTGAAGATTTTTGGAATGTCGAATCGGTTGTGTGGAAGACTCTTGCTTTTGTTTATTTCAAAACTTAATGTAGGGGAAATTGCATGGAAGACCATAATGCCATAGAGTCAAGGAATACTTTTTAACTCCAGTCTCTTGGAATCGTGCAGAATACCTTAAAAGGAGCTTATGCTTCTAAGGGTTAGAATTGTCCTATTCATCTTCCATGCGCTGCAAATTTTTACTTTCTTTTAGCAGATAGCACAGAATATCACCCTAAAGCTGAGCATCACCAGCTTGAAGAAAATAAATTTCTCTCACACTATGTTGTTACAGATGCACCACTGGAATTGCTGGGGAAATACATAAATCAGGATATTACAACTCACTCAGATTCCTCTTAAAAAAATAATAACAATAAAAGAAAAAACCCTACCCTGATTTTATATTCCAATATTGCTTTAAAGTTTGAAGTCTCAGAAATGAGCCTTCTCTTTTTTAAAGGCCAGGTGTCTTTTAAAATAACAGTATTAAGTAATAGTCTCAAATTTCAAAGCTAAGTTGCTGTCAGATATTCAGGTTACTCAGTTTTCTACCTGTCTAATCATATAAAATAACATTCTAGGATGATGGAGCAGAACAACTCGTTGAGCGTTACTAATGTAGTAGAACTGTTGTAACATGCTTCATAATTTGCTAAGATTAAATGGCTGTCGGAGTAGCTGTAAAAGACAAAAGTCTGTTTGTGACTAGGAATGTGTCTTAAGTGAAGAAAAATTTCTGCTAAGTGGTATAGAGAAGGCACGGTTTGAAAAACAATCTGAATAATTAAGATAGGAATCAAATGAGACTTTCCCAGTGGAATTTCCCTACCCAATGCTATGGCAGGTGTTCTGCTTACTGTTGGTTATCCCTGGACAACCAACTGCTAGAGGCAGAACACATGTGCAAGATCGCTTTATCCTTGCCTTATAGTATAACGTTTTCCCTAGACGGTGTTGGGTGCAAGTTTATTGAACCTTTGGTCTGAATCAGCGTGGTGCTTTTTGAATGGCTGTGAATTCCGTGAAATTTAAACAACTGCTTATGGACTCTCTTGTCTTCATATTTCTGCAGCGTACAAAAGTGACCAGTAAAGTTCTCTCTGAGCAGCCAAAAAGCAGACAGCTCATGACTTCTGATCAGGACACTAAAGTTGTGGCTGAACCGCAGGTGCAGCAAGTACAAGAAGTTAAAGACGGTTCTCATCTAGTAAGTATTATCATGATTACACATTCCCCTAGTATATGTGCTATATGAAACAGATTTTTAGTATGTCTTAATCAAAATTGTATCTCAGAATATGTTAGTAGAAAACAGTTAGCTTATAGTATTGCAACACAGAGTGCCGGAGTAAAGCTTTTAAGGGTGGCTACATCTCCATACGCAGTCCGAGTCTCAAAACGTTGTTTTTGTCAGCCTGACAGGGAATATCAATAAACAGCGAGTTACAGAAGTTTGCACTCCTGTAGGAGGAGTTTTTAGGCTATATGGGAATTGTCTTGCCAATCTTGAGTAAGGTTCTAGCTCACTTATGTTAACATGTAAGTATATCTCGACAGGAAATGCTCTGTAATTGTAAAAGCATAAACCTATAAAATAGGAAATTACATTCTATAACAGGAATTTTGCTTAGTCATTTCTACCAAATGGCAGGTGCTGATGCTTCTGTGCTGCTGTGTAGGATCCAGTAGGTTGCTTGATAGGCTGCTTTTGGCAGATCATACAGCAGATAGGACTCTGTGTGTGTATGTTGCAGGAAATGTTACAAGTAGCTTTATCTTTAATACTTGGTAATTATCTTTCGATATCTTTAATACTGGTAACATTTTTTCATCTTTGATCCCTAGCAGCATATTAGGAGCAATATTTCTTCTTGGGACACCTTGAAGGGTTTCAGTGTATATTCTACTTGGCACTTAAAGTCAGTGCTATGCATTATCAAATCCTTGTTGTAGCTTAAACCTACCTTGCCACTATCCCTGAGGAGCATTGTGTCAAATGCTTCAAACTTGTACTTTGCTTTTTTTTTTTTTCTTCTTATCAAGCCAGTATTTTCCTTTTTTCCAAGAAAAAAATTGGTATTCAGGGATCTCTTCACTTCCGCTCTGTTCTACCTCTCTCAGATGTGAATTTTGTTTAATTGTTAGTAGATGAATAAGTTGCGCCAAGTTTTGGGCTGTAGTTTAGGAAGTTGAACTTCTGTGGTGTCCATATTCAAACACTTAATTCCAGGAAAGTGTTGAAATTCTGAAATAGTTGTTTGCAGCATGCTTCAGTGGGTAAGCCTGAGTAAGAGGCTCTTGCAAATTTGTTTCAAAAGCTTGCAGCTTTGCAGGGCCTTTTTTAAAAGGTGCATTAGAATGAGGAGTAACTTGATCAGTCTTTCTATTGAAACTGGTTATTTTAATTTGGCGTAGAAAGGCACTCTTATAAAGCTACATGTAAAAACTTGGATCTAAATTTCAAATTCTGCTCTTCCGTATTGCTTTGGAGAAAAAAAGAGTAGCCATTTCTTGCAATTTTAGAAACCTGTCAGTTTTTTTTTCCTTAGCAAAAGAGACTATTTTAATGTCAATTTGGGTAACTTGGAATCTCTCTGTAAGTGCTATAATGCTGCATTTGAAATAGCTAACTCTTTTGAGAGGAAAGCCTTTCCTTTTCTGAGTATTTTATTTCAAAAAGACGGGACCTATAACTTCTCAAGCTTTTTAAAATTATACAGTATCATGTATTTATGTGCACTGTATCGTAAGGTCGTTTTTTATATCAGAATCATTGTCAATATAGGCTGTTAAAAGGGTTGTTTTAAAGGTGACCTCTTTCATAATCGCATATATGAGTATATTTTGCCTGGACTTAAGGACTTCATTTGCAAGGGAACAAACAACATTTGCTTCATTCTCTGGGATCAAGGCTGTAGTTTTCGTAAGACTTCATGGAGTTACAGGAGCTGGTTCGCAGATTAATGCCCTTAAAACATTTCATCTTTCCAAAAAGGGGGAGATAGGAAGGAGAGAAATTTCTGAAGTTCTGATTGAATTGTATTTAGCAAGCACATGCTTCAGGTTAACTGAAATCGTCTGCTTTTTCTTGTTTATCTTAATGGTTTTGAGATCAGAGGGGTAGACTTTGTCTTAGCCTGCATAAAAGTGTAGATTTACATACCTGGTTATTCCTACCCCAGAGAATGTTTGGTATGAGGCCTTGTTGTCATGGTGTCTAGCAAGATCTCAAAGGTTTTTTTTTTTTTTTTTTAATAGACTTGTAAGAAAACTGCTTTACAAAATGCCTTAAGTATTACCTTCCCTAGCCGTTCTGACTATGCTGCCCTTCTAGGATCTGGTGATGGTTAATCTATCTGTTTTTCTGACACTTAAGGGGGAAGATTATAGAATTTCTACTGGGAATTTTTAGGCATCTCTCTAGATCCTGGAAAAGTAACTCCTTGTTACTGGTCTCAGTTCTCAAATGACTACACAGAGCAGTCTTATCTGTAAATAGTAATAAATACATTTTCCTATCTATGACTGTAGTCAGTCTGTTATCTTGGTAAGACCAAAACTTAGCACACTTTCCTTTCTCGATGGTGACTGAATTAAAACTAAATTTTTGATATTGTAATTTCTTACAGTGATAAAACCCTCCAGAAATCACTTGTCAGGGTTGCTTACGTTAATGGAATGCAGGTTACTTGTTTAGTAACAATTTTCAGAGGCTTAACCTGATGGCAATGGAGGCAGCTATGCCTTCTACCCAGCAGTATCTGTCAAAATAGGAACGTGTCTGCTATTTAGTGCTAATGTCGTTTAATCGCAAGCCTAGTAGGGTTGACTTCCAACAGCAGCTCCTGAATTGGCTGACTTCAGTAGTGTTCAATGGTAGAATTCCTGTAGCTTCACAGGCAAGTTGAGTGAAATAAAAGTTGGCAACTTGGAGATCCTCTTAAATTCCTTGTTAATAGTAGCTTACACTTGCACACTGGGGGTAGATAACATTAGGGGACACTAACAGATTCTTAGCTTTGATAAATCTAGGACTTCTATATACTGGAATTTGGGTGTGGTGGGTTTTTTGTGTTGTGTGTGTGTGTATTTTGTTTTTTTAACCTAGAGACAAGCTTTGTCACTTCAGGTGACAACGGCCCCTGGATTCTTTTGTATCCTAGTTGATAATTATCCTTTGTGAGAAAGCCCTGGCCCAACTGAATCCAGGAGAGTCAGTGTTTAAGTAATGTTCAGCTTGCTTTTGGCTCACTTTTTTGTGTTCTTTTGGATTAGTAGCATTTTGCTGCTAGGGATTTGAGATTAGCCTTTGAGGAAAGAGGCCAAGACCCAAATCCCACAGTGGAGTTGGCTTAGTAATAATGACCTGTCTCTGCCAGACAGGAGTGACCTAGCCTTTAGTTCTGAAGGTGCAATCTAAACCCTAAACTCTTCCCCTTTCATACTTGCCTTTGATTAATATGTGGCCTTTCAAATAACTGTGTGAAGGACCAAAGTATTTTCTTTCCTTTGGCTGAATTTGGAAGCTGCTGGTTTGAGTTTCTTTCTGAAATTAAACTTTAGGAGGGATTCTTACGATCGAGTGGCAACAGTTTCTTCAAATGTTGGTATGTTCCAGTGGACAGTGTTTTTATATATGACCCCTAATAAACCTTGCTATCTGATCGTGATAAGAGTATTGCCCGCAGTCTAATTCACTGATTATCAGGTGATGTCCTGGGCTTCCGTTAATGGGAATTTGAATTTGTGTGGTTTGCTGTTTTTTGTCAACTTTTATAGGCAGTATAACTATAGCTTCAATCAACTTGTTTGCTGTTTTTCTTGAGCTTAGGACTGACAGGCCTAAAAACTTATGATGGAAACTTAAGTGAACTTCCTAAAAAGCTTTTCGCAGGAGATCATATGGAAGGATGTCTTGACTTAAGAGCTCCTCAGCTAAGCTATGTTGTTCTAAAATTCTTTAGCAACCCATTCAAGAATGATCCCGACCGAGAAACCAAAGGACATTGAGGAAAGCACGTTTGCTAGTTTAACGTAGGACTCTGTAATAGTTTTGTGAAAATTCAGTGTAACCTATAATCTTTAGAGCCTTTAACTAGACACAGCATTATAGTATGCACCAGCTAAGAGTTAAGCAACAGTTGAATTATCAAATAGCACCCGTTAAAGGGGTCATGAATAGTGTTATACAAGAAATGGAGGAATTAGACCTTAAACCGAGTACGTGCAGGGTCCTGAAGCATCAGTACTGCTCAGAGTTCACTTTTTCTGTCATGTTATCGTACATATGGAATGTAAGGTGGTGAATAGTTCTGCAGGTTTAGATGACTTCTGTTGGTAATTTGTCATAGTTTAATGTGTAAGATTAAATGTATTTAAACTTTAACAGTCCTCTTAACCTTGATATGTTGGAGGGAAAGTGAAACAATCTGAGCAGCTGTTCCCTGAAACCTGCACTAGTGACACTGTGACATCTCTTCCCATAACTGGTGGTGGGCATGGCATCAGATTAGTGCCTTAGTGTCGTGTAATCAGCGTTGCTTGAGGACTGATTAGTTGCTTGACTTGACTGTAGAAAAAGGGGAAATTAAGTTAGATGTCAGAAGGTTATAAGTACTGTTTTATCTTGTGCTATGGTAACTTGACATTACATTTTAAAACTAACATTTATAAGAAGATATATAGGGTTAAACCCTTGTTTGCAAGATTAATAGGTACACGTAGAAATGAAAGTGAACTTGCAGGTATACTCCTGTTAATAAGTATGTTGACTTCTTGCCTCCTGCTTAGTTGAGTACAGGATATAGGACTTAGTAAAAATTTTTTTTAAAGACATGAAAGTGTTGCTTCAGAATGGTTTTGTTTCATGGAGAGGGAAAGCCTGTTTCGGTTTTGAGTATCTAGGAAGCTCTTTCATCCAAGAGCCTAAATAAACTCCCTCTGCCCCAGTTGAATCAGTCTGTGAAATGGTAGAGCACAAACAGTGTTACTCAGAAGCGCTTCTCAAGTCGGGTGGAGGTGTTTAGCTTAGCCAGCAGGCTTTTAAGACTTCCTGAATTTCAGAAGTTCAACAGCCAACCTCAAGCGATACAACAATAGTGTGGACATTTTCTGTTTAAGTTCCTGTTGTTGTCTTTTATGGTGATCCCATTGTAAACAGCGTTGGGGAATGTGACTTAATAAAAGTTCGCTGTAGAGGATGAAAAACAGAAATCACTCCTAGAGCAGAGATTTGGGTAAAACCAAAGGAAGAAGCACAAAACATGCCTTTATGCATAAAGAGGAGAGTATGGAAAAACTGCAAGACGCAACTGCTTGACTGAACTGTTTCACCCATTTTTCTCCTCGTGGGTTGATAGCAGGATTGCTCGTTGGAGAACGGGAGGAATGGACTTTGCCCTGGTCTGTCTCTTAAAGACGCTTTGTTCTTGTCTGGAAAGCTTTTTGCCCTGCGTGTAGTAAACAGTAGTTAAATCACAGGGGGGAAAAAAATCACAGTTTACCTGATGAGAATTACAAACTTTGCAAGTATTGATGTGACTTTATGCTGACGTTAAAAACAATTGAATTTGTTTGCTTATAGCATGTCTTAAAAAAGAACTATAAACACCCTCCCCTCCCCCTTTCACTGTACTTCATTTCAGAGGAAGCTAAAGAAAGGAATGACTTGCCATAGTTTGAAGTCTGAATCAAGTTAGATGTAGGCACGCTGAATAACTGTCCCGGGAGAGAATTAAAAAAAATGCAGCAGATGGCAGCAATGATGCATCAAACTTCCTATCCTTAAGAGCAGTATATCTGCAGGGACTTGTGACACTTCACATATTAGATAGCCTGGGGGGCAGGGTAATCTTCCAGTTTTGTTGCCCTGCAGTTTCAGGGCAGGCTTGCCGAGGAGGGGATGCGTTCCCTAGCCGGTTCAGCAAACTTGCTGCTGGCCGTAGGATTAGTGACAAACAGGATGTTTTTTTCTGAAGTATGGTCCTTTCACATATGCAAGTCTGAATCTCTCTGTGGTGTTTAAATGTATAGTAACCGTGCTTAAGAATATGGAAGCACATCATCTTTTTCATTGATTCATTTGTCCCGTGAGCAGCCTACTAGTTTGGGGAGAAGAAGCATTACTGGCAGTTACGTTATAGTAATTTTTTGTTACGCACGGTATTCGTATACCGAATATAGAGCAAAATCAGCTAAGAAGCTACTCAGAATATATATTCAAACGCCTTGCAGGAGCTTCAGAAAAGAGAGATAGAAGCATTTCACATTTTGTAAAGAATAGAGATTAATGATTTCAGATTTTCACCTCTGTCTGTGGGTGAGGTTTATTCCTGCAGCACGCCTTAAGCATTACTCCCGAGTTTTGCAGGGAAATTCGTCTCTAACCTGTTTTATGCTGCTGCTGTGTGAACTCTGCTGTTGTTACTGCAGGAGCGCTTCCCAGCATGACAGCAGTGCGGACTATCTGAAGTGAAGCGTTTGAGTTTCTAGAGTGCCTTCGGTACTCAGTCGACACCAGCTTGCATTTGGCAAGTTATTACCATAAGATTCTGAGCAGTTTGGGATAATGGAAGCAGTTTTGTGTTCTCTGAGGTCCTTCTGCCTGATTTTAATTCAGTATGATTGTGCTTACTGCGGTTTAGTGCAGCATCACTTTTTTTCCCCCTCAGTCCCCAGGTGCCAGCAGGGAAGAAGTTTGCTGCTTTTTTTTTTTTTTTGGTTCGTTACTCTAAACAGTAGAATTAGTTCTTCTAAATATTAAAGGATCAAATATGCTGAAAAGATACGCTGTTGTCACAAGGCTAAAAAGAAGTCTATTCTAAAGTACAGCAAAGAAAACATTGTTGACAGACTTTGGGAAGAGGTAGCGTTTAGTCAAATTATTTTTTAAATTTCCTACCTTAGACGTTTTCTGTAACAGAATACACCATTTTTTGGAGATTAAGTATAATTAATCCTGCCACAGTACCAGAAAACAGCTATATGATTTCGTGAGGCCCTGAGGCCTCACTGAGGGATTAGGGTTTTTTTTGTTGTTGTTGTATTTTTTTTTTAATGTAGATAACGATTAAAAAAAGGCTTGGAACAGAATTAGCTTCTGATAACGTACAATGACTGTTTAATGGAATACATGAGGTCTTATCTATCTTTAGACTGTTTTTTCCTAAAGGAGCAATCTCAGTGTAGGTTCAGCTGTGGGGGGAGGGAGGAAAAGGAGAAAATGGTTTAAAACTTGTTTGATCTAACAGATTCCACTAATAATTTTGTTTTCAAATCAGATTTAAACATGTGAAGCCAGATTGCATTTATCCCTGTAGGATAGGATATAAAAAATTTGAAGGAAAACCGCTTTTTGGCACACATGCACATCTAAATATTTTAATGGTTTGGATGAAGGAAACTTTAGGAAATCAAATAATGGAAGTTCAGGAGACTTAGTAATACTTGTAAATGGTCTGTAATCTCATTAGGAAAATTATTTGCCTTGAATGCTGCAGTGTATATGATGAAATATTAAAACATTGCTCAGCAGCTGGGATTTGGACTTTGAGTGGCAATGACATGTGAACCTCCTGCACGGTTTTAAAGTGTGCTATTTTTGGTGGCTGGGTGTTGGCTTGTCTCTTCAGTAGCAGTACAAAGTTAGTTTAGTGTATAGAGAAAGGTGATTTGCAATGAGAAGACTGCCTTGACACAACTTCCTAATCATGGGTTGCTGCTTTAGTAAAGAATTGAATAACAGCACAAATGAAGAGAAAACGGGCTTGTTACAAAAATCTGTGGAAGAGGAAGCACCGGAGTCAAGGATAAGTAAAACTTTATCTTTAATTTTAGGAACTGTGGAAAGCAAGGATCTGCATACAGTGGGAAGGACGGTTAATGGGGCAGCTGCATTAGTGAGCACTGAGTGTGTTCATACTGGCGATTGCATGCCGTCAAATTCTCAGTCTGGGTTCTGGGATAGAAAAGCAAAATATCTTTCATACAGAAGTGTGGATAACGCTCCCCGTGAGAGCGTCTCTAGGAGAATGTATGACAGACCTTTTGGCTTTTTTAGTTCCTTTAGTCACCTCCTGAAGGTCTCTGGTACACGTGATAATCTGCATAAAAGTGAAGAGAAGAGAGATAGGCTTATTAACAAAGGAGTACCTAAAAACTCTAATAGCAATGCTCAGCATATGAACAATATAGAAAATATTAACGGTTATATTAATGATGAAAACATAGCTGGAGAGCATTGCTCATCTGATCTTATTTCTACTTCACATGTACCAGAGATCGTAGACAAAGGGTTGCAGGATGAAATTTCCTTAAATAAGAGTTTTCAGGTGCATTATCCGGTTACATGCAACCATCCAAGACAGAATGAAACAATAGTAGACATTGAAGACAGCAAGAGTGACAGCTTTCCAAAAGTTTCAAGTTCACACAGACAGACAATTCCAACCTTTTCCTATCTTGATGTAGACAACAGAAAACATGTAAAAGACTGGGAGTTTTATAGTATTTGCATTGTAGATGCTGAAGATCTGAAAGTGGATGAAGAGGTGCTAGCTACCACGCACAAAGCGATTGCAGCGGACGGAGATAATTCAGCTGTTACTGATGAAGGAATGTGCAGTGTGGCACGGTCTGTAGACACTGAGAAGGAATTTCCAATGCAGCAATCAGCACAAGTGGAAACTGGGTGTAATTCACAGGCAGAACTGTGCCTCGGTAAAAAAGAGGGGAGGTCAAGCATGCAGAAAAAGGAAACAAAGGAATATTGTAGTGTGAACCTCCAGTCGTCTTATGATAACTTACTGGCTAGCAGCTGTCAAGCACATAGGTTAAATACTGAGAATGTAGTAACAGGTGGCTTAAGAGTGAAAGTATGTAGTGAAGAGGTCCTGGAGAATAGACAAGAGGAAGTGGATACAGTAGGCAGTGGTGTGAGTTGGAATGAATCACTTAATAGAAACAGTGATTCTGTAGAACTTGCGGATGCTACTAGAGATGACCAAGACACTAAATGGGTGGTAGAGAATACGAAGTGTAACTTAAAATTGTCATTAGAGCTGCATGAAAGAGATGGTGATTCCTTTTTGGTGAGTCAAAATGTAGAAAAACTTGCTGAAGAAGATTACCTCCTAAAGCTGGAAAGGAAACAAAACTCTAATGTGGAAATGAGACCGTTTCACAGTACTCATTGTGATAGCCAGGAGTTTGCATCTGATTCCTGTGAACGTTACAATGTCTTGAAAGAATTCTTGAAAGACGAAGAGAAACACACAGGTACAATTCTGCATAGCAGTGAATCTCTGAATACGATTGAAATGCAGGGAAACTTGAAAAAAAGTTCTGATTTTCAAACTCACATTAAGGGTTGCACTGAAAACAAGACGTTATCTGAAGCTCCAAGCCATAATAGCATGGAGGAAGATGTCTGTTTGAGTATCATTCAGCAAACAGGCAGCGTGCTTGAGGAAGCTGGTAGCTTGAGCAGAACTCAATCATGGGTAAGTGATGACCATTTGACGTCTCGTGAACTACATAGCACAAGCACAAATGAAATATTCCTAAAGAAAAACAGCCTAGAACTTCAGATTTCACAGGAGGCACCCAAAAATGAAGTATACAACTACTCAAACTCGGTTAACAAAAACAATGTTTCTTCTGTGTCTTTGCAACGTGAGGATATGAATAAAATGGACTTGATTTGCAGGCAGGATGAACACCAGGATATATGTTCCTTTCATGCAGTGGAAAATCAATGCAATGCTGGGCCTGACTCTGCCAGAATAATTGGGGATGTAGTAGAATCTACAAAACAGGCAGAGCATGAAGTTCTCCCAGACAAGACAAATAATGCCAAAACAGAAAACATTAAACAGAATTCGGATGCTAATGTTGTTGATCGTGACAAAAATACCTTAAACTGCTGTAAAGATTTACCTCACAATCAGAATTCCTACTCTAAAAATCATGAAGATTACTATAATCTTTTATATAAAGCTTGCAATTATTTACCTACATCATGTCAAAATTCATATTCTCATGTATATCATAAAGTAGTAAGAGAGCCTGAGTTAAATGCCGATGCAGAGCCAGAATTCAGGCATACCCTAGTTTCTACTGGGCGTTTTCCTGAAGAACACCTAGAAACTCATGAGAAAAGTGTATATGATCTGAAGGAACCTAGTCTTCAGAATGGTGAAGTGAAACGCTGTGTCAGTACTGACTCTAAGGAGGAAAATGTCACTGCTTTTAGCATGTCAACTGGCAATGTAGAAGCTTTAACTAATGGGAATTCAAAACAGCTAGAAGCAAAGACTACTGAACTGAAAAATAGCAGTTACATATTAAACACGCAAATGAATGACTTGACCACAAGTTGTGAACAAATGCAGTCAGATAACAAGATTTTCTCAGGCAAAAAGCTTGGAGTTTGTACTGACCCAAAGCAGGTAGACAAATATGCTGCTACTCCTTCATATGAGATTCCCAGTGCCTCTTCTGGTGCTGCAGAGTTTCGGCAAGGCAGCGAAAGGTGTGTATTAGAGCTGATGGAAGATGTTTTGAGTGACCGAGAGCATTCCTATAAACTGGACAGACAAAACTCCCAGGCTGAAATAGAGTTACAGTTTGTAAGTTTTCAGACTGGCAATGCTGACTTGACGAATCAGCAGCTTTCTGACACTATGATTACTGGTAATGGTGAATACCTGATGGGCTTTTTATGGAATAATGCCATTTCTAGCAATACTGTGAAGAATGACAGACTATGTATAGCTAGTGAAAACTTCCAGAGCCAACCTGAAGATTTAACATGTGCTTCATATGCAGTGGGAAGATATCCTTATCAACTGCTAGTACCAAAAAATGTTGGTATTTGGGAATGGCAAGATAAAGATGAATTTGTAAGTATTTTATACATGTGATTTGATGTTGAAGCTTGAAACTAAAGCTAGGAATTGGAATAAACTAAATCATTTAAACCTTAGTTTCATCAAATAGTTATGAAATATTTCATGTATAACTGCGTCCTGAAGATGACCGGTATCTGTTTTTTTTATGCAAAACTGAACGCTATACAGGCGTGTAAGGCAGGTAGTATTTCCAAATGAATCCAATCCAATCACCAAAGAGTGATTCCTGGCCCCCACCCCATTTTGATTCTGTATACTTTGTCTGGAAGTTGAAACACTGGCAAAGTTCCCGAACTACAAGTTCTCAATTCTATATGAACTTGAGATGAACACTTCAGTATGTGTTAGGGAAACTTTCTGTAGGCCACTAATAGTGCTCTGTACCTTCATACAGGAAGAACTGTGTGTGGATTTCCTGAAATCTTAAGTTCTTGCTTTGTAGCAATTAGAATACCTTTTGCTCGCTTCTGGAGAACTGCTGAAGCGCTATAGAAACAAATGATTGCAGGAGGAGCAGAGGGAATGAGCTAGACTGGGTCTTGGCTAGCTGCATAAGGAGGACACCAGCCCAACCTGTGGCGGTGGCTGCTCTCCTTCCCTTGCTGCTGAGCGAGGCCAGCGCATAGCAACGCTGTTCCCTGTGCCAGTCGCCTAACGGCAGTTGCTCTGACCTTGCCCCACAATTACAGTGCTGGCAGTGGGTCATACTACAGGCTAAGCCCTTTATCCCTAGAGGAACTTCTTGTAGAAATGGAAACTTGATGAAACTTGCTGTCGTTGAAACCTTACCATCCAAGTAGTTGTGTCAAACTCACCATTCTTTCCTGCGTCGTTCAGTTGTGTTTAACTTGAGATTCTTTACATCTTTTTACCTTCTGGATTTGTGTTCTGTGCGCTAGAATAATGACAGTATCTGAGTGCAAGTATTTTGGAATAATCTAAGTGTCATGGATTATTGAAGCGCTTATCTCACTCTGTAATGTTCTTAGCATCCTCGCGGTCACAAAACAGATCTTAGTTAAGTTTTAAGTAGTGTATGATAGCACGAGCAGTGGCCTTTCTCAATATGATTCGTATTAAAACAGATCAACGTATTATGGGGATGAAATGACTTAATACATTTTGCTCAAACAGCAGTGAAATGAGAGAAAACTGTCTCTTGCTTAGCAGAAGCGTTGTCACTGTTGGCACTGCAGAGTAATCTCTCTGGAATGCAAATAAACTAACCATTAAATATAACCATTTCCTATCCAGGTTAAAGGAAATAGGTCAAGACGATTTTACTGGAGGTAGTATTTCATTCGTTTTGTCTTGCCTAAGGAAAGCCTGACCTAAATTGTTGTTAATGCTTTGTTCTTCTCTTAAAGTAATGATAGTTGTCGTATGCCTTTCATTGCTTTCAGTTTTCCCATAATGCTTCCTTAAAACTTTTGTGGGTCCAAAAAAAACGCTTTGTGGGCTGGGGGGGGGGTGGGTTGTGTGTGTTTTAAATGTTGTTTCACAGAAACAGATACAATAACAATGTTATCAGCGTTGAATTAACATGTGTAGTAGAGAACTGCCTAAAGACTAGGGCAAGTACAGGTTGAATCAGTCTGTCAGAAGTTAAGCACGAAATGTTTGTCATAGTTTGAGCTGCTTGGCTAGCCTTTTGTGTGGTACAGAATTCATTTTCCTGATTAAGCAACACCACAACTGAATCATTTTTGTACCTGAAATTACTATTAAATAGTGATTCAGTCAATATGTTCAGATGTGAGAAACTTGACAATACCATCTTGAATTGTATCCCTGACACTGTTATTTGAAACTATGTACATATGTAGCATGTACTGTGCATCCATAAAGTACATAATCAAAAAAATTCCTTTTGTAGGAGTCAACCAAGGTTTCTGAGTTAAATCCTAATGCAAAGGTGTGGGGAAATCATATGTTACACTTGGAAGCAGGTGGTGCCACTGATGGTGGTGTGAGCAAAACGTGGGAAGAAGTACCTGACCAACCTCCAGATTCCTGTAAAGAAGGTATGAAGAATAATTTTTAGCTGTTGCTCAAGCAAAAGGTAAAATTCAGTGCAGAACTTCCTCAGTTTTAATTTCCTGTTTAAAAAGTGAGTTGCAAGTATTTAAGAAACTTTTAGGGTGTTTTTGTTTGTTTTTAGATTTAATTTTAACTACATGTGTTACTATGATGGGAAGGATCACTTTCTGAATGTGTCTGTAACCTCTGTCATCTTTGCTGCAGGACTGGATGCCAATGGTGATGGCGACAAAAAGCATCAGAATGCAGTGCTGACAGAACTGCAAGAGCCATCACCAGCTGTTTCGGTGTCCGACCAGACAGATATGAACCCTTTGGCTCTTGATCATTCCGAGTATGAGTCTATGCATGAAACCACCCAGACAGGTAAGAAAGAGCTGATATTTCTTTCAGCTTGGTTCAGAAAATGAATAAATGGAAGTTCACTGTTCTGCTTGCATTAAAAAAAAAAAAAAATGCAGTGCTCAGGACCTTATTGTTTAATATATGCATTCTGTATACAGATCTCACAAGAAACTATCCCGTTTGTTTTCAGGCTTAGGCATATTCAGAAACCAGTCTCTGCTTGTTTGAGTATAGAGCTTATGAGGTACTGTACAGAAGCACTCATAACTTGTGGATGCAACTGAGTAGTGTCTTCTGAAAAATTTTACTGAATGCAAGTTGGTACGGTAGATATCTGCATGTCAATGCTGGATGTTTCTAGCTGAGTCAGACGTGGAGATGAGATTCATCTACCTTTTCTCTCTCACAAGTATGAACGTGATGAATAAAGTCTTCAATATCAGTCAAGCACTTAAAATGCTGAAATAAGCAACAAATTAGTATAATCCCTTTGCATTATTTTTTTAAATGAACTTTCGTGAATTTTTCAGTAAACTCGTAGTAATTGTAGTCTATGTGAGGCAGCATGTTTTAAAAGCTTCTAAAAATCTGGCATAGAGATTAAGCAGTGTTTAATGGCATGGGCAGAAGGTGTCCAAGATGCATATTAGGATTACTGCTTAAACTGAGAAGGGGAATGGGAAGGAGAGGGAAATGTGCTGGGTTTTTGTGTTTTGAGGTTCATGGTAGGGAAGGGGGTCTGTTCCTTCTTGATTGTGCATAGCTGATTATAACGTGTATTTAAAATGACAAGCATAACATCCATACTAGTTGGGAATCAAGGGAACTAAAATCAGACACAGTTATGGCATCATCCTTCTTTGTGTTCAAAATTAGAAGTCCCTTTTGATGCTTCTACTTAAGGTACTACTGAGGAATATAGAATAACTAATTGGCAAATAGTAAATAACATTAATAGTGCTTAGCACTCTAAAAGAGAACAGCACTAAACTTAGTGCTAGAACTTCTTAGCATACCCTTAGCATGCCCAAAATGGTTGACTTTTTAACAAGAGTGAAGTAATGATGTAAAACAGCTGAACAGCAGGTTGGATCTGTTTCACTTGGTAAATAGTGACATAGGTAATGCTTCCAGCTCTGAAATCTGTGGGTGTTTTGGGTGTGTTTTTTGTTTCTGTGTATTGGTTTTTTTTTGCAATGCTAAGAAACGCATATGATTCTCATCCTATCATAGAATGCTCTCAGGCTTTGAGGAAGGAAGTGGGGAACTGGGGGGGGGGGGGTAGTGGTCAGTATGTGATGTACCCGTGTCTCAGGTGTTGGCATTATCTACTTCAGACTAAAACATGTGAAGGACAAAACTGTGGGAGGAGATTAGAAGTTGCTTTAGGAAGAAGAAAGGTTAAGAAGGAGAGCTGAAGAAAAGGATGAAAGTTACTGAAGAAGGGAAGGGTATAGAGGGTAATAAATAATTGGTGTGAAATACTTTTTTTTTAAAACTAATTTACACTGTTATGTAACATGTTACTAAACATTTTACCTCTAAAAGCAACACTAAACTTCTGATCTTTGAACAGATCTTCCACAAACATCATTAGGAGCTTTCACTCTAGGCTTACTGTAGTATAGGCCTTGTTCATTTTAGTTTAGACCCAATGTAATTAGTGTTTTCCATGCAATAACCTTGAAACCTTCAGATAAGGAAAAGAGCCTTTTTTTTTTTCTTTTTTAATGCAAGATACTATTAGTTAATCAAATATCTGTTGTTATTTCATAAACACAAGTACATTTTTGTTGAAACTGTCTTTTCTTAGTGTGTTTAGAATTTGGAGTGAGATCAGAAGTAAGAGTGGGTATGTTCCCCCATTGCGTTGCCTGCTTGCTGTATTTCTGGGTTTAGTCAGCTGGAAATTTGGTTAGTTCCTAAAAGTTGAAGACAAATACTGGACTGATTTAATTCATAATAGGTACTTTGAGATGTGTTTGTAGCTACTTTTCTAAAGCTGCTTCAATTGTTTGTGTATTTAGGGAATAAGAGTTTAGATGCGACCTGAGACACACAGTTTTCTGTAATCTTTTCTGTCTTAAATAATAAGTGTTCTTTTGCCAGTTTGGTAGGTGCTGAACTAATACACAATGAACGTTTATTGAACTTGAAAACTCATTACTAAATATACAACTAATGATAGACATGATGGCTTGATGAAAGTATCTAATGTGTAATATAGCAGAACTAAATTTCAAACCTAAGTTTTTTATTAATTAGGTGGAAACGAACAATTGCAGCCAGAAGGTCAGGAAGATCTACGGGAGTTACTTAAAAAAACACTGGAATTCTGCTTATCTAGGTATGTAACGTAGCGCACAATGACTATATGAAAATGTAGGTAGCTGAAGGACAAGTAACGAGGTCCTATACCCTAACTTGGGGAGTATGTTAATATATTTTACAGCAATCCTTTAAAAATAAGTGAGTGGAAAGGATGAAATTTTGTGAAAAGTGACACAAATTCTGGAACATGGTGTTCATGTACCTCCTACAGCTCATTTGAAACATTTGGGCCTAAAACATAAACAAGTAAATACATTGTTTTGGAATGAAAGTGGTTAAAATTCACCTGATCCGTAACTGCATGTATGACTGCATGTATGGTTTTTGCAAACTAAAACTGATTACCTTAAGCTGTTTGAAAATCTTTCTAAATTTGCATTGAAACAGACAAGGATTTTTCTACACGTCTGTAGATCCCTTTAAGTTAGGAATCAATAAAACATTTAAAAAGAATTCTGAATAGTACGTGTTCCAGTATAGAATGATGCACGCCTATCAAAGCAGTCTGTATGAACTTATTTTCGTTTGCTTGTGTCTAGAAAAAAAAAACCCTAAACACTGATTCTTAATAAGTTTAAAAAACAAAACAAAAACACACACACAAAAAAACCTAATCACCTAATCTTTATCCTCCTGCATCACCCGTTACAATCATTGGTCATTTGAAGTAGTGGACTGTTAACAGTATTATATGTTTGTAAGGATAGTGTGCTGCCTTAACAGGAAGGTGCAAATTCTGTTTCACGAGGAGAGGGGGGGAAAAAAAAGTCACTTTCATGGTTTCTAGGGAAAAGCTGAATTTGGTAAATGAATGGGCTAGGGAGTTGGTGAAAACACAGAAAATAAACCTTACTGTAGGAATTTGCCTTCTACTATATGTTAATGGATTTTTATCTCAGCTTTTCCCAGTCTGTAATACACCTAAGTCTATGACATCATCCCATTTTTCTCTCCCAACAGAGAAAATCTTGCCAGTGACATGTACCTTATATCACAGATGGACAGTGATCAGTATGTGCCAATAATGACAGTAGCAAACCTTGATCATGTCAAGAAACTCAGTACTGATATGGACTTGATTGTTGAAGTGCTGAGATGTAAGTAAAAATCGCATGTTTAGACGGCATTTTGATTACTGTCATAGGACTATTAAATCAGAATTTTCAGCATGTTTTTTTCCTTACGTTCTGCACTGAAATGCCATCTTCTTTCTGTAGAGCAATAAATAGTGCAAGGAGCTTCTAACTTGGACCATCACACTTATAGGACTGCAGTTTTCATATCTTTCGTAAAAACTACTTCGCTTTTGCAGTGTTGAGTAATGTTCTGTGTAAATCAGAGTGAGCTTAAATTCTCAGAGAGGCTACTGGACTTCACCGCTAAGATAAGAATCAAGAAAGAACAAGGCTCAGAACTTAAAAGGAAAAGTTAAGGAATGGGTATTTTCTAGACTGGAAAATCAGGAAAAGTGTGAAGGTTTTAAGGAACACGTTTGTTCAGTTCCATGTTTGAAACAGTTCTCGGGCTTCTGCTTCTTCTTTCCTAATGTTAAATGGTCAAAAACTTCTGAAGTTTAGCGCAAACAACTTTACAGTGTGAAACTGTGTCCACAGCATCTTTTAGTGTGCCAAGCTGTTGTAATTACTGATAGCTAAAACTATTGACTTTTCTCCTTTAGCATTGCCTTTAGTCCAAGTGGATGAGAAGGGAGAAAAAGTTAGGCCAAATCAGAATCGCTGTATTGTGATTTTACGTGAAGTACCTGAATCTACCCCCATTGAAGTAAGTATTTAACAGCTCAGTAAAGAATGCTTTTCTTCTGAATCATGGCTTATAGTGTCTGTTTGGGTAATAAATGTATTTGCTAGAAGCATGTCACTTATAGGAGGACTGCAGTAAAACCTGTACGACCCTTACTACAAAGAGCTGAAAAACTGACATTGCTCGGTTCAGTTAAAGATACTAGAAGTAATTTCTTGGATTCTTGTTTATCCATATGCACATAGCTCTTAGCTCCTTGGTTAAATAGTGCATGAAGATGAGGGAAGATAGATGTCCCCCCTCTGGAATGGGAAAGCCATTGCTGCAGCTGGAAGTTTCTCAGGGTAAAGAACTTCAGGTGTTGCAAATATTTCCGTAATACTGGGGGTGAAGCTGTCAGAATGAGTCGATAAGGATCTCCACTGGCTTCTGGAATGAGCATGAGAGTGGGGAGCTTGACTGCTGAAGGGATTCAGTGCTGGGACTATGAGTAGAGGAAAGAGTAGAAGAGAAATGACTGGGCAGGAGTTGGAAACCTGCTTGAAAAAGGAGGATATACTTGATGCCAGATAGATATTTTTATCTTCCTTTTATTTAATTTTTTCAAGGAAAAATTCTGAGAGAGTTGTTCTTCTTGATAGTCTTCATACAAAAATAAAAAGTACTGCTAAACTAAAACCTTACAATAAAGAAGTGAGTAGACTTAATAACAGGAGCATGAAGCCAAATCTTTAAAGGAATCAGAGGAAGGAAGGCGCTACATATACCAAGTACATTGCTTAAAAATATCAGCTGCTTTTAACTTCCTAAATGAAATGTAGCCTTTCCAAGACTGCCTAGCTTTTAATATAATAGGTTGTTTTTCTTGCTGTCATCATTTTGTCAGGTTGGATATATTAGCACTGGGTGAGCTCTCTTAAATGCTTATAAACAACAACAGAAAAGTTCTGACAGGTCTTCATTGTCAAAATAGGTAGTCTGAAGTGAGGTGTTTAAACTTGCCGGAGTAGAAAATCTAGAATTGACTTGACAAACTTAACGGGATGCATTTTTTGGCTTAGCATGGTCAGTCTTTATTTAGGCAGCCATGTTCAAACATACGGTACGGTCTCCCAAGTTTCATTGCTTTTGGATGCTGCTCGCATCAACTGTAAGAAAAAATAGCAATATGCGAGTTAACAAACAAGTATAAGTAAAGTCTGAGGTGTGCTTTGCTGTAGATATTAATTTCGCTTATGGAGTAACATAAATCTTGCTTTTAAATATCCTAGTCTGTGGCCACGTGAATTGAAGTGCATCTCCAAGCTTCTGCCAAAAGGGCAGGGACGTCTTATCCCCTCTAGTACTCTGGCCCAGGTTTTTATGGCCCTTAACCAAAAGTGAATTTGGGGAGAGAGAAGAAATAGGCTTTCTCCTTAGTCTATCTCACTTCATGGACAGTGGTGGCCTCACAAAAGAAGGGAGCAAGAAGTGGCTTAATGCAGTGTGATGAGGAAGATGGAACCGCTTTTTTCAGTGGAATCCTGCACTTAATACAAATTTTAAGTGTCTGTCTATGGCCTAAATGGTTTTCAGCTCCCCTCTTCTAAAAGGACTAAGCCTCTACCTGCTGTATGGCTTAGTGCCTGTTTAACTAACAAGTTAACTATCCCTTTCAACTAACAGGGAGCTTGGAGAACTAACATTATTGCAGGTATTCTGAAAAGTTCTCAGTTCCCCAGTTTGGTAAGCTGGAAAGTCCTTTTAATCTTTCTTACCAGGAGTTCAATAATTATACATTTTAAATTGATGTTTTCTTCTCTCCTTCCGTTTTCTTTCTCCTACCCTTTTTTCCTCCTTCCTTGTCAAAACCCCTTTCCTTAGGAGGTAGAAGCACTCTTCAAAGGAGATAATTTGCCTAAGTTTATCAACTGTGAGTTTGCCTATAATGACAATTGGTTCATCACATTTGAGTCGGAAGCTGATGCACAGCAGGTAACCACTATATTTTTTCTGAATTCCTTTAGAAAATAAAAAGGAAGTAAGGGTGAATTGAGGGAAGATTGAGTGGGATATAAGTTGTGTTCTTACAAGCATATAAGAATTAAAAAAATCCAAAAAAACCCTGCAACTCATAATGCCCTTGACTATTAAGTTATCAATATTAACTAAATGTAACCCTGTAAAAAGTTTTATCTTGCTTGTACGTGCTGGCTTCCTGGCCAAAGCTACAATATCAAAAATACTTGTATTTAGGATGACATGTTGAATTATGCTTCAGTCTTTAGAATTAAATTTCTGTTTTAATGGTGGTACTCATGCCACTAAAGAACTTCTGCAGTGATGATTTCTTACCAAATGCAGATGAAACATGAGTTGCTTCTCAGCTTAACATTAGCAGACACTTCAGGAGTTACTGTTAGGCTTAACCTGTCAAAACTTCAGTTTCCTTTGTTTAAATTATATTTGACGAATTTTACAATGACTTTTTTAAAGGCTTACAGATACCTTAGAGAAGAAGTGAAAACTTTCCAAGGAAAACCAATTAAGGTAAATAGAGCTTTGTTTTTTGAGGGTGTGTTTGTATGTTTTGTTGTTTATGGGGCTTGCTTGTTTTGTTTTCTAACATAAATTAAGGTGGTCCAATCTCAGCAGCCATTTGACCTGGACCTGGGTTTTGAAATGTAGTGCATGCTGTTAGACTCCTCTTGTTTCCCTCCTTTCTGGCAGCAACATATCCATCCTGGCAGCAAGCCAGGAAGGAAGTGTTCAGCTATTTCTGCCTTCCTTGAAGAAGAAAGCAGTGGCTGACAAGTGTCCAGTGAAAGACTGCGCGCTGCTAGTTTGAAACATGCTGATTTAATTTGAAAGACTGCTATAATAAAGAATTTAATCTCCTTTGCAGGCAAGGATAAAAGCAAAGGCAATAGCTATAAACACATTTTTGCCAAAGAATGGATATAGACCTCTGGATATGAACCTCTACACCCAACAGCGTTATACAACGTCTTTTTACTTACCTCCAGTATACAGTCCCCAACAGCAGTTTCCATTGTACAGCTTAATTGCCCCACAGACTTGGTCAACCACGCATAGCTACCTTGACCCTTCATTGGTAAGTCTCTTGATTATGAAACATGTGCGTTCCTCTCAAAGTTGGTTTTATTTTGAAGCCTTGAGGCATAAGGTAAGAGGCATACATTTCCTGAAGAGGCGAGTTAAGATACTGATTCTTCTTGAAAAGCAGTTCTTCAAAATTCTTCCATTGGAGTATGCAGTTAATTATTTGAAAATAGCATCTGATCTGAAATTGCAGTGTGATTCTCAGTTCATAACCTTTTAGTTTTCAAGGCAGGAGTTTTTCTTTAACTAAAGACTAGTTGAGACTTTGGTAACAGTTGAAAGCATTTGCAGAGACTAGATCTTCAGAATACTCACAGGAATACCTGAAAATCAGTTTTGATACGTACTGAATAAACTAAATAGAATCAGATAAATGAGGATAATTTAGCAGCCGGAAAATAAACTCTAACTTAACATGCTAGTTTACCCTATTTGGCATGTTCTTAAAATGAAATATTGTCTGTGGAAAAGTAACATCTCTTTTAGCAGTTAAAACTAAAATTATTTCAAATAATTCAAAAGAAATTTTGTGACTTCTAAGGGTGTGGTTTTTTTTTTTTTTTAATAAGGGATTAAAAAGGCTATTGGTAAGCCTTAGCTAGGCTGATAAGATGGTAGCATGGAGTCCTTTTATACTGTCTTGTCATGGTTGAAGACTGTCTCATCTAGGACATCCACTATATCCTGCAGTACTGCTTCCATCTTCTCCATTATGGCAGTCGCGTCAAAATTACCCCCTTCTGTTCGTTTGTCAGCCTACAAAATCTAAAGTGACTCTAGTTCTCTGTAATGGTTGGGAGACTAAGGTTGTCCTATATGAAACCCCTTTCACACCTTTATGAATGACTCTTTACTTGTGGCTAGAAGAATCTAGGGTAGCAGTGCTCAAAATTAAAAGCTGTTTTAGAGGTTTTTGGCAGAGGATTAAAGTGTCCTTGAACCAACTTGAACAAACTTCCTGTGTACCAAACAGCAAGCTAATTAAAAAGTTGGTGTGCTAAACACTTCACACATAGGGGAGGCAGCCAAGATCCCTTGTAGTGGGAGCCTTTTCGAAGGAGTGAAGAATTTGGAGGAGACAAGGTAGCATACTGAATGACATTACCCTAGGAGACAGCCTTCTTATTAAGCAGCAACTGAAGTGCATGTGATTCTTCCTTTACATAAGTGATGACTGACTCTTGCACAGTTTTGATAAAACGGCTGTAGGATAGTGAAGTAGTTGGATAGCACTGTTGTAGAAGAGGTAGAGTAATTAGAGCCACAGGTTCAAGCACAACGTAGTGTATACCTGCCTTTTGTCATCCTGGCGCTTTTTGTACTCCAGAGAGCTTACTACTCCTGGCCTTCAGGGGAAGGCTTTAAAAGTTTGCCAGCGTTAAAGATCTCATGCCTTTCTTAGTAAAAATAGAAAATTACCTGGCAGAGTTTTGCCTACCACTGTGTTGCAGCATATTGTCATGGGTTGGTCACGTTTCTTTTCAGCATTTGGCTGCATTTTGTGTGTATGAATGTAGTATGATGTCTGTTGAACCTTTTATAGGGAGAGCTATATTTGAATAGAAATTACTTGTGAAGAGGAAGGAGACCAGGAGGAGCAATGACACTGTAATAATTCTCATAAAAGAGGATTGCGGTTTGCTTGTAGAGACTTGTGTGCAAGCATAGCAGAAGTCTCTCTCCTCTTGTGTGCTTCGGCATAAACATTGGCAGGGCTTTTTTTCATCTTTAATTTGAGAGCAAGTACACCCAGTCACGTGGGTACAAAAATTTCTGTTCCGAAACTAGAGTATGGTAACACATATTCCAAATTCTGTATTTGTCTGCTTTTTCACAAAGTGAAATACTTAAGTGTATTTGAATAAAGATCTGTTTTGTACTTGTGAAAATGGGTATATTCCTGATGACTTGAGTGACTTTTGTGGAAAAAACACATTAAAGAATGCTTTGGGCATTACTGGAAATGGAAATGACTTTTTTTTTCTTTCCAAAAAGATCCATGAATCCTCCTAAGGGAGGAAGGGATTGAGTATTACCAGTATCTCTTTAAGCAATGGGTTAAACTTACGAAAAGATACTGAATATATTAAAGGAAAATTATTCAGGTTCAGTAGTTGCTTACTAGCTTTGGTTGATTTTTTTTTTTTTTTTTTTAGAGCACTCGAGTTGTAGCAGTAGAAGCAGAAAGCACTTCAAAGCAGTATTTTGATAAAACTTTGCTCCTAAAATATCTATGTTAAACTTCAATGGCCTATTTTTAGAGTCTAGATTACTAGCCTGTTGATATGATAGCATTTGCTGTTATATGTACTAGGTTAGGCTAAGAGCAGCTTGGGATGATAGCCTTAGTGTAAAATTTTGACTGTCGTCGATTACTGATACGCTTTAACTTTTGCAAGAAGGGTTAGAGCAGCTTAAAGATACCTTATAGGAGACAGTTTTAACACCAGCTCTTTAGGAGATTGAGGCTTTCTCATCGTTTAACTGTAGGAAGAATGCTATGTAGAAGTTTATTCTTGAATATAACATAAGCTTTCATTGGTTTCTGTTCATTCAAGATGCTTGATGAGCTTTCTAATTTGTCTTAGAGTTTTATAGTTGCTATTTTGATAAGCAGAGCATTAGTGTGAGTGAGTGTTCAGCTTTGCACTCCTGAAAATAGTACACAGTTTATTTATACTTATGAGCACGCAATATATTCTTTAGGTAACACCATTTCCAAATACTGGATTTATCAATGGGTTCACATCTCCAACCTTCAAGCCTGCTGCTTCTCCACTGACTACGCTCAGACAATATCCTCCCAGGAACAGGCAAGTTCAACTATCTTTTAACAATATACACCTGTATACACACTACTGAATTATCTGGCACCTGAGGTTTTAATCTGCCTATTTTAATGCCAGCTAACTTGAAAATGCTTGTTAAATTGAACTTGTTAAATTGAACTTGGTGAACTTGATCAGCAGGTATATTCATGTTACATTTTGAGATTTTAGTTAAGCCATAGGTTAAGATAGACATTGAAAAGGTTCTTCACATGACCTGTTAAAATGAACATTGATAATTTGTGTAAACAAAATATACAATAGAGGGCTAAGCAGTTTGCTGCTTCTGAATTTTGTGTGGAGTAAGGCTTCAGAAGATCTCTCATAGTACGTATGTTGAAATGACTTTTGAATTTGTAGGAATCCTAGCAAGTCCCATATACGACACACAATACCCAGTGCAGAAAGGGGACCTGGGCTTCTAGACAGTCCTACAATATTCAACTTTTCTGCTGATCGTTTAATCAATGGCGTCAGGAGTCCACAGACGCGGCAGCCGGGACAAAACAGGACACGGATGCAGAATGCTACTACGAGTTATACCAAGAGGGAAGTAGGAACTGGACGGATGGAGCAGACCAGTGTTGACTCGTCTCCAGGATTAGGTAGAGGAAGGTGAGTGTACTCTGTAGCTGTTCTCTGAAGAAGCCAACAGCTTTAATTCTCATTACTTCTCTTAGAAAGAGGAGTGGCATTAGTACTGCACTCATTGCTCTTTTAGACTGAAGCTGTGTCTCCTTAAAGCTAAAGTCTTGTTGGGAAAATACTTCAGAGAAAGTGCTGAATTTAGAACAAAGGCAAAGTGGAGTTGCATACTTTCATACCAAATTAAAACTAGTAATGACAACTGATGAACAGTATATAGCCATAATGTCTTTCCCTCTGTCCTATTCTACAATAGGTCAAGAAAGTTTCTGCATATTACTTATCTTCAACGAAGTAGTTCTTCCCACTCCGTTGTTAGCGGTATAGACGATGTACCTGAATCAATACCAGCAGTGCTTATTGTTAATAATGTCAATTGAAAGACCAGAATTTTGCCAAAATTAGACATGTACAACTTGAAGACAATGGATTTGTGTGGAGGGGAGGAAAAAGTATTACTTGGAACCAAAAAAAAAACCCTATTGTTATGCAGTTAAATAAGCCGAGGAGCTGAAAATTGGCAGAGCCATTTTTAATTTGAGAACTGAGCAGGAAAATTCTGAAATACAGTACAATTCCATTAAGTGCTTTTAAAAAAAAGTATTATGCGGCTTCCTCTTTAATAATGGTTATGTTTTTTGTTCTCAAATCACATTTTGAGAGTAACCTACTGAATTGGCAGATAACTTGAATCTTTTTGCAGATGATTCTACATTAGGCTTGTATTGCATCTTTGCAAAATTAAATGGGGATTTTGTGAAAGGACTGTAATACTTTTCTATGTCTAATTTGCCAAATTGTGTTAACGGATGAAAATGTGATTAAACAAGGGAACAGGAAATAAGACCACACTCAAAACTGTAGGATTACAGAAATGTACAGGTAAAGCTTTTATTCTGGTGCTTCAGTATTGAGCATATCTAGAATATGAAAAGTTAAGTAGAAAACATTGGGAAGTGCATTGAAATTGAGTTAGAAGCCACTGTGAATTTTTGACTGCTGCTTGGGGGCAGGGTAGGAAAAAGCGTTGAAAATGTTTTGGATGGGCTTTACCCGAATTTAAAATAGCTAACTCTATTTCAAAAGTGACGTTGGTATCAAAAAGAAAAAGCCCAAACAAACAAACGAACAAAACCTCTTCCTTTGGATACTGAAAGCCTTGGCCAAGCCTTATGTGTAGTTGACGTTGGAATGTACTTTGAACACAGGAATTACTAGTAACCAGTGTATTCTTTTGCTAACTTGTATAAAATCTGTGCCTTTTTTTTTAATGAGGACTTGCTAAACATATTTTTCTAAAGTGCTCCTTTATAACCTGTCTAGAATGAAGATGAATGAATATGCAAAGGTTCTGATAATTGTGTTTTCTTTTCCTTAGGAAAAACTCATATGGTTACCGCAAGAAAAGGGAGGACAAGTTTACAGTGAGTGTTCATGATCTTACTCGACTATAATTAAAATAGGATAACACGGTGATTGCATGGGCACTATGTGGAATAGCAGATGAGATAAGCTATTGCACAAGACATTGTACGTAGTAGTTGACTAAAGATAACAGCTCATTTAAATTCACATGAGTTTGCTGCATTTGGATATTGGAGAAAATTGTCCATTAACTTTTTCCTGATTTCTGTATTAAAGTTACTCTTTTATAGTGGCAAAGAATTTTGATCTTCCTTGTTGGTGTTATTTTGTCACTATGCCCGTGCTTATGTTCATGGAGCTCTAACTAGCTAAGCTAATGTTCAAAACATTGCATATTTGATAATCATGGATATAGAGGTTGAAGCATATTTTATAGGTCCATGTGTCATATGATGTATAACTAGAATGTTAAATTATGAAGTGGTCAATTCTATTTCTAAAACCAAACACCTCTCCATGAAACAGCCTGCCCCCCACCCCTCAATCTCCCAAATCTGAGGAGAAAGATCTATCCGGTTCCTCTTCCAAGAGGATCAAAAGCTGATTTTTTTTGTGTGTGTGTGGTGGGTTTTTTTTTTTTTTTCCCCCTCCTCCCAGGAATTGCAATGTCATCTTTTATTTAAGGGTAGTGTAGGGGATAATATCTATTACATAAGAAGAATATCTAAGTTATTGAGTACCACCTGGTAGGGTAGATATACTAATGCTTTGTGAATATTATTATTTTGGTAAACTTGATTTAAAGGTGAATACCAAAGTAGACTTGATATTTGGAAAAGCTGGATTTGACAGTGGGTAGAGATAAATGTACGTTTGTTTTGGTAGGACTTGAGGTTTGGTTTGGTAGAATCAGACACTTCGCTGCAACTCGTTTTTGCCACACACAGCAATTTCATGAAGTTCAACCAAGTTATTTCCTTCATGTTATGATTGCAAAGTAACCCCGCTGCATGAGCCATAACGTTTTCTTAAAAAGCTGGAATAGTTGCACTTCCATATTTGTGCCTCCTGCTGTTGCGCAGCCTTACGAGACTCACAAAAAAGGAACATCGAGGCTTTAGAGAGTATATAAAGGCAAGTAATTCCCGTTGGTTCTTGCCAGACTTCTCAAAGTCCACTGAGTTCAAGTTACATGTGAGATTCTCAACACTACTTTCTTTTACCCTTTCAGAGCTGCTTTAATTTTTAGATTGACATTTTGACATCAACGCTTTTCTGTCTTTGAAAGAACAAGGAAATGGTACAGGTTAGGCATGACTGCCAAAAAGGAGTGGCAGGAGTGAAAGGTTTGCCTTAGACACTCCTACTGTAGAACAGAGATGCTCTTGAGAGTCAGCTGACTTTAAAGATTGTTTTAACTTTAAACGTTAAACTGGTAGACATAACTTCTTTGAAGATTCACCATTCGATTCACTCGGCAGCAGACTCGAACTGCTGCCTATGTAGTCAGATTCCTTCTAGTCTTTTTTGGCCCATGAACTTTTAGTCTGTACTGTACACAATGCACCTTTGAGCAGCAGAGGATGCTGCGCACCTACAGCCTTGCACACTGGTAGGTAGCGTACTCTGAAGTGGAAGACGGAGATTTGACCCTTTCAAGCTACGGAGGTTGAAGTGGAAGACGGAGATTTGACCCTTTCAAGCTACGGAGGTTGAATCCAGGTGTCTGTTCGCTGTGTCTGTGATGCTTTAGAGGTTAGATGTTGTACGTAGGACATGACTACAGCCAGTTGTATTTGAAAGCCATGACTTCCTTCAGTTCTTAAAAGAATAGTTGTAGAAAATATGCATGTTCACTTGGGAAAGAGCATGGGTTTTTTTGATCAAGTTTGTGTTTGGGGTTATAGCACAGGCTAATTGCTCAACTCCTCATGGCTGTAATCTGTAAGAGAAATTTTATGCAACTGGCGACTTAAATTCCATTTGAGTCCTCCCTGGTCCCCCTAATCCAAGCTGTTAATATATCCAGGATATTTGTTTCTTCTACCTGTTTGTTGTAACTCGCCCATATAATCTAAAAAGTTAGTAATGAATATGAGAGTAGCATCTATTGCAAACCTTCGGTCTCTTTTAATAAAACTCTCAGTGCTGTGATATGAGGTACTCTTCTGAAAAGCAGAAGGTTGTCCCTGTTGCAACTTGTGCCGGATAAGTGTAGTCTCAGGATTCCTGGTCAACTGACTTCTGTTTTGGGAGGTCTGCAGTCTTCGTTGCTGTAGCGCTCTTAAAATATGCGTTCTGAGAAAATAATGTTGGGTCAGTAGCAGTGTCTTAAGAGTAGCAGTTGTCTGAGAGTCTTGCCTCTGTATTTATTCTTTTTTTTGCTCCCCCCCCCCGCCACGGGGTCCCCAGTGTTTGTTTTGAAATAAACTGTAGTTTACAAAAGGACCTCAAGGGTGGTTTTGTGTCTCTGTGCCTCTTCATGAGAAGAAAGGGGAAAAAACAGCAAATAACACAATGCTCTTCTGTGCTCTGTCCAGAAGTGCTTTTCTCACAATGAGACTGTCTTAACTATACAGGAGTAACTGTTTTCCTTTTCAAAATGGGAATCATCTCAAAGATCGTTTACGTTTATTATTCTGAAGCAGAGGTCATCTTGGCACAGGCCTGAGCACAGCCGTGAAACAGTTACTACTTTGTTTACATGTTGTAGATGAAGTTAATGGGTAACTTCAGTTATGGCATATAACAAAAGGAATTGTAGCTTTTCAATGTAAATAGAATTTAGCTTTACAGATTCTTATGAGCACTCTTCATAAGTGATCTCCACCTATAGTGCTCATTTAACTCTCGAGCTGCTGTCTGCAGTTGCAGATTTTTAGCCCCGTAATGTTTTTTGGATCATTTTGGCCTGGGACACATTTTTCTTCCTCAGACGCACTTGAAAAATTCTCCCTGTTTCAAACACTTTCCGTGTTTGATTAGATCAAACATGCCCTTGCCTACGCCGTACGCAAGGCACGCTGACTTGCTGTTCCTTAATATATCTGAACATGAGGTAAGCTTCTTGTTGGCTCCTATCTTTCGCTTAGAACATCATTGACTGCACATAGAGGGGTTTTATATCTATATTGTTACTTTATCATGATATCTAAAACGGTCTGTTTTTTATCCTTTGCCGGTGTAAGGGCCCATCCTGATGGAAGGGACAGAGAGAAGATTTTTAACTTTCAGTTGCACTAAAGGGTATATGCACTTAATTTTAGACAGGCTTATGCCTTCCTGCTTAAATTATAGTTAAGTATCTTAAAAGCACCAATGGAAAATTAAACCATGTATCCCTGGATTCTGTCTGGTTTTCTGGGGAGGGGAGGGGGGCCTCTTTAGGGCTTCACAGATGTTCATTAAATACAAAATATCAAGTGGTTTAGAGTCCCATGACTTTCCTTTCTGTCATCCAGTGTGGTAATCTCAACATGTTATTTCTATTCCAGAGAGGCCAAACACAGTCTCCACCACCCCCAAAACCTCCATCTCCTAGCTTTGAATTGGGTTTATCTAGCTTTCCTCCATTACCTGGGGCTGCTGGCAATTTAAAGACCGAAGACCTTTTTGAAAACAGACTGTCCAGTGTGGTAATAGGAACGTCAAAAGAAAGAGTGAGTAGTCAGTGTGCATTTTCGGTGGCAAAACAAAGTATTGCGTACCTCTTGCTTTTAAATTTAGTGGCTTATACAGAGAAAAGTACGTGTGGTTTTACATGGGTCATGAGAAATGCTTAAAAAAAAAAAGCTGTCAAATGATGTACAGCTGTCTTCACCACTTGTGTCTTAGAATTTATTGGATCTTCTCTTTGAAATGGTGTGGAATATGTGCACCAGCATAAGTAGTTGTTAATAGCAGAGATTGAAAAATATGCTCTTTGCTGTTCCTGATTGCCTCAAGCTTTTTAATAGACCCAAGTGAAAAATATATGCTAAATTTTCCTTGTTTGAAAATTGGACTTCTGAATTGTATATAGAACAGTTTCAAGTGAAAAAGGCAAACTTTTAAGCACTGAAATATAAAGAACCTGCCTACATAATCTCAGTACACTAGGCATCGTAGCCGGACCAGCTGGATCCAAGAATTATCTTGTCATATTGTTTGGAGAACTTAAAAATATACCAGTATGAGCTGGCAACCACTGCTTTCAAGTTGTAGTACAGATGCAGTTGAAAATTAATGTTCATAGATTTTATTTTTAATAAGAACCACCACTACCACACCATCTGTGAGTGACAGTATGCTCTCCATCAAGTGATAAAACAGTGTGCACTATCGAACAATCTAGGCTATGGAGTCTGTATTGTCTCTTTTGCTAGCTTTAATGTTTACTTGTGTTTTGTAGCTGTACCACAACTGAAAAAGTTAACCCCGGGATATAGCAGAACAAACGAACCTAATGAACACCTAAATTTATATTACTCTTGTATTTTGTCTCTAGAACCAACCAGATACACGTCTTTGGTGCCTGTGCATCAGAGAAGGGTAGGGAGGGTACTTCTTGGAAAGAAAAAGTGGTGAGAGCAGCCTACATCCAAAGCAAGGATTACACAGACAGGCTGTATATTCTGTCTCCTGCAAGTGGCAGTAGGGATAGCTTTGTTCCAGAGCTGTGTTTATGGGGAACAGCCATGGGCAGAATGGACAAGACAGTGCTTAACAGAGCAGTGTTGAACTAAGTTGAAAGCTCTCCTTTCATACAACTGTCTGCCAGTACTCCAGTGTAGTCTGTTCCTCTTCGCTAAGATTAACCATGCAATCTATTTTTAAATATTTCGCTTGTATTATTTCTGAAGCGTTTTTTTAGCTAGCGTATTTCAGGTTTTAAATGTATAGAGCCAGCATTTGGTATTGCTACTACAGCTTAAAATCCATTGTTCCTCCAGTTACAAATCTAGTATTTGCTTTGCACTATAGTTGATTTCGTGAACCTTCGCTTCTCTGTCCTGTAGAGGCAGTTTTAATATAATTCAGGCATTGTGGTTTTATGGTAGTGCAATGCACTGTCACACTTCAAAACTACTTCTGATTTCCAGATTTCTGTTTCTGCCTCACATGGGTTACTGTTTGTGCAGCTGTGTGTAAGAAAGGGATTGCACTGTCTTTCCCTGTTGGCATTAATAATAAAAAGATAGTAGTAACTGACTACAAAGAGTGACTGTATTCCAGGTAAGGTGTTGAGACAGCTCAATTGAGTATAAAGTTGGGACCTTGCCATTTATACTGGCTGCTTTTCATCTTGACCTCAGCGTTTTTTCACATGTCGTAGTACTCCTGAAGCAGATACGTAGCACTACTCTTGTTTTATAGATGCACAAGACCTATGTACAGAAGCTGAGTGAACTTAGGTTGCATAATTTCCAACCATTCCTACCCCGGCATCGTTCTTTCTGCTCTTCACTTTGCAGTGCTCCCTTTCAGATGTAGCTTTGGGGAATGACGGAGTTGATTATCCCACTTTTTTTTTTTAAACTAGGAAACTGCAGCCCTGTGAGATCAGGGGCTGAGTGTTCAGGCCTAGGAATAGCACTTGCATGTCTGCTTCACTTGAAGCTATTCACACGTAACCGTGTACCTGCAGGTTTCAATGAACCTGGGCCATAACGCTCAACACCTTCTAATTTTCAAGCCCTTGTACATACTACTGTAGTGAATCAAATCACAGAAGGTGTTCTTTTATTTCTAAGCATCCACCTCTTAAGATTTTACTTTGACTCAGACAAGGCTTACATCCACTATAGTAATCTGTGGCGCCTGGTTTAAAACAGTGTCATCGAATACCCTTTTCCTTTCTAGCAATGGCTATGGGAGTCTCATGTTGTGTGACCTTTGAATGGTGGTTGATGTTGGGGGAGGAAGGTGGCTGTTTTGTCGTTTCTGTGCTCTTCCCTTGCCCTTCAGCTTACAAGAATCGGTTCTGGTACTAGAATCAGTGTGGTCAGAACCTATAGGAAAAGCATAGACTTCTTAAAGCAAATGAAATAGTTAAATTGTCAGAATTTTGGTGTAAAAAGTCTTCTTTCTCTTTTCCTCCCACTTTGTAACAATTTAAATGCCTGTGTGTATATTGAACCCTCTTGGGGTTTATCTGGAAGGACAGTTTCACGTGGCACTAGAAAACATTTTTTGAGGGCTATGGAAAAATAAGCGTATGGTTTAGTAGCAAATCACATCATAGCAAAAGAAAAGGGACTTTTAAGATGGCTGTCATACCCTAGTTTACAAAAACTTGTTTTTTTAGGGTTAGGATTTTTTTTTTAGCACCTACTTATTGGTAAGATGCTTAGTTAGAGCTCTGCAGACGCCAGTCCTTAGCGCATAAATCTGGGAGAGTTTCTTCTTGGTAGGTGAACTATAGATGTGTAAACAAGTGCAAAGCCTACTTTGTCACCATCAGATGCAAAATTCCCAGGTTGAAAAAAATGATTTTTGTCATCCAGGTATGTCCCAAAGGGAACTAAGCTTCAGGCTTCTTGGGAAAGAGCCACAGTGTAGGATCTGTTTGTCAGTGTTTCTGAACAATTGCAAAGGAAAAAAGTTATTTGCAATACGTATATCAGAGCCTTCTGTATCTTCCTGTAGTCAATTCACCCTTATAAATCAACACGTAAATTGTTTCCTTGTATTAATTTTCAGGGAAATCGTATTAATTGGATACCATGATTGCTGTTTTATGCCCTAATGTGTTTGGTTTTTTTTTCCTTCAGAACCTAAATGTGGATGCAAGTACAAACACTATTCCATCAGGAATTCCTCGAGAGCCGTTGTTGCCAGTGTCTTCTACATTGCCCAGGACATTTGAAAGGTCTCCTTCGCCATCCCAGTCTTCTGAGTAAGGACTTAATTACATGGCTATAATTATTCTGCTCTGAATCACGTTTGCCTTTTCCATCATCAGAAGGCTAGATGGAGTACTGTAAATGGCTATTAAAACATGAATCAATAAAAAATAATATTTCATGTTGTGTACACATATTTGTGCAGCAAAACTTAATTTCAGAACAGTATCATAATAGTGCACATTCAGCAGATGAAACATAGTGTTTTTAGTGTTATATTTTAGTCTCAGCAAGTATTTTAAAAACTTAATGAATGCCTTCCTATCTTGCATTCAGATGGGTCTGAAGCACAGACGGTAAATCCCCAATACTGTGAGCAATGTGATTGTCCATACAGTAAACGTTTTCAGTGCGTCTTTATTTGGAACTTGCAAATTAAATTGAATAAGGTGTGTGAGTAACAGGAGAAAGAGCTGAATAACGATATACTATCAAAATGTCACAAATTCTAGGTTGTGTCAAATTACACGTTAATATCCTTTTTTATAATAGCATTTTTAAATCTAGTCATGCTGTGTTAGGCAAATTGCAGCTGTAACTTCCTCGTAGTCATCATCAAAGAAAGTTTTAGATCCCATATTAGATCATTCATCTGTCTTGAAGTTTCACTTTTCATGCGACTTGCTTCTTGCTGAATGCTTACAGGGATTCCAAGGTTGTGGATAAACAGCAGAGAGAGACACAGAGTACAGAAAGGCTTTCTTCCACACTCAGTACTGCATGTAAATCGGTACAAGTCAATGGGGCTGCCATAGTAAGTGACCTTAATACCTGATTTTCTCTTAATGGTCTAGTTCGCATTTAACAGTATTGTTTTTGTTACTCTCCAGTGTTTAATCATATGAGCCCAGCAGTCTTAAACTTGCACATTGGTGGTCTATGATTATTTGCGTGATACAGCATGTAATTCATAGTGCAGAAATGTCCAAGATAACTTTTGGTTAGGGACAGTTGTCTGACTTCCCTTCTTAGTTGGTTGTATCCTTGAAGTAGAGGCATTAATATATATGTTGATATTTAAAGCAGGGTATTCATCATTATTCAACTGTTTCATTTAGTGTTAATCAAAAATATTTTGCTGAATCACAAAATCACATTGTTCTGGAATACTGTTCTGCATCTTCCCTTGTCTTGCACTTCATTGTTTGTACAGCTTCTGCTAACTTCTTTAAGTGCAGCAGCCTCTGTGACAAAGACTTTACCTTTTTTATTCATAAAAGTAAATGACTTTTCCAGTCCTCAGGATGCTTTGTTTAACTCTGCCATCCTGTTTGCTTTTGATTTCACAGGAACTGCGAAAACCTAGTTATGCAGAAATTTGCCAGAGAACAACTAAGGATCCTCCTACATTGCAACCCCAGAAAGAACAGAAGCCAAATACTGTAGCATGTGGGAAAGAAGAAAGAAAGCCCACAGAAACAATAGAGAAAAACAGAGAACCTCCTCCTGCAAAGTCGCATCCCGGACAACCCAAAGACCAGAGGAGACAGTCAGGGCGCAGATCGTCCCCTCCAGCCATTGGCAAACGCTTAAATAAAGAACAGAGTACCCCTCCAAAATCTCCTCAGTGAAATTAACACCTGGGAGGGGTTCGAAAAGAGGTCTGCTTCCCACAAATTAAACCCATGTTCCCACTAAGATACCTGAGAATGAGTTGCTGGTTAGGAGCTTGCAGTGATATTAGGCATGTAACAATGCCTGCAAGTTATTTTTCTTCTGTGAAACACTTTTCCCCTCTTGAACAAACATTCTATTTTTTCTGGATATTTCTGGATAGTTGTTCTAAACCTTACATTTAGGTTGGTGCTTAATTGGAGGTGAAGCTTAGTGTGATTATTTTTTTCAAGATGTAAAATATTTGTCTTAAAAAAAAAAAAATCGACTTTTTATTAAGCCTCTCTGTGGCTGTGTGAGTGCAAGCTCTGTATAGTGAGTTTTTTCTAAACCGTTAAGCAGAAATGTGCTGCTGCAATATTTTTAATAAACTGGTCTGCAAGTACATATCTAAAGTGTCCAAAAGACTGATAACGGCAGCTAGTGTGTAGAGTGCAAGGAAGTAGACATATTTTATGAATTAGTATGTGACCTTGAAGATTTCTTTTATTGAGCTGCTGTACCGAGTGTCAGCAAACAAACTTGCACTTTTAGGTTAAACGAGTAGTTGTTTCTAGCGTTTTTAAAAATTTAATCTTTTTTTGATGTTTTGCACACACAAAATGAATCCTACAGAGCACCATAGCGATCTTTCTAAAATATTTCTGTTTTTGACTTACTGCAAGCAAGTAACCATCTTCTCACTCCGGAATAAAACTGATATTATAATTTGCAAATACAAAGCACATTGTGAATAGAAAGAATTAAGTCTGTGAGCTTCTATGGTGGTGAACCATCCTGTTAGTGGATGTTATCAGGAGAAAGCACTGTAGCCTTCTTGTGATAACCTTAGCTTCCCTGTGCTTGTAAGGGAGTTAACTGAGTCAGCGCTGTATGTTCTCGTTACCCCTGTGCTCTGTGTAGACTTTTTTTTTTTAAACTCTGCCCCAAGTGCTCTTTGAAAGAGTTCATATCTCTGTCAGCCTTGTGTTGACATCTTCCTGTAACTACAAGCATTGGCATACGGATTTAAATTTTTCAAGACGTGAGATAATGGTGTTTGTTTTGTGTGGTGGAGGAAGAGATCCCTGATGTTTACCTCTGGGATGAGGTTTCTCACACTTATTTACTTTAGAAGTGATGCGCTTTCTGAAGGACAAGGATGCACTAAATTAGCAAGTTTCTAATAAAGTTGAATATAAATTATTTTTGTTTTAAAATGCCTAAAGTTTTTCTTTAAGTGTTTAAACTGCAGGAAGTTCAGACAAAACTAATTCCTGCTGACTATGACAGTACAGTTTATTCCACAAAAATGTTTATTTAAACAACTGATTTTTTTAAAGAATTATTTCCATCCAATATTTAAAGACTTGAATTTTATTTAAACTTGAAAATGACTTTGCCTTAACTTTTGTACAAGACAGCTTAGAGTTAATGAGGTCTGACCCCGTTGAGGGTTAGCATGAGTGGAATACAGAATTACTCAGTTACAGTATGTATCTATTGTCACTGGTCTTACTGGGTAAACATACTGTAGTACAGGAACTAGCAGCAGTTTTTGTAATATACCTTAAAGATCTTAAACAGTTGATCTTTTTCAGATTGTTGAAAAAAATCTGTAAATGCAAATAGTCAATACTGTATTAAATATGTGCACTTGGAAGTGTGTGCTTTGCTTGTACAGTTGTAAATAATCAGAACATATAAAAAGGTACCCTAAAGAAAAAATCTGATAAAAATTATTGATATTATAAATGTTGCTGTTGAGCTGGATGTAGATAAACTAAATGTTGTGGTTTGAATATTACTTTAATTTGTTGTTTTTTCTTTTTCTTATTTTATTCTGGTGTGCTGAACTGACTCTGCCTCTTCACTGCAAAAGGGAAATGGAACGAAAGTCTTATTTGAAAGCCCTCAAATGTTTTCCGAAGTCCCTCTAAAACAAGTAATTTAACCAATTCAGAAATGTTCTGCAATGTAAATAGTGAATTCTAGCAGTCCAACTGTAACTTTAAGTCAATAATAGAATCAAATTTAATTGGAAAAATATTTAGACTGCTAAGAAAATACACACTGAAGCTTACTTGTCTGCTTCTTTCAAGAATATCAGTCCTTTTCTAAGTGTCTGATTCATAGATCTGTAAAATAATTATAGAAGTTAACTCCTGATAAATTTCCTCTTACAAATATCGATTGGTAACTAGTTGACCTTTTAAATCCAGCTTGTTACAGTGTGCGCTGCAGAATTGGTTAAAATAGGGCATGCTGGAATCTGATCTATTTTTTTTCCTCGTTTGAAAAGAGCACTTTGTGAATGCTGCGGGAGGAGATAGGACTTTGACAACATCACCAAAACCGCTAAAACTAGTTCTGTCATTGGATTTTAATGTGCTTCTCCTTTCCCCAGTGGCAGTGAAAGTGGTAGCTAGATTTGTGTATGATTTAGGCCAGCTGTATGATTCATTTTGTTTGTCTGCTGAAAGTGAAAGGCTTACCAGCTGCAAACAAATCACAAATGGTTACTTACAGCAACTGTGTACAGCTAGTCGTTAATACTCAACTGGTACATAAGGTAATGTATTGAGACCAGCAGGATGTGTTGTGCTGTTCTAATGTATTCTGCTGCCATTTGTGCTAGGTCAATACACTGTAATTACTGCTTACCCAGCAACAGTCTGTTGCACCGAAAGTTTAAACCTTCCTCTGATGTGGTTTTTATAGCTTTTAAAAAAAAAAAAAAGGAAAAAAAGTGACACGCCAAATAGCTGTGTAATATACAACTTATCCTTACTGCATTTTACCTTGAGATTTTTTTTCACTCAATGACAAAATGGAGTTTTCGGGGTAGAGTTGTGAGTTGCATGCAGACTGTTGCTATGATACATATAGCTATTAAAATGTGGCTTTTGAAATGAAAAATCTCCCAAAAGCAGTAGCTGAGTTACAAGTTCAGGGTTACAGTAATTAAATTTGGCATTTTACCTTGTAGGATTGTGTGGTGATGGTTTTCATTTGAAAATATAAAGCAAGTTAATATGGGATCTGAGACTGTTCTTGCAGGAATTTGTTTAAAAAAAAAAAAGCAAACAAAAGTTGTTTTTAAAATGTAATGTGTAATCTTGTTTCAGATCAGTCCCCCACCATGACTTTATAATTTGCCACTTAGAAATCAGTGAACGGTGGCACACTTTTATGTTGCTGCATTATCCTTTTGAGACTTGAGCAGCTGGCGTAGAAAGGCCCTTGTTTGAGTGTGGTGCAGTGTATCACGAGCAACAGCTGACTGTAATGGTGCATACCTATCTCTGTATCTCCTTCGGCTAGCTACAGTTAGGGGGTTTTATGTGCTTTGTAACCTATTACACTAATAGCAGCAGACAATCGAAGATTTCCAAGGAGACCTAACAGCTGCCAATTCATGAAGTAGAAGTGTAATATGGAAGCCTTCTTGAGGGTTTTTGTTTTTGTTCTTCTTCCATTAAGACTGGAATCAAGCTTACATGTAAACTATCAGTAATTTAAGTTTCCTTTTGTGTCATAAAATGTAAAACTGTCTAATTTGAAAAAAAAATGTAGGTTATGAAAAATAAAGATTTAGGCACTGTTGAATTCCTGATTTTTCTTAATTAAACCTTTCTTCAGCAGTATTTTTCATTACTTTGTCTTTTGCTCCCATTTTTGGAAATTGTATATTTCTAATTTTGGGAAAAAAAATCTGTGCTTGGTGTGCTGTTCAGCACAGCTGTTGCAACCATCAGCTAAAGCCATGGAGCAGCAGCAAAGACATAACCATAGTATGACACTGGTGGAAGCAGCAGTACCTATCCCTATTAGGTAATTGTGACTCAATTTATATTAAAAAAAAAAAAAAAAAAAAAACTGAAGTGATATTTGCTTACTGGAGGCTGTTAACCTTATTAGTGTTTTCTTCAGATTCTTCAATAAGGTCCTGACTCAGTCTTAAAGTCTGTATTAGTGTTGTGGTTGCATGGCTCTTGAATCTAGAGATGTCCTGGGATTGTTTTTGGCTTTACTTAGCTTTAGAGGTTTTTACTCCGTTACCCTGTTGTTGCCTGTAAGAAATAAGTGCTTGGATAGTCTCTCTCTAAGCAAAAGATCCTGTTCAGAAATAGTTTAAACGCTTTTTCTTTTTTCCTAGGTTTGTGTCTCTTTCAGCTGTATTTGGCCAAGTTTAACAATGGACATTAGCATTAAAGCACTAATAGTGTATATTAAAATGAATTAAAGCATCTTGGAAAACATCAAAGCATTCTTCAGGCTAGATGTTCTGTAAACCTCCGTGCAGGGTAGGCTGCTGGGTGCTTTATTTCCCTCCTGCCTGCTCAACAGGGTAAGGCCACGCAGGAGCGTCGGTGTACCCCCGCGTCTGCTACGCTGAACACTGCAGGCTCCTCCACGTTAGGAAAGCTTAGCGTGTCAAGCAGTAGGGGTTGGTAGTCGTACTGAGTACAGTAGCTATGGGTAGTCAATTTTCACTTTTGAAGAACAGAGTATCCTTTCTATCTTTAGAACTGTTTTCTATTATTTACAAGTTAAAGATGCATGAAAAATTGTCAGCCGTGTCATAAAACTAGTGTGGGTTCCTTGGGACAAAAAATCAGGGGTTTATTTGTGCACAGAGCAAAAATTAGGCAGTGTGCTGCTCTTTGTATTAGATTATACCATAATGAAGTGATGTTAGATAAAGGTTGCACCAATTTCACGTTGAACAAACTTTTTCACCCCTCTTGAACATGAGGGGAAAGAGTGAAAGGGCAGACTATATGCAGTTAAGTAACTAGGAAGTAATTAACTATCACAGGAACTGTGACTCATTGCACTCTGAAGTTTTTAAAGAAGCCTTAGGATCATAATCTTTTAACTAAAATCAGGGTTTCATGTTCTGTAATGTGCTGTTAGTTTACGAACTTCTCAAGCATAAAACCTCTTACTCTATTGCTTATCATAAGCTGCCTTTTATGGGTGTAACAGTTTTAGCAAAGCGATTTAAACTGAAATTTTGCTGGTTTAAAGGTGCAATTGACGTTACCCTTTTCATCTGTCCTTTCAAAAGGATAAGCTGTGCATCTGTATAAAGCTCTGATGCTATCCAGTTACGGTAGTTCAGTGAGTTACTGCACCATGGAAGCTGTAAGCATCTCATATGTATGTAAAAAATATATATACACTCACACATCTCTTGGATCAATTTAAGTTGATCACAGAATTATACGACAACAGTTGTACTGTTATTAAGCGAGCGTGTACATTACTGTTACTAAACTATTATGCTAAATAAGCACAATGCTACTGCTGTGAAAAAGGTAGCCTGCCCGCGGGGGCAGGCATACTACCCCTCTGGCGTGCTTCCTTTCTCGTGGCTCCCTTCACATGACCACTTACCTGTCTGAAAAATGAACTAGAAAAAGATTTTTTTTGAAATATGTTGGAAGTTACCGTCATACTATCAGCAGTCAGAATATGCAGACGGCACCTAAAGGAGAAGAGAGCTGGTGCCGTTCTTGGCAGCGGAGCACCTTACATCAGCCGAAGTGAGCTGAGAACTTGTACGATTAGCTCATGACAAATGTGAGGTGAAAGGTCTTGGCTTAAATGTAGCCTATCTTGGGCTTATCATACACAAATTGTGTTATCCCGGCTCAGTTGATATGTAGAAACTCATTAAGGTTGCTCGGTTGTATTTGAGCCTTATTTTCAGAATGGGGAGAAGGGAGGAGAAAGGGTGTGGGTTTCTCTTTAACCTTATGGGTATTAGTTGCACAGCTGTATATACAAGCTGTAAATGCGCCAAATCTTAAATATGTTTCATGACGATACTATCACAAGACTCTCTTTGTGTATGTGCTGCGGTGGGGGGAGGGTTGTCTTATACTCTCTTCCCCCAACCCCTCTTAAATTCTCGTCACTTTGAAGAGCAAACTGCTTTGCGTGCCTGTGTTATGCACTTAGTGTGGAAGCCATCCTGCAGTTTGATAGTTTTACATCCCATTTACTGTAGGCAGACAGTTGTCTGCGGAGTAGTAAATCTACCACGGCTAAGAGTGCTCTGAGGAAGGAAGGGATAAACGGATGAATCTGGAGTTGTAAAACGTAGTGACACTGGAAAGATCTATGAAATCAACATGCCAGGATGGAATTACTGGTAGCTAATAAAATGTCTCTAATAGCAAAACTGGAGCTGAAGGCGTAGGTACGCTCTCCGTGCAGTGTCAGATGGCAGCCTGAGCAGAACGAGTGGGTGATGCTCGATGGGCCTCCCAGCCTCGCTCTCGTTCCCATTTCCAAGCGTGTCAGTTTTGTAGGTTGTAGCACAGATGAGAAACCTTCATTGCTCTTGTTTTTTGTTTCTGACCCCAAATTACTTAATTTGGGTCTGCGGATGTTAGCGTGCAGCACGTGTTGGGCAGAGCTGAATCTCTGCAAGGCACTAGCTGGCAGCTCCCTGGAGCCAGGCCCGAGCAGCGTGGGAGGCGGACTGTGCCATGAGGTCTGCTCTGGCTGCAGAGTGGCACGACTGATGCGGAGTAAGAGCGTGGACTGGAGATGGTAGCTGAATGGACTCTGTGGAAGAAGACCTGTTCTCTAAACGATGTTCCTTGGGGACCTGCATTATCTGTGGCTGGCCTTGCCTACGCAGTCTAGCCTTCTGCAGAGGGAGGAATGTGATTTCTCTTCTGTTTCCCTCAGGAGATGGGATGTGTAAAACTAGTCGTTTTCTCTCTCTCAATGTGTTCTCCTCCTTCTCCTCTGTGGTGGTTCAGTGTTGTAATTCTTGAGAGGTGCATCGCTTGTGGAAGATGGCAATTGTTGATCCCCGCTCCTATGAATTATACCTATTTTCACAAATATTAAAGGTGCAGCATCTTGTAACATTTCAGTTTGAAGCTGGATTTTCTTTGTCCCACTTGTCAAAGCAAATTTGATGCTCAAAGGAAGATTATCCCGATACCATATTTCAGTTCGTAAGCTCTAGGTTCCCAGGCTGATATATGCTTAGACTGGCAATCAAATGCCTTCTTAGTAGCAAATCTCGTTTCAAATAAACCTTTGTGTCTGTCTTCTCATTTGAATTAGCTCTTCTCATGGACACCTGAGGTCAGCCAGGCTGGAGAAACATTGCTGCCATATGAATACTTGCTTTCATCCTAGCCTAGAAAATCTAAAGGTGTAAGCACTGGATTGCACATGGGGAAGTTAAGTGCCAGGTTTAGTGGGCATAGAGCTCAAAAATCAACACAACAGGAGATGCTCTTCGGAACTGATTTTTAGTCCGTTAGTAGAGAAGGGGATAGAGGTAGTGAAAGAAGTTCCAAAATGGAAGGTAGAAATGTACAGCAGAGCTGGAGTTAGCGAGTCACACAAACACTGCGCTACATACGTCAGTGTTCAGCTATAGCAGGTGCTGTCAGTAGTTCTGGCTACCTGGAGGCAGCAAACATTGGCTTTGTTTTGGTGTGAAAAGCTTCTATTTTGTTTCTGCATCCAATGATAATTGTCTAAAAAGAGATGTACAGACCCTTTTTGCTGTAACTGCAAGCTGTAGTTCCTGCTGAGGGTTGCTGTTCAGCTGTAAGAGGAGGAGTTGTGAGGTTTCTGGTATCGCTGGCCATGATGTAGCATTTCATTGACCCGAATGTCATTGACTTGATCTGGAGTGCTGTGTCCAGTGCTGGGCTCATGGCGCTACTGGAGCGAGTCCAGCAAAGGCCACAAAGATGACGGAGGTACTGGATCGTGTCTCATACAAGGAGAGGCTGAGAGAGCTGGGACTGTTTGGCCTGGAGAAGAGAAGGCTCGAGGGATCTGATCAGTGTGTATAAATACCCGATGAGGGGGGAGTAAAAAGGATGGGGCCAGACTCTTCTCAGTAGTGCCCAGTGACAGGAGGAGAGGCAATGTGCACAAACTGAAACATAAATTACTATTGTGGAGTCTCCATCCTTGGAGATACTTAAAACCCGACTGAATGCTGTCCTGGGCAACATGCTCCAAGTGACCCTGCTTGAGCAGGGGAGCTGGACTAGACAATCTCCGGAGGTCCCTGCTCTGTTCTGCTACTCAGCTGCTAGCTGGGAAGGGAATTTGTCTTGTTTTGATTTAGTTGCTGTCAGGAAAATAAAAAAACAAAACAGATCTTACTGCTTATTGTGTAATGTTAATCCCCAGTGAGTTCTACCTTGGTTCATCTCTTCAGAGGTGGAGTTTGGCTCCTTGGTTCTTGTTTATCAGCAGCTAGTTTTCAATATAGGTTGTTCTGCCATATTGCGAAATAACAGTTCAAATTTGAACTATTTTATTAACTGTGTTTCAAAGCTGTCAAAAAGTTTGTGATAAAGGTGAGTCTTCTGAAGAGTGTATTAACAAGCAGCTTCTTCTCAGGCATCTAAATTAAATGACTGTATCTGAGTAGAACTTAATTTTCTACTGAAAATGGTGATATTTTTCCAATAATATTTCCCCAAATTCCACTTACCTGCCTCACTCCCATGTCTAAATGGAAACTAAGTTACTTGGATATCTGGTTCAAATTCTGAATATTGACTGTTTTGCAACACTTACCATTGTTGTCCTTTTAGGAGCAAAGCTGGCACAAAACAATGCAGTGGGTAAATCGGGTGAAGTACTGATATGACATGCTAGCGTCTTATAGCAGCACTCAGGACCTACCACTATTACCGCTGAATAACTATCAAATGGTCTTCGTGCCTTGATACTGTGATGTGATGTCTGCATAAAGATGAGGATCTCACTGTTCCTTACAGAACTTCTGTGAGAAAATACGCTGGCACAGGATATGTTTGTCCCTGGCTCCTAAGGCCTTAGGCAATCCTAGTGATTCAGCAGAGCTAGTAGTGTGACCTACAACTGCCTTCAGGCATGTGACAGCATTTCCAGAGACACATCAGAATATGTTTTCTGACTTTTTTCCATTTCTGTAAGAACTGTTGTTGTAGGAGGATGTATAGATTTATAGGATGAGAGAAATGAGGAAACTGTAGAAATTGCTCGTCTTCAAAAAAAAAAAAAAACAAAATAAAATAAAAATAAATCAGTGGCCATTTACATTGGGCAAGGGTGCCGATAACCCAGTTTTGTGGCACTTCTTTCTAGCCCTTTGGCCATCATCGCCATTGCCAAGGCCTCTGTGCTTCTGCCTCTAACGTAACACGCCAGGACCTTGCTCTGTAGGATCAAAGTGCACCAGGAACTTTTTTACTGAAAGGCAGCAGCATGCTCCATGTTACGCATAGGGGACAGAGGCATCGAAGCTTGGAGAGTGGCCAAAGGTTCGCTGCAAGGACGGAGAGGTCAGAACTGAGCACTGAGGTGGTGTCCTGTGCACTGACTGTAACTTCTTTGCAAACCGGACTAGGAGTGGTACTTGCAAACTTTCTTCCATGGAGCTGCGAGCAGTGACAGCTGCTATAGCCAACATAGTGATTTAAAAAAATAAAATAAAAGGTATTGTGTAGTGAACAGAAACAAAGCAGAGTGCAGGGGAAATCATGGTTAGCACCCTGAAGTAAAGAGCTGTCCCAACAAGGTGACTGTATGGGCATCTTGCACTGGGTGGAAACATGAGCACTGTGACTGCAAGACACTTTGCTGTTTTGATGTATAAAAAGACAATCTGAAAAGTTTTGTTGGTCTCCACTGCTTGTTATCATTCTTCCCATCCTTCACCCCAGGCTGCCTTGTCAGGCTGAGCTCAGCATGGTAAAACTCCCAAGCAAGTGACACCAGAAACACCTCATAAGCAGTTAAATGGGAGATTGTGTTAGGCTATTGTCTGCTCTTACAATAATAACGCATAAAAGAGCAAGAAATGTGTGTAAGTTATACACTACTAGCCAGTGGTCGAGACTCAGCTTGCAGATGTACCTAAACTTATTTGTCTACTTACAGTCAGTGGAGATCATCAGATCAATAGTCAACAGAGCCTAGAGAGCTGCTCATTTATGTCTTGATGAGCTGAATTTTGACCGTGCATCTTGATCAGCTTTGTGCAGCTCTTAAGGCTGCACTGAAAGATGAGGAGACTCAGATACATAGCTTATATACACACCTGCATTTGGATGTCTTGATCTGTGAACCAAGCTCAATCAATGTAAACAGCTAAAGGATACACTTCTGCATTACTAAAACAGATTCTTCAGTGGCATGAATGACAGTTAATTGATGGTCTTTGTTTTGAAGTGACTGCAAGTCATAGTATGGTTTTGAATTTGTTCTTATTTCTTTTCTTAAATGCAGATTTAGTCAATACTATGGAATCATTGAATAATTCAGGTCTGAAGGGATTTGAGGAGGTCTCTTGTCCAGCATCTTGCTCAAAGTAGGATTGCATGAGGTTTCTCAGGGGTTTATCCAGTTGGCTCTTGAAATTTTCCAAAGATGGAGGCTGCACAGCCTCTCTGGGTGAGCTGCTCCAATGTTGACTGTCATCATGGGGAAAGAGTTTTTCCTTAAATCCTCATGCCTGTTCTCTCTCATCTTCCCTCAATGCACTGCAGTAAAGAGCCTGGCTCCATCTTAATAATAACTTCCCGTAGGTACCAGGGGGCTGGTATTAGGTCTCCCGAAAGCCGTCCCTTCTCCAGGTAGAACAAGCCCAGTCCCCTCAGCCTCTCTACACAGGGCAAGTGCTCCAGCCCTGATCATCTCAGTGACCCTTCACTAAACTGGCTTCAATTTCTCAATATCTTTGTTAGGAACCCACAACTGGACACAGTATTCTAGATGTGCATATACGTATACATACACACATAGGGGTTTTTTTAAATCTTATTCTGCGCCTTTCCATGATGGAAACTCCCCTGTCAAGCAATCCGGTCCCATGTGGTGCTGATTGTACCCTGCTCCCAGCCTTGTCCCCTACTTTTCTTCTGGCCATCTCTCCTCATCTGCTACCTCCTGCTGCAAGCTGCTTCTCTTCTCAATTCTCAGGGCTGCAAGGAAGGGATTCAAACCCAGCCTGAGTCCATTTTGGACAGCAGAGAAGAGAAGGACAGACAGGGAAGGACTGAAGAAAGTTATGGGGCTGAAGAATGAGGCTTTCACTCCCCTTGCTGCTGGGAGGGTTTGAATCATCATCACACCATACGCTCCTGTGTGCCTCCAGCAGCAGCAAGTGCAGATAGGTTACACCGGACGGCTGTTCTTGCTGTACCTGCTGCTCTGCCAGCCAGTCCGTGCCGGTGGCAAAAATAGATCTGTTGTGCTGAATGTCTCTCCTAGCTAGACTTAGCTTACACGTGATGCTTCACAGACACTGAAGTAAAAGGGTCATTGCCTATCAGAACTTTAAAATCCAGTTTATAAAAAATAACAGAGATAATGGTGTTGGTTTGCATATCAACTGTTATTTAATCCAATGAAGTAAGAGAAGCAGAGGACTTGTAAATGATTTATAACGTCTTCAATGTTTTGACACTTATTTCAGTTGTATGTATTATAGAAACCAAACATCTTCAGACTTAAGAGTGATTTTTGGCCGAAGATGTGTTGCAGTAAACTAACTCTACTAATATCTTTTTGACTGCATCTGAGAATACTTTGCTATATGGAGAAGTTGCTTTCTTAAAGTGTTCTTCTTCTTCAAGGACTAGAGAATTAGCCCTGTCGTATAAATACACTTCTAGCGCATTAAACCATTGACAAATCCGTTGTAGCCATTCTAAACTAATTTGTCTTAAGTGGGCCTCTGATGATTCGATTTACATGAATTTAGTCATTTGGATGTGGCTCAGCTGTCTGTTCAAAGCAAATCATCTGCATGCATCTGCTATTTCTTGCTCCCAGCCCTGGTCTGGGACTCTATGAAAGAGGGCTAACCTCACTCAAATAAGCTCATATTTGATACAGTTGAAGAGCACACATGGGATCAGTTACTGCAGTTCCCTGAGACACTAAGCCCATAGGTCTGTATGGAAAGCATTATTCTTTTAGAAGAGTCTCTTTAAAAGAAATAGCCACTGCTGTTGTTAAATTAACTAAGTATTTCTCAAGTATTCTGTTTCTCCTTGAGGCCATCCTTAAAAAGGGGGATTTGTCAGAGACAGCAAACTGCTACACTATTTAGAGTATATGTATTATTAAGATTATTAAGATTTGTCATTAAATGCGAAATTATCAGAGTCAATCACTTGACCATGGGCAATATGTTTTTTCCCACCCAAGACATTTGCAATCAAAGATTCTTAGGGTCCTTCCTACATTTTATAGTATTTAAACCATTTTCCAATTGCACAAATGTTCTTGGGCATAAATTGCATAGTGGCCAGGAAACCGAGCTTGTCACCTTGCTTTCTAATGGAGACCTTTATGTTCTGCTTCTCAATCTACTTCTCAGTAGGAGGTGCACAGTGAACTATGTGCAAAATGTCAGCTTCCACTGAGAGGGATGCCTAAGCCAGTTGTAGTTAGTGATACGACAAGTAATTTTATGAGGCACTTTGAAGAGAAACCTGCAGTATGTTCTTATATGTAGATATTTCAATCAACACCATGTACTGCACCATCTACTGTTAAATAGACCTAACCTGTACCGCAAATGTTTTTCAGTCATATTGTTGGGACCAAATAAGAGTCAGCTGATTATAGCTGTGGTGAGAGGGGTACTTTACTCTTCCCTGTATCAGGATAGGGTTCCTGGAGGGCAGGATTAAGACGGAGTCCTGAAGAATATCTAGTGAAGTTAGGACGGGGCAAATATTCCTCTGTTGTAGAGTACCTCCTGGCTGGGAATAGAGCATAGCAGCCCTCCCCTATTATTTGAAAGCTGGAGCAGTCAGGTTTCAGCTTTTTTGGGCTCATCAGTCTCCTAAAGCTAAGGGATGGAGACCATGTTTCCAGGTTAGGTGAGCTGGCATGATAGCACTCTTGGTGTCAGGAACCCAGAGTTATGCTTAGTAAACCCAGAGTTATGCTTGCGGGCATGGGGCTACCCAGGGTCGGTGGCTGGTAGGGCTCTTCAAAATAGAATGGTGTAAGTAGGAGATTTCTATTACATCAGTTTGGGTTTATGCAAAGGATTAGCTTGAGCTAACCAGCGCTTAGGCTTCCCAAGGTGGAGGTTCTCTGTTTCACGGTGTTGCTAAGACAGAAATTGCTAAGAATTGTGCTTGGATTCGGAATGGAATTTGGGGGAAATCGGGCCCTGGGGTGCCTTTCCCCGCCACAGCCAGGGAGACTTGGAATCGGACTGAGCTAGAAGATGGATCATCCCCCCGAAGCAAACTATGGCTTCTGGCTGTTGTTGGTGTCCCTGGGAAGATGGGCATCATCATTCACTGGAACAAAGCGTTTGGGAATTTCAGCATTTTTCATTGCACAGAATTATTTTCTAATTTAGATTGCACAAGCTTAAAATGCAAGTGTGCACACGCACCTGAATGTTTCCTTCTTTCTTGAGACTTTACAGTCTTCCCAAATCTGGTTATTAAAATTTCTAAAACTTACTCCCTTCTCCCTGTAGGGTTATGTATTTTCACAGTACAAAACTATTTTCGTTAATACTATATATATAATAAAAATAAAAAAGTGAGAAGGCTTGACCTTCAGTGATTAGGGTTAATGCCGTGAGTGATGAAGGACTTGCTTTGGGAACTGCTGCCTGGTTGCCTATGGCATTTATTGTGCAGCTGATCTAGATCATGCTGGTTCCTTCTGGCCTTCAGTCTACAAATCTCTGCAGAAACACTCCCTGCCCCATGCTCTCTCTCAAGCAGATGGTTAGGCAGATGAAGAGCAGAGATGTGCTACTTCAGCAAGTGGCTTGCTGGTGCCAAAAATTTTAAAAAACAGGTTGGGAGAAAGAAAATGTGCAAGAAAACTGCAGCAGAATGGGCTGAAACTTCCAAGCTCTGTGCTAAAAGGATACATGGGATGGGGACTAGGGTAGGAACGAGGTCTACAGAGAATGATGGAGCAGTGAACTGGCTTTAACAAAGAGAAGAATGGGAAGGGAAGGAAGAGGGTGGCCTGAAGGACAGAGGACTGGGGTGGTCTCTGCTTCCTTGCCACATTGCTGATCTCTCTCTCTCTGAAAGGGGGGGGTGGAGGATTTCTACTGCTTCCATATGTTAACAGAGGACAAAAATATCAGCTGAGAGTCCATTTAAATAGCATGACACACAGGGCATTTCAACATCTCAGAGAGGTGTAAATGTTTTCAGGTGGGAAAACTAAAATGGCAGAGAAGACAGCTGAGAAGAGGGATGTGGCTGGGGTCATAGTGATTTTAGCGAACTTTGGCAGAGAAAAAGGATACCAACAGGTCAGGAAAAAAAAATAACAAAGATACAGAAAAGGTTTTATCTGCTAGGACAGAGGAAAGCCCTGTGTAAGTACTGTAGCACTGGGTTTTGCAGAGATGTAGGAGCACAGTGACTTGTAGCTGATTCCCAGGCTTGGGCTCACCAGAGAGATGATACTATCTTGCATAAGACACCTGCAGCACTTTAAACCAAAGTCCATTAATAAATACCACAGCATTGAATATATTATGCTGCTTATTGGCAAGTGGAGAGAACTGACCTTTTCCTTTCTCCCCATCTCATTGAGAGCCTGATGGGCTGTGATAACCCACTTAGAGCGGCGCGTGGGCAGCGGGTGATGGCGTCAGAGTGACTAGAGGGAGGTGGCTCATATCGTATCCTTAGCGCTATGTTACTCTAAAAATAAATGCTGCCTCACGTTAGGAGCCTCTGGCTGTGCCTTGGCTCTGGTCTCCTCGGCTGTTCCTCTCCCAAACGTGTCTGTCAGTGCTGCTTTGCAGCAGCTGATGCTCTGTGCTGCCTCTGAAGCATGTGAATCATCACAGCCCAGGCTATGGGCAGTTGGATGTTTTTTTGCGTGTCGAGGGACACAGAAGAGTTGGGGAGCTGCCATCAGGCCCCACTGCAGAAATTTCAGGGACCAGGGCACCCGTGGCAAGCAGCCCTACTGGGTGCCAAGTAGAAAAACAGATTTAGCCTGACACCAAATTGCATCGGCAGCAAGGAGCTGTGGAGAGGTTTTAGTTCAATACATCTACATGAGCTGGTGTACCTGTGCTGGAGGAAGGGAGTAACTTTGCTGCGGGGCTGAGGCAGGTGAGTAGCACCTCAGCTCACTGAGTGCCTGGACCTGCGCTGGTGTACGTGGTGGATGATGACTACTTCCATGTCCTACGTCTGGTCACGGCTGTGTTGGCAAATCAACACCTTTAGCAAATGCAGGTGGTGGCAGCGCAATCTGTGCTGTGAGTTACTCACTGGGCAGGTCTAACTAGCGTATTAAATAGGCACCATTGTGGGGCAAAGCAGCAGAGGTGTGACATGGATCTTGGGGGCATCTGGCGTGTTCAGTTCGGGACATAAGCTGAGAGGCAGCACGCTGTTGCGTGGCTGTAGGATGGCGATAGATCACGCGCAGACTGTCAGCATTGCTGTAAAGCTGAGCAGGGCCCGTGTGCATGGCGCTGTGCGTCACACGGGAAGAGGCACTGTGCAGCGCAAGGTGTGCAGGGCTGGATCCAAGGTTTTGTTGGTTTGTCAGCCTGGTACTGCCAGTCTGAAAATATACCTGTGACTGGGGCCAGGAAGGGAGGGAGGAGGCCAGGAACCAACAGCTTTGGCTATACCAATTAGCTACAGAATAATCTGTTTCAGGGACTGTTAATTTACAGATTCACTCATTTGTAATTTTGCTTTGAGGTTCCAAGGTCTTTACTTTTTCCCAAGAAACTATATGCTGAGGGAACGGAGAGCCAGATAACTTCCTGAAAGTCAATAGAGGCGGGCTGGTGGCTGCAAACACACCCAAACGCAAACATAAGAAGTTCAAGAGAACAAAATGGAAAATAAAACCCAGGAGGCCAACGTCACCACAAGAACACCACACCCAATCTTTTTCCTTGCTTTCCTGCCTTGGGGAGACACTTGTTTCCACTGGTGGGCCCAGTGCGTTGGCCACCCAGAGTGCTCCAGACATAGTGCCGATGGGAGACCACTGGAGGGGACGGGGCAGGTGGGCAGACTGCCTTTGGGTTACAGTGCTCTTGCATCCTCCAGCCAAGCCATTGTTCAGCGGGACCTGCTGCTGCTGGCAATCTGGCTGCCTCATCACCCTGCCAATGAGGTCGTTGCTGCCTCTTTATGCACTGCCTACAAGGCTCATGCTGCATCTTTTCTGTAATCTGAGCTGGAACTGTTTAGCTGGAGAAGAGGAGGCTCAGGGGGATCTGATCAATGTGGATAAATACCTGATAAGGGGAGTAAAGAGGATGGTGCCAGATTCTTCTCAGCAGTGGCCAGTGACGGGAGGAGAGGCAACATGCTCAAACTGAAACACAGGAAATCCCATTTAAACACAAGAGTTTTTTACTCTGAGGGTGATTGAACACTGGAACAGTTTGCCCAGAGTGGTTGTGGAGTCTCCATCGCTGGAGATACTCAAAACCCAACTGGACTTGATCCTGGGCAGCCTGCTGCAGGTGACCCTGCTTTGTGCAGGGGTTGGACTAGATGATCTCCAGAGGTCCCTGCCAACCCCACCTCTTCTGTGGTCCTGCTGCCTCGTCCCTCCCACAGGTTCTGCTGATGGTCTGACCTGCTGGCACAGAACTTTTTCATATTTTTCAGTGGGCTGTTTCTGGTGCTTTTTCCTTCCCCTGAAGATCCTGGGCCCTCCCCTGAGCAGTGTCAAGCGAGACTGATGCTTGACCTTAACCAATATGCAACACAGCGACACATTATCTTTGTTTTTTGTTTGTTTGTTTGTTTGTTTTGGTAGGTGAGGGGAAAAAGAGCCACTATCTGTGTGAATGTGTAAAATGACAGCAAAACTTGCAGCTTTCAGCACTGTTTTCCCTAAGCTGCCTTATCTCAAGGTTTTTCCTTGAGAAGATAACCAGAAGAGGCTTGGATTTTTTTTTTTTTAATAAAATAAAAAAGGCTTTAACTGGTAGTGGGTCAGAGATTTTACCATTATTTCAGCTTGAGGTGGCATTAGAATATGTCAGCTTACTGAAGAGAAAGAGAAAACATCTGTTCCCAGCTCAGGTAGGAAACTATCCCTCTCTGCTACAGCGTTCACTCAGCTGGGCAGATTAATGACTGACGGGAAACAGCATCACCTGGCCAGGGCTGGCGCGCCTACAGATCTGACGTGGCTTATGAACAGGATGCTGACTTAACCCTCAGCATCATCCAACATGCCATTGCAGCCATGCCCGTTTCTAACCGTGGCAGCTCCAGGTCCTCTGAACTTCTTCTGCAAATGCTCTTGTGCTGGTGCCAGCGAATGGAGGAGCCTGTGGGTATACATGCATTACTCTTCTTGTGACCTGAGTCATCATCCAAACATCCTGAGAAATGTTTCCATGGAGAGGAGAAAATGATGACAGGAACACCATTTTTCTATGATGTGATCCTGTTTATTTACAAAAAGGATGTAGCAACCCACTTCTCTGCATCACAGGAGTAACTGAAGTGGCGGTGAGCTTCAAACCACTGACAGGCAACGATGAACCTTGAGAGTATTCTTCCATAGCTTTGCCATGCAAGCATGCCGGTGCTCTCTCGATGCCTTTTCAGCATCCTCTCTTGCAGTCCTTTTGCTATTTTTCACAGTAATACACCTCTCCAGAGAAAATCTCTGTACCTTGCCTGTACCTTGCCTTTAGGTGAGTTCAGGTCTTGGCATTTTGGAGTAAGATTCTTACTCCTTCCACAATCTGAGGCTAGAAGAGAAGGCTGTGACTTTTCACAACTATCTGAAAAAAGGAACAATGCCTATATGTTACACTTTGAGCAGTGTTTGTGGGGCCCGCATCTGAAGGCATCACTGACCTTACTCGAACGTGCTTCTGTACAGACTGCCGAAGCTGCTGCCACAAGACTTTCTCACATTTAATGATTTCTTCTTCACAGGAGGCATATCAGGTTGCATGTAGCTAAGAACAAAAGGGAGCACAATAAGAAGGAGAGAAAAATAATGATCCTGCTGAAACTTTAGCTGCCATTTTGGAGGGAAGGCCCTCAGCACAGCCCCTGACCATACCGGCCCTGTTACCATTTCCCAACAGCAACATAGCTGGCTTCTCGCGTCTCACCTGAACTGCTTCTCCTTCTGCTGTGTCTTCTCCATTGCATAACCCTGTTGATCCCCGAGGAGATACTGGGATGCCAAATCAGACTCTTCCTGGCTGAAAAGGCTGGCTTCTGAATGAACTTTTCTGCTGTCAGGTAGATTTGGAGGACTGCTTCCGGGTGGCATTTCTGCCCAAGCACTGTGGAAATAGAGCATAAATGTTACTAGTGCAGAAGGCCTTAAAGCGTTGAGAGCCGCTGGCCAAGCTTGGTCTTTCACTGCACAGAAGAAGGGAGTGGGTGGAGGACAAGAACATGAGGCCAAGGATTTGCGGGGCGGGGGGGGGGGGGCATCCAAAGACCGTCATCGCCAAAGCGTATTAGCTGGCATCCATTCTTCCTGGGATTGCCAGCCCCAGGGCCAGTTGGTCCAGGTTGCAAATGCTGCCAAATTCAGCTGAGGGAGTTTTCTTTGTGAACGAGAGCTTGATTAGGAATGACAAATGAGTAAGAGCCTGGGTAAACTCTGGAGCAAGTTTGTATCTCCAACAAATTACTGCTCTCTCCTGGCTGAGAGGGCTGTCTAAAGTCAGCTGAGCACTCATTACCCCTTCCTGATGGGCCAGTGCACATGTCACGCGCTCGTGGCAGCCTGCACCAAGTGGGGTGCCCCATCTGGTGAGAGAGCCTGAACCTGGGACAGGGTCACAGGTGCCCATAAATGGCAATGACTTTCCCTGGAGAGCTTGCTTTCACTGCCTGGATCCTGTGCAGGTAGGAGTCCTATTTCTAGGACGATAAGAGGAATTAATTGAAAGAACAAACAGGCTGAGAGAAGCAGAAATTCAAATCTGAACCTATCACTGCACAATGCTAAACAGCTAATCACCTTGCAGGGTTTTCAGCAGAGAGAGACTTTGGCCTGTGTAGTCCCACAGTAACACAGGCAAAAATTCGTGCCAAAGTTTTGAAACATCTTGATTAGGATACACAAGAGAAATAGATCAAAAACAAGAATAAGTATTTTGAAATTGAAATGGAGTAGTTATGCAAAACGTCCATAATCACAACTTCCCATTGGCTTTTCAAAGGGAAGCTGCTGCTTAAAGTTCTTATTTTGTCAAGCAAATAAGACAGGAGGAAAGATTTTGTTCTGATCACTCACCTAATTGCTTCCTCGGTGTTTGCAAGATATGCTCAAAAAGAAAAGTGTGAGGATTGGAGGCTCGCAAAGATTTGATGGACAAGCTGATCCACATTAATTTTTCTCTCTCAGTAAGCCTGCTTTGCGTTGGCCACTTTGGGGTAATTGATTCCCAGTCCTACACACTTGCTTACCAGGTTCTCGGCATGGTCCTTGGGCTATATCAGTCAACGACATTGTTCAGACCAAATCATTCCTTTAGCTCCCCTCTATGCTTTTTCCTTTCAACATTTATACCTGGACCATCCTGCAGCTCTCACTCACTTTCTGGCAGATGAATTTGCAGGTGACAGGTCTCAATTTTTACAGTAGCTGCTGAAATTATAGCACTGTGGCTTTTTTCCTTGCACCTTTAGTGAGTAAAAAGATCTCAAACGTGAAAGAACACAAAAGAACCCAGTAGTGAGACCTCTTCTCCCCCAGAGCAGCTGAACTTCCCCATCACGTTTTAGGGAAGAAAGCATTCAGGGTGAAAAATTTGACTCAGAGAGACGAGGTGGTATTTAGAGGCAGAGATGAAGAACAAGTGTGAATTAAATGAGGTTCAAAGTGTTAAACAGCAGACACTTCCCTAGTGTAAATACTTTGGCACAAAACTTTGCAGGGTTTTAATCTAAATAAAGCAGTGAGACTGGAACAGATACATCATCAGGATGTTGCACCAGGCGGTACACCTGTCCCAGCCTGTGATACGAAATGGTAAGCGCGTGCCCCGCTCAGGGAGCCTTCATCACGTTTGGGTCCAGTTCAGCCGAAGGAGCTCTGCAGATGTCCGTCCTGCACCTCCCGAGCCCGCGGCAGCAGTATGCTGATATTGCTGGCTCCTGCCCAGCCTGGTTCCTCTGCTGCCACGCGAGTGCCAGCCCTGGCAGTGATTCGCCTTCCTGGCACTCTCAGATCAAAGCTTTCGGGGTGGGCTGGGTCCATCCCAAACAAGGCCTCAAACAGCACATACCCAAATCACATCAAACCCTGCCTGATACTGGCCTTGGTGAATTGGCGGCGGTTATTTTGTGCCATCAGCTTCATCGGAGTTGTGACATTTAACTCAATCAGAAGAGACAAATCCAGGTGCAAATAATATTTTCTCCCTCCACCTCTGTTTATTTAGTGCATTGTAATAAAAAAAAAGATCTCTCTTTTTGTTCCATGTTTCTCTCTAGCACTAGAGGGCAGAAGAACAGAACTTGGAGCCTTGCAAATCGAGACCTGCCTTTTTTCAGCTGCTATCTGAGAGTGCAGAAATAAATCTGGCATGAAAGGTTTCTGCTTTTGCCCATTATAAACGCACATCAAGGTTTTCATACCCCAGCCTCTGTAGCACTATTAAAGTTTAGTAGTTAAACGTTGCGTTTCAGATGTAATACAACACAAAGCAACTGTACGTGGTATTCTTTGGGCACCTACGCAGCACCTTTGTTTGCTCTGAACGCAAAGTAGGTATTTGTGGTTTCTGCTAGGAAGTTTTGGGAAATGACTTTGTGCAGTGAAGGATATTTTCTCTCTTTCAGGGAGACTGTCTGTCAGGCTTAGCTTTCCTGTACTTTTAAAGCCTTATTCCCAAAGCCTGGCTGACTGAAGGAAGGCTGGTGGTCCCCAGTGCGATACCCTGTGAGAGGCGATTTACAATGCCATTATACAGAGAGGGTAAGGAGGAGTTAAAGACTCTGATTTGCCCAGAGTAAGTGGCAGAGCCAGGTTAAGAACCAAGAAATAGCAGCTCTTAACATACGCTCAACACAAAAAAACCATTGTCTAAGACCCACCATGGCTGCAACACTGAGAGTTAAACCCTGCCCAGATCTCCCAAATTGTCTGTCCTGAAAGGGAAAAAAAAAGCACATGTGAGCTTGGGTCCCAAAAAGGAGGCGTCTCTGGTCAAGAGGCCCTGGGGTTGTGGGGGCTTCCTTGCACTCTGCAGATAGGGAGGTGTTGCCATGGGAAAAAGGAAGGCAAGGACTGAGTGTCAGTCTTGCACTGCACTATTGGCCAAAGAGAAGTTGAAACCTTAATCAACTGTTTTTCCTCTCACATCAGCTGTTATCTATGTGTTTAACTGCACTTATCAAATGGCTAGCACATGAGGGGCAGACAGCGGCAGAATAGTAACTCACTATTTTTATGCCTCTGTTGAATATTTTATTTTTCTTCTGATTTTGCAATGTCTGTAAATAACACATGTGATATAAGTACTTATTTTGTTGACAAATAAGACTGAAAATACTCTTAATTTTTACTTTTCATTGGGGTCACCTTTTCAGTGTATCTCATACTAGGACTGAGTGATCTGACAGTTGTGTGTCATAGAGAGAAATTAAAATTCCTTAAATTTAAAAGAAATTGTACTGAAAAGGGTTTTCATGGTCTGTCACATTTTTCAAGATTACAAACATTATTCTGCATTTCGTGGGGGAAAAAGAAGTTATTTCTTATATTGATAGTAAAAAGAGCACCAAAAGAGCCAGTAAACAGTGAACTGGACAAGACATTCACTATTTGTGGAAGAGCTGAGATCAGGTTTATTGTTTATTCGGTTAGATTTGCAACTTGAAGCTATTTTAACAGCTCAGTTTTGTTCCTAGTCTAATGCACAATTCTCTGTTCCTGAATTGAAAAAATCCATCACGTGGCCTCCGGGACTCAACGCAACGTTCAGTTCCTTTCCTGGCCTTAGGGGAGATGAATGGAAGAACAGTATCAAGGGAAAGGTGTGTTTTGGATCTGAAATCTTCCTGTCTGGAGACTTAATGCCTCCTCAGGGAGGCCTGATTGTTGAATTAGATTTTGTTTAATTCAAAGATTATTTCTTTCTGAAATAAAAGCTCATAAAGTGAGTGTCAAGAGATACACTCTCCTATACAAATTTTCAGGTGAATAAGTAATCCATTGGCTGAAATACATTTGAATGGATTGTTCAGCAAAAACCAGATACCTTGATGGAAATTAGAATTATTTCTCAAGTGACAAGCATGTAAGAAAAAAAAAATCATAACCCACGAGCAAAGAGTAATTCAACAATCCAAACCATGATTTGTGCAAGTGGTACCCAGACCGGGATTTTAGTGTAATCCCAAACAACACTCAGGAAACAGAATAAGTCATTGAGTGTTTTACCCAGGAGAATATTTGGAAGATGTCAGGAATATGTGAAACTAAATAAAGAGATAAGTGACGTTCATAAGAAATGATCCTTAGCTGTAGGGAATGAGCTTCATCCCTGCTCCATAACTGATTTCAAGCAGAAGGTGATTGTGTTCAGTCCTACTGGCATTAACTGCCTGTTGATTACTTAGCATTTGTTCTGTGCCTTAGCAAATGTATTAGACCTATGGGCCCACCAGAGAAAAAAACTCCCACTTTACCTCTGAGAAGCAGATAGTATTTATATAGAGTGTAAAAGGTGACAAGTAACTTATAATCACTGCAAGCACAGCAAAGAAACTGCTAACAGTGAGCAACCCTCTGCTGGGATCGCTCTACGGGGCAAATGCGTGTGCCTCCTAACGGCTGTGCAGTCAGAGGTTCACCAGGTCCTCTTGCTGCTTGTCAGAATAAACCAGCGCTTGGCTGGTCACAAGTGGCTCCAAGGAAACATGAAATATTTTGTTTAATGAAATATCTGCACTCTTCTGTTGTATGCTGTTGCTTCAGCTGGAAGCTCTTTGGGACAGAGACTTTATTCTCTTTACTCCTTCATCCTCAGCTCAGGGGACTCCTGATACGGTGGAAACATGAAGGAGAATGGCATTGGCTGATTTGATTTGTATTTCCTATGGAATTGATAGTTAGCCAAGTCATTTCTTGGTGCAGTACAAGCATTTCATTGGAGCTACACCAGAGGATGAACTTAGCCTTGACTAACCAGGCCTTCATCTAACCAGTGTGTTAGTCCAGAGCTCGGTCTAACCCTACTGCAGCATCTATAGCACATAAAAGCTATCATCACGGTTTGTTGTACAACAGTGTACTCAAGACAGCTACAAAAATGCAACCTAGATAAATAGAAAGGGGAAAAAGGGACAGTAATGAGGCTTACCGTGAGTTTACCTCATATGGGATATGTTATTGCACCTCTGTTACTCTAGTAAATATTTAAGAAGGGAGAGGAACATTTTCTCCATCACTCGCAATGGCAACTGAGACCCAGAGCAATGTCTAGCCGGGCTGCAGCTGCTCCCCAGGAACAGGAGATTCCCCCCAGCCAGTCCCCCCACCTCTCTCATACCCCTGCTGCCAATTTTCACCACCCTAGGTCTGTATGCGCCGCTGCCCCATCCTGCACACTCCATGCAGTCTGGCCTGACTGTGGCTGGCAACTCAGTTACATACACCTGAGGAAATGCACATATGCCTGAGAAATCTCTCCAGCCGTTTGTCACGTTCACATTTTCCAGAGATGGGCACTGCTGTCAGGAGAGCAGCTGGGTTCGGGTGGACCAAGCAGCCCCCTTTGTGTGATGTAACTCAGCCACGTCGACGGGGGGGTGCTCCTTCTGTGCAAAACTACAAATCTATAGCACATAAAAGCTATCATCTGAGATTTGTATCTCAGAGCAACTATCACCATTTCTTTTTTTTTTAAAGGCTAAAGATAGACTCCATATGGGCTGCGTGCAGTGCAACCTGACCATACATACCATGGAGCTTTTCTCCTGGCCTTTTTTCAGGCAGTAACAGACCTGCAGTGACAGGTATCCCAGCGATGTCCTTTCTCCTCTGCACAGCTTCCACAGTAAGTGCAGTGGACAGCTTTTCAGGCAGGTCAGGACAATAAATACTCCTTTAGCGCACCAGCTATGCCTTAATATATGACCTGCTACTGCAAGTTGCTCTCACTAGTCTGGAGATCCCCAGTGCACCTACGAAGGGTAAGCAGGGATGATTTTTTTTCTGGTGGCACGCAGGACGGATGTGGTGGCCGGTGTCTACCTGTGTCCCGTTGCCTGGCAGCGGGCAGGCGGCTGGCTGAGCCACCTCTGGTGCACCCGGCGTGTCACACAGGTACCACCGGGGCTGTGTCGGCAGGGGACAGCCGGTGGCCGGGAGACTCCTGCGGCCACCCCACTGTGGCCTGCTGCAAGCTCCCGCGCCCCGCGTGCGAGCGCGGTCCCAGGTCTGTGCCCTGCCACTTCGCTGCCTGCAGGTCCTGCTGCGGAAGAGAGGCCACACTAAGTAAATCTCAACCCAGTTTGCAAAGCCAACAACATTTTTACGAAATGTACCACCTTCACATGCTTTCACTACAGCACCTCTGTTAGTAGGGCTTATATCATTGCTGGATACAAAATATAAACAATTCTCACCTCGCTACTGAGTATTACCGTTTCCACTACAATTTCTTCAACAGTGTTTGGCACCTTCAGCCTCCTGCTGAAATGCTTTCTACAGTGACGGAGAGATGAAGACTCTTCCAGGGAAAGACAGACACCAGGCCAGGAGCGAGACAGCTTTGCTTCTCTTTAGCCTTTGACTTGGTTTTACCCTGACATTTCTGCACCTCAGTTTTGCAGCTAGCTAGCAGGCCTACAGAAATGTGCGTTCAAGATTTTGAGTCCTGTGACAACCCGATGCTCTAAATGTTTTTGCATGCTCCAGGCATGAAAAATGGAGCAGACACTGGAGATGAAGTAGGATGATGAATTGTTGCTATAACACGAAAAAAATGAGGATCAGCCAGAAGACAGTCACTCATGTCATGAGGTGCTGTGCTACCGCGCTGCGGTGCTGTGCCTTTCTGCAGCACCTTTCACCCGCAGGAACCTCTCTGTGCGCTTTGACTATGAGCGGTGCTTGCAGGGCTCATGTCTCGCCCTGCCGACACTCGGCCGGTTCCTGTTCACTGCGCTGCTATTTTGCATGTTTGTGTAGGGAGCAGGAGGGGCAAACCCCGCTGGTGCCACTTAAAACACAGGGTGAATGTGGAAAGTAACAGTAAATTTTGAGAGTCAAAATCCAAGCACGGAGGCTTCCTCCTCTGACCATGCATGAAGCAACATGGCATTTTTATGGAAATAAATGGTCACGGCTTAGGGGTACTTGGAGACTTGATGGTTCCAAAATATAACATCACGTCTGGGTGATCCCTGCAGCTATCTGTCTTTTTCGATCTCAAATATCCTCTTTAAATGGGAATTGCTACACAGCACTGTGCAGTTTCTCGCTGGGTGCAAGGTACAAGTAGGAGCTTTTCTCCTGTGGCATTTCTGATGCGCACATACAGGTGTATTTTTCTGGAGACAGCCACCTGCACACAGTCATTTTCCACTGCTGTTTTTCTTTCCCCTTACCTGTTGATCTGTGAATTCCCTTGTGCATTGGTAGAGCTGCTGCTCATTAAAACTGATCAGCTGGATAGACGCTAAAGGAAACAATGGGCTGGAAATAAAGAGGGTGTTGGTCATACCTCACCAAAAATCTCTGCAGTAGACTTTTGTAGTTCAGTGAGTTTTCATTCTATTCCAGATCAACATGCAAACCAATTCCACCAGGAAGAGAGCAGCTCAATAAGGACAAGGAACTTTAAATTACTAAGGACTGATTTCCAAATGGTACAAAAGAAACCCATCATATAAAATATTCTACATGGAACAAAATTTGCAACGCAGTAATGGATGTAAGTGCAAGTCAATCTCGTCCTACTGCCACCACAGCCATAATTGACAAAATGAAAACGCTCTCCCTGTCCATGCTCTGAATGTGTATCTGTGATACAGGAAGCTAAGAAGGATGCTCTAGCTTTCAGTAAATTGATATACGTTGCACAGAGGAACCAAGCTCAGAAAATGGCCTACATTAAGTTAATATCTGACTATACAAATAACTTAGGGCCAAAATTAGCCTTCGGTTACATTAGTATAAATGCAGCACTGGATTGAAGGGACTTTCTGGTCTGTAAGTGGAGGGAGGATTTGGCCTTTAGAAGACCGTAATGGGAAGAAGGGAGAGTGAATCCCATTATCTGGCTTTGCAGGGGGATTGATAGTGGATTCTTAGTGAGTATGCAGCTCCAGACGGCTCTGTGGTGATAGCCCTGACACGCAGCAAAGAGAAAGCTCAAGTATCAGTCTGCAATGCAGACGCACACGGACAAGACTGGAAAAAATATATCAACAAAAGGCGAGCAGGTAAAGTCATGTTTGCTAAGGCCATTTTTTCTAACAATTGCAATTAAAAGTCAGCGTAATGGTAGGCACATTTTTAACATGTCAAACAGACCTGCTATTTTTCTGGCAGGGGTATAGAGCAGGGCTTCATAATTTCGCCTGTTTATCTTGGTGATGCTGCCTGTTGCTCTCTCACACCATATGCCCAGACAAATACTTTCTCAGACCTAACATTATTTTGTCCTTTTGTTTTATAGATTTAATTTTTCATAAAAAAAATGTGGAGTTTCTATTATGCTTTTGATTAGCATAGGCAAGCTTTTTAAATGTTGTGTTCCCGGCCAGTATTTGATTTTCTTATACAATAGAAAGAATTTTTGGTGAGGTTTTGTTTGAGCACAGCAAACATTTATGTTGAAATTTTTAGCCAACTACCACAAACAGCTCTAGGAATTGATCTCTCCTTTCTCTCTTCTCTTGGTTGTTTACTGCATGTTCCTGAAATCTTTTTCTCTTTATTCTCTTTCATATAGTTTTTCATCACTTTCTCACCAAAAATCCAAAAATCCAAATGATTCACGATCAGAACTGTGCAAATAGCTGATTTTCCAGTTTAGTGGCTGAGCTGGAAAACTGAGGGATGGAGAACTAAAGGCATTTGGAGCTGATCTGAAACAAAACTGAGGGTGTCAGAGCACTGGAACAGGTTGCCGAGAGAGGTTGTGGAGTCTCCTTCCCTGAGATATTCACAAGCTGTCTGGACACAATCCTGGGCAATGTGCTCTAGGGTGACCCTGCTTGAGCAGGCGGGTTTGGGCTAGATGATCTTCAGAGGTCCCTTCCAATCGCAACCATTCTGTGACTCTGTCGAAATGTTTCAGAGGGGGCTAATTTTCACCCCCTTTAAGAAATCAGTTCAGTGTCAAAGGAAAGCAAACATTTCCTTTCATCAGGTCATAAATCCATCTCTCTTGACTCTTTTGTCCTCTGAAATACTTTGCTGAACTTAGTTCCCCAAAACTGTGCTCTGCAGAGGTAAATGCAAGACTGCTAGGTGGAGAGACAATAACAGCACAGGAGCACACGCTTTCTTGGAAACAGATTGCCTGTTGCTGTAAATTAGGAGTAAGGCCAGACTGGAAGATTAAGCTCCGAGCATCCCTATGTGTTTTGTGAGTTCATCCAGATTTCCGTGTTCAGGATTTGCCCTCCTGTAATTGATGGACCTGGAGCTCAGGCCTGAATGGGAAGCTTGTGAGCAACCTTTTGTGAGCTTGTAGCCAAGTGTTTCTAGCCCTGGGGCTCAGTTCTACTCAGTCTCAGGGACCAGGAGTGAGTTGCTCTTTTTGTTGAGACGCCAAGAGGAAGCACATGGGACTGCTCACAGTCAAGTACCTGATGCAGTGTTTTAGAAAAGGCCATGAGTCTCCCCATCCCTTGAACTCCACTTTTACTCTCCTTTCTGTTTCCTATCTGCCTCTACACGTTCATCTCTCTGGCTGTTCATCACCCTCAGAGCTCCCTTTAATCAGGTCTCCCCCGGTGGGTTTCCTGCTTTTGACCGTAAGAGGCTTGGTTTGCTCTCTCCAGCTCAGAGCGGCTGCAGTAGCTCCTTCCCTCCTGTGCAGCCACAGTGGGGGTAGAATGGGGCCCTCTGGGCTTTTTATAGAACAGTAATACAAGGGTCATATAGGAACATGTTTCCCAAATAATTATTATTCCTAACTAGGCTCAAATGCAGAAGGCCTAAGGTCCACAGCAGATCACAGAGTGGTCAAGTGGCTGGCGCTCAGGTGGTTTAAGAAGACAGTATCTGATTCTCCCACCCTAAAAAAGCCATGGCCAGATCCCTTTTACTCATTCCTAATAGCACACCTGGAATTTTCTCCCCCACCCCCTGCTCAGCGGTGTTCCCATGCCGTAGCAGCTCTCTTTCTTTTGTCACAGCAATGCTTTTTTCTCTTCCAAGCCTTTCCTTTTTGGTTTACCTCAGCCCATCTTCCCTGCTTCTCTTTACAATTCTTCTTCTGTTTGACCACCTTTTTTCCTTTCTGTTTGTATTTTCAGCAACCTCAATCTTGGAGCAGGGGGAAGGAATAAAAATAACAACAAAATCCCTTGCTCTTTTCATTTTTTAGATCAAAGATGACTGAGCAACAGAAGGGGAGAATTCAGGGCAGCCTTTGATGCGCAGTATTGATGTTGGCTTAGCATGAAAACCCCCTTGTGCTATATTTGGGCCAATTATCGGAGGTCCATATAATTAACCTACTAGACACTAGCCCCATGCGAAGAAATGAAATTTAAGGCCTAGGGAGGTTAATTCAAATCTTAGATGTTGCTATGATAGAAGATTATTTACCTTGTTCAATTGTATTTGTTAGGAATCACTGTGCTGAGTATTTTGCTGTTGCATCAAAGATGTGCTCTCACGGCATGCTTCTTGCTGTGATATCTGATTGCCTGCCTGAGCTGTTGTCCCGTGAGCTACGTAACTGGGTTGTGTCTGCACTAGAGATGCTTTTGCTCTTGCACCTCCTCGTTCCCTATGAAAAAAGCTTCCACAGCACCTAAAATGGAGTCTGTGCTTCTGCAGCACTCTTAAAGGCAATGAAACAACACAAAACCTCTCTGTGATCCTGATTCTTTTTGACTTTCTCTTTTTCGTCTTTGTACAAAGTTTCTACTGGCCAAGTTCTGGTAAAGACTTACTTAGACACCACACCGCAGAGACTGGAAGCACTGGGCCTCATGTGCCAGCAGGTGCATCTTCTTCTCTGATGGACACTGGGGTTTTCTAACTCCAGCCACACCTTGGAAAATTCACTATTCACTGTAGCTATATATATAATTCTTCTGTAAATGAAAATGGACTTTATTTCTGACCTGCCCTATAATGAACTTGTACCAGTGCTGACACTCTCTGAGCTGCATGATCTATAATGAAAGGAAGTGCTTCTAGTTCAGATGGGGACTCCTAATTGAGCTCCAAAGCAAAACGGAAGTACAAAAAAGGTAGAAACAGGGACAGACAACCCAGGAGGAATATAGACATTGCACGAGCCTTTATGGATGGAGTTAGGAAACCCAAAGCTAGGCTGTGATTGAACAAACTAGGTTGCATTAATGAGAGTGCAGCCAGCAGGTCAAGGGAGGTGATTCTACCTCTCTGACTGGGACTTGTGAAGTCTCACAAGTCTCACAGCAGCGTTCAGTTTGGGCTCCCCAGGATAAGACATCAATATACGGGAGTAGAGGGCTACCAAGATGGTTGGGGGGTGCCAGAGGTTTGGCTAGATAACATCTGGAGATCTCTTCCAGCTGGCACAATTGTGAGGTCCTGCGGAGGGGCACGGCAGCCCTGCACTCCTCAGTTCAAGAGGGAGCCTTTGGGAAGTGCCTCGGCTTTGAAAACTAAATGAAAACTAAACTATCCTTGTAAAGGATATGAGATGAAAGATGATTAGATTTGTTTTAATTCTCAAGCCTTAGCTTGTAATTTGATTCTATAGGACACCATGGCTCAGATCCACAAAATTATTTATTCAGCTGCCTGGCTCTCCTTGGGATCATTGATCCAAATCTGGTGTGAGAAAGGACTCCGGGTCTTGCCTCCACAAAGATGGCTGATGTTTCAACAAGATTGGGTACGTGAACATCTAAAAGACAGCTCCCCCTTTCTCCTCCCTCATACCACCCACTCTTGGTGCCTACTTCTTTACAGCTGGTTTATCCCTAGCTTGGGAGGCAGGATGCCAGACCACTTGATGGCCTGGCTGGGTTACCTCTCCTCGTCTCCTCTGCCGACAGAGCTGGTCAGCTCCATCCTGCCATCTGCCTTTGAGCTTAAAAGCCAGCCCAAAGCATGCTATTTGGTCTCCAGAGGAGGGTCCTGGAGCTACAATCCAGGAAAATACCTGCTTTTGCAGGTTTCCTAAGAATTCCTGGAAGAGCACAGACAAGGTCTGGACTGCATCAGGAGCTGATCCTATACACATTCCCTCTCTGAGGGCTGGAGTTTTCCTTTTATTGCTTGCAGTCTGGCATGGAGCCTGCTGGCACACACAACCTTCCTCCTCTTTTGTGGGCTCGGATGCAACTGGCAATTCTTTTATCTCCATCTGACAGGTCTAAGGTTAGACCTTGCTGGACAACTGACATGTTTTTTCTACAAGGAGCTTCTCTAGACCTGAAGGTTGTTTCTGAAATCAGATTTTTTCTGCTGGAGGAGGAACCATTCCTCTTGAGCCCCTGGGACGTATTTAAATATATCAGTCACAGACACAGCTTTTGTGGTCTAGAGACTCCTTATTGCTTGTCTTTCTCATAGGCTAATAAGCTATGATGACAGCTTTGTCAGTATTTCCACCTTTTTCCTTGTTTTTCCTAGCTGTACAGTCATTTGTTTAATGAGTGATGTGATTCCACTCTGGGTTAAAGAAAGCAAACTTTCTTTTAGATGATCTTTGATGGTTCAGATTTCCACTTGCATCACTGAATTAAGCGGCAGTATTGAAGCACAAGTGACATTAACACAGAGACAAGAAGTGCTATTCTGAGACAGAGCTTTTGCTGTTACAGGGTCAACTGAATAAACTAGCGTAGAGTCAATTTATCTATCCCCTGAGTTAGCCACAGTTCCAGCGGTATCCTCTGACTGTCTCATCACCAGGGAACAAAGATAACACAGTTGCAGTTCAGCTTTTTCCTGCAGTTATGCTAAGGAAGTTACCTCAGATTGAATGATATGTTCACCTTCTGTTTTGGTCTTGTGCGAAACAAAAATCTGTAAAAAATTGCGTAGAGAAAACATGTATTTTTACCCGTTTGTGTCTTGGCGTATGGTATCCCTGGCTTTCCTTACCCCTCCGCTTGTTTATTAGATCATTTTCTGTTGTATGTTTGGCTTAGACCATATGGACAGGGATTTGTCAGCTTATTTATTCGCAAAGCACTATACGCACTCCCTGGGCTTTATAAATCTGAAGTGTTTCAGAGGACTGGATGGCTCATTACTTATAGGATCATTAAAGATGAGACAGAGATAATGAATAGCCCATTAAGTTCTCCAGCCCAGCCCCTGGCAATGGGCTATCTCTTCCTGTACTCCTCGCAGACCCAGGCCCTTTCACCCTGCTCAACCAGTTCAGAGCTGAGGCTGATCCTCCCTCGTTAAGCAAGGTGGTGGCGGTGGAGCGTAGGAAGGCCGGGTGAGCGTCCGCCCTGCTCCTGGAGGACAGCCGGGTGTCACGCCGGCGGGTGGCCCTTGTCACTCGCGCTGCCCATCGCCCTCATAACGCGCCGCAGCAGGAACGTCGAGGGCTGCATGGGCCAGGCGACCCGGCACCCTGCGGGGCAGCCTCTTTGGATCAGGGTTCGGGCAGCCCACGGGAGCCTCCTGTAAAAGCGGCTTGTTAAATTTGCCACTTTTTATTCTATGGCAGTTGTGCAGAAAAAGAGAAGACTTGGATCCCCAAGGCTCTCCATCTGGCACCTTTCCTGAGCACTAAATAATTTAATAAAGAAACTCCTTATATGATCAGTGCTCGTATTATGTAGCTGACTCAGCTCACTCAAACCCCTCTTGAAAAAATAATGCCTGAAAACAATGCTTTCTCAAAGTAACTGTAAATCTGAATTCCAAATATTTTTAGTGTGCTTTTTCTAACCTTCAGTCCCTACTCTTTAATAATGCCAAATCTTTATGGCATTAAAAACAGAATTACAACTATTTCAGCAACCTTTTCCTTGTCAATTGTCTGTGCAGCAACTTAAGCGCCTTCGTGGGTATGATGAAAGTGATGTTCTTTGTAAGGAAGGTTTTTATTTCTTGTTATATTCTGCAGTTTTCTTAAGTATAGTTGCTAACTGGCATTCTTCCACGCAAAATAGTTCCCCCCACCCCCATTCCTCATATTCTTTCAGTTTTATGCAGAGAAGGAACAGGTTGCGTGAGTTCCATGTCCTAAACTCTCAAAAAACGATTGGTGTGTCTGGACAACCAATTTGGGACGCCTTCAAAGAAGCGTGATTTGAAAACTCTGCTCGCTCAGTACTTTCTGAAAAACAAAAAAAAAAAGAAAGAAAACAGAAATATGCCTCTCTCAACGTACTTACTTCAAGCAAGGAATCTGGCGCCACTAATGTTTCTGAAAGCTTTTACCCACTTGTCTTACATCTTCTCCACACAAAAAGGATATAAAGGAAAAAAATGACTGCTGCTTCCAAATACTGATAAATTCCCAGTGTACCTGGGACAACGGTGACTGGCCTGTGGGAAGCAGGGAAAGGATGCCGGCTTTTCGGGGCCTCTCAGGAGGTGTGAGGCAATTCTGCCGTTCATCCTCAAGCCAGATCAGGGTCTGTTTGTTTGTGACGCTGCAGTACAAATGCCTGGGAGGTTGCTGCCAACAACAGCGCTAGCAGGAGGAATGGGAAACCCCGCCGAGAAGGGCTCTGCCATAATTCAGGAGGCTTTCTTTCAGATAAAAACGCATTTAAATTCAAGGAAAGGGGCAAATGCTCTGACAGACCTTATTGAGTTTGCATGGGAGAAAGGGACAGCACGGACTGCAGATGTTGAGAGAAGCCTCATGGAAAATCCAGCCTTTAATAAGCCACAAGATGTATTTTTTTGAACCTGAAAGAGGTTGTTGTTATTTCTCTGCCTGAGCTGAATCTGAGGACATTTGCTCCAGTCAGAAGCCCTATTCAGTAGGTTCTCACAGCCCATTGAAGTCTATAGGAGTTAAATGCATGCTTCAGTGCTTTCAAAGTCATAGTCTCTCATTTATTTTTTTTAAGTACCTTATTCCTCACACACTGGTCTGTGCATGTACCAAAGCCACATAAACAAGTCAGCACGCCTGTCCACAGAACATAGATCTTCATTCTCAGGTTGTTTGAAACCTGCGGCCCGTGCCAACTCAAATCTCAGAAAAGCTGCAAGGAAATATTATGAGATGCACTTTGCCTGCAAAATACACACAAAAGGGATCTTCAAAGGTTTTGGTGGTGCATTAAGTCACCAGACACTCATTCAAAATGTGTTTGGGAAAGGTCACAGTCAGGGGGAGAGGCAGAGAGATTGCCGTCGGAGCGGACTAAGCATGTTTCAAGATACACGGGAAATGCTTCAAAAAGCCAAGCACTTAGCCTGACCCTCAGCCAGTCTGGTGGGAGCAGCCACCTCCGCTGTGACTTATTCCCACACAAAATCCTGACCTTGTCAGCTCGCTCTGCCCTTATCTTCTCGCAAGCATTAACGACTCTCTAATAATCATCTCCATACCCAAGACGAAAATAAACAGCAGCTTCAGGCAGGCACTGTTTCCTCCCCCCTCCTTCATCTATGCATTTCATGGCAGAATTGGCTTATTTGCAGCCTAAGGATCTGGGTTTCTTGGAAGCGATCTACCCAGTCTCTCTGATAAGGGGATGTGCCCAAGAAATCCTGCCCGTGTCCTGGTCACCGAATTAATCCTCAGGAAGGGAACCGGTGCACCTGCTTGGAGCAGGAGCTGCCTCCTCACTCAACCACCACACAGAGCGGTTGCATTTAGAAACCAAGAAGCGTGTAAGGTGTTATGGCAATCAGTGCACAATGTAGATGGAATGGGCTAGATTGTGAATAGGAAATATTTATACTGCTTGTCCCGCCATGGGTCAGGTTCCCTTTTGGAGAGAGCAGTCCTAGCTTTCTGGCATAGAGATCTTGTCAGAGAAATTGCCAGGTGTAGTGTAGACTTCCAAGAAGGTGTTATTTTCCATCCCTTTCCCAAGTTTGTCAGAGAGCAAATGAAAAATGACAATTTCTGGTAATGAATCTTTTGGAAGCTGGGAGGAGCAGTGCAGCACAGGTACCTCGGGGCTTTGCCGGAGCCTGGGCAAAAGCTGTGATGTTGTAGAATTTGTGTGCCCTAAACACGAGGCTCCCAGCCTCCGTGCCCGTCTGCATCTCTAATTCCTCCCAGGCACTTAAGTGCCCTTATTGTTTTGTCTTATAAGGAAATACAGCCTGGCAACCTGGGGAACTTATCTATTGCATTTTTTCCAGTGGCACTTGTAAGTTAACATAATTTAAAGTAATTACAGCTTTGATCTCGTCTGTGTTCATGAAATGTGAATGTGGCACACTGGAAGAATTTAGGGAAGACCTGACTTTATGCAAACCCTTCCCACAAATTAAGCTCTGCTGCTGATCACCTTTCGAAGTTGCCAGTACTCAGACAAAAGGACTGAACTTGCCTGCAGCGCTTCTATTCTCCTATTGATGTTAGCGCATAATGTCTCAGTTCTAGAATTAGCTCTGTCAGGTTCAATTCTAGCAGGCTACTTTTTGAAAAAATCACAGAAAAAGTAGCATAAAATCACTACTTAGACTGCTCAGGTTTTGCTGTAGTAAATATTTTTGTAATTATGATTATAAAAATTTACAGAAACCCACATTATTCATATATTTAAAAATAAGGCCATTAAATTTGAATTTCCTTGAGAGCTGTAAGGTTGCATATGTTTGATTGCATAACCCCCTTACTGCAGCGTAAAAAGTTTCTTATTGTGATATATGCTTTGAGAACACTGGGCATTGTTTTACTGCACAAATAAACAAGCAGATGAATGAACGGAAATACTGTTCAATCAGGAGTTCCTCATTGAAAAAATACCTGTCACATACCTCTGCCTAAAGCACACAGACACACTTGTGTAGCAATGTGGCAAGGGTCCCACTAATCATATTCAAAGTAAGTCCTAAAAAGGAAAATTTCTGCAGTCTTCAAATCTATAGAGGAGCAGATGGATGATGGTAAACTCTAAGTGCTTTACTGGCTGCCTGCCTGCCATCCTCTGAACAAGGGCTAATAATAATATCACTTAAAAGAGCTGCTGAAAGGTTAGATTAGCTTTGCTGCTGCAATTTGCAAATAATCCAATGTCTGAGTTTACTATGTCCTTTGCTATGGCCACGGTCAACCAATTCTGAGGTGCAGCATGTTGACCCACTGACAGCCTTTTACTTATGTTTCATGAGGAAGAACTAACTGGGTCCTAGTGAAGTCACTGGCAAAATACAGACAAGGTTTCACCAACCACTTCTTTTTTCAGTAGCTCAAAACCTCTTCATTCAGGAGGCCAGGGGAAGAGCTTGCTCCTAACCACCCTGTGGCTTTTTCTCCAGCTTTCAAAGCCTACCTCAGCAGGGGATCAAAACTTTTGAGGTTGTATATAAGTATATCAGAGCATGGTCTCACCGTCAACTCGCAGGCAGGCACAGGGTTGTCCCTGTTCTGGTTTGCACAGCGCCCGCGCAGCTGGCACGGCTGTGCTGCCCCCAGCCGCCTGGCACTTAGCAGATCCTGATCGTTGCAGAGGAGCTGCACCTGCCTGAATTTGGCTTGCAGCTCTGCATGACTGGCTTTTTGACTAGGTTTTCTCTGCCTATTCATTTGATTTTTTTTAAAGCACTGCTAGCAATTTCCCTGCAAAATATTGCAGGCACCTTCAGCCCTAGCAGAAAGGCCTTCTCTGAAGGGGACAAGTGTCGTATCAGCAATTAATGCAGTGAACTCCCCTTCTTTCTTAAACCAAGCTGAGGCAGGACTTAAATGCCTTTACAAGGGAATGTTTCCTAAGTGATACTCAAAAGAAAGAGCTGGCAAACAGCTTTCCATATATGTTTAAGAAGTCTGCTTTTGAATATATGATTAAGAGGTTTGCTTCCCCTCTTCTTTTCCTCTCCCTCATTTCTCATCTTATGAGCTCAGTGAACGTTTGAGGTCAGAGCCATGAGCCACCACCTTGCCTCCCCCAGACATGCTCTAACATTCTCCGGGTTGCTTGGGACTGCACTTCACTGCTGGGTAATGGGGAGGCGGGCAATAAACAGGAGTGGCCATTTTGATGTAAAATTTGCTGTGTTTACTATTACAGCATCTTGTCTAACTCAGTGGCACAGGGTCTCTTTAGAAGACATTGAAAGCTTCAAGATCTGCCCTACAGCACAGAAGGTCTAGCATGAGCCAACCATAATACCTGCGTCCCCATCAGACGATGTGCGGACACATGGCTGCCTCCATCGGAGGAAGCCTATCTCAATACACAGGAAAGATGGGATACAGAAGGGTGTCAGAGCCTTGGCTGAAAGACCTGGGAAGAAATGAGATTCCCTGAACAATTCATCCTGACTGCTGAGCGGCTCCAGGGAAGGAAGCAAGTGGGGAATGGGCCAGATGGATGATCCGGGCTCCCGGATCATTTCAGGCTCCCGGATGTTTTTGCAGTCACAGCCAAATTCGCATCGTTGCCCTGAGCACAGGAACAAGTATAAGCTTTCTACACTCCTTTGTAGGCATCAATCACAGCAGCCTTGGGGCTGCTCTAACTTCCCCTGCGCGCCTGCAGTCAGGCAGCAGGGTGCTCTGGGCACCCTCTGAGCCATGGCCATCTGCTCTGTGCTGGCATCAGGCCGCTCTGCTCAAACTTCTTTGGCACATATTCCCTCCCAGACACTGCAGGCTGTTTCACTTCACCTTATCAGAACAGGGAACCAGAACCGCCAGGCAAAAATGTAAACATCTGTGGAAAGCACTACACAGCAGAGTCTATTCAAGAGTATTTCCACCCGCACTAGTGAGATTTCATTAAAGGAGGTTCCCGTACTTCTTGCAATATTAGTATCTTTACATTTACATTTATCTGTCTCTCACCACAAAGACATTTGATGGACAGTCTCTAGGTGGTCGTCAAAGCAGGACCGATAAACTGGGGAACTCAGATCATTTGGGTTTTATAACTGGATGAAACACGGAAGGCCAAATTTTTACATGGGACAGTTATCATGGAAGTTAGAATATGGAATGAAATTATCCTGAAATGCCTTACTTCCAAATATCTCCAAAAAATATCTGAACAAAAAAATGAGGTGTGATGCTTCAAAAAATTACCTTACAGCTTGGATCTGTTTGAATTAACTAGTATAATCTGGAAGATGGTAGTTGTACTGTGTTTCTTGAACCTGAGATCTGAATGATGCTAAATGGTCCGTTCTGCTCATTCTGCTTATTTCTTGTTTCCCTTTCTCTAATTCTTTAGAAATTGTTGTTGCTTTTGTTTTAATTGCGGATAAACAAGAGCTTTCTTAGCTGCACCCTCTGCAGAGGTCCCTGCTCAAGGACTTCTGTGGTGAGAGGCCTGTGTTCAGGCCATCTGTTCATGCATTCCTTCTGTCTTTCTTTATGTGTGCTGCCGATCTTGGTGTGTCTTTTCCTGGTATCTGCTCTTGGGAGCTTCTCCATCAGTGGTAGCCCAGTATTTTCAGGACCAGACCCTTGATAAACAAATTCAACTTGTACCCCACCATTATTAACAAGCCCGTTCTCATCTTTCAGTTTGTTTTGAAGTGCAGCACAGTGAACACGGTCGCCCCTCTACTTTCCAGGAGTTCGGTCACTATATGACTCCTATAATCTCATGGGCAACGACGCTCTCTTTACCAGACAGTATTACCAGTGGGTTTTTCAATCTCTCTAGATCGTCTTGCTTTTTGACACCAATATGTGGTCTCTGCCTGTTGCCAGGCAATCGAACAACACAGGCAGGGTAGGCATTTGCTGTACAAGGGCTTCTTATACAATTGTTTAATACCAAATGGAAACAAAATAAATCACAAAAAGCACCCACAATCTTACAATGACCTGTATTTTGCAGAGACACAAGTATTTTCTTTCCAGTGCAGCAGGAACTGTCAGCACTGAGGAAGAACTGAGGCCTGCACCCCTTCACAGGATTTTGGTTTCCACAGCGCACCTGACACATGCCGAGGCCACCACACACCACCACGCGGGCCTCCAGTGATACTCACACAAAGGCACAAAAGCACAGTGAAACACAACAATCCCATGCTGTTGATTACAGCAATACCCAAATGGATAGGTGTGCAACTGCGTCATTACTCTTACTGTCAATACTAGCCCCTTTATTTTGATTATCTCCTATTCTGCATTACTAAGAAGGTCTGCATTTCTAGTGTTTGCAGCAGGCCTTTGAAACATTGCAGAAGGAATCCCTGGAGCTATGGAAATGCATTTTCTTTTTCCATAAAAATGTATCCAGATTTTGCTGAGTTATGAACTTTGAAAAATGAGTTTCTCTTCTCTCCTTTTATATTTCCCTAGAAAAAGTTAGCAGTGGATTTCCAAACTAAAAGCATGTCTGCTTCAGCACAACAGGGCCGGGAGCACTGGCACCAGACCTAGAGACAGGACACGCCACTCCACCAAGGGCACTGCTGGGGCTCCCGTCAGCAGGGTAAGGGAGGGCTGGAGTGGCCTTAGCTGTTATTTGAGGCCGCTATTTTGGTTTGATGACCAGCTCTGAGGGGATCAAACGTTGTGGAAATGAAATGAAATATTGTCTCCCTTTCCTCCTTCTGTACCCTGGTGGACCACGCCTCACCCCATCAGCAAGACCCAACACAACAGCTTTCTGTGACTGTCAGCTAGTGTGACTAGACATTAGGAGAGGCAGACGTTGGTAGGGGTGGTATTTACTCTTTCTGGTAATACTGTATAATGAACGCAGAAAAAAGAACATTACTGTTAGACATAAAATAATTGAGTTTTTACCTCTTTATTTAAAATTACATAGAAAGTGACATTTACCAATACATTAAAAGATTTCTATTTAGGCTTCAAAGTCAAGCATTTGAGACGGAGGAAAGGAATGATTAGCTGTGCAACCTTAATTCTGCCCCCTATCTGCATTATGTTACAGAATTTAATTACTGGATCACTTACTCACGCCTCAGGGAGTGTCCAAAGCGGAAGTTCAAGAGGAAAAATCAAGACAATTTTAATACAGCATTAATTTCCTAACTTTCCAGTATGCACTCTGAGTAGCACATTTTGAACACAATTTATAAGTCGAAGCAGAAGAAAAAAGATGAGGGAACGGTAGTTCAATTATTTCTGGGTGGGAAGCTGAGGCACAGAGCAATTAAGCACTTTTCTCAGCATCACAAATGATGTGGCAGTGGAGCTGGAGCTACACCTTAGTTTTGAAGCACAGAGTCTTTGATCACAGGAAGATGACCCATGGTGGAAGTCTCCTGTGCAATTATTATTTAAATGCAGATGATTTGGGCAATATGCTCTAGAGGTCCCTGCTTGAGCAGGGGGGTTGGACTAGATGATCTCCAGAGGTCCCTTCCAACCTAAACGATTCTGTGATTCTGTGATTCTGTGTTTTTTACAAATAACTCATATTTCTTATAGACTATATTTTTTACATAGGGTCCGTCTGTGGCTTTTACTTTCTTCTATACTTTAAAAGAATAAAAGCCCATGTTCTAATTAATTTGTAGAGAAAAGTAGAGTGAAATAGGAACCTCCTTCTTATATTTTCTATTCTCAGATTTAACGCCAGTCCATGATTTGGTTTGGATTCATTTTCTTTACTGAAAGATAAGTAAGAAAATGATGTCACTGGGATAAGCTTTTCCTCCAAGTCAACCTTCCCTCCACATGGTCCTTGCGGCTCTTGGGGCTCTGCATGACTTGGAAGGTTTGTACATGTCTGTTAAGTGATATGCAGCACCATTTTCCAGGAAAAGTAGTTGCCCATTAGCTTTCCGCCTCCACATGTGTTCATACCTATAGAGAAATGAATCATTGCAGACATAAGCTAGTTTTGGAGAATAACAAGGCTCTGCTGGTCAGCAGTTAGCAGCCAGCTTCAGGATCCCATTGGCCCTCCTGACTGGAGTGAATGGACATGGCCAACAACACAAGAGTCTCTGGAAAGCTGTTGTGATGCGTGATTGTGTCGAAAATTCTGCTCAGTAAATAGAGGTTTTTGCGGTGTGCTAGGTGTTCTCACTGATGTATTTCTATGAAGCTGCTGCTAGGTGCTGGGGCCACTGAGTGTGAACCATTGGCCTTGTTCGGAAGAGGAGTCAATGGCGGGGTCCCAGCAGCTTCAGCAGAAACACCAGTGTGAGTTTCGACTGATGAGTAGGTCTCTCTTTGTTCCTTCTCTTCCTTATGTCCAAAACGTCCCCCCGGAGGGCTCCGTCAGGTGCCCTGCTCCGTTACAGTGTCTGCAATCTCAAGAGAAGCGCAGGACAACAGGGCCAAAGAACGGTGGCTTTTTCCTTCTCCAGATTTAAGGGCTGTTCCTGCTGGCTGCAACTTTGAAGAGGATATAAGAGACATGCTTGTCCCATCACTTTTACCCCACTCTGTTTCCAGCTCACAGAGTGAGCAGCACTGATTTCTCTGCCATCCTGCCTTATGGAGCTCTCCATTCTCTTTCCCTCCTTCTGTCAAGTACCCACCCTGACCACTTCTTCTACTGCAGTGCATGCATGCGGCTGGTACGGGCACCACATTGTGTGTGTGCATGCTTGCGTGCTTCAGCGATGACACTCCTCCCGCACACAGCTGGGAGCCAGCGGCGGATGAGGACAGCGCTGAGAGGATCCCCTCAAGCAAATGAAACCCCCAGGCCGTAAGTCTAACAACTTCCATGACTGCAGTCCAGTACTTTGGTCCAGCTTTCTTTAGGAAATGGCTGCAAGTTTGGGGGATTTTGTTTGATCTCAGGATGTATTTATGCAGCCTCAGTTTGTTTGCATAGATCTGTTTTGAAGTTAGCTTGTGATTTGTATAAGCAGTGAGGAGGCAGGAACTGATGAAAGAAGGGGAGGTTTGTGGTGTTTGGACAAAGATACTGCACTGTGCTTACAAGGGCTAACACTTGCAGGCTCTCGAGAAGGGTTAAGAAGTATGCCTAAGCCAGCAGGGATAAATCAAAAAAATCTTTTCTCTTGAGCCTCTCTTTATCTACATATATGGCCTTCAGCACTGCCTCCCACAAGATTACAAATGTATCCCTGCAGCTCCTTGCAAGAGAGCCAGGATTTGACTGACTCTTTTCAGAATATTTTAGGTACAAGATCATCCTACCCTTAGCCTGAACTCTGAATGAAACCCTTCCGGCGCTTGGAAAGTGTCATTTAACCAGGGTTTTTATCTTCTGTGTGCTTTGGTTATTCCGTCAGGACACCTGGTACACCACAAAAGCCTTTATTTACTGAGCAGGATTTATGACGCACCCAGAAACGGAAGTGAAATGCTGCCTGATGCCCTGAGATCTTTTTGCAACTGCCAACCCACAAGGCCATCTTGGAAACTGTGAGCTGCTCTGTGGCCCCCTTTCAAGAAAAAATGAGTTCCTCTCTTTTCTACTGGCTGATCCACAGCCCATCACTCTTATCCTTCTCTGCATCCCTTGAGGATGGAGGTACATTTCCTTAACATGCACAGATGAGTAATTCTGCACAAAGCTGGAAACCATGTTCAGTATTGCTTGGTAAAGGAGAAGTAAAAAAAGCTGGGCGATTGCTTCATGCAATGAGGATCTCTGCTCCGGGATGGGTGTTTCATGGAGCTCGGTATAAATGCACTGAAGTGACTGGGAGTCTTGCCAGCAAAAGAGGATTAGGCCTTTTATTTACTGTGTAATCCTAGAGCTGTTGCATCTCCATTTCAGTGAGGTGCTGACCGCAGCGTTTTGTCCATGATAGGCAATAGGTTGGAGGACTGCAACAGGCAGTGGGACCAAATTCAGAGCTTTAAAGTTATCAGTACTGATAACAATCGAATTCAGGGTTTTATACGGCAGCTCATCCCAACAGGATGAGACGCATACTCACACCCAGAGCATGAAGCAGGATTTGTTCGCTTGGACATGGCTCCACATTAGGATGCCTTGGTGTTCAGGAAGATGTAGCTCTCAGCTGGCTGAGTTTGACACTGTGGATGTATGTCCGTATATCTCCATACCAAAGCAGCAGCAAAGACACTGTTGAACTTCCTGGTGTCTTTTATGCTATTACCTTTTCAGGGCCAAATGTATAGTTCAGTCATAAAGTCTTGGGAATGTATGGAAATCAAAAGACTAATTCCTGCCAGTTCATAACACAATTAATGCACAGTTAATTATCTTGGATGGAAGCCTAGCTAGAGGATTGCAGCACGTAGAGACAACATGCACTCAACATGCACTGTAAAAATAGAAATAAGATAAAACTATGATATTAAAAGAGCTAGCTTTTAAAGGAGGAGAAGGTAAAATATTACAAACCCCCAGACAGACTACACAAAGCTACAAGCTGCAAAGGAACTATATTTGTCAAACTTTGATGTGTCATTCTGGACTGTTTCCCCACCAACTTTCCCCTGGCAGTGGGGTGTCAGGGGTTGTGCTATAGTCTTTCCAGGGCTCTAGCGCAGCTTATGGCATAGGCAAAACTGATTCCTGTCCAACATACCTCACCCAGTGGTGTTTTTTCTTTCAGAACAGGGTCCCACACTGGCCTGTGGTAGGGTAATAACACAGACCCGGGTCAGAAACCCAGACTGCGCTTGCTCAAGCTCACACTGTCCAGGCAGTGCTTCTCCACCACTGAAGAGAATCAAGGGGGTTCAACACCCCCCCCCCCCATGCTCATCCAGGGCCAAACCCAAACCTCAAGGCTAAAGCATATTGGGATTTATAAAGCAGCCCTTGGGTTGCAGCTTGGATGGGGCTCCCCAAAGTGCAGGGGAGATGTGGGTCTGAGACCACCTGCCTGATGCCTTCTCCTGGCTGGGCCTGACCATTGCCAGCCCCCTACCTCACAGGCAGGAGAGGTCTTTTGATCGTACGACTCGCACGGCAGGGCCCTCTACGGACTGCTTCTGTAACATAGCCAACGTTTCACAGCTCTGTCTCTTTGTCTGTCTCCTGGGCATCCCTGAAAAGCTGGATGTGGCTTACAAGATTTGGTTCTCACTGCAGCTCATCCCAGGTATGTTTAGTGTTTTATTTCTGTCCTGGCCTTAACTGGTCCCTATTCCTATAGTGTGCATTTATGACTGGCTTACAGAAGTGTTTGCTGGATATGCCACAGTACATCCGCCCAAGCAGAGAGACTCATGTGGCTTCACTCTTCTTACTGTTTCAGTGTGAGGTCACTAATTCAATATATATTAAAATGTCAGACAAGATTTTGTGAGCCTTACTCACAGAGAGGAGTATTTACTCACATGAATAATCTTTTTTATGTTATGGGTGTGCTTCCATGACCATCGAATGCATAACAGCGTATGACCTCTAAATCATATTAGGAGGCAGATTTAGCTCTACGTTTGGTTTTATCCATTGCTTATTCTCCCAGGACTTCCAGAAAAATCATCCTGTTTGCAGGAGATTCTCCCTGAGAGAGCCTAGAGGTGTGTAGAAAGCAACAAACGCAGGCAGTGATGTCAGCACCGAGGTATAATGCTCTTTTGTAATCTTGCTAGTACACATACATTAAGAAAAAGGGAACGTGGTAAGTTGTTGGGCCAATTAACTGTAACTACTCATCACTTCTGAGTGCTGTGCAGAGTACAATTTATGTTGCTTGATTCTAATTTGAAGAGAGGACACAATATTTTCTTAGGACTTGCTGAAAGTGAAGAAGCTTAGAATAACTATAACGTTAAAAACAGGGGCAAATTAATTACGTCTAACTTGCAACCTCATAATTCTACAGAAGATCAAAGTAACCTAAGTATTTCAGGAAAGACTAGTTCCCAGTGTAATGTTGCTTATCATCTCTCCAAACATTACTCTATCCTTGATTATAATTAGTTTTTTTGTGGGAATTATTCCTCCAGCGTCTTACGTTCATATGTTTTTCCATCTCCCAGATACTTCTGCTATATATTTTTTTTATTTCCAGCTGCATCAGTCCCATCTTCTCTTCGTTCTTAAGAAGCCGCTCCTGCTTACCACACAAGTAACTGCGTCTTTGGGAAACAGTCACTCACTTGGTTGGTATTTTTTAGGAACACTATGGCTTTTGACCATCCATTCTGAAGAGGCAGTACTTACAAGGAACTTTATTGTCCTAACTCTTTCAAGATGATTTTGGTAATTTAAGATACTAAGCAGAAGCATCTTAGATTTTTAAAAAAATCACAGGATCTAGAGTGGCACCTGATAAGTTTCTAATGCATGATATGTTACCCGTAACAGCAGGGACCTGAACTGAACTCAGAAACCCAGGGAGAGCTGGCCATCCCCATCCAGTGTTGTACACAAGCATCTCTCCTTTGTAGCCACGCAAGAAAATTGCTGTGGCTAAGGAAGGCTGAGATTACACATGGTGAAGCAAAACCACAAGAAATCTATTCATTTGGAGTAGAGGAGACAGATATGAATCCAGAGTATTGAAGAACTGGTTTGTAACACTGGATTTAATATAGATCTCTGTTTGTAACCTCAAGTAATCTGCAAGAGGAGCACAGCTTGTAACACTGAGGTTCTTGTTTTGATTTTAAGATTACAAGAAACTAAACTAAAATCTCTTTAAAGGATTGTTTCAGTTTAAAGGATGAGATTTCTTTCCATGGTACATTTTGCTAGCTATGAGCTTTATATGTTGTACTAGTGTGCATGTTCCCTTCAGTTTTATTAGGGAGAGATGCTAAATAAATTTCTGCTAGGAACTAAGCTGGAAAATGGACAGACTTCAGCCTGAATGCATTTACATTCTTATGCTTGCCACTTCTATCTTTTCTGTGTTTGAATAACTTGAACAACTTTATTTTAATATAGTTTGTATACATAGCACATATTCATACGTAGTCATTTAATTAAGGTTACATTTTGGCTGTGTGGTCATACAGCAGCTTAAGATGTGCTGGAAACCAAGCGTCCTTGGTTAGCTTCTAAATAACTGACTAATACTCAGATTTTATGTCCCTGTTTAAGTTTTATGGACTCAAAGGAAGAGACTGGGTCAATTAATCCTCATAACAGGAAGGAATTGCATTGCTGTTCCAATCAAGTCTGCAGAGAAAAAACATCATGCTATTTTCAAAGAAAACAACTGTTGTACCAACCCCGAGTCCTGGACAATTTATTTAGTGTCAATTTGTGACAGCCTCCAAGATCTGTGCTGCCACATCCATGCATTTAATGTCATGAAATTGGACATAATTGCTTGTCAAGAGTGTTGGCAAGTCCATTAAAGAACTTATTCCCTCTTTAAGGGACAAACCTGTACCTGTGATCTGTATGGCAAAAGCTTTGCCCACACAGAGTTGGTGCAGTACCTGCACATCACTTGTTCCACAGCCCTTCAGATATCATGGGCTAATCCAATCAGTTTACGTGGCTGATTGATTGATAGATTTGTCCTGATGACTGTTGAGAAGCTGCTCACATGGTGTGCAACTATTTCATGATTCATTATCTGAATTGCAAGTATGGTCCTGTGTGTTATGTACTTCAAGCTGTTCAAATTCTGCTCTAAATAAAAAGGTAGGATCAGACAGGAAATTAGATAGGAATTTCCTCATGCTCATCACATCTTCCTATCATGCTCATCACAATATTATTTGAGGTCTACATCTGAAAAAAGGAGGTGTGGCAATATTGAGTATGGCTAGTGCCTGGCTTCTAGATAAATAACTAGCAGCCTGAAGATGCTTCCAGTGTGCAGGTGAGACCTCCAGGCCCTTTATTCAGTGCTAAAAACACCTAGGTCCCTAGACGAGGAGGTACCAACACTAAGGTGAGATAAAAGTGTAATTAAAAATGTTATCCCTTTCTTAGACTTTGTTGCCCTCTAGTCCTGAGTACCGCCCAGGAAAAAGTGAGGACTAAATGCTTAGAAAAGGAGATCATTAAATATTTTTTCTTTTCCCAAAGAAGAGGCAGTTCTTCTTATAGCCAGTAATGCAATGTATGGAGCATTCACCCTTAAGCATTCACCCAGGATGTAAGCGACCTAAATTAAAATTTTTTCTCTTACCGGGGAAATATCCCACCAGTTTCATACATATTCTCAGTTCTTCTCTGAGTGACTAAATGTGCACAGAGATTGAATCCTGGGTGTTCCTTGCAGACCATCCGTGTTTGTTGGCTCTTCTTCCCCCTTCCCCTATAGCCTTTGTATCAAACCTTCTCTTCTATGGAAGCACTAATGCTGTCTATGCCATTACCCAGCTGCTGAAAACCAGCAGTAGATCCAAATATAAATCTTGCCAGAATTCATTTAGACAATGGCTTGGGTTTTTTTTTTTTTTCAGTTTTACAATTTAAATAAGCCATCTTTTACACGTGGCTGCTGCTTTGCATGAAGCTCTGTGCTTGTGGGTCTGCGAGTAATGCCTCAGCAGAATGCAGGTCCCTGAGATTTGTTCCCCAGCCTCTTTTCCTGTCACAGGCAAGATCTGGGCCATCACTGAGCAGAATTAGAGAGAGGAGGGAGCAATCTCCATGACAGCTGCCTGTAGACAGAGAAAAGACAGGGCCTGCAGATGACATTTTATCGATTGCAATGCAGTCATATACTTTCCTGTGAACTGATGTAACGTCACTGTAAAGCAACATCGGAAGAAGTTTTCTGCTGAGCTCTGATGCCAGCTCAGAAGATATTGTGGCCATTTGCCTCCCGAAGGTGAAGTAACCTGCTTTAGCGAGTATGCAACTGGACAGCCAAAGTTGCAAATTTTAGAGGTTTGCTTTTGAGGTACAGATGTAGCAAGGCTTTTAGCAATTAAAATGAGCAAGCCATAGCTGAAGATTAATTTGTTACGTATTCGTGCCTAAGTTTTCAGTGGACGAGAGTGACATGCCTCACTTGTGAATGTGGAGTAACTAACTCCAGCAAAGTGTGCAGGATTACTGCAGATTAGACAGGCTGCAGCTGGGCACCTTTCCACATAATCACCACTTTTATAAGCGTTTCACCTATGAGAAGAGTCGTATGTCCCTTTGCAGAGATCAGAACCTTTTCATGACGCGTAAAGCAGTGGCACATGAGGCTGATCAGGATTTGCCTAAATTAGAATTTCTGCTTCTGCTGTAACTTAAGTCAATCAGTCGGTTATGTCTAATGAGCTAGCACAGTTACGGATGCTAGCCCAGATGAGATTGAACTGGAGTAAAGCTGGTGTTTCTAACTCATCATTTGCAACTTTATGAGGGAAGAATCAGATGTCTTTTTATGAATATGACTGAGAAAGTTTAAGAATTAATGTCTCCAAAAAAACAGCTGACGAGGCGAGCCGTACTCTTTTGCTTCAATGAAAAAATCAGCCTTTCTGGTGTGAGTTAACTCATAATCATCTGCCTTGAATTACAAGACAACAAAAATTATTTCTCCTAGTCTTCTATATAGACATAGGAAAAGAAATAATTGGTACAGGATGACACCACCGTGAAGGGTGGTTTTAGTTCAACCATGTAGTCTTCTACACTAGCCACATGTGGAATTGAACATTTTGATGACAAATAAAAGCCCTTACAACATTCCTCATTTTATAAATGATTCTGCAGCCATTGGCAAATAGGGTTACATAAAGGCATGACTCATGGGATGCTATATTAAAAACAACAAATTGATGGAGAAGATCCCTGTAAAGGCTCCAACATTTCTGCGGATTGGATAAAATCATCAAGGAATTGCAATCAGAAGCTTTGCTAGAATATTTTCCTGTTAACATTGAATGACAGATTCCCTTAAAGTAGCATAAAAGCAGCAAATGAAAAGGAAAAGACCCTATTATCCTAAATTGATTTTTAAAGCATGAAAGAGCTCAGGAAAAAATAGGAGGAGGAAGGGGAAACGTTGGCTGCCAGGAAAACAATCTTCTCAATTTCCTAACTAGAAATTGTATACAAGTGATGCACTGTAATCTCTTAGACTGGCTCTGTAAAATCATATATCCAATTTTCATCAAAAATGCTTCAGAGGAAAAGACTATGCAAAACTGATACTACTACTTGACAAATCCAAGATCTGAATGAGACACATCACTGCTTTCTGAGTACTACGAAATGAAGGAGAAAAGCTGCTGTTGGTGCTCCTGCTTCTTCTATTATCTTTTATAATGAAAGAATGATATCCTACTCAAATACACTCTAGTTCAATCACTGACGAATCAGGAGGCCCTCCCATATTCCTATCAAAGAGTCTTGAACATCTGCAGAATCTGAGCGTTGTTTTTTAAACAAAATCATTTCTAGTCTCTGTGTTTGAAGAGAAAAAAAAAATCCAAGTGTGAACTGAGTGCAAAATGGTGCTATTCTCTGCTATTAGCTGAGATATTAAATCAATAGCGGTATGAAAGATGAACTCCCTCCCCATCTCCTGCCTTTCATCTCAGTAGTCTGTGGACTCTGAAGATTGTCTCTGAAAGGTGATTTTAGTGTCAATGTTGTTATCAATTTATTTTACTGACATAGAATATAGGAGAACATGGAAATAGGACTGAGCACTGACTCCTAGGTCGCTGAATTTAGTCCCCTGCCATGGCAGTACTGCAACACACGACCCACATAGTACTCTTTTTACAGCTAGCTATGTTTTTGGCCCCCACTACTCTGATTAAAGGCTTCACTGCTCTGGGGTGGCAGGCACTTTCTTCTAAAACCATGGCTAAATGTGCTCATGATCAGTTTATACCCATTTGATCACGTGCCAGGATCATTCTTCAGTGTAAATACTTCTCCTCCTTTCTTGTGTTAACCCCGTAATGTATTTAACAGCAATTGGATCCCTCTCAGCCTTCATTCGCCAGACTAAACATGCTAAGCTCTGTTACTCTCCTCAGCGCTGGCCCCTCAGCCCCCAAGTCGTACAAGTGACCTTCCTCCGCTAAGGTTGAGCTCATCTTTCTTGAACACAAGAAGACCAGAATTTTATGTATTATTTCAAATGAAGACTCACCAGTGTACTGTGCAAATGGCAATCATATTTCCCTAATTCTGCTGGGAAAAGTCTCCTGAGAGTATTTCCTTTCTTAATTCTGGCAGGTCAGAGAACAAGAAACCTGTGAGGACTTCACAGGCTGGAGAGGTTATTTCAGATTAGACTGTGGGCACCCAGCTGATGGGATGACAGCCCTTCACACTACCAAGAGAGAACTAGCGAGGCTGAAGTCCCCAGGTATCTCAGCCCATCGAAAAAGGGAAAGAAGGCGCTTTAGTAGATAACTGTCATTTCTTAAATAATTGTTTTTGTAATACCTTTTTAGAAAATCCAAAATGTTCTGATATTCCTTTTCGCTGCTCTGGTGATTGATCCTCTCCACTTCACAATAGCAACCAGTAAAGAAACCCTGGGTAGTGCGCAGGGGAGGGAGGAGGCTGGGCACAGGGGGCCATGACAAGCCTGGCAGGAGGGACAAGGAGCTGACCAGAAACAGAGATCCATCCCCAGGACCCTTTGTGCCCGCCAGCCCAACAGCAGGGTGCTCCTGTCAGACCAGCACTGTATATCACCTATTAGAACAGCTGCCTTCTCCTGTCAATATCACTTTCCTAACGCTCTCACCATGATGGGAAATTTGCAGAAAAGATATATTATAATAAAACACAAATAGCATATTGTCTCTGAAAATGCCCATAGTTGAGTGGGCAGCATAACAGTATTAATTCAAGCATCTAAACAACATCGCTGCTGTTGGTATTGATCTGACACCCGTAATTGATATTAATGGGATGAATATTCAGTTTAGTTACTCCCTTCTAAAATTTCACCTTGAAATTTTCCACTGGTGATAGTAAGCAAAGGTGAGCTTCTTTCCAGAAGAGGTAACTGAAATATGGACACAGACAGGTAGGTAAACAATAATAGAAATGGACACCAAAAGGCTGTAGAAGATTGTCCAGGAGAGGAGAGGCAGAGGAGGAAAGGGAAGAAAAAAGTGTCCTACTATACACTGGCTGAATATATAGTGGTCTTATCTCGTGTGTTCAGTTATGCACATAGAGGATAAGAGCTACTTTTGCCATCAAGTTTGGTCCAGGAAAAAGGTTTAGCCCTCTCACTAAGGAGACATTGCAATAGCATTAAAAAAGAGTTAAGCATGCCTGGTACTTTGTTTCACGCAGACCTGACTGCTACCAAGCAGCTTTAATCAGACTGCCGGAAGGACTCCATAGCTGCAAGAACATCAGCACTGTGAGCTATCTCATGCACTGTACCGCTTCCAGCACAAAGTCACCACCAGAGAGAGCACTCCCAGGTCTTTTGGTCGGACAGCCTAAAACCTGGCTTCAAGGACTGAGATAAGTATTTATCCTTGTGAGCCATGCAGACCTGCTTCATGCGTGAGCAGTTTAAATGTTACTGATGTGTATAACATACCATCTGCTGGAGTGTGCTGGTGAGATGCCACTCAAACATCGTTGCGGCTAAGTCCATACAGACTCCTCAGCCTGAACTCCAAAAGCATTTTCATAAACCTTCCATCCTTATATATATATATATATATATGTATATTCTAACTTGCTTAAAACTCGGATTGTGTGGTTTGATCTTTGGAAGCAAGCACTCAGGACCACTTTCCCAACACCTAATATTTTTACAGGAGCAGATAAAAGTACCAGGCCACAGCCTTGGGAAAATCAGTGCTAAAAGCCAAACCTATATAAATAAACCGTCCCATTACAGTAACTTCCCCAACCTTACTATGAAACAAATCTATAACTTTGCTTCCAAAGGTTTTCCAGAGTTCTGCTATATATTTTTTTTTTCTTTTTCTGCCTGGACAATTATTTTCTCCCAATCTACCTGTGCTAGCTTGAAGCTACAATTGAAAAGGCCACTGTCTTCCAGTGCCTTCTTTGACCCTACCGAGGATGACAAAGTAAACCAAAGATTTGTTGTTCTCATATGCCTCCCAGGGTGCCTGACAGAGACACAGCACTCTGAAAAATTTGCTGATCACTTGTAGCCTTCAAGAATCTCATATAAAAAATAATTAATGCAAACAGAAATACGAGGGAAAGATGCATTTTATCTCAATGTAGTACCAATGTCCTCAGAACTAATTGCTTGAAGTACTTAGGAAATCTGGTGAAGTATAACAGTTGTTGAGATGTTTTCCCACTGCCCAGGAAACACAGTGATTTTGCTGGGCTTTGTAGGTTAATTACGTGCAGTATTACTGATAACACTCAGAAATTTCCTGCTGTGTGGGTAAGATTAATGCAAGATGGTACTGATGCAAACATAGCTTGCACGCCAGAAGTGAACTAGAGAATTTTTTCATATGTTCATAAAGATATATTAGGTATAGTCAAGGCCTTTTCATATCAAAATGTGTGGGGCTCACCTCCACAGCCTGGAAAGGGGGAAACTCCTTTCGCAGACACCTTGCTTCTATGCAAGGCAGACACGGGCATTTTTCTTTTTCGGACTCAGTGAAAATGGGATGCTACCAGCACCCTTAACCTCCAATTTGGGGAAAGAAAAGAGTCTGGCACTGCTCAGTGAAAGGTTGCTAGCCCTTGTGCCCAGGTAACTTGGTTGTGTGGTCGAGACAGGGATTTCTAAAAGTCTTTAAAGTTTTGCTTTGACCGCGAGCTGTGTGGAGTACAGCAATGCACTGTGAATTTGATGGGATCGAGAAAAGTTCAGCACTCCTGGAAACCAGTCTCTTGAATCTATTGATTTTTATCAGTCTATTGCCAAAACCTTACATTTATTCAACGATTTTTTTTTTGTACTAGTTACTCCAGATGCTGCGTTAGTGTCTTAGTGTTGGGGATAGCGGATGGTCTTCTCAAAGCAGCTCTACTTCTGTCCATGCTGAAGAAGTCACATTTTACACGAAGTGATTAGGTCATATAAATAATAGAGACAAGAGCTAGACTGATGCCACATAAACCTTATCTGAAAGGATAATCACAGGCCGAGTGCACTGATACCACTGTTGTTAGCTCACAAAGGCAGTACCGGATATCTCACGAGCTGTCTTTACCTTTTCACTGGGCAATATAATGATTTTTGTTCTCCAAAGAGAGATGTGTAACATGCTGGGTGGATGTCCCTTTGGATTTGGCGTTACACAGCAGTACTGGCAACCCCAGCTGCCAAACCACACTCAGGTTTTAGGGATTCCTCCCTGGCTGTTTGCACACCACCAGGCATGGCTTGATTTTTGTATGACAAAGTCATACTCTAAATAATGTTCTAACTCCTCATTTTGTGAGAAGTGGCCAAATATCAAGGTAATCTATATATTGTTCTCTATCTCCGTCTATATACTGTTCTCTGTCTTAGCTCTTTGATGAGCTCCATTTCATGTTCTCATTTTACCTGTGATCTCATATGCAATCTCATAATTTCCATCTCCTGAACCCTGCACCTCCTGTGCTATCTCCCAACATGAACTGCACTGGGTCTGATTTCATTTACACTCATTAAAGTTAGGAATCATCTTGTTACACATCTCAAGGACAGTTTTGAAGTAAAATCTGCCTTCACTCTTCCTCTTTAAAGGAACTTTTACGTAGTTTATATAATTCTTGATTAATGTGCTTATATATCTGATACAAGACCAATATCAAATACTCTCCCTTCGTACTATCCCAAGGAAACATTCCTCATTGTAGCCTTTTACAGTACGATCTGACTGTAATATATGTTTGACTATTCAGTGTATTTAGATAGCCTGTTTAACGGTTACAGTTTGGGAACATTTTAAACTGATGACACGATGATTTTTCCACAAACCAATAGCTTTTACTCACGTGTTAACCTTGCTGGCATTGGATAAGGTCTGTTAGCTTTTTGACTGCAAGCGACTCAGAGAGAAAAAAAACCTCTCTGTTTCTGTTCAAATTTTTAATAAACCTGCCTTCTTGCCTATATCGCTTTCAGTTGAATTTGACAGAGAACAAAAGACATCGGAGTCCTGCGGGCTTCAGGGAAGCAGGTGGTGGGATGGATAGGAGGAGACCTAAATTATGGTCTCTCCCAGAGAGAGTGGCCAAGGGCTCAGCTCAGGTTCACTAAGGTGCAGGATAAACTGCACTATGAAGGGCTGGAGATTTACCGGGATAAATTTATCCCGGTAAATCCCCATGCCTGAGCTGCCTGGCTGGGAGGAGCCCATCCATGGTGGGGAAGGGAGCCGGCACCAGCCCCGGCTCCCAGGTTGCTAGCGGGCACGGCGGGCACCAAGGCGGCACTGCAGCACTCAGGTCTGCCGTCTGCAACGGGACCCGAATGCCAACGAGCAATTAGGGCTTCATGAAAGACTTGAAACTCCTGCTCCTTTTTGAGGCTAAGAAAGCACTGAAAAAGTGGCTCTTACTCAGCTCTGAAGGCCTCTAGCAAGGAGAACCAACTGTAACAATTCTGATATATATTTAGTGTAACAAAAATAACGCAAGAAAAAACACTGCATGTTTTTTAACTTATATTGAAAGAAAAAGGACATAAACCCAAGCCAAAAATAAACCCTGTAGTCATCCAATTCCTCTTCCTGCAATACATATAGTTCCAGTTGAAAAGAGTAGGTATTTATCCTGTTTGCCTGAGCAAAAGTCAGGCCTTAATATACTACTGATTACCGTTAGAATTATGTATGGATTATTTTAATGGTTTATTGACATGCTAGAGAACTAGGTACCTTGTTTCATTAGTATCGTTTAAGTCTATATTAGCAAAACTATTACAGAATTTCACTCCTAGTAATAATAATAATCTCAATTTCTGAAGGAAAGGAAAACTCACTGTATGTCATTTCCATGCAACAGCTATGTAACGAGACACGATCCTAAAAGCACATGGAACTATGAGTTGATCACAGAACTGACAGCAGAACAATTTAAGACTTCTTAAAGGCCACTTCGTTCACAGTGCCCTTCATGTGATACCCCTATAATAATCAATCATATCTGCAATGCACAGATCATTTTTTCCTAATGTATGCCTTTCCATGAATTTATCCACGGTAATTGTGCCCTAGATGCTACCTCTTTCTCTAAATTATACCTTTTTTGAAGTAGTTACCCCCCCCCCCCAAAAAAAAAAAAAGTCCATGAGTGGAAATACTGTAATGTACAAAAAAGGCTATTTCACTAAAGAGTATCCCTTATACACAATAAGAATGTTTTGTTTTGCAACATCTATTTTATGCTTCCAAGCTACATAAAAAGCACTCTTGTCCTGTGGCAATTAAAAACAAGACAACATAGACAAATCTTTTTACTCATCTGTAACAGAAATGAGCCTGAAGGGACAGAAGTTTGGTTTGTTCCCTTGCACGCCTGGAAAATGACAGCTCAGGTAGTCAGACAGGTAGAGAGCCGTTCCGTTGTCATGAGCAAAGTGTGAACAGATGCCACAGGACCTTGCCATTAATATTATCTGAGAGGGTAAACGGTGGTACTCAGGAGCAGGAGCATTTGGCAGCCTTTGCTGGGTCCGAGCTGACTACCAGGCTGCCCTTGCACAGCTCCGTCCGCGCAGACCTCACTGCTCACCAGCAGTACTTCTTTCGATATTGGTCCTGAATTACTGAACCAGTTAGGTTTTACAGCTCTATCCAGTTTCTGCAGAGGAAAAGGAGTCTTTCTAGAGAATGACAGAAGCAGCATGAAAATCCTAAGCTCCTCTTCTGCATCCTGTCTAGGCTCTTCTGTCTGAGTTCCCTGTCAGTGAGGAGCAGGAAGGGGACACATTGGTTGGCATGAGAGAGGATGACCAAGTAAGGTCAGTTATGGACCCTAGATATCATGCTCTGGTCCTGCAACAGGTGTCTCTGGCTCTGGATCCTACACCCACATGTGACGATAACAAGCCTAGAAAGAAGAATAGGTCAAAAAAACCAGACTGTAATCAATTGGTCCTTCCATGTCTGCACAAAAAGTAATAAGAAGGTTGAAACTTGTTGTCTCTCAAAACCCGCTACTTGAAGGTCCTAGATTAATCCATAATTTCAGTCTGGATTAGCGCTGATCCCTAATTCAGGCTAAGTGGAAGGTGCAAAAAAGCCCCTTGGGTCTGACCCAAGGCATTGGGTCAGAAAGCAAGGTCTGATGAGGAGCAAAGTCCCAAAGACCTGGACGTCCCTAACTCAGCGGTGGGGGCCCTAGGCATAAGGTGGGTGTGTGGAGCAGTGACTGCGACTGGAAGCGAAGCTAGAGGCATCTGGCTAAAGAACTGACTGAAAAAGGAAGTTGGGGATCTGGGAGAAGGCAAACTACCTGCGAGTTCTGCCTCGTATGTTCAGAGAACAAAACTCTTTATATAGTTATTTGTTAAATGAACACATCACATGAAAGAGTATGACAGATTCATATCATCTGTACTTTCATCCTGCAGATGCAATCAAGTAAGGTATTGACTGACTAGTCAGGCTAAAGACGTGATAATACCTTCTTCCCTTATGTGTGCAAAATTATCACATTGTTTGTTTGTTTTTTTCAGATGGACTCCTAGAAAACATCACTTCTTAAAAAATCTGAAATTGCTGCACCTCTCTGAATCAACATCACACTTCTCTGAGAGAAGTGAAACCCTGTAAAAATGGTGAATCAAATTCTTTTCTGCAATACAAACTTTTTTCCAAGAGGAGTCACATGTAAGAAACCTGAGGACAAAATCTAATGCCCCTAGGAAGAAATTTTATTTGCCAATCAGAAAATAAGCAGTAAAGCATCAGGACATGTAACAAACTGTGCAAAGAAGATTGGGGAGAACCAAGACATTATTCGTGTCCTTCCCCTGGGCAGAATTTCATCTGAATAAATTACTTCAGGAGTGCATGACACTAAGTCTTGTCTATTACAGACATTCGCTGATTTAATTAAACTGGTGTAACCCCTTGGTGGCCATTCTTATTTTGGATTAAGGGAATTTTACTTCATCTTAGTTTAGATTAGTTTCTAGCCAATGCAAGCTAACTCTAACTCCAGTTTAATTTGAAATAAAAGTGTCCATAAAGAATCCCAGGTAGGTTTTAACTAAAACTGGTCAGAACCAACCTGTAAGTTACTCCAGTATGACCTGGAGGTGTTCACACATGGGCTTGCACCAAAATATCCGAAGGTTTGAATTACAATCAATCTAGTTGTTTCACCTCTCGTTATCATACAGGCAAACCTGCAGTCAGGTACTCAGTTAATCTTAGTGGCTTGGCACTCTGTGTACATCTCATAACTTTGCAAGTCAAGGCAAGAATCATCCCAAAGTACTATTTTCATAATGCTCCAGAATGCATGGAGAGTTATTTAAAGGTCAGTAAAAACAGAGCGGGGAAACAGAATGAAGCAAGATCAAAGCATGTGAATTAAAAATTATCAGTTCTCAGGACGCATTGTTGCCCTTCTTGGAGAATATTAAGCTCTCTTGCTTCCTCTGAAAGCTAAGATTTAAATCCCAGAAAGTGAAATGCTTTCCCTCTTAATTATGCCGAAAGTGCATTTTTTATAAAATCTCAAGGACATTCTTCTTGAAAACACAAGGAAATAGAAATTTTAATGCATAGAATTTTCCTTTTTTTTAGTATTGCTTTCTTAGGTTGCTGAAGAAATGTTTATCATTAGATAAACGTGGTATTTGTGGCATTCATAGTATTTCCAACGGAAATGCACAAGTGCTGTTAAATGACTGGTCCTCACAATACTTGATGAAGTAAGCAAATATTATCTTCATACTGCGTGGCTAGCTGTTACCTCATTCACCATGTGATGGTGACCCAGAGAAATTAAGTCATTTCAGAGTAAGCTCCAATGTTCCTGGGAGCTAACAGAACTTAGACTGGTGCCTGTACTTAACATCATAAAAAGGAATAAAAAGTTGGTATTAGAGCACTGAAGTTCCTAGCTGTCAATGTTGATCTGAATTTTCCAGCATATTTCAAACGTAATTGTAAAACCTTGTCACTGGAAGTTAAACAGTATACTGATGATTAATCGGAGCCAATGACAGGGGGTCATAGGCCAATGATTTTGTGTTTGGAGAGTTTCAATCTTTTTTGGTAAGAATAGCTCCCAGGGCCCAGAGAGAACACCAGGCAGGAAACATTGTCTAATGTTATTAAAATGGTCCACTGATCTCATGCCTTTAAGGAGGCCCAGCCGAATAAATAGTCAAACATTAACCTTTTTAGCTTAGGAAAGAAAGGAAAATGTCTGTGCACACTGCAAAGTTGCAATGCAGCGGGCCATCATCTGTGCGAGGGCCCTGCCTCACACTGCCCAGCTGTTTAGTCCCTCTCCTCTGCCAAACGTTACTGCTCATGGCGAAGCTGACAATGAGGTGCGTTTCGCCACATGTCAGGGTGAGCGCTGATTTCTCATTTGATGGGTGTCCTTTAATTCATTAACTTCCTGCCTAAGCAAGGTGGAGGCTAAATCAATGACTGAAGCGTTTGCACTAAGTGCTTAGAAATCAAAACAACTGCTGATTAACTTTGTTTTCAGTATTGAATTCAGCCTAAAACTAAGTCTAATCATTTAACAAAAGTTTAAATGAAATCACAAACAAGCTCCTCTTTTGCGCTGCCCTGAGGTAGTAATAAACCACGCACCTGAAATAAAAATCGAGGATGTGGCTTCATGTTTGAGTCTTTGCTTGCAAAAACACGGTAGTATACCACCCTATGTTTTTTCACTTGTAAACCAAGAAAGGAAATGGCATGCAAGGAAGAAAACTTCCGGAAAGTTTCATTAATGGCTATGTAAACCGCAAATGCTTGCCACTGAAGGCCTGGCAGGACTCTTTTGAAAAGAGTCACGGAGAATAGTTTTTGCATGGTAAAGTTTTAAAATATAGTAGCAAGCCAGATTGTTCAGGAAAAGCATTTCTACATAGGAGCTTTATTACAGTTCCCTGCAAATTTTCACCTAGACTCAGCAAGCCGCAAATAAAGGACTCCAGCCCATAGAAAAGCTGGTACTGAAAACCGTAATACAGAGAAATGATAGAAGACATTCTTCAGAGCCTCACGGTAAAATTGGAAAGAAGAAATGGCTCCTTCTGAGATTAAAATAGGGCAGGAAGTTTCAGGGCAGGACCAAACCAGAAAATTTTCTCAAGAAAGAGCTTTCTCAGATCCCTTACTGAAACTGCTCAGAGATGAAGAAACTGGCCAGAAGGAGGCAAGGATCTGGGGACAACCTAGGAGGGATATTTTGAGCGTAGGTTTACCAGAGGGAATCCTGAAAGACTGAATCTCTGCTACGTTTGCTGCAGGCTGAAGCTACCTTGGCTGAGATCGAGATAGATATATCTGCTTTTTGGAAAGCAGGATTTGGTTCCTGTTGAACCAGGACTGAGGTGCACAGCACAGAGAGTGATAAAGAGCTAAGACTGAGTCCAAGTATTAGTTACCTATATGTGGTTGAGTTACATCCTTACATGGATTGTGACTATGAAAGTGCCTGTCACAGCAATATTTTCTCAACAAGTCAAGTTACTGTTTCAGAAAAAAAAAAGGGCTTTGTATTTTCCAGAAAGAGAGAAGAATTATTTTATGCAGCTAAATATGAGATCAATAATTGTCATAGGTTTGCTGTCATTTGTGCAAAATTGCTAATGGTAGACTGTCAGATGTAAGATACTACGCAATTGGAGCAGACTGTAAAGATAATTATAACACAGCTTTTCAGAACAAAATTTGTGAAACATTTTTTGGTTGCTAAGTAAGAAAAAATGAAAATGTAAAGGTGGTGCTGCAGACATGATGAAAGTATACCAGAATATTATTCATTGGCAATTTGGTAATATTTAACAGTAAGTTAAATATTGTTGCTTCGAAAGTCATCGGTGATTAAAATTCTACACCTTGGTGGGGTATATGCTTCAAGTCTTACCTGTAATATACTAGATCTCATCTCAACTGGGAAAACAAACAATAGCTTGAGAAAAATGTGTTTTTATCTGTGACCACTGATACTTCGAATCACACCAGTATTAAAATGTTTTGGATAGATATTTGTCAGTATGAATTAACGAAGAATAACCTAGTGTCTCCTTGATTATTTTCAAGAATGCACGAAACTGTTAGGACTACCTCAAATATCAAGAACACTCAGTAGTGGCATGCTTTGAAAGCTCACAATGCATCCTCACTGCAGATGGTAACCTTAATCCTAACTTTGGGGGACATCAATCAGTCTGAAATTGATTTAATCTATCTCATGTAGTGCAAATTGGGTAAAATGTTCAATGGTTAAATAACCTTTTGTTTGGGAACACTGGGTAGCAAAAGTTTTCCATAATTTTTTCTCACCTTCCAAAGAATTTCAGAGTTATAGTAGACATTTCATGTTGTCAGTCTTGAACTTAAACGAAAATATTAAGGCTTGTCCAACAAGGTATTTACCCACGTCCATGTTGTAGCTGAAAGGACCTTAGCATGTTCTCCACATATTAGAATTTATTTCTGTACATCATTTGAAAATTGACCCATTCTAATTTTTATGTTCTTTGGGAAAGGTGAAGATGCAAATCACAGAGAGATATATTAACTTTTTTCCATAATGTATCAACAATTTTGTATGACGTCATCTTAATATAACAATATGATTTCTATTTGCTAAAGCTTATGATAAAATCCATTAACTGGAGGCTCAGTTATTAAAAATGATAGTAAATCCCTTTTCCACCTATGTAAGTTTTTTTTAAAAGAACATCACAGGAAAATAGAAAAATGGAAAAGGATATAAATCATATGAAATATGCTCTCAAACACTCAGTTGCACATTTTAATTTCAGCAGATTGAAACATTTGGTAAATGTAATTTAAGAAATTTTACTGAAGAAAAACTATTGACTTTTGAGAAAACTGTAAGCATTGCTGAAGGTTTAAACCTTGATCAAAGGGTGGATAAAGTATTTTTAGTGTGAGATATGTTGCATAATGAGAGAAAGACTATGTATGTGCATTGCCTTGGGAATCTTGTATTAGAGTATTAGGAAACTTCCTGTCTTCAGATGCCACTTCCCTCAATTTCTCAGAACTTGTGAACTGTATTATCAATTCCTACCTCAAATGCAGCAGTGGAAAGGATCTTTTTTAGCACAAACAGGCTTGGCCAGGCTGCAGGAGCCTAATAAACACTTCTTGTGTGAGACTAAATTTCAAACCAGTTAATCTACCCTGTGCCACTAAAGGCTCTTCATGAGTTTATTAAACAAAAAAAAATGTACAAAAATTATTAAAACCTTTAAAATATCATTTAAAAATACTGTTAAACTGACGGCAATCAAAATGTTCACCTAAGGACAATGGAAATGCAAATCTGAGAGAGAAATATCTGATATACTAAGGGAAATGATGTCTTTCAAGGCTTCTTTTTCCTTCATTTTCCTATGTTGTACCTTACTTCTGTCCAAGAAAGCTGATCTCCCTCTTACGCATCTTAGCTCAACCCAGTCTCATCAGCATGTGAACGAATATGTCAAACTATGTGCAGAAGGAGTTGAGGCATGAATTCATGCTCCCTGCTGCCAGCTGTGCTGCAAGGCCAGTAATCCCTGGCACAGAGACACAGCAGGGAAAGGAACTTCTCAGTCCTCCACTTCTGCATCTACCAGAGCTCATCTCTAATGATGTTAGGGAGGGAAATAGTTGAGGGTCATAGCTTCACACATCTGTCCAGGATTTGGCAAATACTTTCTGTCCACCGCATCAGGTCTATCTACAGTTTTCATTTGGCTTCCCTTAGACTCACCTTCAAAAACCTTTGAGAATTAAGAGAGAGCTACCTCCATTGTTTTTCAGGCTGGATATTAAGGCAGAGAGGCAAATGCCAAACTACGCAGAGGTTTACAGCGGTCACATACCCACAGGAATTAAAGGGATCCAAAGTGTCTAAATAGCTTGGAGAAAGGGGCTGTCTGAGCTAACAGACCAGAGAATGAAAATCATACGTCAGCAGTGCTGAGCTAGGACTGCAATCAGCAGGCCATCCCTCCTTTCCCTCTTTAGAGTAGGCAGGAGAGGAATTAGAAGATGGGATTGAATTTAATTTTCAAGTGTTAAAAGAAATCAGAGCACAGCTTGGAAATAATAATAGAATCACTTGCATCCCATTTAGCGGTAACTTGATTAATGCATGTAATCAATTCCTTTTTTACTCTTTGTGATATGGTAGTAGGTAGACATCCAGACACATTTTTTGTAGATGCTATACAAGCACAATAGAGTTTACAACCAGGATATGAAACACAAGCAGACAGAGGCAAACAAAGAGAGTAGGAGTGGGGAGAGGTGAAGGGCAAAAAATTAATTGTGTTCAATAGAAAAAAAAAATGCAGTACATCTTTGCATAACTAGTCCCAGACAAGCATGTTTATCCAGTACCACAGTAGGATTATTTCCTACAGTGTATTCATGATTGCTTTGTCTGTTCTGGTTTTAATGTTCCAAATGATGGGGATTCCACCATTTCCTTTGAGAGACTATTCTGCAGTCGAATAGTGCTCATCCCTTGGAAGCTTTCCCTGATATTCATTTCATCTTCCTTTCTTAATTCCACCCTATTTTTCCAAGTTGCATCCTTTTATACCCGCTTTTCTTTTTCCTTTAACTTCCTTGGTGCTTGCACCTTTCAGATAATTGCGGGTAGCTATGTGGGCCATCCCTTGCTGTTGCTTAGCAAACTGAGAAAGAACTCTTTTAATCTCTCCTTACAAATCAGTCCCTCCAGGCAACTGATAGTTTTTGTTGTTTTTCTGCGAATGCCTTCTCTTTTTTGTTTTATTTTGCTACAGTGGCCAAATTCTGATTCCATACTCACACAAATAGAAGAGAAACCAACCGCTTTGTCCACAAACATGATCCCATTCCTATTATTAATGTGCCAGAAGACACACATCGTTTTAGGAGCTTTGGGTCAATGTAATAGTGTCTACACAAGAGCATTTTCCAAATGTTGTGACTGACTTGCCCACTTCCTAACATTATGGTTTTAGGAAAGTTTTCAGGTATAGACTTGGCTTTAGGATAAATCTTCTCTGCAAAATCACATGTATCTTTTGCTGTGAGACAGCTAGGAGAGAGAATTTTTATCTAGTCAGGGTCAATTCTGTGTTGTCCTTCAGACATTTCATCCAGATAGCTAGGCTGCAGCAAGGTAACCTGCACAGTACCTAGTCTTCACTAGGATTTTATAATAGATAGTGACAATAGGGAACTATTTTTGAGCAAAAATAAGACTTTCTTCAGTGACGATAGCCATGTTCAAGTAGGTTTACACATGTAAATAATCCAAACCATTTTAATACAAGCATTAGTGTATGAAGACGCTCATAAACTGTGGAGGTCAGGGCCTCTGTCAGAAAGGCTTTACATATCAATTTCTTCTCTTGAACACGTTTGAAACTGTACACCGGGCAAATACTGTTACGCTTCTAAAGAAAAGGGTGTCTTTATAGAAAGGATCTTACAAAACTTGACAATATGAATTAATCGCAGAATCAAAAATACAATCCTGCTCTGCTTGAAGTCAGCAAAAGTTTTCCCACTTATTCTGGTGGATGATTAGGACATAGCCTTTCATCTATAAAGCTGCAAGGATTCATTAATTAAGAGCAACTAGGTCCAATCTTATGAATTGTTTCTTTTTTGTTTGAATTTCAGTAATTCATCAAACTCATCAAGCAAATTTACATGCTTGAAATTTCGGTACTCAAGCCTGGGTCCTGATCTTTCGCTTATGTAAAGGAATCTCTTCCCAAGAGAGCAGCCCTGCTGAAGTAAAGGGGACTTTGCAAATGAGACCGTGAGGGCCCTGCGAGCCCCCGTGCGGGGGTTTGGCTGCTGGGCCCAGTGCCCATCCCGCGAAGCTGCAGCTGCAGCAACCCCATCCCTCGGGGGATACCTGCCCTCAGGGAGCCACCAGCCCCTGCGGCACCCCAGCAAAGGGTTTGGAGAGGCATTTCCATTTGTGCATGATGAACTTCAGCCTCAGGTGCTTGTTCTTTCCTTAAAAATACCTGATGGCTGAAACACGGGGTTTGTCACAGAAGCGCCGAGAAAATTTTAGGTGTTGTGCATGTTCAAGTATTTCTTTTTAGGCCCTTTATGTAACTTCGCAAAAGGAAAAATCTGGAAAGCAGGGCTGAACCCCACTGGTGCAGATTCTTGTAACAATCAGATAACAAGTAAAATAATCAAGAGCTATCAGCTGAAAGACTTAGGAAGCAAAGGTGCTCCTCTGAGATACACATTAGCAAAGAAAGCTGGATTACCACAAAGCTTTACATTGCTTCTTTTGGCTGCCTTATTAAAACTAGAAAAAGCTTCTCCTGCAGAATGCTGATACCTTCAACACATTTTATCCCACAGAAAACAATAAACAAACAGAATTTGGAGTCGCAGGTAGGAACCCTGGAGCATATTTGGATTTAATTGCTTTTCATTGTTTAGGTCCTAATGTAAGGAACAAGAAAGATGTGGGCAATTTTTCATATGCCGGTATTTGAAACAGTCGGTGCTCAACAAAAGGCAAAACCTTTACCCCTATATAGCCCAGTGCCAGTGGAGAGGCATTCGCATAGCCCTAAATGGCATGCATGTTGCCATGCTGCTAAAAGTAATGGGCCCTGCTAAAGAGAGGCTAAACAGATGGCTCTGATCTTGCAGTGCTAAGAGTAGCCCAGGAGTGGTTAATAGAAATCACCTCGTATGACAATGAAACCAATAACAGCACCATGAAATGAAGGGACTCCATGTATTCAAGTCTCACTTATAGCAGGGAGCTTGACCGAAGTACTCCAGCCAGACCCACCGCTGGCTTGGCCACAGTGACACTGGCATCAGCGGTGATCTCGGTGTAAACAGGTTTCCTACGCAGAACACAGTGAAAAGCACAAGAAACCACCAGCGTGGCATACCCTGCAGGAACCGTTCCAACGTCGACCCCAGTTCAGCGCAGCTGGTAGTATGATGTAATTTGTTTTTGTTCCATAACATATTAAAAAAATGCATTGTTTAGTAGAGTCACAGCCTAAGTGTTATCTTTTGAAGAAACTCCTACATCCTTGCTTTTCTTCCGCTGACTTAAGTACTAAATCAAAGTTCACTTAGGAATGATCATGCCTTTTTCTGTCTGCCGAAGTTGTGTCCCTGTAAGACCTATCCTACCGTTATGACTTCCAGCACTAACTATGTGTTTCTGAAATGACACGTGGTGTTGTGTCTTGCTCCTTCCTTCTCATGAGATATTTTCAAAAAAAAAAAAAAAAGGGAGGGAGAGAAAACAGGAAAAAATATAGAAACAGAAAGAGAGAGACAGAAGTGAAGATGCTCCTTGTAAAATATATTCACTGATCTGAAAGGAAGTTTTATTAAAGATTTTCAAACCTGTTCCCTCTATTTGCAGGGGTATAATTAGAATACTTGTGTTTTGATTTTTCTTAACAAGTTCTGCAGATGCAGTGGCAACTGGTATATGCTCGTGCTGGGCATATCGTCAGCTGTGTTCTTTTCTCTTATACTAAGACTGTGCTAATATCTAATGGAAACATAAAGGGTTCTGTAATACCTTCACCAGAAGTCCCACTGTTTGTTTGGTGGAACGCAGGAAATATAGCTGAACAGACGTTGAAAGCTGTGGGGATGGAAAAACAGAATTTCGGGTTTCCGAGCGCTCTTCCTCGCTCTCGTGCTGAATTACTGCGGGGCCTCGAGCAAACTGCGCGTCTGGGCCCCCCAGACTGCGTGTCTGGGCCAAGAGCGGCCTAGAAGACCCGCTTTCAAGGAATGCCGTTAGGATAAATACATCATCAAGCACTTGACGATCCTCACGCTGAAGTCAGGACACGCGTGCGAAGCGCTGGAGCAAGGCCATCCACGGCGTACGCAGGCGCTGAAGGAGACAAGAGCGCTGAAGGCGGCCGAGAGCCGCTCCGCGCCCGCCTCCGCCTCCGCGGCGGGCGGTGCCGCCGCCCTGCGCGGCTCCCCAGCGCCGCTCGCCCGGCGGTTAGCCCTGACCCCTCGGCGCGGGCCGCCCAAAGGCGCCGCAGTGCCCCGGGCAGCCCGGCGGGCGGACAGCGGCAGCAGGAGCCGCCGCGCCGCTCCGCGCCGTTCCGCGCCGCCGCGCAGCGGCCGTGGGCGGCGGGCGGCGCTGGCGCTGCGGCGCCCCCTGGCGGCGGGCGGCGGCGCGGGTCACGTGGATGTGACAGCGGCGCTGCTGTTGCCTGCGAGCAGCAGTCGCGGCAGCGGCACCGCAGCGCCAGGCGCCGCCGCCAGCCCGAGCCGGGCAGGGAGGAGCGCGTCGGGTCGGGTCGGGTCGGGCCGGGCCGGGGCGCGGCGCGGCGCGGCGCGGCGAGCCGCGAGTGGCCGCCGCGGTGCCGGAGCGGGGGGCCGGGCGCGGCGAGGAGCCGATGCGGAGCGATCGCGGGCGGGCGGCGGCGGCGGGAGCAGCCATGGCGGGGCCCCGCTGAAGGAAGCGGCGAGGGAAGGGAGGAGGCGGAGGAGAGGAGAGGGGAGGAGAGGCGAAATCGCCGCATTCCCTCCCTCCCTCCCTCCCTCCGCGCCCCGTGCCCGCGCGCGGACTCCCCGCCCGCCCGCCTCCCTCCTTTATGCCCCGCTGAGCCCGCGCCGAGGACTTTGGCATCCGACGCGGCGCCGCCGTTTTCCCTCTCCCCTTTCTGCTGCGAACAAAGGGGGAGAGAGGGGGAGCGCGAGGAGGGGGGGGAGCCCATCTCCGCGGCGCGAGCATGGCGGACCGCAGCCTCGAGAGCATGTCGCTGCCCCTGGAGGTGAGAGCCCGGCTGGCCGAGCTGGAGCTGGAGCTATCCGAGGGTAAGTCGGCGGGGAGCGGGCCCGGCGGCCCCGGCGGTTGGCGCGGGCGGTGGCGGTTGGCGCGGCCGCGCGGCGGTGACAGTTGAACGGCCGGCGGGGCGCGCGCCGCGGGCAGCCCCGGCCCTCCCCCCCCCCGTGCCCCCCCCCCTCTCCGGCCCCCCGGGCTCGGCGGGGCGCCGCCGGCCGGGTCGTTTCTGCTGGCGTGTGACAGCCCGGCGGAGCCGCCGGACCGACCCCCCCCCCGCCCCCCACTCCGCCCTGTGGCTCTGGGCGAGGAATCTGCTGCATTTCTAGTTTCTCGGGAAACCGGTGTCTTTCCGAACCAGGTTGCTTTTGTGCTCTCCCCGATTCCCCATGGCGTCCGCGGCCTCTTCTGTTTTTCTTTTCGCCCTTCCACCTCCCAGCCACCTTTCCCTAAGGCTTTGCAAAAATACACGTATGGATTTTTTTTGTTCTACCTGTAAATGCCTCCTCCTCTTGCCGCCGCGGCGCTGGCGGAGGTGGGAGAGGGGCTTTGGCAGCAGGGCTTGCCGCTCCAGTGTTGCATGTTTTATTACGGAAGATGGAAAAATCTTTAGGGTTGGCTTGCAGGGATTCCTGTCCTGCCAAGAAAATGCAGTTTTACAGAAATCTGCCATATACCTTGGTGCGAAAAAGCTATTTGACTGTATCGAGGGACTTGCCATGAAGTCCACGCATCGGGATCAGTGTGTAAATCAGCGGCAACAAAATACTCGTTGATAAGGTTATTTTAAAACATGCTAGTTAGGTCTCGTAGAGGAAAGTGTGTGTGTGTGTGTGTTTTTTTTTTTTTTTTAATTGCGTTTTTTTCCCTCCCTATTTAATTGAAAGCTGGTGGTGATTTTCTTGGCTTGGTTTATTTTGATGCTTCACTGGTTCCCGGGTTGGGTAAGCTCTCACGCAACCCTCATATTGCTGTTCCTGTGGTCGGGAGGATAAGCGGGAGCCCGAGCCCTCCCTCTGTGCCTCAGCCCGTCTCCAGCTCCCCGTTTCGGTCTGTGTCAGCTCCGGTTAAGGAATGAGATGCACAGAACGATTATCGCATATCAGGGTCTCTCGCTGATTGGGATTGAGTGCCCAGTGTCATCAGCTTTAGCCACGGTTTTAGCGTAGGAGATGTAGTCTCTTCCTCCCAGAGGAAGAGGGCAGGGGGTATTTTTATATCTTGAGGGGTATTTTTATATCTTGATACTGCTAGAGTTGACTGTTTCCTGAAGTACAAATAAACTGTTAGCTGGTCTCTCCCTCTCCACTTTTTGTAAATGAGAAAAAGCGAGTGTTAATGTTCATCTACCTCTGCCTGGCTATAACACTTAACATGAGGAGGGCAAATGACCCACTGCGTCCCAAATTAGTTGTTGGAATTGTTGGACGTATGGAGCTGGCTTTCTGTCTTTCTTTCACTCTGTCTTTCTGTCCTTTTGTAACGGTTTGTAAGGGCTGCCAGCCAGAAAGTAAAATGCGCTCAAGCCAGTTTCATCAGCAGGGAGGAGCTGATGTTGACATTGTATTTTCCTTTTAACGCTTTCATGGTGAAGAAGGGAACAAGCTAGTAGGATTGCTGCGGGCGCTCATTGTTATTCCTCTCCTCCCATCACCCTCCCAGTGCCCTGAAACTGTGAAAAAAGAAAAGTTAAATATGATATTGCCTTACTACAATGTACTGTCCATTCATTGGCCCTTATCTGCGGTGGTAGGGGACTGGAGGAAGGACTGTTTATATCACGGTATATGCAACATTCTCGCTTTATGCAGAAAATGCTTTTAGTGTGTAGGCACATTATTGTCTATTCACCAGCAAGCTACTAATTAAAACATGTTAGTAAATGCTTGCAAAAGGCTAACTTAGGTCTTCAGTTAGAAATATGCTAATTTAGTATGCTAAAGTTTTAATACAGTTTTATGGTGCAGTTTCTGTTGCTGTAAGCATAATCCAAGAAGACACTGAGGAAGTAGGATGTGGTTTGCAACTGGACATCTGTATCTGCACTGTTGTAACTTCCCTGGAGCTAGAGCTGGAATGAATTTAGCCCATTGACAGTATCTTCCCTTCTGTGCCACTGACATTACACCCAGTAGACAGTATGACCAGTGTTTTCTAACTGTAGCAGCCTGAATGAAGATAGGTTGGAATTGGGAGGTGGATGGAGAAAGGGTCAGTGTTTTTGTTTCAGTGTCTTCCCCTCAGCCACTGCTGATATGCTCTCAGTTAAGTAAACGATAGTACTCAGTGGCTGAGAAAATTAAGTCATTCACTGATTAAAGCTCCTAATTTTAGGCACCCCTGTTGCAGCTTCTGGCCTCCTTCCAAAACTAATCATTACATGTAGTAGGATCAGTAAAGTCTGCAAAGTTTTGTTATGCTATAGAAGGCTGATCTTACTCTGGCCATATTAATTCTGAATTAAATGATTTTCAAGGCACCTTTATGCATTTCCGGCCAGAACCTATAGCACATTTTGCCTGTGCTTAATTTCACTCTCATAAGCCAGTCTACTGGTTTCAGTGGGGTATATTCACTGTGATATCCTTAAGCATGTGCATAAATACTTGCAAGACTCAGGTCTTAATGTGTGTTATGCTTATGATGTGTTTGGGTGCCTCTACTACCTTCTTCAGTTAGGAAACTACTGAAGTATAAAGCAGTAGATAAGCAACTGCTTGCGTAAACATGTACTTATGTCTCATTGATAACTTTGCCAGTGAGGTGACTCCTTTAAATTGTGCCCCTGTTTAAGTGCTTTCCTGAATCAAACTTGCTAGGAAAATGTTTTTCAAAGGCTGAATGCCTGAAATGTTTTGTTGCTTTGTTTGTGACTGTGTATTTTTCAATTCTGGCGCCTCTGAATGCTGTGGGTCTTACAGCTGTCTACCATACCACCACAGCAATCTAGTCCTGCAGTTGCAACAACTTTTCTGGGCAGCAGAGACCCGAGGATAGCATCTGAAAGAAAGTTGCTGCATTACGGAAAAGAGAGAGGAGCACTAGCAGGATTATTGCAGCTTGGTTTCTAGGCTGTGAACTAAAGATATCTGGGTGGTGCAAATGCATTGTGTGATAGTGCGGGTCCAATCCGTGTAATGCATCTTGAAACCTTACATAAAATCACTGGTGTCCGCACTGGTTGTGCGGATATTGTAATTACAGTCTTCACTGGTAGTCATTATCTATTTAAATTTGGCCATGATATTTTTTTCTCTGCAGCCAAATTCTGATTTCCTTGTTGTGCTGTGAACCAGGCATAGTCTCATTCACAGCAGTGATACCGCCGGAATAACCTCACAAACTGGCTGCCTGACAGGTAGCACGTGCTTTGTAGATGATAAGGCAAACTATGTTGGAGTGCCTTTTGTGTGAGCAGTTAGGCAGTTCTGCTTATTGCTTTAGAGGGAAGGAGAGTCCGTCTTAAAGGTGTTTACTTTGTGTTCTGCTAAGTTTGTTTCTGTGGCAGTTCTAACCCATTGGTTATTTGTGGGCAAGCCACATAGCTTTTACATCCCTTTTGTTGTGGTCTTACAGTGCTTTTTTGATTTTAACATAGCTGTTTAAAATTTACTATGCATGCAAATTCAGATAACCATTTTAGATTTTAGTATTTTTATTATGAATAAGAAGCTGAAGATCAGTCAGAGTCAGAAATGTTTACCAGTGTCCTCAGAGTGTGTGCCTGTAGCCTGCCCCATGTCAGAGGGTGAATTATGTATTAAGTATAGCTTGACGTAGTTTGAGGACTGAAAATAACTTTCACGTTTATGTATTGATGTGTAATTTTATGTTCGGCTTAAGGCATCAGTAGCACACTTCATGATGGTGTTTTCACTTCATTTTGGGAGGGGAAAATGTTTCTCTTTCTCAGAACGTAGAGAAGCAGCAGCAATTTAAATTTTGTAAGAGTATTTGAGGTAAGTTATGGAATTTTCCTTATCTAGCTGAATATTCTGAAGACAATTGTTTTGCTTTGTATGAGTGTATGTGTCTGATGCTGGCATGTTATATATGTGTTCTTTGACACTCTGTGATAGTTTCCGCTGGGTGTACTGATGTTTGCACTGCTGAAAACTGTAGTCCTTTTAGGCTGATGCAATCAACATGTCACTCTGCAGTAGATGTTCTTTAGGGCTGTTTAGAATTTTATGAGGCTTTAGTTTTCTAACTATGTATAAAATTGTACTGGGTAGAATTAGATGAATCATCTTGTTATTTAGTATAGCTTGGGGGTTGTTAACTGAGTAACTGATTTAATAAAAACAGGAGTCCTGAGATGTGTTGTCTTATGAAAAAATTGTAATTCTACAGGCCCTTCTTAAAAAATTTAAGAATTAAAAAAAGTGCCCAAAATATGTTTCTCATTTCCCCTCAATTTAAGGGTATACAAGGTTATATTGCCCTTGCAGTTACTTCCTGAACCAAAATTAATTGGGAAAAGATGCTCTAAATTTCTTCCAGTATTTTACTGAAGTGTCAGATAACATAGCAGGAACACTTAAGAACCACAGGCATCACATGGAAAATGCGAAAAACATCCTGTTCAGAAATTGTTCTGCTATATCCCATACTCTACTTTCAGTCCTCCTTCATTTTAAACATATGAGGCCTAGCAGGTTTTTCTGAGTCTGAACTTTTCTCCAAAGAGCACTTTCCAAATAGCATCGGCAGATCTGTAATAAATGGTTAATTGTTCCCAAAGGCAGTGGGCATGTACTCAGCAAATTAGTTTGGTCCCCAGCTTTAGTTATATCTACTTGCCCAGTTACATTCACTTGATATTGTTTGGGTTGATTGGGTCATTGTTTGGCCAGGTTTCTTATTCCATTAGCTGTAAATTGTCTTTTGCTGGTGTCTCTTACTCTACAGTGCCTCCTTCTGAAAGAGTGAGTAAGGGCCTTAGCCAGTAGAATAACGTCATCAGCAAAATTGCCCAAACCTTCAGAAAGGAAGATGTGGCTGGCAGCCTCTTGAGCGGAGACTGACACCAGCAAATCTGCATGGGTGGATGTACTCGCTGGATTGGGGCCAGAGAGCTGTAGTTAGCTCCTATAGTTATTATTTCCTATAGTTAACATTTGCCAGGTGACTCTACATCCGTGGAGAGGCTACCAAGTGTGAAAATTTCAATAACTACCACACCTCTGTGATTTGGGACACAAAGTCGTCCTTTCAATTCACTCCTTGAGAGAGAGTGCTCTGCTTAGCAAATGAGTAAAACCTGCACAAAGGCAAAGTGTTAATACATTTTGAATTTAGCTAAAAAATGAACTAAGAAATTCGGTGCTTCTTGTTTTTCGAGCTTTTAGGGCACATTGGCTCATGTTTTCAGTTCTCCCTCTGGCAGAGAGAAGACTAACTTACTCAAAACACATAAAGCTGAAATTTTCACATAAGTATGTGTAAGATCTAAGACTTTAGGAAAATATACCAAATATCGTGAAAGCTATGATAAAATCAGGAGTGCTGGCAACAGGAACTTTTCTTTCTCTGTAAGATAAAGCTCTACTCCTCAGCTGTTTTGTTTCTTGGATAGTGCTTAAGTTGGAGAGGGAGAGTTACTTCATTGTTTAAAAAACAGGTTGAATTCACTCATGAGTTAATACGAATCTGCATTTTAAAGTAGTGATATCTGAGCTCTTTTTTATTATATGGACCTGTTTGACCTTACTGTGATATTTGGAAATAAGGGCTTTAATGGATATTGTGTCAGGGTTCTCTGTCACTCATGCAGTTGACTGTACTGCCTTGTAAAGCAGACTATGCAGATCTCCAGGATGTTCCCAAAACAGCTGTCCTGAAGGCACGCTGTAAATACACCTTTGTTGCAAGCTGATGTTGAGCAGCATTGATGCCCAAGGGTTACATTTAATAGATCATCCAGATGATCTTTACTGTATTGCACAACAGAGATACTCTAACAACTTTTCCCAAGGATGTGTAAAAATTGCCAATGGGGTGTCAGCTTTATAGGCAAAGCAGGCGGTAAGAAATGTATTTATAACAAGAACACACATTGTGAGGAGCTGCCCTTTCCAGCTTCAGGGAATGTCTATCTCTGATTATGCTGCACAATGCAAAGAGCAGAAGCTTAGCACTGCTCTTCCTTGTCAAACCAACAATTCACTGTATACGCATGGTTGTGAGTCAACATGCTATTTTTCTCCTAGAATATTGACCTGCCTAAGTTATTCCACGATAAGGGGAATGCTATTTTTTAGATTCAAATAGTCTTTATTCTAGCAACCCAAATATGCTTTCATATCGAAGAAGTACAGGTTTAGCCCGTCTTTCTTTTGTGTTTAACTTTTGTCAGGAAAAAAATATTTTCATGCTATGTAAAAGGCAAATATAGTAAACTGATATTTGATACAGGATTTGGATTGGGAGTGGAGAGCAATAGAAAGATCGATGTTTCTCTAAAGGGACATCAATAGACGCCTTTAGGTTTTCATAGCTCAGAATGGATGCTTGTGGTGTGATGCAGAGAATCCTAAATGTACCATATCTCTTCTATACTTAAAAGCTCATTGACTGCATTTTAATTTTTTAAGAGGCTATTTGTATAAAGTGTCAAGCAGGACATATAATTTTTTTAAAATAACTGCTTTAATTCCCCAGCAACTGTCAGACAAGATGACTCACTGCAGTATAAGAATTCACCAAAGCACATAACAGATTTGACACAAACTCTTAATCCTTGTAAAATTATGCATGTATATTTCCCTACCTTCCCAGTGGGTGAGATTCATTTTTGCCAAAGTCCTGATGATCCCATTCTGCCTCCTTTTCTCCTCCCCCGCCTCCTCTTTTTTTTTTTTTTTTTCTTGAAAACCTATTTGCAGTCAGTAGTCATCCAGCTGAGTGGTCTGGATGCAGCAGTCTTTTCCTGGCTTGCTAACAGCATTTCCTAATTGTTTAGAATGGTCACTGTGCCTTTCTTCGACTGTGGTGTTTGTGGGGCATTTCCAAAACATGGCAGTTCTCTGCAGAGTCATTTCTAGTCTTTCCTTGTGTCATTAAAGTAAATATATGCTAAAAAAATGGATCTGCTTTCATTTAACTCTGCTTCGTGGATTGCATCAGGGCATTGCTCATTTTAGGCCTGTATAAACCAATCAAGTTTTTACAGTAATCTTAGGGCTTCACATTGCTAGCTCCAATATTATTTATTACTAGGGTTAAGTATAACAAGTATAAAACATATCGTGGGCCATCATGGTTCTTCTGCGATAAAGAACAAAAGACAGGACTACTTGGAGGAATTCACCTTGAGACAGAGACACTTCAAAGACTGTGGATACTGCTTTGGGTTGGAGCCTCTGGCAGCGGAAGAGGGGGCTCACAAAGAAGGGTGCTCAAGCCATGTGGAGCTTCTCAGAGCAGCCTGGGCATTGCACTGGAGGGATGGAAGAAAGCATGCCATGCTGCTAGTCTGTTTGCTGATAACAGAGGAAGAACAAAACACCTCAGTTGCTTGAATTTAGCAGTTTGATAGGCATAGTCTATCTGGCATCTAAACTGCAGTGCTCGGAGCAGCATTAAGTTTCCACACATAGGTGTGGAAACTGTCACATTATTTTACAGTAGAAGTAAACACTGAAAGGTACATTGTAGCTGGTCTCAATGACCTCTTTTCAAGAATATAATGTTTTAAGTAGTTGAATGACTCTAGAAAGAAAGAATTGTTATGAAGTGTCTTACGTTGTTAGCTTGAAAAGGAAGGATTTCCTTTGTTTTTCAGAGGTGTTATTTGATTTCCAAAGGCTGGATTGGACCGTTCATAGGCCAGCTCTTAGGTAGGACATTTTAGGTAGTGCTTGCTTTTACTTGTAAGGCTGGGTCTAGAGAGTGGTGGTAGTTGAGGGCAAGAAGGGATTCTTAGAATATTTGTCTACTTATTATGGAAAAGAAAAAATGGATATTGGGACCTGTGTTTGGTCCTATTGCCATCTGGATCTGGAAACCATACCTCCGCATTAACCATGATATCAACATTTCTTCATTCAAATCTTGGCTTGATTTGTATATATAATTATAATATCAAAAAATATGTTTTAGGTCTGGTAGTAGCTGTTCAGAAGCCAGAAGAATGTTTCTAAACAAATTCTGTGACAAATATGGAAGTGTAAGTAATGGAGCATGGTGTTTCACTGGTAGGCTGGTGGTTGAAAGTCTGCCTAGACTAGTAAAGGTTTAAAGATTTTTGGTTAGCTTAGAGACAAGAATGAAGTGTACTGACAGTCTTTTTCCTAGTGCCTTGATGTCCATGTGTCTATAAACAGCCTGGCAAAGTAAAGAGGCCCTAGGAACAGTCTTTTCACAGAAAGCAGTCCTGGGGGCACTCTGCGGTTGAACTATCCCCTCCCTTTGGCCCCTCCAGATAAAGTTATCCAAGATTGGCAGGATGATTACAGGGCTTATGTCTATTGCATGTATTCCCATTTAATGAAAGCATAGACAAAAGTGGTCTTCATGATTTTAGTATCTTGTTCCATTAACAGTTCTGAAATTTTAGAGATACAGTTTCCTTTGGAAATCTGTCTACTCTATAACTATGATTTGATACGGCTGCATATCTTGAAGATCATGGCAAATAATTAAACTTAAACTTTTTTTTTTTTTTTGTGAGGATACCCTGAGTCATATGAAGTCAGATTTTTCATTGTTGTAATTGCAGAGAGAGTGAACAAAATCTGGAGTTTTGCATGCCTCTCCTTTCCTTGTTGAAAGAAATGTGATTCAAATAGTAGGATAATAATTTTGATGAATGCTTGAGCAAATAAAATGATGGCATTGTGATGACACGTTAAGCTTTGGTAAAGAATCTTAAAATGGAAATTGCATTTCAAATACTAGACTTTTCTGACTGATGCTCGAGGATGAACAAACGGTGGTTATCTAGTGAAACAGAGAAATGCAGAAATGGCCCTTCAGTTCTTTTCTTAACTAATCTCAATGGCAAAACCTTGTGCTGAATTCTTGGGGAGAGGCCAGTTTTACTTGCCGTATTTGTTTAGTCTGAAAGAATGAACACAGGATTTTGAGAATGGCATTAAATTTTTCTAAGTGTTGTGAAATGAGGGGTTAACTTTTTTAGGAAAAATTAAAAAGTGCTTTTGGGCTATTGGAGTGATTCTTACTGCTAAGAGGGAAAATAACATATTAACATAACATAACATTAATATTCTTAATTGGCTTTACTTTTAATCAGCTCAATACTGTGATAGAGAATGTTGGTTTGTTGTGAAGATCACAATAGTGGGGCCAGCAGGAATTCAATTTCTTGATTCCCCCCCCCCCCGATATAAAAAATTATCATGCAGTTTATGTTTACACATTTTATACCGCTACTGCATTGGACACATTGTAGTCACGAGGTTTTATCTGTGTCTCCTACCATCACTGATTTTGCTGATATGAGCATCCACCATACTGAATCCACTGCAGACTTTGGAGAATTTGACAGAGCAATTTAGAAAAGATCTGCAAGGGTTTCCAAGAGTAAAAGCTTGGACATGGGGGATTAAAGCAGTCCTAATCAGGGTTATTAATCAGGAAAAAGTTGGAGAGGTTGTTTGGATTATTTGATAAACCTTATGTTGGAGAAAGAGGAATATTTTCTGATAGTGGAAAGTGGACTGGGTGACTTACTGAAAAAAAAAAATTAGTAGACTTGGTAGGATGGTTATCTTTACGAAATACTGAATGTAAGAAGTATGTTCCTGTAGATAAGTAAACCACTGAATCCACCTTTGACTAGAAGTGTACAGGTTTAAGTGTGGTAGTACTTCTGTGGTGGTATTTGATGAGTGTTTTAGTCCAGTATTATGATCTTTGTTATCCTAATAACTTGAAAACAGCACTACAACAATTGAGAATTTCAAGTTTAATATGCTTTCATTAGTTTACTAGTGATCACTTAGTATTTACTTGTGGTAGCCTTTTTCTTTTAAATCAGTATTGAACACCTTAAGGTTTTACATACATTACAGTTTGAGAGGATATCAAATACAGTTGCTCTGATAATACTGATTTCAGTTCTAACTACTCACATATTTACCTGTTGCTTAAGTGACTTCTGGATTAGCATGAAGTGGCAGATCAATAAGAAATGTTTTTAAAAGCTCCCTAAGTATTTATTATGTATAGCTAGATCACTGGATTTTACGTGCAGATATTACCCTTAATAATTTAGATGAAGAATAAGAAAGCACTCACCTCTGAAAATTAGTCCTCATACATCCTATTCTTTAATACTTCAGGGAGGTAAGGTCAGTGCTCAACAATGAAATGAGTTAGAGCAGGTGTACTTTTTGGCTACTTTAGTTATATATTTAATTTTGACTTTTATACAGTAGAAATACATTTTAGGTGATTTTTTTTTTTTTTAGTGAACTGAATCAGTCTGTAAATATTGTTTCTTTCTTTCCCCTTTAGTATTTCTTGAGTTTTTATTATTTTTAGTTCTGCATGTAAGTGATTTTATCGCACTTTGAGTCAGTGCTTTCTCAGTGTACTAACTCAGTATACTAAGCTAATTAGTAGTGCCTACTTTATTCTGAAGGCAAAACTGTTCTCATCAAAAGGTTTTGTCAACATGGCTTTTCTTTGCTCTGATGTCTTTGCTTTTGCTTCACTAGCCAGTCTGGATAACTTGGATTTATTCTCTTGCTTTGTGACAGTAAGTGAAGGGTGTAGAAGCACTAAAAGCGTATCTCTGTCGTTGTGCTGCGATTAGAAGGTCTGTGAACACTGACTGTTCATTCTGAGAATCACAAAGCTGGTATCTCTGGCCTCCTGAGGCAAGCACTTCTGGAGCACAGTAAAAGAGTAAGACAGTCCTCTTCTGAACAGTACGAAAGCCTGTGTATAGAGAGAACATTTGCCTTTGCAGTAGAAGTACGAAATTTCCTTTTGCTTAGCACGGAAACTCTTTTTCTTCTTGAGCACAGTGTTGCCTCAGCCAATATTGTCTGTTGATGGTTCCTTTTAGGAAGACTAGAGCTCCTGGTGAGTCTGATATTTTGTTTCAGCTTTGAAGGTCAACCTCCTAACAGTTTTTGGTTCCACAAAGGATGCTGTGAGGCAGAGCAGGGTGATTAGGGTCACCTTGTGCAAAGTTAGTGAAGGGTGTATGTGTGTGAGGGGGAATTTCTTGAGCCAGAAAGATGCAAAATGCTGTTAGATTTTTATCTTTGGCTGTTGGCTCTTTTAGAAAAGTCTGGGAAATTCTCTTTCTTGCCTGTATTTGGCAACTAAGTCCATCATAGTTCTCTCTCCATAGTATACTTTTAGAAGAACAGCTATGGGAAGGCTGGGCTGCTTCTCTTCAGTGCCAGTTTCTGTGTCCTTGTGGGAGGGATCTGAGCTGGTTCATGCAGGAGCTCCTAATAGCTGTGCTATTTGTACTGTCCGAGAAATATGCTGGGTTCTTTTCTATCCCAAAGGTCATGTAAATGACCACACTATCTCTGAAGCTTGAAGAATTTCAATTTGAAGTTGTCTTGTTGTGTAATGCTGTTTTTTCATTTGTAGGTGGTGATCTGTTTTTTTCCTATGTATTTTGATAGAGAAAACTGCAGTGTTTTGGCAGACCTTAATCAGGTCTACTAAACGTCATATAAAATGTCAAATAACATATATACGCTGCTTTGGATGTACTTCGACTGTTCATTATTCTAACTGGTTAATTCTGACAAATAATGAATGTAATTTCAGATTTAACTTCTGCTCTTATCCCAGCCATTCTGCTTCAGTATATACTAGAAATAACTTCAGGCTTCACATGCCAGCTTGTTCCTATGTGTTTTTTTTAGGAATGAAGCAAGTTGAATACTTTAAGACTACATTAAGACTACTGGAGAGAAGCCAACTCTTCTTTAGACAAGCGTCTCTTGACTTTAAATTTACACTGATTCTTTTATAAGGATTTTTGAATCCCAAAGTACCGCTTTCTGACAAAGCATTACCGTTTTGATCAGATTTATGGTGCTGTTCCTCCAGTGACAGAATTATGCTTTAAATGTATTTTATTTTTATTATTTGGATTCTCCTTGGCTTTTCCCATCAATAGCATCAATAGCTGTTTACTCTGCATGTGCATGTGTATTTCAAATACAGAGTGTTTCAAGGTATGTTTTAACTATTGTTCTTTGTTCCCTGTTTATCTCTGAGGTGGGAAAGGCTATAAGGAATGGAAAAGATTGTCAGCATTCTTAACAAGAAGAGCTTGGTGATCTGAATTTTAGGCTCCTCTTTTACCTCTGTCATAGATCTGCTTTGACTCCGAGGCCCAAAGAAGTATCTCCCCAGGCTTCTCCCTAGATATAGGGTAGTTTTGCTAGTGAGGACCTTGTGAAAAGTAGTGGTTTGAAAATGGTAGCTGGTAGGTGCTGTGTCATTGTCTGTTATTTAATAGTAAAACATGTTAGGCTTCATCATGAAAAAAAGAATGCTCGCTACCTATTTGGGAACATACATATGTTAGAGTTAGGCAAGAGAGTAAAGCATCTAAGTAACCATATCCTTCTGAAACATAGTGGCATCTGTTTTTCTCCATACTCCTTTTTAAAATATTGTTATGAGTGTTGTCATCGACGAGGTCACCACCCTCATCTTAAACAGTTTCTGCATTCCTCTCTTGAGTCCAGCAAGGAAGATGAAAGCAGTCACGCTTCCCGGAGTTTGACTCATAGGAGTTTACAGTAGGAGTTATAATAAAATTGCAATAGGAATTACAATAACAGGTGGTAATTGAAATCTCCCCAAAATAGAACTATGGCATTGCTCTCAATGTAAAGGGTGAAGTTTCTTTTCCAGGGACTTAAACAAGGAGAGTGCATAAGAGTCTTGCCAAAAGCTATTCCTGTATTTATTTTTTCACTCAGGATGAAGCCCAGTTCACCTAAAAATAAATGGTAGAATTATCCTGGCATCAAGACTGCGCTATTGGGTGTACTTCCGTTTAAAGCTATGTCTGTGAATAGTTAGAAACAATCTTTGATGATCTTTGAGGATCTGTGGTAGAGCCTGTGATGGAAAGACACAAATGGACAGGTTTCCCCCCTTTCCCCTTCCCCAAATGTGGACCCCATTCATGACTGGGAAACTAGTCTGTGTTTAGAAGAGTTTTTACCAATTTGCTAGGAGTGATCAGAAAAGTTCTATTGCACTCCTGGTGCACTCTGAAAGGTGATACGTGTTCAGTGTTACCTCTTTCTGTGTGATAGAGAGAGAGCCAATCTGTGAAGTTTCTTTTGCTTTCATGTCTTTTCCCTTCTGTCTTACCCCTTTCCCATTCTTTCATTGTATTCTCTGATCTTTGGGGCTTCTCTCCAAAGCAGTCTTGGTCTAGTATGGTAGCTTGCTGTAAGTTAGTCATCCTTGCTGATGATATTTCCTCATATTCCATGAGCAAGATTCCTCTTTGTCTGTCTTTCCACCAGTCCTCTTAAACCATGTTCTGACACACAAGTCTAAATAATTCAAATTGTCCTCTTTTGCCATAGCCATTTTTTTGTTTTCCCATGTGAAAGAATGCTCCTGTGACATGTCAGACCAACATGCTGAAGACTGAAGTCTTTGTTTTAAATCAACTTAAGAATGAAATTCTTGCATTTGAGTAACAGTTTCATTAACTTTATGGAACTCAAAGACTGTATAAACTCTAGCTGAGGTATATGCGTTCTGCTAATGATGCTTGATGTTTGCCTTTTTTGTTATTGCTGTTTAGTTCTACTTTATCATGTCTGCTTACCAAATTAGGATATTCTCCAGGCAGTGTGAGGCATTTGTGGAGAAAGATGCATCTTAAGTTTCTTGGAATCTGATCTGAAGGTATGTTATGCCATTTCTTTTTTTATATAAAAGTGCACTTTTGTCAATAAAAATCCCATTCAATCTTTCAATTTGATATTGACCTGAAACCCAGACTAAACAAAAATACAGCTTACGTAGCCTAAAATTGTAAAGGAACTTCTTGCAAGAGCAGGCAATGCTTTCTACTTGATGAAAGCCATGTAAATTTTTCAGGCATAAAGCGTGGATTAGAAACTATATCTTCAAATCATCTTTGCATATTTATGAGTACACCTGTTATATAAGCAGTGGAAAGTGCTGAGATTCATCCTGTCCTGTGGCACGATTAGCAGGGTGAAGAAAAACAAGATCATTTCTCAGTTTAAGTCTTTTAAATCCAAAGTGGAACCTTATCTGCCTAATAGCCTGATACCGGGGAAAGGTACAGTTTGTGTTCAGTAGGGCTTCATTCATGTGACTCTCGGTGGTTGAATTACAGCTCTGAGTTCTATCTATATAAAGGTTCTTGCTTCCACTCTGCCCATTTCCTAACACTGTAATTTAACATAATATGCAGTATGCTGTATGGCTGTAATACAACTCTGAAATACTGAGGTGTGTCTCCTTCTTACGTTTTCACATAAAAAGAAGAAACAAAGGACTGCCTTCTTGGCTTGTATAAACTTCCTAGTTCCATTGCGTTCAGTGCCAGCTGAGGCCGAGTCACGTTGCTTGCACATATACTGAGGCATGGCCTATGTTCAGGAAAAGAGTTCGGAGGTTGTATAATTACTGTATCCTACACTTCTGCTCTATTCAGTGCAAGTGTTTTGCCCAGATTAGACTATGATGTTATTTGAGTACCTACAAAATGAGAAGCCATGGGCAGCCTGACTTACAACAACAGTACTGAAGGTGTAATTACATAATGTTGGATGAAGCTGGCGTTTGGAAGACCTATGCATTGTCCCCATGCCTTGCTACTGTTTGCTGGTGGATCATCATTTAATTGGAATTAAAAACAAAAGACAAAAGAAAAGAAACAACAACAAGAAGAAAATCTCATTTTTTGGGGGAGTTTTTTTTTTGTGTGGCTTTTTAAAAGTTGAATCAGTTTAGCAATTTGGTACATCATGCAGCATCATAAATAACTACATGCTACCGAGGATATGGATGTGAACAGCATGGGTGGAGAAAGAGATGGATACAGTGAGAAGGAACGTGTGTGTGGAAACCTCTTAAGTAGTCTTGCTGCTGAATAAAACGTTTTATGTAACTGCAACCCAAAATTTGTGCCCTTTCACTGATATGGAGTTTACACTTCTTAGCCCAGTACATTACTCCTGGATTTCACACTGTGCGTGTTTCTTGGAATGACCTGTGCTAAGTTTCTTCTGCAGTATATTCAGTGCCTGCTATCAGTGACTCCTCAGCTGAGATCTTGTTTGGCACTAAGTTATTAAATTTCGATTGTAATGATGCCACATACATAAAAATGATTGTGAACAAAAATATGCAAGAGAAACACAAATGCATTAAACATGTTTGAATTTTGAAAGTATTTTGCTGAAAATAATGTTACTGATTTTTTTGTATGTGAAAGTTGATAATGATGGTTAATTTACATCTTGTTTAAATGATCTAGAATTCAAGTGTGTGTAAGGTTGCTTGTGATGATTTCAATGCTGTCATTATGATCATTGTTCAGGCATATGACTGTCAGTTAAATGATTTCTAATTTTTGGTAGTCTGAGAGAAGTATACGTCCATTTATCTCTTTGGAAAAGTATTTCCTTTGGTTCTGTCTGGGGCAGGGAAACAAACAGAACCGGAGTGGTTTTGAAAATCAGTTTGTTCGAACAGTTATAAAAGCTAATTTTCGATATGAAAGTGTCTTGAATTTTGATGAGATCTTTTATTATTTTTGTTGAAACCTGTATTGAGATTTCCATGCAGCTGTAATAAGGTACTTATGTATCCCATATTTTTTCAGTATTTCATATCATGAATGCAGTAATGAATCCTCCTGACTAAGCTAGAAAGCAGTCATCAGATACTTTGGCACTGTAGAACCACCCACAATAAAATCTTTTGAAAGCTGCAGTGTGGCTTTGGTCCTCAGTTGAATGTTTAGCCTCACACAGTTAATTCTTTTCCAGCTGCCAGGCTTTTTGTTATTTTCTATGAAGAGTGAAGTCCAAAGAGAAGTGGATTATATTTTTGGATTGTATTTTTGGGTATGAGCACAGCTTTTAAATACGATGTAAGAACTTCAGCATCCACATGGTCTGACTATTCGGTGAGCAGCTGGACATGGCTTTTGCAAAGGAAAGCTATGTAGAGTATGGCCCCAATTCAGCAAAGCATTTTAAGCATGTGCTTCAGTCTCATTGATACTGCCAGTTTAGCTTAAGCCAAATTGTCACAGATGGAGTGAGCATATCTGTCTCCTGCATGGAAAAAATAAATCTTTGGCATTTTCATGCTTGCTTAAAAAAGGGAGTCAGTATGAATCAAGGGATCAACGTTCGTTCTTTCAGATTGCTATCTGAAAAGGTTAGGGATCTTAAAATTTTATTTATTTATTTATTTATTTATTTATTAATGATGCTGCACTATATATTTTGCATTGTCAGGCCGTTAGGTGAGGAACAACTGAACTGTTTATATCTGGTTCTCATTTTGTATGTTTACCCTATTCTTTATTGGATTCTTTGATTTAAAAGATATTGGGTGATGGCATTCTCGGTTTCCACAGTATGAGCAGAGGTCCTTAGACTTAAATTGCTTCTGTAGCACAGGAGAGAATTGTCTCCCCACGCTTTATCTATCCATTTGTTTTGAAAAGCAACTACTTCTCCTGTGCAGGTGAAGACACATTACGGACATTGTACAGCTGGATGCGAGGCTGTGTTTGGGCACAGGAGGAGGCATTCAGCTTTCTGAGCAGTGTATGCTCTCTGAAGAAGTGTTTTCTGTCACCTTCAAGGAAACAACAGTGGACTAATGTTTTTTAGGAGCCATTTGGAGGAGACTGAATAACTCCAGCAATAGAGTAAGACTAAGCTCTGCTTTTATTTTCAGCAGTTTTTCAGAGTGAGTAGAAAACTCATGGCAAAACAGAAGCGTTTAAGTAGTCTGATTGCAAGCGGCAGAGAGAATGACTGAATTTGATTGCACAGAAAGACGTGAAGTCAGAAGTGAAAATTCTGCACTGTGGGGTAAAATGGTAGCCCTAGGTTTCAGATGAGCAGGAAAGGAACGTGTAAAATCTTGTGATCTTTGAGAATCCCTTTTAAAAATTAGGCCAGCCAGATATCAAAGGGAAAATCTACTTTTCTTAGGATGGTGAGCATCAGCATAATAATATAATAAGTGTTTTGGTGAAGGATGCATTTGCTATGCTTGTGGGGAGTTGTCAGAAGCCATACATTATAGAGAGGCCTTCTCTCTGCACTCACAGGCATGCCATCACCTTAAAAGCCCGAGGCTTTGGGCTCCAGTGCACACAGGTCATGCTCAAGATATCTGGTGTGTTTGGGTGACTACTAAGGAAATGAGGGATCGTAACAATTGCTCTTCCTCCTAAATAAAAGAACACCAAGACCTATTTTATGGAAAAATTTTTGAATCTGTGGGTATAGTCCATTTTTCTTTTCCTTGTGCTACCAGGTATATCAGGACAGGACGAAGAGGAAGAAACAGGGAAGCAAGAGTGAGGCTGGAGCAGTTCTTGGTTTTAGAATGGCCCTAACAGATATTGTTCATAGGCCAACTGTAATCACCAGCGAAAGACAAAAATGCTTATCTCCTGTTTTCCAGGGCTGAGTCTGCAACTCAGACATGGAAAATTTGTCTTTAACTGGGTAGTTTTCCAAAGACTGTTTCAGCTGTTCTTTTATGGGAGAAAAAAGGAGGTTGAGGGATGGATGCGAAGATTTTTTTTTTTTTCTTTCTGGATTTTTGAAATGTCAAAGAGAGGAGACTGGAGAGGCTAACTGGTAGGTATCTCTTCATCCTTTTTGACACTGTAGGGCAAAGGCATAAATAGTATCAGGTTTAGGAGTTACTTTATTGCTGTAATTAACATATGGAATAAAAGATCCTATTCAAGATCACAGAACACAATTATGACTTGTTTTGCATTTTTTTATTTTCATCTTCCTTTTACCATCCATCTTGTTGTTCACTTCAGTGTACCTGTGATCTGCCTGACCTGGTCTGAAGCATCACTGTTGTCTTACTGAGTGAGTCTTCCTTCATTAGTCTGTATGAAAATTCAGCAGGAGTAGGACCTGGGTACTCTTGTCATATCCTGCGTTTCCTGTATTTTGGTCCTCCATTATTGTACTTCATAAGCTGTGAAGAGCAAAGGCTGCTTTTGGGTTGTTTGCGGAGTCAAAGGAATGCTCTGCAAAACCTATTACAATAGTCTTGTTTGTACCTGCTACTATGGTGTGAGGAGGGCAAGAAGTTATTCTAGGTGATCTCTTTGTGTCACTGTGGCGGACTGACTAAAATACAGGCATAAAAACATAACTGAACAGGGACTATGTAGTCCATATAGAAGCTAGTAGGTTGGTTAAATGAGATATATTTGGGAAACTACAAATTAACCTGAGGCAACAATTTGTTTTTATTGATATTTAAGGAAATTGCATTTTAAATTGTAAAAATCAGATAATCCACAAACTTCATTATTTTATGCAGTGTGTATGTATGTATAGGCATACTTAAAGATGTAAAGGAATATGCCTACAGGGAAGATGGGGAAGATGTAAACCTGCACACTGACTCCTCAAATGAACAAATCTTACCACTTAAGGGAATGTTATCTGAGGAAGCCGCTCCCTTAGAGAGAGACACCCGCAAGTTACCCACATTCTGAGTCACAGATGCTTTCTCAGCTTTGTGGATCAGATGTGTAAGCCCCTTCCCCACTGTGCTTCCAATTCCTTAAATAACTGCTAAGGTCAAGAAGGACAAGGGACAGATCGCTGTCACTAGGAGGCCTTTTAAATCAGAACAGAGCATATTGGTTTCTTGATGTTCGGTATCAACTGTCTGGCACAAGAAGATAATTTTAATCCTATTTTATTTATTTCTTCTCTGTAGTGTTTTGGCTTTTATACTGACTCACACCCTTTCTAATGAGTCACCAGTGCTTTTATTGTGAAACTGACTTAACAAATATCTTTATTCCAGTCAGTTTTGTGATGTGCATGTTTCTTCTCAGTCATGTGCATTGAATTACATGCTGCTGTTGCTGAATTTACAACAGCGTCTTTTGGCTCTGAACAATTAACCGTAATAACACTCAGTAGATCAAAATACATAGTGAACAAAGTAAAACTATATCGTGTATATCTTGAGGCTTATTTTAACACAGTGCTCTGGATTGTGCCTCCCAGTGGCAGTATGTGATGATCTCTGTAGGGACACTTTGTTACAAAATGGCCTGGCTCCCACTGAATCAAATTTAAAACGAGCAAATTCAGACCTTTATAATTGACTGAGAAAATAATGAAAGAGGGTAGATTGGTTTGGCTGACAGGGACACAGATACTCGGGAAGTGTTTGGACAGGAGTAAAAGAGCTTTGAAATCCAAAGCTAGCTCAAAGACTTCTCAGCAGCGTTAGGCAAAATTGAACTGTAGAGAGGTGAACGCTGCTTCCGGAAGAGATCCGTTCCTCTGTCCTTGGAGTAGTTGCTGAACCTGTGCTTAAACTCCCCTTTCAGTGACAGAAGCAGAGTGTGCTTTTCAGGGCCTTAGCATAGGCAAAATAGACAGTGAGGCCACAGTGGTTTCACCATCTGAAGCAGTGGCTGCACAAAGAATGGCTTAACTGGCTGATGTCTAGGGCCAGTTCTATTGATATCTCTGTGAACATGGGCCCTTAAACCTGTGTCTCCATCATCATGTAAATAGGTGCTCCGGCCTGTAAATTATGGCATATGTTTTCACTAGACATGAACAATGATTTTTACTCTAGTATTTCAGGCATTCGTAGGTTGGTAGATGTTCTGTTTGAGTTTTTCTGTCAAGTCAGATGAAATTCTTATGTCTGCTAATCTCAGAAAATGTGTTATAGAAGTTCTCCCAGTACGTCCTACCTCAGGCCTAATGGCCTGTGGATGAACTAGAGTGTTTGCTAGATGACAATCCTTTCCTGTGCTGGGGAAAAACTGTACTTCATTTCCAGCTTGATGTTCTTTAGTGGTGATTCATCCTCATGTCTTAGAAAAGGCTCTTATGTTTGGAAAGCTAACATGCATGTGGCTTCTTAAAAAAGTGTTAGCTTTGGACATGAAGTTGTCTATTATTGTCAAAGCTGAGGTTAATATAACTTAGTATATTGAAGTTGGACTCCACTATACTTTAAGAAGGGGGATTGCTACTGTGGGAGCATTGTGCAACCACTTAAAGCCAAGAGCAAGTACTTTCTCTGTAGTCTATTTTTCTTTCTCTATAGTCTATTTTAAAGGACTGTGGGACATTTTATTGTGGACTTGTCCTGTAAAAAGCTGACTGAACTGGTAATTGCAGTATGACATTCACATAGAAGAGATGTATATCAGAATACCATTGTGAAATTGTGCAGCTATGGATTATATTATTTGCTTGTAGAAGTGTGTAGGTACATAAATGCAGTTGCATGGGATAAATAGTTTTTATTATGGACTTAAGATATATTGAAGCCAATCTGAACTGAAACATGCAGTTAAAAATGGGCATATACTTAGTGCTTGCATGGTTAAGGACTGTACTGACTAGGGATGGATTACAGATCTTGAGCTCTAGGAAGAGAAAATATCCACAAGGGCATGTGAAAAAGAAAAGACACCTGAAAAATCCTAAACCAGGTAAACTGATGGCATGAGGGCTTCAATGTGAAGAAGATCAAGGCAATACAAGGTGTGTCAGCCATCCTGGGAAAGTGTACTGTATCCATTGTCTCCAGTTCCAACAGTACTGAGGTGGCCATGAAACCTGCTTATGCAGCTATTTTTTGGCCCCGTGATCTTTCCAGTGTTGACATGGTATTGAGTTCTTCAACTTCAAATACTTTCACATCTGGAATAATTTTATAGGTTTTTTTAAATAATCTAAACAGGATTTAATTGTAGTACTGTACACTGCAAGAGAAGTTGTAAAGAAGGAACAAGCGTGAAGGTCCTTTATTTTTTTTTTTTTCTTGGGCTAAATTTTCCCACTTTTAAAGCTGGATAAATAGTATTTTGGACGTAGCTGTAAATTTTTAAATGTTCTTTTAATAGGCAGGAACTGCAGTCTTGGAAACACATGATTCTTTTTATTCCCTCTTGCCCTTTTTTTTATCTGGCACTGACAATGAAGGAAAAAGAGTAATAATCTCCAGTGGACAACAGGAAAAATGTGAAATTGGAACATTTTAGTAACGAAGCAACAAGCATCTGTTTTTCAGCACCAAAAGCTTAGTTTATCTTCAGATAAGTTCTGCTGTTCATGCGGAGATCCCTCACAGTGGCATTGCCCCCAGTTGTCTGCACTCTCCCTTTGCTTGTGAGTGAAACTGAGGCAACAAAAGATGTGTTCTGGGTACCTAGCTGCATGAGTTCAATCCTTCAAATTGAAGGACCTGGTGGCATACATTCTACCACTTCTGCTGTGAAGGCAGTGGCTTTCATAGCTGTATTCAGAGGGGAATGGTGACAGCTGAATCCCAGTAAGAATGAGAGCATGTTCTGCAAAAAGAGACCAAAAAAGATGCAACTGAATTGGGAATGTCTGTCTCAGTGTCCCAAGATACTTATTTGATCCTTAACTCTGTACTTCAGGGACTTTAAAGCCCATCCCTGGTTTAAAGATGATTTTGGAGGTTACTTTTAATAATATTAGGAAAAATATGGTTGATCTTTCAGAGTCAGTTGTAGTAGTTTAACACAAGCTTTTCATGCCTTAGAAACATTTAGCGTTCTTATAGCTTTTAGGTTTTGTTCTTCAATTATTTAAAAACAAAAACCAAAAAAAAAGCAATTTCCCCTCACCCCTATTTGGGTTAGAACTGAATTGAAGAAAATAATGAAGCATAGTCTAGACCTCATTTTAGCTTGAATCTCAGAGTGTGCTATTGTATAATTTTTAGTCAGATGTCCACATCAGTCAGCTGCAAAAGCTGTAAAAGAAATCTAGAAATTAGGCAGCAGTTTACTCAAACAATATTTGTTTTCTGTTCCAGAGCTCAGGTTTGCAGGAGATTCACAAGTGTAATAAACACCTGAGTAAATAATTCCATAGACCACTTTCTCCACAGTTTCTCATACTTAGCATTTGGTACATCAGATAAAGACATTCACTCTGTTTGTTGCCTTTCCTACACAGGCTATTTGTTTTTCTTTTTTATTATATGTTGTAAAAGTAGCATCCTAAATCCTAAGGCCTCATCAATACTAGCATTAAAAAAAACAAACAAACGAGCCAGGGACCATTCTCTCTCTGGTCCTGTGACTGAGTGGCACGGCCTGGCTCACATGTATGTGTCTAAACTTTTTTTGCAGCATATGGTCATGTCCAAACTACCTGCTGTGAGCAGTCTGTGATACGTGCTGTTCTCTGAACTGTGTCTGGCCATTATCTGGGACAGTCATCATGGGCCAAAACTGTGCCAAAGAGAGTGCTAACTGCTAAACAGAACTGTGGGTCAGTGCTTGACCTTGTGCCCTGGCCCAGTTTTAGTTCCCAGCATAAAGACAACCTGGGTATCTCAGCTGTGAAGGGAAGACGTTTGTTTTCTAAGGAAACAACAAAGCAAAAGCCACAAACGGAAGCTTTTCCTAAATGAAAGAAAGGCAATGGAAGAATGTAAGTAAGCCTTGATACTGGCCCACGCTACATGCATGTGATGCTTATTGCCATTTCTCTTTCATAATTGGTAAGTAATTAAAGCACTCACACTCCCTAGAAATTATCTATTGAACAAAAGGATAAGAAAATGATATAAGGAATACTGTCCTGAGATGTGGAGTCTACAATTCAGGTATTGGTGCTCTGTGAAAGCAAAGAAGACAACCTCAAACAAAGTGTTACTGCAGTCTCCAATGAGTACTTGGTGGTGCCAATTCAGAGTTTGTGAGCACGGGTGGATGGAGACTTAGTGTAAAGATGGCCGCTTGGCTCCCTTATAGGAAGAGGTTAGTGGGAAGCAGGAAGAAGAAAATACAACTGACAGAAAAAAAGATTCCAAACTTTAAGTGTATGTTTTCAATCAGAGATGATAATAAATCTTTTCCTAAGTTTTGGCATTCTATATTTTGGTCAAATCTGTATTTTCCATGAGCTGATGTCATCACTGGATTCACCAGGCAGTTTCAGAGCTATTGCTTTAGATTGCATCACGGTGTTAAAACTGTTCACTTTGAACCCAGAATGACTTTCTTAGAACGATGAGCAGATGACCGTATTTAACCAAATCATGTCAGTCTTAAGCAATGTGAACTGCAGAAACAAACACAAGCTAGGTTAAGCTATTTGTGACTTCAGTGGATACTTTTTTTCTTTTGGAAAGTACAGTTTAGTGTTTATATTTAGCATGGATGTTTCCAAAGGTGTTGGAATATGGCAGAAAGAGCTGGAGTATGGAGAAGTATTGATTAAAAAATGCTATTCTTCTCTCTCCTCTTCCTGATTTCTGTTTCCCTTTTTCCTCCCTTTTTCATATCTTTGAAAATATATAAATTAAGTCATTTAAATCAAGATTCTCTCACATGTTCTTGAGGTATTTTTCAATTTCATAATTTCATTAGGCTTCATAATTTATATTAATGCACAAGGGTGGCTTATAGTAAAAATTAACAGCCAACCAGACCCTTGTGGGTTGTTGATAAGTGTCATGATAAAAAAAAAAAAAAACTTTACAAAAAGCTTAAGGCAATTCAACTGTTGTGATACTGTTTACAAAATACAAAGCAAACTGTGGATTATTGTAGTACAAAATTATAAGCACAAAATAAGGAGACAGAACTGAAAACTGAATACATGCTTCGAATCAAAAAAAAAAAAAAAAGCAATTGTAACCACATCCTTGGGCAGAATTGTTTCAAAGCCATATACATACAGGTTATATGAAGTAAGACGCTGTTTTGTTGCATTCATTTTTCTCACCCTTTTTTACACTCATCTGGTCATACTAATTTCAGAGTGGCAACAGAGTATCTGTCCAGGTATCTTAGTGTCTGTCCAGGTATATCACCTCGATATCAAACTGCTTGCATACTTTATCTCTAAATTATGAAATTATGGTGAAATTATGCTCAGAGGAAAGAATTTGAGTGAGAGATATGACTAACGATGTGGATTTGCCACCAGGAAAGTATAGGTTCTTATTTATAACTGTTTTAAATGAAGTAATCAGAGTCAGAATTATTGATAAGTGACAGTAATCATCATAGAAAGAGGCAATAATTTTTTGTTTGAGAAATTATTTAGAAAAGTCTTTTAAACTAAGACTAAAGTAGTTATATTAACATTTGTGGACATTTAAAATATTTCTTGTCTCATAATATATTATGATATATTCTTCTGTCTTAGTTTGTGTCCATGAAGGTGACTCCACTTGGCATCAGAATAATTGACTCCCAGCTATTGATGGCAAAAAGAATTTCTAATTTCTGAAATTACTTTGGGACGAGCATTTTGAATATTGCTGTATTTTCAGTAAGAACAAAAAAGGAAGTGGCAAATAGAGTCTTAAAAGTCAAGCTATGTTTGGAGTCTTCCTGAGAGAATTATTAAAACCACATACTATTTTTTCCTTCTATTAACTGTGACATGATTCAAAAGTTACCCATTTATGAACGTACATTCACCCATAATAAGGCGGCACGTATTTAAATGTTGTCCTGTATAATGGTGCTTTTTCTGAATCAAGGCCATTCCTGTCTCATCAAACACACAAATTGTACTCTGTTCGCTGTAGGTTATTGTGGTGGCCAAGGTGTTTTGGGGAACATGAACAACAACATGGAATTTTTATGTATTCTCACTCACTTGTTTGTGCTGAGATTGATAAGTCTTTTCTACTTATTGTTAGCAAAAAAAAAAAAAAAAGAAGAAGAAATCAGTAGAAGACTTTAATTGGTTTACATTCTTATCTTGGATTTATATGATTTTGCTGTATTAATGTAGCTCCATTTGCTCGTTGCATCTCTATATAGAGGACTGTATTTTTGGCTCTCTTTCATCTTTTAAATGGGTGCCACTTACTGCAACAATGTGCTTAATGGAGTCTAATTCTGTGATCTGCAGTTTTTGTTATTAATGTGTGGTTTCAGGATTCTAGATATTTGTTTTGTTTTTACGGATTGTTATAGATTGCTTTGTAAAAAGAAAAATAAATAAAGTTAATATTTAAATATATTCTGCCAAAGATTTTGTGTTTTTTATATTCAGTTGAATGAAAAACTAATCAGCCTATAAGAATATCCTTTTTTTTTTTTTTTTTTCAAATGATCCTCTCCCTCGATGGGTTTGGTTTGCTCTCAGGCATTTTGATGGTATCATGCCATATCTGCAAATATTATTGTGCCACATATGTACTCATGAACTGATAAAAGTTTACTCCAGGTATACAAAATGCAACAATAGCAGCTACAAAATGTCTCTGAAGCAGTGGCACCTTCAAGAACAGTGTGTGCTCTGATAATTTTTTAGTTTTTCTCATTAATTTTTAGCAGTGTCCACATGCATATCAATCTGAAATAAAAAAAAAAAGTAAGCCTGGCTGTGATGCTGGAAATGTGAGTTGGGTAACTGACACTAAAGTGCAGAAAGACAGGATGGTCAGATTATATAATTCCAAATTTCATTGTTAAATCATTCAAGTCTCATAGAGGAATGTTCCTACCCCATGTTAATTCTGAGTTGACAGTGTTTCTTTTTGTATATGAAATAGTGCATTATGCTGCAGAAAACAGAAATATGTAAAAAAAATATAATGTTGTTTAATATATAATTTATATCTATATTTATATATGATGTAATATGTTGACCCACATTTGTGTTTACCAAACTTGTTCGGGGCAACATTATCTTCCATTGAGTTAATTATGTAAAACTCTGATGTAACATGATTTTCTGTCATCTCCTTCCGATGTCAGTAGATCTTCAAACTCTTATGGTCTTACGTTCTGTGTTACTATTTTCCTTCCTGTGTAGATCACTCTTTAGGGCATATCCACAAAATAAGTGAAGCTGTGCCCCAGCTGCACTGCCTGCCACAAGATAAGATGTCTGTGTAGACACCCAGGTAGCTGTGTGTCTCACTGGTAGTGTTTTAATGTAGAAGGTATCAAAACTGTTCTTGAATTTTGTGGAACAGTATTATGCCTACACTTTGAGCACAAATGTTGAAATTTTCATACCTGTTGCATCTGGTACTTGATGTTTTACAATGGTTAACAACATGTTTTAAAGGAACACTCGCTAAATTTATGGGGTAAGCTATAAGCTGGCATTCATCAGTGTTTCTTTTAAATCTTTACTAGTTAAAGGTAGATAGACTTGGGGAAAGCTTGACCCTGGATGTTCTTCTGTCCCTTTCAGTTAGAAATATGTTGTTAGTTAAAAATTTTGAACAATAAACATGTCCATTTTGTCTGTTGGTTCTCACTTAAAAAGCAACCTAAAAGCTTAATGTGTCTTGAACATTTTGGATGTAGTGCAGACTCTGCAAACAGTGAATGTAAGAGATCCCTAGTGGTTTTGGAGTCATCTGGCTAAGAGCAGTCAGAAGAGTCAGAAAAATGATACTCTGGATGTATGGCGGCACGTCTGACCACGAGCAGAGGTTTCCTAAAAGGAAAGAGAAAGCCCTGACATACCCATTCACTCTAGACCATTTGACATGGATTTCATTTAACTCACTTTATAGGTAAGGCCTACTTCCTTAGAAGCATCACACCTTGGCCATCCATGGAGGCAAGTGTCTATTAGAGAAGCTGAAACACCTATACTCATTTCCCAATCTTAAGTGGAGTATTGAAAAGGTTGTCAGAAATGGTCCACTGGGAGGACAAGGATTTGAAATTGAATATGAACATCAGGTGCTCCAAAAAATATTTCTGTCAAGTTATGGTTGCCCACATCTTTTTCCCCAAAAGAAAGATCTTTCTTGTTTTTTTTTCTTTATTTTATTGTTAGATAAAACAATTTTTATCTAGGAGAGAGATACTGAGAAATACTGAAGTGAAGTTACTGGAAAAATCTGACCCTTACAGTGTTTCTTAGAGAACATTTCAAAGTAGACTCGCATTTTTCTAGGAGTACAATCTCTTGGTGATAGTGATTTTTTTTTCTTACCTCTGTGATTTAATTGGCTTCACAAATGCTGTATGTGACAATGCTACAAATAGTTTCATCCCATCCTCAAGAAAAGCCAGGCAGTTTTCGGCACAGTGTGTGAGGGGACCCATTGTTGTCACTGTTAGTTAGCAGCAATGAGCCATTTTCCTTGATCTTGCACGGTGACCTATGGAAGTAGGAGCAGTGTGCATCCTAAACAACCATTGCAGTTACTTGTAATCTAGAGATGCAAAAATCCCTTCATAGTGCAAAAGTGAACTGGCCTATATTGCTGGGAAATTGCTTACAGTATGAAATGCTATATTTATGTCACCCACACTAAAGATCTGAAGCTTGTTGTAAGGTTACAGTCAGCTTTATATATCATATTGATTTTATACACCGTCTATGACTCTACCTTAAAATGCTTTGTAAAAATCTGTTTGACTTTCAGATATTTCATCTACTTCCCATTAACGGATTAGGCTGGAGGAATAGAGAAGTATGAGGAAACTTTAATTTTATTTTAAAATTATATTGTATTTATATTTTTGATTGAGGTCTTTGGGACACTAGCAAAGTAACATGGTAGAGAAATACTAACTTTTCACGTACGTTATAAGTGTGATATGCTTTTTATGCAAAGTGACTCTGAGTAGATTGAACATCAATATCTGTTTTTATTCTTCTTGCAAAAATATTGTTGCCCGATTCTTGAGAAGTGGAGACTTAATGGTGATTGTGTCCAGTATTGGAAATAGCTCCTATCAGTAGTAAGTAAGTAAGTAAGCTGAAGAAGAGGCTGATTTTGAGCAACGTGGCACAAAGTTAGAAGGGTACTTGTCATAGTGTTCCTAGGTATTATCCCTGGAGAGATCACGTGGATCCGATTTGCTCATTTTCTTTGTTTGATAGTTTGATTTTTGAAGCTTTCAGAATTTTTGAAATGGGGAAAGAGTTAACAATTTTTCTTTCAGGATTTTATGGAGCATCCTTGCTTTTGGTTACTGCAAGGCTTAGTTGCTAATAAGATGAAATACTGTAAATATACAGTCACCCTTTCAGACAAGGTTTGTAGACCACGTTTTTCCCCAGCTAAAACTTCTGAGTGAATCTTAGGCTCGCTGAAGTCGAGGCAAAACTCCCATCCATTCCAGTGGAGCCAGGGCTTAATCCCAGTACTTTGGTGGATGATAACAGAGAGGAATTGATGTTGATCTTGTCAGTTTTACTCCTGCTAGCACAGAAGTGTCTGACTAGCAGCCTGGAAGCCATGCAGAGTACCTTATGCATCCTAGTGTACACAGCAGAAGTATGAATTGAATGCAAAAGCATTTTCTGATACTAGGATATAAGAATATTACTAACGCTCAACTAAGTAGTCTTGAAAAGTGAATTTTGGTTCAACAAAATGGTATAAGTTTTTGTGGGACACTAGCAGCAAATTATTACTTATATTCCTATCATTTTTTGAATCAGCTAACAACATAAAAGCAAATTCATCTGAGAATATGACTGAAGGGATTATTCTTCTAGAGATACTTTTCTCTGCTGCCTTATCACATGGACACAGTTAGAATGCATTCATTTTTGAAGATGAATACATTAACACCACTGGTATGCCTCTCTGTTTACTCGTTCTATATTTATACTCCACAGTTCGGACTGCAGCAAAGATTTAAGGAAGCCTGATTATGAGCATTTTGCAGACTTCAGTCTCTAAAGAACAATTGCAGTAAACATCTGTAACTGTGGTGGAAGAACGAGGCTTGCCAGCCTTATTTTTTCTTTACTTAAAATTACTAGCTCTGTAAAAATCTACTAGTTCCCTGATGGGCTGCCTGGTTGTTGACATGGTGCTGATCTCCCCCCCCCCCCCCCCCCCCAACCTTTTGCCAAGAAAGTCGCTGATGTTATTCTGCTGGTGTGGCCTTCTCTGTAAGGCCTGGAATTATATCAGTAGATAACTTGGGCCTTTGCCAATAACTAGCTTAACTTCTCCTAACAAGTGGTTATTAGTAGGCAGATTGACTGATGTAAGTAAAACGAGGTTGAAACGTACAATAAAAGCACTTGAAATCTACGATACCAACAGTTAAGCAGTGTGTGTTTGACACAACTGATAAAGAATCAATTATTCATGTTCCAAGTTCTGGCTAAGATGATTTTGAAAAGTACTAAATATATATATATGTATGTGTATATATATAGAAACAAAATAGGGCAAAACAGAACTCTACAGTAGAAGCTCCAGCTGTTATTTTTTGTTGTGACGTGCTTTTCTGCCAGATGGAGGTTTGTGATCCTAGTGTTTGTTAAGTAGTACGTAGCTCTTCTTTTTATGTAAAATGTGACTTTGCTTATTTTAATACCATGGGTTTTTAGCAGTAATCTTGGAAGTGGTGGTGGGTATAATGTGTATATATACTACCTAAATACATGTGGTCACTTAATTATTAGTGCAGAATCTTTTGTAATCTTCTTAAAGAGGAAAGAAACATTAACTAAAAAAAAAAAGTAAAATTATAATTAAGATGGCATAAATTTATTTCGGGTATACTGTCTATAAAAGGGAATACAGTGTTTCAAATTAGTGAAGTAATCTGATGCTATTTTATAGTTGTAACTGCAAAAGCAAAAGGAAATGCTATATTGTATAGAGCAATATTTCACATACTCTGTGCCATACTTAACAATATAAAATGAGCCATATTCAGAAAATAGGAGCAGAGACCTAATAAAAGAGCTAACTTGTAAAATACACTGCACTTGAGATTCAAATTATATCCACAGTAAAAGTGGGAATGGGAAGATAATGCTATTTTGTTTTGCAAGGCTTCACTTACCACTGAACTTATCACAGGAAGCTCAAAATATGTTTAGAGGGTAGTTTATTGTTTGCACTGTTTTTAGAAACAGCAGGAGAGAGAAGAGTTAATGATGTCTTGAACAGTTATATGGTCTTTTTATTTGTTAGTTTCTCACATGCAGGAAACAAAGCTTTAAACAAAAAAGAAAGCTGTTTAAGAAGCACCCTAGATACTTGCTAGTAACAAGGCCCTTGCAATTGCTATTTAACAACATTTAAAAATGCTACTTATCTTAATTCTAACATCAGAGGGCTCTTCCTCTGTTTTCTTTTTCATTATCATCATCAAATTGACAGAGACTGATTCATTCTCCCTCCAGTAAGTTCTGGAGAGCAGCTGAGGTCAGGGTGCCGTTGTGCAAGGTATTTTACAAGTGTGTAGTCCTTGCTCTGAAGAGCTTCCAGTCCAAAGAGACAAACAGGAGAGAGTTGCTGTGGTGGGTAATAGAAGCCAGAAATCAAAGAGTGATTTCATTATCTCTAGTGCCCTGGAAGTTTTTACTGGTTGCCAGTTTCTTAGCTGATCCAGCACAGCAGCCTGTAGAAACTCTGTTCCAAGAGCCGCTGTCATTTACAATGCAGAATCCACCTGACTGCTTCCACTGTAGCAGATTTTTTAATATAATTCAACTAGCTCTGATAGTGAGTTAACGCTTCCTCCTCTTTCCCCATTTTTCTTATTTTCATCTGGCAGTTTGCACAGAGGCACCATGGGTTAGGTGTCAGGAAGGCTCTTATTAGCAACAGACCCAGGCTGCAGCTGTGAAGAATGAAAGAGCTACTATGAAATCTCCCTGGATATCATTTGGTAAGAAAGTAAATTCTGTTTCACACTTGCTACCAAGCTTTAGGCTGAAGAATTCTGCTTCCCAACACTGTACCAGTAAGGTTACTTTGTGCCTTTTTTTTCTCACTAACCTCTGTAGTGAAGCGATGTGCCTGCCTATCTTTCACCGAAGCTTCTTTGCTTTCATTCAGCGTTCGTCTGAGACCTACACCAGGAGATCTAGCAGTGCTCTGTGCAAGGATAGCAGATTCAAAGTATGGGCAAACTACTTCCATGTGTGTAAGAAATCTCTCATCACAAGAAGGATTCTGCGATGCCTGTCAAACTAGCAGATTTCCCCCCCTTCAGTTTAAAGAGCTTGAATATAATTTTGTTCAGAAAATTGTCTTTGTAGTTGATGCAGCTATTATCCTTTAAGGAAAGCACCCTCTGTGCCTTTATTTCCCTATTAACCAGTTCAAAGAGTGCACTTTCTAGCTGTTGGATAGTGCAGAAACATTGAAACCATTGATAGCAGATAGTCGAAGCTTTTCCATTTAAAAAGATGATGGTATTATCTGAAGATTATTTTCTAGGCAAATCTTTCAAACTTTGGGATATTGTTTTCCTTCTGTGGTAGACTATAGTTTTCTTAAGATGTGCTTTAACTCCAACACATTTGTTTCCCTTCCCTTTTGAATGCTTCCCAAAATGAGCTTCATTAGAAAACCTCATGAAAAGGCCACTGTTTGTTATATCTTGCATAATAGAAATACATGCTAATATAGAGGAAACTTGATAAATGTTCAGACCAATTCTATAATACTGTCAGGACTAATGAAAGACTTAGCGACTCAGGAAATCCTTTTCAGTCCTACTTCCTGTTCTCCTAATACAGTTAATTTTGGAAGTTACAACACTGTGACTCTGAGACCTTACCCTATTTCCAAAGTCACACTCAAATCTGTTTATTCTTACGGTATACTCCTTTGAAATAGTATCTCGTCCTGTCTAGGAGATCTGTTTGTTTTTCAAAAGATATGCATTCTGCACAAGAACTATTTTTCCCGTTATTGTGACTAAGTAAAAAGCCTGTTTTGAAATACATGGAAGTGCTGCACGTTAATATGAAGGATCGATTTATATCCCCTGTTGTTTGTTTATCGATTTATATCCCCTGTAGCCAAACTTTTTTTTTTCCTAATCAGAGCCTGAATTCTCAGTGCAAGACTTTTGGTTACATTGGAATGGCACCTTTGGCGCTTTGTCAGAGAGTAGTAGCTGAAGGGATAGGGACCTTTTTGGTATTATAAACTATCTGCCATCCAAATTCTCTCTGAAAACAGGCACAATCACTTAGATAATTATTTTTTTTTTAAGTCAGGAGAAGAATGTTAGAGTGATCACAGCCTGTATGAGAAAATTTGCACGTTCTTGGAGAAATATATTTAGTTTTGTTCTTGAACCATAACAATGGTACGCTATCTGAGAAATGACAAGGTGACATTTTGGAGCTTGCGCTTGGATGTTCTGAGATAATATAACTTCATTTTGTGGGTTGTTTTCAAAATGGACAAGCATCCTGAAAATACCATATATTGCATGTGTGGCTTCATAGTGAGGATGTGCTCTTAAGAAGTGGCAACATGCCTTTTTTTGTATTCTGTTGATGTGGCTAGCAAACAGTGGCTTACTGTTTAGAAACCCGTGATATTCTAATTTCAAGTCTGCAGAGAGAATTTATCCTTTGAAAGACTGGAAGTTTTTTGAGCCTTAAATGGATTTTTATTACAGAAGCAAGAAAACTGTAGGCTGTGCCTGAAATGCGTTGCTGAAACGTTATGTATCTTGCAAACTTTTCCTTTGAATTAGGTATCTGGAATGCCACCTTAGCTCACTGCTCTCCACAGCCATCCACAGAAACCTTCCTGAGACTCTATACAGCAAGTACATTTTCATTTCTATTTGTTCTCCTTCAGAATGTCCTTGGTGCTTCAGAAACATACAGGCTGAGGGAAGATAGATGCATCTGCTACAAGATGATAATTCACATGACATTTAGGAATAAGCTACTGCAAGCCTCTAACAGAGAATATCTGCCCAAACTGGAACCATACTATCCCATCATCCTTATTGAACGGTAGAGATTAAAATCTAAGAAAATATTTGCTAACACATTTCAGATTTAAACTCAGATAAGCTGTAAAAAAAATCAATTGAATCTAAATCTACCAAAGGGAAAAGATTAAGCTTTGGGGACAATTAAGTATTTCTATATGTTACAGCACATATGGAATATCACACTGTGTGGATGAATCCAGTGTGTTTGGTTTCCGTGATGGCTTATCCGAACAACACATTTTCATGTTTTGTTACTTTTCATTCTGACTTCTTTTTTGCTGCAGAGGGTACAGAACGGAACATGTCAGCTAAGGTCTCTGGGTGATACTGTTGTAGGAGGGATAAATTTGTAGTTAGGATGGTAACTTCCTCTTAGACTTTTAGACTTTATTTTAAAGTGCAATTGCAACAATATTATACTTGGTACATTGTACATCTTAAGATATTGCAGTTTATCACACCGAATAATTTAATTCCAATTTATCAAGTGTATCCGGGGAATTTTTGTATATACTACAGTGAGTTTGGGACAGGCTTTCCTATGATCTGATTTTTGGCAGGCATCACCAGCTTTCAGGAAACATAAGATTTGCACAGCTTCTGTGGAGAGGAACTTTGAAAGTGGAATTAGATTTGTATGGTAGCAAGTATGAATTTGTCTAGGCTTTTTGGTATTTTGTGCCAAAGTGCAAGAAATTAGGTGAAGGTACCCTTTCTGTTCTTGATAAATCAAAATTAGGATTGCAAAAATATATACTTTCTGAACGGACAAAACAGAGATCAAAAACCTAAAGTTACATAGCCTAGATGACTAGTTGCTGGGGACTGAATCAGTGCTATATAACTTTAGTCTCTCATAGCCCCTCCCTTCTACTTTTTTCCCCCCCAAGATTGTTGATGGGCCGTGCGAAGCTGAAACGGGATCGTAAATTCCAGGAGCTCAATCCAGAGCCTTTGGAGGCAGTTAAGAATCTTTCCGCTGATTTCAATGGCATTGGAGTCAGGGCCTGTATTATTATATGAAATTTGAATGCAAGCATACTGCCTTGAGGGTAAAGTTTAATTTAAACTAATAATTTAAGTTACCTTATAGGACAGGGATCTATTCAGTTCAGCATGTTGAATCAGTATGTCATGCATTTCATATATGAATAGCTGCCACCACATTATGATTCATGACCCATGCATCGCTTAGTACTGCAGTTTTATCATTAGGCAGTCCAAACAAAACTGGACAGGATATGAAAGCAGCCCGTATAGACTGTATAAAGATATTTGAAACTACCTATTTGGAGAACATCAACTTCCTTTCCCTGGAAGAGTTCTTGCTGGGCTCCCATTTCAATTGAAGTTATTTGTATGAATAAATAAGAGTTGTACTGTAATGGCTGTAAAGATTTGTACATCTTTGAAATGCCTTGGAGTGTGTCAGATATTGACACCAGGATCTCTCCATCTCCTTTTCTCTTGCTCTTAAGCTGTGAATTCTGGTTTAAGACACGTTGGGCCATGTAAGCAGTTGGGCAGCTGTGTGTCTGAGAAGAGTTTTAGCCCAGTGGAGTTCTCAATCCAGTTTGCCATAGAGCTGCACAAACGCTGCTCTGATGCATCGGGAAGAGAAGGGGCGGTGTGGAAGCAAGTATTGTGCTAACAGCAGGAGGAGGCTTCTTGCAGCATCGTGCCAGGCTTACACTGGTGTGAAGCGCGTGTTATGCGGCAGCCGTGATTGCTTACAACAGGAAGGCTGGCTTTCCTGCTCTCTGTTTTGAATGGATTTTGAACTTTTCTGTATGGTTTCATTAGGAAAAAGCAACTAAAGTATGCTTTTGAACTATTCGCCCAGATCTTTCTGGTCCTGTTGCATACACATTATGCCGCAAAAATGATCTGCAGTAGCTATGTATTTATACTTAGGATGTGGGTCTTTTGAGTGAGATTTAAACTGAGCTTCTGGTCATCTCTTCTCACAAAAGGATCTCTAGGTTTTACTAAAAATATCTGGGATCTTCTCAGGACTGTGTCCAAATTCTAACACGTGCAACAGTCACAAGTTATTATCCAATTATGATGTTAATATAGAGAATTTTTTTCTCCTCTCTTGTCCTGAAACTTAATATTGTAGTGTCTTAGAGGTTGATGACAGTGACTGGAGAGTGGTGTGTAAAATAAAATACGCTTATTTTTTTGATTTATAAAATGGTCTGTAATGTATTCTGTGACTACTGCACAGATTATGCAGTAGGCATAGAAGGCAAAGAAGGTTTTTAAACAGTCTGATTAAGCCATACTGCTAGGTTTCTAGTGCTTTTATTTTTTGCAAACACATAATAAAATACCACTTAGTTTTAGTTCCAAATAATATCATTAAATCAATATAGCTCAAACGTATCTTATCAGATTGTATAAGGGCTTAGTGAAATAGAAATTCTTCAGTAATTATTTTTTAATAGGAATTTTTAAAAAGGATCAAATCTTGCTCTTCCTTCGTCAGTTTATATATGCAAATAAATCAACAGTGATATGGATATATGCTAGTATAAGTAAGACTAGACTATGCCTATCCAGACTTAATCTAGGTGTATTTTAACTTCCATCGAATTACTAAACACAATATATGAGTTACAAAGCTTCAAATATGGTATTAGAGCCATGATGTTCAAATATAAGTTCCTGAAGTAGAAATTTGATCTGGGCTGTTCTGGAGGAGTGTGGAGTGAAGTGCACTCAGGTCATGCAGGAGCAGGAGAGCTGCCCTTGCTGCCAGGTAGAGGGTGAAGGTCACCAGAAAAACCCTGAGAAGATGGAATTAGGGAGAAAACAGTTTAAGGCTGTGGTTTGCTGGCAGGTTGTCTTGCAGCAGCAGCAAGAGCTTAAGGAGTTCCTTCTCTTCTTTTCCCAAGCGCTCACTGCTGTGTCAGTCCCCCCTATATTGTAAGGGGATAATTGTCTGAGCCAGGGAACTGATCTGGCTTGCAAACCTCGCAAACGTTGTAGCTGGATCAGTTGCTTGATCCAGTTCACAGCATGGCTCTGTAAAGAGTGTATCATCACAGTAAAGGGGACATGGTGAGATGAGCAGTGGCTGAGGTGGGACTTTCTTAAGCTGAAATTGCCACTGAAGTCATTGCTGAACCATGGCTTACCACAAGCCCAAAATCACAAGTCATTGGTGAAATAGGGGAGACTGTCAGTGATGGTAGGGGGAAGAAGGAAAGAGAAATTGAAGCCTACTATGAATGGAAGACAAAAGTAAAAAGGGAGGTAGCATCTGGGAAAGGTAAACAGAATTGTAAGCTCCCTCTGTGGAGTCGTATGCACGGTCAGTTGTTAAGTGGCTAGGAAAATCCTTTGCTCCATATTCTGTCATGTTAAAACTGCATACTTGTCTGTGCTCCACATCTGGTTGGAATGGAAGTGTGAGGAATATGGAGACATCTATTGTATAGGTTAAAGTATCTACAGGAGGTGGAAAGCATTTTCACTTGACCTTTAGGAGGTTTTTTTTAATTCCGACAACTGAGAAATAAATATCAGAGCACACAAGTAGTAAGATTTTGGGTACACTGGGCTTGGCTTTCAGTACAGTAAGTGTGTATTGATCTGATCTTTAAATTTCAACTTGCAAGGATACGCTAAGGTAAATATTGTTATCTCTCAGTTTCTGGACGTTGATCCACTTTTCTTCTCTTTGAGACCACAGTTTCTTAAAAGATCATTCGTTACTCATAAAAATGTTAATCAACATCATTTGCAGTCATGAGCTTTGTGTTCTCTTGAATTTTTATGTTATGTTATTGCAATATGAAAGCATACGAGCAGTAATTTAGAGTATGCGTTATTTAATATTCCAGGTTTGTTATCAATCAAAGGTGATTAAGAGTTGTGAAGGTAGACTCATTAACTCACAGTGTACATTTAACAGTTGCTTTATAAAATTAGTGTCATGTAATGTAAGTGTTGGTTTCTCCATCCTTTGCTGTACTGTCTTTTTGTTTCTCCGGAGATGCATATCAGTGGGTGTGGAGAGATCTGAATTCATGCACATGTACTTTGTGTTGCATTCCTGCCTTAATTTAGAACCTCTCGGAGACCAGCTGCAGCCTTATTTAAAAAGAGGAGCGGGTGGGTGGTTAGCTCTGAAAGTGTCCTGCAGAATAGGAACAGTGAGTTACAGTTGTGAATGGAGATGCTTGTTATCTTGTCGTGAAACTGTGGAGTGTATGCATTATTTTTTTCACGTTCAAACACTGTTTTTTTTTTTTTTTGAAAACTAAGGCTTTTGAAAACTGAAGCTACCATTTCAGCAAAATTGTAGTAAATAAGGAATCTAAAATGAAATGAGAGAGATATCTATGCCAGTCACAAGATTTATTAGAATTTTAGCACTGTGCTATTGAATTGAATGGTCTGCTTAGTAGAAGTACAGATAGTTATTAAAGTGACAGATGTTAAGTACAATGTTTGGCTACTGATACTATTAGATGTGCCCTGCCAATATTTAATATTTAACATGACAAAACTCTCTCTGTAATATTCTTTTTGCAAACAGAGTTTGTAGGGTATATCATTTGTGGACTCTTTTTGTGAAAAATGTGGCAGCAGATTTAATGAAGTAGTGGTAGGGTTTGCTTATCCTTCAAAGAAAACCTTTTAGTCAAAACAAGATAAGCTTTTCCCATAAGAGCAGAACAGAGAGGTCACACATTTGTCAGTTTGTTTCTGAGCAAACTTTTCAGTTATTAATGGAAAGCTCTGTATATAGAGCCTGGAGCCCATGTTCACCTGCTGCTTTTACCATCTAAATTCTCCGTCTGGCTACTAGTATTTCTTGAAAACTTCTTGATTTAGTTAGAACTATTCTTCTTCTTATTGTTTATATCCATTTATTTATTTATTTATTTTACCTTCTTGAGTATTATTTCCTGGTGTGTGACTACCCAGTTCGAAGGAAACAGTGCAGAAATCCTTCTCCCAGTAAAAAGAAAATAGAGTTGGGAAGATACAGAGTTTGAAATTCATTTACACTGAGTTGGAGCTGATTCTGCGGAGCAGTTCTGCAGTTGGTTTAAATTTTCATAGGTCCAGCTGCCTATAACCATTTATAGTGACTCAGCCTTTACAGGGGCAGAGCTGCGTTCTGCACGGGCTGTTCGCTGACCTAGTTGGTGCATGATGCCTCTTCTGGCCTCCTCACATGTGAAACGCCATAATTGGATACCTCTTGCCACCGTTCAGTCTAAAGCAGTCTGCTGGCGCTAAAGGCTCTGCCAAACATACCTTCAGGCAGGTGTCTTGTAATTTTGTTGCAGGCCTACCTATTTCTGCAGCTAAGGCTGCAAGCTGGTAATTAAAAGTGATTTTTCTCTCTTCTTTAAGGAATGGGCTTACTTTGCTCCTGTCCTAATCTTCAACGTTGTGTCTTTGGAGAGGGTTCTCGTTCCTTGGGTTTGAGTGAAGGCTCAGGATTTAGACTTCTGCAAATGCGATAGATAGTTGAGTTGGAATATATTTGAGGAAGCTGATTAACTGTGATGTGATATGACAACCTGGTTAAAATTAAAGGATTTCAGATACACTGTCTAGTTCAATACCGTGCTTTGGCTGTAAGCTGCAGCAGTGTCTTACCAGTAGTTAAAATACTTAATTCACGTGTTTAAAAAACAGCAGTGTAATTTGTCTTGACATTTAATGTCTAAGTCTGGTGCTTCAGAACTGGTGTTCTTGTAAGCATGGAATAACTCCGGGACTGTTTGTTGTATTTGAAGTTGGAAGATGCTATTGAATACAATTCTGAAGCTGCCACTTCCCATAGGAATTGATGGGAGTTTTACTGTGGGTTAGACTCCGGGGTCCAGATTGTGGCTGCTGTGTAGAAGGAGGTGAGGATTAATCCTCTTTGGATGCCCTACAAAGAGCTAGTCACATTCAGATTGTAATTATGCATTTTTATTAAGACAAGCTGGGATTTCAGTCAATAAGAAACTCTAATAAACTTTAGTGGCTAGGATCTTACACCATGTCTTCCATTTTCTCTGCTTTTCTTTCAGTTCCCCCCAAATCCATTTTAAATTCTGTCTACATTTTATTCCTCTAGTTCATTTTTAGCTACGTTTTGTTTTAAATTTTCACATAGTCATTTGATCTCTCTCATCTTCAGTTAGGCCTTTTTGGCTACTCTTGTCAGATTTTCTTTTTTCTTTTTACTGGTGGTTTTGTACAGATTGAATAAGGACATCCTTAATTAGAGCCTAGTTTCATTTTTAAGACCTAGTGAATCATTGGATGCTTTTTGTGCTTTTGCTAGGTTTGCATGGAAAAAAAATGTTGTTTTTATTGCTAATGCTTACAGAAAAGATCTAGAACAGTATTTGCATTCATATAACAATTTCCATCCCAATTCCCAGTCTACAAGCCTGTTGCTGTGCTGAATTGCAGCCACCTCAGAGGAGCACTGCAGCAGCCAAGGACAACGGGGCAGGAATCTGTATTTTTTCCAAAAAGCCCCAAGCTGTCTTCATTGTCCGAGGCAGGCACAGAGGATATGGATATTTAAGATCTCATCTGAAAGATGCAAATGAACAGACTGCCAGGAGTTAGAGGTAATTAAAACCACATATTGAGATAATTGGCCTATCCTATTTTTTCTTTATTGCACTTTATTTTCTAATCTGAGAGATAGGTTTTTACGCTGTTAATTTTCTCTACACTCATCAATGCACAGAAAAGGTAGTTGCACATAGCTTCCTTGTGCCAGCAGAAAGCAAATGTGTTCGCAAGCACAAATGATTAGCATGCCATCATTTGTAGGATGCATGTGTGAAGGTGCGAATGGACAAAAGGGGAACACATGAAAATCTGCTCTCAGATACTTTGTTCATCCTGAAATACAGAGCCGAGCCGAACCTGTAGACTCTTTGGCCACTGGGAAATTTCCGGGGAGGAGAATCTTTATATTGAAATTGTTATACCAAGCTGTCCTTCTTATGCTCATGCAAATTAGTTATTTTCAGTGGATGGTAATAACAAGTGTAATTATCTCCTTGAAATGTGGGATGGTAACAACCAGTTTTTCCCACAGTAAGACTGTGTAGCGCAGTTAATGTAGCTTGTGGCTGTTTCTGTTTTAGTTGGAAAGTAGTGCTTTTCATGGGACTTAAAAACACGTTCATATGCAGCGTAGGAGAGACCATTTTTGATTTTCATCTCTGAAAAATTTGGCATTTTTTTTTCTAGACATCCCCATGAGTCTTCTGTGATGACTTTCCCATCCGGCTCCATTGCATAGCTGCCACAGGCTTTGAATCCCTCTTTCTTGCTGTGAAAGGACTTTCTGAGGAAGAGCCCCAGCCAAAGCCTTCCCCTCAGACCTAGATGTTTAACAAGGTTCATGCATTAGCGGTGCTCAGTCACCGTCCGTTCACGTTGCAGTGGCAACTCCCCTGGCTGTATCCGAGGTGGAGTTAGCAAGCTGTACTTGGCATTTCCCAACACAGTCAACACCTCCTGTCAGGAGGAGTCCTTGGGAGTCATCTTGGGAGTTGTATTTTGGAAGCTCCTTCTGTTTCATTCACAACAGATGACATAGTCCAAGTGCTGCTCTGAGCTTTATTTGTATTTACTTCATGAATGAAGTCCCTTTTGCTTTGTCTGCATTTCTTTAAAGAATGGTTGTTTGTAGGAAAAATGGACCTTACATCTCAGAGGAATTAACCCAAAGGCAAGAATTTTAGGATAACTGATGCCACTGTTAATGACTTAAACTGATGTGGGTAATACCTCAGTACTTCCTCTGCTCAGGGTTTGGGAAACGAAGGTGAAGTGAATTAGAGCAGTATGATTTCAGTCTCCTGAATAATGGAAAGATAATGTGATAGCCACACACTAAGGATTAATTTTTGCTCGGTAAGTTTAATTAATAACTTGCAGCAAGTCAATTTCTGTCTTCAGTGAAACTGATGAAGGACAGAAGATCAATTCTCCATCCACACCTTCGTTTTGCCTCTTCTAGAATCGCAAGGATCTTTTTTCCCCCTCAGTTGCTTATTAAATGTTGAGATTGCTTGTTCTAAATATGTTTGAGCCAAGGCAGAGCAACAGGTGAAACTGACATTGTCAAATCTTATCTCTATTCATTAATCTCAAATAATATTATGCCAAAGTGGTCTTTATAAAAGCAATTATCCTAACCTGTCTTTCCAAATCAGTATGTCATGCCTGATGTTTTGGCCAGCTCCTCTCTGTGATTCTGTCATGCAGCAGCATCCTACAGTTTGGCCTCATAAAACTTCAACCCAGAAGAAAAGGCTTGATTTGTTTGTTTGTTTGTTTGTTTTATTTTAGTGTTCTTTTTTCCCCCAAATAGTGGATTGATTCTGTGTAACTAAGTTAGATGGTGTTGGTTAGAAAATAAATCTGTCCTGACAAAGGAGTTGAAATGCAAACTGAGGTGACTTGTGTTACCTGCAGATCTCAACTCTCAGATAATATGATGGGAGAAACTGTGTATTACTATAACAGATCTCCTTAAAAAGGAAGGATTATTCAGTGTGCAGAACATTCATTAGCCTAGGCTGTACAAAAACCCCCATCTGAGTTTCTGCTACAGATGGCCTTTGATGGGTAGCACCAACTAAGTTCCTTATGTGTAAAGTGGAAATGAGGATACCTCTCTGCCTCATAGCAGAGTTTTTGGCTGTTTACACGAATGATGTGACTGGCTATTCAATAACGGAGGAAGATCTCAATGTATGATGACCTTAGACAGGAACTATGCCAGTTAAACCTTGCTCACTAAGTCTGTAGGAGTTTCTTATCTTTACTGTGTAGCTCCATTTTCGTCCTCAGTCTTCACAAATCTAGGTTTTGATGTCTCTTACAGAGTAAGGAGAAATCAATCATTTGAATTACTGCTCTCTCTTATGATTCCTTTCCATGTTTTTGGACTGTGTCTGCGATACTAGTTTATTCTTTAGCATTTCCTACAGTGGTAGTTGATAATATTTAATAGTCACTTGTTATCTGTGATAGAAGGAAAACTCTGTGGATTGTATTTCAATGCTTAAAAGTATTATTGCTAGGGAAGCCTTCTTTAGGTTTGTGCCCCATTTTCCCACCATGGAAACTTGGTAGTAGTGCTTTCACAAAGGAAAAGAGGGTATAATATGATTTCTTTTTTCTAGGGGATTGATCTATCTCTACAAACCGGATGAGTGAAACTGGCTCCATTATAGTTGAATTTAAGCTTTCCATAGGAATTGTCTGCCTTGTATTTAGGAAAAATACTGCAATTCCTGATCACCTTTTCTTTGTGGCCTTGGGTTTGTTTGTGGTCTTACATGGATTATTAATGAACTAACTCCTTAGTAAAATTTACCTGCAGTTGAATTATTAAAGAGACTAGTGCCTTAAAGCTGCTATCCAATAGCTGGTTTGGTTATGTCTGACAACTGCAAAAGCATACTCAGTTTGTTCAAGCCCATTATCTTCTGTGAATCAATCAAGAAATCAGTTATTAAATGAAAGTTAGATTCTAAGCTGAGTTTAATTTTGTTGATGATAAAAAACACAGGGTGCATTTATAATTCAGAAGTGGAAAGACTACTCTCTTTTCATGCTCTTCCCATTGTTTTTTTAATGCTGTTTTACAGCTTCTTAATTTAGTTAACAGCTTTATTGTTTGTGCAGTCAAGTGAACAAATGACTCTAGTGTGTGATTACTAAGAATATAACAGATAGTCGAGTTTGAACATAACAAAAATCTGATAACCTGCAGAGTATCTTCTGCAAAATATTACACGTCCAGTTAAAAATTATGTACTTTATTTAGTTGGCCTAATTATGATTGCATTGTTTTCCTGTGCTTATCCTTGCAGTGCCCTCCCTCTGTTGCAGGGAAATGCTGCTCTCTTTACTTCACTGGTGGAATTAAACTTACGAACAGATCAAGAGAGAAACCTCCCAAAGTTTTTGGGCATGACGGCACATTGTATTTTATTTTACCCCACAGATAGTCATCTTTGTTGGTTAAACAACAAATAGTGTTTGTTGCTGGTTAAGCAAAGTAGCATATCTGAAATTTTAGCTCCTTGGTAGAGGTGGATCCCTTAGTCAAGGCAGTAGAAAGATGCCTCCTCGCCTTTACTGGATCCAACACCTACATCCCTTCTTGAGTTTTTTGTAGCTCTTAATTTCAAGAGCTGTGTGATCTTGCTCTTTTAAGGTATGCAGTGGAAGTGGCTGGTGGTAGTTCTCCTTACCTTTTTGCATTCACTTTCCCTCGCTTTCTACAGTTGTTGGCACTGTGGATTTGCACTGCCTTGATGGTTTTGGAGTTCTAGTCTGCAGCTTGATGAATTCCCTATCCACTCTAATGTACACTGCAGGAAAACACTGTACATTGTGCTCTAAAAACAGGGTGGGAATGCTAGTACAAAGAGAGGGAGAGATTAGCTTTGCAGTTTGCCTCCTTTTATTATCTTCTTGCTGTATAGTGCACACATTGCATAGTGACGAATTAGCTTACTATGCAATTTTTAGTTTTCTTCCTCTAAAAATGTCTTACTTTTAATGTAAGATTGGACCTTGAATTCACTTCTCCCAAAATAGGTTAACTAAAATGTTTTCGTTTTAGAATGCCATACGTATTTTACTCTTTATGCAAAACAAGAGGGGAAACCTTGAGAGAGTATGGTCTCTTTCCAGTTACATACAGAGCTCTAAACATGTATGTAGAATTTCAGTGTTTGCAACTCGGTGGTGCTGTAATCACTAATGTTCTGTCTGCAGAGGCAGTCCCTCCTCTTCCTACCTCTCTGAGAGTGAATATTAAAACAGAAAAATTATGCTAAGTCATAGTGCCATTTGGATAGTACTCTTCAGAACTGGCATGACCCTGGGAATATCCAGCAACACCAACTGTGCTAATGTGGGTTCAGTCTCTGCCAGTCTGAGTGTCACTGGAGAAAATGGAAATACTCCAAGCCGAATCTGTGTGTGTAGCTAATAATAAGGGTGGCATGGCTGTTTCACCAGGCTGCCAACTCGGAAATAGTCCCCTTTCCTTCCCTGTAAATAGGAGATTGTAATAATGACTTGGATCTGTAACCTATTTTTTTCCTAACTTCAGTAAGACTATTAACGGTGTTATCTTGTGTTTCCTCTCACATACCACTGCTTTTGGTACGAATGCAACCAAAAGATGGATGCTCAAGGATGCTCCCCCAGAAAATTCAGAAATGAACAGGACATGTCCTTAGAGCACCAGGGTTAGTAGTCAGGAAAAACTGTAAGCGCATTCTTTACTAAAAAGCATTGAAGCCCTTACCAATTACATGCCGATTCCCAGTTACAGACTTTCTGAAAGGATAATACAAATCTGTAATGGTTCCAAAGAAAACTCTCAGGGATTATTCTGTAAAGGGTCCTTGGCCCAGTGAAGTGTGGAAATTCCTTCAGTTTATTGGACTAATTAATCATTAAATGCATGATACATCTATTTCTTTTACTTAGTTCTTCCAGTGGACGATGTACACTGCTTGTCCTTAAAAATAACTTTAGAATGACAAGATACCCTGCATGTTAGGGTCTCTAGGCTGATCAAAACGGATGGGCTGAATGAGCTATTGGACTTCTGTTGCTTCCTAAAGCTATCATGCTTTTTTTCTGTCTGTGGTATCCTCACTGAATGTGGAGCATAAATACGGAGCACCTATTTCATAAAAACAAATTGTTTTCCTGGAAAAGGCCCTAGATAGAGAGACTTCATAAACATATTCTTAATTCCTGCCTGAGCCATAGCTTCCTTAAGGCGTAAGGCTTATTTTGTCTGTGGTATTTTTTCCATTCAGTAGCTCAGTATAATTTTGCAAGGAGAAATTCCACTAATGAGCACTCATCTCAGATACTGTGATGAAGATGTGATAACTAAGTAGTTCATTGGTACGGTGTTTCTGATACTTTATGGATTTGCTAGCAGAATGTTCTGAGAGAGGTTTTTTGCAAGATCACAGAGGATCAAGAAACTCCTTGTGGAAATTTTAGATTGAAGTTGCTTTTCCATACTTTGTAGGTGCTCAGGTATTAATATACTGATGCTCTAAGTGAAGGTAAAAAGACTGAAGATGTGGGCAATTTCAAGTGAATATTTCTTTTTCAGGTATTAGGATCTGTACGGGTGTTAGGATGCTCGTAACTGTAATTGATCTTTTCCTCTTGCAGAAATCAAAAGGCTGTAAGAGCACAGTTTCTTGTATAGCATAAGCCAAGTGATTGTAATAGGTAGAGCCAGGGTGATTCAGCTGTTGCTTTGCCTATTCTGTGGGTGCACTAAGATAGTTTCTGTTACTCTAAATCTGACACCAGTCACAAGCATTTAGGTAGTTCTACCTCCTGCCCTTAGAAAACTGGTTGTAGTAGCCCAGAAAAGGCCCTTATATTGCTAGCTGCTGTGCTAACTGCGGAGCAGCGTGCAGGGAATCGCAGCTCACCCTTGTGTTGGTAAAACGCAACAGAAGTGTGGCCAGGTCTCCCCTGTTGTGGAGGGACTATTGCAATTCAGGCATATAGCCTCATTCACTTGGAAAAGGCACGTCTTGCAGACCGTGTCAGTGGGACGCTCCAACTGGATTGGTAAAGGATTGTGAGCTCCTTGGGGCTTCTTTGAGAGGACATTTGCAGACTACCTAGCACTTGATTTTGTGTATGCTGTGATTCAGTATAAATCTCACCCATTTTTTCCATAAAGAGTGGTTAAGTGACAACGTTGGCTTCTCCTTCTTTCGTTAGTTTTAGGAGCCATAGCTGGTAGGAAATCTGAAGGGGAATGGAAGAAGCAAATCTGGTGGTGCTTATATTGATTTGTGTGGAAGATTGATTCTATTGTGTTTTCTTCACTTTTTGCATGAACCTCATTAATTGTTATCCACAGTATAAATCATATTTTTCCGTATTCCATCTTTTCTTTCTTTTTAAAAATAAAAAGGCTATGCTTTTGTCTCCTTACACCCACACTTCAATACATTTTGGCAGGATGTATGAATTTGAAATGTGCAGCGAGGTTTTGTGATTATAACTCAAGGCAAAAAATAAAATTGAGGAAAAATGTTTGAGGTTTCATTTTTCCTCCCGTGTTTGTTTCCTTATGTACTTGACGCCACATGTGGTTGAATTTTACAAGCGCTTTAAGAAGGCAGGCCTCATTGATTTGCTGGGGTGAGTGTGCTTGTAAAACTTGAGGTCCTGTTGAATATGTTCCTTTTTGGTATGGAGCCTTTAGCACTTTCCCTTGCACAGTGCTCTGACCTGGCCTCGGATGGGAAACTTGGTGCCGCTGGGTGCGTAGTTGGCTTTTTGTCGGTGAGATGCTTGTTTGCTTCATTCATTGTAAGGGCTGCCATGGGAGCAGGCTACCGTGGGGCAGCCGAAAGGCTTCCCTAGCTTACTGTGCTTTACTCTGCCCTCCTGATGGTATTATGCCACTTGACCAGGCTTCTCTTACTCCCAAAGTGCCTGCAACACAGTTGAAGGAACTAGTATGAAGCTAATTACATAGGCTTACACTGTGGTCTTTCCCTCAGCTCAGAACACTTATCAGTTGCTCTTTTAAGACCAGTTTTAAGGTGATTACTAACATAACTCAGATTTTTTTCCCGTACTAAGAGGCCATGCTATTTTCAGGTGAGGTTGTTTCACCACAACTCTTGTTTCATAAGGGAAGAATTCTTGTTTGGGAGTGAAAAACTAGACCGCCTCGGAGAAACTGCCTCCTCACCTCCGTGTGCTCAGCCCACGCTCTTGTGGAAGTGCTGCAGAGGCTTGGAGTCACTGCTTCTCCTCCTCCCCGCTTCTTCTGAGATGCAGGCAAGGAAAATAAGTGTGACAGACCTCTGTTCTACAAGCGGCACAAAGCAAGGGGAGAGGCCTTAGGCCATTTTCTAGGTAAGGAATAGGTAGTTAAAGGCTGAGTCCAGATCAGTTTCCTCTTTTGGTTGTGATGAGCTTTCATATAATGCTAGAAGTGTGAAGGACTCTGCAGAAACCAGGAAAAGGTGGTAGTGATATAATGCGGTTACAATGGCGCAGCCAATTAGAAATAGTAATATGGGTAATCTTTTATTTACCTGATGTACCAGTTACCAAGGTGATCCCATTAAATACTGTCTGTAATTTGTTTCAGATATAAGTTAAAAGATAAAAGTTCAGATAAAAGTTTTGATTTCTAAAACTAGAATACTTTGACTTTACATCTTCCAACTTTGTGGAAATCTAATATCTTTCTATCTTAGATGCATGCTAGGAGGAAATGACACTGTAGACTTAGTTACATTTATTTTTTAGCCTCTTCCTTATTTGTGTAAGCTTGATGCTTTCCTCCTTTCTCCCTAAATGTAATATTGATTTGACTGTCACTTAGCAAGTCTTCTTATATTCATCTCTCCAGAGAAACAGAGGGAAAAGTTCTAATCTTGTTTCTTTAATCTACCAGTGTAGGAGTATTTGTCCATTTGTTCTTTTAAATATGAACAAATAGTTAATTATGCATTCCTGTAAACCTAGTAGTTTCGAGGCATTTCCATCAACTGGCTAGGCCATAACCTATAGTGTATTTGTGATAAACTGTGATGAGCATCTGAGATGCAAGCCTCTCCAGATTATAAACTTCAAGTATTATTTTATCTTGTGTTTGCCGTGAAAAAGTTCTTTGCAAAAGGTCACGTTGAAATGCTTGTAGGCATTTCTAATAGCTCTTCATGTCAGCACTAACATATGCATACATGCTAAATATAGAATGCAAATTACCTGTTCTGCACTGCAATCATTTTTGTAGGTATTGTATTCGTAGGGCTTCATTTATCATGGTTTCTAGGCAATCAAGTGCAGTAAAATACGAAGTAAGACTAGGAAAAACCTGTCTTTCAGTGCTACTTTTTGAGGCATTTATATTTTATTGTTATGTTATGCCTGCATCAGATTAGATACAAACCTACAATTTTTTGATTTTGATGTGTTTGTATTTGTGGTTGTTTGTGGATCTTATTAAAAGGGAATGGCTGTTTAACAACAGACCGGGTTTTAATGTGACTCAAATGTGTGAGCCCACAGAAACCAATTGTTTCCAAGAAATGCAGATGACCATTTAGAATATGAAAGAATAGAAATGCACCACTGAAAATATGTTATTTTAAAATTAAAATGTGATTGGGGGCAGTGGGAAATTGTGTTAAATGTGACAGCTGTAGCTGTGTTCTAAAGAACACGGTAACTGCAGCTCAGAGGACCTGCACGCTCTAAACTGTTGCCATCCTCGTTTAGGTTTCATTGCTGTACAAACTTTGAATAGCAATGCAAGGATGTGACAAAGTGATGGGACTTTGCAGTACTTGTGCATTCTGCTCAGTTTCCTGCACGAAGCAATCTTCCTTGATCAGGAGATTGCACAATTTGCCTTGCCATGTTTCCAGACTTTGAGATTTGAATTTCTTAGTATTAGCACATTGCGCGTGTCCTCAGACTGAGCATCCACTGCGGAAAGTGGACAGGTGGGTTTTCTGAGGTGTAAGGCTTTAAGCAAGGTTGTGGTTTTCAGAGAACTGAGCAGCTTTTCTCTGATCCCATAGTATAGGAGCTGTGCTTTTCAGTGAAGTGGAAGAAATCTCTTTGGAGTCAGCGTGGCTGGACTTGCAGGCCCAAACATGCTCCGTTTGGGACAAAACATATGTATGATGAAGCAAACAAAGCTGAGGTCATGAATAATTAAAGAAAAAAACCCATTTATGTCAAGGTTCAGAGTTACATACCCTACCTGGTTTGCTTGCTTTTGTTTTTCGGATAGAGATGACAAATGTTACCGTCTGGAATAAGCCAGCTACTTGATTCATAATGGGGTCAAGCAACCATAAGTTTGATTCCATATATGATAGACTGAATATGTTTTGCAGAGTGAGTTTCTGATGAAAACAAATTCTTTCTTTGTTTAATGTCCTTGGAGTAAACCTGTAAGTTTGAATAGTGAAGTTAGTTTATACTCTTCTGTTTTTTTCTGATATGAATAAAGTAGAATCAAAGTAATATTAGCAATTCTTTACTGCTGTAATCATGAACTTCACTGTGGCACAATCACATAAAATAAACACATGCATGTTTGTAAGATGTAAGCAACAAGGTTCAATTCTTAGTTTGCAATGAAGGCATCGTTTTTAAAGATTCATAATATTTTTTATATTATTTCATTTTGTGTAATTACACAAGCCTTATAATTAACCTATTTACTTATTATAAAAGCACTTAAGTAGGGATGTTATTGCAATGATCTAAGATATATGTGTTATATATAGGAATTAAATATCAAAGTTATGAATTTTTTTTGAATAATGGAGGCATAATTTGTTTTTTTCTTACTATTTTCTTTTCCTCTGAAATCAGTTATTCTTTTAGTGGCAGGCTGAAGATGTTTGTACTTAAAAGTGGCAAAACTAAAAAATGTAAAAATTGTATGCCATTCTTTCTGACTTTTCAATTTAAGCAACTTATAATGGTAGTGGGTATTTTACTAACTAGAAAAAACCTTTTGAACAAGAGAATGATTTAGTTCCAGGCTAAAGGTTTATGCTTCATTTCTAATGCTAAGCATTATATTACCGAGTTTTTGTGATGAATATATTTGTTTATGCAAAGTAACCAAAACTTAATCTGATGATAGCATTTCTCCAAAGCCCAGTAATTGCTTCTGAAAAAGGATTCTTTTAGGATGAAACATTTGTCATGCATCGTCTTTGTTTTTCTTACCTTTGTTTTTCTTACCTTTGTTTTTCTTACCTGGTCTGAATGCTGTGCTTATGGATACAGCACTGAAAAAATCAGCCCTGTGAATATACGTTGTAGTAGAAGAGGATGAAAGATGGTAGGCCAGAGCACTGGACAGAGATGACTGGAGAGCCCCCCAGCAGAGCGCTTTAATTTGACACAGCTTTGACGGAAGACGAACCTTGTCTAAACACTCAGTTTGCTTATATGCTTTTTTAATATCTAGTATCTTTAAATGAGGAAAAAAAGCTGTTATATGACCACTGAATTGCTGGAAGAGTAAAGTATAAGGTAATTTAGTATAAAGATCTCAAAATAATGTCAGTGTATTCACACAAGTTGATTGCTCTAGTACTGATCCCAGTACTATGATGCAAATTTAGTATGTGGACAAGGCCCAACTTAAATGAGATTCAAGACTGAATTTTTGCCTCTTTCACTGCATAGTTTAGGTGTTGCAGACTATGCTTTATCAAACAAGGATTTATGGAAGTGAAAATTGCTTATCAATTTTTTCTTTAAAGAGGGGTGTTAATTTTTACTGCCTATTATGCTTGCTACATCACCCCTCAACATTAATTTCCTTTTTAAACAGGATGCAAGCAAGTTCCCATTTTAGACTTACAAATAACTCTATATTAACTTCTTTAATAAATCTACTGCTTTGTTTGCTGCATAATATTATGGTATTGATCACTAAATCACTAAAAAGATTAAGTATATCTTTGCTTTCAGGAACTTTCAAAAATTATTTGTACAAGTTAAGGAGATTTAAACTGTAGTTCAGTTTATCGCCTAAATTGGGAAAAGATCATTCGAAGTTAAAGATGTAACAGTATTGGACATGTTTTATGAGGTTCTTTTAACCAGTGGCTGTGGCAGTGACTTCCTTTGCGTCAGGAGTGGTTTTAAGGTTATGCCAGGTCTTAGTTCTTAATGTTTTTGCCAAAGTGCATTATCCCTCCTGCTTTAAAAGGGCAGTGATTCAAATTGACCAACCGAAGACATCTTTTAGGCTCTGCTGTGCCTGTAGGACAAACTCAGCTGAGAGAGTTCCACAGACAAAAACTGCTGAAGCTTGCTACTTTAATCGTTATTCCAAGTGCAAGTTACAGGCTTAAGCCTATTATTAGCTTACATACAAAAAAAAAAAAATTAATTTGACAACTAACTCCTACAAATTACTCGTTATCCCTTTCTTTAAAAACTGTGAGCACCTCTGTATTCAGGCCAGTTTTCAGGCTTGCTCTTAGTCACTGTCATGGGGCCCTGTGTTAATTTGACTGGAACTGGCAGATGCAGGGTATGCTGGTTAATGTGCTAGCCAAAAACCGGTATGAGGTTAGTTTGCAAAGGGATAATACAGGATTTGTTTTCAGACAAGCAGACTTTGGGTTCAAGTGTATTACTTTCTTCACATTCATACAGTGGCCAGCTGCACAATTGTCTGTCATTTCAGGACTGTGCTTCTATTCAGATACACAGGTTTAAACCTGGATCTGAAAGTTAAAATGCCTGACTATGATTTCAAAACCTCTTAAAACCAGGAATAAGTTTTTTTTTATCTGTTTGATTTTTCCTTTCTTAAATGCAGTCTATTCTGTCTGCAAGTCATGTGTGGCTAGGGATGGCTGTGGTTTTAGTATGTGCCTGTCTAGCCGAATGGACAGAGCTTGGAGATAGAGGTGGTTACTTTTCTCTATCCAGCGATAGTGAAGAAAGTGTCTGGTGTGTTTTTTTCTTTTTTCTTCCTACATAATGATGTAAATGCTTTCGTTTACAATCCATGGATTGAATTCAGGGCTTCTCAAGAATTCGTTTGGCTCCAGCCTTTCGCTTTTTTGGACACAGATTCAAAACAAAAAGAAGAAAGGAGTGAAAGATGCTTCCTTCCACAAGTCAGTCCAACCAGATCCAAGGGCTAGGTGCTCAAAATCCAGCAGTCTCCTGTAAGAGACCCCAGTCACGAGGAGGTGCTCTTTCATGCTGGGACATGTCTCAACGGAGGGGACCATGACTCAAGGATGTCACTAAAGGAATAGGCCCCTTTCCACGTAAAGCTCATCTAGGAGAGGCACTTTGGGGATCACAGCTGTTCTTGATCAGCACAGACTGGCTGGTTGTGTCCAGCGTAGCAGCTTGTGCAGTGAGGGTGAGGTCCTGGGGCTACATTACTCATCCAGGGAGCGTGACGTGGGGACCAGCGAGCGAGCTTCGTATTCAGATGGTGGAGAGAGACTCTCTGAAAACCTAGTGCTAAAATTGAGGCATGCAGTAAACAACAGACTGTATCAAGGAAGTTCAAAAAGGTTCAGTTGTAGGGGAGAAAATTAGATGTCTGTATTTTGGAAAATGAAAAAATATGAGCCAAGCTCACTGTACTGAAAGTAACTGTCAGGTGTGTGATTGAGTTGGCCGGAAGTGAAAAAAGAGCGAACAGAGGTCAAGTGGATGGCAGGCCTTCAGTAGATACTGAGAGATGTGAAATGCCATGGTAGCAATTCCTTGCCTGAAAGGATAGGATTAAGTCCAGAGATTCACACTTAATATTTCCAGATCACAGAAAACATTGAAGAGATTTTGAGTGTATAATGTGTGTCCATGCCACCTGCTTTAAGAGATAATTTCTGCTTTCCTTACTTAAGCAATGTTGCCATTTATTTCAAGAGATGTGCTGATTTGTGAAGTCTGAGAAAGCAGTTCAGGATTTAGGCCTAACAGAGCAAATAATTGCATAAGGAACTAACCTTTAATCATTCCAAATAAGAATTGAGACATTTGAACTTGAAAACATGGATTGCAGTGTGCAAAATCTCTCCCTGTTGGATGATCGAGGTTTGACATTGCTGTTGGATTGTAAAGACTGCACTATTTCTCTCTGCTTATCTTTTGTACTCTTCTGTATGTGGAAGTAATGGATAAAATCAAATGCCACAAAGAGCAAAAATTGACTCACGAAAGCTCCTTCTCAGCATTTATGCCAAATGGAAAATAGTGGGTTCCAGAACTAATCGCAGATGACTTTCACAGATCTGCTTCAGATTTTCTGTGGATTTCAACCAAATTAAGTAAGTTTCCTTCCAGGTCTCAATGCTAAGACTGTAGAGCGAAAATCATAGCAATTTTAATCAGGTAAATGAACTAGGCTTTTATTTCTTCCTTCATTAGAAGTCTCTGAGCTTATGATTTTGTCTTTGGCCTTTTTCAGCAGGAAGGGTGAAGTAGCTGGAGGTGGAAGGAGTACCAAAATACGAGTACATGGCTGAGATGTATGTTCTAGTGTCCATTATAGGCTTTGCCAGGCAGCAGCTGCATGCTTGCTTTTTGTAGCAAGTGTCAGAGTGAGAGATTGCTTATGGAAATAATATAAGAAGTTAGCTGTAGAATTGAAAAGCTTTGAGTGTATTTAACTGAAGGGCAGAAAGGAGATGAGAAAGGATAAACAACAGTGCAGAGACTACAGAGATATTACCTCCTTGTACTTAATCAGAGTATTGCAGTGAGAAGAGTTCAGTGGGTCTATTATAGAACAATTAACCTTTAATGCATCATACTGTTTGACTTCCACTACAATACCCACTGTATTTTTCTTTATCTTAGGCTTTGTGTACATGTGAAAGTAATGTCAGTAGAAGCAGTTTGGTAAATGGATTTGTTAAACTGGTTCAGAATTAAAATCAGTTTGCACTTAATATAAATCTGTATTAAGCAACACCTCATGTCTTCAACGGCTTTGTCATCGAACTCAAATAGAACTGTTAAGTTTTAAGGCACTCGAGATATTTTTTTCCTAGTTACATTAATTACTGGCTCTAACATTTAAAAAAAACCCAAAAAACTGAAGTTAAAAATTCAAGCATTTTGACGAGGAGGAATCATACTCTTTATGATATAAAACCAATTGGTGATGGATTATATTGTAGTCCTGGAAGAAATGGGATTAGAATGCAGCCCTAGACTGAGTCAGTGGAGTTGTAGTTCTTCCTATAATGGCTGTCAACAAATATAGCACTTTGTTTTTCAGTAACATAAAAACAGGACAAACTGTGGATAAAGGACTGGAATCTTTCAGTTCAATGACCTGAGTTTTTGACCTTTGTTTTCAACAGATTCAGAGAATGACTTAAAGCAAGACTGTATAAGTTAAAATGACCGGTGATGATGAGATCTGGTTCGTTACTTTCATTTGCATGCTTTCCATGAGAATGGGAAGTTTGCATAAACACTGAATTCTTCCCTTATGTGGAATTCTTTTGTTGTGTCTGTCTTTCATATACAATGCCAAAGCAAAGGTTGGCATTTCTAATGGTTTCTGCAAGATATTGTCTTGATCATTTATATTCCCCTAATTTGTTTTCACTTGCTTTTGAAGGCTCAGTTCACAAGTGAGCGAGGTGTAATCACACTCTTTAGGTATTTCTGTTAATACCTCTTTCTGTTTAACACAAAGAAGCACCAGGGTATTTGACTTTCACATTGAAAAACTAATGTGAAAATCTTTTTTAATGTACTGTTTAACTGTATTGCTAGAAAATGCAATTTTGGACATTTTCAAGGCAAAGGTATCCTTTCCATCTGATTTAAAGAATGGTGCATCTTGTTTAGAGAAACCTGTATCATTGGAGAATTACATTCAATATTGTTCACTCATATGACTTACATGTCATCAATTGTTTTGCAGCCTCAAGGCCATTTTATACATGGTTGGGCAGTTGAGCATTTAAAACAATTTTGGGAAGGGCCATGAGCTGAGAGTCATTGAATTTCTTACTATTGTATTTGAAACGTTATAAGCAGCAGTTGTGTTCTGTGCATCTAAGAAATGTGGGTAGGTCGGCTAATCTAGCCACAGGCTGATGGGCAGCTTTGCAGTTCATCTGTGACGAGACCTCATTAGCAGTACATAGTTCAGCCTTGTTTAAGCCTAGTGGCAAACGTGCCAGCCATCTGCTTGCCTAAAGTCTTGAATTCTGTCAGAGCTTTTTTAAAGCCTGCCTTAGATCTGGCTGAGGAGCATCCAGCTCCTGAGAGCACTCTCTCAGAGGTGACAGTGGTGATCAGTGTGAGCATCATACAAGTATCACAGAAAGTGTGTATAACCTTAACAAAAAAGTGGGGAAGAAATGCACCATAATTACATTATGAGTTCTGTGAAGTTATTTCAGGAAAACAGATATATGGAACATAATGGAAATAATTCTCAGGGGAGGTTAGCAAAAAAGACATCACTTACAGCAGGTAAAGCAAGCTGTGAAGATAGTGGATATAAACTCTGATGCCCTGGGGCTAAGGCTAGTTGGAAATGAGCTATGTGGAGACTTTATGGAGAAATTTCCACAAGAACGGAGTATTGTATAACGATTTCTTGAACTTTCTCTACAGCATTTATAAGTGACCCTTGCCAGAGATAGGACACTGGACCACACAGCTGGCTGATCTGATCTGATATTCCAGATCTATTTAAAAAAGAGAGCTGAGCAGAAAGATACAGCAGTGTAAGTTGTGATAGCAAAAAATCATTTTTAATGAAAATATTATTTAGGGCTCATTCAAGAGGCACATTGAATGAGGCATTTTTATTCCATTTAAGAAATGCATAAAGCAAAAAAGCATTGTTTAACGGTGTGGAAGATTTAAGTTGAACAATTTGAGGTTTTAATGAGTAAGGAATATGGAGTACAAATGCACTGATATTTCAGCTTACAAATATTCTGCTGCTTTCCTTTTTTGGCTGAGACTCTGTAGTGTATGTGAATTCTAAATATACTGCTCTGGAGTCCTCTTGTCAAAAAAGATTTCTTTTCCCTTTAAAACTACACACAACAAAACAGTATTTTCAAAATCCAAGGCTATATTCATGTGTAGGATTAAGTATGCAAATGAATTTATGTAAAAAAACACTAAAAATGTTTGCAAAGTGAAACCTGTGTGGAGCGTTTCATAGTTACAGTCACCTGCTTTTGCACTCTGAGCAGTGGTTATCTGTGTACCATTAAGGACAAAAGTAGGAGTGAGGTTGGCGAATTTATCACTAGTGATATTTTAATTTTTTTTTTTTTTAAATCCCATTTATTTGATGTGTGGAAGCTTTGAAAACTTCAGTTGTGTTGCTGATGGTGGTGGAGTCTGGAGTGAGGGGTGGGGAGGGTTGTCCTCCCATCCCATTTGATCCCGAAATGTGACCTGGTATGTCAATCTTTGATTTCAAGACTAGCTCGCTGAGGCACTGTGTGCAGTGGAGACAACAGGTAGGGTTTATGAGTTTACAGTATTGAGTTTCTACCCCAGTGAGCTGAGACCATAGAGACAGTATTTCCCCTCAGTTATTCTCCAGGCAATCCATTTCTTAAAAACAGTCACAGAGAGAATTTTGTCTCTACATTTATATGCGTGTATGAAAAGAAAATACGTATTTATGAGGAAAAATCCTCTCTCTGGTCATGGAAAGTTGTTAGGCAAGGCATTGTAAACCCCTTTTTGATTTCAGGTCCCGTTATTTCTTTCTCTTCCTTTAAAAATCGAGTAATGGGCATTGTCACTACTAATTCCGTATAACAATACAGCTCCTCTTTCAATCCTGTTCGGAACAATAACACATCCAATTTGCCAGAAAATGTCTTGACAGACTGTTTAGTTTTCCACAAGCTCTGGGTGAGCGTAAGATCTTCCAAAGTGGTATTTGCATGTCAGTTACAATTTTATAGATACTCTTTACCCCTGTAAGTGTACAAGGACATTAGATGGCAAAGAGAAAGTGGTTGCTGGTAGTCTCTTTTGGAAAGAAAAGCAGTTCAGTGTTTACAAAAATCATGTATCGATGACACAGAATTATAGGTACTTTATTTTTGCTAAGTGAGACTTGAAATTGTTTCAATCTGAAAATAGAAGAATTACATAATAAAGTCCTGACACTAAATTAGGAAAGGATTATGCTGGAGAGAAATCCCCGTTCATTACTCAGAAATCCTATCATAGACAGAAGCACCGAGTCGGTATTGTTAACTGAATGGATTTGAGATTTTGCGCATGCTGTATTGTGCCTCTGTACAACAGAAGCTCATTGTTTAATGACTTTTATACTTTGGCAAAATTTGTACAGCTTACTTTGATAATAAAGACAGTTTATTAGAGTTAATATGCCTTCAGCAAGACACATTATAGGCTTATTGGTTTTTGAGATTTTTTTTTAACCTCCTTAACGTCAAAAACAAGGCCTTTTATTGAAATAAGTGTATTTTTCTTTTTTCCCCTTCAAAACAACTAACCAAAACATTCTTAAAATGCATCAAGAAGATTGAAATTGGCAAAACTCATTGTTTGGAAAAAAAATCAGATTGTTTACCGCTTATATAGATATTGTCTAGCACTGTGCCTGACAGTCATAATTGGTCTCTCAAATGATATATACAAATTAATTGACATTTCTATCTGGCATTCATCTAAGATGTAAATATGGGCTATGATTGCAATTCAGATTAGTCTGAAATTTAATATCTGGTTGTAATCAGGCTCACTAAAGATGTCTGGCTAATTTAATTGACATAATAGTTATGAAGTCTCTACTTTTATGCTGAAGTCTGAGGTAATGAGTGCTGAGTCACCTCTGCTTTGGAATACATTCAGAATAAAAATGAGGGATTCATAGGCCTGGGTTGAAAACCTGTAGAAGAGGAGGGTTTATAAGACTTTTTCTCTTTCGCTATGTTGCTGGAGGGGAATGAATGAAATATGGATGAGTGCAGCGATATACTGGCCCTATCATTCTCTAGTAAAGATCAGCTTGAAAAAGCAAATGGCTTATTTATTGGACTGAATTGTTATTACTTATTTTCATGACCAAAACAGTTTCCTTCATTAAAAAAAAGCCTTCAGCAAGTTCTTCTCAGATAGAAGGATTTATTTCTGAAGTCTCTCTGGGATAATGTAGGATGATTCACTATTTCTGCTGTTTGCCAAAAATGACTCTGGCAGATTAAAAGAATTAAAGCTATTGAAGTGCTGGGTAGCTCCTAAAAGTAAGCGAGAGACCTAACTCTACCTAAAGTGTCAAGCAACAATTTAGATTCTCCCTGATTCAGAGAGACCACGCTTCCCAGTGGTGCATGTAGTTATCTGGCTGTTGGCGCCCATATATTCCCGTGGCCAGTCCTAGCTGCTTCATCTGCAAGTGAATTCTAATGTGGAAATGAGGACACTGACATTCCCAGCCCTTCTATCTATCTGATGTAAAAGCTTAAAAATTTTCTGTAGCTCTGCTGGAGTAAGAGCTGGGCATCGGTTTACGAGCTAAAATTATCTTGATTGCTTGACTGTGGAGATCAGTCTCCTGACTTTGACTTCACCCCGTGCCTCAAGCCGAAGACAAATGCAGGATTGTGTGTGGAAGATGAAATGCAAAACTGACTGCTTAATTCAGTATGTGCTGACAGAAGAATTCTGTGCAGGATTTGGGGGAGGGGGAAAGCGAGGGAAAGCTGGAACAGTAACGGAAAGATAGATGCCATTGGTGATTGTGCAGCGGAGCGACTCCTGGGGAAACGCACGCTGCAGGCTGTGTCTTACTGGAGGCTGAGGTGCGTTGGCAAGGATGGCGCTCAGGAGTCTGGCATCTGTCTCACTAAAGCCGATGGTATTGCTGCCTTCGGTTCTGTGTACACAACATACGTTTCCCCTTCAAAAGTAAAGATTCGGTACGGAAGTAACGATTGCCAAGATTTGCTTTATCCTCTACTCTGTGTGAAAGAAAAAGGTCTGTCATAGTTTGTCTGGGTTCTCCATTTTCAGAGGTTTACTCATTTCTCAATATGAGTTTAGACTTCATTCACTGTCTCAAAATTCAGGCAGTCTCTATTAGCATTATGGTGATCTAACGAACTGTATTTTGTTACTTTTGTGTTTTTCAAACGTCTGAGAAGACCAAACTCTTCCCCTTAGAACAGAAACTATCTTTCCTCTCTCCAATCAGGTCTTGTTTTGGTTTGGCAAATAAGTGTCAGCAGATGGTGTCACATGTGACAAAGATGCATCTACCCCCTTGTCAAAGATGAGGGTTTTTTGCAAATGGGAGGATGTATCCGGGCTACCTGCAAAAGTATTTTGAATCACTTATGGCCATGTAGGACGAGTTTATCACAACGTCAGTGGGCAGATGATCCTATGTTTATGTTTTAATAAGTGCCGTACAGGAGTACAATGCCATCCATGTATTATGGGAACATTGTTTTAAAATGGGAAGAGCAAATCAGGACTAATATTCCTCAGGGGACGGAGGGGTGGTCTGGTGATGTTTCCATCAGCTTCTGCAGGGGCTTTACATGCTGACCACACTGAGAAGAACTTTGCAGCACTTGGGAGCAACATTTCCCCAGAGGTGTCGGTCATTACTCTGACAGCAGTTATCTAATAATAACGTCATAGTAGATCATCCACTCTGTGCTGCTTCAATCACTGTTAGTCATTATAGCAATTTCTGTAGGCTACAAGTAGCAGGCTACTTATTAAAAGCAGTAGCTAGTGAAAGATGGTTTTCTTAATCAAATTTCTCCTGCCAAGAATGTAAAATCAGTGCGACCAATTTTAGGTGCCTTGAATTCTCTCCAAGTTAGATTACTAGGCAACTCGTGTTACCTCAGCTGCTTCCATACCTTCCATTCACATTCCAGTTGCTAACAGTGTAGGAACTATTTGAAAATGTATAGTTATTAAAAATACTATCTTAAAATTCTTTGTAGGACAATAAAGGTATTTGGCTAGCGTCCTTCCCATGCCCCATCCAAATCTAAGAGTGCGTTACATGATGCAGAATCCTTGTTTATTCTGAAGGAGAGAAATAAGGTTATTTAAGAATATATTGTCTGCTTCTGTGTCCTACTCAGATAAGCGTTACCCATAGGGTCATGCCTAGAAATACCAAAGAGAAAGCACGAGACTGTGGCGAGTCTCTGTCTGTAGGTAAACCTTTTTGTATTTTCTCTGACTTTGTCGGCTTACCATTCCAGTAGCTATTCTTACAGCAGTTGTCTAAGTAAGCTCTCTCCTTTTCAAATTCTTGCCTGATGGTGACAGTTCACTTGTTTTTCATTGTGATCAATCATTGATTCCCAAGTTCTTTGCATGGGGGAACTATTGTGGTAGCAGCAGAACAGCAAATCCGTGCATCCACTTCCTCCTTTACAGACAGGCTATGTTTAGCAAGTAAAAACTCTTAGTGCGTGGCAGGGAGGACTGAAAGCTGGGAATGCCCTTGAGAATTGCCTAAAATGGGATACGGAAGTTTGGTTTTGTGGTAAAAAAGACCTTTCTAATTTAGTTTGCTTAATTTATAGGTCAATAGTCTGTGAACAAAAAACTGACTTAGAAAAAGAATTTTATAGATTAGTAGTTTCACAGTAGATGATCATTTCCGAATAAAAAAAACTTATGCTATCATAACTCTGCTCAAAAGCTATGACAATTTTTTGACCTCACATGACAATTTACAATGGAAGTTGTCTAATGCTGTAGAGGAGTGAACTGGAGCCTTCATCACATTGTCATTTTACAGCAACTTATCAAAATAGATTTTTGTGTGCTAATTTGCAGAAATGTTCCTTTTTAATGTTTATACCTCTCCTTTCAGTGTTCCTTTTTCTCTTTCCAGTATTAATTCATATTTTTATGGTGCATAGTTTGGGAGAGGGAGTACAAATGTAAAATTTTAAATTTCAGAGTTTTTTTCCGTTCTTTAGTTTTACTTATGCTCTGTATCTGTGGGCCAAGGTTTTATTTCCCTCTATTTCAAAAGTGAAGAGAAAACTTGCCCCTCTCATGAGAATCTTGGTTTTATTGGTGTTTCTGGAAGTAAATAATGGTTTTAAAAATAATTGTATAATCAAACTTTTTTAATTCTGCAATTTTCCTCTTTTTGCCAGGACATTTGGTACCTCAATGATGAGTTTAGATTTTCTTCTTCCAACTTCCCCTTTTTTTCCTTCTCCTGATTTTTCATTCCTACTAACTGTGGCTGAAGTATTTCTCTCAACAAATTAAAAGTGAGAAGTATCTCAAAGTAGTCTTAGGAAGATCATATTTTTGAGTTTCCAAACGGTCTCGTACTCCTGTAAAAACACAGACATTTAGCTGAAGTTGGTAGAGAGGAGCAGTTGAAATTAATGGCTTTGGAATAGCTCTTTTGCCCACTGACTCCTTTCAGACCTTTTGTACCTCTGAAAGTCAAGGCTGCTCTTTGGCATGAAAGGGTTGTTTCTGACTGCTGAGATGACTGATTAAGGGAACTGGGCTTTAAAAAATTATTTACGCTGAAGCAGCTGGAAAATATCTTTCTACAACTTCAAGAAAGAATAATAGATCTGTTTGACAACATTGATTGTTCACTTCTAATTGCCATTCATCATTGTTAGAATTAAAGCAAAAAAAAAAAAGGTGCAGGGATGCGATGGAACACAAGTTTAACAGATGGCTCCTCTGAGTGAGGAGAAAAGGGGGGGAAGAGAGGGAGGGAGAGAGAATGCACACATGTGTGTGCACAAATATGTATGTGCATGAGTTGCTTTGATAAAGGGACAGTGATGGAGAGTCTGGTTTTTCTGACATTACTATCTGGAAGATGCTGAGTTATTTTATATTTTTAGTTATTTATTATTTTATGAAAAAGCTGGTGTGTATTTATGTTGTGTGCGATATTGTAGGTTTGCATTATACGTAGTGGTAGAAGTAAAATATCTTATACCAGTTATTTCGTAGTATTTTCTGTAGTCAGACTTCTGGGGATGCTAAAAGTTGTTGCTAGCATTTGATTTTCCACCTTAGCAGGTCACCTAGAGTTTTAAATATCTTATGAGATCTGCTATATGCTTTCTGCCTGAGAATGAGTTATGCTGCTCCCTTTCTTCTTTGTAATCTTACTACTTTGCAGCTGTTCAGCTTCAGTAATACTTGGTGGTGAATGAGATGGTCATGTAAACGGGGATGCAAAGACATCTGAGGCAGGCACCTAAGATCACAGTTTTCTTGGCCCAGGATCAAACAGTGAAGCTGCATTTTTATTCTTTTATGTTTGCTGTATTTTGGTTTCTGTCCATAAAATGAGGCAGGTGGGGCTGCATTAGGAAGAGCGTTGCCTGCTGGTCGAGGGAGGTGCTCGATCTCACTGCTCAGTGCTGGTGAGACCACAACTGGAGTGCTGTGTCCAGTGCTGGGCTCCCCAATACAAAAAAGACATGAACATGCGTGAAGGGCCATGAAGATGGTTAAGGGAGTGGAGCATCTGTCATACACTGAGTGGCTGAGAGCTGGGATGTTTAGCCTGGAAGAAGAGAAGGCTCAGGGGGATCTGATCAGTGTGTATAAATATCTGCAGTGTGTATAAACATCTGATGGGAGGCTGTAGAGAGGACAGAGCCAAACTCTTCTTAGTGGTGGCCAGTGATAGGATGAGAGGCAGTGGGCACAACCTGAAACATGGGAAGTTCTGTCTGAACATAGGAAAACTCTTATTCACTGTGAGAGTGGTTGAACAGAGAGGTTGTGGAGTCTTCATCGCTGGAGCTATTCGGAACCTGACTGGACATGGACCCGGACAGAGGAGTTGGAGTAGATGGTCTCCAGAGGTCCCTACCAACCTCAGCTGTTCTGTGTTTCTGTGAATGGATAAGAACAGCTGATCTGGAGAGTATTAGGCACTGAGCCATGTGAATGCAACATGTACTCAGATCTTGCCTAAACAAAATGATTGTAAAGATTTTAGTAAGTCAGTTGAAAACTTAGGTTGATACAACCTACTTGTATGGACTCTCCTAAAATACCTTGAGGGTCTTTCCTCAGTCTGATTGAGTAGATTCAGATGGATGTAGAAGAAATTCCTGTGTTTCAGAATATGAATTATCTTTCACTGTGCAAAACTGGGAGGAAGCTCCCCATAGGAATATTTGTGCCTACGTACCCGTTATGGGGTTTTGTACTTAACAAATGGGAAGGATGAAAAGCCTTTTCCTTGTGAAGGACCAAACAGACCTTTCTAAGATTTCTGCCTCCCCACACATTACCACGCAGTTTAATGCTATCATCTAATGAGAACTTTGAGAATAGAAATCATGGCCCAGGACTATTTCAAAGGGAGGTGTTTTTCGATCCTTTGAGGTGCAGACTCTTTGTTGCTGTGTGCAATTTTAAGAACAGCTATAGTGGATCAGACAAGCCTCGAATGTCCTACTGGTCCCCAAAAAGGGGTAAGTGCAGAGCAGTCTTTCTCTGGTGAATCCACATAACGCCCTGCAGTAGTCCAGCCAGAGACATCCAAGCTACAACGTTAATAGATCATCTTGTTCAATAGCCAGTGGTGGACTTATTTCCCATGAATTGGTTCCATAAAACTACTTATACTTTTGGCCTCTACAACATAGAGTTTCACAATTTAATGATTTTGTTTGTGTGGAAAAAGTGCTTCCTTTTTTTTTTTTTTTGACTTGGTGATTGATAATTTCTTTTGAGTGCCCATGAGTTTTCTGTGTTTACAAGAAAGAGAGTAACGATTCCAAAAGGATTTGAAATATGATACTACTAAAGAAAATATTCTGTTAGATGGACCTTCAGTTTCATCCAGTTTGACAGTTAATTTGTTCCTGTAAACAATTGGTTGAAATTCCTGTGAAGTCCTAAAATCTAGTAGTTATGATTACTCAGAGAAAAATGATACTTTAGACAATTGGGAAGTTCCACTCTCTGCACTGACTTCCTACATGTCTGAGAGTAGATTTATATTAATTTGTTTTTTGTCTTTAACTAATCTTCAGCATCTAAATGAAGTAGATCACTCATTCCTGCTCAGTAGGCAACAGTATCTAGGAAAACAGAAAAATCAATCTGGGAAGTGTTTTGAATAGCTAGGAAAGCTCTGCTTTTTGAGAAACTCACTACACCTATCTCATGTGTCCAAGCTTCCTTTGAACAGCAGAGAATTAAGCTGCTCCCATTTTTCTGTATATTGTTTCTCTCTTTGGCTTTCTACAGTTACTTTGATACGTGAAGAGGTGGAGTGAGAAATTACCACAATTACAAAATGTGTAAAAGGATCAAATATGAGAAATGTACTCTTAGGCATTTCTGTCTTGACTCTAGAATGACCGAATAAAATGAGAACAGGAAATTAGGAGAGGACATTTAAGAGCAGACTCATCTGAAGAGAGGAGTTGAAAATATCACTCTAGAAACAGTTTCTTTTCTCTTCTCTGAGATATGTTTTTGCAGAGAAATGTATATTATACATGTATATTTCCCCTCTCCATGCTTTTGTTTTAACACTTATTTTATTACTGAACTTTTAACAGTGGTTTAATAGTCCTATAGATTTAAGAAAAACATCATGTATGACAACTGATCAGATCTCCTGTGTGTCAAATTCAACACATTTTAATAACGAGATACAACGTGGAATTGTGAAGCAACGACAGCAGATTTGGGATTCATTTAGGTTCAGCCTGTTTTCAGGCAGGTGGTTTTATTTTTTAATAAAAGTACCCAAGTTGATTTAGAGAAGAATATTTTGGTGCTAAGGTTTTGAAAAAGTTGAAAAGCACTTCATGATCCTGACAAAATAGAAAACTTTATATTTGATGGAATCTCTCTTTTATACTGAAAGTGTCTTAGTTTATGGTTATCTGATTATAAGTGAATGTAACTGTCCTAGTTTTTGTTTTTGATTTTTCATGGAAAAATTAATGAAAGGCTGAGAGAGGAAACATGGTTCTCCTTTTCCTGCCTCTCACCCTGCCATATGATTTTGTGAGGGTTAGCTGAGTGTGTTGGTTTATTCAATGCTTAGATTTACCTGACTTTAGAAAGGTAGGAGAAAGTAGTGTACAGTATTTAAACTGTATCTAATGCCTCTTCAGATTTGATTATACTTTGTAATACCATTCAGATAGTCAGTTTTTTAATCAGGAGTACACGTGAAGTAATTTACAGCTATGATGCAGATGAATGTTCAAAATAGCCTTCTGCTATGTTGAAGGTTTTCAGCTGGTGCTGTACTTCGTATGTCTCAGCTGTTTCAATGTACACATTTTTACTGATGTGTACGTTGTAGTAGGTGGTCACTGGATCTTATTATTTTTATTTAACACTACTTGCTGCTGCTTTCTGCTAAAGCATAATCCATGTTTCATGCAGCAATGTTTTCCTGTATAACTAATTTTAGGTTCTTTTGTTGGCTCCAGAGAGTCTACATGGCACGTCGGAGGACCAAAAAGAAAAATATGCTTCGTAAGGATGTTACTAGAGTTGGAACCGGAGTTTCTTCAGGGTAAAAAGTATTGAAGGAAAAGTTTGATCATGTCAATATATGAACAAGCAAGAAAACCTTTTTGTGAGCTAGCTTTGGTTACAGCTTCCATGTACCATGGAAATGCTGCATCTAGAAAATAAAATGTTGTGTTTTCAAGATTGTCTTGAAGCGTGGGATTAATCAGCAAGATTAATTCTCTGTGGGGTCAGTTCACAAGGTTAAAATGAGCCAACTGGGTTTTCTGGGTTTTCTAAAACAGATTGATTTATCCATAGCATGCAATTTCAAACCTGGATATTTTCACAGAGCCCTTGCATTTAGAGTTTTAACTTTTAATTACACCTCTTTTCCACAGTCCCTCAAGACTTTAAAACATGTCACAAGAAAGATTTGAGTTAAATATAGCATATAAATATAGCATATCCTCTTCATGTGAAAATAGAGATGCAGGAGCATAAATGTGTAAATGATTTCTGGGATGTGGAGCTGGAGGATTACTGAATGGCTGTGCGCTCCCACTTCTCCGTGCTTTTCATAGCTTCTTGCTGCCTCTTCAGATCGTGCGGGGTGAGTCATACTGATGTCATTCCCTGGATTTGCAAAACAAAACTGCAGATCTGTGACTGTTTCTATTTTGAGATTTACAGATTGGGGTTATGGTAGCATGGTAAACATCTGAATATAGGAGTAACAGTTTTGTTACCCCCCCTCCTCCCTGACTTCATATGTCATACATGTGGTCATTTTCCCACTCAGTAATACGTAAATGACACCATCTTCTCAAAGATTTATCTCTTTCCCTTCCTACCCCTTATTAACACTTTTCATTAGAGATGCTATAACTTTATCAATTAAATATAGCATTGAGAGTAGAAGTTTGAAGGTTGCATGAAGCTGTCTACAGCGGTTTTAGGTAGATACAAACCAGTAGAACAACCTCTGGCTGTGTAACTATGTAAAAGGATTATTCCTTTATTTAAGTGGTGATGGCGTATGCTATGTAACTAAAAATCTCTTTTTCACTGAACTTTCTTGTGGAGTTTCATCATAATGTGCTGCTTTTCGAAAGTAAAATTGAACATGTTACTAAATAGGTTGAAAACAGAGTTTGTGAGGCCTAAAATTACTCATCAGGGATGAAAAGGAAATTTTCTTAAAGGAAAATAGTGTCATCTCTTTTCTGGTATGCATTACTGCTGCATCATCTACCGAGTATCTTTAGTTTCCAGATCTGCTGGAAGTTATTGGCGTATTGCTAACTAATCTCTACCTTTAACTGACTTCTCATTTGAAGCTCACAATGTATTTCACATGGTTTAAATTATTAAATTGTTTTTCAGATGTTATGAATGTAGTTCCTGCATACAAACAAATGCTGCTTAGTGTAGGAGGAATGAATCTTCTTTTTTCCATACTGAATTTTGTTGAAGTGCTCTGTGTCTCTCAAGCTCCCTTTTGCTTAACATTGAAAATTATTTGAGCCCTGTGCTTTGCTGTTTGTAAGCTTGACTATAACAGGACCCCTCGGGGTGAATTTACTCACGACACAAGATGAAGTAGGTTGCAACCACACCTGAACGTTAACAGCAGCTGTAAGAAAACAAATGTTATTTCTGCTTTTGTTACCCTCGTACATATTTAGCTCCCACTGGAAAATTATGTTCTGAATCTTTCTGAATAGCTTTTTGCACTTAAAGACCTTTTAATAGATTGGAGATGTAAATACTTATGTTTTACTGGTGGCTTATGTGCTATATGAAAAATATTGCCACTGTCTTACTTTTTGAACCTGTCATAGAAGCGATGAAACAAATCAGAAGCTGCAACCAAACATAATACAACTAAATAGTGCTTGCATTCTAAGATTTTAATTTACATAGGCATAAATGTTTCAGTCTTTTGAATATTACTTTTTGCACTCATTGGAAATGGAAAAAAATACTGACGATAATGTAGCTAAAATTATTCAAAGCATGTGGTATGCCTGGCAAAAGAAAAGGAGTTAGTTAACCAGAAGACTTCAACAGGATCTAAAAAGTGGTAGAGCTATTTAGATGGCATTTATATCTTCGTAACCACTGAATTTTGGATTCTCCTTAGTGTGTGACTAATTCATTTTCAGTTAGTAAAGGTAAAATTAAATGTGGAAACGCTTAATGCAGTAATCCTTTAAGAAGAACGTAACTATGGACAAAACCCATCAGTATTTAAGGAATATATCTTTTTAATGTGCTTTATAGATTGAAAGGATGAGACTGTTTTGGAAAGAAAGAGTCAATAGATCAGCTATCACAATGCTCTCTCATTTCCACCTTCTTTTTGATATTAGTTACACTTTTGAAATTGTGTTGTCTCTCTGAACTTAGATTAATGACAGCAGAGGAAGGAAAGATTTATGGTGCTGTTGACTGAAGGTATTTAAATAGAAAACTTATACTGCTCATCAGGACACAATAATGCTGCAGCAGACTGACGTACTGCATTAGATCTTGTATGTTCTGCGCTGCCTTGTGTCTGATGCATCCCTGTGGCCAAAGCAGAATGGAGTCCTGTCTTTTCCATGGAGAAATAAGAAACTCTGGCCTTCATTCTTTCCTCGTCTACGCATGTACAATACCACACATTTACTTGTGATCATACAAGTATAACTGACTGTAACTAGAATTGAATTCTCAGCATTTTGCAAAGCAGAATAACCAGTGCAGTGAAATGTAATGGTGTCAAAAGTCTCATTGTTATCCAAAGTAAATGAAATGGATTTTCTTGTTAAGAACTTAAATGTCTGCATTAGAACTAAAATGTTTTCTGTGTGTTTAAGAAGTTTCTCAGCAAAACTTCTGTTCTTGCTGAGGAAAAAGGACTTAACAGTGGATTAATAGCATTGAAACTAAGTCTGTGGAAAATAGTTTTAATACCAAAATAATTGCTTAAATAGAGGCTTAATTACAGTGATTAGTGTAGTTGTTATTGCATGATAATATATTCTGACTCAAAATTGTATGTGGGTATTAAATTTTAGTGTATAACTATGCACCGAAAAGAGTTATTCTATTTAGAAACAAAACAAAACACTTTGTAGTAAGAAAGTAAAAGATAAGTATGAATCGAATGTATCCAGGATTTTTATTCATACAAGCTCTCTTGAGCATGGGATGCCCAGATGTCTTCTTAGGGAGACTTTTCCCTGGAAGTACAGAAGTGCTGGAAAAATGTACTTTCCTCTTATTGTAAGCTGTCTCAGGTTGTAACTCTTGCTCAATCAGTGCTTTTTGGGGCTCATCTTGTTGCCCTGCTTTCCTTTGGACAGGTGGTTCTCCAGAATGCAGTGTTTTTAGGTGCTCATTAAATGATTACACTTTTTTGTGTGTGTTGCATGGCAAAGGATCAGAGTTCCAGGAAGTCTTACCTTACATGTTGCATATCTTTTGCTAATAAATGCTGGACAAATAAAAGTGGACTTGGGTGCCCCTTCAGCCAGAACTGCCGGTGTGTTCCCAGATGGAATAGTTGCTGCTATGCTTGATGTTTTTTAGACCAGTTTTTAAACGCTTTTTTAATTCCTTGGTTAGTTATTACTGATTTTTATTTTCTTTTTCTAATTATCTTTGTTAACAGAGAGGCTCTGTGCGATAAAGGTTAAGAATCTGTTCAATATCGTGTTAAATAACAATATTTGGAAGGCAATCGTTGCCTTTGTTCGTACGCATTGGAATCATTTTGTGCATCTGAGACAAGACTTGGCCCTGAAAGCAGTTGTATCTGGTACAGATTAGGTTCACAGGCCTAGGGCCAGCAGTCTGTAATGATAGGCAATTCTGGCAGAAGTAAAAAATTTAACAGGAATTTTTTACTGTGCTCAGAGTTATGTTCTGACTATTACATGTGAATGGTTAAGCCTTGAGCTTGCTTAACTTTAAACATGTGAGTATTCCCACTGTCTTAAATGGGACTGCCCATGACTGAGTAAAATGCAGGCACTGGAGTTTGCAGAGCTGGAAGACAAGTGAAAATACCGTCCTGAATTTATTTGTGTATGCTTAAAGGTAGAATGCATTCTCTCAAAAATGTAACCACTGCATTAACAGCTGCGGTATACTTTATTCTGGAATGACCGTAAACCATCTTGTTCAAGTAATACTATATATTTGATTAAGGTGATCACACCAGTTTGTAATGCAAACTATAACCATTGCAAACCATTTTATTTTTACCACTGGGCATTTTGTAGTTACTTAGAGTCTGTTGTAAATCCTCATGAAGAAGTTTCTGGTTATATGTTTCTTTAATTTGCAAGCGTGTCTACTACCTTAATCTCTTGTCTTTTACTTTATGTAGGGCATGAAACTAAATGTTTTGGGCTCCATACGTCAGGAAGTATGCTTGTCTTCCTTTGATTTCACATTATTTAAAGAGAACTGGTTTACTGCATTGTGTCAAACTTTCGAAAGAATTCAAAATATAGTAATAACATTTTGGGTGTAGTCTAAGGGAAATGGTTTCAAAAGGAAGTTTGGAAAAATGTGATTCAGTAAAGCTCAAATATGAAAGAAACAGGAGATGTGGAAAGTGATTCATCCTGGCAATGCTTTTTCTAAGACTTGAGTGTTGCAAAACCTGATTAGTGACCTGGAAAATAGGTGATAATTAAGAAAGGCCAGAATGGTCAGAGCCCCTCAAAGCAGAGACATACAAATTTGTATTACAGCAGTTGAATCAAACTGAATGGAAAAGTAAGTGGCTAGAGTGACTGCTCCTTTTCCTGAGTAATGTCTAAAAGAAACAAATGAGGCAACGTGGTCCTGAATTTCACAGGCAGATTTAGGTCTAGTTTCCATAGTTTGGAGAAGAATATTTTATCTGGAGGCAAGTCAGAAAGTGTTCAAATTAAAAAACAAATCTGAAAATATACCCTATGGTCAGAGCTGCTTTGTCCTGATAGTAATTTTAGTAGTAGGACCTAGATATGGCTTTCTCTTTTCTCATGGTTATGGCTGTGCACGATAAAGAAATATTTAACACTATAAATGTTGGTAAAATCTCTTGACAGTTATCTTTTACTTTCTTCGATACACAGTTTGTTTGCAGTTGTATTTCGTCTGAAGGGTCATTAGATATGTTTTTATTAAAACCTATTTTAATAAGAACTGTATTTGAGGAGTCCAGACAGCTTATATCCCAATATGTACTTGTAAGAGCTAACAACCATGTAAAAAAGAAATCTCTCAAAAAGTTAATGGGGCAAAAGTAGTGTACAGTTGCCTTTGGGGGAGGAGGGGTTGGGAACAACGTGTACTGCTCCAGTATTTTAACAGATAGCAGTCAAATTCTCCTTATTGTTAACTTCCTGGTTAGCATTAGCTGGCGTTAGCAATGGGACAGTCAATTTGCATGTTGGCACTCAGGGGAAGTAAGGTCTTTGGCCAGATGTTAACGGCTGAGCAGGTAGTCTGGTCCCTGTGGCATTAAAAATTGAGACATTCTAGATTTTCCCAGATAAGAGCTCTCTGAAGCCAGATAATGGCACCTGAAACACGTTTGCTAGAAAGAGGAGTTTCTACCTCTTTGATCACTGAGGCAATGAATCCATGTTTTTACAGTTATTTGTGCCGTTTTTACCATCTGCATTGTATTACCATCTCTTATGCTGCTTGCTCCTTGAAGAGCAGTCGCGTTTCTGCTGCGGAAGAGGGTAGAAGGGCATCAGTGAGTGTCCTTCCGCAGGCTGGGCCCCCAGGCGCCGAGGGGGGCCTGTTTCCTCACGCTTTCACTCCTCAGTGCCAATTTTTTGTTACGGTTTGTTTTGGCTTTCAAATCCTGCTGTTTATAAAAGTTTACTAAACACTTGAAACGTATTGACTATGTGGTAACACACATTTTTCCTTTTGCCTGGCTTTCACTGCATAGATTAGTATTTCTCCAGGGGCATTATGACACTGCGTTATTTAAGTGGAGCTGTTACTTTTATAACGTATTCTAGCCAGTGCAAGACCTGTTGTTTTGATGCTATCCAATCCTGTTGTATGGGGACACACGTGATATTAGTCAATAGAAAAAAATCCTTGAATTTCCTCATTTTTTTCCATAATCTGGGAATTTAAATTAAAATACATATATTGACTTCCACTGGCTTCTGTTGGGGCTTTTGGAGTGGAGTGATAATGTATTTGTCATCACTAGTGTCAAAAGTTTCCTTCAGGGGATCCGGGTTGAGTGGATACTGCATGGGCATGCTCTTTCCTTCCCCCTCTGTCTTTTTGCTACATCTTTCACAGTTTTACCTAGGCTGTTTTATTCTGTCGGAGTGTATGGCTGTAGGTGTGTAGGATGCCTAGTCTTGTGGGGCCATCTCGGGCATTTTGCTAGTCTGGAGGTAATAAATGCTGTAGTTTCTTCATTAATTGCTGTAGCATGTGGTACAATGACATTTAAGTAAAACCACTGCTGTTGAGCACTGTGGAAAGTAAGAGTAAGAGGCAACAGCTGTCAGAGGAATTTACAATATAAATAGACATAAGAAATGAAAGCTCATGCAAAAGATACATTATTATCTCCCCTGGGTATGGACAGGTAGGGTGAAAAGCGAAATGAAAAGCCGTCTTGGTAACATCTGAAGTGAGACAGAAGGAGATATTTAGATCTGTGCTGTAATATAAATGGTTCTAATTAATTTCTCCTGAAAGAGTGATATAATCACAATGCTGATACTTATTTATGTTTAATACAGTAACTCTTAAGGATTGAGTCAGCATCAGGCCTAGTTATTCTGCTTTATTATACAAATGTATAGAAGGAAACAATTTTGACCCCAAAGACTATATTCCAGCTTCAGTGAAAGCCCTGACAAGCAGACATTGCAAGAAGAGAAAACAAGGAAAGGCAAATGTGTGTATTGCAGTGTTGACAGATCTCAAGGCTACGCAAGAGTCACTTTCAAACCACAGGAAGCCCTTGGCGTCTTGCAGGATAAGGCCTCTTCAGATCATCGTGCAAAGAATATGCTCCTTATTCCACCAGGTGATGAATGTCTTTTGAGAGCACTCTAGTTCCACTGCTGCTGGTGAGAAATGAAGAAGCTCAGCATCTTTTAAGTCTTAATTTAGAAAGAATGAAATGGAGAATTTAGGCCTGTGGTATCTGTTGATTTGTTTTATTTAATCCGTGTGTGTCCTTGCACCTGTTTCTTAGAAGTATGTGTAGATATGCCACATACTGACTAGCCTATTGGCTGTTGTGACATTAGAGAAGCATAAAAGTGTAAGCTTAGTGAGGGAATGTTATCCACATAGATATGTCCAGAAACACTGCCCGATAAGAATAGTTAACATTTTTGCATAAAGCTATTGGTGTGAAAGCAAATGGAAGCATTTATTTAATCATTTTGTGTCTAGAGTTGACATTCAGTAAAAGCTCATGGTAACATTGTATAAATAACTGATCAGAAAGGCAAAATACTTGTGTTAATGCTACTAGTGCTGGTAAAACGAACCCAGTGTTTAGCTTCTCTTTCCCCCAAGTTGGTCCCGTTAATCAGGGTCATGATGAACGTGATGAACTTTTGAGTTCATCCTATACTCATTTCACTGGCTTGATGTGCCGTGTCTCTTGATCAGGTTTATTCTTACCTACTGTACTAATGCTGTGTGCTAGGTTTAGCCCTGCATAGCTTTGCTGAGGGCCAGGGGCTGTCCTTTATTTCAGGATGAGATGGGAGTACTTAGCTATAGGACAGTTGCCAAACAAGAAAAGAAGAAAAAGAAAAAAGGGTGACTTTTTAGTAAATGTAGAAAAAAGCAACATCTAAGTGGGAGACCTCATCACTTACATTCTGGTCATTCTCTGAAAAAAATGCAGGTAAGCTGATTTTCCTTTAGATGGAGGTAACCTGTCTGCCTATCCTGTTGAAGGCAGCCTGCCTACATGCTGCTGCATTAGGACAGCAGATAGTCCAGACTGCATAAATCAAAGGACCACAGTGTGGTTTGTCACAAGCCAAGATTTTTATGGGTTCCTGCTACTGAGCCAGAAATTTTCACTCCAAGACCTTACTGCTTGTATTCCAAGTAGATTTCATTTTTAAAAGTGATTTTTGAAACAAAAGGCTTCTGTTTTGAATAGTTTGGCATTTTTTCTTCTCTGTAATATTTTGAAATATCTTTTGGCACGGAACACAAAATATATTTTTTGTGTAAATGGCAGGATACTCATAGGACAAAGGTCTGTTCCTAGCCAGTTATGATCAGTGTTAGTGGCAGGCCTCCCTGCACCACCCCAGAAGTACAGGAGTATAGCTCAACAGACTCAGCAGCAGAGCTGAAGGAGTCCATTTAATTCTTAATCTACCCACCAACAGGGTGGTCTGTGGTGATGGCTCCTGCCAATGGAATGCAGAATGGTTTATTTTGACTAATGGCTACACAGAGGTCTTGGATTATAGTCTATCAAAGATACCGAAGCTGTGAATCATCTTGCTGAACTTATGATACTACAATTTGATGCCTATCTCTGGTTAAATCATGCTAGGGTCCCTGTGTAACCAAGGGAGAGATACAGGCTTTCCTCAGATGCAATTCATTTGACCCTTTTTTTAGACACCTGAGGAGTTAAGTGAATTAGGGCCCAGCAGTGCCTATTTGTATGCATTGCCTAGGAGTGGAGCCCAGATAATTATCTGAGGTGGATTCATTTGGCAGAATTGAGACATCCTAACCAGAGAATCTCACTGTTGATTTTAATAGGGTTTTTGAACAGGCCCCAGATAGATTGACTCAAAGATTTTTTTCTGTTGCCAAACAAAGGAAAAATGGGATGTGAATTCTGACTGGAACACTTACTTGTTCCGGAAAACCAAATAGCATGGTGAGTGGCTTTTAGTAGTTAGTTATTTTAAGTACTGTATAACTCAGCAAAGCAGAGAAGATAGGTGGGGTTTTTTTGTTTTTGGTTTTGAATATATATTAGGATGGCTTTTTATGAAAGAAAGAGTCCATTTGTTTGCTAGAGTCAGAATAATATTTGTTTGTTATAGTTAGAATTAGTTAGAATTAGTCCTCTTACTTTAGACTTCAGGGGCCTTTCAAAAGCTGCACTGGAGCTGCTATGGTTGTCCTCTGACCAATGGGCTGTGCACAGATGCACCACAGGGACAGAATTCTGTCCTAGGGGATTCTCTTAACGGGACTTGTGTACCAGAAGGGGAAATGACAAAAGTCGGAGTATTTGTTCTTAGCTGGCCTGCATCTGTGTTCGTTGCCATGTGTGTTCTGCTTGGATTTCTAGCATGTCTTAAAAAAAAGAAAAAAGGAGACAACCAGTATATTCCTGGTTCCACACTTGCTAGGAGCCCTTTTGATCAACAGACAACTGAAAATGTCCATTCAGTCTCTGATCCAGCTGAAACCCTGCTGCGGGGCACACACGTCCAGATGCTCGGGCAGACGGGAGTGTTTCACTGCTCAAGTACCATGGACAGGGGTGGCTCCTCTGGGCCTAGTACATCCTTGCATGGAGGAAGGGAGTATGGATGGAAAAACATGTCTCTAAATGGAGAGGAACTTCAGTCTGATTTCCATTTAAGTCCCAGGTCCAACTGACTCTGACTATTTATCGATGTTAATAGGGCAGTCTTTGGTTTAGATTGATTAAGGTTCGTTTCAAAGCCCTTTCAGCTTGTGGGGTTGTATTTTGTCTCTCAATTATAGGAAGAGAAGTTTCTTACAGGGTACTTACATACTTATATGCTGATCAGAGGCCGTCCTGGCCTGGACCTTTGTATAACTCTCCTGAGCCTCGTAAGGCTCACTCTGGTTTGTGCGTTCTTCGCAGCATGCTGCCCAGAAGTGTATGAGATGTTCCTATACAAGGACAAGGTCTTAGCTACGGCTAGAGATCATTGCTGTGAACTTGCTAATCAGCCTGTCCCTTCTGAGGCCCCCTTTCTGAGGCCACGCTTATCCCTGGGAGAAAAGAAATTGCTAGACATATCCAAGATTTTACTTTATTTCGCCATCTGGACTACACTATCTGTACTGTAAATGTTTTCAGCTGTAGACAGACATGCTAAAAGTCAAGTGATCTCCACACAGAATATACTGAAAAGAGTAACAAGAGTGTAAATTGCTGAATTAACAGCTCTCCTGCTGGACGTGGAGGCTGTTTTCTTCACAGTGCAAGCAGTATTCTCCGTCTGCTTCAGGAACGGCACCGAATCGCAAATTTGTAAAGCAGTAATGTAATGAGAACCCCCTGCCCTTCTTCCAGCGTGCTGCCCTATTGTTAGCTCCTGATTTTGATGACTAGTTTGGGAGAGCAACCCTGCAATCAGTATTCCGTAAATACAGGAGAAACTCCTTATCCCTTTCATCCCAAAGGGTACCGGTGACCTGTCGCTGCAGGGAGGATGCATGCTGACGGGGACTTGAAGGGAAGAAGATGGCTACTTGCCTGACAGTAGCAGTACGTCTCACAGATGTTGTTTGTTTATCCTAAAAGCTGGCATCGGTTGCTGCTTTTCTGAGACCCTCACTGTCACAAGCAGCGCATTTTGTGGAGCTGAGGGAGGGTCACAGGCATTTCATCTTTTAAGCCTTCGTAGGCAGATAGGAGAGCATACCCAGAGAGCATGTATGACCTGGCTGCTGCTGCTGCTGTTGAGAGAAAAAGTATCATCTTGAAAAGGTGCTTGTAAGGATGCTCGTGAACACTGCTATAGCATCTGCGCTAGCTACAGTATCTTGAATACCCATTACCTGCTGAGTGAGTCTTACTGATATTTTGGTATTGTATTTCTGATCCTCAGAGGTACTAAAGGTGCCCTAGATTCTTGGCTCTAAAATGAAATCTGTCTTGATTCTCTTCATTTAAACTAGATGGTAGGCAGATTAATTTACATTTTGATATTTTTAAAGAAAAATCTTTTTCCCTAGAAGAAGAGAAGTTTTCTATTAACATATACCCGAATTATTTTTATTTTATCAGAAAAATAATGTTATTGACCTCATTGGGATTATTTTGTATCAATGAAGCACATAGTATTTGGCTTGTAAGCTTCTGAATTTAACATGTTATGCAATTTTAACAAAAATACAAGTTCTTATTAGATCCATTTGTCTTTCTGATCTCTAGAATATGCCAGTTTAACGGATGTTGTATCCTCTATTGATTACAGTGTCTTTAGATTTTAATGAACATTTGCATCTTTGAAGTTTCAGCTTTGGAAAGATAAATGCATTTATTTATCAGAAAACAAACTCATTTTAGGGTTATTGGTTTATCTGTTTATCAAGAGTTTTTTAAGAGATGAAGAGTCAATCTTTCAACCATTCAGACTTGTTCTCTGAGTTGGCATCGCTTTTATACAGGAAATCACTGAAGGACATCTGTATCTCTTCCTGATTTGAATGGGACGTTTACAAAGTAACTAGACCATTTTTAAGAGGTTCTGGCCTATCTCCCAAAAGATGAGATGTCAAGGATTGGAACAGGGGAAATCAGAAAGCCCGGATTATAATTGGTACTTTAGGAGCGCTTGTGGAGTAAATTCTTTAGTAAATTCTTGCTTTAGGAGTAAATTCTATAGCCCCAGTGGGTTGGGCATGGTCAGATGGAAAAGAACTAAAGGAATAGGTTTTGGATGAAGAAATATTACATAATTTCTCACGGGGGTGGGGGAGGGAGGGTTTGAACAAGGGATGCTGCCACACAACGTATTGTTTATGACTGACTTGTTTTGGTTGTATTCAGTTTAGACTTTTTGGACTGAGCTTGTATTCGTATTGTATGTTTGCACTTTCCAACCTTGCTGCTGAAATACGAGTGAAGAGGCTAGGTTCAGAATGCCTTCTTAGGTCCCAAATTGCACTTAAAATTTACCACAGATTTGCCCCAGCTGAATCAGACTAAGCTATTGAAACCAGAGAGGCTTCGGTGGGTTTGGATCAGTTGAGAATACAGAAATGAAATCATTGTGATGGCAGAATTTCTCTAGTTAATGCTAATTCTGACAGGTTGAAAAATTGTGTTGAATATTACTTCATTATGTAAATTATTTGCATAACTGAAAACATGCTTGTAGAGGTGCTGGCTAAGGGAAGCACGTATGGGAAGTTACAACGTACCATAAAATCTCATTTGAGGCTGTGGTTTTTAGTTGTCAAAATCATTCATTTTAGTTCTTGCACTGGTATTGTTTTGTTTTGTTTTGAAGATACTTCATGGGTATCCCTTTTGGGGCAAAAGGGAGAGAAAAGGGATTCAGTGATTGTGAAAAATGTTCTCCCACTGGTAACATTGGGTAACTGAGTGGTTTTGTCCCTTCAAATGCCTGCAGGAATTCATTCAAATGCCTCGTAATTGGTTACTAGCACCCATGTTTTGATGAGGAAAATTTAGGCCGAATTGGATTGTAAGATTGAATTCTAGGATGTATCTGCCAAGGATTCATGAATGTCATTATGATGGAGGAAGAAGGAGATTTTTTATGAAGATATATTGGCGAGTGTAGCATTTGTTTTGACACGATGTAGACATAGGCATGGTTCAACCTTAGCTACGTACCTTTCCTCAGAAATGCCTGCTGTCCCTCCATCTTGGATGTGTTTGGGCAATGGGATTTGCTGATGAAGGCCATGAATGGAAATCACATCTCTGCCTCATCTTCAAAACAGTGACTGGCTTGGCAGTCAATCTGAGACCTGAAACTAGTATTATTTTCTGAGCTGGCAAAGGCTGGGAACATGGCACTGAGCTCAGCTGTTGGAGGAGAGGAACATCTCACTTTTTTCTGTGGCAATTCCTCTGCCTAATGATCCACATTACGTTTATTGGCCTCAAAGGGAGTTGTGTTTACTCAGACAGAACAATGGCCATACAGTTGGGTCCCTCAGTTTGGAGAGTAAAAGCAGGAAGACCTGCAGAAGGTCTTCTCAGATCTTTCCCATTCTCCGCAGCACAGAGGAAGGTGATGAGAATGAATGATCCAGCAAGCTTTTCAGACAGCCTCTCCAAATTCTTTCTGGAAGAGTGTAACTGTAAGCAGCCTCCCCATCTGAGAACCAAATTAAGAACATTTTTGCTGTACATGTTGGAAGCTACTTTTATTGCAGCACCAATTTAACTGCAATACCAATTGGTATTGCAGTACTGATTTAACTTATTAGGGGGAATGTCACTGTAGTCTGTTCAGGCTCTTTAAAAGCAATTAATGGATACTTTCCATAGAAAGAAAAGCTTATATGTTATATTGTGTGATCATTTCAATGGTAAAATTCATCTCTCTGCTTTCTGTGATAAAATGAATATATGAAGTAAATGCAAGCTGGTAAGAAAGCCAGAAGATAGGTTTGTAATGAAGCCAGGAATATGTGTCCTAAAGTAAGTTCTGAATACGTGAGTATTTGCTTTTTAGTGCTGTTACGCTCTTTTGGTTTAGAAACAGCAGCTTATACCACTTGGAAGGCAGTGCATATGATTCTGGCTAACCATTGCAGAACTCTTGAAACAGCAGTAAACTCGTGTTTTCTGCACCTGTTTTTGTGGATTAGTGCCCAGAACCAGTAGTTAATGTGAGTTCTTGTGTATCTAATCTGCCTTGAAAAATTAGACTTTCAGCCCAGAATGCACCTGATATAGCACTCAAAATGAACCTTTGCAGACCGCAGGACTTGAGCAGATTGGCTGAATACAGTTTACAAGATGGCTGCACCAACTCTGCACTTCTGTGTAGAGCCGTGCTGGCTCCCTGGCTGACTTCTTGGCCTGAATTTTGCCAGCTGGTGGTGTTGCCCTGTTAGACGATGTTGGTTGTATGCGTGTCCTCTGGGAGGTCCCAGGTACACCTCTTTGCTTTGTGGTAAGATCAGATCTCCAGCTATCCCACCTGTCCTCGTGCGATATTTAGTATGAGGCAGAAGCAATGAAAGGAGTAATTTTTGGCAGTTGTCCTAAAATCCTTCCTCGAAAGAATTTAAAATCACTTGTCAAACAGACAAATGGAATCTGTAGGTCACTGGAGCAGGTATCCTCTCCCTGAGAGAGACGATATGGACGCTGGCCCCAGCAGTGTCCTGGCATTGGTGGAGCTTCCAGAAGGGTAGCAAGTAAACAGTAGGTGCCATCTGTATGTTGGTTTTTGCTAGATGCCTTGAGGTGCCTGTCAGTGTTTATGCTGGTACATCCTAAAGCCTTTTGAGTAGCACAGGTACCACAGCGTCACACTGATTTGTAGTAACCATCATTGGCAGCCTGTTGCCTCAGGTGGCTTTGGCCTATCAAGAGTCCTCACTCGTTGCTGTCAGTGCGACAGGTGGTGAATGTGGATAGGGGTAAGGAAGGGGTAAGGAATATGGAAGAAGCTGAAGAACAAGATTCTGACTTTTCCAGTGAGAATTAGTGTTGCCATTGATTACACTGCATAATTAATATGAATTTATGAATAACATGAGCTTATTATTCTCCAACAGATTACCCATTTAAGAAATATTATGGAGTACAACACACACACACACACAAAACAGAGCAAATTGCCAGGGCAGATGATTAGATAAAAAATACCAGATTTTAATCCGAAAACTTAGCTTTTTAATTCTAAATACAAGAAAAATTTTCAAGAGCTGAAGCTGCAATAGCTATGCAATACTTGAACAACAGCTTTGTCTCTGCATCGTAAGTACTAAATGCCAGCTGAACACTGTCAATTGTCATTTTATGCGCTCTGGAAAGGGATGAACTGTGAGCCTGCCAGTCACCGAATATTGTGTTGGTAGGATTTATTTTCCAGAACTGATTTCTAGAAACAATAGTCTGAAAAAAATGTGGCAAGTTATATGTGCTCCTCACAATTTTGTAATAAAGGGATCTGGAGAGTCCACATAGGAGAATTAATAATCATCATGGCCACACGGTAATAAGGGATTGCTGTTGGTTTCACTTCAGTTGGGATTTCACCATGTGAGTTAATTATTGTATTTGGTGAGGACCAAGTTGAATCCCCAGTGCACAGAAATACCAGCTACCTTGAGCTTGTTGGAACTATATTTTATTTTAACCAGGGATGATTTTGATGCTGGAGTAACTCTGATTACTAAACCCAGTTGTTCCTTGCTGACCAGACTATGTTTATGAAATGACTTAACTGGAGCTGCTCCAAAAAATATAGTAAGTGATTCTGCTGGGTTTTTTTTCTGTCAAAGGGTAGAATGACATATTTTTCTCTGTCTCTATGCTGTAATGTTGACTTCAAAAATGGCATGGATTTGGACCTTCCGCATATCACTTGGAGCTGCAAAGTGGAGCTTATGTAACAGAGGCGGAATAATTGAAACAGCAGGCTTCAGCTGCTGAGGTGTACGGTGCCTGATGTCGTTTCTGATAAATGTAACTAATTATTTTGCTTTTAGTGGTGAAATTAATATAATCTGTCTGCAGCGCTGAGCTAGACAAATGCAGTTGTAGAACTGACGTTTTGTTCAACTCAAACCGTACCATTAGCGGACTTCTTCTGCATACCACTGAGGAAGAAAACTGGACTCCATGGGCAAAGATATAATTAATGCAATTAATGCATAATGCAGAGTTGGGGTTGCTCACTGATTCTGCTCAGGCAGGACACAGATACTTGGACTGTTAAATAATCCTTTTTTTTTTTTTTTTAATTTCCCTCTAGCCTGCACACACACACACGTGCGCGCACACACACAAGCAATAAAATAGATTGCAGAAATGATATTGTCACTGTTGAACTTAAAAGTTAGCTGTTCAGTTGTTGGCGTGCACCTAATGCCATTCCAGTTTTAATTTTTTAATTCAAGGTGACACACACCTGCATGGGCCCCACAGCAGTGAGACACAACCTGCTCTTGTATGTTTGCGCTTTTATACTTTAGCTGACGGCTTCAGCATTTTGCTTCGCAGTAGGTTGGGTGTAGCTCCCTTCCTCCTCCCGCGATTCCTGGGTTGTCATGGGGATATGTTTTCAGCTGGTGAGCTGAAGCAGAAGGGGGTTGCGCTTGGAATGGGTGAATCGGATCTTGTAGATATTGCAACAATATTGCATAGAGATTTATGGGTTTCATAATTTTAGGACAACACTTAAGTATCATTTTGTTGCATAACAGACACATTGTCTAATATCAGACCCCAGGGTGGTCTTTCCCTTCTGGGGTTAGGCTACCTATAAAGATACTGCTTCCTCTGGTGCCCATTTCTCCATCTTTGCAGTACTGATCACATGTTATTTAAACAGGCTTTAGTTTGCATAACCAGAATAGTCTTGTACCTTTGCCTGGTACTTATTCAAATTCAGAATTGATGGCTGCTCGGAGGCTATTTGGCTGTGTAGGGACAAAAAAAGACCTAATTATAAACTTGTTCAAAATGTGTGAGTCTCAAGCATTCAGAAACAAAATCTCAAATCCGTGAAATCATTATAAAAGTTAGTCCCCAGTTCTTGGCTAATTTGCTCTCCGTAGTCCTACTAAGATAATTTCCTAAGCGTACTTGAATATTCAGTCATACTGAAAACGAATCTCAGTGCTAAGAGAAAAGGAAAAAAAACACCACCCTTTTTACAGATCAGAACTGCTCTTACTGGAATTGAAGTCATGCTTTCATTTGTTTGGTTAGAAAAAGGAACAGGTTTTACATTTTCCACAAAATTAAGCCAGAATGAGTTTTTTTATATGTGTATGTTATAAAATCCACTTTAATTAGAAATGAAATTGAAGGAAAAAAGGACTTACAAATGAAACTTACTCAATATATTTCTTTTTATTTACCGGAGTCTTTTATTTTAAATAACTTAAGCATCCTTGATATCTTTGGAAGCCTCAGTCAATCCATTTACAAAATAACTGTTGATTACGCTCCTTGTCAAGTCACCCTTTCCATTCAGAAAAAGAATTGTGCTGAATTTCGCCTCTATTCCTATGGCCACTAAACTGATTTCACAATATGCCGAGTTATTACAGTACCATAAAATAAATTCCTCAAGCCTTGACAGTAGTAACAATATCCAGTTTCACAGGATTGTCAGGATTTATTTTTTTCTTTTGAAGACAGAGATTTATTAATATAGCAAGCTCATTGTTGGTGCTACCAAAGAATAACACCTGAAAAATAGAGGCGGTTAATTCAGCTGTCTATACCAATGAATTTTAGAACAATAGTATACATGCATAATTGGTATACCGAGGTCTCTGTTGTATCTAGGACAGAAACAAATACTTCCTACTGGTGTCTGGGCCAACCTCTTGAACATAATTAGAAAAATAATTTAAACATCATAATAGAATACAAAAACTTTAAACTGAGGTTTTACTTCTCCAGAGCAGCATTGAACTAAAAAGACAGTTAGTCTGTCACATCTCAGTTTTGTAGCCACATTTTAAATCCCCATAGGCAAAGGAGAAGCAAGGGGCGTTGAGCCTGCTGCGAAGGTTAATAGTTTGCCCCAAGTTGCACAACAGCTGCGGAGCAGAACCTGGCGTCGCCTGCTCTCATTGCTAGCCCTTTCCCATCTTTTGGGTTGTGAGTGGATGATTAAGTATTATTGTAGAATAGGTTTTTTTCCCCCCCAAAACAAGCACAACTCAAATGGTTCTTTATGGCCCTTTGTTATGTTTATAAAACTTATATTTCTGGCTGTTTAAATGTTGTAGGAAAACAGCCAAAATTCCTTTACATGTTTTCTGGCAGAGTCTTTATACAGCTTAGGAATCAGCGTGTTAGTTTAGCTGTCAGTGCAGAAACCTATTCCATTAAACACCAGTTTGGGAATATCTCGGCTTTCCTTTTTGCTGGAGTACATGCAAGTTTCATAGAGTAGGATTAGGAATTTGGAGGGTAAGACCTAACAACTGAAGGTCATATTTTGTCCTATTGGAAAGGTAAGAGTTTATCACCATTTTCTGAAAATAAATCTGTTTTTGACCAAAGTATGTTATTGCAGCACTGTTTGCTGTTGGTGCTTTCTTTTTTGGAGGTGTTCATTTCACCAGCAAATAAAATTTTGCTTGTGTAATACATATAGAATGCTTTGAGGTGAACAAATTTTATATATACATTTATGATTATAATTTCATTGAATAGATGGATATAATTTATATGTATAAGAAAAAAGACAATGTCAGTAGTACATCAGAAAAAGGCCAGAATGGAGTAAATTGCTTTAGCATGTGTCTCACTGTAGGAGAGTGAGTACTATCAGTACTAACCGTTTTGCTGGACTGATGACTAGAGTCCTGTATACTGGTGGTATTCTCTTTATCTGAGATGGTGCAAATAATGTAAGGAGCTTGGAGAAATATATCACACGCATCCTTTTCTCGCTCCAAGCAATAGTATTTTCATTGATTTCAGTAAATGTAACTTTGCATAAGGCTGATGTGGAATTGTAATTTTCTCTTTGGCTATGTAACTGCTCATGTTCAAACACAAATCAGTTACACAAAGCAGTGATTCAGTGCAAGGAGGAAGTGCGGTAGAGACAATGCTGAGGTTTGAGACTAATGCTTCAGAATTTTCTAAAATAAAGATTTGATTTAAAATCAGCTTTTTTATATAGATGAAAACACGTTTTCACCCCCTTTTTCCCTTTCTTGGTGAACTAAACAGTGATTGGAAGGAAACATTTCTTCACTGTGAATTTCTCCCATTTTCTCTCTTGTGTTGTTTTCTAGCCAATTGAATCAAGATTTGTCAGTGCCTGGTACCAATTGGAAACTTCTGAAGCTTTTTATGTCTTGCAAATGTCCTCCCACATCTCTTTCCTCCCCCGCGCGCACACAGGAGAAAGGGAAAAAAGAGGAACATATTTAGGCAGAGGATGATTAAACAAGTAGATTTCTGAACAAAATCAATATTTATTTAATTGCAAGTGATTTTAGCATTGTTCTCTAGAATATTATTTAAAGTGCAATAGAAGGTGCTCTTCATTTAAAATTAGAAGAACCCTACCACCAGGCTGGTTAATAGATCAAGGCAGTCAGCTGAGGAGCCACATATGGTAGAAACTGGTGCATATGAATTGTTAATGATCTTTACTGAGGAAAATAACCTTCTTCCTGTTGGTATGGAGCCCAACTGGAGTGTGGAAAAATCCATTAAATGTATGAGGATTACAGTGAGTCAAACTTACATCCTCTCTCAATAGACTGTTGTGTGAAATGATGATTTAGAAATACTTTGCTTTTTATTATATTCCCTGGCATCATCTGACCCCAATATTACAGCTAGTTGATACACTCTGCTGAAGGCTAGAGGCTCATCTGAGGAAAAAACAAAAATTGGATTGTCTCAGGGCCCCAAGGCAGGAGTTTACACTTTGGGTTCTCAGTGCTGAGCAAAGGGTAGATCTTCAGTCTGTCTCAGAAAGTACTCAGTTAGACACTGTCCTGTTAGAAGGCATAACACTGAAGGCTTCGTCTCTTCTTTGGACATAAATATAGTGATTTAGTGTCGTTCACAGAGAGCATCCTGGAAATTCCTGACTTCAAGGCAAGCAAAAAAATGTTTTTAACTATACTTTGGAGAGGTACATGAGATTTTTGAAGGAGAGAGTTATAGCTACTGTTAGAGCTGAGACTTGGAGCGTCCTCCCTCTTCTGTTGGTAACATTTATGGCTTCACAGCAGGAGGTGGATGTGGCCAGCAGACCACATGGATCCCCGTGGAGCTTTTAGCCACAGCATCTTGGATCCTGTGGCTTCTGTGAGTTTTCCTTGGTCTTCCTCCCATGGTATGAGAATCATGTTAGGCCTTGCCTCTCTGTTTGCCCTGATTCCTAGCTATATGGGCATGGAAGGAGTAAACGGAAAAGTTAATGATAAGGGATCTTGTTTCATCTTCCTTCTGGATTTGGAGACCTGGGAACGTGGTCATGGCTGAGATGAGCAGGCTAGACTGAGTGGCTGTTCTCCATTTCTACCTGTTGCATTAAAGATATCTTCTGTATTGGTGGGAAATAGTGTGGCTGAGTGAAGCTTCTCTGTGCTCTGAGGGCAATGAGTTGTGCCACAGAGTTACAGTTACTGACTTCCTTTCCACTGATTTGGGGTGTGTTCTGCTATTTCTTAGACAGCGGTATTCCAGAGTAGCGAAATTGCAGCATGATGCATTATGGACCTGAAAGGCTTTGTCTTCGTTTAAACAGTCTTCCTATAAGAATAAAACGTGATTTACAACAGTAACCTGTTGTTTAGTTAGCAGTGCTACCGACTTCACTACTATTACCCTGCTATGCAGGGTAAGTTGGAGACTTTCTTTTAGCAGTTCCAGAACATCAGAGTCGCTGCTCACAGGGCAGGCAGGGCTGGGGCAATATGTGACCATGAGAAATTCCTAACCTGGATCTTCTCCCCTTCATGGCAGCAGATGACTCATCCACTATACTTACTGAAATATTTCAAGTACTGTGAAAGGAAATTAAATTACAACGACGTATGCATTTCAGAGAGATGTTGATTCGTTGTCTTTCAGGAGCATTTCAATTAAAGTTACCCTTTTAATAATTTTGCTTCAGTTTATGGCAAAGTGTTTTTTTGAGAGAGGGAGGGAAGGTTGGTGTAAAGGGGCCGTTAATGTCAATTTTCACTCCAGCTCTATGATTACCAGATGCTGGAGATTGGTGGATATACCATTTGAAGAGGAAAAACTCGGTGCAAATTTATCAGTTTAAAAAATTGAGGATGCATGAAAACTGGAGCTGTGTTCTTGGGCTGTGTTATCAGCCTGATCTAGCGTTCAGTTCTGCAGTCCTTTCTTACGTAACTCTGCTGATTAACTTCAACTCTGTGAAGTTTGGGCTTCGGTAAATATTTTTAAATCTATTTATAGTCTGTAAAATGAAGGCATAAAATTGTTACAACAGAACTGCTCTCTCTATGCAAGTTCAAGTATCATCTACTTATTTTTGTCACTGAAGCAATTTTTAGCATGACTTCTACTTCCCTTAAGAGAGCAACGCTAATGCAGCGTAGGGAATGGGGCTGAGAATGCCGTACAAACCGGAAAGATCACAACTTTTCCTTCAGTTTGTCAATTGAAGTTTCAGCCCTGGCAGTCAGATTAAGTGATACTTTTGTCTCTGTCACTGAGGAGCAATAAATATAAGCGCACAACATCATGTTAAAGTTAATTTGCAGAGAAGAGCTGTACTCCCATTAAAACAGATGGTTGTCTGGCAGGAATTGTTTTCTCCTTAAAAGGCCTAAGGGCTATTTATGATAAAACTGTCAGATTTTGTACCGTCCATTTTACGGATTGCTCTGGGGCAGAGTGTAATTTTAAGTCCCACCCGGGGGCGTTCTGTAGTTGTGCAGCCTCGGGTGAAAAGCTGGGGAGGAGCCGTGACTCAGCGGTGCCAGGTAGGATTCATCCACCTGAGCTCAGATGTTGAACCTGCAGATGCCCCGGTCTGAACTGGTCACGCTGCACCTTATTTATAGCAACTGGAGAGGAGCAGGTACAGCACGCGTCCTGGCTAGCAGAGCGCGAGGAAGGGCCCTGGAAGGGGCTGTCCCCCCTCCGGCAGGCGAGGGTCTCACTCTGAGGGGGCTTGCAGCTCTAGGATGGGGGACAGGAAGTTACTTAAAATACGCTGATTGCTAATCCCTTTTGCACAGAGGGTTGCAGAAAAAGTGGCAGCTGCCCTTTGTCAGATAGCACCCCTGGGGCTGGAGCCCCGAGGTTCATCCGTGCCCTCTGCCCACCTGGTTGCAGCAGAAGCTGGAGCCTGCATTGATCTTTCCTCCCTGTGCGCTATGGATGTAGCTTGGATTTGAGAAAGTTAGAGAGGGAATTGCACATGTATGTACGTACTCAGATTATGTACCCTTGTAAGGGTATGTTAGAGCTACGAAAATCTAACTTTTAAATGGTAAAGCCTTCAGAACAAGGCTATGTATTCTATCCTTGATAAAATGTTACACAATATGAATACTTAAGATAAAAGTAGCTAGTTAAAACATCAGATGTTACAGAATTTTCATCTCTGTTTTTGTTTTTTTATGTGGCAATGTAGGTATATGCATATCTGCTTTCATGTGTTTACTCTTCATAACAGATTGAGTTGAGTTGCTCTGCCAAATTGGAAATTGTTTACTGTTATCTTTTTATTCCTCGTCAAAACTGTAACTCTTCATGACTGTTTTTCAAAATTTTGTTTCTAATTCTGTGTTCTGATACAATCACAATTTATGATGCACCTTCATTTTCTGCATAGTCCTAAAACTGAGCAAACCTCTCAAAAGAAACTTCTAAAAATGAGCTTTTTTTTTGCAGTCAAATGCAAACTTCTGGGTAGTTCAGATTAAACTCAGATCTGGTGTACAACTAGTTTGTGATTTGTTCTTCTTAGTTACAGTATTGACATTTTGACAATAACATATATATTGAAGAGAGTTTGTGCTGTCTTCTAGGCTTCATGCGAACGTTATGAGTTGTAATACTAAAAATGAATGATGACCTCCGAGGAATTATTCAAATAGGGCTGTGCAAGTGTTTTGTTTTGTGTTGCTTTTTTCCCCTAATTGGAGAAATTGGAGACTAGCCTTTGCAGTATTTGATAAGTATCCCAAAGAAGTGGTTCCTATTACTTGTAATACAATTTTTCAAATAAGTTACTTTTTGTAATTATTATCTCAACAATTAACATTTAACTGGGGATGAGAAACTTTGTAGAAGTACTGCTACTGATAAATTGCATAATAAGTTCAGCATTAAATATTTTAATTAAAAGCCTGACTGCTACTGTGCTCAAACTTGTTCCCATTAAAGATGAAAGAGCCTTGATATTGACTTCATTGGAAGTGAGAGCAGGCCTTTTGATAGTTTAGGCCTAAAAATTTGGGTATCTTGAATAATGTGAAATTTTCACTGGCCTGAGGCATGCTTCTTATTGTACGGCCAGTTGTACAAAGCTGACTTGCCACAGAAATCATATTTTATGTAAATAACAGTAATTAACAAAGACATGCTGTTCTTTCTTGGGAATAATGGTGTGAATGTAATTTTCTTCATTGACTGGAGAGCGCTTTCAGTTGTTTCTCTGAGGAAAGCTTTTTCCTGCTTGGTGCTTTGATGTAGATAGTAGGAAAAATTTACCCTCAGATTCTAATAACATTTAGAACAACACTGCTGTCAAAACGTGAAGCCGCAGAGTCTTTGCAGTAATCAACTTTTGATAAGTATACTTTTCACGAGGCAGTTTCCTCTGCAAATAGGAATGCTGCGTTGCAGCGCGGCCAGAGTTTTCCGATGTTGCGGATCTTAGGCTACAGAAGAGAGAGGACTTTGTTTGTGTTGGGATTTACTTTTGAGGCTAAATCCTTGCCTTCTAAATGTTTAGGCTTTTGTAGGAGCTCATGTTGTTTCCCTTCAGTCTCCTCACGCTCATGTAGTTTTAAGGGAAATGGACCCTGTGCCAGCGTGCTTCTCTGCTAGAGATCCCTTTTCTGCCTTGCAGTATTGCAGTCGTGCTCCAGAGGCTCACTCCCATACAGGAAGCGAGAGCCCCGGACATGGAGCAGCATGTTGGAACAGGATTTGAGGTCGCACAAGCTTCAGTTTGCTTGTAGGCAAAAACAAAGTTAGGAAAGTAACAGGATCTGTAGGCATAGGTTCATTTAAAAGCTGTAGGGCTTTTGCCTCTAAATGTTTGCTTGATGATATTTTAAAAAGCATTTAGACCTGTACTCATGGTTGTTATTTAACCTGGGGACTAAAACATGGGAATACATCTGCAGGAGTTTTCACATGCAGTTTGGAGTGCGGTGCAATTGAAGAGAGAGATACCCATCATTTAATCCATCAGGATACTGTACTCCGGACTTGCCAAACATCTGCGTTTGACCTGGACAGTCCCGGACTCAGATGGGCCATCTGGTTTGCAGCGTAGGCTTGATGACCCTGTGCAGTATGCTGGAGGTGGCCCTGAGAGTGCTACCTGTAAAGCCGGGGGCGGAAAGCATGGTGTTACCTGGGAGAGACAGAGCAAGTCTGCTACCCTCTCCTTTCCTTGGGAAAGCTTGACATGGTGTATCTGATCCTTTTAAGGGGCTTAAGTAACTTGAATTAATCTAGAACATAGTTACAAATGTTTTAGAGCTCCGATATGAAATACAGAGTGTTGCTGAAGTGCTTTTCTGCACAAAAGCAGAGAAGAGACTGTAAATCTGTGGAGACAAAGACTTTGCTTGTGTGCGCACATGTGTTTTAATTTTCTTGGGGGATAAGACTGAACCCTGGAATTATTACACCAACTATTGATGTATTGTATGTGTACATTTAATAGCAGTGCTTCATTTTAAAGTTGACTGATTTCTTAAATCAACAAAATGCATACAAACTACCATATTGTTAATTATTGTAGCTACAACTTAAAATTTATGGAACACAGCAGCGTTTATAACACTGCTCATGTATATTGTTTGCCTTCCATTCTAGTATTTATCGCTGTTTGAAATGAACATCTATTTGAATCATCACTTTTTTAGGCTACAAAAAGTGATGTATCAAATGGCTTTTTGTTAAAATTGAATTACTGGTGTTTGAGAGGAAGCCTGAGAAGAGTCAGCTATGTCAGAGCCATTCTTAAATAATACGTTAAAACATCCCTTACATGTAATCTTCTGGTACTAGAAATGTCATCTCAAGTCAAAGCTGTGATAATTAACCATTGCTGAATCTCAGTGAGCTCAGAGCTAAGTTGGCACTTATGTCTTCTTGTTAAATTAAATTGTTCCTATTGCAAGCGTTACCAGTAATCATATCTCGGATCATTAAATGGATACTGTGTTTGAATCTCAGTGAATTCCACTGGGTTGCTGTGGGATGTTTTCGGGTTTTTTTTGTGTGGGCTTCTTTTACTCTGTAATTATTCTTTACAAGTGAAATTAAAAGAGGTGCGTAATTAAAATGTTCTATTTTTGAGCTTGTGTCATTTTGAGCTCGTGGGCAGCGCTGATGTATCTCTTTTGGTGACGGAAGTAGAGTATGCAAAATCAAGGAGGCTAACTAAGGAGGCTCTGAGGGAGAGGCCCGGGAGAAGTCGTTGTCGGAAGTCAGTAACAGAAAGAGAGGGCATGCCTATGCTGTGTGTAAAAACAACGTGATAGATCTGAGTTAGCAAATTTTTCTAATTTCACAGGGTAAAAAAAATGTTTCCCCCAAGTGTAACTGCTCAGCAACTTTCAGAGCACATTGCACAACTGAGCAACTTGCCCCACTGTCATTATTTATTTACTTATTTATTTTTTATTTTCAAAATTAAATGGAGCAAGTGATTGTTGTTGCCATTCGTGTCAATTTAGCATAGTAAGATTAAGTGGGGGAGGATAGGATGGGTGGAGAATTTATGTTGACTCTGGATTGCCAGTTATTAGATGACCCACATACGTTGTGCCCTGGTTGTGACACGTGATTTTTCAGCCCTTCTTTGGAAACTGATAGTGCACAAAGCCCCCATTGAGATGTGGATAGATGAAAGGAGATGAAACAGCTGGTTTGGTTTTATGTCATTCAGGTCAGATTTTTTCTAGTCAATGTGCAGCATTAGTAGTAATAAAAACAGCTGTTGCATACCAGAAACTTGCCATGAGAGGGACATAATTATTGAAGGCTGGTACTGTCGTTTAACCTATCCTTACTTCAAAGCAGAGATCTTCGTTTTGATATCAGGTTTTGACACTGTTATTCAATTATTTGCATTGATAGTTTGTGCATTTGAAAAGGGGAAGGCAGAGACCATCCCTGACCGGTGGAATATAGTACAGCAATACCTGAGATTAATACATAGGAAAACTAATGTCACATATAAACTGTTGATAGTAGGAATATAGTAGGAAGATGAAAACCCTTGAGTTGTCCAGAATTAGCAAAAGCAGGAAGGTATGAAGGGCAATACAAACCGGAGTAGGCAGAAGAATGAAGCATCGGCTGTGGAATAAAACTGAACCCCCAAGCCAGGGCACTGGGCAGCCTCTGCTTTCTTTCCAGCTACCCAGCCTTGTTCTACTGGCCACTTGAACTCAGTCAAATTTTTTTGTGGAAAGCATAATAAATGCGGCAATTGAGGACAGTTACCTATAACACACAGAGGAGTCTCAATTCCTGTGCACCCAACTAGTGGAAACCAGTAATATTTTGTCCAGACATAATGGTTTCAGGAATGACTTCTGTAGTAATTTCTCAGAAGTGAAGATTGATGAAATCAACATATTTTAAAGCAAATATTTTTAGACCAATATTAGATACATGTAGCGTAATATCTGAGTTATATGTGAGCAAGCTTACTGAAGTCATTGTTTTTCTTCTGGGTTATGAATATATGTACTTCATCAGTAGGCTTTTTAGGATAAACTTCCTTAAACTGAAGGGTGGGAATTTTACTTTAGCAGTCAGAAAAATCATTTTGCTTTTCATATCACTGAATCTCTGTATAAACTTCATAACCATCAAATTCCTTTTAATATATCTAACTTTCAGTTCTTTAACTTCAGTAAATTTCTATTATAGCCTGTGCATTTTTATTCTGTAATTCAGTATCTTGCTTACAAATTTTGAATATTTTTGAATATGGAGGTTATCTATAAAGTTTGCTGATATAGTTGCCTCCACCTGTGCACTGAGGCTGACAACAGATAATCTTCAGCTTTTTAAAATGTTTTCGGCCTTTGAAAGGGAAGGCAAAATAAGCCACTTCAGGGAAGCTCACCAGAACTCCCGTTTAAGGAATTCATTTTATTAAATTTTGACTCTCACCCTATTTTGCATGTGAGGAACTTGGTAAGAACTGTAAAGTTTTAGTATTCTCTAATCCCTTCGGTTTTTGGGGTAGTTTTATGTTGCGTAGTCAAGCCTGGAGACAAAGATGAGGGGAACTCTTCCTTGAGCTAGGGAGTCTTAAGGGTAGCCTGACATCCAGAGCGCTTCTGAGATTCAGCTCTGCTTTCGTGTCACTTTGAGGGACATCTTGAACTCTGTTTGGTTCAGGTTGTCTTTAATCCCCACCTGTCTCTGTGCCAGATGATGGCAGAGCTTCTCTAAGAAGGATATTGAGCTGCTTTTCCTGTCTGATATCAGTCATTAGAGTTGAAAACAGTATGATCGTGAAAAAATTTTCTCATCTGTTACAATGCAAAATAATGTATGCAATATCAGTTTTAAATTACGTTTAAAATGGTTAGCATTGCCAGAGCTTGCTTCATGTTTTAAGTCACAGAGCAGAGCAATAAATGCAAGAGTTCTAAAAAGCTCTTTACTGTGAGTGTTTCTTGTAATGTTTCTGCCTTTAATGTATCTAATGATTAGTATAAAACACAAACTGGACATAATTTTGTGACTTATATCTGTTATCTGGTTTATATCTGTTAGCTGGCTTCTGTCTGTTAACTCCACCTGTGCTTTGTGGCTATTGTGAATCTTTTGCCCTTAATTCGGTGGCGATGCAGCACCCCGCCAGGGCCCTCTGCCTCGCTGTGAGCCCTTCCTTGGGACAGGGCCCTGCGGGATGATGCAGGCAGCGATTCGCACTGCAACGCCAACACCTGCACCACTTCCCTCGTAACCAGCTTTGGGGCTTGCTTTCTCCTCCAGCCTTACATTTAAATGTTCTGTCAAACTAGAAGAGTGAGAAGCATTTAGTGTCTAAGTGTGGGAAGCGTCGTTGCCACACTGAAGAAGTACAGCTTGAGGTTGTTCCGGATCGGTAATGCCGGTGAAGCAAGCTACCAGCTGAGGCGATGAGCGTTTTCTAGGTAGCGTCTGTGAAGTGCCAGCTGATTCACCTTTCATGTTGTTGGTTTCCTACATCTGCTTAATTGATATTTCAAGTTCTAACTTGAAAAATCTTGTCATCTATTTGTACCTCAGTAATCCTAGTTTGTGGCTTCAGGGATTGGGGGGGGAAGGTACGTGTATTTTTATGGGTATAAAGTAAATGTTTACGCTAGCAACACCAATGCAATTTCAGGTGGAACAGGAAGAGAAGCTCGCCACGGGCTTAGTATTGAGTGCGAAACTATTGTAGGAAGAGTTTTTGTTTGTCATATATGAGCCATCAAGCCTAAATGTAAACCACCTTATCCAGAGAAGTATAGTACCTATCAAGGGAAAGAAAAGAGCAAGAGACAAGTACAGTTAAATTTCTTGGACTTCAGAACTGTAGAAGAAGAATCTTTCACCAGCTGGAGAAAGATGGCTTTGCAAAGGGACTACAAATCGCAGGTGCCAGCCAAGGCTGGGAGTAAAATAGTAGATTTGAGCACAAATCAATTATACGATTTGCTACGCTGGACATTAAGACTGACGTTTTCCACTTTTTTCCATAGGCTTTCCTCCCCTTTTTTTTTTTTTTTTTTAAATCTCCTCCTTCTATTAATCCTTGCTCAGTATAAATTGTCCTCTATTGTCTGAAAAATGAAAAAACAAAATGTTGCTTTAAATCATATTATTCCTTTCTCCTGAACAGCCAATAATGTGTATTCCATTTGGTGACTGAACATTTTTAATCGCTCCATCCTGCTGTTTACCAGAGTAAATAGCACTAACCACTGGAGGGAATGTATTTAAATGAAGTGGTTTAAATATATTTTTTCCTTAGAATGATATTTTTTAAAGAACATACAGTAAGATTAAAAAAATACAAGGCTGCTCACAGGACTTTAATATGCAAAATTCAGAATATTTAATATTCTCTACTCCAGAGAAATTCTTTTCGGCGCAGTAGCTTTCTGAAAATGTTTTCAGAGGAATTTCTATCCAGAACACCAAGGGAGTGGACTGCAGTAGAAGAGTGATTTGCAAAAACAGATTGGTAATGCTGTGAGATTAGCAAATATTAGAAAGCATAACTACTGAACTGTTCATTAATAAATATAACTCAAAAATTGCACATTTTTGTTTTAGTCACCCATCTGATTTCATTGCATTTGTTTTATGGGATCTTTAGAAAGGCACACAAGCAAAACTTGTTCATCTGCTCATTTATTCTATTGCAAATCTGAACTTTGCACATTTGCAGCTGAGCCAAGGTTTGAAGCCTGTTGGTTTGATGGAAGAGGCAACGTGCTAATCCAGAGGTCAAGTTGCAGACGTGGAATGGCTTGGGACCTGTGCGTTACCTTCCTAGGAGAACGTACACTAAGCGTGCATGTGAGCCGATGGAAGGGAAGAGCTACATGAGTGTTACAGTGAAGAAAAAGAGAATGCTAGTAGCATTTAGTGTATTGTTAGATCTGACCATATTGGTTGTACACTGGCCCATTTAACAAAAGGACCATTCCTTACATTTTTACTTTGGTTTTTTTGCTATCCATTGATTCTTTTCATTTATGTTGGAAAGTTACACCACCATGGATAGTACCGGTAAGACTTATATGCGTTCGCCATATTTCTTTGTTTTCTTGCAGTGTTAACATACTGTAAAACACTGAGCCACACCTTAGCAACAGTTACCTGCATTGCTCTGTGGCTTAATTATAACAAGAAAGCAGAAAGATTTGTATGCTTAGGTACCCAATGTGTACTGCAGATTCCTGCTGACGTCTTTGTTGTCCGGGGTGATCATGTTACCCTGACAACCAAGAACATCCCTGTTTTCAGGGCTGGTCCCTGAATCTCTTTGGATTTTACAAACATAACTGTTTTTGTTAGATACGCAAAATTTTTGTTTGGGAACTTATATAGTCTGCCAACTGGTCATCTAAAAAAAAATCCCAACAGAAGAACAAAGTGATCTCCATCTAGGAAGATGGATGTTAGGCTGCCTCACCACATGTGTATCACATTTGCCTGCCAGATACCGACTCCTTTGTACTTCCCTCTCAAGCCATTTCATGTATTATAGCCTTCCTGCAGTTCTGCAGACTATAGTGATCCCAATTAAAGCCAGTTCCTGTGTTCTTTCTTCCTAGTAAAATGTTTTGTAATTTATTAATATTTGGTTAGCCTAATGGTGTCATGGTACTGGAGCAATGAGCAAAGTCACCTGTTTATTCTCTTGTAGCAATCAAAAATAATGGAAACTAAAACCAGTTGGGGAAATAATTTACCATTTCAAGCCCTTGAGGAAATCACAATGCTTCGTAAGTGTAATAAGCACGTACATTTTCTGCAGAAACTATTTGCTTGAAAATGTCCCTGTAGACATCAGTCGAGATTTGATTTGTTACTGAGTCTCTAGACTAGTGCAGAGTAAGAAGTTTAATTATTCGATAAAAGATTTCTTTCATGTAAAAGATTACTTTAGATTCAGAGAACTGAATACTGTAGACCAAAAAGAGCTGTGCATTCAGTTTCTTGTTTTCACAGGTATTGGTTTATTATCAAAGTGCTATAAACTTTACAGCATTTTGGCAAATGTGCTTGCTTGGTTGCTATTTTAGAGAAACTGGACCTAAGAAGGTTGCAAACAAACACTTCCAGAGGAAATTTCGTAGACTAAAAGAACGCGTAATGCAGTTCTATTGTGGCGATAATCTGATGAATACTGCTTCTTTGAAAATGGCATCGTCGCATTCCTTGTTCAAGGCCATTTAATGACTTCTAGCTGAAATATGCATCATCTATGAATAATTCTCCCTGTCTCCAGACTCCAAAGTGCCAGCCCTATAAATTGAATGTCAGGCCATGTTTTTCATGGCTTACGCATTCCAACCAAGAATAGTAAGTGTTCTGCAACTGGAGTTTAACTAACAAGTCTAGTGATGTATGAGCCAGAAACAATCTAGCTTATTCTTTCACAGTTTTTTGTTGGATTTTGCATTGCAAAGAGCTGTAAATCAGTAGGAAAATAATTTTAATCCCTAAAGCAACCGGAGCTAATGTGGATGTCGCATACAGAAAAGTCTTACTAAGAAAGGATAGTTTTCTCCTAGTCGCTTTTCTGAACATTAGCACACTATTAAGACCGTGAGGCTGGATTTCCTGTGTCTAGAAAAATCCTTGCTCCCCAAAATTCACAAATAAATTGTGACTGCTAACTATGAATTTGGGAAACATTTCATTTTCTTCCAACACGCATAAAAATAATTCCTTCTTCTACTTTCTTAGATGGAATTGCTTGTCAAAATGCGTTCAGATGTCCGCAATGATCTCATTACTTGCATGGACATAAAATGTTCCTGGAGCCATCAATATTTCTCCTTGTGATTCTGTATTTTATCTCATACACAGGATGCAACTTTCCCATTGTGAGAAATCAGGCTTTAGCAACTACTTGGTGTACAGCTACATCGCTGATATTGTTCAGCAGGTATAGTGCAGCAAACTTTGAATTTGTAATAGTAACAGGAAACATTGTTTCTGTTGAGGATTAAACTGCAAGCAGTCTTTAGGTCAAAAACAGTTCACTCAACTATTGCAGAAAGGGAGTTTACTTTTGACTCTTACTGTTCTTAGGAAATAATATTAGGATTAACCTGGAGAGATCACTCAGTCCATTCCTTTGTCTCGGGATGGGGTCAACTGCATCTATATATCTTTTGGCTGGTTCCTAAGGACTGTCCTGGATGCTAAACAATGCACATTCTTAAATCTTTCCTTACAGACAAACTTTCTAGACCTCTGCCGTTCCTCTTTATGTAACATCGGACTATTTTATTTGGTCCTCAGTTAAGCATGGTGCCCAGAACTAACCACTAGGTTTCGCCTGAGGTTTAGCTAAGCTAAACCATGCGAAAGGATTACTTCAGATGTTTTGCAGGCTGAACACATGTTGGTATTCCCCAAATGTGGCGATTAGCTGTTTTGCAATTCAATGAAATCACTAACGCGTTCTGCAGAGAAATAGTTGTCCCCCTTCAGTATTTTTGTGTGTGTGATTGCTTCTTTTAATACTGAACCATTGAAAAAATAAATAATAGAACATGCTAAGGATGGATGAAATACCCCAAAATTTAGGATACAAGCACCCCCCTGTGTCCATCTAAGTTTCCTCTTTGCTGAAAACAGGTTAATAGAGATCTCTCTCAGAATTAGTTTTTTTCAGCATAAAGACCCTGCTCTATCGAGTTATCCTGTGAGTTCAGGAATATTCTTTTCTTATTTATTCATGAAAACTTATGAAACAGTGGAGTATAATTCTGAATTTGCTTCTAGTTGTGTTAAAATTCATCTTTTTTTTTGCTTTTACTCATTCTTCTCCCCCCTTTCCCTCCTTCATTTTACTTATTCTTAGGATTTCATATTTTACATGTGATTTTTTTCTAACATGACTGAGGTACTCAAGACCTGATTCAGTAAACTCAGTGGGTTTTGCACGGGACTGTTTATTCCTACTGACATTAACAGGAATTGCGCTTGTGTGTCTTGGGAGATTAGATCTCTCTTTCTTTTTTTTAAAAAAGTACTCCATCATGTTTTATTCGTCATAAATAAATGAATCATTTTAAGCCTATTACTGTTTGTTGTGATTATTTTATTATTTATTGGTGCTTTTCCATAGCAAAGAACTCTATCTTTTTCAGTAGAAGAAAATTAGAAATCCGATGGGTTGGGTTTTTTTAGCCAGTAGGACAATCACGCCAGGAGTGGTGCTATTGATATGGTGACAGAAATTAAATACAGCTCAACCCTGGAATTCTATGTATGCTCTTGAATGTGAAATTGTACACGTATAGGCTTATAATTGTCGATGTGCCAGGGCTACAGTTTTTGTGGTTTAAAAGTTTTGAATCCAGAACCAAAGGGGAAAAAATAAGCCACCATATTTTCTTGTTTTATATCAGAGATGTCTGAATTCTTATGTGATTTTGGTCTTCTTCTCATTATTACAGGCTAACGGTATCGTATCGGCTCATCATACTCAGTGTCCTGCCATTTTGGCCATTATGCTCCAGACATGGAACTGAAGTTACAGTTGCCATGTCTTTGTTTCATTATCAGGGGAATTCATATAAAAAAGAATGCAAGAAGATTTATGAGTTCTTTTAGTAACTCTTGGAATTAGTAGACTGCTGTCTTGCAATAGGAACTGAAACTAAAATATAAGACTAGCAGTCTGTGAATGGCACTTTTATTTTAATGCAAGCATTGGAAAGTCAAGGCTTCTTTCTTGATTTTGATGCCCTCCTTTTACTGTAAGAAAAATTTTGGGTGCAATTCAGAAATTACTGCTTTCTTTTCTCGGGAGCTGGTATGTTATGGTGATCCCAGGTGCTCTGGGGAAAAGAAGAAAGAGGAGTGATATTTTTCAAGTCTCCAGTGACACAAAAGATTTCATTTGGAATGTCTATTTCGTAAATACAGTCCATATCCTAAGGTTAGGACACGATCTTGTCCTAAAGGCTAAGAGATGAAGTCTTAGTTTTCCCAGCCTTAAGCAAACTAATAGTTTTCCTTTGATAATTAACTTTACATAGAACTCTGCATAAGGAAACAATTGCGATATTATTGAGAAGACTAGCTGAAAAATACAAACACGTGGGAGTTTGGTTCCTGGCTCTGTTTCTTTTTCCCTTTGACTGTACCTTCATGAGTGTCAGGCTTTTGCCTGGATTTGTCTGTGTAGGAACAACTTTGGCAATGCTTTGAGTGGTACTTGCTTTTAATTGCTGTATAGTGAACTGCATAATAATAATCCTAAAGATTTGATTTAATAAAGAAAATGCTGTGATGATTTTCATCTGCTTTTTGTGTATTTTGGGGTAATTTGTCAGATGTTACATACCTACTTTATTTAGCACAGGCTATGGCAAACCTCGCAGCAGGAGACTTGCGCTGTGGTAGGTTTCCTAGGAATTTTGCAGGGAGGAGAGGGAATTTTGCAGTCACAGAGGAGGACTTGGTGCTGGACTTTCCTTCGTAAGGCAGGTGTGGCAGGTGCTCAGTGAGCAGCAAGAGCAACAGGAGATCCCAAGGCCACTCCGCAGACGGGTTGTGCAAAACATAATGAAACTGTCGGTGGCAGTGAATGGTTCCCATCGGGCAAGTGGTATCGTGTTCATGGGTGTCTGTGCCTCATGGATGTGCTTACGCCATATTATGTCAAATCTACTATTAAATCGTTGTAGCAGCAGTAGACTTTTATCCTTAAAATAAGAGGGCATTAAGAGGGCATTATCCTTAAAATAAGAGAGCTTTTCGACAGAAGCAGTTGGCCAGGTTTTGCCGATCACTGTCGTTGTACCATGGCAATTTACTTGGGTACAGCACTTGGTCTACAGTACTACGTAATGTTGACTCTTCTTTGATCCTAGCCCTACAGCAACATCTCTTACTGGCACTGGAGTACACTCTCCAAAATGCCTGTTTCTTGGTTATATGAATATGTCCAGCGTGGTTGTTACTAAAGCTAGCGGCAAAAGAGCTTTATAAGTGCTGCTTTGCATGCAGTCATTTGTTTTTATCTTCAGAGATAAATTTCCTCGTGATCTGTGATAAAAATACAGAGTCCATGGTACGCAGCAGTGACAGTTGATACTTGTGTAGCAGTTTTTGTGTTCATACTCTCCAGAAAATTGTTCAGTGTTCCCTTCTGGTTTGTGTAACAAAACAAAGCTGGTTGCTGCTGTTACTATGAAGTTGGCTGTGATTTTGTTAGAAATCTTGATCTTCCCCGTTATGCTTTTCTTTGTTTGAGAAGTGAGGGCTGCCCAATCTGTGCCAGCTGTCCATGGACCCCGAGGGATTATCCAGCAGCTGTGAATAGCTGGAACACTTTGGTCTTGGGCCAGTCTTTTACTTACTGATTCCTGGCTCTTTGCATGCCCTGTACATGATGGAGCTAAGCTGGAGATGGTAAGGAAGATAACTCCCCACGTCCTCCTCAGAAAGGGTTATGCCCTTCCTATTTACTGTCTGAACAGTGCTGAAGAACCATGGTGGCTGAGAATTTCTGTCTCTTTATTTGACACAGTGTAAGGAAGTTTGTTGGTACCTCTGAAGCTATTCACTTGGGACCCACTATATCTTTTTGAAGTTGAATTTTGTCCTGCCAAATTATACATAAAATATATAGAAGTACTGATGTGGGTAGTAGAGAAGAGAGCATGTATATGCATAAGTCAGACATGTTTTCTTACTATTTTTGGCAATATGTTTTCTCTGTCTAAAATAACAAATTTTGCATAACTCTGTATCTTTTGCAACCACTCCAGCTTCTTTCCTCTTCTGTTTTCATAGGTTCTTAGATTTTAAAGCAGAAAAACATTCGCTCATCTAGTCCACTCTCTTGCATGACAGGTTACAGAATTTCATCCAATTATTTGTAATGTGATTAAAAAAATAACTATTCAAAAGGCCTCCCAGTCCTATTTAAAGACTTCTAGATAATATTTCTGCTTCCTTCTTTCTTACTTTTTTCTCTCTCACGTTTAGTAAATTTGTCTTCAGGTTAAAATTTTTATTTCTTTATGTCACATCTTGTCTTCATTTTTTGTCTCATTGTGATTTCCCATTTAATATTTATTTTGGTCTATTTTTGTGTAGGTTCCTCAGAGGGATTGCTTATGGGTCAGGAGAAAGGTTGTAGCCCTGTTCCATAAAATAAACTCCCAACTTAAAGTGCTGCTGCTCCAAGCAATTGACAGATGCTTGGCTGGATTTGTGACTGTATCTTTTGCCTGATCACTTGATTGTGCTTAAAGTAGGTGGAAACATTTATATTTAAGATATTTAAATGTTACCTTTGAAGTCGCAGTTAAGACAGATGATTGAGCTAAATGGGCAGTTCACACTTCGAGGCCTTGTTTAAGACTGACTGCAAACAGAGCCTGCCCTGTTAGTCATTCTGAGCTTCCAGTAAAAAAAAGAAAAAAAAAAGAAAAGCAGCTTCCAAGTGGTGTTGGTGTCTTGTACATGGGAATGCTACCTCCATTTGTGTCCCCGTACACAACAAGCTTTTGTTTTGTAGGATACTAGTATTCATGCACAACCTTTGAAGTAATTTGACTTGCATATGCCATGAAGTTAACTGCAGTAGCTTCAAGTGTCGGATGCTTTCTTCATGTACTACTTCAGCCTGCTACTGAGGATAATGGAAATCCTGCCCAAGAATAAGTCTTTTCCTGCCTCTTTTTCGAAGAACATCACTGATGGAAATTTATGGGCTGTACCACTACCTTCTGTATAGTTGTGTTTAGATACTCTTCAGTGCTCTCAGAAATACCAAAATATGACTGAAGAATATCTTCTGCTCCATGCTCTGTTTGTGTAATAATACCCAGCCTTAATTTAGGAATGTTCATTCATAGTTGAGCTCTTTATGAAAGAACTTGGTGCCATTATCACCTGTTTCTGAATGGTAAGACAGGCGTGGGAAGGTGAAATCAGTGCCTCCCTGAGTAGGCTGGCTAGCAGAGCCTCCTGAGAGCCAGTTCAGCCTATGTGCTCTCCTACTTCTCTCGCTTTGTTCTGCAATAGCATGACATTTGTCATTAAGTTTTATGAGGACTTCGAATGGAGTTTGCAGGACTGGATACATAAGTTTAGCCGTAGCTGAATGCTGTCTGTTGTTAGTTGCCCATATGAGAGTCTCATGACACGTATCATGTGGGAGGGTGCATTGGAGGCCCACAGGAGCACACAGCCCAGAGCTGCTCTCTGATGGCGCTGAGGTTCAGCAGCTTCTCCTATGAACGTGTGGCCATCTGCGAAGAAGCGCCTGTCTTGGGCCTCATTCTCCAACACAGGCATGCGAATAATCTTAAGTGGCTTTAGGCATGCGAATAATTTTCACTGGAATCTTGAAATGTTAGTAATTTTGGCTAAGGTTTTTTTTTTTGTATGGCGAAATTGTGCAAATGGTTGTAACTGGGGTGTATAATACGTATGACCGAGCAGCTGCTGGAAAGTTTGGGGTATTTTTGGTGGGTTTTATTATTGTTATTATTTTTAAACATACACAGCCATTTGGGTCTGGATTTGAACCGGTGACCAAGTGGTGAAATGCTCTGTATCTGATTAGCCATTCCCCTGAGTCATGCAGTCATCTGTGAAAACTTGTCTCTTAATGTGGCAGATGCTTACAGGTTATAAAATGGAAAACATTTGACTTCAGTTATTTTAATAGTTTCTGAGTTCTCCTGTCGTTCTCACCAGGAATGAGAATGGAAGGGATATCCAGTAAATGGATCCAAATTGATATAAGAGCACTGTCTTTTTATTCTAATATTATTCAAGTGGGGGCAAAAAACGTATTAGTACTTTATGTCTGGTGATATAATGCTCTGTTTAGTTCATGTGCTGAAAAAAAAAAGTAATTTTCTTTTGCTAATTGTGTGATTCTGCAGTTGGGGCCCAGGATACCCCTGGCTAAAGTAATCAAGACTGAAGCTTTTATCTCTTATAAATTCACTTTGTAGGGTTAAAAAATAACATATATTGAGTCAGATCTTTGCTGCCATTTTTGAAGTACAATTTGCCAGTGTGCTCATCAGTGCATGTCCTGTTGGTTCACTTAGAGAGTACTGAAAAGGTTAATTATTTCCATTATGCTCCATAGTCCTAATCCTCAGCTTCAAAGTTGGAAATAACACTAACAAATATGCTCTGCAGCATATTTTGGTGCTATTGCAAACTGTTATTACCCTTTATAAATGACTGACTGGGCTTCTTCAGTTTGCAGCCAGGACTTAACTCTCCAAGAAAATGTGCAAATCCGTGTCCAGAACGAAGCTTAGTTCAAGTGAACGTAATTTGGCTCAGAGCGCATGTAGGTCAGGCTTTTTTCGCAAGAACTTGGACTACGTAAATAGTGCCATTTCAATAAGGTTATCGCGGGTCAGTGCAGTTTCTGAATATAATTAAATTCCACACCAAGACTAAACTGTGAACTTTTGGAACATTTTTCTCAGCACCCAGCCATCTTTGTAAATTATGAGATTGTATCTGTTTCCATTAAAAACAAAACAATTTTTGTTCCAAAATGTAGATATTCAAAATTTTGAGAACACGACCCAACTTTATAACTAACAGTTCAAAACCACAGACAGACTAAATCCGTTGCATTTTTTTATTTTAATCGTTCATAATTTATAATCTAAACTTATGATTTAGGGGGTTAACTTGTCCTTTCTGGATACTCAAACGGGCAAACCCATCAGACCCGTAATCTGCATCACTTTTTCTGTGTGTGCCTCAAGCGAGCTCACTCAAGAGCAGGCGCCCTTCTGGAGTGGCAGAAAGATGTCTGAAGCAGGTCCTTTCAGTATCTTAATACAACTCAATATTAAGGAAATATATGAGTATTTTGATAAGACTATACTTGTTTTGTCTGCGGCGCGTGCCCAGAGGGAAGGTAGGTCGGTGACCGGCAGTAAGGGGAGCACCTGACACGCCGGTTGTTACACAGCAGAGAATTTGCTGGAACTTTGGAACAGTTTATTATCTGTGAATCGGTCTCGGCTCTGTCCCAAACAATTGAACATTTACGTTTCAGGGGTTTTAAATTTTGGACTTTTTCATCCAAACCTGGCTTACTAAAGCCTACTGTGCACAAGCTGTAAGCCTAATGAAAGATTTCATTTTAGCTATCATTTATCACCCCAAAGCCTTTGGGGAAAAAAAAAAAAAGTCACACTGCTTCTTTGCCAAGTTCAGTAGCTTCAGTGAAGAGGAAACTCTCCCTTGGGAAGGTATGAAGTATACTTATTACTCTCAAAAATGAACTTTTAAATATTTTAGGGAGTTGCTGATAGGAATGCAGGTGTTTTTTAGGTGCCTGGCCATCACCTGGAGCACGTGGCAGAGCCTCAGGGGCCTTCCCAATGAGAGTGTCTTGGGGGACCACCACAGCAGAGGACTGGATTTTTTGGTGCCTCATTTTTTGATTATGGAAGGGTGGAAGAGTTGGTGGCTGCCCAACTCCTTTTCCTCATGGGTTGCCTCCAGCCTTATGGGATGATTATCACCACTGGTGGCTGCAAGCTGAAGTACCAGCTTGCCACTGATACTCCAGCTAAAGAAAGAGTAATAAGGTGTGTCTTTCTACACATAGCTAGTATACATGTCAGCACCGATGTTATAAATTATAGGGTTTGCTGTATAGCATCAGGCTTTGTCTTTGTTTTAGGTGACCGGCACCGATAGCTCGTCCTGCCCAGGCAGTTACACGGCGCTTTTCCTTGGCAGCGCTGCTAAGGAGCATTGCCATATTGGACCGTCTTTCTGCTCCCTATTTTCAGCGTGAGATTAAATCAGTTTTCTTTGCCTGCACAATTATATTGTATCCATTTCCTTGTAAAGCGAAACCTCGGCTTTCATCTGGGGCAAGGAGATGCACTGCACTCACCATTAGTTTTAACTGAGCCTCTCCTGGGGTGCAACGCAGAGAGACTGATCCATTTCTACCGTAACAGAAATAATCATAATTTCTTCTGGTTTTGTGCTAAACAGTCTCTATTCTGGCAACAGCTCAAACCCAGATGTCACTGTGTCAGTTAGGGTATTTTTTGCCCTTTGCTGGACCACTGTGATCTGAGCTATATCTCAAAAGCAGACAAGAAAAACGGGACACAGGCAGATATATTTGTTTAGCCTAAGGCATTATAGATGATGCAGAACAAAGTTATGTGACACAATATTTTAATTCACAGTTTAGATTTTTCTTTCTCATTTCTAATGAGCGTAGCATACTGTGCATAGACACCTTCACTGAGCCTTTTTGCAGTTGAATTTGTCTTCTGAAGAGTCACGCATTAGTAGCATGCAGGCGAATTTTAGGTATCTCAGGCAATTTGTATTAGTGTTCGCTTACACAGACTGAATTTCATCTAATGTCGTCACTGCAACTCAAATCTCCCTGTGCGCTTAGGCTGGTCTGAAGTGGCACGCAATCATTTGCAGCTTCCTGTGTGCAGTTCTTTTTCTTGAAAGAAGTATATGGAACTGAAGGGAAAAGCTTCTAGCAGAGAAAATAAAGACTTCCAAATGGCTTCTGAGCATATATTCAACCTATGTAACATTATGACTGTATTAATGAGGCTTGCTTCTTTCAGTTATTTCTAATAACCATTTGTTTCTTCTCTGAATTTCTGTGTTTCCTAGAATAACTCTTTGTGGGGGTTATTACCTTGCAAGTAATCTTAAAAGACTGGATAGATCTGATCTAATAAAGGGCATCAGAGAGTAGGCACAAGATTGTGTGTCTGCCGTGGGAGTTTTCAAAGGATCTGCAGTTCCTCCAGACTTTAAAAGTGATTATACTGTGTCACACACATGAATAGGGTGCAAAGGCTTCTGCGGGAGGTGGGAAGGGGAAGGGTTTTGCTTCCTTAATGAGTATGTTTTCAAAGAAAAATTACATTTCCTTGTCACATGAAAGAAAGTAATGTGTACACAAATGCTAGCCATTATTTGGGAAATGGCTCAAGCTCAAAAATTCTGGCTGGAAACCATTAGGAAGAAAAACGTTCTCTACCATCAATTAATGCATTGTTTTTCTTTTCCTTTCATGTTGCTAAGCAGGCCAAGAGATAAGGGGCCAGCTGTAATCCATTTTGTCAGATGAGTTAAGTCACTTCATGTTATACCGGTCATCTGGAAGATGAAAACTCCATTTCACTCTGAATTTGATTTTCAGATCATACTTTTCAAGTCATCTTTGCTTGTACTTAATTTTCTTGTCTACTACATGTATTAAGTATTTTGAGCTAAAAGTAAGTAATGTAGTGCTCCCTTTTAGACTTCATAACATCTAGGAAAAGGTGTTAATGCGTATTTGCTATGATACTTAGGAACAGCAAAATAAATTATGGTAATTAATTATCCTCTCTGTCTTGAGAGATGGACCTTCATCACTGAATCTAATCACAGAGATCATGTCTTCAAGCAGTGTAGCTTTGATAGGAGCTAACCAGACCTGCTTTACACCAGCTTAATTAGGCCTGGCCAGTGGCGGAGCCACAGGAGCAAGGAACACAGTGTGGGATGCTCAGAGGGGCTGAGGAGGGCTGTCAGCAGCCAAGTTCTACGGAAAATCCCTGGGACGACTCGAGGTATTGTTGTCTGTGGCACGGGCATGGTTCTTTCTGCCACCTTCCTCAGAAGGGCTGAACAATGGTTTTGGAAATGATGGCGAGACTTGGCAGTAACATCTTCAACTTTTGCGGCTCATCTGTCGTAGCCTAGAATACCCCAGTGCTTATACTGTGGCCTGTGTCAGAACAATACCACCACTAGTGATGTTCAAGCTAGCTAGCTGACATGCCTGTCTTTTGTGTGACTGTCCTGTACTGTGACTGTACTACCAGTGCTCAACTAGTCAGCTCCAACGGGAGGGAAGTATGTGCAGAATTTGCATTACACACCTTCCTCTTTTACTTCTGAAGTCTCCTGTATATGTGGCCTCCCTCTGTCCTTCGCCTGGACTGTTAAGGAAGTTAGTGTTAAACACAGACTTATTGCAGGTTTCTCTGGAGTTAGTTTTTGTAGCCCACCTCCAATCTCTGAAGGTGGATGAGAGAGACCAAGAAACGATACAGGTTTCAATCCTATTCCACAACACGGAGCATTCTCTATGAGGAGAGTAACTCCCCCAGCATGTTCATCTTGCACTGCTCAGTTGTATGTTTCATTGAAATAAAAGAATCAAATCCGGTAGTACAGGTACGATTGAGTGTTTTGGGGTGCAGGAGGACACAGAAAGGAGGTTGACTTGTCATTTTAAAGAGTTACAATTTGCAGAAATTTTTGAATGCCTTGTTGTAACTCAAGATCTACCTCCTAGGTGCAGCTGTGAGGCACAAAGACACTTACAGACTGTTTATTGCATTCATAAAGTCCCTTTTAAATAACAATTTACTTTTATATCATTCAGACTCATAGTGTTTACTGACTAACAGAAATAAATAGAACACATTTCCCAGAATTAAACTCATCAAGTCTTTAATGCTACCAAGTTCATTATGGCTAATTTCCCCTGGACTGTAGGAGATTGGAGGCCAATGTTACAGAACAGCATCTCTGCAGAAAGTTCTGACAGCAATTCACATCCACAGTCAGGGAACAGCTAACTTATGGGAACCGCCTAATACTGGAGCTGATTCTGCTCTCTGATGGCTCTATGTTAAGCTAGAGACTGCTAAAAACCACTTGAACGTAAAAAGGTGCAACTGGAGACCCAAATTTGGCATACCGTGTACAAAGCTGGTAGTCAGCTGCTGTGACTGTGGCCTATGCCGGCCTTTAGGCCAGCTGGCAGGCAAGAGCCTCTGTCAGTACCGTTAAACTCGCTTATGCTCCCAAATTAGATGATCACATCGAAACTGACTGTTGGGCACAACTAACTCCTGAACTGTGCCAGAGATTTGTTTGGGAGAGTGCTCCTTGCTTTGAGGCCAAAGCACTGCCAGGGACCATCTAAGGCTTTCACAGTATAGACGATGAGCTTCCCTTTCCCAAGAACATTCCCTGGCACTGCTTAATGTATGAGTATAGATGTAGCCTGTGATCCTAGAAGAGTGATTTCATTAATATAAATCTTACGTAGGAGGACAGCTCTCATTTATGAAATAGGTTTGGTCTTGTGTGGGAAGCTGAGTAGAGGAGGAAGATGAGAAGAAGGATTTAACCCCTTGGTTACTGATAAGCTTTTTTCATTCAAAGAGGAGACTGAATAAGCTCTTGCTAGATAACATCGACGAGAAGTTTATATAGACCATTCATTTGTTGGGGCACAAAGCTGTTCTGCTGTCTGTGAAGCAGATAGATGTTCAATAGTGTATTTGGTTCTCTATAGTCTTGGAAGAAATACACTTTGTCCTTCTATCTGAACATGTACTTTTTTACTGCAAATTCAAATGTTAATTTAAAAATAATTCTCCCTTTTCTGTCGAAGATTCTGGTAGTTTTATTTCGTTTTGTCTCATAGATATAGGGCAGGTGCAGGAAACATCCTTTTGCTGTTCCATTGTTGTTTTGGAAAAGATGCTGCCATGTTTCTCTAAGGCTGAAATTTTTGTATACAACTCTGAAAACTCAAAGCGTTACAGATTCTTCATGGGGTTCACAGGTAACTGGAAAACACACAGACAACCTCCTTCCCGCCACTCAACAACTTGGGAGCAGATTTATATTCCTTTTGCTTTACTTGGGCTTTATAGTATCAGCTTTTAAGAATAAGTTGAATAAATACTCTGTTCTGTTTGTTTGTAGACATAATGTCAATCTTTTGGATTTTTTAATAGTATTGGATCCCATCCGTAAAGTATTTTACCTATTGCTGTGTTTCATTCCAGTCTCAACAATTACGTAATTTTATTAATATCTATGGACTTGTTTGGCAGTTCCAGCAATGTATTATAATAAGATTAAACTGTTTATTATTGGTTTTTGAAGTGGTGAACTTTTTCATATATATATGTATGTGTGTGTATGTGAGTCATTTGTTGAATTCATTCATTCCCCTTTTTTATCCCTCTTCACTGAGTGCATAAATTATATTTAAAGCTGTGTAATTCTTTTCTTGTGATGAAACCTTTTTAGTACGCTTCTCTCTTTGACTTCTGTTTTCTTCAGTTGTCTGAAATGAAAGACCACAGTTGGCATGTGTTTCTGTGACCCAAACGCGATGGACAAGACAGTGGCAAGAAGGCGTCTTCCTCAACAGCTATTCATTCCATACAGATGCTAGTTAATTTCTTAGCAGATGCAGTTAATGATGCAATTTATTTTAATTCTGTTTCAGAATAAATAAAGTGTGGTTTAATTTGTGGCTGGCAGGTTTTTTGATTTGTAAAGCACATCTTTCAATGCTATGTATATGAGATTTTCTCTTTTTTTCTTCTTTTTTTTTTTCTTTTTTCCCTTCTCTTCATCTTTTGGCTTCAATCTGGAGAAAAATCTCCATCAAATAGATAATACCTCCCACACCAGCTTCTAAAGGCTAAATCAAACAATGAAAAAACAGAAAGCTCCACAGAGCTAAAAACATCAGAACCAAGCAAGCCCCAAAAGTTAAGTTTCCTGCTTTTGAGGAGAGGATGCCTTCTTTTCGTTCTGCAATCACTGATATAGCAAATACATTGTACAATTTTTTTGCTTTGTTTCCTGCAGGGTTGTCATATGTGAGTGTGGCTCTAGGAGGAGATATTGTGAATACACCCAGGCTGAACATTGTGAAGCTGGCAGTGTAAATTGGGTTTCTTGGTTTTGTTTAATCTTAAAAAGGAAAAAGTTTCCTAACATTTATTTTTATTCAGAGAGCATTATATATTGATTAAAGGTAACATGGTCGAGTTCCTCCATGTATGATGAGAAGTCACAGAATCACAGAATCGTTTAGGTTGGAAGGGACCTCTGGAGATCATCTAGTCCAACCTCCCTGCTCAAGCAGGGTCACCTAGAGCACATTGCCCAGGATCACATCCAGACGGGTTTTGAATATCTCCAGAGAAGGAGACTCCACTACCTCTCTGGGCAACCTGTTCCAATGCTCTGTCACCCTCACAGTGAAGAAGTTTTTCCTCAGCTTCGGATGGAACTTCCTGTGGTTCAGTTTCTGCCCATTGCCTCTTGTCCTGTTGCTGGGCACCACGGAGAAGAGGCTGGCCTCATCCTCTTGACACTCCCCCTTCAGATACTTGTACACATTGATGAGATTCCCCTCTCAGTCTTCTCTTCTCCAGGCTCAACAGGCCCAGCTCTCTCAGCCTTTCCTTGTAAGAGGGTTGCTCCCTCCCCTAATCATCTTGGTAGCCCTCCGCTGGACTCTCTCCAGGAGCGCCATGGCTCTCTTGTACTGGGGAGCCCAGAACGGGACACAGTACTCCAGGTGAGGCCTCCCCAGGGCTGAGTAGAGGGGCAGGATCCCTTGACCTGCTGGCAACACTCTGCCTAATGCACCCCAGGAGACCATTGGCCTTCTTGGCCACAAGGGCACACTGCTGGCTCATGTTTAACTTGTTGTCCACCAGGACTCCCAGGGCCTTCTCGGCAGAGCTACTTTCCAGCAGGTCAACCCCCAGCCTGTACTGCTGCATGGGGTTACTCCTGCCTAGGTGCAGGACCTTGCACTTGCCTTTGTTGAACTTCATGAGGTTCCTCTCTGCCCAGCTCTCCAGCCTGTCCAGGTCCCTCTGAATGGCAGCACAGTCTTCTGGTGTGTTAACCTCTACTCCCGGTTTAGTATCATCAGCACACTTGCTGAGGGTGCCCTCTGTCCCTTCCTCCAGGTCATTGATGAATATATTGAACAAGACTGGACCCAGGACTGAGCCCTGGGGGACACCACTAGCCACAGGCCTCCAACTTGACTCTGCGCCATTCACCACAACCCTCTGAGCTCGGCCATCCAGCCAATTCTCAATCCACCTCACCGTCCACTCATCTAGCCCACACTTCCTGAGCTTACCTAGGAGGATGTGATGGGAGACAGTGTCAAAAGCCTTGCTGAAGTCCAGGGAGACAACATCCATTGCTCTGCCCTCATCTACCCAGCCAGTCATTCCGTCATAGAAGGCTATCAGATTGGTCAAGCATGATTTCCCTTGGGTGAATCCATGCTGACTACTCCTGATCACCTTCTTGTCCTCCAGATGCTTAGTGATGACCTCCAGGAGGAGCTGTTCCATCACCTTTCCAGGCATGGAGGTGAGGCTGACAGGCCTGGAGTTTCCCGGCTCCTCCTTCTTGCCCTTTTGGAAGACTGGCGTGACATTGGCTTTCTTCCAGGCCTCAGGCACCTCTCCTGATCTCCAGGACCTTTCCAAGATGATGGAGAGTGGCCTAGCGATAACATCCGCCAGCTCCCTCAGCACTCGTGGGTGCATCCCATCGGGGCCCATGGATTTATGGATGTCAAGTTTGGACAAAAGATCTCTAACTTGATCCTCCTCGACCAAGGGAGAGTCTTCCTTTCTCCAGCCTTCCTCTCCTGTCCCCAGGGTCTGGAATTCCTGAGGACTGGCCTTAGCAGTGAAGACTGAAGCAAAGGCAGCATTCAGTAACTCTGCCTTCTCTGTATCCTTCGTCACCAGGGCACCCGCCCCATTCAGCAGTGGGCCCACGTTTTCCCTAGTCTTCCTTTTGCTATTGCTGTATTTGAAGAACCCCTTCTTGTTGTCCTTGACATCCCTTGCCAGATTTAATTCCAGCTGGGCCTTAGCCTTCCTTGTCGCATCCCTGCACACTCTGACAACGTCCCTGTATTCCTCCCCAGTGGCCTGTCCCCTTTTCCACATTCTGTGTACTTCCTTCTTCTGCTGGAGTTTTGCCAGGAGTTCCTTGCTCATCCATGCAGTTCTCCTGCCCACTTTGCTGGACTTCTTCCTCAGAGGGATGCACTGATCTTGAGCCTGGAGGAAGTGATACTTGGATATTAACCAGCTTTTTTGGACCCCTCTTCCTTCTAGGGCCCTACCCCATGAGATTCCCCTAAGTAGGTCCCTGAAGAGGCCAAAGTCAGCTCTCCTCAAGTCCAGCGTTGCAATCCTACTCATTGCCCTGCTCCCTCCTCAGAGGATCCTGAACTCCACCATCTCATGGTCACTGCAGCCAAGGCTGCCCCCAACCTTCACATCTCCAACTAGACCGTCTAGCATTGCACCTCTCCTCGTTGGCGTCTCCACCACCTGGGTCAAGAAATGATCATCAATGCTCTGCAGGAACCTCTTTGACTGTTTGTGCCTAGCTGTGCTGTCTTCCCAACAGATGTCAGGGTGGTTGAAGTCTCCCATGAGAACCAGGGCCTGTGATCGTGAGGCTACTTCCAGCTGTCGGTAGAAGGCCTCATCGATGACTTCCTCCTGGTCAGGTGGCCTGTAGTAAACCCCCACAACAGTGTCACCCATGTTACCCTGCCCTTTAATCCTTACCCATTGACTCTCAACCTGCTTTTCACCCACCCCGAGGCAGAGCTCCATACATTCTAGCTGCTCCCTCACATAAAGAGCAACTCCACCACCTCGCCTTCCTGGCCTGTCTTTCCTAAAAAGCACATAGCCATCCATGACAGCATCCCAGTCATGTGAACTATCCCACCATGTCTCTGTCACTGCCATGAGATCATGGCCCTGCGACCGCACACAGATCTCTAACTCTTCCTGTTTATTCCCCATGCTGCGTGCATTGGTATACAGGCATTTCAGAGAGCCAGTCAAGCATGCAAGCTTCCCAGGAGAGGTGCAAGAGGATCCTCCATAGCCATGTTGCATGCTGTCTCCCCTGGCTGCATGCACCCGCTGGAGGCATCCTGACTCCGGATTTTTTACCAGATTGTTTCACAGAAAATCTTTTTATATCAGTGTTAGGCATTTCCTACCAAAATTCTGCCATATTTGTGCCAAACTCTGTTAACAGTAACTTAACAAACGTACCCTTCAAATATTAAAAAAGAAACCAAGCTAATATTTATGCTGTCATGTGAATATACCGAAACAGCATATTTAATTCTAAAAGCTATTACCAATGCGTACTCCAAGAAAACTGCATTCACTTTGTTCAGTCTACAAGTGTGAAAGTTCATAGAGGAAAAACTAATACTTCCCAGATCACTGTATTTGACATTTCTGAGCCAAGTTATAGATCCTGAGCAATGTATTACATGATCAGTGTAAAACCAATTTGTAATCTTGTCTAATACTACTTCTGTTGTCAGTCAGAAGATTTTCAAATTTTGCAGACTTTAGAAATTAGTATGCAGATATTTTAATCTGGAACATACAAACGCACCTGTCTGTTTTGAATTGCAAGATCACAGACTCTTAATAGAGTGATTGTTGTGATTGATTAGCCATTTTTAAAGCTAATTGAAAAACAGGCGTGCAAGTTACAAATGACAGCAGAACATTACTCTGACCTATAATGAAAAACTCAGAACAATACAAGGAATTATCTTTGCAGAAATAGTTTTTTTCTAATGAATCTTTAAACTATTGGATTGGCCTTGTTTTTTTTTTTCTTTTTTTTTTTTTTGGAGCAGATGAATTCATTTTGTTTATGTCTAGTTTGTACCATTAAAAATCAGCTTTAGGAATTAGTGTAGAACAAATTTTTGTGGAGAGCTTTCTATCAAGCAGAGGAAATCATTGTGGTTAATATGTGGTGCGTGTTGGCACAAGCTGACTTGTTATTAGCAGCCAATGTATTTGAAAGGTTTTCCGTCAGCATGTGATGCTGTCTTAATGCAGACAGTAGTCCGTACTGTAATGACTTCCACAGGTAATAGCAATAACGTTTTTTCTGGTCCAGTTTGTTTTATTAATACATAATGAAATAATTTCAAGGTTTTAGTGATATTGCATTTTTGGCATACCGGCATCATTTTGAATTGATGTTTTAGATATATTATTTATAACAAAAAGGGCTTGTAAAGCCCACGTGTGTATCTATTGAATAAAATGGTCTTCCCTTTGAAAATCATAATTACAAAACTGATATAACATAGGAAACATCACCAGAGATAAATGGCAATATAATTATTTTCTGATGTTTACAAAGATATTAAGTGATAGCCATCAGACTCAGAGTTACACTTCAAGGGATAATCTGAGAAAAAGAGAAAATGTCTCAAAAAGAGGTAATGAAGTTGGCCGAGGTCAGGAAGTAACCAAGTCGTTCTTTTTAAGAGATTGACGCTGGGAGGAACTAAGCGGCGAAAAAGTCATTTTTCTCAGGTCAGATTGCAGTCGAGGGCTCCAGTGGTGAGCGTGCAACAGAACAAGCGCTGGGAAAACGAGCAGCGAGCCTGTCCGCCGCGGTGCGGATTCGAAGCTGCTGTATTGCTGTTTGTGCGCTGGGTCTGGCCAGGGGACCCGGCGGTACTGGGAGGAACGGTAACGCGGCGCCCGGGGCGCGCGCGCCCTCGCTCCCCCCGGCAGCTGCTCGCAGGGTGCAAAGCACTCCAAAGAGGAAGGATTAGGCAACGTCATAAAAATATTCCACCTGAGTCTTTCAGTGTTTTTCATGAAATATAACTCCTGCAGGATAACCGGAATTTGCATTCAGCCTTTCAGGCTGACCTACAATTTTGCTTCTTTATGCCAGCAATAAAAACGTCAAATATATCGATTGTGAGGCGGCTGGGTATAACAGATGATGACTTTTTTTCGTTATTACTTTGCACTGCTGTGGTGCCTAGATGCTACGCAGTCACACAACCCTGGTGTCTTTACTAGCTCCTATATTTATGTTTCCTGAATTCAGGTATTTTTGTCTAGGCAGTGGGCTTTCATTCATATGCATTTACTCTGCTCCAGGGCTTTGGAGGAGGGATTGAAGGGTTTTTTTTTTCCCCTTTCAAAATAATACAAGAAATGTAGATTGATTTTATTTTTTACAGAAAATGCAGATACACTCCTAAAACCTAGGAGAAAGTGAAAAATAAGGTGTTTTCCGAACTGGTAATTCTCATCTCAACAACAGCTTCCTTTGTCTCATTTTTGTGTATTTTCTTTGGGGTTTTTGTTTTGGTTTGTTTTGTTTTTACATCAGGCACATAATTCCCTTTCCTTCCTTACATACAGATTTCTCTGGTAATTACGGGAGGCTGTCTGACTGAATTCATCACATTTTGGCAACTGGTGTTCATCCGCAGACAGTGTTTCTGTGGAGAAACTGCAGATGTGAGGCACGAGGCAGGAGCTGGAAGCCTCCGCGTCCAGCCGCGAGCCCGGCGCCGGCCAGCAGGCTCCACCGCAGCCGTCCGCTCACCCCCTCATTGCTCCGTTACTTGCTTAGCTTGTGTTTCCCTGTAATGAAAATGATAGTACTGACAGCAGACACCAGCAGTCAAACCCCATTATCCCCCCCAAACAACATCCAAAAAAAAGGAAAACCCACGCACAACCCGTGCGCGTAACGGGCAGGTCAGCAGTACCTCTGCCGTAGCTCGTTTCATCTTCCTCCTCCTAGGTAAGAGCTTTAATTTCAGTTTCTGAATTCAGTAGGAAAAAAAAAAAGAGAGAAAGAAAATATCACTGTCGGTTTTCCAGTCGCTTTTTGTCACAGCAGGAGAAATGAGCAGAATCACGCCAGGGTAATAGCCTGGCGCTCTGGCTACCTAAGCCTCTCCCGTGCTCTGCTCCTGAAATAAATAGCCCAGCTGGGAAGGTGGAGGTTTGAGATGGTTTGATTTCCTTTTCTTTCTGAAGAACTGTTTTTCTCTGTGTCTTTCTTATTAAGATCTGTTGTGTCAAATTGCTCTTGATCTGGTTAGGAAAAGAGTTAAGGTGCTACACATTTAAAAAAAGATTTTTAATCTTTAAAAAAGAGTTATTTTCCCACATTTTAGTTTTATTTATGTATTTAATTCAAAATTCTGCTGTCCGGAGATGTTGGTCTTAGCTGTGCTTGCCAATATCAATGCATAGCTAGACAGCAGGAATTACTAAAACATAGACCAAAGATGATATATTCTGGAGATTTGTGAGCAAAGTTTATTTTGTTTTTTAAATATATTTTACTGCGCCCACACAAAGTTTTGCAAGCGCTGTTTTTTTCAAGGAGATGCTGTTGGGTGTAGCTAAGTCAGCCCCATTTAAGTAAAAACAATCTGTTGACAACTGGTAATGGTTGGATACAAGTCTGACAGTATTTATTAAGGCTGGAGAGACTGGAGGCTTGTCTTCTTATGATAACCATTTAGAAACAAATAGTAACATTTTTTAGGACCTTTGCATCTCTCATTTCTAATAGTTCAGAAAGCAGAGCAAATTAGGCTTAGAAAATGTAACTGTAGGTCATCCCCAGTATGCTGTGCTATATGCAGTTAGAAATGTAAGAAATGTTTGATTTGAATGAAAATTAAGTGGTTGTCAAATTACAGTGTGATATCTGAAGTGTCATTTTGGCTAAAGAAATTGTTTTTGGTTAATGTCATGTGCTTCCTTAGACACCAAAGGAAAATTAGAAGCACGTTAATGTTTTCAAGAATATTAAGAATGTTGCATTAGAGATAGGGGTAAGTAATAATAATAAAACTAATAAAACTAACAGAAATACTGTCTGAAACTCTAGCAGAGCTCCCTTTTAACTTTGGCTACCCCAAACTTTCCACTGGAAACAGTAGTGTCCATTGTGAAAAATGTTTCCAAATCTCTAAAGCTAGTTCTGAATTAAAGACTAAGGAAGAATTTTGTTTTGCTCATTAAAAAAAACCTTTTTTTTTTTGGAAATATCAGCAACCATACTTTTGAGCTAAAACAGGATTTTGCCTTTATTTCTTGTCCTGCAAAAATATGCTCCAAATTTCGCCAAGTTTATAAACTTCTGAAAAACACTTTGTAGAGCCCTGCTAAAGTTTTAGCAGATACAGTCTCTGAAGGGGTTGCTCCTGTGCCCTCTCGCAGGGAACAAACTTTCTGATTGGAGTATGGGAGGAGAAAAACCCAAACCTTTTCCTTTTTCCCACATCTGATTTACGACAACACTTTTGAGAATTGGACTGGAGAGTCCAAGAAGAAAAGCCCAGGACAGGGAGGAAGCAGAAGGAAAATGAGCCTGGGGCCAGAGAGCAGATACGCTGAGCAGTCTCAATTCTACCTTGACTCAGGGGAAGCCGTGATTGAATATATAGTGTTAAACCTGGGAAAAGTCCCAGTATGAAGTGTTCTGGCCTCATTCCTAGAGTTATCTGCAAAGCCGAGCCTCAGAGAGTTTCTGCTCTGCTGCCTGAATTTAGGCAACGGGAAACAGCACTGGAGAGGAAGCCAGTCGCCCTTCCTCCAGTCAGTAGAAGTCACCTTCGTGCTTGGATTATGGAAATGTATTTCAAGTGAACTGTTACGTGGAGAAAACACCAGTCAAAGTTTGGGATAGTAAAATTAACTGGAATGTTAATCAAGTCACATCAGGAAATCATTCCTGAGAAAAGTGGAGGTTTTTTAGGGAAATACTACAAAGCAGCTGAATGATTTCTAATGAAAATACTCACGTTAAGTCTTTCTAAAACCTGCTTGCATCATGGGTTTCAGTTTTTCTATATCAGATAAGCGTGAGCAAACAGTTTGGGGGTAAAGTATCTATTCTATTATACTTGATGTGGGGGCTTTTCGAAATAGCACACCTCTTGATGTGAACTGAACCATTGACTTTTCTAGTTGGCCTCTTAAAAGGGTAATGCTTTGCATCCAATTAAAAAAGTCCCCTGTGAAGAACTTCAGTAACATCTGATGACTTATATACTACGGTTTCTTCAATTAATGCATGTCAGAACTGCAAGGTCACACGGTCATCTTCTTGGTTAGAAATTAGTGATAACTATTTAACCTTGATCTTCACTTTGCGGTGTTCCTGCAAGCATGTGACTTTGGATAGAATAACTTAGCATTCTGAATCAGTAGTCATCCCTGCAACTGGTAACGAGGAGACATGGTTATTTATAAAACTGTAGGCCATCATGCAATTTTAATAGACGTTTGTTTCCATTCAGATACTAAAAATATTAATGTCAGCTGCAGTGTAATCTGATTTGGGGTAATAACGTCAAGAGAAGCTGCCATTTAGAAATACCTTTAATTATTTAAGAGATCTATTTCTGTTTTTTACAGAGGTATAAGTTCTAATTAGTTTTCCTGTTTCCATGCATTTTTTGGCTTTTGTTTTTTTCTGGAATGATAAAAGATTGTCAAGATAAAATTTCGTCCTAATTCTTTAGTCTGCCATCCTGAAGAGGAAAAAGTGCTGAATTTGAACATATTTTTCTACATTGTTTTCTATATACATGACAGTGAAACATAGCCACGTAAGGTATCTGCTTCATCACTGATCTCTTTGTGTCCACATCAGGCTTGAATTATACTGTACGGATTAGAGACATATCCTGGTGACTAGTGTGTGGAAAGGCTTAAGGGGTTTAAATTGTGCTTAAATGAGAGTATATTTTATATACTTCTACCTTTCTAGAACACTAGATCCTTTGGCTGTATTCTCTCCCACTTTTTGATGCATATGTATTTAGTTATTCTGTGTAAATTAAATTTGCTAGTCATATGGCAGTTGTTTGCTGTGGTGCTCTGTAGCACAGCTTCTTTTCCTCTGAATGTAGGAGGGAAGCTACAATGTACTTAAAATAGGTGCTGCGTAGCAAAGCCTGAGCCACTGTAATTGTGTTAGAAGGCAGCAGACGTATGCCTGCATGCCTTTTCAGTCGTCAGCAGAAAAGACACATGGATAGTTGTTGAGGGGGGGAAAAAGGAGGAGAAAAGGATTTTGAGCCACTTCTGTATTTTCCAAGTGCCAGGATGAGAAACAGTGACAGTACTCCCGTAGAAAAACTGCATGGTGCATTGCCATTAGGATAAATTTTGTTGTTGTTGTTGTAGTATACGCTTTTTCTCTGAGACATAGTTTGCTTTTCAGACATTGCAAAGCATCTGCAGACGTCCTTCATTTGGAGGGTTGTGTCTGTGCGTAGACACAGTTTTAAAAATCAGGCCTTTGGTATTTAAACAGAAAGGGGCAAATGCAGTGACTGGGTGTTCTTTAACTTCACAGTTAATATATGCAGTGAATTCCGTTTTTGTAATTGACGATTTTAACTTAGTTTCAGTCGCTCTGTTGAATAGGCCAGAATGCCAGAGTACTGCTGGAACTGCAGGTGAAACACCACTTTTACTACCCTTTCCTTGAGCCAGTTCTTCAGACTGAAGAGTCCATCATTTTTGAAAACAGCAACTAATTGAATATCCAGATGACTTCTCCCGTTATTTCATAAGTGACAACCTCTACCATATGGTGGAAGCATTTTTTTTTTTTAAAGGAACATAGTTGGTGGGGTAAAAAGACCTCGAACTTCCCCACCTAAAATAGTACCTTGGCAAAGCATGACAGACAGAAGATGTTGTTCATGTTCTTCTCTCTTTCCAAGAGGCTCTTAGCATTGAGCGCTGTGGAAGGAGAGCCTTAACTTGTGTTTTACCTCCTGCAGGGCTCCCTTCTCCAGTGCTCATTCCCACTCTCTGCCTGTCTTCTAAAGGAAGACTGGAACAGCCTAAAGTGGAACAATGTACCTCATAGTGTCACTCCTGGATCGTCGTCATTTTATTCCCAGCAAATCTAATGTAGACTAAACCTGAACTGAATTAATCTATCCGGAGGACTTCCAGCATAAAAGGAGAAAACGTTTATCCAGCGAAGAGCTCACTAGATCCCACGACTAGACAAAACATTTTCCTTGCTTTATTGTATTTTCCAGGCACCTCACCCACTATGTAACTTTTTATGTGTGTATAATGTGAAACATTAGCTCTCAGTGAAAAATCCTGATAGCTCTATGTTAACTGAAATTTCAGACATTTTTCATAGGAAAGTTAAGCCATGGCTCTGTTGAGAAAGGTTGAAATTTGCCATTCTTTTCATAATGGGCTGTGATGCAACATAAATAGTCTAGTACGGAACCAGCTTTTCAGTACTAGAGCATACCCTGCTAGCAGACTGCTCCTGTGCTTAGAATGGAATCAGCCTAATTGATATAATGATTTTACAAAGGCAAGGATTCTCTGTCATAGTCCTTGTGGCCTCCTGACACCTTCAAAACTTTATTTCACCCCACTAATTTTTAAGGGTTAGTATGATTTCTGTGTATCTCTGCATATGTGTATGTGTAGTGACTCGTAAGGGGAATATTGAGTGTAATTTCACAGGCATTATTTTCAGAGGAGTTAGTTACCTCTCAGCATGACTGCTGCTACACTGTACAAGGTGACAAGAAATGCTTTCTTTTTGTACTGAATATGCTTGCCTACAGCTGGATGTAGGGCTTGTTGTCATGAATGGTAGCTCGAGCTTGTAAGGACTGCTGGAGTTGTATTGGCAGAAGGCAACCGTTAGATCCTCAGCATGAAAATACTGGCTCCTATAGCATGGTTAAAGTGCTGTGCAGGCAGCGCAACTGCTCACAAAACACAGTCTGGAGTGAAGGAGAGGTTCTGGACAGCAGAGATGGGGAAAAATGAGGGCAGGTACTTGTCACTGGCTGAATTAGGGAGCCTATGTCCATTGAACACCGGTTGGGTGGAAGGGGCCTCTGAAGGGTCTCTAATCCAACCTCCCACTTAAAGCCAGGACTGTCTCCAGTGCTAGGTCAGGTGAGCCATGGCTTTGCCTAGCTGAGCCTGGAAAACCTCCAAAGATGGAGGTTCCACTTCTCTCTGGTGATCTGTTCCAGTGCTGCAGTGTTTTCCTACTGAAACATCTTTCCTAATGTTCAACTTGAACTCCTAAGCTGCAGTTTCTAGCTATAACCCCTTACTGTATTGTCTGGCATCATGAAGAAGAGTTATTTTCCCTCTTCTCTGTAAGTAGCCTTTGAACAGTTGTTGGCCACTACCCCAGATTCATCTTCCCCTCTCCAAACAAGCCCAGCTCCCTCTATTTGTTGGCCCTGTGCCCCTGGTCCCTGATAATCTGCTAGGCCCTTTTTCCATATTCCTCCTCAACTGAGAGAGGCCTGAAAATGGACACAGTATTTCAGACAGCCAGAGCAGGGCTGAGTCAGCAGGGATCTTCTCATGACCTGCTAGCCATGTTCCTAACACAGCCCAATGCCCGGTTTGCTCTGTGAATGATGAGAGCCTTTCTTTTTGCTGGGGTCCATTCCAAACTTGCTGCGCCACTGGGTGCTTCTGAGTGTTCTCCACATGAAGAACATTGCACAACCGCAGTATTACTTGGGATGCTGAGACTTCTAGATGCACTTTAGTCTAAATTCCTGATCATAAAAATACAGTGTGTTTATAGAAGAACAAGCCTTTCTCCTGAAATATTTCTATAAATTATAGAAATATAAGCAATGGTTAGCAAATTCATCTGTTTGAAAAGACAGTATCTTAAATCATATATAAAATGACCAGAAATAGTCAAATGCTCCTAATGTTAAACCTTCATTATTTTAATTCCTGATCTGGTTCAAACTCATTATTTTTTCCATCTCTACCACATGTCATTGATAGTTGTAAACAAGTCTGTACTTCAGGAGACTATAAAATCATGGCTTATATAGAAGTACTTTTACTGATATGCGGGTTTTTGGCAAGCTGAACAATATTCTTTCAGGATGGAACTTCTTTGTGCTGTTGTTTTCCATTCTGGTGACGGGAAAGTTTGAAAACCTTTGAGAATTTAGCATGTCTTGGTTTTAGAGTTAGTAGGGCATGAAAATTACAAGATGAGGGAAAGAGAAGGACCTTCAGTTCTAAAAAGGAACATTGACAAAACCTCATTGGAAGAAGATTTTATTAGAGCTGCAATTTCTTTGTCATTGCCAGGTGTTACTTTGAACATTTGTGATACCAAGTAGTAATAAAAAGAAGCAAAAAGCTACAGAAAATTTAAAGATGTTGAAAACACTTGTAGTACAGTGAAATATTTGGCCTAATTTAAATACTGTTTCTAGCCACCATTAAAGAATATACATTTATGATAGCTTTGGAGAGGGGTTGCAAAGCATTAAACTTCGGAGAATTCCCTTTAACAAAATGTTCTGTGTGTATTTTATGAATTAGACACTATTAACCTTTGAAAGTTCCAAAATGTGCTTGTTTACCACAAAGGGGAACCCCTACAGCATTATTACAATAATTTTGATATGCTTAAAAGTGATTAAGTCTTGTTTTATTCCTTTGAAACTAAAGGAAATACCACAGAAGGACTGAATGCTGTGAGATTTGCTAACTTTTAAGTACAATGAGATTTAGACTCCTTGTGTTAAGTAATCTTTTATTATTTCCAAGGAAAGTTAATGCATAGGAAGCTGATTTTCTTACGGTACAATGTCTTCCAAAATTGCAACTTTTACTTACTTAGGGCCAGATTATTTGGAGCAACCTAGATGGTCTTCTCTTAATGTTTGTAGACTGCCTAGCTTCTTATGGAAATGACTAGAAAACAAAGAATTAATTTTTTAGCTGTTCATTCCTTTAGGAGGTGAAGGTTGTGTCCTTAGAATTTCTTTCAGTCCTCTCTTACCTGCAGTATCAGTGCAATGCCAACTGCAGAAGCAGACTTTGTGTTTATGATGGCAAACCCAATTAACTGTTTTGCATTGCAACAGTGCATTTCAGATGGGATGCAAAATACAGTTTAGCATATATTAAAATAAATTTTAATGTAAACACAGTGCCCTAAAGTTACTATTTTTAGAAGCAGTTCTGACATATTTGCTGCTAGTTATGGGTACTTCTGTGGCTTATTAGGTAAGGGTATGCTTCGCTGTAAGCTTGAACTGTTAAATTGACTTGAGAGGTGCAGTGCGTATGAAGAGTTGTCAAGATGGCAGACTATGCTCTTCATTTTGCAGAATGAAACTCACTGCATTTAGGGGTGTGAGCGACCAAAGTTAAGTTTCAGATGGGTCTGTGGGCTGGGTGCATGAAATACGTAGATCTCAATATTGCATGCAGCAAGTCAAGCACTCAAAAGTTATAAAATGCCCAAATTAAGAAAACATGCAAATTCATAGGTGTGTTCAGTTTCCACTGGTAACTTTCCCGATGGAAGTAAGAAATCCTGTATCATTTGCCAGACCTTTTGCTGTTAGGCTGACTGTTTCCTGCTTGCTTTTTCTTGCTGGCCCTCTTTCCCGCTTTTGATCTCGGGAGTGTTCCCTCTGCCCATGCCATCCTTTGTCCCTGCGATCCACTCCTCAGGCAGTCCAAGCGTTGTGATACTCTCCTCCTTCCTCTTCCCAAGCTTCTGCTCCAGCTCTGCTCCCTGCCAGCAGTGCGTCCTTCTTTGCAGTGCCATCTCGGGACCTCTGAGAGCACAAGCCAAATCAAGTCTCCCCACTCCTTACCGATGTCACATTGGCTCCCGACAAACAATACATTCATCTAGGGGGAGAGCCCCATGGAACCTTGACAGTCATGGGTGGGACGTGCCAGAGCAGTTTCTGATGTGACATTAGTTCTGCCTGCGTGGTCTTTAGGAGCCTTACAATACGCCTAATGCAGAGGGCTTCTTCAAGCCCTCTGTGTTCACATGGAAACTCGTGGCAGATGCCAGTAACCTGACTATGTTTTCCACATTTTCACAGGGAGGAGAAAAGGCAAGTTCTTGACACTGAGACATTGATTTTCATACAAAATATTACTTGCTCACATGCTTGATGGCTCCAGAGCTTGTCACTAAAATAGTTATTTCATTTATTCTTGAATAAGTTTGGTCAAAACCTGTCTGTGTCATTTGAGCTGAAATTTCTTCAAAATTGGGCTTCAGCTGGATAGTCAGCATTGAAAATTTTATCTTGCAACTTTGCCAAATTCAGTCATTCAAGTCTTATGAAGTAAAATTTTAAATGACTATAAGCAATGATATTTGTACAGCCTATAATACAATAGGCTTGTTTAGTGTGATCCTTTTTACTGCTATGAGTTTGGAAAGCTTGCATTGAATGTCTTGTGGTCTGACATCTTGAGATTATTCCAACTGTCTGAACCGAGTACTTAAATAGTCATTTATCACGTGTCCTCCCCTTGTCATATACACTGTTTTGGTCACGTATGTTGGAGAACAAATACTTCTAGAAAGACTTTGGCTGTTGTTCATTATTAGAAGCCCAACTGCAGAGATGGCAGAAGAGCCTGGAAAAAGAGAATACATATAAATGTGTGTGTGCATGTGTGTATACACATTTAATGTCAAGCACATATATAAAATGTTTGCCTGTCTAAGTGATCATAAGTGATCTAAAAGATAGCGAGTGCATGTGTGTTTGTGTGAGAAAGAGAGTGTTTTCACTCCACTATTTCAGATCATTGCAAGTTTGGAAGAAAGAGCTGAAATGTTATCTTTTCAGAGACAAAACGTTTCTGCAGGGCTGCAAAGTAACACAGTTTAAATGGGTACCATTTTCCTGTTTTGAAAAGTGGTTGCTAGCCCAGGAACAAAATCTTACCCAGCTTTAGCTGGGTGTCACTTCATGAATCTGTGTTTGGGAGAGGGAGGAGGTTTTGCCCGACAGTGTCTGTGTGAGGCAGTTCAGGAGGTTGGGATGGTAGACTGAGCTACAGAGATCTAGTGTGGAGGTGGACCCTGAAACGCTTCCTGTTGGTATTACCTGCATCAGTGTGGTATTTGTGCATCAGTAGTTTAAATCCAAAAATTCTCTTTTCTTTGGTGATAAATCACAAAGATCAGCTGAATGTTTTACAGAAGGGCATCTGTGCAGGTTACATTAATATAAGGAATTCCTGAGCTGTTTCATTTACTCATTAGTTCATTTTTCCATGTCTTATTCTGGAATTTTAAACTGTTGGTCAGATCTTTACCAGCTTCTATTTACAAAGAACAAAATGAAAGCAAATGATTACCTAAGACAAATGCCACAAATTGTAAATCTGAAGTCAGTGGGAGCGCTGACTCAATATCCCAAACAGTTCAGTTAGGAACTTCAGTGTAATTGTGAATTGCCTCACCTTCAGTTCATCATCTTTTGAAGACTGGCAGTGTTTATATGGGGTATAATACAGCTGAAATATTACTAATGTTAGAAATAAGCTGGCTTATATGTTTTAGGGACCCACTCTGAAGCCATTTTTCTGTTTTACTGTTTGTATTACGGTAGCATATGGAAAAAGCCTAGCAGTGACTGAGTGCTCTGAGCTATGTAAACAAACCCAGAAACTCCACCCGAACAGCAGGTCCTGCTGGTTGTTTCCACTTCACCCGGGGTCATGTTTCATGAAGGACCTCTGTACCTTTGTATTAATTGCTTTGTACAGAGAGGAAAATATGAATTCAAAACTTACTCCCCCACATCCCTGAAGCTTGTTAAATTAATGCACAGGTGTTGCTGGAAGTGATGTATTAAACTAGGACAGGAAAACAATTATTTCTGGGTGGTAGCTCTACCCCCGACAGAATCTGCTTTAGTCATCAGTCAGCACGCTGTCACGGCGGCTGAGGCCACAGAATGGGTGAATGTACATGTTTAAGTGGAACAGAAGATGATCAGTGAAGTTCTGTAACCTGAGTTACATTACTTTGCATTTCTCGCCAAAAACTGAGTTACTGCAATTCTCTTGCAATATGATAAAAGTTAAATTCTTGTTCAACTGCAAGGTGTTTGGTCTCCTCCAGAAATCACTAGCTGAAATCTGTGTCCTGTGCTGAGTGAGACAACAGTCTAGACGAGAAGAATGATTCCTTCAGCTGTGATCTTTTACAAGCAAAAATAACAAACACAAAAAATAACATTCAGCCTTATATTGGAATATTTATTTTTATCATCCCCCCCCTAGCCCACAACCCACTTACCTAGTATTTGGGCTTGGGGTTAACAGCGAAAATAACCCATGTACCTAGAACTTTATGCCTTTCAAAGTTTCAGTAATGCTGCTTGAACAGGGAGGCCTTCTGCAGTCTTATGCAGAGATGGTTGTGAGTATTGAATGGCCGTAACAAACTTCTCAATATTAATACGTATCAGCTGGCAGCAAGGGAGGAAGAAGAAAAACTCATAAAACATAAATCTTTTTGAAAAGCCCTAGCAAGCTAGCAAGTAAAATCTCAGCACTCTTAACTGACCCAGATGGGGCCGTACACCCGCAGCGGCGGCTCTCCGTGGCCCCAGGCAGCTGTGGCCAAATGTCTTCCCGGTGGTGTCAGGAGAGAAGGGACACTCGGTTTGTGCAAGTCGTGAGCCTGACAACAGAGGAATAGACGATGACTCCCTTTTTTCATCCTGAACCCTTCCTCGTGAACCAGAACTGAGCGAGGAGATAGAGTGGGAGGTTTGAATTGCTGGCAAAACTCCTGTTGCAGCCAGCCAGTATCTCAGCGTGAGATTTCATCTCACTTCTCTCTCCCGGTATCCTGGCTGTACCCAAGTAAAGGGAGATGCGCGTTCTTTAAATTCTGCCTTAAAACTTTGCTAGTTCACCTATGTATGTTCTGCAATTGTCTGTGTGTCACGCTAAGAATACATGATTTAATAAGTAACCAGAATTTTAAGCAGATTGTCCAGACAGTTGAAAAATACAAAAAAGCCCGAAGCCTCAAGGTAGTTGTTTTCAATTTTCACTGCTTGAATATAATTTCAGTAGGATTTAACCTTTGTTCTTTGATCATGGCACAAAAGATATATACATGCAAACAAGGAAGCTGAGGTAATGATTATATGCAAAGATGTGGCTAAGTAGGTAATTGAAAACTGCCCTGTGAGATGCCCCCAAATTTTATATCCTAATTTTATTTTATACTGCTGTTTAGGGGAGGGATGAATTCATCTCTCCCACACGCTCTTTGCACCTCTTTTGTATATAACGGGCAGATTCATAATCCATCTTTGTAGGAAGTCTGCTGCATATAGTTCAGATAATATTATGCAGTATTTGTTAACCTAAATTTTGCCCCCTCACATACTCCAGTCTAGACTAATTGGCTGCAGTTCTTAGCATTTAAATTATCAAGCAATAGGGGCCATGAAAATTGATCTCCAAACATTTGATATTAATTCTTTGTTTTCTACTTCTTCACTGAAAAAATTACAGCAGTTATTCAGCAAAGCTTGAGACGAAAGAAATAAACATACGTCTATGGCCATTTTAACATCCGGGATAGATTTTTCTTTCAGGGCATGATTATTTTGTTTAATAGGATGCTGCAACCAGGAAATCTCTAAGCTCAGAACTACAAAATAAAACATTGCAACATGCATCATGTAAAGTAATAATGAAATATGTGAAGCCGCAAATATTGATTAAACCTAGAGAATATTACAATAGTCTTTGTAGTTATTGGTCAGTCCCCAATATTTTTTTGTTTTTCTCCTATTCATAAATTCTACGTCTTTTTCCTTAACCCAGTTTGATGCCTCTTCACATTTATATGTGTCCTGCAATGCAGGGCCTTGATCGCAGCTAGCGTCTGTGAAGTCTGCTGCAATGAAAAGAGTAATAATAGAATTTCAGAGTAAAATACCATGAACAGTATTGCAGTGAAAGGCGACAGCAAATTTTTTCTCCTGACGAAAGTGAGAAATTTGCTTTCACTGGAATTTTCTCTTACTTGACCCACAATTGCTGTATTCTTTGGAAATAACTTCCCGTATAAGACACTTTTTCCTTATAGAGTCTGACCAACAGAAAGCAACTATTGCTGTGATAATATGTGCTTGAGATATTGCAGGCATCCTTTGTTGTCCTACCCAGAAAGGGGTTTTTGTCAGAGCTATTAGCAGTGCCACTGCTTGTGCGTGTATTCCTGGTTTCTTCATCGCAAACACCCCATTTTCTGGAAAAGGAAGTAGAGTTAAAGAGTATCGGATATCCTTGTTAATCAGAAGTGTCTAAGACTATTTCTAGGTAGTGGAGCATTCCCCTAATACACAGTGTGCTTGCAAAGGCTTGAACTACGAACGTACCTTGGCAAAATGGCGTTTTGCACTGACAAACCCAGACAGGGAAATAAGGAATTGTTGGTATTTAACAGAGATGCTCTACTGACTGTAGTTGGAGCAGATTTCCAGGTTAGTTGAGGTGTCAGCTATGATTTTTGTATCTGGGAAGGGGCTGTTGTAAGAGATCTAGTCAGCTACTAGGTAACTCATTAAATTATTACTCTTCATGTTGGGGGACTGCCAAGGAGCTCTGCTTCTGTACTAGGCACTGTATGTTACAAAAAAGTGCTCTGAGTAAATTTATCCCTTTGTCAGTTTGATCCTTTTTCCTAGTGTTTTGTGCTTGTAAGTTATATACTTGCTTTTCATTAATGTTGCTGGCAATTAATCTGAGTGAAACAGCTGTGGTCCATCATCACTGTATCTGAGACGTCTGGTCAAAGTACTTAAATGCTCTTTGATTACTATATTCTTACAGAGAAGAAGATCACTATGTCTGCAATACAGTACTGGCATTGGACTGCTCGCTAGTAATGAGTGATTTGTCCTTCAGACTCTCTCCTATCACTTGAAATAATGTGCTGTCTTCTCCCACGGTGCTGGATTTTCAGGAAGAAAAGCCTCCATCAGTAGCCAGCTCTGTGCTGTCCCCATAGCTTTTCCAGAGTGTGCAGCAGGGCTTTGGAGCCGCGCAAATACCGGCCAGGCCAGACGGGTGCATTTGGAAAGGAGACAGCAGCCAAAGTGGCCTGATCTCTGCTCAGTGCCCCTAAGGCTCTGGATGCCCCTTCATGGAAATGGCGTGTGGCTGGGCTTTGTGGGCTTTGGCGGAAGCGGCCAGCTGCAGGGCGAGCTTGCGTTTGTGAAAACAGAAAATAGAAGGCAAAAGAGTGTGGGCGTTTCATGCGCTGGGTAGCTGTAATTACTGTTTTGGATTCCTGGCAGCATCGAACGCACTGGAGGAGCCAGAGCCAGATGGGCAGATTCTTCTGATGTCTACCAGAAATTATTTCAGTGAATTTTTCCGATATCAATCACCAGTTTGTGCAACTCTTTTTTTCTGAATATGAACAAATAAATATCAAATTTATTTGCCTCACACAGCATTTCATTATTACTATTGAAACAGCGGCATATGGACAGAAGACTGGATGACTCCTTAATTTATCTATGACTACTACTGCTTGTTTCTTGGTGGGAGGCGGGGGGCTTCCTCCTTTGTCAACATTTCAGCCATCTCCATAGGTGTGCTGCTTTTCTGGCCCACATCTCTGTAGCATGCGAGCATTTCACAAATTATAACTTATTTACTGTTGTAATGGAACTAAGGTAATAGGTAGAAGAAAAATACCATTATTCACAGACAGACAGCAAAATGCAAAAGAGATTATGTGACTTTCTTAAGGTAATACAGGAAGTTTGTGTAAGAAAAGGGCCTTGAACTGGCTTTGATAATTTAAGTATGTTGTATATCAATCTCATAATTTGGAGGTCTGAGACAAGCTTTTTTTAATGCTGATAGTAGCAGTTCTGCAAAATATAAAATAAAGTAATTGTCTTCTTCATACTGTTGTTAGAGGAATTTTATAAATTAAGTTTCCCAATAAAAATGTGATTTTTAGCTCTGACCGTACTGCCAGGGCTTCTGCTCATGTTGGGGTGGCCAAAATAAACAGAACACTGCTGTTGTGTGAATGACCCGTTTGTAGCTGGAAGAATTGGCAACAGTGTTATGAATCAATTTGCATGAAGAATTAATGTGAACATCTAATTAATAGAATTCAGGCCATTTTAATGTCCAGAAATTGTACAGGAACAAAGTAGTTTCATTGCTTTCCCTTTCTGCCTGTCACTTGTAGTTGTTTTTCACACATTTTTGTAGAAAATTTCAGTCCTGGGAATAACTCAGAAATAATTCATCGCATCTGTTCTGTAGAATGGTTAATCTTTATGATTCAGAGAGACTGGCTACATTGTTGGTCACCTGAATCACATGTTATTTCTGTTTCCTGACCAGGTGATTCTTCTGCAACACATTGTGTTCCATGATTAGAGAAACTATAGCCATCAGGTCACGTTTTGCCTTGCATAAACATTTGAATAGAATACTTTTCCTTATAAACAGGCTGCAGAAGTAAATATAAGTGTTGCAGAAATTAAAACAAAAATTCCTAAATTTTGTAAATGATACTGCTTAATATAGGCCTGAGTAATTAGTACAATAAAAAAAAATCTTCTGAAAGTTCACAGAGCCTTCTTCTCTCCTAATGCTGTTCTGGAGGTTGAAATATGATTGATTGATACAATGGAGCTGGTAAGATTAAAACATCAGACTAAATCTAGCCTTCTGTGACACTCATGGTTTCATTTGAGTTCTGGCCTTGATTATTTGGATTTATTGCAATGCTGCCATGGAATCATAACACAGCTGAGGTTGGAAGGAACCTAGAGAGGTCATCTAGTCCAATCCCCTACTCAAAACAGGGCCAGGTAGAGTAGGCTACTCAGTCTTGTCCAATGAATTGTAGAATCTCTCTGGGCTACCTGTTCCAGTGTTTGACCACCCTCTTCATAAAGTTTTTCCTAATATATTTTTTGAATCCCTCATAACACAGCTTGTTTTTCGCCTCTCTCCCTGTCATTGTGCCCCCTGCCAAGAGTTTGGCTCTATCTTCTTTGTACGCTCTCACTAGGTAGCTGAAGATGGCAATGAGGTCTTCTCTTAGCCACCTCTACTTGTCTGTCACTTACTCTGTCTCCCTAATTATTTTGGTGGCCCTCCACTGAACTCGTTCCCATATGCCAATGTCCATCCACTACTGGAGTCAGAAACTGGACGCAATACTCTAGAAGTATTCTCACAAAAGATGAATAGAGGGGAATAAAAATTTCCCTAAGCCTGCTGGCTAGACTTGCTCATACAGCCTGTATGCAGTCATCCTTCTTTGCCGCAGGGATGTACAGCTGACTCATGTTTACCCCTTGTTCACCAGAACCCCCAAGTCTTTCACTGCAAAGTTGCTTGCTAGCCCAATGAGTCCCAGTCAGTGTCGTTGCGCAGGGGTAATGCGTGCGAGATGGAGGACTTTGCATTTGTCATTATTGATCTTTACAAAGTTCCTCTCAGACCGTTTTTCCAGCCTCTTGAGGTCCCTCTGCCCTCCAGCATATTGACCCCCATCTAGGTACCATTCCCTAACTTGATGAGAGTGTACTCCACCTCCCTGTCCAGGCCATTAATAAAGACATTCAACAGTATTGACCCAGTATCAGACCCTTAGAGACACCACTAGTAACTGGCCACTAGCTGGACATTGTACCTCTGATCACCATCCTTTCAGTCCGATGGTCCTCAGGTATGCAGACACATTCACCTTCCTTATAGCTCACTCTTCTTGGATGAATACCAGTCCATTCAAGCATAATCCAACAAACGCAGCTTATTTTGGAAGTCATTAATCAATAAATCAGATTTCTCACTGACATGACCTCTTTGATTTTACATGTCCATGCTGTTTATTATAGGTACTGTGCTCCTATTCCCATCATTGCTCCTCCCTGTAGCAGCTGCTCGCTCAGCTCAGGCTGATAACTAATCTGCTGTGCAGAAAATGAATGGGCAGTATTGTTTCTAAGGGTAGGTGTGGTCGCTCAGCACCGTGGGGGCAAGAAAAGCCTCCAGGCAAACACCCATGTGGACACATTTAATATTGTATGCTAGAATGATGATCATATGAATTTTTTATATACCATACGTGAATTACAAATAATGAGCAAGAAATTTTAGCCTGGAAGAGATGAGGAAAAAATAACTAACGTGAGTGTTTTCTGTCTATATAAAAAATTGAGCCCACAATTAACTTTATCGACTTACATTTTATTCCTTCTAATCACTTTGACTTCCCTCCTCCATGTTATTTCTACTGTTCTTTACATTACTTCTGCCAGGTTTTACCCCATCTATTAGGAGCAGGGTGTGTTTTAAATACAGATAAGCCTGCAAAAGTAAGGGGGAAAGCGTTGTGGCTGTGACTGCTTGGGCCCTACAGAGATTTGAGCAATGGAGATAGTCCAAAGGCCAGGTATCTACATTTTTTGTTGATGGTCTGCTCAAAACCTAATTTAAGATAATATGAAAGCTTTGGCTGAATTTTAATAGACTTTAGATCAGCGGTTGCTGGAAACATTTCAGTCAATTCTAGCAAAACGAAAATGCCATTGCAGTTTATGATATCAAATAGTTCTTGCTACAGCGCTGGTAACTATGTGGCAGAGCTCAAGTTTATTATAAAGCAAAAGCTCTGTGGAATGTTAACAGGCAGAAATAGATGCCTCTGGACGCTTGGACATGCCTGTAATTACCCAAGTTGTGTTTCAGGCTTCAAGAAAGTCACCCCCTGGGTATGGCACTTTGGGATTTAGCTAAGAACTTTAAAGATATACATTTGATAATTTCACTTTTTTCCAAACTGGGGAATGTAAAATTTAAGCATTGCACTTTGAGATAGTGGACTTTCTTTAAGAAATAAATACAGACTATTAACAACAAGGATTTACAGGAAAATAAAAGAGGGGTGGGCCTGAGGAGATTTTAGGTTCACAGTTCATTTGGGAAGTCTTTTATTTGAAAGAAAAGGAAAAAAGAACAAAGCAATTTTGTATTTTTAAGGACTGCCTATGTGAATGCTGTGGATATAGACAAGTTCAGACCAATGCAGCTGTTTTTGCCTCTGAACAATCAGATACGGCTGGATCACAGGTCCAGACTGCTGAGGTGCAGTTTCCCCATATGAGTAAATAAATGGAGGGAGCCCCAAACATGCAAGTTAGGAGGAAAGAAGCTGTTTTCGGGAAGACCATAATAAACAATTTGCATTAGTACCTACACATTTGGGTCATCTTTATGTATGTACTTTGAAGAGAATAAGTGTTTTAAGTATTAAAGTATTAAGCATTCAATAAATATAATTTTAGAAGATGGAGAGATTGCTTTGAACATGCTGCATTTTAATGCAAAGAAAGCAAAGCTCCTTAAGAAACCTGTGCATGCTTTTTCTGTGTATATAAGTACTATACCGAGGCAAATACTTACAGTTTCCTTGGTGATGTTCAGATGTGTCAAACACAAAAGATTTAACCTTTTGTTAATCCTTTTCTATTTTAAAGAAAGTATTCTTGACAGGAATTAACAGTGTGTGCCAAAGACAGGTTATTAAATAATAGGGGGATCCAATGTAGGCTTCTGAGTTAGGGCATCCACGTTTTTTTGCTTAAACAGATACTTACTGTACTTATTTACAGATATATTTCTTAGAAATTTTGTGTTCTCATTTTATTATCCAAATAAGGAAATTTTCCATATACTGCTCCGTGGAGATTGTGACTGATTTTCAAAGCTAGAAACCTGCAGGTATTTGCATATATCTAAAAAATGAAAATAAGGCAGCTCAAAATTCATGTTTGTGTATGTCACTTAAAACCCACATCTTCTGTTTATTAAGAAGTTTTAGTCTTTATAGAACGGGTACTGAAGAATTCTGAATTCTCTCCATTTACCTCCGAGTAGAGTTGGGTCCTCAACTATCCACGTGCGACTATTTTCTTTAAATCCCAGGCACACTGTAGTAATCCTGTTAAAAACCCTTACTGCTGTGTAGGTGTCACACAGTTATAACTCAAGGGGAGGAGGGATATTTTGTGCATGCAGTGCAGCTCTTTACATAAGATGGAGAGGAACAAGTTGAATTTGAGAGTTCAGGAGGAGGCTGAGGTGCTGGCGTATTGTCATTTGCAAAGAAAGCAAACTTGATATGGTAGTAGCTGAAAACCTTCAAGTACAAATCCAGTAATGTTAATTTTATAAAGTAATTTTTTTTAGTCCGGATACCCCTTTATTTTTGTTGTATTGTTTGTTCTTATCCCAAGCAAAAACTGCGGAAGCAAACAGAGTTATCAATCTATTGGCAGTGACTTGTTCATGAAGAGTACCCAAAGAGGAAGAAAAGTAGCTGAAAAGGAAAAGTGGGACAGAAATAAGTCACAGACAGAAAAAGACATGCTGTCTGGACTGAAGGGCTTGCAGTCTAAATTTGGATAATGAGAATCAGCGGTCACAGAAAAGGAAGAGAGGGCAACAGTGCAAAAGCCAGGCAGTGTTTTCGTCCACTTACGCATATGCACACATCTCCGTGGCGCATACGCTCAAGATAAGCTGCAACCTTTATGCTTTTTGTGAAATATTTTTCCTCCAATATAAGGAATGTGGAGCAAAATTTGCAATGGGCACATGGTGCATGTCTGGGGTCAGAAGGGAGGCAGAGCTGCGAGTTGTAGCTGGTGTCTCCAGGGAAGCTGAGCTCCATGGCTGAGCGGTGCTGCTGGGGCTGGGCTTCCCGTGGGCCACTCCGGCATGAGGAAGGGCAGGTACAAACCGGCAGGCCAGCCAGGCCTTGCACTTGCTTCTAGCTCCGTATATCTTATTTTCATTATCGTCTAGATGGAGGAGGCCACATAAAACGTTTGGAAGAATGAAATATTGGATCTGCTCACATACGCGTTCCTTATATCAAAGCAGAGCGTCAGAAGGAGAAATCAATGCTGATCTGATTGTTGTAATAACACTAATGACTTTACCTGGGATGCACGCCAAAATGTACAGTAAATACTGTAACATTTGTGTTCCAGTATGCTAGAAGAAGATACATTTTTAATGCGTTAGAGGAATCTATAGGAAATTCTGAGTCTGAAGAAATTTGATCTGGCCCCGTAAAGTTAGTTTCAGGGCAAATCTGTCGCCCTGTGAACCTCCTCTGAGTGGAGAGAGGGAAGATGCGGCGGGAGCTTTACCGGGAATCTCCTCCAACCTGGCTACGTACCCTGCAAAATTTTCAGCAGTGGTCGGGGGCAGCAGTGGCAATGAACGGGGACAGTTACTGCTTACAGGTCTCTCTCTGCTGTGTTTGATTCTTCCCTCTTTCCCTCTCTGCCGCGTTGGACACATGGATGCTGTATCCCAAAGCAGACCCTCTGGATGATTTTGCGGCTACTTTGGGGCCAAGCCACTGGACTTTTCCAGCTTTGCCTTCCTTTACAGATGGCTTGTTCACTTTCTCTTAAGAGCTTAGCTAGGAGCGGAAAAGATGCTGATTGCAGTTTAAATTTTATGAAGACCATAATAAGCAGTACTATATGGTACCAATTGTCTTGCATAAACTCTGTTGGATGTTAATGGCAACATAGTTAAGTAGAACTGGATTTCTTTTGTTAAATATGCGGGGTATTTATATGGCCTTGTAAAGATGATAAAAACTGCTGGATATTTCCTCAGTCATATGAAGTAAAGCTCCCTTAGTTATCTACCATGAAATCATCTGTATCACAGAATTTATTTTACTTTATTTGTTCTGTCAGCCAAACATAACTCAAGCTTTTAACACTATCTTTCAGCAGGAACAACTCCTCTTCCCTTTTTCCTGTCTCTTTACTAAACCATCAGATGGCAGCAACTCCATCATTAATTATCAATGGTGGAGGAGCCAGTTTACTTTAATATTTTCTTTGAAGTTTACCCAAATGGAATCGAGAGAGAGTAAAGGCCACGACAGCTCCATGTGTGGCGGCTGCTGCACAGACTTGCAGAGCCAGCGCTCTGCATGCAGTCAACTACTGCACTCAAGTCCTCGGGTAGCTCTTCCCTTCGGGGGGAGGCTCGCAGCTCCTATTTAGCTGGCTGGTGGCTTGTGGAAATGTCCCCCGTGAGAATATATCCTGGCAGCCAGAGGAGGAGCTTCTGATGCAAAGCTGGTCTGTGTGTGGCAGGGGTCGAGGTGGTGCTTTACGTGCTGTGCTGTAGGTAAAGGGCTTCTTTAAGCACGTCTAAATTATATTACATTTTGCTCCTGGACTGTTATCTTTGAACCTCTCGCCAGAAGTTGACGTTCTTTTTTCTATATCTGTCTGATGACGGGTAACAAATCTTTGGCTGATTTCCTTCCAACATCTCCTGCTGCAATTACTGATTCCTTAATGATGAAAAATGCTTGACTAATACGTGGCTGGCAATCTGATCCACAATCGTAATTATGAATTGGGAAGATTACACTTCCTTAACTTTCAGGGTCTTTAAAAGGATAATCTTCTCTCAGTTTTCTTCTCAATGGGAAAAAATAGCGGCAGGATTGAGTGAAGATTGTTGCAAAAAGAATTATCCAGAGGCAGCTGGAGAAGCTCTGTATTGAGAGCTGCTTTTCTTCTTCCATGTCCATTGGTGGCATTCTAAAGCACATCATTTAGAGGATTAATATTTTTATCAGAGATATATTTCATAAAATGGTGGAAGTCCTAGCTGAATTCTTAACCTTTTTGCTAAAGGTTTCAAGGACAGTATACACCACTTCATATAATTTGAGGCCTGACAGATTGCCACATGCCATGGTAATAGGGCTGGATAAAACGTGTAGATCGAAGTGCAAGCAGACAAAATAGTAGTAGTAATAAAGTTTTCTCTAAAATATCATCCCTGATTCCGTAAAGCTGAGTGCTGCACATTTACCAGAGCTCTTGCCAAAAGAAGTCTCCAGCTGGGCTGTTGGAGCACCGGTTGCACATGGCGAAGGGAGCGGGGCTATTCCCTGCATAAAGCCTCGTCACCTGCCTGACTTTGGCTCTCACAGTCTTTATGTGAGCAAGGTGCCCAAAGGAAACGGCAGGTCATTTCCTCAGCATTAACCTGTGCAGTTTCCCTCCTCTAGAAACATGGATAATCCATTCCATAATAAATTTGCTTCTCCAAGTCATATTTTAAGGAATGCCCCAACCAAGCCGAAAAGGTAAAGGTACCTGATCAGGGGCTGTGGCAGGCAGAAAAATATTCTACTGTTAATATTTAGTTACTCTAATGGACAATTTTAGCTCCTTTCATTTCTGGGAAACCATCTGTGTTCAGTTTCTCTGCCAGTCTTCTGTCCTCAACCTAATAATGCAGTTCGATAACGCACCCTGGAAGCCTCTCTTTGCAAACCTTGGTTTTGTAAGCTTGCAAAAATAGATGAACTTGCATGGTGGTGGTTGTTGTTGTTGTTTTTGTGGACACCTAAGCATTTTAATAAATATGAATATATGCATTAGAAAAGGCAATATTTATACAGATGACATTAAGTAGGAACTGAATATTACAATCTTGCAGAAACACTGAAATGAGAGGTGGATCTACTAGGTTTTTTAGTTCATCTTCCTGTGGCAGAGTGCTTTGGTGGACACCTTTGTGACCATCAGACTGAAGGGACTCTTTGCTGTGTTCCCAGCTGTGGTGTCAGTGTGAAACACTTGCAGGACACTGTAACGCTTACAGCAAAGATAGTGCCAGCAGATGTTTGTAAAGATTATGGTGGTTGTGCTAGCATTTTGAATTAAGAAAATGAAGATATATTCAACAGATCATCAGCAATTCCGTTTACTCCTCTGTGGTAATGATTTATTGTTATTTGAGAAGAGTCGCAGTTTGAAGTAAAAAAGGATAAGAAAATTTTGCCTCTGATATCAACTGAATTGGTGCTAGTTCAGTAGTCTCAGACTTTGTGTGTAAATATTCTAGTACTGCTTCGTCAGGTAATAATGACTGCTTCACTACGCATTACTGCTTCATTTGAATGAAGCTAATTAGAAAGAGGCCATGAGTCTGTGTAGTGAGATTATGATATAAAATAAATGATGAAAAATCAAATGCTGTATTGCATCATCATGAAACAGTTTTATTTACTATATAATTTCATCTATTTTCCGATTTCAGAAACTGATAGGAAGATGGTCCTCACATTTCCAGGGTGGCATTGCTGATGATCTGGTCAGTTTGTGTTTATCTGTAAAAGCATTTATTACCAGAAAGGTATCTTTGGTGACATGACATGATTCAGTGTATTAAACTTCTAAAAGTGAGACATAGGAACCTTCTGAGGGCGGGGAAAGAGTTGTTAGGCTGAAAACGCGTCAAAGTACCAAACGGTTGGGAAGTGCTCTGCCTCTTGCTAGGAGGGGACTCCTCGAGGAGCTGCCAATTTACTTGAAAGGCGCTTTTCACATTCAGTGCAATCAAGAACAGACAAGTTTGAGGGTGAGAGCTGTGTTGTTCACCGCTAGGCTTGGCAACCCAAGGTCGTTGCCTTCCCAGTGAAGCATGAATGGTGAAAAGCGCGTCTTCAACGGTACCGTGATTCAGGATAGGACAAGATAGCTCACCTAAACCGTGGTTCAAAAGAGCTTGGAACTTCCGACCGTTTGCCATCATATAGTCCGGTCTTGAATAACCAACAGACTAATGGATTTATTCATAAGCATATTAAATATAACTATAAATCACATACAACATAACGAAAACTTGAACAGAGTATCATAATAGGAAATGTAAACTAAACGTATAAAATATAGTATATTTGTGTATGTAAAAAAAAAAAAAGAAAAATGATCAGTACACAAGTATGAACAAATATGATGCCACAGAAATATTTGTTTTAACCAGATGGTCTTAAGTAACGCAGTAAAAGATGTGGTCACAGTACATTAGTTTTGTCTCCATAGTAACACTAGTTTGGCAGACTGAGTTATTTAGATCTGCACTGCAGTGTTCATAACAGTGTAATCCTTATATATGTGCTTTTATTGAAATTGAAAATGATATTTATGCAGTCGTTCACTTAAAAGTGTGCACACATCATATGAAGTCAAAATTCCCCAAAGTAAGACTTTGACAGAAAAGGGTATATTTGCTAGACCAAGCAGTGGCTCTGAAAACATCTGTGAAATTATTCTTCAGGTTTTGATTAGCTCCAATAAATAATATTGTGTTAATCTGATTCTTTGAAAGCACTGTCATTCTGGTATCTGAAAAGAATAGCAGATGTAGCAAATTGTATTTTATGTGTGCAGTGCACATGTACAAATGGTGTTTATTGTTTCATATTGGCATTCAACTTTTGTTAAATGTAGTATTGACATAGAATATGTGGAAGCAGCGTTGCTGTTTAAAACTGGGTTGGAAGCTATGCTGGTGAGCGTGCTGGAGGGAGCTCTCGACTGGTTAGGAGCAAAGCTTAGCTCCAGCTTTCTATTTCTGTGAAACTTTAGATGAGGCTAAACGGAAAATAACTGTAAGCAGTTAATATAGAAAATATGTTTACCAGCTAATCTTAACTTATGTCATATGTATCGATTGGAGGTAAAGGGCTGAATTGCAGTGACTTCCAAGAGTTCTCAATTAAATAAATTTAATTTAGATGTAGTAAACCATATTATTAAATGTGGTATGTTTGGGTTTACAGAGTATGCCCCAAATAATTAAGACTTCATTGGTGATTTATGAAATTTAGAATCAAATAGTTTTGCCGTATAGTGAGAGCCAGGTTTCTAATATATTATTTTTCAGAGAAATGCCGATAAATACCATAGCACTTTTTGGCATAGATTGGACTCCAATTCCATTTGCAGTTGGAAATTGCAATTTATTGCATAGGGGAATTAACTTTGTATATTTTCTAAACTGATCAATGTTTGGACTCAAACCTTTATGAAAGTTTTGTTTCCTTGAAACAGCTATAGCAGATGAGATAATGGGTTTTCTGTACACTGTCACTAAAGTGGACATTAGCTGTCAGCATTTGAAACCAACAATTTTCTCTTTACCCCTGAGCATGGCTGCACAGTACCTTAATTATATGGGACCTTGAAATGTTTTGAAACAGGAAGGGATTCAGAATTGGGTAAGCAAGTTTTGACAAAGTCCAATAATCTAATTAAGAACAGATGTGCTTTCATTTTCTGCTTCAAGTGAATAAATAAAATGTGACTATGTTTTACCTCTTATTGGTTTATGAAAATGATCATCTTAATATTTTCTGTCAAAAGCAGATAAATAACAAAATTCGTATTTTCCACAAGGAGTGTGTTGAGCACTTCTAAACAAACAGAGAACAAATTTTGCTGTATCCAATTATGGGCCTGTGTACCTTTGCCAGGGTCACTGGCTTGCTTTCCAATTCAAATTGTAAGTGTCCAGTTATTTTTAAAGTTGTTTTAGCAAAAATAGGCTTGTAACATGAACAGTTTAATACTTGATGCGTCATTTCACTCTGCCGCAGCGGACGCGCTGGTCAGAGTCCTTATTTAACATTTGAGCGCACTGGAATATGCAGCATGTGCCCTGCCGAGGGGGAGTCATACGGGCTGTAGGAACTGCCTTTTCCATTAATCACTGGAAATGCCTTTAAAGCTAAATTCTGGGTGGGCAAAGGATTACTTGCCTAAGGAATGGTGAGGAATGTGGATTTGTGCCATGGCAAATCTCTTGTAAGCAGAATGGCGCTTTTTCTAGGAACTTTGCTTGTTTTACATAGCAATTATTGTTTTATATACATCAGCCTAGTGGCTGACTCTCTGCTTCTCATTGAGGGAGCTTCTCCCAGGAGTTTGTTTTGCTAAATTTTCTTTTTCACATAGCTCTGGACATATCTGTGAACAGCATCCTATAATACAGTAATGCAGTAATGTTAACCCAAAACGAAGTAAAAATATAATAGGGGAAAGCGTTTTTTTAATATAGCATGCTGTGCCTGAGTGTTGTAGCCTACATAGTAAGATATCATTACACTTTGGAGGTATCTTGAATAGTTTAAATAATCAACCTCAGTTTCAAACCTCTGTTTCAAAATGACGCGTGTAGAAATGTTTTTCCTTCCATTAGAAGTAACACCAAAGATGTCTGTGACTGAAAGAGGTTACGGGAAACTATTTTGTACAATTCCATGGGTTTTTTTTTGCTTTGCCTTTGATGTAACTTTCAGGAGCGTGTTCAGAAATAGCTCGGTTCACAAATAATTTATGTTCTATTGATCCTATCAGGTGGTTCTGAACTAAAGAAGTGGTTGGGGTCAGTTTGACTGCTGCCCGTGTGATCAGCTTCTTTTGCTCGGCAGTAGAGGCAAAGACATTTATTTTTCATTTTGAATAGGAAGTGTAATTGTAAACTAAAGAATGCATTTGCACTGTGAAACTATTAACAAATGATTTTAGTTGAGAACTGACTCAAGGGCGGATGGGGGTGCAGGGTGGCACGTGTGTGATATACTGTCTCTGCTAAATTAATACCCTGCCTGCTCAGAAATTTGAGTTGTTATCTGAAGCACAGTGCTAACGTGGATACCTAATTTTCAGGTAGAGCTGGCTCGTATCTAGCCAATGCAGAGCAGCAGATGGAGCCAGCTTGCATTCCTCTTCAGAAGATCTTGGTGGACATGATATTTGCAAACTTAAATCCTTAACAGGTTTTCATACTTATTCCAGGGAAAAAGCAGTCACAAGTTGTCAAAGAAGTGTCTGTACAAGGAATGCTGTAGAACCATAAGTTAAAGTAGTGCTTGGACAAGTCACGATTATGTTATCTTGGAGTAATGAGTGATAGTATTGTTGCCAAATGCAATTTTAATGAATAATTATAAATGTAAGTGTTCACTGAAATAAGGTTTTCATTGAAAACACCTGTTCTTCCTAGCTAAAATTTACAACATCAAATTATATAGTTACAAAAACAAAACTCCCGAGGTTCCTAAAGTGAGCACATGCTTGACTAGCCTTTCTCCTGAATTGCAAAAGCCTATTATAAACTTTTATTCATATGCTGCAGGTTAGAAAGATAAAAACAAGAACAGAAAACCCCTTCTGTGGGGTTAGGAAATCATGCAAGACGACCAGAGTATAGGTACAGCACGAGGCAGGCACAGTCCTAGCACCAGCAGTTCACCAGTGCGCTCTTATCTTACTTCTCTCCTAGTCCAGTAGCAATGAATTGTTGCTAGGACTTTTCAGTCCAGTTCTTTAGATTTAATATGTTTTCATGAAATGTACTTTAAACAGGAAAATGAATTGATGCAGTCTTTGACTTTTTTCCTCTTTGCAGAAAAAAGAACAGGGTACTACAGAAGGTTAACTTGAAGCATGCGGGTTTTGTGATTGATAGTGTTTCATTCCTGATCCAGTGCTAGCAACAGTCTGAGCTCTAATTTAGACTATACTTATCTCCCTCTCTCAGAGGCATCTGTGTCTTCTGAACTTGCAGGAATAAATTTACACAGGCGTGAACAGCAACTTGTAGCAGTTTAGACTGTGCCAAGGTAAAAAGCAGAATTTTAAACCAAACCCCTTTTTAGGCAAGATGATTTTACAACAGACAGGCCAACCAATTAGACCACCACTTGATATTTGAGAAAAATATTAGCTTCTAACACCTTTAAATGTACTGACTTGCCCTATCTGACCACGTGAGGTGAAACAGCGCTGCACAATACATGCCATCCATAGCAGCACGCGAGAACATTTTCTCTGGTGCCTCGATATGTGCTATCAGTTTGGCTGGCAAATACGTTCAGACTCGGTTGACAGCAACTATCTAAAACAGTGTGAACGGGAAAATTCCTCAAATTGTTCATAACATCGTGGCATTTTAAAGTATATTCTTGTTATATTTTTAGGAACAGAGTAATGAGTTGTGACAGCCAGTAGGTTAGACCTTCCCTGATGCTCTAAAATACCTGTGACCTGAGCAACGTGGTAGTTACATTAAACAGGAAGGGAGATGGACCCAATACTACAAAGCACATGAGCCCGACTAATTTTAAGCGTGTGACTGTTCTGCTTGTACTTGGCGGTTGTCAGCTGAGCTGCAATGATGGACTGCCAAACTGCACCTAGCGGGGTCAGCTGAGGGCTTAAAGCTGAGCATGTGCTTAAGCATCTTTCTCTGCTGGTGCCCGTGCTCAAGTGGGAGCATTGTTGCCATGTATGTTTTTTCGAAAGCATTACGGAGTTAGCGCTCCTCTTCTCGTTTAGTCCACTGCCTTCTTCGTCTCTCATGCTTTTTCCAGTGTTGTTACTTTAAAATAAACTGCAGCCAGTGTCGTGTTTTCTGAAGGTAGGCAGATGCCATTTTGCTGCGACTATGTTAGAATACTTGCAGGATCTGCCTCATTTTTCTTAGCAGCTGTCTTTTCACCTGCAATCTGTAGAGAACAGCCTCCGTCTCCTTCTGACTTTCTGCGAGTCGGTGGTGTTAAGTTGCTTGCAGAACTAAAAGATGCGCTCTTGAGTAAGTAGGTCGTGGGAGCAGTCAAGTGACGGCATTTCTCAAAGAAATGTATAGGAGAGTTAAGACTGGAGCTGGAAAGCTGCTCTGAAGAGAGCCAGGTGTTTCCCAGGCTTGAGGGCCGTGGGTGCCCCACTCTCGGCATCAGACTCAGCAGAGGGCCTCTCTGCACACAGTGCTTGCTGAGATGATCTGCTGGATGAGCCTTAGCATAAATGTGCCATTTGGAGATTTACTCCCATAAGATTACCTTTCCTAAAGATTACACTTTTTTTAAATTTACATATAGAAATCATCTTAATGCGCAGCAGTGGGGGACAAAATGGCCATGAGAACGATGCTGTCCCTGCTCCAGAGAGCCTTGGTGGCATTCAGAATTAAGTGGTGAGGATGAAGATAACTCTTTTGAGTTCACGAGCTGTGACCAATGAATGTTTTGGATAGATGTAAATGTAGCACGGTTAATTACCATACTACTACTTAGTCTTTGGCTGCTTTGCTTTTCCATTAGGACTCAATATATAGCTTAGAACTTCATTTTCACAGTCATTGGAAAAGTGTTGTGTTCTTAAAAAATACGTGCTGTATTTTGTGTTATGTCAGCTTTATTTGAATTCGTTGAAATAACGTCTGTGACGAATGTGTACACGTTGATCATCAATAAATGTGTACATTCAAGTTATTATGATATGCTAGGCACATTTTCCCCTTTATTTTTCTTAAAGTTTTCTTTCTTGCTACCCTATTTAGATAGAAAAATGTTAACTTTCTTCCTTAAACGAACTAAAGACTGATGATGTGACCTTGCTCATTCATGAATGGAAGCCATGAAGCCCGCGGCACTTAGACTAAATCTGCATGCCGTACTTCAAAATGCATGGAACAACATTTCAGAATTTTTCAATAAGTTGGTTTCAGAAAGCTTTTGTACTTTATTTTTATGCTATATCCCATTTGCAAGCATTATGTGTGCCTGTTGGATAGGGGAAATTCTGAACTGCTGACAATAGCTGCAGAAGAGTTTTGCCGTTGCCTGAGTTCATACATTTTTTAAAGAGAGACTAGAGATGGAAGAATACAGTGTTTTAGACCAGATATGGCTGAATAAGTATGTATAGCTAAACACACTTAAAAGTTTAACAGGCAATTTATATGATCGTAGATTTCACTATATTATGTAATTAGTCATTTGTATTTAGACTGTTCCCGCTATCAGAAAGTTTTCTTTAACTTTGCTAATGCGTTAATTCACTCCACACCAAAAGAATTGGAGAAAGTGTTAAGTTTCACTTGAAAACTCCATGAGTGGAACTGAGTGATGAGCAGAATTTGTGTGAAGGCCTTTTATGATGTAACTGTGAGATACCCAGCTGTTTGGGGATTTGAAAAGCTTTCTAGATTTTGACTGTATTTTAGTAATCAGTTCACCTGATATTTTGAAAAAAAAGTAATCCTTTAAGAGTCTATAGGGAAGAGAAATAGTCTTTTTTAATGTTATCACATTTTTTGTCTTATTTCATGTTTAAGTTCTAAATACATTTAACATTTCAGCATTTCATGTCAGAGATTTTAGATAATTGCTATACTGAGCTAAAAATGAATTTTTACCCTCTTTTCTTCAGAAGCAAAGAGCATGTAAATTTACAGTTATTCTCCTGGCCCAGTGCCAAAACATCTCTTTTGTTATCCTGAAGGAAAATGGAGAGGTTTGATTAAAACCTTGCACAGTAATTAAATGGCTGTAGTTTCTCCTGTAGACATTGTGCCATTTTGGTGGTACTTGTTGTAAGGCTCAATGGAATTTTAATAAATCCCTCAAATGAACCCCTAGACAGTTTTCAGGATTTTTAGACTACATTAGCAATTACGGAAATACACTGCAAAAAATAATAAAACCTTGTTAATTGCAAGCATTTAATTGGGTAGATTATTAATTTAGCACGAAGAGCAAATGATGGGCTAAATTCTGCTCTCTGTTACAGGAGTCTTGTACGTATTTTTGAGTTCTGTAAGTAATTGCATTTGGAGTAATAAATGATGCATCTGGTGTTGTTTCTAGCTGGATCTTTGCTTTCTGAATGAAATTCATTAATACATAGCCCTGTTCAGCACTACCTACTTGACATTTCTATTAAAGTACAAAACTAAGACTGAGAATTGTATAACAGAGAAAAATCACTGTTGAGTTTGATGAGATTTTAAGCTACGGGATGGGTAAACCTTGTAGAATAACTTGTGTGTAATGGGGCATTCAGAAAGCGTGGAGAATGAAGGCTACCTTCACGTTGAGGGAACTGGGGGGAAAAAAGCAAATAATAGGAGGGTAAAGGCAGTTGGAGAATGCACGATTCCTTTGAGATGGAAGGGTCCGCAGTTCTCAGCTAAAATTAACCAGACTGTTCTCAAATTTTGCTTGCAGTGGTGTAAATCATGGATATCGCATTAAACACCAATAGGAAGTTTTGGCCTGTGAAAAAGCCGTGGCCTATGTTGGTTGTATTTCCTGCATTTAAAGCTTGCAGGCAGCAGTACTCTGAGTTTTAACTTTTAAGTGCTCCAAGTAAAAAAGCATTACTCCTGGATTGAAAGTCACCTGCTTAGGGTTTTGGAGATGATGGTACGTGGGATCTATGCCTGGACATTAGCCCGTCAGGAGAGGTGAGAAAGCTAATGCTTTTTTTCCTGAAGCCATCCATTCTTTCCAATTTTAACTTACAAGAAATATTCAGTTTTTTAATCCTCCTACTACTTCAGAAACTGCTCTCCAGAGCCTGCCACCTACTCCTTCAGCTTCATTTGTGTAATTGTATGGTGCAGAGTGTCATTTCTGTGCAGTCTTTTCCCCCTTTCCGCCGCATCTGCCTTTTCTGTCACCGAATCGCTCTTTTTTTTTCTGTTTGACATCCTCTTCTCTTTTGTGCTTTTTCCCCCGCTCATGTTAAGCTGCTGAAGGACTGCAGAATTTTTATGGGTTTGAGTGCAGTACTTAGCATCCTCCACCCATATGCAGACTGTTTTCCTGCAGACGCAGCCCTTGTGATTAGCCTCTGTGAAACAGCTTTTGATTTATGTGTGTGGAATTCCCCGAGCATCAAGGGGAGAAGAAACCCTTTCCATCCCAGGGTCTCTTCTAAAGAAACAACTGAAAAGTGACTTATTTCAAGGAAAAAGAAAAACACGGCATATAACCTGCTGCTTGTGATAGAAACTGGAAAACTCTGATGCTGGTATAAGCGGCAGCAAATGGAGTTGTTTGCCAGGGAGTGCATTCTTGCAAGGCCAACAGCAAAGCGCTGCATGGCAAACTCCCCAAACTACACTAGCAGGGAAGCGAACAGCCAAAGAAAATCAGTTAATGGGTAAAAGTATACAAATCTCCGCTCTTCATAGACTTTTGTGGTGTTTTGCCAAAATACATGACTATGATTATAGTAGATTTTAACAAAGACTATAATCACAAAGGATATAAAGGTTTGGCCAGCTGATGTAGTTAGATATAACCCAGTGTTCTTCAGGATGCAGAAGTAATTGTGCTTAGGCATCCCTGCCATCTAACACAGCACAGACAATTACTTGTTAAAGCAAGGTGGTAGCTTCTTTTAAGCATTACTGCCAACACGGTAACGTTAGTAAGTATGAGTTGTTTCAGCTTTGTTTGGAATACTTCTATTTTAAAATGTATTAAAGTGCTAAAATCCTTCAGCTTGAGGTTTACAATTTAAAATCAGGAATATGGTGTGCTGGATTTCCTATAAATTATTTTAACTTATATAGGAAAAATAAGGCTAGGAGACGCTTTGTGAAGAGACATAGTAGCTTATACTAGACCAAAACACTTGAAAGGAACCAAGTTTTTGGACATGCAAGTCTTTTTGGGGGGGAAGGAAGTACGCTTTTCGTGAGCTAACTACCACTAACCACCACTGCTCTTTGACATTCTTTCTTCTTTTCTTTTTGATGGTGCAGATAAGAAAATAGGACCCTGCCGCCTTTTGAATTTCCCTTTTATCTAATGTGCTGTCTTCTACGTCATATCGGTGCTCTTTGTACGGTTGGGGCGTATGTGACAGGAGGAGTTAAATTCTCCTTTAATGAGGGACAGGCAGTGGGCGTGAAAACTCCTTTCCTAGCTTCAGGATTGTCGTACACCCTTCCAAACAAATGAGCTAGGTCCCTGCTACAAAGCGGCTCTATTTCCATATAAAAACGTGTATGGAAAGCTCTTGGGATGGGGGGAAGGCTATGATTATTAAGAAATGAGAGGTAACAGCATAATTCAAGTCTGGCTCGTGATGCCTGCTTGAAGGATTGTGCTTAGCCTTGCACGGATGTCCTCGGCCGTAGACGGTTGCCGGATGGCTGGAGAATCACAGGTGGAGGTCAGAAAAGCTGCTGTGCAGGAGGATGAGCTTTGGCGTGCTGGTGGTGACAGAAGGTTTTTAATGTGTGCAGGCAGCCAGCGTCGCTGGACAGGGGAGGGCTGCCCGGCTAGGAAAGCCTGACCAGCGCCGCTGCTCTGCTGTTTACGGGGAGCCAAACTGCAAGCGCGAGCTGCAGCCCTGATTCAGCAGAACGCTGTCAGGGCTTTGCGACTTTGTGGGCTGTGGAGGTTCAGCTGTTAGCTGTGCACGCTGGGGTTTGTTCTGGTGCGATTCTTGTCTTGCACATCACATGCTTCACTAGGATTTGGGTGGGGTGTCGCTGGGGAGGCCAGAACAGAACCAGCCTGTGCCATCAGAGGAGTATAACGTTCCCCGTAATAAACATACTTTGTTTTCTATTTTACATATAAACTAAACATTGCTATTGGCATGGGACTTTGCCACGTATGGTTACCATCTACTTTCATGACCTCTGTAGGACTATTGCAAATAGCAGTTGACTTCAGATAATGTGATGTTATTTAGCTTGTTAATTTATGTCAGTTAAGAGACAGGAGAACTTTTCTGCCAGCAATGAATCAGTTTCTGGTATTGATTTACTGGTATTGATTGGTAGTGACATGGAAGAATCAGGAGTGACATTTGGTATGGCTGTGTCAAAAACTATTATCCTAAATATCACAGCGGTCACATTTTAACAATAGGTAGGTGCCATGTTACTTCCTCCAAAGAGAGAGTGCTTTCCGAAGGATAAAAAAATGCCTGGTATTTTGTGCACTAAGTGGTGGGAAATGCTTTCTTTTACACTGCAGCAGCACCGCTTGTCTCGGAGCAGATGAGACGGCTCTGTACTGCTCACAAGAGCTTTTTTTCTGGGTTGCAGCAGAGCTGTGGGGTGCTAGACGTGCCTCCAAGCCATCTGGCCCCAGCCACTTGCATTCAGGGAATGCCGCTCGGCACGTTCAGCCAGGTCCCGCTCTGGCTGCTCTCCAGCCCGCAGCCTCACGGTGCTCAGCCGAGGTCCCGGCGGGAAGCTTCATCCGTACCGCAGAATTCACGTTTTCCTCTGGAGTCTATCACTGGCTTGTTAAACTTGTTATTTTATATGTATCTTATTGCCGTCTAGTCTTTTTATCAGAGATTGTTGTTTCTCTTGCTTATGAGCATCTGGCTTTCTTTGTGGAGATGTGGAATTTTCTCCACATTTTCAAACACTTTTTTTCCATGGCATTTTGAAGAAATATGCATACAGCGTGTGCTATAAAACATTTTATGCATATTAAAAAAAAAATCCAGGAAGGTCTTGTCTGCCAGAGATAATACAATGAGACCTTTGAGTTTGCATGATGTGTCTTGTTTGTGGAATGAAGATCCTTTGCTGTGGTGCTCAGCCTCTGCAGCTGAGAGGTCTGGGCAAGGCCCATTAATTTTCCATCAGCGAAGGGTTAGTAGGTCCCGAGAGTTCTTTTATTGATGGTGGATGTTTACCGTTGCCAGCATCGGGCGAAACAATCTCACACTTCACAATATTGCTGTTGACTCTTTCCTCTCTTTTGATGGTACTTAATGCTTTTGTTTGTTTTGTTTAATCTGTTAATCCTTCAGCCTTCTTGCATTTGAGAAAATACACTGACTACAAGTTCGTGATATACAAAGCTGAATTTTTTTAAACTAAGAGAAGAAAATACACAAAATAAAAAAAAATTCTTTCTGACCTGAAGTTATGTAAATGAAGAACCATGCATAACTTAAAATTACGTAGTCCATTACATTCCTCTGTACATTCATTTTAGTTGCACTGAGGTATGTTATGTATTTGTAAATTTTTTATGGCTTTGTTTACAATTCTGTTCCCTACAAATGAATATCTAAACTAGAGGCTGCATTATGTCTAAGTGATCTGCTAATTGTGCTACTTATTTTGTTACCTTTCCTATGGCTTTTTTACGTGAATTGTATGATTAAGAATTAGCTTTTCAAGAGGAAATAAAGGCTAATTGTATATAATAAACCAGCTCAAAGAAATATGCTTCTGTGGTACATAAAATGCAGAGATTGGTTTGACTGTTATTGGGTGTCTGTAGTTGAATATAGTCTATCTTTAGGAATACATTTTAAGTTTTTTGTGATTTCTTGAGAGATCCATTTATTCTGCCAGTGTAATTTCTGAGTTTATCTAGCTGACCTAACCAGACATCTTTAAAATTTGTGAATTGGGAGACCTTAGGTTGGGTGTGCTCATGATTTTTTAAGATTTCCTAAAGAAAATGTGATCTGCTGCCATTATAGCTTTTTCCAAGGTCAGGAGGACAACACGCACTTGCCAGATCAAATTGGATTTGGGAAGGAAATATACTTAAGCAGTATATATATACTTAAGCACTCTCTTTAGAAACTAGTTGTTTTTGAGGAAAGAAAAACAACTGAAGATCTATAGACAGTTTATTAAAATGAAAAGCAATCACATGGTTGTTCTATATGGGGCGTAGCTGCATGAATTCAAAAATCCAAAGTTTTAACAGATGAGACATGCCAAAAAATGAGGCCTTTTCACCATACCTCGTTTCCTCAGCTTTATCTTTTGTTCTCTGGTTGGCATATAATGGTGTGTCATGATTGGTAAGTTAGAATGGGATTCATTTCATTTAACTTCAGCTGTTAAGCTTAATCCTAGTCAGTGGATGTGGATTGACTCATCCCTGGAGATTCCCGTTTTATAAACCTATTTTAGGATCCAATGAATCACCAACTGAATGTGCCTGTCTCTTACTGCTGAATCTAGAGGAAGCATCAATCATTACTGCAGACTAAATGTCAAGCATATAGGTGGCTCAAACTAAGTAACATGAATCCCATCTCAGGACCAAATTAAAAAAAAAAAAAAAAACATTTCTAAAGTGCAACAGGGGTGAAATTTAGAGTTACTCCAAGAGTGAAATCCGTAAAATGCCAGCTGCCCACAGCGGCGTCTCAGAGTCGGCAGGCGTTTAGGTCTCTGATGGTGAAGCTGCTCCGTTCCATTCCCCCATGGCCCAGCGTACATCCAGCCAATCCTTCCAGAAACAAAGAGCTGCGTCTGTCTGTCCTAATAGATGTATCACTAGACATTTATGCTTGTTTTATTTATTAGATGTCTATTCACTTAAGAGTAAACTGGCAACTAACCCAGGACTGCCACTTATTAGCGGTCTGTGTTGCTCGCCCATTTACAGGCAACCTTTGTTTCCCAGAGTGTCAGAGAAGAGCCTGCTTGCTTCAGTAGCATTTAATGCATCCACCTGCTTGTTTCCCAAGGTATTTTATTTTTGGTGAGATTTTAATTTGGCAGTACCACGTCACCTGATTTTTCATATTGCATAGAACAAACACGGCCACTTCCAGTGAATTGCTGTGACTATTACCTAACGTCGATTTTTTGTTTCACTTTTTATTTGATGGCTCTTTGAATGCCTTTAGTGGTTTCATAAGCACTAAACCTTTCTCCTCTTCCCTGTTGGTTTCTGTTCATTCCCAACAAACATTTCTTTTTCTGTAAGACACCAAAGGCATAAACGCACAGTGTGGATTGCCTGCGGGGCACCGGGAGCTTAAATAGAGAGGATTATCACTGCAAACTTTAAAGTTCAGGCTGTTCCATTTACTACCAGTGTGAAAATGCCTTCTCTTCAGGCCCTGCTGCCATACTTCATTAACAGCAGTTCTCAGATCCGCAGATGGCAGTAACAGAGTTTGACGCTTCGATTCAAAACTCCTTTACAAATCAACAGTGATAGAGGATAGTGGCTCTCTCCAATGCTTCTGCCATCCAGACAATGCATCATAATTTGTTTGAGGCCCTAAGTGTGTAAAAGCCAATTTTACTCTCTGATTATAAATTCAGAAACTGTTAAATGAAATCTGCATAAAGCAAGTCAACAGCCCTTTCACTTGAACCCAGATTAATTTATTTGAATTTTCTGGTGAAGCTAAATAATGTAGCAGAATATCTGGAATAAAAAATAGAGTTTGAAAACTGACCGAGGCTTGTTCAAATTGCGTCTCTGACCTAGTATGCCTTCCATGTGAGAAATGCTGTTATTTAACTGTGCACTGGTTTTCTGCATCTCCCGCAGAAGATTTCTTTGTGGTATAAATAATGTAAGACAGAGAAACACAGTGGCACATTAGGACATATTGTTCAAGGAAGTTATGTGGCAAAGCAACATTTGGGTTGAATTAAAATTATTACTTACATTTTCTAAGTACCTGCCCTTTGTCTGGCTTCCTCTGCGGGAAGCCTGACAATGAGCAAGAGGGGGTGGTAAGCGCTGCTTGTGTACCAAGCAGTCAGAAATAAAAACCAGGCTTTAGGAAGTACCAGCATTTCTCGCATACTTCACAATCCCAGCATGGTATTTTTTGAGATAATGTGTATTTGAAGGAAGTTAACTGTTGCAAAAGTTACTAAAAAAAAAAAAGAAATCTCTCTGAAGTGAAGTCTTTGGATTTGCATAAAACACCTGGAGTCACAATCTCAAAATAAAAGTAAAATATGTGATTTCTCTTTCTGATGGACTGTGAATGCTATTGGTGACAAATCTATACAGCACTTGAGCCACGTTATCAGTCTTGTTGCTCTGGAATAAGCCCAGGATAACTCGAAATCCATTGATTTTTGCCTCTGTACTATAATCAGAATTTACGGCGGTGAGTGAGTGAGTGAGTGACAGGTGAATGAAGGTTGGATAAAAGTGCATTAACATATCGGTGCTGGAAATAATCTGATCGTGTGTCTAGTGGGAGAGGGGTTATATTATTTTGGCTGGCTATTGGCAATTTGCTTGCAAGGAAATGAGTTTTCGAAAGTTTTGTGTAACAGGACCCTTGAAAAAGCATGTTTTGAAGATGGCAGCGCAGAAACGCTTTAGTGCTTTAGCGTATCTCTCCTTTCAAAGACAAAATGAAACGAGCATTAAGTAAGTGTGGGAACTTAAACACCTGCCTGATGGAATAAAATTGTCATTTCAACCAAAAGTATTTCTGCTCTTAATTCCAATGTTTATAGTGTTTATTATACTAACATCTGGCTTTTGTCTGGGTGCACGCAATACTGAACTAAGTTTATCATTTGTTTTCATTACTTAATTCTTTCACCCTCCAGTTGATAACTACTTCTTCCACATCCTGTTGGGGCTATTAGATATTGCCATGTTTTTCTTCTTGCTGGATTTCTTTTGTGTAAATCGGAGAAGCTTACATTTTGCTGGTTTGTTATCAGTCATCACAAATAATTTTTCTCTAATTGTTACAGTCAGCAGGTGGCTACCATGAATTGCACAGACTTATGAGAACATGGCTGTACTGGACTAAAGACATTTAGCAATAAATTCAGCACCTATTAGGGCTTCGCTGGTTTGAGGAGACAGTTCTTCCCTCTGCATTGCATATGCATCCTCCCTTCAGAGGACATAAAATCAATACCTTCAAGAGGCCTATACGTACCCAGGGTGTGTTGCTGAACCGCAGAGCTGTATGAGCAGCCTGTTTCTTCCAGTGAGTTTGTGGGGCCATCGGCCTGAATCGTTGATTTTTTTCATAGGTATAGTTTATTGTTTGCCATCTTCAGTGGGGTTGGAGCCCAATGTGTGTCTTCTCTATTCTTTTTTAGTTTCCTCTTAATTTATTTAGCACTTCTAGGAAAATCCTCTCTGGAGAGAAGGTTTTTATTGGGATGCCCAACATGAAAAGCCAAAAGTAATCTCTGATATGACTGCTGCCAGGCCCCGACCTCCCAAAGCCGCTAGGATACATGGGAGGAACTGGAGTATCACTGGGACAGCCATTGGCTACTTGTCCCTTGGCTGCCCCGGTGTTTGCCAAGGAAAAGGGATGGTCAGGTGGTCAGCCAGCACTTTTCTCACCAAATAATCCCCGATTCCAGACAGTGAGTACAAAGACCTTGGGCCAGCTGATGCACAGGGATGTCCGTGTTGCTAGTTTGCCTGATGGTCACTGGTTTCTCTGTCCCTTCAGGCTTTCCTTCCGTTTCCTACTTGCACACGGCTTGTCTGTAGCTCTGTCCCTCTGCTAGGCAAAGTCATCCACTCTTGCAGGTAGCTCTGCTCAGACTGTGCGTTGGGCTGACTCAGTGGTTTTCCTGTATCACTTGCGCTGATGTTGAGCACACTATAAGTTGGCCGTGCCCGATGCCGTGTCGTGCTGGGCACCGTGCTGCGCTCGGCCAGGAGAGGTGGCCGCAGCAGCCCCGGGGAAAGCACCGGCGTAGCCCTGCAGCCCCGCTTCCAGCGCCAGTGCGGACAGCGCAGGCTGGAGGAGATGCAGAAGGATCACAGATGAGATAGATAAACATTAGTTATAATTTAGAGATGACTGCAGATTATAAAGTCGGCGGACAGTGACCTTTTTAACAGCAATTGGGGAAATGAAATTCATCAGTGCCCCGTTGTCCCTTCTGTAGTTCCTGATCTGAATCTCATTGATGTGGATGAGAAGTCGTGAGAGCTTTCCCTTCAGCAGTTCTCCTTCAGCAGCAGCATTTCCCAGAAGGATCCAAACCAGTTACATAAGGGGCCTGTGGCTCCTAGTTCTTCTTGCCTTCTAATTACCTATGGGCAAAGAAGGATTTAAATAGAGTATAACCTTCCGCAGATTTTGCTGCTGCTTGGAATAGTGTCGTTTTGCACCAGCTGTGTTAAAAGGGATGTGTAGAGATACACTGATGCCAGAACTAACTGAAAAAATAGAAGAGGGTTAAAATGAACATGGAAAATCTAAAAAAGATAAGATTGAAAAAAAGGCTAAAAAATACTGTTATTGACCATGTGATGGCTAAAATAGAAAATACTATCAATGGAAAATGCATAATGGAAAGAAATTGTTTTCAGAAAGATAAAGGTAAATCAAAAAGTAAACAATGTTAGCTTCTTAGGGAAAAAATACTGAGCTGTCCTAGTCGATAAAGCTGCCATAGGGGAAATAGCAATGGAAAGAATAAGAGGAATGGGTGTTGGCATTTCAGAGTCCACTATCTAACAGTTACAACGTGCCCAAGGGAGACCTGCCTGATGATTACTGGCTTTATTACACTAAAAGAGGTATTTTGGCGTTCCAACATGCATATTTGATAATTTAGCAACATGGAAATGTAGAAATGTAGCCAGTGTTTTAGGAGCAGAAAAGCCCAGGCACCGTTCTAAATCAGGAATGGTGAAATGGGGCTTAGCTCAAGTATTTAGTTTGTCCGCGTGTGTTTTGTGAAGCTTTTTCGGTAGCATTCGTTATCGAAGTTGCCTTCCGCTGTTTGGATACTGTAATGGCTTCCGTGGGGGATAGTCACAGAGAGCGCTGTGCCTTTTGCATAAGTACACACGCTGTGCAGGGAAAGGCAGGAACGAAGGGCAGAGAGGCGAGCAGGGAGGACCCTTATTGATTTCCTCTTGCAAACCGCTGACTGCTGTGCGCAGCACTGAGCCCCCGGAGAAAGCTGCCCTGCCACGTATATATCACCGGCTTTGACGTCCCGGTGTGGGGTAGGCAAAATCCGGGGAACGATCGGAGAGGGCAAAGCGTTCGCTCCTCCTCCCCTCCCACGTGCGCACGCTCTCTGCCCCCTCCGTCTCCGGAGGATGAAGAGGAAAAGGTAGAAAAAGTGACAAACGGATTTGTGCTTTTCGGAATGATGCATGCTTGGGAAGGAGAAAGGAAAAATTAAATTTAAATTTGGCCACTGATCTTTACATTCGGGCTGGCTGGGGCTGCGTGCTTGCCCGCCGCGGGAGATGCGTCGGCGGGGTGGGCGCCCCTCGCCTTCCCCTCGCGCCGGCTCTGGCCCGCTCGTGCCCTCTACGGCCCAAGGCAACCGCCGTAAGGGTGAGGGGGGAAAAGCAAGTCTCCAGCTACACTTCTTTGCGAGCCTCCCTTCCCGTCCCGGTTTGGGAAGGAAATTTGCCCAGTGGTTTTCTTCCGATTTGAGCCACGATCTACGCTTGGCGTTTGCAGTCCGGGCTGGCACCTCAGAGCTGTGCTCGCACAGCCTGATACCGCCGCAGAGCGCCTGTGTGATTTTCCCTCCCCACAGGGTTTTTACCTCAATATAATAGCACGGGAATAAATGGCTCGGCCACGTCGGGAAGACAGCAGCATCCCGTGCTTCGCAAGGGGCAGAAAGCTCCCCTCCCCGCATTTCAAGCTCACAAAAACCTTCAAAAAAACAACAAAAAAAGGTCTTTTTTGCCAGGTAAACATTTCTTGCGCTTTATTTTTCAACTAAAAATGAAAAAGGGCTTTGTTTTTGTTTTTCCCAGCTGGCAGCAGGTTCCCTGAGCAGCTGTACGCTTTACACTCGGGCGAGTAACGTCAGAGTCTGATCACACTGAACGGCCACTGCACTGGCTGGTTCTAAAGGCCCGAGCAGCGCGCCTTGGAAGCACAAGGGCGCGCACAAACATTTCTTCTGTGACATCTATGCTATGTTTAAAGAGTTTCCTGAGTAAGTTTGCTGCGTTTAAAGCTGTTTAAAATCACGAGAGACGGGAAGCGTAGCGCTACAGCGTGAAATATCAGTGCACCGGTGAAGTGTGGAGCTGCAGGACAATTTCTGTTTTACGTTGAAGTGGGTTGGAAGTGGATGGTGGAAGAAATCTTTGAGGCAAAAAATCCTGTATTTTTGCAAGTGTGGGGAGATTTGTAAACTGGGCTTTGTAGATGTTCTGAAATGGGAGGGACTCTGAGAAAAAATACACTGGGAGAGTCTGTGTATACAAGTTTTCGACTTGTATCGGAAGTCCTCGGACTGAAATTGGTTTGGCTGTGGAGAGCTGCGACAGTGCTTTGAGTGTACTCAGTTATCAGTAGCAAATTTCAGCAAGGAACACATGTTGCTTCTCTACACAATTAATGGATCTGTTCCATAAAACCTATTTCCTAATGTTGAAGAAGGTGTTTTTTCTTGCTTTCAGACCTTGTGAATGAGGGGCAACCTTTTAATTACATAAACTTTCCCTTTTTTATATCCATCGTATTGGCTTTAATAATAGCATCTAATTTTTAATAGCCTAACAGACAGCATTTGCAGGGGTTGTCTACTATTGTATAGCCATGATGGAAAATAGCTGCTGTTCGCTACCGGTTATGTAGCAGAAAGGAAAGCAAAAACTTGGAGGAGGGATGCTGGACTGGCCGAGGGAAATGGGTTTGAGGAGCCCATTTACCCACTTGGGAATCTGACTTCCTCCCTAAGAGGAGGTTTTCTCTCTCAGAAAAAGTATCAAGAATGGTGACTTTATGTTTGAAGTATGTGAGGTACAAGAAAAGCTTGCAATTTGTAACATGTGTTAGTGTTCCAGAGATAATGAGGGAAAGGTCTGCGCTGATGTGCTATTTTCCACAAATCAAGCTCTTGTGGAATTGCTGGGCAATTCTGATTAAAGTGGTGCCTTCTAAACAGGACAAGAAGTTTAAAAAATGTATAGGAGAAGGATGAACGGGGGAGGAGTGGACTGAGCATTTTGTAGACTCCTCTAATTAAAAATCTATTACATAGTTACTTCAGACGGTGGGGTGCTCAACTTGATTACCCATGTCATCCCTTCTGCTCTGATATGCCCATATTTCTTCCTTTCTAATAAAGCCAAACACTTAATATGATAACTAAGTTGTAATTTCTTATCATTCATTTATTTGTAAGTGGACAGAAAATTTGGAGCAGTGATTAGTGGGAAGATACTTTAAGTGTTAAATTCAGTGTTCCCATTACTGTAAATATAACTTTTAGTAATACACTTTGCTGTAAGTACAAACCTGGGAAAACATAAACTGAGCGATGCTGTGCAAAAAACAACATAAATATAATAAACATGCACACAAAAGTGTCTTGAAAAGAGGACTAGCAATTTGAGAGGTGATATATGTGCAAATACAGTAGAGTTGCCCTACTATAAAGAAATAGTCATATACAGTAAAGCAATATATCGCTACCATTTTCCCAAGAATCTTATTTCTTAACCATTCTATACATATACATGCAACTGTCAACATGATGAAATAAAGATTTGCATTGCTTTTATATTGTTACTCTAAGGAAAAGCTTTTTATTGCAGTATGGGGAAGGGAGGGCAGTAAGTTCTGAGCCACCAATTTAACAATTTTAATTTTCAATACAGAAAGCTGTGAATAAATTTTAGTGTTGCTACCTAAAAAATGCAGACTTCTGCTTGTGAGTGTCATCCATAAAGCAGTCAGGTGAAGAGAACAAAGATCAAAAAGAAGTATGAGAGTTCGTTTCAAAGACTTCCATTAAAATAGTGGGATTTTAAAAATTTATTTAACAATGACCTGTAATAGGCTTAACTAATTGGGTCCTGATCTTGAAAATAATTTCATGCATGCTTAACCTCAGTCATGTTTGCTATGAACTAATTACTTCTGTTTACAAATTATTGAGCAAGCGTAGAATGTTTGCAAAATTAGCACAATAAAAAATTGATAAAAACATAGATATGCTTGTGTGAAAAATCAGAGGGATATACACAGTAGAACTGGGATTGTTAAATCATTATTTGTAACTCTTATTTCACCTTTAATACTTAGAAAGTCAAGAGACTTCAATATGATGTTTTTTCAAGCACTACTGAGTTTGATGAAACCTCCTCTGCAGCTGAAGGAATGAATTAAAAAAAAAATCAATTATAAGCTGATGGAAGAATTCTAAACCTAAATGAACATTGCAGTAAATTCTTTGAGACAAAAATTACAGAGACTAGCTACATTTCTGGCTCCTGGCCAGAAGTTGTTTGATTTGGCACATGTATTGCAGGGTGCTTGGCCTATCACTGGCTATTTGAATATACATTGCATTGAAGTCATTAAAATCATTCAAGTACCGCACACAAAAATAATAAGTAGCGGCATGACAATAACTGTTACCAAGAATTCATTGCAATGCCCAGTAAAGAAATCAAAGCACTGCGATTTAAGATCAATGCAGAAAGAAAATCTGCAGCTTGTGACTTCTAAAATAATATCTGATTCAATCAGGCGTACACAAATGCTGTTTAAGAATTGCAAAGGTACGGTAAACCATGTTGAAAACAGGACCAAAGACTGCAGCGCTCTTTCATGCATCTTTTTGCTGTAAATGGAGAACAGATTCTTTAGGAATGGGATTGATGGTGGAGTAGGAATGTAGCCTCCTACCTGTAAGTACTATACAGCAAAACAATAATTGAAGAACAGAGGCACTGTACGTTTTGCCTTTGAATAACTGACCTGTGTGGAAGTCATGCATGTTTAAACCGCCGATGTGAGTGCATAATGGATGTCAAGGTCACGGTTCCAATGGCAGAGACTATAATGAATGTGAGGCTGCTGGGACTAAAATATGACTTTGACAAATGCCCTATTCTCTCTAAATTGTTTTACTGCAAGTTAATTTGTTTTCTATCGGTTTGCTTCATGGACAAGAGCTGTACGGAAAAGACCTTTCGTCTGAAAGTGAGTTGGAAGGACTGTTTTGGGAGGACTGTGATTGGTGCAGGCTATGTCACATCCCAGTGGTCGTATCATGATAGCTCCTGAAGGCTCCTAATCAGAGCAATGGAAGGGATGAGTCTTCCTTGCAGGGATGTTTGGAAATGCTGAATCATTTCCGTTGCATGTATGCTCGTGTACTCTGTTCCACTCTAGAACTGAATAAACACAAATTTAAACTCTTTTCCCAAATGTGCTGAGTTTGTGTGATTTCAGTACAAAATCCTGAAATAGCACCAATTGAGTATATCAGGTTCAGGCTTGTCTGAAAAGAATTGCCAAACTCTGGTTAGCCTAGCCTGAATTTTGAGTTTGTAACTAAGTATGAATCCAAATGATTTAAGGGAGGTTTGGGATTTTGTCAATAAGGTTTCCCATGACTTTTATTCTAACTGAATTAATGTCTGCTGTATATAGGCCTGAATTAGAGCAATGGCTTGTCATTACTTCATTGCTGTCCTGCGCTTTGGTGGGGAGGTGACCTAGTGCATTTGCACTGGGAGATGTCAACTGTGTGGCTCATTTTTTCCCAGACTGGATCAGTTAGGTCGCTGTACTTGCCTTACCTCGGTTACCTGTAAAATGGGGAAAGCAAAGGCAACCCATCTTGGTGAGGGGAGAAGCAAATATAAGACATGCGAATATAAAATAATTTATTGTCTGGTATACAAATGCCAGTCTTGGAGCATTCCTGCTAATGGGAAGCACAAGTGAAACACAAAGGGAAGGAAAGTCATTAGAGAAGTCATGTGATGGTTCATTAATTACTGTCTCAGCTCCTGGAGAAGCTGGTCATCCTCCCCAAGAGTTGTTGCTAGGTTTCAACTTATGGAGCTTAAATGCCCACTTAGTTCTCCTTCATCTCCTTTTCATTATAGATTTCTGACAGTTTGGGATTTTTTCTGCAGAGGTTTTTGGATGGGACAAGGCTGAGATTTTTCTCCTAGTCTTTTCCTTGCCTATGCTCTAAACACTAGTGTAGGGTGCAGCCTCAGTCATCTTCTGCTTTAGCCTGTGAGTCCTTCCTCACCTGCATTTGTGCTTTTACAGCACAGTGTAACTTTCTGAAGCCGCAGCAAAGAGGGACTGACACTGGGTGAATCCCACAAGCGACATCAGACACTTGCAGCAGGATTGGGCATTGATTTTGCTTGTTTTCCATGTTGGCTTTGCAGATGCCCTCAGCAAAGGCAGCTGACCCGGAGACTTTGCAAGTTGACTGGGCTTCTGTTTGGGAAAGGTCGGACTAACAACAGACACATTGGGGCTCTGTCTCATGTGACCCAAGGAGGGAAGAAAACCTGTGCTTGTTCATAGGGAGCTGTCAGTTTTGCAATTATGAAGGCAGCATTGTTTTCCAGCAGAAACTGGAGTTTCTCTGGCCTGTCTGTTGAGGTTGCTCCCTGGGCTTGCCAGAGGGAGTTGTGTAGTCCCGTCTAGACTGCTTGGATGCATGAGTTATCATGCCCTCACTTAAATGTGGAGAAAAGACCATCCTTGCTGGTTGAAGAAAGCTACAGATTGCACCTCCCCTTCACTAAAAAGCTCCATTGTGTGCCGAGCTGGCAAGCCACCCAGTTAAAGGCAGCTTTAGTTTCTCATAGGACTGTATTGTTAGCCCATGGCAAAAGCTACTGTGGGAAATTTCTGTGGTATGATCGTGTAAACTCTTACCCAGTCCGTTCTGGATTCTGAGGTTGTGTCTGTGTTGCTGGCTTGAGCAGGACCGGAGCCGGCTCTCCAGCCCTTGGGCCTGCTGCAGCAGCCTGGCCACCTCTGGGCTCTGTAGCACTTGGGGTTTGGTCTCCTCTGGTCCCCTCTGGCCCTAGCGCGTAATTATTTGTGTATGTATGTATGTTGTGGGTTTTTTCCAGTAGTTCAAAGGGTTGGAACTGATGTGAGGGCTGTACTGAAGCTCAGTAAAGAAGGATTTTTATGAGAACAAGGGTATGCGTTACATATCCTGCAGTAAGGGAGGGACGCGTGCAAGGCTGGTGGGTAGCAGTGCCGGGCTGCAGAGGGAGCAGACGCGGTGCTGCGTGCCCGGCGCCTCGCGGAGGGGACCCCGGTGCGTGCTGCATCGGTGCTGAGCCCCGCGCCGCGTCCCAGCCCGGCAGCTGGTGCCGGCCAACCCTGCGCGGGCCACGCGCTGATGCCGGGTGCTCTGCAGCGCCGCAGCACTGCCGGGCCTGAGTTCAGCCCAGGCCCTTTTTATTCAGCGCTATAAACACCGCTGGCCGCCGCTGAAGGCTTTGCGGGCCGAATGTGCTAAATTCTATATTTAATTTAAGTTTCACAACAGAACCACCACACGCGTACGGGTACACACGCAGCAAAGGCGCGCTCAGCTGTTCACCTGGCTCGCCTGGAGGCTTTCGTGGAGACCAAGGCGAGGAATTCTGCAGAAACGCTGGTTCTCACTGCGTGAGAATATATCGCAGTCCAAGCAGAGCCCTTGAAACAAGAGAAAGTGAAATTCCAGCTTTTAAATGTTCATGTAAGCAATATCAGGGCTTTAGATGTTTGTGGAAGCACATGGAGAAAGCACCCTTGCTCACCATGCCGATTTGCTTTATAATTTCAATGAGTAGCAGTGGATTTTTCCCCCCGAGAATTTCTGCGTCCATCTCTCTGCAGCAGGTTCTGTCAGGCGTGCAGTTCTCCGTGGTGTAAAATTGCATCGTGCTTTGGCCTTTTAAAAATGTTAATACGGTGAACTGCTTGTAAGAAGGTTTAATGACTTTCTGAAATATTTTTGCACTTTTTTTCTTCATTGTATAAGGGGGGTTATCTTTTGTGTGTGGCAATAAAAAGGCAAAGAATGTGTAGGCGAAATAATAATGTTTCCGAGAGGACTCTGAAACCATAAGCTTCTATTTTTGTGACTCGCATAGAATTGGGGGAGGTCAAGCAATTTACAAAATGTAATTTAACTTCACGTTTCTGAAACCACTGATTTCATATAGTGTATTTAAAACTATTATTTTAATTGCCTGCTTTATCCAAATATCTTTCTGTAATAAATCCCCAATTTTCTGGTCCAAAGTTGCTCAGAAAAACAGTGTTCCTCTGCCTGCTCCCACTTTTTCTTTCTTGATAGCTTGCGGCATGAGACATTTCTGGTAGCGCTTACCATTTTTGTGGGATGTCTACTGGAAATCGTGCTTCAGCGTGCTCTCCAGTTTGAACTTGCAAGACACATTTTGATAATGGTTATAGCTTTCTTTGACCTTCTCAAAAACATGAATGTTCCTGATAGAACATTGGTATTGCTATCTGATATATTTTTGTAAAAATCTTAAATCCAGTTCAACCTGGAAAATTGATGATTTCCTTAACTGGAAAGCCCAGGACTGGGCTTTTAGTTTGCTGTCTTTATTCTTAAAGATTAGATTCCCTCTTGAATTTTGCAGCAGTTTTCATTTTCGTTTTACTTCAGTTGCGCACCCTTCCTGGGTTTCTATTTTATGTTTTCCAGGAAAATGTAAAAGCAGTCAGCAAACCACATAAAACTGTGATCTCTATATTCTAAAATATTCCAAAGCACATGGACTTTTAAGTTTGTCAGGTGCACTATTTTTAAATTGTCTAATGTAGAAAATTTTCATCCTGATCCAATGCCATCCATCCTATATGCAGGAAATAAATAGCTATCAGATTCTTAAAGGTGCTCTACTCCCCGTGCGAACAGCTTCCCTTCACTTATAACTGCTTTCCTAACCTGTCCAGTCTTAGATAGCTCTGAGCGTACATCTGTGCTTTCTAACTATTCTCACTCCAAGCTATAATATGTAATATCATCAAGTTATGTTCAACTATTTGCTTTCTTTCAATAATTCTGCCCTTAACGACTCACTCAGTGTTAATGTGTACACGCAGTCAGCCTCAAAGGTTCTTGACCGTAACGTGCAAAAGTACTGTGCATTTGTGTGCAAATCGGGGTGCTTAGGACACCGGCAAATCCAAAAGCCACGTCAGTGGGTTTAATGAGACAAGAAGGGGAGGATCTCCTTCCCTCATCAGAACTTTATTCCAAATCGGTACTATAAAACAAGTCCCATCTGCACACAAGTACAGAGCCATACACACTTAAGAAAATTATACCCTCTTCAGTCTTATCCGCTCCAAAACCAACACAAACACTTATGGGTTCGCTAGCTTTTTAGTTTAAGGAATGATTAAACAGCAGAACAAGGCTTTCCCAGCTCTCTCTCATTTTTGGAAACAGCAAGGAGGCTCCCTCATGGGATGCCTTCATCAGATGTGCAACTGCCTTTGCCAGTAATCCCGTCTGTGAGAATCTCAGAAATGGCTTGGCTACAATTTATCCTGAGCCATCTCGTATCTCAGCAGCGACAGAGGGGGCACTTCCAGACCAGTGACCCACTAAATTTTACCACTTTTTTCCCTCTTCTTCTTTTCCTCCCAACCTTCTGACCGCTTCTTTGAGTGGCTTTCCTCCTTCAGCGATGGCATTCGCTGTCCCGCCAGCATGCTCTAAAAGGCTCTGTAGTAGAGGCTCAGGAGACTTCCTCTGCAGACTTCAAAGGGCCTTTTAGAAGCCTGTTGAAATTTAAGTACTTTAACGGTCTTCTAACAGCTTATTTTAGTAAAGCCTTGAAATATTTTATAATTCACTTAGCTGATAGTTGTTTTGGTTATTTTTTAGTAGGGGGGAAGAAAGGCATGGATGGTTACACAGGTTTTTGCTGGCATTGTAAAAACAGTAGCAGTGTTAAAAACTGAAGACCATAAAGCTCCCATTAGTGTCCTGTCAGTCTACTTGTGCACTAAGCAGAGATAGTAAAAATGCTAAAATCCTATTCTTTACAGTAAACTCTTTGAGTGTCCTCACAGCTTTGTCATGCAAGAAGAATACAGCCATCTCTATTTCATGGTAAGGAAATTCTCACGTCACACTGTGTTTTATACATATTCAAATACCTAATGATCAACCTAATTATATACGAGTTACACATTCAGCTGCCTTTGAGGGGTCACCTGTCATAGACACCACACTGATTTGTGATGGGAGTCACACAGGAAATGTTTTTTAATTGAGAACTCATTTCTTAGCATTAGTATGACAGCTGAAAAGATTTGTCCTGATTACTGGTGTGTGTTTTTCACCTTCATAAGTATTTATTTCATGGGTTAAATAAACTTCCTTCTGTTGACAATTGTGTAGGAAATATTTTTTTCTAGAATATCTATTTTTGAATTGGAAACTCAGGGTAAGTAGGTCATACACGGCTTACTGTTTAGAATACTTATATATATTTTTAAATATACACTAAATTATTTAGTTATGAGGTGAGATGAAACACCAGTTGTCAGGGAAAAAAGTCTCATTACCTGCAGTGTCAACCAGGGAAGCTTTGAATTGCTTGTCTTTTAAATTAGTATCCTGCAGCTTCAAGAATATGTTCGTATATAAAATGAACATACCTGTTAGTTTAGATTGCAAATGGAATGTGTGATTAATATATGCCTTAATTTATATTCTCTCTTTGCCAGAAATATACATGCTAATGCTTTACATGCGTAAACACAAATCATACAAACGTAGTAGGAATTCCTGTGCCCAGCTTGTATGATTTGTCTTCTTACAGTTCTGACCAAACTGACATAAAGAGCCATGTTCCCTTGATAATTCTCATTCCTGAAGCTGTCCACTTCTTAGAAGACCAAAAACTTGAATTACGTTATTTTTAAGGGGGGGGGAGGGGAAGAAATTACTCCAAACTGGAGAAACCGTGGAGAAAATAGTCTGCAGGTTTTTCCTGCTTCTTCTTAGACTGAGTCCTGGCCATTCAGCAGTGCTATCAGCTGCTTGTCCCTGTAGCCATGGACTCATTTCTTCCCAGTATTGACTTCACACGCACTGATAAGGAGAGATGATGGAGGAGGTCCCAGGTGACACCATTTTCATGCTCTCCAAAGCATACTCAAGATGCATTTAGTGAGGATTCAGCTCGTGCCTGTGAGGCATTGCAGATGTCTCCCTCAGCCTCCCTGGTCAATGGTAGTTGATAGAACAAGAGGAATCGGGATGATCAGTTGTTCCTTACCCGTTGTCGGGAGAGGATTAGCCAGTGCAAAGAGCAGGTTCTGCACTGTGCCCATGGCTGAAAATGGATTTGGTGAAGGAGAAGAGCCAGGAACTGTGAGAGCTCGGCAGGAGCAGCTATACTGCATCAGGCAAATCCTTCCTCTCTTTGGTAGCCTGTCTTCGATAGGACCAGTAGTGGATGATTAGGGGAAAAGCACAGCACAAAGCAGGTATAATACGATTCTTCCCCTCGTGTAGCCTGCTAGTTTCTGCAAATGAGGGGCATAAGTCATTTTATGTCTTGGCCAACATATGTCTGGACCTCTCTTTGTATAAATGTGAGTGTCCCTTTTTGCAGCAAACCTTACTTTTGTGTTTTACAGCATGCTGGAACAATCAGTTCCATACAGGAGTTCTGTAGAAAAGCACTTTTAAAAAAACCTTTTTTAAAATATGCTGCCTAATAGATTCCTTGGGGTACCCACTTTCTCATATTATGTTAAAAGGGAAACAGTCGTATCAGTGTGAATCTGCTATGCGTGATTTCATAGAAATCTATCCTATCTCCTGTAGTCTTCCCTTTAGCAGGCTGTAGGGAACTTGTCTTCCTAGACATTGAATTTAAAGCCGTTTCTGCAGGTCTGCTCCCCTCACCCTGCTGCTATCTCCCTGATGCAGCCTCTCGGAGGTGAGGTGACTAGCACTAAGTACACTTGTGCACGATGCACCCACCGCTGCTTTATATGGTAGTGTCATTGTATTTTCTTTTGTTGCCCATTCTTTCCTAGTGATTCCTAACTTTTTTTGTTTTTGACTTTTGTTCGGTTCTAATTATATTGCTAGTGTTTTCAAAGGCTTAATCACAATGATTCCCACATTTTTATCTTCCTGAGTGACAGCAGGAAGGTTATTATATAAAACAGATGAGTAAGGATGATTTTCCGTGTTGTTTCCATGTTGTTTCAATGTTCTTTCCCCAAACTGTAAGGTTTACCACAGCTCAGTGTTTAACATTACTCTTTTTGGAGGAGAGGTTTAAATTCAGTCTCTTAGGAGAGGTGCTTTTTTTCTTCAGGGAAGGTGTGAATCTCTGTCATTAATTGTAACACTATTCATCCAGTAACTTTTTCCTGAGAAAGACATGGGCTGATTTACAACCAGCTTTCCCAGGACCACAGAAGAGTGTTGTCAGATATTAATCAAAAAGACCATGTGGGTCAGAAAAAAAGCTCAGTGGGACCCAAGCAGTTGTTGGCCTCTACAAAAAAATACTAAAATCTTAGTCTAGCCAAGTTCAACATACATTTTCTAAACTGGTTTTTTTTGTTGTTGTTGTTTTGATGATACAGAATAAGCCATTTGCATAGCCTGGTAACCTGTCATGATGGAAGCAAGAAAGAGGGGATGTAGGATCTATTTAATCATTGGAGAAAAAGGAAAACATCATGTTCTTAGGGACCATCGACTATTTTGCAAAAGATAGTTTAGTAGGATGGTTAACATATTCACTGAGATCCAAGTTCAACTCTCTTCTTTGCCATGGGCTTCTTACATGGCTTTTGGGAATTACTTACACTTATCTGTTTTATTTTCTCATTTACTAAAATAACAAAAGGAAATGATGCTATGATGTTGTTGATAATCATTCACTACTTTAGACAGAAATGTTTGGAATGGGATATTGCCAGTCTTCTATAAAAGAACAGTGAAAATGATCCTGCACTCTGACCTCAAACCGAAGGAGACAAGAGTTACTGTACGTCAAACACCTCACCTAAGTGACTATCAGATAGATGTCTTGTGCCAATAGTTTCCATGGCTTTTACAACGTGATGGTGGTATGTACTTTGAGAACCAGCTTCATCAGAGCTCCATGCCTGTGCCAGTTTGCAGGACCTATGCATTGTTAATGCCTGCAAAAGCAGGTGAAATACAGAAAGTATTTCACCTTTTTGTGTAAGTTATTTCAGGAAGGCAAAATATCAAATCTCTCTGAAAGGAATATTTATCTGCAATTATTTGTAGTGTAGTTTACTCATTTAAACAGTGGGTTTTTTTTTAAACGCATATTTCTTCTGAGTTGCACTGCGATTCAGAAGAGCAACTGAGGGAGCATGAAGGAACATTTATTTAAAACTGTGATTTGCCACCAGTTTGCCTATGGTTGGGTGCCAAAGAAGTAGGAGTTTGAGGATAAATCATCTTCCTTGTTTTCCTTATTATGAGATAAAATCATCATGAATAACATGGCAAAGCCATCTGTAACTATGACCAAGAGTTTCTTATGTGGGTTTTTGAAGTGTGCAGAAACGTCATTTTACTATCTGTTGTTTCAGTTAGATTGTTTCACTTTTAGTAAGTCTCTTTTCACACACACTCTTGGGTACTGAATGTAACCTGACTGAAATGCTTTTGTTGTTAGTAAAAACAGGAGGGTAAGTTAGAGCAATTCCCTTGTGTCATGTCATGGTAAAATCTGGAGTATAAATCTCGGTATTTGCTTTGGACCTGGAACAAGAATGTAATAATAAATTATGATTGGTTAGAAAAAATAACATATAAATTGTATAGGGGGATTTATGTAGGAAAACTCTTTCACATCACAAAATTAATTAAGTCACATTTTTCAAGTATATTAGCACTTATTTTTGTGGGAGAAAATTATAGCTGCAAGTAGCCACAGAACAGCACACGGAAGGCTGAGTTTTCAGAGGCTTTTTTGAGTTTGTACTGGGATTGTAGCTTGTTCAAAACTGTGCTGAAAGAGAAAGAATAATGTTAAATTAGTTTTGTATAAATGTGAGCACACACTCCCATCCGCTGTGTTGTCCAATGTGGCATTGTTATTAAAGCTTTGTAACCTTTTGACTTTTCATGAACTAAAGACTAACTGCGTGGTTTGCTAGGGGTCACAGATCTGCAAACCTCCGTTGCCCTCCTGAACTCTCCACACGTGCAGCTCATTTTTCTCAGGCAGACCAAAAACATCATCCTGTGTTTGGCTTAGTCTCTAAAAAACATATGTACTTTGTCTTAAGTTTAAGAAGAGAGCATCAGTAGACTTCTGCTCTTCACTTCTCTCAGACTGGCCAGCTTGGCAATGCCTGGCATAGAATAGAATGGGAGCAGACTGAAGGTTATTTCTACCTGCAGGTGAATTAGGATAGGTTGTGGTTAGAGAGAGGAGCACTGAGTTGCTAAAATGCCGTTTGGGTCCCAAGGTTATGCCTATTCCCCCCCCCCCCCCCCCCCCAACCCCGGCCTTGTTATCTGTCCTAGAACATCAGGTAATTTTGCTCTATTTTTAGATTGACCATGGCTCTCTATTTTCGAGTTCTTCAATGTCAGGCAACTGTAGCAGGGACTTCCCATTAGCAGAGAATACTCTACAAATGATCAGATAGCCAAATGCAGTCTATAGCTTTGCAAGGGATTGCAGCACAAGTTTTATCAGACTCAGCTAATGCTGAGTTGGTTGGGTGCCTGAAGATTCTTCCAAAAGTCTGCCTAGTTAGCAGATTTTCTGGAATCGCAACACAAACACATTGCATGAGAGCATGACCTAGTGACTCTCTCTCTGAAGATCTACCAATGGATTAGCCATGCCCTACAGTTGCTGCGTGAGGAGGGGGAATTTTCAAGGTTACTGTTTTAAGAGAACAGATCAAGGCGAGAGAGGATCCCACGGCACAGTCAAGTCATTGAGGTTCAGGTTCGTGTTGCAACCTCATTCTTGAAAGCAGAGCCTGCCTTCAGATTTGCATAGGGAAGTTAGACCACCATGTAATCTGTAGTGATAAAATCACTGTGACCCAGGGGATGTTCCAACAGTGGCATTGCAAATTCTGAGATAAAAGCAAGCAATGTTGTTTTCCTATAAGGCAAACACATAAGGTCAAAGAGAGAGAACTCTAAAACTGGAGTTTTACAGGGAAGAAGAATTCATAAAACGACAAGAAAAGTGTCAAAGATAATGTTTTGTAGGGGAGAGGGCTGTGGTGGGACTTGGGACAGGCCTATGGTAGACCCATGGTCAGTAAAATTACTGAGTTGGAATTCAGGGAAGCCTGCTTATTTTGTATGTATTTTAACTAAGGCAGGTGCCCCACTCTGTGGTCCTTCCATGCAGTGTTAAATTCTTTGGCTGCATGAGGGCAGTAATATGGAAACTGGGAAATGAAGGATAAGTTGCTGTATCTCCAGCATAGCAATCATGCCTAGCAGGAGTCTGCTCTATCTCATCTCTTTCCCTGGCTTTTGTCTTCCGAATCTCCTAGGCCCTATAGTGAAAAGAAATGAAGCAAACTTCTTTATATACTTTGAGAGTGGAAAGAGAGAGTGCTGCCGCACTACAGCTGGGATTCCCTCCATCTCTGAGCAGAACTGAAGCATGGTCTTTGTGCTCCTCAAGGAAATGTGGGCTTGTCTTTAATTACATGTTGAGCCCATGGCAAAGGTCATTCATTTGTCACATGGAAAAAAATGTGATTTCTCCCCAGTAACTTCATCAATATGGTAAAATGAATCCAGTCACCTTTTTGATTAGGTGACCAAAAGGCAAATAAGCTGAGCTGTTTTTTCTTTAATCTCTTCATACATATGTATGCAATGTGTGACTTGTGAAATAAGCCATTATACAGGGCCTGAGTTTGCAAAAACTTGTGATTTTTAAAGGGACTGTTTGGCATACAGCTTGCAGAGGTTAAAGAGTAAAAATGTATACACAGCCAGATTTACAAAACTCACTGCAAATGTTTTTCCACAGTGGAGGTACAAATGTGTTACTTGTTATTATGCATTATTTATATTACAGGGGCACTTAGAAGCTGCAGTCAGCATTTAAAAAAGTGGTCTTCCAGGTTCTACGTGACCTTATATGGCAGTGTCAGTGCAACTGAAATTACAGAATAGATCAACACCAAAACATTGTAATTTCTTGGTCAAAAGAAGTCAGTATCTCAACTTGAATTGTGTATAATCTAACAGAAAGATATTTGAACATTTGCTCCTAGGAGTTGGTAGATTTGCAGTAGTCTTCTGGAAAGCAGGAACTTTTAGGTTAAGTTCCTAATAAAAACGTTATAGTCAATATAGTCTTTAAAATTCGACGTGTGTCTCTGTTATTCATGCCCCTTCCTTCAGTAATTTCTCATCTGTGGTGGCCCATTAAAGATACCTACCATGCCACAGATACTGCATATGTTGTGTCTCGGCCTTGTGATTGGAAGTACTCCTAGCCTGTAACACACTCTGGAAGTAAAATAGCGTTTTTTAATGTTGCACTATCCTATAGTGCTATTGACTGATAGCACAACGTGCTAGTTCAGGCGACGATACTGTGAGAGACTATATTCACAATAGAAGAAATACGCTCCTGAATTTGTAGGAATTTTTCAGGCCATCAGCTAGTCTTACCTGAACACATCTGCAGTATACAAATAAACCAGACTCCACCTGCAGCTTTAGTGTCTCCTATTTGGAAGCCTTTCGGTGTTTTACAAGTCCAAAGAGTTAGTGATTTTATGTAGTAGCATTGTTTTGTGCAACAGGAGCCCAAGAAACCTTTGCATAAGACCAATGCTTAGATAGCATTGCAAAGGCAAGCTGAAAAGTGAAGTATTATAGATATTGTAGAAATTGCAAAAGATTTTATTCTTCCAGTTTACAATGCTAGTTTCATACTGCTGCTCGTTGATATAACATTTGCATTTTTGAGTTTTTCACAGTAATTCTATATTTGTGCAGAACTCTTGCATGGGAGTAACCATGTCTGAAGAAACCAGCTAACACTTTCCTTGTCGTTCGGCATAAAGGCTTGGCTTCATTGCTTTTCTGTTTTAAATGAAATTGCTTAAATGAAATTTGTTTCTTCAGGCATCTTAAATAAGGAATAAATTCATAGCCACTGGAAAGAAGACATGGTCCATTTTAGACTTACATATAGCTCTCTCTGGTTTCACCTTCTGTATTATGCACAGGGGACTCATGCATTGCATTTGAGAGGAATATGAAAAATGAAACTGTGTTTATCAGTTTTAAAAATCACAAAATACTAATACGTTTAGAAATATTTAACAGCTTTTTTGGAGAGAAATTGTAGGGAGAGGGTTAATAAGAGTGTGATGCGTTCAGTGTTGTTTTTATTATTGAAAGATTTGGAGCAGATTCATTATAAGAAACAAGGGAAAAGGGAATTCTTTCTTGCCTTAGCTAAAGTAATCTTCCTGATCTTGAAGAAGCAAAAATGTGTCTTTGTTTTCACAAACTCTTCAATCTCTCATTCTTTCTTTTGTTTTTACTTCTCAAATTACATTGTAAAAAAGATAGGTTTATGCTGAAATGGATGTTCAAACCACTCTGCTTCAACACAGAAAGTGTTCTGGAGTAGCAGAATACTTGATGTAAAAGCACCAAGAAATAGTGACGTCCTAAAGAGAAGGTGATTTTACATCACAGAGCTTCAAAGTCAGAACTAGGGAGCCAGGAAAAGCAGGGGGATAGTGTGGAGAAGTAAAAAATAAACAAACTAAACAAAGGAATAAATTAATCCTGTTGATGACATAATGATGGTGCTGAAGTGACAAGCACCATGAGGAAAGCTTTTAGTAAAGCAGAGGTAGAAGTAATGCAGAATTTAGTAACATAGAAAATATAGATTAAAAAGAAATTTTGTGCTTATTCTGCTATATGAAACACTCGGAAGTCATGTTATGTGTGCAATCTGTGAGTCAGGATGAATAATGTACCTTTTTTTTTTTTTTCTTTTAAACCTCTGGCCTTGGATCACTTGAGTCTTAGCCTCACTGAAAAATCAGATCCATCAGGTTTTCTCAGCTAAACGTTACTAATCTCTGCTTCTTGGAATTTATAATCTGTTATACAAAACTCACTCTGGGATAAAAGCTTATGTTTAGGCCTTTTTTTATATAGAAGCAGTCAGTTTGGAAGAGAGACGTGAATGTGAGGGTGGCTAATGCACCCGGGGCTGTTCCCTTCGCGGCAGCTGTGGCCGGGGAGCAGGGCAGAGACTGGGCTACCACTGGCACACGGGACATTTCTGTATGTGAGACCAACCATCCCTCCGAAACCTCTTGAGAACCAGCCTGGTGCTCTGATAAAGGGATAAGAATGATGAATGGCATGGAAAAAGTCTTTATCTAAAGCATGTTGGAAGTCTGGCATTAATTGCCTTGTAAGGAGCCAAATGAGGAGGAAGTGTGTCAAATAATGAGTGCTTCAGGGAAGGTGTGTCATGAACTTTCCATGGCACGGGGCAAAGGGATATTTAATTAACTTAAAAGTTGGCAAGTTCACACAGAGTGTAATGAGACTGTGGAATTCTTCCTGGGAAGTTGCTGAGGCCAAGACTTCAGCAAGATTCAAAGCGGGATTCCAGTTTTATTTGGGTAACAAAAGATACTCTGAGCTGCAGCAGTTAATACTGGAAAGTTTTGGTAAAGTCATGCTCCAGGGCTTAGGTGAGTCTCTAATAGCTTTGGATCAAATGACACTAGGAGGAAAGGGAGGATAGAGTATTTACGTTTTCCACTTCAAGCTTCTTACCTTACATTGTCCTCTAAGTATCGACCACCTTCAGGGCTGAAAGAAGTGAAAGATAGGGGGTGAGATCCAATGTGACAGCTCCTATGTTTCTTACATTCTTCTCCAGTCCTGCAAACGGTCGTAAACATTAATATCTACTTCTTCAGATTTCTAAAGTGTGACATTATTAGAGAAGTAGTAACAACCATTATTTGTATCTTGGAATACACCAAGATGCTGTATCTTTTGATCTTATATGTGAAGGTTTTCAGATGTTTCTCACTATTTTAATTATGTAAGTAGTATGGGAATCACGTTTTCGTTATTGAATAAAAGCATCTGATTTTAATTGTTCTATCAATATTTGAATTACAAAGATGAAGATTGTAGTAAAAACTGAGAAGTTCAGAGGGGGAGACAGACTTTGCAGTGCTATCACAATGAGAAATCCTACTTTTATCCATCTTGCAAGTAAAATATACAGTAGCAGTGACATCAAATCAAAACTATGAGATGTTCTTATGAGGGCCAGACAGTGAAACGTTTGAGACTGTGTGCAGTAAAAGGAGCAGTTCTGGGGTCTGACGTGCGCCTCGGCCGTGGAAGGCCTTAAATGGACAGCAGCTGATCAATGCACATGGTAGGATGAGCAATATCTGAGACTGCAGATGATTAATAAGGGTGAATTAAAACAGATGATGAGCCTTGTGAGCACTAAATAGCAAAGTGGTGATTAAAGACCTTTGCAATGTAGTTGCTGTAGAATAATCAATTCTGAATGTGGCCAGCCAGTGCTCAAATAGTGCAAGGCCACAAATACGAAACCACCCTTGACTTGGAACAATGCTCACTAGCTGGTTATTTGCGAAGAAGAAGAGAATGAAAATCACTGAGAATGTAATTCAGACACAGACTTACAGCGACAGAGTTTATAATGACAACCCACTGATAAAAAGAGGGGAGGAGAGGAAAGAGTAAAATGAGATATCAAGGCTACCTAAGGTATATTCATAAGAAAGTAACAGCCTGACCTGTGTCAGTTATTTCAGGATTATCCAGTTATTCCCCAGGCCACCAGCTGATCTGGGTGAGCATATCCTTTTACTAATGTGGACTTACAGAGGAGATCAGTTTGAACATAAGGATCTGCCTGCGTAGATCAGCTAGCAGAAGCAGGACGGCAGAAGGTGCTTCATATTCACCTCTGCCAAGGTTCAGCTGACAAAGGCAACTGGGCATAAGATCAGGATTTGGCTGCCAAACAGGTGTTTGAAGGCACGACTGTAGGACTGCGGCTCTTTAATTTCAGTGTACAAGTTTGGGGGCTGATATCTGATGTGTGCGAGTCGGTCACGTGGGATTTCTGTCCAGAACAACCTACCTGTATGCACTGTTTGAATTATGCTGCAAAGTCAGTGCTCCTTGTGTATCTGCAAGAGGCTATACAACCTACTTTGTTCTTAATTTCAAAAAGATGGATACAGACCCAGGCTTTGCTATTCTTATTTCTCTGCTAGGACTTTATTATTAAATGAAGTCCCTTGTTGCTTGTCTGAATGTTAAGTAATCTTTATTGCCACTTTTTAAAATATAGTTGTATTGTAACTGTGAAAATAAGTGGACCAGCCACATTTTTGAGGTACATTCTTGGTGCTCCTTTTGCCCTCAGGCTAGCATGTTTGCTGATTTACTTACTGAGTCACAAAATTAAGTAAGCCACAATGGGAATTCCTGAAAACCAGTGAATTAAGAAAGATTTGTGATAATAATTAGCAACCTGTCAGCTCATGACAATTGAAGAACAGAGTAGAGCAGTATTTGTTTTGACGTATCATTATAAATATATATTCAGAGGCTTTCTCAGAACTTCTACTTCATGAAACCCCCAGCCCTTTCTGTGATTATTTGCCAAGGCTAAAATCAAGTGCTGAACTTTATCAACCTGTGAAATGACATATGCTGTTTAATAGCCTAATGTCTGCCTGTCGTAAAGACTGTTCCCCGTGCTAGTTTTGGCTTCTAGTACAGCTGAAAGTGATCCGCATCCATTAAAAGTTTGCTTGCTTTTATTTGAAGTATAGCTATGATTTAATTCTGGCATCTTTTTGAAAAGCACTGTATTTGCATGAAAGAGTATAACAAAGATGCAAAAGTACTGATCTCTTTGGGTTTTGAAATGTTTTGCAGATTTTTGAAATCAGATGAAAAAGTTCACAGAAAGCACAAAATAACCTCCTTAACTGCATATGACATAAATGATGAACTCATAACTGATGAAGAAAAGAAAATGTTTGCACATCTGGCTTACGGCAGAAAATATCTGCATGTTGATCAAGAGTAGTTATAAGTTGGAAGGTGAGAAAAATGAAAAAAAAGAAGGATAAGGACTGTGGATCTGATTTTCAAATTTAGTAGAAAAGTGTGTTTCTCTCATGCAGTCGTGGAGATTTCCAAGTGCCGTATTCGGGAGTCAGCAGAGGGTAATGCCTCCTAGGAGCACAGCTGCTCTGTGCAAGCCACAGTACAAGCTGTCACATCAGGTCTGCCCGAATGTCACAGACCTTCGAGAACCTTTGGAGGTGCTATGGCAGGCAAAAAGTGGGGTCGCCAGACCTTGTGAGAGCCGTTGAGAACAGGCACATTGATTGCATCTTGAGGTAATTGAAGGTACGCGACTACTTCTTTTTTTTTTTTTTTTTTTTCCCCTTTTGAGCTGTTTTGCAGACTTAAAAGAGGAGGATCTGAGTCAGCCTTTTGGTAAGAGCAGTCCTTGAGTCAAAAGATGCATATTTTCAGTACTTCATAAAGACTTTGCCCACATAACAGGAGAACAGTGAGCTGCTTTTAGGCTTTTCTATTCTTTTGGTAACACGCTTGGAGTCGCGCTGAGTAATCAGATGATATGTGCTTAATTCATCTCGCTGTTAGAGGTCTTACTGGAACAAAATGGGAAAATGGCATGAGTACGTTTTAGGTTACTTCCTTTAGAAGTGGAATTTCAGTACTTTAGCTCGCTTCATGCAGAAATTACAGGAGCAATGGCTTTCAAATGTAGCTTTTACACAGAAAATCGGAAGTGATCTGAGTACCTTATTAACATATATTGCAGTACAAGTATTGCAGATGCCTTTAAACAGCTGTTCATTGTATCATATCTGGCTATTGGATCAAATAGCTGTCAACAAAATGTATTTTAAAATAGCAGCCTAAATTGCATTTGTAGGCTGTACAATACTGTTTAGATTTTTTGATTTCTCGAGACCAGAGACAAATTTCAGTTACTCTGCACTACCACGAGTTGCGTATTCTGATATTTATAATTGGAGATAGATCTATTCTATTACAGTTCCTTCTGCATACATCTCCCTTAGTTTTGCGGGTCACATATGGGTCAAAATCTGAACTATGGTTACTTTGAATTGCAAATTAATTGCAGTGAATAATTAACTATCGGAGGTTAGTAGGAAGATAGAAACTTCCAGGAACTGTGCAGCTGTGGATGCCTTTAACTTCCTAGAAACTATTTGGAGAACAACGACTGTTAATTATGGTAGCACAAGATATTTCTGGATATCATCACCAACAGATTTCATCGTCACCTATTGAACCAATGGAACATAATGGTATTTTTAAACTGGCAAGTCATGAAGACCTTATGCTTATAGAAAATAATCTTGCATTACCTGATTATTTAACTATAACGTTAGGACAAATGAAGTAGATTTATGGCTGGGGTTTGCAGTTTCAAAAGGTCATATTTAGAGAAATTCAGATCTAGCATGTGGAAGTGGCTTGGAATTTCTGTAAAGGGGAAAGATGTTCAGGCAATTTTTAGAGACCTATCTAAATGAATTACAAACTCAATATCCTAGCAATAAGCACAGAGCACATAAAAATGGAAAAATGTTAGACTCAACTTAATAAACTTTTGTTTTAGAGGGAAGAAAACATAGCACTGAAGTGAAAAATTTCTAAAAGTCAAGCAGAATTTTAAGACCTTCTCATACTATAAAGGATCAAATAGTAGATATGCTTTACCCATTTACATTTTTATAAGATCAAAGAAAAAAAGGAAATAACCCTTCATATAAGGATTGAAATAAGGTTGTAAGCAATCTTAGCAAGCCAGAAGCCAATTGAATAGATAGTATATCGTGTAGAAGATGCTAAACACAATGCAAAGTAAGGTATTTGCACTAATAAGTATGAAAATGAAAAGTATCCATGGTGGAAGGAAAACTCAGCTTAATTCACTGAGGTATGCAACTAGCTAATATCAGTGCTGGAATACTAAAAGCAAAAGTACTGGTGGGGGAAGTGGTGGTACTGAGGTAAGGGTTTATAATTCTCTCTTAAATAGTAAGTGGCATTATGCGATGTAAGAATAACGAGTAGTAGAGATGTTTAGGAGTGGAAAGAAAAGGTGATCTGAGCCATCTGTCTCATCTTGATCGAATGAGAGGCTCTAGGTGCATTCTGAAGGAAATTAGTGAAAGACAGGGAGGTAATGAAAAACTAGATAAAATACAAACTGGGTTATCTTTGATAAGGTAGGTTGCACAGGACTGACTTGATTTCTTTCTTTGTTACGGTAGCTAACTTTTTTAAGATAAATGCTTGTCTATCTGGACTCCAGGAAAGCATGTGATACAGTGCTAAATGGAAAATAATTATTTGAAGTTGAAAAGATGCAGATCAGTGGAAAAATTAAAAAGAGATAGCTAAAGAGTATATAACATGTTGGAATAAAAAAAGGAATCCAGCTGAAGGGTGATATTCATATGGAACTAAATCATATTATTTCTATAATGTGGTTGGAACTGAGGTAGAAAGCGGAGTGGGTTAGGTCATTAGAAGAGTTGCTTGATGAGAGAACTTGCAGATTTATGGAGGTTTTTGAGAGCATTATATGATGTGGTTCACATTATTATGCTTGGGCTTTCGGAGTTTACGATAGGGTTGCCTCTCGACTGTTGGAAATACAAAACCAGATGGCAGGTATATCAGGTAAGCAGTAAATGTGTATGATTATTAAACATTGGCAATGGAGTTTATCCTTGAGGTTTCAGAGAAAGAAGTAGTAGATAGTAACTTATGAAGTGGAAAGCAAGCGCTACCGTTTCAACAGAAAAATATGAATACTGTCATACAAGAGTCGTTGTCATTGTCATGTCATTGTCGTGTTCCCTTCATAAATGATGATTTCTTTTTTAATTCTACAAAATCATGTGTCATGTAGCAAAACATGGTCTTCCAAGATGGTAGATCAGAATATTGAGTTTGATGATCGCCCAGGTGATGCATTTTTAATGACACTATGGTCACTCACCATAGTCATTATGATAATTCAAGTGCCTGTTCACAACTACTTACACCTCTTCAACATTCTTCCACAACCATTAGCGGTCTTCTAATTGTTTGAAAAGGAGTCTGGGTACTTCAGTTCCCCCAGTGGTAGTTAAGAGATCTATGCATTTCTGCATTTGCATCCAGCTTTCAGAGTCTGTGGAAAATTTGCATTTGCATGAAGGGTTTTTTACCAGAAGAGGTTTTTCTATTTACAAAAACTGCAGAAAGAGATTTGGACATTTTGGCACTCTTATAATAGTATACTACAGCAGCTGTATACAGACGTGTGTGTGTGTGCGCGCGTGCATTTTTTCATCAAGGTAATGTCTTGAACCCACGTTAGGATAAAATAAAATGTTCTAGAAAAGTGCTGAAACATTTCTGTTACTCACTAGCATGACCAATCCCAAGTACAAAAGTTATCTAGTGAACCCAGATCAAGGAGGAGAAAGTTGAAATATATCAGTAAAATCCCTTCTTTTACTTTTTTTCCCCAGCATATAAAAACAGGCGCTCCAGATTTCTGTTCTGATTTGAAATTTGAGAAGACCTCTGCAATCATGCTTAGTTGCATCAGAACACTAGAAGCAAAATTATGGTTGTCAAGTTTCGAAATCTGTTGCTTTTTAGAAGATTTACAGTCTCTTCCAAGAAGATCAGCCCATTTGGACTTGTTTGGTCAAACTTAGTAATGGCAAAGTAGGGAAAAATAAACAACTAGTTCAAAATACAAGGTCATGTGCAGGAGGGTTAGATTCATAGGCTGCTTCCTAGAGACACAGCAAAATAAGAAAATTCCTCGGTAATAAATTTTAGCATTTTACTTAGATATGGCAAGTTTTTCCATTTGGAAAGCCTGAGTGTGTTTTTATGAGCAGAGGAATAAATATGCTTATAAAGTGGTTCAGATAATGCAGTGCCTATTATGTCTCATGCAGCTATTATATGTTCTTCTTTCAGGACTCTTCCTCCTCCTGTGTTTTTTTCTAGACACTTTCAGGGCTGTGAAAAATCAGGAGACAAATTTATACAGTACCTAGCACAGCGCTGCCTACTGCTCATGGAAATGTCTGATTTGCTCTGAACTGTAAATTCTAAATAATGATAAGTGGAATTACTGCTGTAATTATCTTGCTTTAGGGAACATTTGTAACTTGAAATATAAAGCCTGTCTGTTAGATAACATTTATCAGGAATGTTTCCTTAGGCATATTTTTCAGAATTGTATTTTATTGTTATCTCCCGCAAGATCTGACTGCACGGTCTGTGTTAGAGACAGGGAGAATAACTAGAACTGGCAAATGCCTTATAGGAAAGCTAGTGGAGAGATGAAAGATGAGCTTCCAGCAGCTGCAAAAAGGATATACACTTCAAGGGTGCCCTATAAGCCTTATAAAGCAATAAAGGAAGGAAAACAACATTATGAAGGGTCCCAACAGCCATAAAATTCCAAAAATGGCAAGGATTGCTTTCATTATATAAAGTGTTCGTTAAAGCTTTAAATAATGAAATAAACTCTGACTCTGAGAATGGAAACCTTCACTGTTAAGCCGGGCTCTGTTTACTTTACAATAATCCAGGCCATAAAAGTAGCGCTTCACAAATATTCCATTCTTGGGGAGCTCGGAAAAGCCCAAAGACCACACAGTTCTCCGGCTTCAAAGAACCAAAATCCTCGGCAAACCGTCTGAATCGCTGGCTTTCCGCCATGCCTCTGGCAATTTCCCCTCGTAGTAAGATTGTCAGAATATTAGAAAGTTTGAGTCAAGAAATCCAAAGGATTGTTTTCATTGGCTTCAATTAGGTGTTTGGGGGTTTTTTTGTGTGTGGGGGGGGGAGATTTTTTCTTTCTTTTTTTCTTTTGAAGTCCAGGCATATTTTGGGTTGGAAAAATGCGCTGAAGACTTTGAGCCCAGAAGGTAAGTGGGGAAACTGATGGAGCGATCTTTTGGGATTCAAGGTGGAGAGAAAAAATGTGTTCCATATAAAATGATTGACTACTGACCTATTTGTTTAAAAGCATAGAATTCAATTCAAAAGAAAAATTTAATGCATTGTAAGACAAAATATTGTATTTGTATATGAAGAGAACAGGCAGAAACGTATTTATTTGGAACAGGAATAATTTTGAAATTCTAAAAAAATGTATTTATGTTATTTTATCAGTACTAATATTGCTTATTTTATCTGTTAATAGCCAAATCTGTTTAAATATCTTTTCCTGAATTAGAAGCTATTTAGAAAACATAAGCTATAAAGTATACATGGAACAGTCTTCCTTATCTGTCATTGAAATTCAGCCATTTTCTGCTTTGCTTGCAAGATACAGGAACAAAATGTATCCGTGGGGGAAAAAAAGAATTCAGCTATATGTGGATAAAATTATCATTGAAACCTTTAAGCTACAGCGTATTCCCCTTAAAGGCATTTGAGCAGTCCTGTAATTTATGGTAGTGTTTGTAATGAAAGTATGCGAAAGCCATTAATTTTTCGGAACAGTGCAGTAGTTTACCGTTTGTTTCCTAATCATAGTTGTGATTAGTTTTCTAAGCCGCTAAGGGGGTTAAATATCTTTTTTAAAAGATACTGGAAAAGCAAACAGGTCCTGACTTACATATTTTAATGTGAATGTACGTGTTACGTGGAATAGACCTGATTTTTTGTTTTTGAGTGTAGTTTTTATACCTCTGTACTCGCACCATCCCAACTGAAATCCTTTGTCTCTGCGTATTTTTGGGCGACCAGACAGGGAGACTGTCTGCATCACGAGTGGGAGAAGCAAATGAGTCACCGTGCTCGTTATGAGGAGCTTTGTTTCATTCAAATCCCTCTTGCCAAGATGCTGACACTGAACTTGAGTCATCAGCAATAAACAAGTCTTACAGAAAATTGAATCTTCAGAGGGCAGAAAATTGTGGAGAAAGGAAAGGCGCTCACCGGCAAACTCTGTTTTAGTCCTAGTGCATTTGAGAGGAGTTATTGATTGCATTATTTCCTGTGGTGGAGTTTTCGTTAAGAACCTTAATCTAATTCAAAAGAAGTCTCTGAAATTTCATTTCAAAACATGCAGGTGTAGTGAAAAACAGCAGCATCAGTGAGGCTTTTGAGATAAGTGAATATTACATTGAGTTTTCACTGTGCTAAACAAGGTGACTGTAGTTCCTGTTTTTAGCATTTGCTTTTCACCTGTACTGCGTCCGGAAAGACTAAGAACCATAATAACTACTAGCATCTCCACCCAGAAGTTCTGCCTGGAGTTTGGGTTTTTTCTTTGTTTTTGTTAGGTATTCGATGTTTTAAGTATTCTTAGAAACTGAATTTTTTTTTATAAAATGTGTCTCAATATTTGCTTTTCGCTGTCTCTGTACCAGTAACACTTCCTTTACGATTCTTGCTATTAATTGGTTTAGTTGTGAGTAAATAGAGAACATTAAAACAGAAAAGTAAAGCACAACTATTGAACGTCTACTTAGATACATACAGTATTGCACTTTAATGAGCCCTTTGAAGCGTGTGCATATGGTATTTGTACGTTACAGTAGGATATTCTCAGTCATGCTCTGAGCTGAGGTCTGCTTGTGATGGTGGCAGTGAAAGGTTATCGGCTGACTTCAAGAACTGGAAAGCAGAGACAAATTGTTCAAAGTGCGAGGGCCCCATGTTCGTCCTGTGATCTGTGTTTTGGCGTCGGATACAGAGAATTCCTGACAAACCTCATTTAAGTCAATGGAAACCATGACCGTGAGCACTTCTGAAAGTCCCCTATCTACATGCCAACCTACAGGCTTGGAGGTCTGCGTTTTAGGCTTCCAACTTAGAAAGCGTTGAACTTCCTTTGTGCATGCACATATGAGTAATGGGTGATGGACAGGGCGGTCCGCTCAGCAGAGGTAACATTAGCGTGCAGTTATGGGACACTGCAAATATCAGATATAGTATAATAAGCATGAACTTTTATCAGTGATAAACCAAAGTATGAATATTTACTTCTTTCAGATTCAGTACATAATAGTATGAGCAGATAGGAGATTCTGTTTAAGTCTTTACATAGCAAAAAGGAAAGATCTGGTGAAATTCATTTTGTTTTTCTATATCATATCATTTTCTTTTACTTGAATAAAGGGAGTTCATGTACCTAGGTAACACTCCATCAAGACTGTTGCCACATGTTTGCGTTCGGCTAGTGATCATAAATCACCCAATAAATATTTCAGTTGGAGAGGAAGGTGTACAAATATAGCTACTTTACCTTAAGCAGTCCACTTTCATGAAAGCAGCATAGCAGCCCATTTGTCTATGGCACCAATGTTTCTAACCTCTGTCAGGGCTACACTGTTTAGAGTTTAAATACTTTAAAAAGGCGGTAATGTATAGAGATTTCTCATGTGGAAGTGTTTCGTGCTTAATTAAAGAAAACAGGAAAATGCTAAAAAGTCATTTTTTTCCTGATTAGCCACAATGTGCCTTTTTTTTTTTTTTTAAAGATGTAATTCCATGGTGTGGCTGACTTGCTGAGAGGCCAGGAAAGGGGGTAGATAATGGGAAGGACTTCACCGTCTACTTGCATTTGTTCTAACTCCTCAAAATGTCATTTACAACGTGGAATATCCTAAGTAGCTCCCTCTTACCTGAGAGAGTCCCTTCCTTGCCTGTACTGTCGTCGCAGCCCCTTGACTGCCTTCCCCCTGCTTTTCCCAGTGATCTCTATAGAGCAGCAGAAGTGTAACACTGATGAAGGAAGGAGAAAATACCATTGCAAAATTTCAGAGAAAGCAGAGGGTATAACGCAGACAGTAACAGTTGTGGGGAGCACAGTCGAATGAACTTGCAGTACAACACAGCTTTACTAAATATAGTTACTGAATACTTGTTATGCGTGAGTGTCAGGGTAGGAGAGCGTTACGTCTGCAGCTCGGAAAGCTGCCACCGTAGGCGGGCACAGCTCGAGATAGGGATGGAGTTGTGCAGTGCTGGAGCCCCGTACGGGTCCCATCTGCCCCAGCAGCCTCTTCCCAGGCTTCTGCTTGGGAGCTGCTAATCCGAGGTGCTACCTTGCAGCTACCTGCCATTACACGCCGGCATCTTGTCCCTGGGAGACTCAGCCCAAAAGCTCCCTGCAGCCGTGTGCTCCTTCTGCTCCTGAACGTCCTTAAAGCTGGAGTCGCTTTGCCACCGCTCCATCCATGGCCTCGCCTTTCTCCTGCTGCTCACCCTGTCCCCTGCCTGTCCCGCTCAGGGGGGTGTGACCCTCCATGTTGCTCCGTGGCCAGGACATGACGGACAAACGCTGGCAACAGCATCGCGAGCAGGAAGGTAGAGAGCACTGATGTGGTGAGAAAGCCTAAGTCTGTCGGGGCTCTGAAGAGCTGCATGTAGTAAATAGAGCAAACCCATATAATGTCTGCTTACAGGAGGAGCAAACGGACACGAGGGATGCGATCCTTTTCCCTTCTCTCCTTGCAGGTGGACTTGGCATACGTGCAGCAGAGTCCTGAGGGGGCCACTCGCTTTTTAAGAGAAAAAGGGTTAATTAAAAAGGGAAAGATAGTACAAACTTTGTTTTCTCAAGGCAGGGAAGTATAGTCCATGGAACCCAGTCGATACTCTCAGAGAAACAAGCTGAGTATTATACCATGAAAGAACAGGACCTAGGTGAGCCTAACTAACCAGAATGTGTTATTTCTCATGTGAAACTTAATTTAAAATTATCACGTGTTTGCAAAGGAACACAGGATGTAGACCAAAGGTCTTAATACTGTGTTTAGAAAACTTGATGAACAGTAATTTACGACGAGAGCACAATTTCAGCTCACTTGACTTTGGGAGAGTAGTATAGCAGGAGCTCACACTAGGAATTCAAGACAGCTCTTTAATGCAGTAGTTTTACATACAATATTTTAGTGGTTAATCAATTACTGTTCATATTCTAAAGTCAGTGAACGCGAAACAACATGAAATTTAATCCTGATAAATAAAACATTTCTATGTGTGTCCCCAGACTATATGATGCAGTTGACTTCCTTCCACCTCCGAATTACAGTACTGACCCTGAAATGAATAGTTTAGTGATTTTATATTTTGCTTCCACATGTTTTTTAGATTTGGTCGCCAGGGCAATGGTGCACATGATTTTTGAGAGATAGTGATGATTTTACATTATTTTGCTGTTGGCGCCTGGAAGTTGAAGTATTTTCATAGTGAATTGTCTCAGAAAATCATTTTATACTTTGCAGAAATAAACACATTTTACATTAAAATCTTTTCCAAGGTAACACCTATAGTTACTGTCTTTGATTTGTGAGAAGCTGATGATTACAATGGAGAGGGAGCTTTTTCTTCACTGGTAGGAACATATGCCAGAAGTATTCAGAAAGGGAAGAAATGTGCTTACAGAGTCAGTGGGTTTGAACTTTAAAAAATTTGGTCCTCTTGCCAAGTCTGGCACTTCTTCTTTGAGTAAATATGGGACAGTTATCATTTGAAGTGCTTCTCCCTCTCTTTCTTCATTTAAAAACACAAATATTTTAGCTGACTTCCTTTGTAAAGCAGATTGAGATACGGCAACATGGAGTATAGGTGTTATTTTAAGTGATATTTTTTAATTAGGGGCAGGAGGTTGGCTCAGGACATGGGCAGAGAGGCATAGAGGGTTTTGCCTCCTTATTACTTGTTGGAACCACCCCCAAGAAAGTATCCTTCATCAAATAGCAACCGTTACCATTTGAAGGGGTTTTGATGTAGTTATATTGATTTCAGACCAGCCCACAGAAAGCTCTCGCTATCATTTGCTGCTAATTTAGCATCCATTTACCAGAGTGGCTGGGATTTAAATGAGCATGCAGCCCTCTTAGCAAATGGTCTCTTTACGTCAAGGTTGAACACTGGACTGGAAAACAAGAGGAAACCTGCCCTGCTGTAGAGACCTGCTTGTTCCTGCCAAAGCGCTACTTATTTTTGTGGTTTCTCCCCTTGTAGGCAGTGAACCTCTTGTGACTGTGCAGGGCCGGTGTTGCAACCTCTTTAACTGCGTGACGAGTCTCACAGTAGCAAGAACGGTTACTGAAGGGGCAGGCACTGTGGTGCTTCTCATTTGTTTAGTGTCTAGCCTAGCTTGCATTGGATTTAATGCATACATACAGGTGTGTACACACATGCACACACATTTGGAAAGAAGAATTTGGGTATTTGAGTTATACATGAATGAGTATTTTAACTACTAACTAGAGATCTAGGGCTTCAGAGCCAAGTCTGTATCCAAACTTCAATGGTCAGGCCTCTCTCCCCAACTCTAGTAAGACTGAAAATACGTATTTTGTCCTACCTATCTAATTATCACTTTCTTTTAGAAAGCTTTTACAGAAAAATTATTTTTAATGCTTATATTAAAAGAATAGTTACCTGAGGAAATTACAGACACAGTTGAAGGGTCACATAAATTGAATTTAAGAAATTCAACCATTTGTCTCCACATTTTTTAAGAGATTTTTGGGAAAGTCAATCAAAGAGTATTTATGGTAGTAGTTTCTAATGGATCTGTGGCGGTTTTGTTTTTTTTTTTCCTTTCCCTCGGTACTGCTTAGAAATTCAGCTGAAACATTTATATTACAGAAATGATATAGCAGCAGTTTCAGCTCTTTTGTGCCTTACATGCTTGATTAGAAAAATCCCATTAATGATAGAAAATGCTAATCAGTAATGTGTTTTGCCAGCCACCGCAGGCCCACGCGTTCTATATAATCCATTGTTTATTAACCTAATGAAGGTCATTGTAGCTTGTGAAAGCTTGTGTGACAGCATATCAAAATGGTTTTAAAACTCTGTGCTGCTGGACTCCAGTGCCGGAATAAATCGAGGCTGGGTATTTACTTGTCAGAATGGTTCTAGCGTAAATAAGTTTTTTTTTCTGGGCGGAATGATCATACTGTGCTTTCATTTGTTCATTATAATTGTCAAGACAGACAAACAGCGCAGTGGTGGCTGAGCTGATGGTGCTGCCGTTAAGCAGCTAGACTCTGTCTTTATTCATGTCTTACTGATTTTCCTTTTCTTTTTTTGGCAGGTGACATCACACAGAAGGGATATGAAAAGAAGAGATCAAAATTAATTGGGGCTTACCTGCCACAACCTCCTGGTACGTGTATCTGTGCTTGCAGTATATGAAGATGTCAAGCATATTGGTAGTTGCCACGGTAGAAATCTGCATCTCTGAAGAAATATATGTGGCAGAAACAAAGCTATTGTTATGCAGAAAAAGCTTATTCCATCCATTTTATGTATATTCTTTTATATATATACATATATATATATATATATGTCTGCTTTGATGTGTGTGCACATTTTTTACATATGTTGCTGTGGGTTTGCCAGTCATGTCTCAGAAATAAAATCAGCCTGGGCTCCTCAGAGAGCCATTGTTTATTATAAGTAATGCAAAAATAGAGAGGAAAACATAATATCCTGACTCATTAAGACCTAAACCAAGTACAGTTTTCTAAAGAGAGATATGCATGAGAGTGGAGGAGAACCTGATAGCTTTGTGCCTTTCTCCATTCCAAGGTTTCCTGCCCAAATCTGCCTTCTGAAGACACTAGAAAGAACAGCAGCATCCCCAGAGTTCAGCTTGTCCCGCGTACCCATGAGTGAACCACTGCTCCTTTAGGCAGGGCTGATGTCTGTGTTTGCGGTGGGATGCAGGTGCTGCTTCACTTGCCCAAAGATGTACAGAAATCTTCAGGCTAAAATTAGTAACAAATAATTTAATGGTTTATTGAAATTATTTCATGTATATATTTATGAGAGAGAGATATCAGAGACAAGAAAAGAGCTCTGAAGAGACACTGAATCCTGAGGCTGAATGTGCAGTTATACGTATCACTGGAGGCCTCCATGTTGTGATTGCCTCCCAAGCTGCTGCTGGGGCTCCACCTGGGCTTAGCTGTCCTCTGAGGCCTGTTTTTATTGCAGGCCTGGGAGCATAGTTCCCTTTTTCTTATACAAGAAAAAGGTGCAGTTTATGGTGCAGTTGATGGTTTTCTGTTTAAACTGCTCCTGTGTAGTGGTACACTTGCTACCTCCATAGCAGAATGTTATTTTGGGGGCTTTGGATTTCACTTGATCTGCTCCACTGCCGAGAGAGCCACAAAAGAAAGAGATCAGTGTTATGGACACCTCAGTTTTCAGATGTGACATAGCCTGATTTGAGGGTGACGGTGACACTTCCTAGCTGCTGGGAGGCATTAGGAAATGAAACAAACCCAGTCAACAGAACTGTAGTCCCACAGGTGGAATTATTAAATGTCTCTGTATTCATCATTCTGGCTAGATTACCAGAGCTCATACAATAGTCTTCACAGGATGTTCTCCTGAGACTTCCCTAGGTTTACGGAGTTACCGAGAGACTGTTACCTCACAATAATCCTCAACCCAGTGGTGTGATTGATAGCAGTATTTTATTTTCACAGTTAGTTGTATCTTCATACAAGAAAACACAGCAGAGAACGCATAGTCTTCTGGTGAAACTGTGTTGTTGGCCGAAGCTGCTGAGGATTTATTGTACATATAAGGATAAAACAGAGAAGGTAGAGAACCCACTGAGGTTTATCCTTCAAAGTCTCTGTTGTAATATTGAAGTTTTCCAGTCTAAGGAGGAGCAGAGAGGTCTCTGTAAGTCAGTCTATGGTGTCTGCAAATCCATAGGGGGGCCCATTCAATAATTTAAAGAGGTCGTGACTGAGGAAGTAGCTGATTTAGTGCTGTTTCAAAGTTGGGAAGAAACTGAGTAGATGTTTTTCACTCCACCAGTTCCTATAAAATCCTACACTGGGGAGGGTGGGACATGGGTGAGCGAAGGAAGATTAAGATAGGAAGGAAAGGGAAAGAATACTGTCATATTGTCCACTGTTCTCTTGTACATACATCAGTCTCGATCATTTAGCTGATGGCTAAATGCATTATTTGATTATAGTGGAAAGCATTACTTCCATTGTATCGAAGTATTTTCAGCTGGAAACCGGTATTATTTGTGCTTGGGTCTTTGCCGTCTTTGTAGTTTTTGTTTGTTTTGTTTTGTTACCTATTGGACAAAATTTGAAACACTGCATTTTGGTATTCTCCTTGTAAGTCTTCACTCACCTGAATGGCTTGAGGTCCGTGCTCACTAGGAAGGGGGAGATGAATCCTTTCCAAGAGGGAGTAGGATAATGAAACAGATGCTGCCTTTTGTAAGCCTCTGTTAATATCTCTGAACAATTGCAAAATTACCGAATCAGTCACTCATTTGTTTGTTGTAATCAGTTCTGATGGGGAACTGCAATAATTTATAAGCTTTGGTATTAGGTCTTGCTATTAAAAGGGAAGCGATGTTTTAGAAATATTTTTAAAATGGTGAGGAAATGGGCATGGCACCTTTGCTGGGGTTGAAGGCATTGGGGAAGGGCTGGGATTTGCACTCTGTGGCTGCGTTCACCAAACTGAAAGTAAATCCAAGGGCAGTTCCCCACTGTTTCCACATCCAGTCCTCTCACTGCGCCTTTGCTAACATTACTAACGCCAATGTTGGCAGAGTGGACCATCGGCCCTCATTGGCTCCGTGAGTGTCCTGTAGTGTCTGTGCGTGCGTGTGCGTGTGTGCTGTACTGCATGGGGGCAGCCGCTCCATTCGTTGCTGTAACAAATGTAAAAAAACTAAACATGAATTAATTAGTTTTTTTCAACTTGTTACAGCAGCGAATGGAGCTGCCGCGGTACGGTGTAGACTGCAACACAGTGAAGGAGCTGCAAGAAGAATGCTCCGCACTGCCAACATTGGTGTCTGTGACATCCGGGAAGCGGCCGCTAGAGAGCGAGCAGCCAGCACAGCAGGAAACCGGCCTCTCTTTTATTTTCGCTTTGGTGAGCACGATGAATGTATCTTTTCCAGTCCATATCTGTCTGTACCTGTGCCTCATCTGAAAGCCTCTGGTAGATGCCTACATCAATAGACTAGTTTAGGAACTGCCAGTGAAAATGTAGGAGAACTGAAGGACAACACCTAGAAGGCCGTTATCAACCTCTGTTTGCCTAAGGCTGAAGCGATGGGAGGCAGAGAGGAATAATCTGTCTCAGTATAAGATGTGAACATGTTAACGTGTATCTAGCTTCCATCGCACCAATACTTCGGAGGACGTTTCACAAAATAAGTTGGCAAGACACAGGAAGGCATGTGTTTCTGGTTGCCTTTTTGGCACCAACTTGTCACAGACCTCTGGACAGGTCCCAGCATGGAGACCATCAGAATCATGCGGAAGCTGTAAAAATCTAAGGACCCCTAATTCCACACTCGTACAAGTAGAGAACTCTTCCTGAACTCGGCTCTTACCCAAACCATTTCAAAGACCCACTTCTAGGAACAGGCATTAGGCTGTAGGAGCAGACTGGTGGAAGGACTTTCTGCAGTGACGCTTGTCTGCAATGTGGACAAGTGGGGCATGACCCCAGCCATGCCTATGCAGCAGAGCCCTTCAGTGGACATCCATCATGCCTTCTGGGGGTGTCCTGTGGCTGATGGCAGGCAGACAGCCTGTTCCTGCTCCCTGGGTTTGTAGCAAGGATTTATAGACCCCTTCCAGACGACAGGTTTTCTCTTGCCAGCCATGTGGGTGCACAGAGGATGTCACTCCCTTGCCTGTGTGCTTGAGCACACTCCCACCAGGCGGTCCAGAGGCGGTGTAAGAGATGGCTGGATAGAAGATAAGATTTGCAGTTCTGTCACTACAAAATATACCTGTAAAAGTATGATACCTCCCGCCCCTGACGCACCCATCCAATCTCATTTTCAAACATATTTGGTATTAAATATAGAGGGAATCCATATCAGACTCTGCACTATGTTGTTTGTCCTTCTCCTCTTAATATGGGGCTGTTCTAAGGTTCCCTCTGTCTGATGCGAGTAACCTTTCCTGCCCCTGTTATCCTTTTTGTAAAATGAGAATGACTAAATTTAAATGGAAATTTCAGGATTAGCAGAATTAATGATATAAAACCATTTAAGTGCTAAATGTAGGCAGTGGAAGGACTGAGTATATACATGTGTATAAACACATTCATGCATTGATATATACCAGAGGTCTTTATTGCGTTTCTTGGGATGCTATCATTTTAGAAAAAGGGTAGCTGTTACTTTTCAGGAAGGGATATGTCCCTAATCCAAAGAGGGGAACTGTGCAGCCTTGTGGCTGTAGCTCTGTCAGGTGGTGTGGGAGTTCACTGTTAGGCTCCCTGTTTTTGGCAGGAAAATCCCAGAGAGCAATATTGTCACGTGCCATGCAGCAAACGTGCATGAATCTGGCTGAACAAGCTGAACATGGAGGACTTGCTGGATCCACTGCACATCTGCAAGTCGACTTTGCAGTGCCTGCACACTAGGGCTGACACATCCAGATGCTGCACAGATGGCACAGAAGCAAAGGACATTTATAGTCTTCCAGCCGGGCTGTCTAACATCCAGAAACCGGGAACAGATACGCTGTATTTGGTAGTGTTAATGGGAGAAGGGATAGGGGAGCCCCCTTTGTCTTTTCTGTTAAATTCCCACCTGCTTTAACTTAGGGAGACAGAATTACAGTTTTGTTTCCTCAACGCACTTTCACCAGGATGTCAGTTTGTAGGTGGAGGTGTTCCGGGCACAAAGTAATTTTTCCTTTCTTAACAAGTTCAGATGTCAGACATCTGAAAATAATCGTGAATCTGGACCTTTATGTCTGCATATGCATCCCAATCTGTCTTGTACTGTGACCTTTCTTTCTCTTACTGCCTCTGTAGAGGAGGACTCCTGACAGCCGATAGCTGAAAGAATAACCACTTAAACCGGCATTTATTTCAGAATAATTTTCTGAAGATTTTCTTGATTAGATCAATCAGTCAGTTCTGGATAAGATAACATGTGGACAGCTGGATGTGTGCTATTAAGAGCAGCCCTCCCTGGAAGAAAAATAACTAAATTACCTGTATCCCTCACAAGCTGTGTTTTTGCCCAATTTGCTTCCAGCATTTTGCAGGAAATTTGATTATTTATTCACAGAACAGAGAGATGATGTTGTTATCAATTAAGCTTTGCTTCTAACAGTTTAGACATGGATGGTTCCTTCTCCCTTAATCAAGTGCTGTGTCTACACGAGATTACTTTCTGTAATTTCCCGTCACTGGTACCACCAGTGTAGCTCTATTTGTAGTGTAACCATGCAGACCAGTCACCAGTGCTTTATTTATTATGGCTAATAAACCTGTGAGATGCAGTGTTTAAAAGGCACCCGCTCCTCCTTTCACAGGTCTCAAGACAGAAGGCTGCATCTCCCATGGCTTGAGCCGCAGCAGCGCTAGGGAGGGGAGGAAATGTCAAGCTATGTAGAGCAGTGAAGATTATTAGTAGATTGCCACGGAAGATTCCCTTACCTTATAATGAAGTAATTTGCTGTAGAATTAAAGGAAGCAATTTCTAGATCCTCTATTATTAACATGAAAAATATATATTTTTATATATCTATAAATGTGTGCATAGTATGTGTGCATACATTTGCTTTTGACTCTTACTGCTGCTAGCCCTTTGGGCCGGGAGAGTAAACATGTCAATTATAATTTCATTTTCCCTTCCACAGACTAATAAAACATTATTTGAATTGCAAAGAATGCAAGGAAATGTTTAAACACAACTTGATTCTGGAATTGAAATAAAACTCACATATTCACTCTATCAATAATAACTAGTATTCCTAAAACATCTGCCTTCCTAATTCCCAAGGTCTTAGCAAGTGATAACCATGACGACGTATTTCAAAGCATACCTGTAAATTAAGAATATGGGTCTCACTGAAAGGCATATGCATTGCACAGCTCATGGATGCGTTTTTGAAAACATCATGGCAAGTTTTTACAGATGAGACTGTGGCACACAGATGAGTGTTTAGCAAGTCTTGTTTGTAAAAAGTGTTTTTGGTTCGAATGGTTTGGATGCCTTACAGAGCCTAGTTTGGTGACAAAGGGAAGTTCTGAAAGCATCAGAAAATTACTGCTTGGAGCCATCACTGAGACAGCTGGGCTACTGCTTTGCTTTTGCCATGCTGATTGAGAGCTCATTTATTATTTTAAGCATTCTTCATTTTATGATGTCGCCTCTGTTTCCTGTCTTGCAGTAAGACCTCGTAACATCAAACCTTCTTCAAATGCAGAGCAAAAGGTATTTTCATTCAAAGACTTTAGAGTATAATTATAAGACAAAAAATGGGTGGAAGGGAAGAAATGAGAACGCGATGAAATCAGTCAGTGCACCACTTAGTAATATGAGCGTTGGTTTCAGCACTCAGCATGATGTTTGTTTTGGGGTAGTTTTTTTGGTACACACAGAGTCAGAGGCTTTTTTTTAAGGAATTTGAAGGAGAACTTCAGTGAAATATCTTGTTGATGCTCATGGAGAGTGTGTCTGAAACATAAGCAAATAGGAGTAAACATGAAGGTCTAAAAATCTGACAAACAGGTGAGAGAAGATCGATTAGTCAGAGGTGAGCACTGATGGGTAGAAAGGAAATACAGCACTGAGGGCTTTGAAATGGCTTTTAAAAAGTTCGTGGATGATGTAACAGAGGAGAAAGAGCCAGTGGAGGCCTGTGAAGAGCTGGGCAACACTCTTATAATGAGAAACTACTAGAATTTACCACAATGAATGTACAGGTCTGAGGCAAATTAGATTTGTTGAAGGCTGAAAGGAGGATGTTACGCTACTTGCAGTGTGAGTCGACGAGTGCATTGGTAAACGTGTTAGCTGTGTGGATAGGTAGTCTTTTTCTACATGCTTTCCACTAAGAATCTTCAAATCTTACGCTGAAGCTGTAGGCCAGTCTGGAGAAGATTGAAATCAAAGGTGGCATGTGAACTGCAGCAGTGGTGTGAGGTCCACCGAGACTGATGTAGGGGGAAGAAGAAAAGAATCCCACATTAGCTATACTAAGCTTGAACTGAAGGCTTAACGCTTGCAATGCTGAAAAGCAAGGTCAAGATTTTAATTTGGATAGTGTTTTCATCACTCAGCTTCGCTTTTAAAGCAGAACGGGCAGTCATTGCATAGAAGCTCAGGAAATAATTTGAATTGAATGTAAATACTATTTTTTAAACTGCACCGCAAACACTACTTGCCTTTCCTCCCACCAGCCCCGGAGCTGCTAGGTTTGTCCTGTAGCTATATCCTCTGGAGTCCTACACTGTAGATTAGTTTTAGAATAATAAATATAGCCTCTGTCTAAGAATGCCTTCTATTTCTTGTCGATTAGACATTTCAGCTTTTAAACGTTTTTAGATTCAAAATTTCGACACAGTCATAGGAATAATAGATACATCAAAGCAACTTGTCAGCTGTCATTAAGGAAACAATTGTCCTCTGTTGGAGAGGGCAATGCAGCTATTGCCACATTATCTACACTTAGCACTACAATTTAACTGTAGAAAAAAGCAATAAAGACTGGAAGGGAGGAACAAAGAGGTGAAGGGGAAAAAAGGAAGGAAGGAGGTGAAGCCTGCTTCCAGCCGACAGTTTTGTGTCTTCCATGCACTTAAAAATGCAACTAGCCAACCTGCAGTGCATTGCTTAAATAGCTTTCCTGTGGCTCTTCAATTTGTAGATCGATACAGTAAAGATATAATCCAGCTTGCAGATTAAGATTTCTATATTGTTATACATATATTAAGCTGTCTACCTCTGAACTTGGTATTTAAACTTCCAATTCCATCTGAAGAGACACAGTTACTTCAGTCGATGAAACCTAGAGAGCTTTTTAGCTTATTCCAAGGTAGGCATCTCCACCGGCCACCTGCCTAGCTCTCCAGGCTTTACTGGGCTCACTTAGTTGCCCGAACATAGGCATCTAATACTCTTCAGCATTTCCTAAGGCGTTAGAGACATCTGCACGCAGTGGGCACGTGGGAAGCAGGACTTAAAGGGGACGCGTGCCCTTCTGGTCAAGCTAGGTATCATACACCGCAGCATCTAAAAGGACATTGGCCTCCTCTATTCAGACTACTGAATGCTGGCCTAGGTTTCCATTGTTCGTAATGGAGGCTTAGCTTAACACCTTCTTGTAAACATCTAAATATAGGTGTCTTAATCTGCTAGCTGAATCCCACATTAGCTGCGTTACATAAAAGAACTGATACTTTTGTTAAGAGCCTGGCTGCGTGCTCTAGTGCATCAGCTGCATCTTAAGTGTAATGTGATAAGCATAATGCACTGATTTCTCATCCTTTTATATCAAATATCTGTGGTCCAAGTATGTGTTTCTAATACATATTTTGCTAAAATTCTTCATGACTGGTAACAAGTCATAGGTGCTCATAATACCTTCTACTTTAGATGCAAGACTGGGGTGAACTGTTGCATTGTTAAGAGGGATGCTAGTTTGAGAGTGACTATAGTTGTGCCTGTCTCCAGGGCACAGGAGTGACGGTGACAGTTTTCTTTTATGAAAGCCATTTATTGCTCTTCTGCCTCTTTAAATTTAGGAATTGATCCAGGTCTCAATTCTCTAAGCCTGTTATGGCACCACTTCCACTCTTTCACAAATACATTTCAGTGAAGCTGCACTTGAACAAGCATTAGCACTTAATCACGGACCCGGTGTGTTGGCTGTGAAAGCTATCAAATTTGAGCGCTTAGTTATATTCAGAAGTACAAGCGCAAAAAAGCTGCTTGTTACCGCATGATGTTGCTAGAGCCTTCATGGAGGCGAACAGTTCTGCTGTTAACGCCGCTTTGCTGTTTATTGCAGCACTTCACTGCTGTCCCGGCAGTCGTTATTCTGTGTGGCTTCCGCTCCTGCCCCTCGCTCGGCAATGTCAGCCGGCGGGATGTGAGGGCTGTGTGCCATGAGCTTTGCTGCGCGGGGGGCCAGTGCTTGGAAAGCCAAGGCGACTGCAGGCTGAGCAGGCTGCTTCGTACTCCAGCCCTTTTAGGAAGGAACCATCGTGAGGCTCTTACTGCATCTCCAAAGTGAGGATACGCTTTGTGTTTTCTCACGCAAAGGGTCTTAGCACTGCGAGAGGGCTCTGCACGGATCGTTGGTGTAGTTTCTGCTCTGTATTATACGGCAGCACTGACTTCCCTGTGTGGATCGGTGCTATCACAGAGCCACGTTCACGTGTGCTGCTCTGTGTTTGGGTGGGGGGGTTATTCCCTGTTATCATATTTATGGGAAAATGGGAAGCAAACCCATCAAATGATCTCCCGAGCTCATAAAAGAAGAAGATAATTTGATGCTCTCGTTTACTTCGCTGCGGCCTCGAATGTAGTGTAGGAAGTTGGGGCTGTCCCTTTACTTACTGTAAAAAGAAACTGCATATTACTGCATTGTATCAGAAGAAACTTATTTTAAATAAAACCAAATACAACATAGGAGGGAGAAAAATTAGTTAAAATGACTGATTTTTAAGATTAGATGAGAAATTTCTGTATCTGTAGTAAGAACAAGCTGCAGTTAAATTGCTGTGATGGACTGGAGGAGGGAAGAGCCTTTTATACTTTTCCAAAGTGACAGTGACCATGTTATTACCTGGCCAGTTGGACGTCGTGCCCTGGTCTGCAACAGCAGGGTCGCCCTTTGAGGCTGCCTCCTATGCACTGGCTGCCTGGGGCCTTGGAAAAGGGCTTTATTCACTGTGTGCTGCTGCAGAGCAAGAGATGGAGACTGCTGGGGGGTCTTATAGCCGTGGGCTGGCATGAATTTTGTGCAGTGGCTTTCAGGTCCACCCAAAAGCTTTCCCTCCTACAGCACATCTTTACCTCTTTGTAGCTGATGGTTTTCCTCATAGAGAATTTAATTCCTCCTCAATGTTTATAAAACCTATTGCACGTGGTTTTGGTGTTGGAAGGGTGCATTTAATTCCTTTCTTTCTTTATAATCATATTGTTGCACTTCAGTAGCAACACCTAACTTATTTTTGCTTGTCCTTCTCCATATGCCATCACCCTACACAAGTAATTTGTTGTGGCACCGCTTTACTCACAAGAACTCTGTGACACAAGAACAATTTGGGGTGCTTTTTATGTTTGTTTTTTAGGATTTAAAAAAAGAATGTAATTCCCAGGAGGTATTTGATTACTGTACAGTAAGACTAACAAAACAGCTAGTGATTGAGGGATGTATACTGGAGGTTAGAATCCTGAAACAGGGCTTTAATCTTTTGAAAGTTTGATCAAAATTAATTTTGTTTTAATTGTGCATTGCTGGTTCTCAGGGTAACCCAATAAGGAAAGGAAAAACACTAAGTATACAAATGAGGAGAAAAGATTTCTTCTTTTATTTTGATACTTCAGAAGTTAAGTTTGCCTGACTAAAAGAATATAAAAGCTAGAGAGCAAGTGAAATTACATAGTAGTACGATGTGGAGATAGAGCAGTTAAATGAAGACATTTTATTTGAATTAAGAATATGAATTACTAATTGCAATCTGGCTATAGGAAAAGCTAAGGATTCACTCTTAGTCTTTTATATTTCTAGCCAACCAGACACTTCCCCTCAAAATCGAAACAGAAGTGGCATTTCTGATACTGCAAAGATTTAAGAGGGAGAAGCTGTATTCTGAGTTCTGTTTCTGCATCACAAAGGAATAAACGTACAATGCTAACTTTTAAAAAGATGATCATCATTTTTAAAGAGTCCTTTGAAACATAACTAGTACTCATTGAGAATCAGCGCTGCATTTTTTGTTGTTCTGTATTTCACACAAAAATTCTTATTTTCCCAAAAGCAAACTGTTACCCCTTCCCAATAAGAAGGCATTGAATAGTTTGGAAATAGTAATGGAAAGTTTTTTTATATTGTGCTCAAGTAGAAAAATATGAACACATTTCCAGGCATTGTTTTGTTGAATCCAGTTTTAATTTATTAGTCAGTCATTTGAATATTAAATTAATTATTAATCATGTAGTTAAATAATTTCATTAAAACTTTTCTACTGTCTGTCCATCCTAAGTGCAAGAGGCCTGTTTTGCTTCTGTCCCTGCAGTTACCCAAAGTTTGTAATTATTTTTTAAAGCCAGAAAATAATAAAAAATAACACAATTTATTTAGACACTTCTGTTACTCTGTCCCTATGAATCACAGTGCCTCTGTGTTTTATTAGATCTAAGTTAAATGCAGTACTTCTGGGCTTGCTTACTCAGGTTAATCTATGGAAAAGAACGAAGTAATGTGTTTTGCCACTAAATATTACTGATTCAGGTTTGCCGCCTTCTCCCATTGTCTGTTCAAATTTTCCTGCTTAAGTTTTTCACTTTACTGTTCTCCGGAAGTTGGGAAGTAACGCTGGTTTCTAGAAGTGTGTATATACAACGCTGCTGTCATACTACTAGTATCTTTGAAGCTGCCTTCAAGAAAATCTCTTAAAAAAAAACATGCAAGACAAAGGGATGAAGACAAGATTAAAAAGAGGATGTTTGAATCTTAAATAATGGATGTCTAGGCCTGGCATACAGAGATGCTGCAGGTACATATTATAAAGCTGAGATATTTACATTATTTTGCTGTAGTAGATTACTCTCAGACTTTGGTGGTGCAGCTGTTGTTTACTTTCTGGCCCTTGATAACTGAAGATGCTAATAGATATTATATAGTTCCCTTCCCTCAGAGTATCTAATTTTTGTAGCTTAATATTGTGTTTTCCTCAACTGGTATCATCAAACTGCATGAGATTTTGTAGACACATATATAATGCAAACTAGCTAAGTCTTCTTAGGAATTGTTTTTAATCAATTGCCAGGAAAGCCTGAAGATCCAGTGCAACAGTATTCCATTTATTAGCACATTAAAATATTTCCTGAATACTACTTCTTGAACAGTCAGCTGTATGAAAAAAAACATCAAAATTGCAGGTTGTATGCTCTTGTTATGGTGTATATGATCCTGGAAAGAAGGTGTCTTAGGCAAAGCCAGGCATATAACTGCACCAGTAGAGCTGACCAGAGGAAAGTACTATTTAGTCAATTGAAATTACGAGGTTTAGCAATTGAACATTCACTTTCTACTTCTAGTGCATACTGGGCTCCTCCTGACTGAGAAGTTTCTGGAATCAAATCAGAATTAGTTTCTTTTTTTTACTTTTTTTTTTTATTAATACAGGGGTGGACCAGGCACTACCACAAGAACGTCGAACTCCTGTTACTCCGTCCTCTTCCTCTCGATATCACCGTCGAAGGTCCTCAGGGTCACGGGATGAGCGCTATAGATCGGGTGAGTAGAACTGACGGCCACAGAAGTAGAATGAGAAGTGGCTGGTTTTATTCTTTCCTTTTTAGTACAATTTTGTTTATACTCTTCTAATAATTGCATGTGGGAAAGATCCATTATAGGAATATAGAGACACTGTCCAAGCATGCAGGGGCATCATTACCAAAGCCAAAGCCAATTGGAGTTGAATCTGGTGAGAGATGTGAAGGGCAACAAGAAGGGCTTCTATAAACACATCAGTCGCAAAGGAAGGCTAGGGAAAATGCAGATCTGCTGCTGAATGGAGCAAGGGACCTGGTGACAAAGGACACAAAAAACTGAGGTACTCAATGCCTTCTTTGCCTCTGTCTTTACTGGTAAGACTTGCCTTCAGGAATCCTAAGTCTTTGAGACCAAGGGGAAATCTGGAGCAAGGAAGACTTACCGTGAGTGGAGGAGGATCAGGTAAAGGAGCATTTAAACAAACTAGAAATGCACAAGTCCACAGGACCTGACAAGATGCACCCACGAGAGCTGAGGAAGTTGGCCAGTGTCATTGAGAGAGCACTCTGGATTATCTTCAAAAGGTCATGGGGACCGGGGGAGGTTCCGGAGGACTGGAAGAAAGCAAATGACACTCCTATCTTCAAGAAGAGCAAAGACGGGGATCAAAGGAACTACATCTTGATTGCAGGGAAGATCATGGAGCAAATAATCTTGAAAGCCATTTTGAAACAGATGAAGGACAAGAAAGTGATTGAGAGTAGTTTGCATGGATTTATGAAGGGGAAGTTGTGCTTGACCAACCAGATGATAGTCTTCCATGATGAGATAACTGGCTTGGAGCATGAGGGGAGACATATATGTTGATTTTAGTAAGGCTTTGGGCACTGTCATCCATAACATTCTTATTGACAAATCATTGAATATGGGCTAGATAAATGCATAATGAGGTCGACTGAAACCTCACTGAACTGCTGGGCTCAGAGGGTTGTGATCAGCTGCCCAAAGTTCAGCTGGACACCAGTCACTACTGGTGTACCCCAGAGGTCGATACTGGGTCCAATATTAACATCTTCATTAATGACCTGGAAACTGGGATAGAGTGCACCCTCAGCAAGTTTGCAGATGATAGCAAACTGGAAGGAGTGACTGATGCACGAGATGGTTGTGCTGCCATTCAGAGAGACCTCAACAAGCTGGAGAAACGGGCAAAGAGGAACCTCATGAAGTTCAGCAAAGGGAATTACAGAGTCCTGCACCTGCAGAGAAATAACCCCATGTTCTTGTGCCGGGTTGGGGCCTGACCAGCTGGAACGCAGCTTTGCAGAAAAGGCCCTGGAATGGCAAAGAAGGCCAGAGATCCTTTCCAAACTCAACTGTTCTGTGATTCTGTGAACACCACTGAATTTTGTCATACTGATTCTAATTTGGCAAATACCGGAAGAAAAATATTTAATTGGAACTATAGCAAGTTGGGAGCATGACTATGCCCTAAATAGAAGCACTGATAAAGAGAAGATAAAATTAATTTTAGAGCTGAACAAAAGGGTCAAATCTCATTTTCAGATGAACGAGATCCAAGCCTCCTCATGATGTTGTCCCAGATAAAACAAAAGGAAGGAAGTGACTGGTTTATAAGCAAAAGAAAATTGAGGTTCTGAAACTTCTTTCCTCCTTTGAAGGTGTATACAAGGAGTGTTACAGTATGAGCTCCCTTCTCAAATGATGACCAGAGGCTGGTTTGTCTGCCACAGCCTCTCTCGCAGCTGCCGGGTAAGGCAGCTGCGGGGAACAGCGCCCATGAAGCACTGTGACAGAGGACCCTTGCAAGCGGGGAGTTATGAGCCAGAGCCTGATGGTTGTGGGGGGATGTGGAGGAGCCGACTGTGGAACTTCTGGGTTGTGTTGGAGGAGAGAGACGCATCTTGCTGGAACAGACAGATGCATTGTGCTGACACAAGTGGAAAACACTGTAGAGAACTCCTTACTAAACCTTTTGCAACATATCACTGTGTCATTCCATTAGTCAAAGAGCTTGCCAGTCCTATTTAAAGGAAAATGAAACAATAAATGTTGGCAAAGAAAGTTAATGTATGTCCAGGCCATTCTGATAAATCTGAAAACTCCTTTCTCCCCTCCAAAACCTCAAATTCATACAGTAGATGCTGCCAGATTTTTCTTTGAATAGTGGCCATGTGATCTGCATAATAATTCCTTGACATACAAACTTCTATAAGCTGCTCCCACATTACACTAAAAATTGTCTGATTTCTACCCACTGTTTTTAAATAGGTACAAATATTATTCTTGGAATTGTCTTGCTCATGGGTGTGCAACCCGTGATCCTCACAACCCCAAGCCCTGACTCTTGCAAGTAGTTCTGTTAAGAACACTTAACTGTGCATTGAAAGTGGTCTCCTGCAGCTATGCTTGCCATTTGTAAACTTCAGATTTTGAGTCGGTTTGGGGATGAGGGAAAGGAGACATCATGCACAACTTCCCTGTATGTCTCTTCTGATGCCCCAGGAGTGCTCTCATAGCTGTTGCTTCTTCTTGGTTTCAGTTGCTGCTTGCTACCTTAAAAGGAAGGCATGAGAAAATAATTTAATTAGTTCTTCTTAGGGAAGCAGACTAGAGGGGAAGAACTGAAAGATTGCCTGCCTGTGTTATGTATGATCTATCAATCACTGTCAAACTGCTGAATTCTGCCTCCTACTAACCCGTCCTTATGAGCCTTCCCCTACTATTCCTTCCCTTTTGGAACAGCACCTCAGTTTCTACATGTGTTCAGAAACATACACTTGGGTACAGCTCTTCAAACTAAGCCATTACCCCTTTTTACCTCGTGCCTTCCAGCTCTCTTTTGCTTTGATGACTACAAGCCCTTCTGCACTGTAGCTAACGCGCCGACACTAGAGTTTACCATGCTGATTGGTTTTGTCTCATTGTTGTGTGTGTGCTTGCAGGTGTGCAAAAGGCCTTCCTTTGTATATGTGTATCCATTTATTGTCTTTATTCAAACAATCCCTGGCTTAGGAAATTTAAAATCTTATTCTGCATATGTTCCATGAATAGCACATGCAGTCCTGGCTTAGGAGTAGGGCTAAGTGATGTAGTAATATACATAAATAATAACCGCACAGACTGTGTTGATGAGAGGAAGAATATGAAATTGAGAGCAAAGAGTTGCTTGTTGTTAGTGAAGGAGTCTAATCTTAGGAGAGTCAGGATTATGCTGTAAATTTTGATCTCCTTTGCTGGTCTGAAAACATCCTTGGTGTTAAAACTGGAAAGCTTGACAGTGTTGTTGGGGCTTATGGCAGGGCTTTGAATTCCTACATTGATTGCTGTATAACGTGACACCTCAGCAAAATAAGCCCCCGAGCTCTCCAACAAATTGGTTTGAACAGCTAGCAAGTCTTTGTTCACTCAAACAAAAACTATACATAGCAAACGTCTGCAGAAGTAAATGTAAACTTGCACTTCAATTTTGAAAGTTTATCAAATAAATCATTTTCTTTAGATTTCATTTTTAGGAGCTTTACTAAGATACATTGCAATGTTCCTATTCCAAATTACATTTTCCCCTTCTATATATTGCTCCTGTGAGATCAGAAGTCCATTTCTGTCTCGATCTCGTAAGTCATACTCTCTTTTACTGCAGGTTAGGAAATTTTAAGTCAGATTTCTTCTTGGTTATCTTGTCTTCAGTTTCAGATTTGCTGCAGTTGGAAGCTTTTGTTTAGCTTGCTGTTCTGCTGTGCTTAAGACTTCAGCATCTCTGCTCTGATCATAATACAATTATTAAATCCTAGTTGTTACCCAGTTTCAGTGCTTGTTATCATATTTGGCATATCTTCTTGGAAAAGGCCCAAAACAAAATGAATATGCAGTCTTTAACCAATAAGTAATTCACTTCTAGGAAAACATTTCCCTTCCTTAGTTTTTGCACAATTTATTTCAATTAACATTGAAAACAAATCCTCTACTCCAACTCTGATCAGATCAAAGTCCTGTTCTGCCTCTCCTTTGTAAGGTTTTCCTAATTGGAAGCTTAACATCCTGAGAGTCGTCCAACTCTCCTTCCATGCCTTTGCTTTTTACATAAATTTAGATGTCAGCAGAGATTGTTTAATGAACTCTCTTTGGAGACTCAAAATCATTGCTGCCACTATTATCACCTTCAACTTTTGCTCTTTTGTTATGGAAAATGTCAGACTGTGACATTTTAAATCCCTACCTATTTTCTCACTGCAGTCTTTTTTATTATTATAATTTCATTAATGTTGTAAGAGAGTTTTTCAGCACTATAATTTTGAAAACCGGATTTTCAGGATTTTTATCTTCTAAATAAAACTGACTCTGAGTTTATGGAAGGTAATTTTTTCCCTAAATTTTTATAGTATATTTTGCATATTTAAGATAGTTTGGTTTTAGAATTCAGCCTACACTGGGAATTTAGGCTAATTCTTTAAAACTGGAAAAATTTCCTAGCTGCTTCTTTTTATACAGGGAGTGAAACCAAAATCATAACGTTCCAGAATGCTAATTTCTTTGATGATTTCTCAGATGTCGTAAGAAACAGGTAAATGCTGTAAATGTGGTAACTGAATTAGTGCAGAGCTGAGCTGCATTATCTACCTTGCACCAATTTAGCAGCTAGTTTAGCTAATGTTAATGAGCAGTAGTTAATTCAAAAGGACTTTTAGTTTGTTTACTACAAAGTGTAAAAATTCTCTGAATCAGACACAGTACTGGAAAAGGTTTGCCAAATGTCAGTCGTGGCAATGATCTTCTCTTAGCAGCCTGTGCCTGTACTATAACATTATCTGGGGGCTCAAGCTGACACTGAAGCCAAATGTTTGTGTAGGTTGGATCACTGGCTTCTGCCAGGAGGCTTTTCAGGCCTGTGGCTTTTCAGGCAAGAAAACTCAGTTGCAGAGAAAACTGGTTTGCACTCGAGTACTGCCTCTGTGTGCAGACATAGGCATGCGGCTCCATCTGGCTCAGGTTACGTGACGCTGTAAAATCAAGCACAGATTTGAGTACAAAGTTAGTAATGGTCATGTCGATGTAGCCACAGCTGGAGATACAGCTTCATTGCTACAGCTACTTTTGGAAGCTGTAAATCCATGGCTCTGGTATGTTGTGCTGAGATTAGAACAACAGGTAGGAATGACATAGTGGAGTAAACAGGTAGGTAACCTGAATGGCTTAACCTTCATGGTCCCATGTTGTCTAACTGAACTATATTAACTTAGTAAACTATTGGGTTTTATGGAGGGTGTTGTTCTACATGCCTTCTTTACAGTCACTGCAGACTGTTTATTTCTCAGTTTACTAGCGTTAGTTCAGTTCTGCACCGGCTAACATTGAAATCCCTCCTAGAACGACTAGAAGCTTCTCCCACCATTATTTAAAATACCATAGTACAGGCTGTCCTGCTTTTGGCAGAACAATCTTACTGATTTGGTGCTTAAAACGGTGATCTGTGACCTATCCACAGTGGAGCCCTGAATTAATACTGCTGCTACTTGAGTTGGACCCAGGGTCTGTGGTTTTCTGCTCTGGTTGTCTGAAGTAGAGCTGAGCTCTACTGCCACGTAAAGGCTATAGCACAGTACAGCAGCATCTGCTGCCGTGGCAGTGCATCCCGAAATACCCCATGGGTAATCATCTGGGCCAATCCTCTGAATCAGAAAACTTGTTCTTGATCGCAGTGAAACCCCTTCAGATCTGTGTTTCTTAACCAGTTGTCGCCTCCAGAGTTTAGAGATTAATTCTCTTTCAGAGACCTTCAGCACCTATTTTAACTCATCTCCAGAGAGCAGGTGTGATATGCACCCTCAGAAGGGTGTTCAGCACTTGGAGAAATGAAAAGCCAGGTCCTCACAAACCCTGCTTTCCCAAAGGGAGACCCCTGTGGCCTTTAGATTATGGCAGAACAAAATAAGCCTCAGTTCTCCTTCCCAATACTGAAAACTGGAGCAACTTCTCACGTGCCAGAACCTCTCTTTTACAGTTTCCACAGCCTAATTGCTGCTTGTCAGTACAAAAAAAAAAAAAAAAAAAAGAATTAAGTACACAAAAGCATACCCTGATAAAAATAAACAAACTGAAAAATTCATCGTTAAATGACAGACAATAATGTGTTCAAATGCACATGCATGTATTAGGAATGAGATAGTGCCTCTTGGCGCTGTAATTTCTGCTATACAGTTCTCATCTGATGGGCAGCATAGGGCTTGGGCCAAGTTTATTGAATCCCTTGTTTCTCATGGGGTCTCCAAGAGGCCTTGAAGGTGACCAGTATTCTGCATTGCCTGAAGGAAACATAACACTTAAAGAAAATATGAGCAGTGAGCTCTGAAAACTGAATTTTCCAGATGTCACAATGATGTGGGAAGCTGCAGCGTAAGTGAAACTGCGCTGCCTCGCTATGTCTCAGGGTTTAGGCACACCCAGCTCGCTTGCAGCTCAGGCTCCCATGAAAAAAATGTTTTCACTTGGCACAGCCTGTAGATCCCGTTTTGCTGCTCTTTATCCCCAGAACGGCTGTCATTGCCTTTTCCACTCTCCACAAAGGTTCGCAGAACTTACTGGCTCTGCATCTTGCTTGCAATATCTTTGCACCTCGTTTCTGAGGCCTCCTTCATTGGTTAAGAGCCATTAACCTAGAGCAAAGAGCAACAAATGAGAATACACGTGCTGCAGGCACCACGTGGACACATTTTAAAAGGAACACAGTGAATGAGCATAGGGCTGGGAGCTGAGAACCTAGGGTATTTTAAGAAAGACCATATGTGAGAGACAGCATCCCTCAGCTGATAGCACAGAGGGAAGACACTGCTGGTAAGATGGCTGTTGGTACCTTGACTTCCAGAAGGAGTATCTCCCATCTCTCACTGACTCTTGATGAATTTCTTCCCTCAAGTTTACCCTTTGGAAGATAAGAAAGAAAAATTGAGTCTGGTGCACCATTCTTGGAGGGCTGCCAACCACTGCCCAGGGGATTCCACTGCTTGGGAGAACAGTTCATTTTCCAAGCTCACTCAGCCCTTCTTTTAAAAGATATCTTAATATAGGAGGGTTTTGGAGATACTGCCAAAACAAATGCATCCTAACTACAATTCTCTCCTGGCTCAAATTCCTGAGCCACCTTTCCCACACTGTGGTTCAGCAGGGAAAAGATAGAACAGCTTATACTGAGTATGAAATCATTAAACTTCAAAACAAATCATCCCAGGATCGGTTTCAGGGCATTTGAAATAAGGGAGCTAGCAATGGAAGAACATCCCCTGTAGACCCAAGCCCTACAGGAGCTGGCATCAGACCAGAGGTAGCTGAGCTGCTCTGCTCTGGCTGCCTAGGTACAAGAATTACCATGTATTTGTTCTTAATTACCATGAGGTAAGCATGCCTACAAACTATAGCAAGGGGTGCTGACATGTTGCACGTTTGCAGCTTACCTCATAGTAATTTTAAAATATGTTGCTAGTTTGTATTTTGCATATGTTATGAAAAGACATTCAATATCTCACTCTGGAATCTTTCCAGAACTTAGAATGAAGAAATTAAAAAAGCAGACAAAAAAGAATTACATTATGAGAATATCAGAGTCTCAGTGCATGGCAGGAGAAAGGATGGAATGTCAAGACTTGAGGAATTATTTTTATTGAACTATCATCATGTAACATTACTCCAGAGAATAAAGGAGCAAGAAAAACTAGTGATGAATTTACAAAGTATCAAGACAGGAGTGTATATATGTTTTAAGGTGGTCCATCATAAAACAAAGGATTTATCAACCTTTCACATCAGTGAGGGATACTTGGAAAAGTTAATCTGAATTAATTAACTTGGCTTTAGACACACTCACTCATGAATAAATTCAACTCTTATTTGACTTAGCTTACTTACAAATTTACTTTAAACCTACAACTCAGTCAGTACAAAGAAAAGGCTGAAGAAAAACTTTTGCAAGATGCAATTTATATGGCCATGTCCTTGCTTTTGACCCAGCAGAAAAAATTTTTAAGGATAATTATAGAACTCTAGAGGAAAATTACTCAAATATCTCCAGAGAGGAACAAATAGAAAGTTGATTTACTTCAGATCACATAATAAGGGGGCCTGAGATGAAGTCACTGTATGAAGCTTACTTCCAGATTGCATTACAAATGAGATAATAAATATATGGAGGAATGGAAATTATTAGTGGGAAGCCTGCATGTTTTTTGATTTCGCTTATTATTAGAGTTGATATAGTTTTAAATCTCAAAGTTTAGAGAAAAACAGTTTGAAATCAACTCGTTCATAATACCTGAAGACTCCAAAATAAAGCAAAACTGTGCCTTTCAACGAAAATCTAGCAGTAGAGTCATAGAGTTCAGTCTTCAGTTTTTGTATCCTCTCTTTACATTGTATAACATCTGCGTTTTACAGTCTGTCCTTACAGCTTTCCCAGTTGTCTGTTCAGCTTTTATCTTCATTGCACCCAGAATTACAGAATATCACTACTGTCATCCAAAGCAGGAAATGCTAGCAATACCTTTCTTCTTTAGATTTAAGGCTTGCAAGTGCGTGAGAACATGCAATGTTCCTATCTTCTTCATAAGTGCACTAGAAGGTGGACAGTAGTGCAGATAGTGCAGGTGCCCTGTAGTTATTCGAAAGCAGCTAAAGGATGGTATGCCTTTTGCAGAGCGCACAGAGCTAGATCTCCTGCTGCAGTGGAATTTGTTTGCTGCAGCATCTTGCAGAAGCCAAGCCTTCTTCTGTGGCACGTTCGTGGGAGTACAGATGTTAGGTTTTCTAAAGCACTGACATTTTGTTGTCACGAATCGTGCAGGTCAACAAAATTTAGCCCCAAATTCATGAAAGGTCAGCAGAACGTTAGCTTGCATATCCGTGTATTAAGTTACCAGTTCCCAGGGAAACCTGAGGCCCAGTATATGTAAGTGTAAATATCCCAAAGACTGAAACTTATATGCTTAAGCTGTTTTTTTGAAATGTTTTTCTGTAAGCAACAGTTTCTTTCTGTTAGTAACTTCTATAACCCTCACATAAGCGGGTGGCTTGTGAGAGCAGATGTTCTCACATTCAGTAGGGTATTCACTGTTTGTTGTGAATACCATATTTTAGAATTAGTAGCACACCTGCTTGCAGCTGGAGATAAATTAGGTGTCACACTGTTCAGGCTATGTGTTTTCCTGTCCTAATGCCTAGAGATGTTGCAGAAGTATTCTGAAATTGCTTCATTGTAGCATCATCCACAGCAAAGGTCTGTTATTATATGGACTCACTTACCTTCACATTGCCAGGGTGAGATGCTTTTGCAAAGACTCATGCGTGTTGGATGAACACAGCAATTTTTACGAAATCACTTGCCCTGAAAATACAGTATCTACCTGAAAATACAGTCAGTACTGTCAGCCTAGGACAATCAAAAGACAAAGCCTAATTTTAATCTGTTCTGATGATACCGCATTTACTGTGTCTCACCCCATTGAGTACGTCCTGATTGCATTTCCAATAGATGTAGCTACTAAATTATCTCTAGTAAGAGTATTTACAGACCGTGTATTAGGAAATGAATTCTCAGTATATCCTTAGTTTCCATGGTAGCTACAATGAAGGTCTGATTAAACTCATAAAGAGACTTCCATGCTTTCAACTATTATTTTTCTATAAGGCAGCAATTGCCAACTTTTCCTCTTTATAATTACTTTGTATACTACTACTATACTTAGCATCATCTTATCTAGAGTTTTCAGCCAAAATCCATCTTTGATATTGAGTATTGGTGGACTTTGAGAGGCTGTTTTCCCATAGTATCAATTGCTTCCCTGTAATACCTTACAATTTGTTATGATTCTTCCACTGCACCATTTGTATATAAAGGCGTGACTGCCCTTGCTTTTATCACCACCTGCAAACTACTGCCATTTACCTGTTCTTACAGCTGTTTTCCTTGATACAACCCCAGATGGTGGCCTCCCTGAGACACAGACTTATTTTTGCTTTTACTCATTTGTTAAATGCCTGACTTCAGGGCTGATCCTCTACTGCAATATAAATAATACATAAATATGTATTAAATGTACATAAATAACCTCTTATTAAGAATCCTTTGCCATTCTAACCTCATTAGTGTGGAGCACCAATCTTCTTGATCTTAATAATTTGCCATTCTGTAAGCGAGTCAGTTAAATTTGTGAGCTATCCCAAGAAAAGCAAGGATGCTAAACCTTCTCAAAGTCCTCGGGCAAGTCCTGCTCCCATTCATATGATCATGTTAACGTGAATTGGATACTACAGCAAAGGAAGAAAGATTTTTTCCAAAGGCACCATCAACAAAGGCAGGAATGGCTCTGGGGAGAGGAATTGGGTGAAGCAAAAGGAACAAAGAGATGAAGTGGGTGAATTCAGATCACATCAAGGTACGTCTCCCAGCAGTTTTATTCTCTCGAGGGTAAGTTCCCTGGAGGGAGAGATGGAAGTACCATCACTTCACATCTTTAAAACTGGACTGGAGAAGATGCCAGGAATTCCAATAGAGAATCCTGAGTATGTACAGCAAAAAATAGGCAGCAGCTTGATTTTTTCCATATTGGTATATTTCTTACACAGCTGGTAATTCGGTATCAAAATTTGTTTTTTCTCACAGCACAAAGATAAGCGAAGCAACATCCAGAAATTTCAAGGCTTTATAACTACTGGGCAACTGAAGACTCTAGCAAAATAACAGAAATAATATATTTTATCTGAAACATAGGGAGAAAGAGACTTCTGCCATCTTGATTCTAGCAACGCACAACTATCTACAGGCAGTCTAACATCTTGTCTTAAAAAGAAGCAGGCGAGTGGTAAATCAGATGCAAGAGAATTACCTGACACGTACTTGCAAGACCTCATTTCAGTAGAAAAGAAGAGGCTGTTTTTCTTTTGTCTCCTGAGGCATTTGATGCAAGAGGTGAGAGGAACGTAGTTTTACAGCGTGGAAATTTTTTGCGTAGATAATGCGTGCTGTGGGAGGAGCACCCTGGTCCACACAGAAGTGACGGAAGGATCCATAATCCATGAGGAGGTATCACATTGCCTATGGTATGTTAGACATCTGACATATCTATAGAGCAATATGGCAGATACTGAATAGAGAAAGCCATTGAGGCTTTTTAAACTCATACAGGAAGAAAAGCTTAACAAGCCCTCCACAGCAAGGAAGAATACAACTGTAATTTGTTGAATAGCTTTTTTTTTTTTTTGAAAAAAGAAGAGATCAGAACAAAAAGGAACAAAATCAATTTCCTACTAAAAACTACCAAAGTCTGTGGGAGGACTAAGAATATGCAGCATGTTTCAGATGTTTCAGTTATAGTTAAGAGCCTTCAGGGACACTGTATCTAGCCCAAGTAAGGAATGGGGCATCCTTACTTAGGGGATATATACATAAGGGGAAGGGGAAGGATTATGCTGCGTACCAGACAAAGAGGCACACTTCAGAGAAGTGCTTTTCTAGCAGCTGTAGAGAAACATGAGAAACCACAGTATTGCTCCATATGTAGGCCAGGAAATGGCTGAACTTGTTCATCAACGATTGTTTTCTTGCTTCAGGAAACGAAGACTGCTTTCCTTGGAGAGCTCACCTGAGCCTAGAAAGACCTTGCCTACTGTCTCCTCCAAGATAAATGGCTAGGACAGGGCAGCTTGTTATAGAGGAAGCTGGCCACTAATAAGAAGATATTAAGTGTGTGTTTGTGCAAAGATAAGAGAGAGTATGTTTTCCAGAAAAGACTAGAGTAAAAACTCAAAAGAGACTTTTTTTATCCCAGAGCCTATACAGACCAGATTGAAACTGCTAGCCAGGCCCTCTTTCTAGCCGCCAAGTTCTGACTAAATAAAAAAATAACAAAAAAATCTTGTGTCAGGTCACCAGAAATGTAGGGAACAGATGGTTAAAGGACACTGTGAAAAGGGGATCAACAGTGTGAGAAGTCCGTAATTAACAATGTTTGTCTCTATCTTTCTGGGCTTTATTATTTAACTTTGAACATGTGTATCCATTCACACTGTCCTATCAGCACTTAATGCAACTGTCTTCCTAACATCTTCTGTGACCCAGTTGTCCCTCTTGAGAAGAGGTCTTTCCCTCCTACATCAATGTCCCTGTAAAATGAGCAGTCTCTGCGCTAGTCCTGTGAGTCTCAGCTCAGCTCTCTCTTGCTGCACTGCGTGCCCACCATTGACCCTCCATCTCCTGCTGCTTTGATGCAGTAGTGGTGTCCCTGGCACCGCGGGTAAGAAGTTACTTTGTTCCACAGGAGAAGGACAATGGGCTTATTTCCTCTTCCATGGACCATCCCATGGGCTCATATTGATCATATTGAGAGTTAAAACTAGGAGAGACTGTGAAGAGCAGGGTGTTCCTAACTAGCTGGGGCTGTGCATTAATGTATTTTCATGTCTTTTTTTCCTAAGGTTTTCCAGTTAAACAAGGAGTACATCATTGTGCCAGGTTACAAGATAAACTGAATGAAAAACAGTGACCAGGCTAAACAAAGCACCACTTGGGAAATCCAGAGAATTTGTCCTGCTAATAAAGAATTTGCCCCCTCAGTAAACAAAGAATTTGCAGTAGGATGAGGGTTTCTGGTTACGGAGTGCTGTGGCCAGATGCATGGGACATTGCTGTGGGACTCTGAGCTTATGGACCCTCATTTTCTATGCCAACTTTAATTTCTGTATCTTTGTTCTGAGTCCTCTCTTCTTATTTAATAGCTTTTGAAGAGAAGCTTTCTCTCTACTGTGTGCTTGTATTTACAGTTCAACTTCCTTTGTATTTCACTTGCTGACTTTGCTTCCTAAAGTATGTTTGCCCTCTCTATCCTGTCATAAGAAAGTAAAGAGAGAGAATAAACAAGTAAGAATAAATGATTGAATGCAACAAAGAAAAGGCTGGTAACAGAGCTGGGTTGTCTTAAGTTTGCTAAGTATTACCAGACAGCCTGTAAGTACTTCTCAGTTTGTTGAATAATGAACACCAGATAGACTGCAATGGCACAAGTTAAGCAATTAGCTTTCCTAATCATGTCACTTTACCCTTTCCCGTTTATTGATTCCCTGAGAACAAAACCACAAATTGAATTCAACCTATGGGTTGGCCCATCCAAAACAATGCAGGAAAACAGAAGATAAGGAATTGTACATTGTTTCCTTCTGCTGTAGATAGAGGTGGTGATATTTTATTCAATACTTTAGATTTTCTGTTGAGCCTTTCTTGTGAAAAGCCAGGTGGGAACAGTAAAGATTTTGTTACCTAGAGGAGTGCTTTGAAGGGTCGGGACCCGGAATCATTTTATCAGCTGTAACAGTGTAGTTAGAATGTCACAGACTGCTGCATAAAAGAACATTTCACCTAAAAGCATTTTCTTTCCACTTAGACCTGGGGCTTTTCAGAAGGCTTGAGTACAACTACATCAAGGTATATCCGCATTTGAAACTCTATCAGAAGTTTATAGGGGGTGAGAAATTGTGCCATGTAGCTATGAGGAAAGAGAGAAGAGTTTTTTTTTCTTTTTTGTTTTAATGAATGCACCTGTTTTTTCTGGATAAAATATTTATAGCTGGAGGAATTTTTTAAGGTAAAATTAACAAGAGAGCTGTATTTTAAAGCAATGCTCAATCACAATTTAATGAATTCAGTTAGCTTGAGTGTGCCAGAGTAGGCTGCAAAGCCAGGTCAGACTCTTTTGCCAGACCTGCAAGGCAAGGGGCATCACCCGGCCGGAGACAGCTTGAAATTCTGCTGTGAAGGTCACTGCTGATATTGTGTGTAGTATGTGGGGAGCACCACCTGCTTCGTGCTCCTGGGATGCTGGGGGAGAAACAGCTTCCTGTCCCACGGGAACTCAGATATGTCTGCTCACCCTCATTATATTTTTTCCCAGTGTGTATCACAGAAGCAATTTCCTTCCTTTAATGAACAAGGAGCTTCCACTTACTGTTCCATAAATTCCCATTATAAGCCTCTGTATATTTTTGCACTAGCCACTGGAGAGAGACCGTTGACAGGCAGTGGGAGAGAACATCTGACATACATACAATATGTGGGTCACCATAGCCAACTTTCACAAACAAAGGCAAGAAGCAACCACCCTCTTGCTCAAATGGATGAGAGAGATCACTGTGGCCACCCTTTGGTGAGAAACGTACCTTTCAGTCTAGGTTTACAATCTTTACAATTTACAATCTTTACAAAGTTTACAATCTTTACAATTTTTAAATCTACAAAATCATTATCATCAGATGTATTTTGGTTAACATTCCCCTACGCAACATCAACAAAGTTGGCTTGCAGATCAGAAGAGCAAAGGAAAAACAAAGAGAAGAGCAAAGCATGTGTATGGGAAGCACATACCTGTAGCTGATTTTGGTGGGAACAGCTACTGAACAGTTTTGTCTTTTGGTGCTTACAGGAGAGCTGTCGGGACTGTGAGTTGTTCTCATGCGTTACTGTGAACTGTTGGTCGGGCGTTCCCCTGCACCTCTACTGTCTGACCACTTGGGGACGAAGTGGGTGGGAGTGGCTCCAACGCTACGTTTGTTAGCTTAACGTGTCCAACGTTATACAGGACTGTCAAGATAGGTTGAAGAGCATATTCAAAACCCATCAGTAGTTACTCATTTACAAATGAGACCATACAATTTATAAGGACTGTTATCTCTATTCTCCGGTACCTAATCCATAACCTTTCTTCATCGTTTAGAAACTCTTCCTTTAGGCAAAATAGTTTTATTCTTGGGAGTGAACGCTGTGAAGAGACTTTTTCATCCAGGCCAACTGCTTCTGCTGCCATTTTTCCATCCCTCCCTAAAAGCCTGTAGGCTGTTGCTGATATCCCCTGGACCGTTCCCAGCCTTTCCCATCCCTGTGTCCTGCCTACTTTTGTAGCCTCCTGCTTTGGAATACAGCGTCCAGAACCACCGACCTTGCCGGCTGAGCTGGGTGCAGGTGTGAATATTCCTCCTCCCTCCCTAATCAGCTTCCCTAGTGTTCATTCAGGCTTTCTTATCTTTTCTATTGTTTTAGCTTTCCTGTTCTTTTCTTTTTTTTTTAACAATCATGTTTGGTTTATTCCACAGTAACCCAGTACAAATAAACGTATCAGACATGTGCTTTATTAAGAAAACAGTTCAGTTCCTGCACTCCCATGGACTCATTTGAAAACCAAAACACTGCAAAGTGTTTATGGGTTGAGCAGAGGGGGTTACCTGCCCATTGCAGCAAAAAAAACCCCAAGAGTTAGCAAGATAGGATTCAATATCCAGCTGCCACTAAGGAATTTATTAATGTGTTTCTCTCAGTTGTCTTCCTTTGAAAAACTTCTGAAAAAATGAAGTTACACGTCATTTCCCTCCCAATACTTACAGTTAAATACAGTCAAACCATCCTTAATCCAGTAATTCACAGGTAATTTCTTCTATTTTGATCTGCAAAATTTATTCTCTTCAGAAAATTGCTGTAGAGTTCAAAAAAAAAAAAGTTAGAAAAGCCCATTCTCTTACTTTTCATTTTCTAATTTCTATCCTTTGAGTGAAAACTAAGATTTTTCCCTCAGTTTGTTCAATAAGAAACACAAACTGTTAGCCAGCACCTTGTGTCCTGTGCACGTGGACAGGCTTGGTGCAGAGTGCACAGGCAGGCGTTTCTCTTGGGGACATGCTGGTAGGTAAACGTGTGCACTGCTTTTTTTCTTAGGCTGATATTTTTCGCATCAAACTTTTTGTCAGGTTTTAATTACAAGAAAGAACTTAAGCTTTCTAACTTAAAAAATAGTGACTTGACAGGAGAGAAATTGTTTTCTGGTTTGATGTCGGCTTTGTAATCTCCCTCTGTTTTGGTCTGTCAGCCTTGCATCTCTTTTCTGTTTCGAGTGTGGAAAAGCAGTTTTCCACACTTTTCTTTTGACTTTTCTTGCCTTGCTTTCCTGACGTGCACATTCTCCTCCGCGTTTAAAACAAAAGCAAAGAGCAACTCCCAGAAGCAACTGGTAATGGTTTTCTTCAATTTACCGTCCTTTCTTGCAGTCTTTCGACTGAGGGGTGTTTAAACTGCAAGGCAAGATAGGGCACGCTCTTCAGCACAAGGCAGTTGGGCTCTTCAGCAGGGTGCACCATCTAACAGTCCTGCTCATCCTTCCCACCTGTTCCTTACAACACCTTCTTACGCTGCTGTGGGCTAACTGACAGCTCTTTAACCAAAATTGCTATTCATTATACTCTTTACTTTCTGGTGCTTTTCTTGGAGAACATTGGAAATTGCTTTTCAGGCAAAAAGCCTCTTTGTTAGAGCTGCCACCACAAATAGTAGGAAAGAGGGTACGTGCTACTAACCCAGGCTACAAGGGATGTCTTAAAACAGATTCGGCAGCTACAGAAGTAGGATCAGGGTGGCTTAAAACAGGTTCACTATGCTCTTACTTCACATGTGGGAATAGCTAAATTATGCACGCAACTTGTTGCTGCATTTTCTACAGCTGGCTGGCAGCAACTGGTTAAAAGGCAGCATGCAATTTGCTTTCAGTTGCATGCTGCATGTGCTGGATGCCCAGTGCCAGTTGCCAGGAGTGGCAACTCCTCTGACCACAAGTGACTTTTCTTGGCTGCCACGTGTTTTGCATACAGTCTCCTCATGCAGATATCTTTGGAAAACTATAGAAACACCTAGGCAAATAGTGCAAGGAAGTAAATTAAATGCTCACTTATTTAAATGTAATTTCTGTGCGTAGCTGTGGTAGCACTTAAAAGATTAGCACAGAACAAAGTGATCGTCAGAATATTTTGTTAGTATATTTTACACATGATATATGGCCTTTTTCAAGCTTGGGAGACAGACTGCTGCATAAACACGTGAAAGCTAGAGAAGCTCTTTACTTCAGAAGTCCTGATTGTGAAGTGGAAGCTGCTGCGTGCTTTGGAGGAGGTTGATCTAAGCTGTGCCCTATGACGCCCGCTGGGAAGCTGGAAGGCCTGGGCTCACTGCACTTTTCCTTGCTCAGTCCATCTCAGGCAGGCCTTAGTAATACTTTGTTTTTCATGAATAAAGCTAAGCGATAGAGGCAGGGCCTGGAGATGGGGGACCTGCTGCTGTTTCTGTTTTGACACTTCACATACTTCTTCACTTTCAAGCAAATCTTCCCATTCCTTTAGTGTGATTTTTTTTGTATGAATTGAAACCTCATTCATTTCTAAAATGTGCAGTGTTAATACACCATACTTTCATTAAAAAGAACAATTGTTACTGGAGTAACACCTGTTTGTAAAACATTATTAAGCAGAAGTTTGCTCTGAGGAAGCAGAGCTCCCGCTCTTCAAATAGCGGAGCAGTGCCCTGGGAGCATACTGCCACGCAAAAGACTTGTTTGTAGCTGCAGCACTTTTCACTGTTGCTGTTTTCTGTACGCTGTGGAGAACTTATGCAATCCCTATGCGGTCCCATGTGTTCATCATTTCATATGTGTAGTCAGCCTGACTGGAATAGCCGCTAACCTGGCTGCAGATGCACTGAGCACCCAAGCAGCTATTTTTAATTGAACACTAGTGTGAAATCTCTCTTTTCTTCCAGATGTCCACACAGAAGCAGTTCAGGCAGCCCTCGCTAAACATAAAGAAAGAAAAATGGCAGTCCCCATGCCCTCAAAACGACGTTCGTTGGTGGTACAAACGTCAATGGATGCCTACACACCTCCAGGTGAGCAGCTGCGTTTGTGTCTTTTAGGAAATTTTTTAAAATGAGTCCTTGTCCCACTATGAGCTAATAATGTATCTACATAGGCAATAATAGAAATGACATTTGAAGCACACTGAGCAAAACATTGAGGTATGTTCAAGAGCAGAAGAAAGTGAACTGAATGGCTGAAAAGTGAACAGGGGCAGTTCCCATGACTGCTTTGCCCATAGCAGTGCCTGAACTTGCACTTGTCCTTTTGGTCTTACGAAGACCTAAGTGCAATGCCAAACTTGTCGTATTTTATGTGACTCCAAGTTCCTTTCCAGTTTCTAGCTGACCTCCCTAAGACTGTAATGGAACTTTCTCTTTACGATTTGTCCTCTTCAGGGTTTTCCCAGCCATTCCTTTTCTAATTTATCTGCTCTTTAACCTACCACAATGTGAAAATATCCCACATCCTATGCATTCCGCTACTCACTGAGTCCAGGGCCCGTCAGCTGTGACTGAATTTCTCACTGAGGGGTGAGTTCCTTATGACTGAACAAGTTTTTTGCACAGTCTGTGGACTGATGCTGGCAAAGTATTTGGGATTTTCTGTACTATTAATAGGTGGTTGGAAATCTTCAGAAGATCTCGAGCCACATTATAAAGGAAGAACTTCATATTATCCGTATTTGTTTTTGTAGAGAAATACATAAGCAATGACCATAGAGCAGGAAAACTCTCTTAATGTGCAGTTAGCAATTGACTTCATTTCAGGGCTTTCAGTAATGCAAGCTTTTCTTACTATGTTTGTCTGCCATGATGAGTTTCTCTTAATGGCAGTTATCTTTAGATTTGTAATGTGAACATGCTTTATCTCTATTAAAAAAACCCAAAAGCATTGCAAATAACTGCTTATTTTTAATTATTAGATACTTCTTCTGGTTCAGAAGATGAAGGCTCCGTACAAGGCGACTCCCAGGGAACTCCCACCTCGAGTCAGGGGAGTATAAACATGGAACACTGGATCAGTCAAGCGATCCATGGCTCTACCACATCGACCACTTCTTCTTCCTCAACACAAAGCGGAGGCAGTGGTGCTGCCCACAGACTAGCTGATGTTATGGCTCAAACGCATATAGGTTAGTAAATCACCCTTTTGAGTATTTTTCATTTTAACCTGAATTTGGTCTTTGACACTTAGCTTATGCTGCTATGTGAAGCTTGGACGTGACCTTTCCTACAGAAGTCTCTCTTGTCCTTTTTCTTCTTTTCTTTTATCCCTTTTACATATTTTGTATGGAAAGAGATGCATGTGTTCTTATTCGGAAAAAAAAAAAGTAGAAATTAAGATCTGGGGTAAACTTCTGTTGTGGCAAACAGCGTCTAGATATTGGCTCCCCAATATCTTAAGATGTGCATATGCATGACTTCCATTGCTTTGCACTAAAGAAGACCTCTGTAGGATCCTAGATCTGTAGGATCTGGAGTAGGAAAAATTCGTGCTTGCAGCATTAATGATTGCTTGTGTTCAAGCTTCTCCTGCCTCTGCACCACTTTAATTACACAGTTGGAGTGATTTTTAATAATTTTCTGTTAACATTAGGCCCTCTTAAACATTTTTCTGCCCTTAATTGAATCTACAATACTGAGATTTCTGACTACTGCGGTCCTTGGGAAAGCCTATTATATATCCTCAAAAAAGGGAGCCAGTACTATTATTAGCAGCAGGTTTATATCCTTTGGAAAGATCCTAGGAAGTCAAGGCTTTCTTTCCTTTATGGGACTAAACTTCATAGACATTAATTATTTCTCAGTATTTTTGCCGTTGACATTAGTCAATGACATTAGATGTGTCATTGACATTCATCTTCACTTAAATGAAGCAGCTATTAAATTAAGTGTATGGAAAGTGAGGCTTGTTGTCCTCCCTTCATTCTCCAGTAACTGCTCTTTATCAAAGGAGGCTTGGAGAATTTCTGTTCCTCTGTCTGCTTTGAGTGCATTCTTACTGGGACTGTGTGAGGGGTTGTCTCACTGAAAATCTGTTGAAATCTGTATGGAAACAAACAAAGCAACCTTGCTATTGTTCTGTTTCCCATATCAGATGCAGGTTAGTGGAAAAATGTATGCAACTTTTCCTCAACCAATTGTTCTTTTTGAAGTATATGTATATATTCAGAGGTACATAACAGCATCTTAACTGTTCCTGATTTCATGTACTGGAGCAGTAGTCCTTATCCCCTCTGCTGTCAGCATTACTTGATGTAACACCTGTATTTTTGGATAAGTAATCCCCTAACCAATGCTCTAGAACTGCTGAATTGCAGTCAGGAAAAGAATTTGTATTGTATTCTTAAAATCATGTTAAATGAATAGCTCAGAACATTGTTTTAGAAAAGCACACACTTCTGAACCCATTAATCATTGTATTTGGTTATTTTCTGTGACTTCATCTTGAAATGCTAGAGGAAATTATAGCATAGAGAATTAAATTTATCCAAACTCGGAAAGGTTGCATTACTCACATACCAAGTCTTAATGTGTCTTTAAATATAGCTACTTTATAATGTGACATTTCAGTAATTTTAAATCTGGCACAGTAAGTCTTTTATAATCACTCTGAGTTTGCGGTAAATAATACAGCATTTATAGAGCTACATTAAGATGGCAGCTTTTTGAGGAAGGGGGAAAACACTACTTTTTTCATGTTTTTCTCTTTGTTGTTGTTATTGACTGGAAAGATCTCTCCTTTGAAGAAAGGAGTTAAGCCTGTCTCAGTGTATGCATGTCTTTATTTGTTCTGATGATGAGAAGCCTTAAATTGCATCGCAATCAACGTGGACAACAGTTGTGATATAATAGTGTAAAGGTCATATGGATACAAAATCTGAGCAATATCTGCTAATAATTGTAACACATGTTAAAATACAGATTCAGACTGTGTTCTTAAGGTTACCATCAGTCATTGTTGCAAGGATCAGTGAGAAAAGTAAGAGAAGCTGAACAAGAGATAACTATAAAGTGTGTTTCTTCATAAGTGAGTTGCTGTCTGATTTCATGTTGTAAAAATTTGAAAGTAAACGGCTCTCATTTCTTCTCGATCCGAGAGGGTGGATTTTGCATTTAATTGTATCTAAGAGATAATATATGTGAAGTATTCCCATGGATAACCTTGATATTTCAGAGGTAAACGTTAAGACAACGCAGTGTGCCAGTGATCACAGATGAGTAATCCTCTTTGATAGGAAAGAAAGTGAGCGAGAATAATCATCCTGTTCTGCGAAGCTCCTCTGAGGCTTCTGAGACAATTTGATCTGGAACACAGAGAATGTATATTTATATTCATACTGTATGTTACATGTATATTCCCATGGCTTAATGTTCAGCCCAGGGTGGTCGTGTTCTCCAGAGACAGATCAGCTTACAAGAGAGAAATCATCTGCAAATATAAAGGATACTCTGGATATTCTAATTCTGATAAATGCAAACTTAAGGGGCAATAGTAAAGACCTTTAATGATAAAAAACAAAAAAGGCTCAACTCTGATCTCAACTAGGATTTGACCTCCAGAGTGCATGACAGAATCCAAGGGAAATTTTTCCAATTTAAGATTCGTAATGCAATCCTGAGAAGGGATTTGATAAAAAGCTTTGACTGTAATATCGTAAGAATTTGGCTTTGTGGATCCTTTAGATCGTTTGCATAAACTATTGCATGCTTTTAATGTTATACTATTCATTTAATTTAGTGTCTGCTGCTCTGTTGTGGCCAAAGTTTTAGTATAAGATAGATTTCCTTTAAGTATTTATTCTGAGATTTAAGACACTAAAGCATCTGTACTGAACTACAGGGAGAATCTTGAGTTTGACATGGGTATTAAAATTGTGTTGGATGATTCTTGAACTTGGAGGTCAAACCAGTGAAAAATACCTAATGCTTAGGACATGTTTGGGTTAATACTGTATACTTTTCGAAGGTATACGAGTCTTTAAGCTTGCGTTTGTCTATATTATATTTTTTTAATATATACGTATATCAAAATCGAGGAGAGAAAGTATATCCTAGAGGTCAGAAAAGGTGTAACTAATGGTAATCAGACAATGCTTACCTATCATTGTAAATTTAAATCTGTGCAGATTGAAGAGCTAAATATCCCACTACAAAATCCTGATCCTGTAGGTGCATTTAATGTTGCCTTTATATGCTTCAAATATGTTTCTATTTGAAAATCAAAGGCCTCTTTCCAAATTAGAGGCTACATAGGTTTCTAATAAAAATCAATATAAAAACATGTTCCATAAGGCATGACTGATGGTTTTCTGACAACCTTAAAATTCATATATGTTCTGAGGGGACGTATTAACTTATGATATGGGAGACTAGTTTATGATGCTCTCCATCACCTGGACATTAACACAGAAGAAACCTATTTGATGCAAAAAGGTACAACTTTGGCTCTAAGATCACTTCCCCACAACAAAAAGAGCCAGCTTGCCAGGGAGAAAAGGCTATGTTTGCATCAAGTACAGTATTATAGAGATGCAATTTGAATTCCTGGAGACTTTCCAATTACATAGTGCTTACCTGTGCTTCGCAAACTTCCACTGAAAAGTATTCCCCCACCTCTGCTTCTCCTCAAACATGGGGCTTTGTCAGTATATATATGAATGTGCCCTGAATCATCAGTTCTTTCTCACTTTCATAAAATGTGGTAAATTATATTACTCCAGTGGCAGAAATGAAGAGAGTCTTAACTGGAAACAGCTGTTCAGTCTGTGATCTTCTAATGCAAGAATATTGGAAGAGAGGGGAAGAAGGGGTTACACAAATACGTACGCTTGATGGAGGAAATGCTTTGAAGTCATGCAGCTGTCACAGTTTCTACTTTTTAATCAACAGATGTGTCAGGATCATTATTTTTAACTAAACCTCAAACAGTGCTTCAAATTACCTGACGTGGAGTCCAAGCATCTCCATACGCAATGTGCCCATCCGCTAACCTTGGACTGACTGTTCTTCTTAAAGGCTACATTTCACATAACATAGCAATTAACTTTTTCTTTAGACATCATTCAGACCACATTTTTGTCTGTAGGATTTTGATTTCTCCAGGCCTGACTCTGAGAAGAGAACTGACAGAGACTTTGCAACTTTAATCGATGAAACCTACAGCTGTAGATATTGCCATTATAAAGCAACTGCTAAGCAGATACTACAAAGGAATAGGACAAGACAAACATTAGTGTTCCTCGTCTGCTGGATAAGGATTCATCTCAATAGAAATCTAAATAGCAGGTGGCCAGCTAGTGCTAAACCCAGCTCTGTGGCCAGCCAGTGGTGACGACATCGAGAAGAGAGGTTGCTTTTGGATAATTTCAAGCGGCAGGGCTGCTTGTTCAAAAGGAAGTTTACCAAAGAGCTGAAAGGTCCTTTCCCATGTTATTTCAGCTTGCTTGGCACCATGTATTACAAAGATATATTTGGGCTCAAGCATATAGATCTGAAAGGAGAGCATCTCTGCTCTGTGATGCTTTGGATCACGTCTTCTCTCCCATGCATAAAAGTAATTTCATCTCACTGCTAAAATCTAGAGGGAGATGCTAAAGGAGAACTAAGGAGTACTAAAATTCCATTTGCATTGTAAAGTCTGAAAGATGGAAATATTTCACTGGAAAGATGTAAACAATTACAGCTAACTTTAAAAATACTTTCTCATGTTACTAATAGCTGACTAAGTAAAATTATTTTCTTAGTCATGATCTCCTCTCCAATTTTCGTAGCAAAACTGCTTTATAAGTAAAAGATGAAAAGATAAACATCAGCATTTTTTAATTGACTTAGTTATTGGGTAATTCAATCATTAACTTAAAAAAAGCTGCCACTTAGCAAGACAAGCCAAAAATTGTGCTGAGACTAGAATACTTGTCAAATGACAAGATGTCTAAAATGAAGACGTTATTCAAACAATTATCAGCATAAGCTTCATTGTCCAAGCTATTATACTACAGCTGATTACTTATAAAGCATTATAAAGTTTTTTTTTTTGGTTATAATGATAGGGAAGGATATAATCAGACTCAGAAGGCTCAACTGAACATGTTTAGCGTGCAAGATATTTTTGAGTGACAAGATCAAAGGCATCTCCTGTTTTGCTCAACCAGATTCCATAATGTCTATTCCTAGGGGGATCGTGACTATAAACATGAAATAACAACTGTAGACATTGGTATCATGTCTTAATTTTTCATGACAATTATCCATCAAATTCTACCTTCAAATGAGAAATTTCCAAAATAGCCATCTAATATAGCCATCTATATACTGTATGTATTGCCATGAAGATCAGTTATCTTTGCTGATGGTACCTCTCTTTGGGATTGAGTGCACTAGAATTACAGTGGTCCGAAGTTCTTCAAGACTTGTGGCAATTCTTTTTACCCATTCAGGTGGAATTCATTGTAGAAATCAGTGTAGTAGAGTTAGGACATCATAATGCGTATAGGTCAGATTTAATAAAAGTGTGTCTTGAAAAGATTAAGTTTTTCCACAATTTTTGCATTTTTAAAGACTCTTATCCTATCATTAAATGGAGTGTGTTCCTCCTCACTTCAGTGGCAGCAGTTTGAAAGCCTGTCTCGGAGTGTGCTGGGGATCATTTATGTCAATAAAGAAAGAAGTTGTTATTTGTTCATGGTATTTATCTCCATCTAACCCTAATGCTACTAAAAACCTGGACAAAAATTAATGACACAGCCTGTAAAAATAGTACAAATACGTAGGTAATACAGACTCAGACTCGAAAACGTGAAAATAAACTGTGGTAGCATTCTGAGTTACCAGGCTATGAAAGAGAAAGATTAGCTTTGTGGAATTGTTTAGTAGCGATGGCATGAGTCAGAGCAAATTGTGTTTGCCTTCTGGAAGGCAAGTCTTTGTTATGCGGAAGAACTGAAATAGCTCTGTCTAAAAATATTAGACAAGTAAGTGTCCATGCAGAAAGCAATGTTCATGTGTCTTTACATTTTATTTCTTTCCCCTACATTCCAACCCTAATTCCTAATTCCTGCTGTAATTTAATTCTTTCCTAATATACAACAATTTTTTTTCAAAACTAAAATTGTCAAATTCAAAACACAGAAGTTATTCAAGTGATGTGCATAGGCACTTGCAAGTGGTTGACTTAACATGCTGTGCTCTTTTTATTTTGAAATACTGATGCAACAATCAATCAGAAATATATTTGTATGGGCCTTTTTCTACCTGAACTTGTCCACAAACTTTAACTTGGTATAAAATTAAATGTTAGTGGAGAACCAACAACCTATTTGTGTAATTTTTTGGCCTATGGCTTGAATGCTTGCAAACGTACAGCCCCTTTTTTAATCAATGGAAAACTCATATATTAAAACCATGCTGTTTTTATACCACCATAATAGTTCTATACATTCTTTTTGTACATGAACTTTAATGCCTGTTTGGATGATGAAGAAAAATGCAATTGGTATTCCTTCCTCTCCCTTTCATTTTTCTCCCCTGCAACACTAGAGGGACATGGTTAAACCTTTTAACTTACTTTTCACAGAAAATCATTCTGCCCCTCCAGATGTTACCACTTACACCTCAGAACACTCAATACAAGTAGAAAGACCACAAGGATCAACGGCACGGGTAGCACCAAAGTATGGAAATGCTGAACTTATGGAAACTGGTGATGGTATGTCACAGAGCAAAACTGTTTTCTTTTTGAGTATTGTAACCTTTTTAGTGGTTAGTGTATACGTCTACTCTTTGTTTCTTCTGGGCACGTTTCACTTATGAACACGTACAAACAAAAGTTACAGCATCTTTTTAGTCCTAAAATAAACTGGCATGCATGAAGCCAACATAGAGAAATATTTCTCAGTCATCAGAGCTGATTCCCTTTAGAAGTTGTTTAGCAAATGAAAGCAGCAAACCTCTCTAGATCTACTTCTATCGTGCTGTCCGGTTATAGCTAATCTGTCTTTTAAATGGCAAAGAAAGCGCTATACTAAGATGGCTGCATCGTGAAAAGTAACATATATTGGAAGTTTTATTTTCTGAGTTTTTTTTTTTTTTGAAAAACAGTTATTTGTAAACCCTTTCTTATTTACAGCTCCTCTTTTCTAAAACATGTGAAACAGTATTTCAGCAAGCTGTGGAACTGATGACCAAGTGTATTACATCTAAACTTAACAGCTTCAGATCTAAAAATCACTTGGTAAAAGTGTTGGAGCCAACCTTATGGAAGGGTAGGAAGCTGAAATTTCTCCAGCGCAGCAGGAGAAAGCTATTAGTTCAGAAACAGATGACATGGATGTTGTAGAGGCTTTGCGCTCTGCCAGGAAGAAGGAAGGGGGAGATGTTTGATGGGATTATGCTATAAAATGCCCTGTGACCCATGCCCCTGTTCAGAACAGTGTTTTCCAAAATGTTGTATGAGCAAGCATACTCCCTTTGGAGTTTGCGGGCTGATGAATTGGCTGTAGGGATGTTCAGGGAATACAGCATCATGCTGAAATCACACAGAGATGTGAGCCATGGCCAAGAGGGCCCTGGACAGACAGTTCACTGCGGTTTAAAGGGCGAGCCAGAATAAATGATGGGGCAGAACTTATGACCCATCCTCCTTGCTGAGCTGCGGTTTGTTGGAAGCACTCTAGTTGGACAGTGTTGGTATGACTAGTAATCATGGGGAGAGCCCACGCCTGTCTTCTTACTGACCATCACCAAAGCCACCTAGAAGTGTTCTCTGTGGTTACCAACATTTCCTGTAGGGATGGGGTTTTTCTCTGTGCTTCTCTCCCCCAGTCTATGTGCTGTTTCCCCTCTAACTTTGCAAGCTCACTCTGAAATTATGGTATTGTTGTTTTCATTTAAACTAGGCATCATTGTTCCTTTTTGCTGAAATGATCTTAATGTCTCCATGTTGAATACTTGAGTCACAGTCACGGTATGGCATGAAACTGTAGTTGTGGTGGCCTTGCAGTCCTAGCCTTTTTCTTACCCCACTTAACGTCTGGTGGCGTTCAGCGGGCGGTTGACTGATGTCTCCATTGATCCCTGTCCTGCAGGAGTACCAGTGAGCAGCAGAGTGTCAGCAAAGATTCAGCAGCTGGTCAATACTCTAAAACGGCCCAAACGACCACCATTACGAGAGTTCTTTGTAGATGACTTTGAGGAATTGTTAGAAGGTAAAATGACTGTTTTTCAAAAGGTTTTGGGATCTCTTATTAAAACTCTGTAAAATGTTTGTTTTCTACACTGACTTTCTAGAATGCTAAGTAAGCCCTTCCAGTACTGACAAGTACTGAAAAATATTGATATTCGGTGGGATCCTCCTGCAGTGGACTTGGACACAGTGCAGTCTCTGTTGTTTGCTCCACTTGTGCTTATGCTTGCAGTGAAACTGTATAATTCGGTATAAGAGAGAGTGGAGGAAAGCTTTACTCCAAGAACATTCAGCTGTGTGTTACAGCCATTTCTTTTGAATATCGGTATGAAAAATTTTGTCAGTGAAGGGGCGTGTTAAATGTTTTACATACCCTTTGGTAACAGAGAAACATGGAAAAAATGAACTAAATGTGAGATAGAAACAAGCATAAAGTAAATAAATGAAAAACTTCTTTTCAAAAGACCAGTGCTTCTTAACCTACCCGACGGCTTTGAGAATTATGATTTGCCCGGATATGGTGATTCAAATAGTATTCTTAGAGGTTTATAAGAAAGCGCTATAACAGAATATGGCTTAAATGGTTATGTTAATGACTTAGAGTACAGTTTTTCACTGGTTCGGCAGTTTATTTTATTACTGCTTTTTTTTTGCCAAGAAAACTTATTCCCCATCTCTTCTTAGGGGAAAAAAAAGGTTGATTATTTCTAAGATAATCTATGCATGCTGCCTCAGTAGTTTCTTCCTCTGCTTGCAGAGCTGGTGTGAGGATAAGCACATGTATTCCTGAGGTGTTTCACTTGCTTCATCTCTGTTAGGGTTAAAACTTAATTGTTCTATTATGTTTCTCTGTAGCTTCTCAGTACCTCCTAACATGTCGTTATTATCAGGATATTTTGCAAAGGTAACTTATTCTCTTGGTTACACAGGTATACACAAGGTATAGAATTTACATGGTAACTGTATATCTTTTCATAATCATAAGTTCAACAGCCAGATCCAAACCAGCCAAAGCCAGAAGGAGCTCAGATGTTGGCTATGCGTGGGGAACAATTAGGTGTGGTTACAAATTGGCCGCCTTCTCTGGAAGCAGCTTTGCAGCGATGGGGGACCATCTCACCGAAAGCTCCTTGCCTAACCACTATGGACACTAATGGGAAACCACTGTATATCCTCACTTACGGTAAGCACTCTTCAAACTCCTCATTTTTTTGTATAGCAGTATGTAGTGGTATATACACACACATATACATACATATATACATACATATAGTAAATGCATATATGTATACTGAAAAAAACTTCTAATGATCTATCTATTCCATTTCTAAGTAGGGTAAAACAATTCTGAAGCTGGTGGTGTCTGATTAGGAATTTGTGAGATGTTGTAGTGCAATTTTTCCATGAAGAGGAAAAGATCTAAGTTGATACTTCCCTGAAATCACAGATTAAGAATGACAGATTTTGCTGAAGATTAACTTGAAAATCTATTCCCCTTGGATATTACCCAGGCTTTGTTCTGCAAAAGCAGGATCTGGTAAACAAAGCTTCCTGAAAACTTAAAATAGGATTTTTCCCCTGTTCTGCTGACATTGTAATTTGAATTACTCTTCCTGGTATTTAGCTGTACAGCTAGAAAAAATACCCCCTTGAAATAGATTTGCCAGGATGCGTTTCAGTGTGGTCTTTGCTTTGTTGATATGTTTTGGTGCATACTGCCTGACAGCCTGCTGCAACCAAGAAAGGCCAAAAGGATATAAACATAAGGATATCTCTGTCAAATAACTCACATTTACCTTCTGTAACTCATATTTACCTTCTGATTGTGATATATTTAGGGGACATTTGGGAGATGTTCAAAGGAATTGTTACGGACAAATGTCAAACTTTGAAAGCAAGTTGGAACATTTTTTATATGTTGCTGATACAGATATAAAAAATAATATTGCATTTTTTATTTCTACCTTCTTATGGACCTGGAGTTTTGTGCAGAGACTATTTTTGCATGGTGTAATACAGACATCTTGTCTATGTTGTTCTGTGCTGAATGATCCATTCCAATTTGGAGTGAGACTGAATGATTGTCCTTGGCTGAAAATACATTTGCTGCAAGTTTGGGATTGGAAATTTATTTGAAAGGTTTTAAAGCATAACAGAACTCTGCTGAAGGTCTTGCATGAAAACATTTTCCCTTCAGGTACCTAGAGTTAAAAAGCTACTTAAATTAGGGGACAAACATACGATTCACCGTTGATCAATGTTTTCTTCCTTAAGGACATTTACGTGGAACTGGAAAAGAATTTTAAAGCTTGCAATTATAGCCTTACAGAAGAGTAATTCATATCATCTACTGAAAGCCCTAAATAAATTGGACAGGAAAGAAAATGAAGATGTTATTGAGAATCAGACTATTTCTGAATATGGGAATCTGTCCAGGGAGTCTTAAGCATATGTCCTGCTTTGCCTGCAGAGCTGAAAAGCTGGGCAAATCAAACTCGTGGAGCTCATCCACCTACCTCACCTGGCTTGCTTCTCTTCCTAAGCCAACTCTTTCAGAACCCCTTTTCTAGGTTGAGAAAGATGAGACTAAAACTCATTTTTTCGGTACTACAATTCGGCAGCCCTCTAGGAGGTCATTTTTGCTGCTGCTTTTCACTGGTTTCTGGAAATCAGAAAAAAGTCAATTCTTTTTATTTTTTGTTTTTATAGATGATTCTTCTCTGCTAGATAGGTTTCCAGCTAATAGTCTTCTTCATGAGAAATATTAATTTGTTGTGACACAACAGTTTTCTTTACTTAAATGGCAACTACTTTTAAAATATAATTTACCTTACAGTCATCTGCCATTTTATTGGTGATTTTATGGATGATTTTGGTATAACTATGCCACCTCTTGGCTCTGTAATATTTCCTAGTAACTGTTGGTGTGGCATTATTTATAGGTGAATTTGAATATTAATAGAAGTTAAGTCTTGAACTCAGCAAAAGACATGAATTCGTAGGCATGAATTTTTATCCCTATGCAGAGTTCCACTAGCCCTTGTGGTAGAATGCACTTCGGAAAGACGAGCCTGCCAACAATCCCACCGTATGGTATTAATAGGATGCTTCCTTTCCTTGTGTATGTGCTATGACCGGATGACCAAAACTTTAAAATGTCATCCCTGGCAACTTCCAGTAGCCTCTGAGTTTGTACCTCACAGTTATTTTCAGGTTCTTTGCAAATTCAAGGAAACATTATTACGTGGATTTTTCTTGGGTCATATATTCACTATTTTGACAAATATTGAAGATTTTTAAAAATAATTCTAATATTCTAGAGGTTCATTCCTTGACCTCTTACCTACAGAGTCCCTTATGTACCTCTCCTTGAGTATTTATCCTCTGTTTACTTCTTCTGCTTCTATCTCTTCTTTACCCTTTCATGTCTTTATGAAGATCTTCTTCATTAATCCTCCAACTTTCCAAGTGAGAGGAAGATCCTGCATGACGTCTGTTGATCCCTTTCTTTCTCTTATGCATTATCTTCTCCAATTTCTATCTCTGCATGGATAGATTTACCTGCTTATTCTAGACCTACATCCTTCTTTCCAAACTGCATTCTGGGACTGTTTTTGTGACAGATTTTTAGCTGTCAGCTAAATCACATCATGGCTGAGTAAGAGGGCTTATTCCCTCAACACCAAGCATATTCATCTCCTCCTTTTTTGATCGCTGTAGACAATATTACCATTCTGCCTGTCACTCGGGCCATAACTTGGGTATCATAAATGACGTGGACATTTCTTCAGTTTTGTACAGCTATTCTGTGTCTAGACCTTGTGAGTTATTTTGGAGGCAAATCTTCTCAAGTGTAGACCTTCTCCTCATCTACCCAGCTGAAACTCATTCTATCTCTCACCTTACTGGTGATTCTTGCAGCATGCTTTTTCTGGCCCTGAAAAATGCAGTCTTGCCCCTTTTATCTATCCAGAATGTGGCTACAAAAGTTTCTCAACTAAACGATGACTTTTACTCTTTCATCTATGTATATCTCTTCACTCACTTTTGACTGTCTATTTTCTAAAAACTAAATTCTCCTTCATTTTCAAAGCCCTTCACACTCTGTCCTTACCCCACCTAGCTTTCCTCTTTTCCCCAGAACCTCGACCATCTATCACAGTCTCCTTAATTTTTTCAGACATTTTCATACTCCCCCTTGGTGGCCTTGCATGCTGAAAAGGAGCTCTCTGGAAGTCCACAAAATTATCCTTCTCCAAAGCCTTTCTCAAAACTCTTTTGCTGTCCTGTCTAGAGAAATCTGAACATGAGTAGACTTTTGAGCTAAGGTTTCAGCAGCGGGCTACGAAGATGATGAGGGGACTGGAGCATCTCTGCTATGTAGAAAGGCTGAGAGACCTGGGCCTGTTGAGCCTCGAGAAGAGAAGACTGAGAGGCGATCTCATCAGTGTGTACAAGTATCTGAAGAAGGGGTGTCGAGAGGATGAGGCCAGTCTCTTCTCCGTGGTGCCCAGTGACAGGACAAGAGGCAACGGGCACAAACTGAACCACAGGAAGTTCCATCTGAACATCTGAGGAAAAACTTCTTCACTGTGAGGGTGACAGAGCACTGGAACACGTTGCCCAGAGAGGTGGTGGAGTCTCCTTCTCTGGAGATATTCAAAACCCGTCTGGACGTGATCCTGGGCAATATGCTCTAGGTGACCCTGCTTGAGCAGGAAGGTTGGACTAGATGGTCTCCAGAGGTCCCTTCCAACCTCAACCATTCTGTGATTCTGTGATTCTGTTCAATATGCCGTAATAGACAGTGGTAGATTGGTATGCAAAGACCATCTTGTGTGATACATACCTGCTTTACTAGAATGATTTTCCCTATATGCGTTGCAGTGGCTGATGTGGATATGATACAATTAGAGTGGATGGTCAGCGCTGTAGATTATGATGTGTTGTTGTGCCATAAAGAGAAGTAGTTATTCAGTCTCAGACTGCTGTAGATAGAAAAAGTGAATAGCTTCACTTTTTCCAGACTTAAGTTGTTGTTTCTAAGCAAGTTTTTGAAGCAGTTCACCTCAGTTCTCAGGGTTCTTCTCAGCACCCAAATTGTAATTTTTATTTAATGTACTGAAAATGGTTACACTCTTTTTAGTGAATGAAGCTATGAATATTACTTATTTTTCAAACATCTTGTCCCTCTGGGAACTTGGTTAAGTGGAGAACATCTTAGTTAAGTTCCTCACAGTCCGTTTGTAAATCAAATCACTGAATTTGCATAAATTGACATGTCTGAGATAAGGTAGGGAATAGATGTCTTCATAAGGTTTTATGTAAGTCTGAACACGGACTAGAAAGCTAGTATATGCTTTGAGAAAAAGGAAGGCAATTTCTTGTTCCTACAAAGTTAATTAGGATAGTCAGACACCTGGTTTTGGTATTCTTGGTACTAATAATGAAATGCTTAATGCTTTCTTCTAGAGGAGAAATATGAGTATAGGACAATAAAAATCCCATATAGTAAATATGCTATCGTAGCTACTTTTCTTACTGGTGAAGTGATTATTTCCAAGAAAGATCAGAAAGTCTAGGGAAAAAGTAAAAAGCAAAAAGCTGAAAGTAATTTGAGAATGAGAATGAAATATTTTGAGCTTTTTAATTGCAGACATTATAAAAAAACAGCAAAACTAGTGCCAGTTAGCTGTGTCTGATTGAAAGAATCTCATTTCCTCTGTCTAACACTTCCTGCATTAGGTTTTTTGGATTTTTAACCATTTTCAGTAGCTCTAATGTATTGTTTGCCACATCAGAGGACTGCTGGAGATGGCAGGGGTGGGTGAAAAGAGCAGAGAAAGCTCTCTGGATGGAGAAGTGTCTTGTCTTTATTCATTTGGATCCTATGGAGAGAGAAATGCCTGAAAATTGGCTTTTTTTAAATGAACCTCCCATGAAAAAATAATGACATCACTATAAGCATTTTGAGGCTAAAGTCATATTGCCCTAGCAGGAATGCTACAACTTATAGTGGGAATACCCTGAAGCTGTTGAAATTTTGGTAACAGACTGAAGATGAAGAGCCAACCTCAAGCCATGCTCTAGCTGGCATGTGGCTCTAGCCACCCAGATCCTCTTGCTGAGACAGTTTCCTAGGCCAGGGATTTCTCAATTGAGGAAATCAAGACTCTTCTCCTAACAAAGTAATTACATGACCCGACTATCCTTATCTCTGAATAACTCATTGCTCACAGAGGTAGTTATTTCTCTAGCTCAGCTGGCAGACGTACTTACTGAATACTCGTGGTTCAAGTTCCTAGATAAGGTATCAATGATATGTTTGTTTAACACTTTAAACCGTTACTTCTTTAATAAAAATACAGAAAATTAAACAAAATCTGTGTTACGAGACTATGATTTAGATTGCAAAATCAAGCACTCTAAATATCAGTTACCTCTGTTCTGCATACGCCAGGAGTCTTTCATTCTCTGCAGTACATCACTTTTGCTCTTTTGATTTGTATTTTTTCCTAAAAGGCAGCTTCTTCATTTGGCGCTCAGGAGGAATCTAACGAGTTTGTGAAGAAAGGGTTAACACAGCAGTGGAACTGCGACGATTATTTTGCAGAGCAGAAAAAGTGCCCCTTTACCGGCATACCATTATCAAGCCTGCCATTTACACTAGGTTTAATACATACTCTCTTTCTGTTTAATATCAGAAATGTCATGTTGTGATATTGAAAGAATGAATATTTGACAAAATTATTTGCAGTTAAACTTTGGCAGTCTCACAATTGCTGTGTACGAAGATTGGTAAGCAACCGCTGGTTTGGTTTTGCTGAGTTAGTGCTGTGTGGCTCTGAAAAGCATACTGAATATAATAAGGAAATTGATTGTGGTTTGTTTTGTCTCTAAGTTTTCTCTCTGATGCAAGCTTTTCTTTTATAACCTTCTTTACATTCAACACCAATGTATAGTCCCTTTTACACATTTGTGAAGGAGGGGGAAGGGGCTTTACTTCTGTGTCATGTGAAAGGTATATATTTTTTGTCAACTGATCCCTTTTTTGTATGAGTTTTAAGACCTATCATTTCCTTTGCCCTCATTATGTGTTGCTTAACCAGGCGGGACTGGTTATTAACTCACTCCAGTTTGCTAAATTTTAGCTGGTAAAAGATATTGCCCTCTGAACACTGAAAAAGACTGATAACAAGTCAAATTTAAGGTATGTGGTTACTAGTGTAGAGTTGCTGCTATGCAACTAAATCAAAATTCCAGCAGCAAAAGTAACTTGCCTCACACAGGTGTTAGCAATATTTGCCCTAGCTGCCAGAAAGCGAGATGATTTTTTTCATCCTGTCCTACCAAGTATATCTGAGTATACGATGTCTGCAGGATATGGCTCAGCTTCAGAGACATAGCTAACTTACCGCTCACTTGCTAATACTTGCTATTATGCATTGGAAACACTGAAGTTAGTTTGCAAATGTGCAAAGAATATTAAAAATGACTTGGCATCCCTTCATGAACTTCTAGGACTTTAAAGTCTGGCAGCAATGCCCAGACACATATTCTGGACAAGTGACAGAAGTGGCTAAGGAAGAAGTATTCCTTTTGCAACTTTAGAAGAGAAAGATCTACTTCTGTTTAAGTAATTAGAAGTACATTAGAGACTTGCAGATATGAAGAAAAGCTAATTTCTTACCATCTTGCAGAGTTATAAAAGATCTCAGAAACCAGCACCAAAATTTGCAGTTTTGTGGAAGGTGGGAACCGGACTAATTTATAGTAGCAATGAGGGGCAAGTTAATGTTGTAGGGTTTGATTTGGTTTCCAAAGTTGACTCAGGAATCTCTTCTTTGGACACTGAGCAGTCTAGTTCCTTTTGGGACTGAAAACTGGGGGTAATTCAGGTGCTTAAACGTAGGCATCTAGTGCCTTGAGTTACCCAGGATGTCTGTATGTGACTAGCAGGTACAGCACAGGATCAGTGCGAGTTCAGCTCACTTCTGGGTTGGCAGCTGGAGGCCAAGCAGGATACCCTAGTGCTTAAAATGGCACTGGACACCCATCTCTCTGTCTAAATGACTTATTCACTGTTCATTTTTAAACTCAAGAAAATGTTCATGTACGACTGGCCTGGTGAACAGATGTCAGAGCTAGCGAGTGAGGAAGGGGCAAATCCTGTGAGAGTTCAGTGTCCCCGGAGAGGCAGAGTAGAAGGACCACGTGGTGGTGGGGACGCTGGCAGGAAAGGAAGAAGAAGAGGAAGGCCCACAAGTTCTGTTCTTTACCTGCAGAACAGTCTGCAAACATCGGTGGTAATCCAGGTAACTACCCTCAACTGGCATTTGTCCTCCACGACGGCAGGAAGAGCAGAGAGCTCCTGGCTACTACAACCAGGCTGTGAGTCTCCCTGAGAAAAAAAGAGCTCTGACACTAAGCTAAAACATGGACTAGTCAAGTAGCTACTAAATGAAAGTGTTGCTTGAGTTTCTTAGATCTGCCCTACTGTCTTCAAGCCAAGTAATTAGAAGATTAGTGACAGTGTGTTTATCTGAGGAAGACCTGTGCTTAATTGCTCTCCAGCAGAGGACAAAGCAGCATATCCTCAGCGGCTGTAAGCAGCAAGATTTCCTTTGTAGCCCATGCAACAAAGTTCGTGCTGTTCAAGGACTGGCCTCATGGTGGTAAGCGCTGTCTCAGTGATAGCCTTGGATGAAGCACAGCTGGCTTCCTCGCCAGCGCTTCCCTCTCCCGCGATGCAGATGTGGCACTGTACCAAGGTCAAGGCAAGGCTGCTTCATCTGGATTTGTGGGAGAGATTTGAGCAATCAACTTTTTCCCAGCAGTGTCTAATTTCTCAAGTTTGCAAAGGAAGAATTGCACTGAACTGCAACCTAGGCAGAACCAAGGAAGGAAATACTTCAAAGATTTCCTTCTTTATAACATCCTTGTTTTTGAGGGCTTTTATCCTGCAGTCATGGAATCCTTTGTGTTTCTCAGTGACGTTGGCAGGCCAAAGAGCCAAGGTGGCAAAATAAACACAGTTCTGTCTGCCTCTGGACAGGAGATTGTGCCCCGTCCATCAGTCATACAACTGGCTGTAGTGATTCATACACTCTGGCTCCAGCTTCTGTACTGCTGCTCCCTTTGGAGCTCATTTTTTTAGGAGTGAAGCTATATATCCTGGAAGAAAAATTACTGGCTTCCCTTTGAACATGATCCAGTTCAAGATCTGCATGGAATTTGCTCTACCTACTTGAAAGATTGCCTCCTTTCCGTCACTGCGTTGTCTCTGCTGTGAACGCTGGAACAGCGGGACCGGCAGCCAAGTACAGGCAGAGTCTGAAAGGCTGGACTTAGGTTAGGAGACTTCTGAGGGTCACGGGAGAGGCCATATACTTCAGCTGCTTCAGAGCTGAATGCAAGCTAACTTCCTTGTTCCAGTTCTCTGCAGGTTCATAGCCATATGCACATGCAATTAGGTCTGTTAATTAACGTAGTTTAATTGTCCAGCAGTTCCACAGAAAGGATGAACAACTTCAACTCTGGGATCGTTTGTCCTCTGGTAATGCGGACAGAGCAGGAAAGGGGTGTGGTAAAGGAAGAGAACAGTCTTTTCTGAAGTATTCAGTATTAGGAAACATTAAAGGCATTTTCTGTGCAGTTCAAAGTACATTTACACAGAAAGGTGAGACAGCATTGTATGCTCTGTTTTAGAAGCTCAGATAAAATTGTGGCAATAAAAGGAGCATCATCACAAAACTGAAATAAAATTACTTAAAGACTTTTCCAAGAAATATTTACTATACTTGATAATACATACTAGAAAGTAGCCAATGAACTTTCCCAGTCTTAGAGAAAACTTACTTTCTGCATTTAGTCAGATTGCTTATGTGGAGATGGTTGTAATACTGGTGAACTTCTGAAGGAGAGCATCTGAATACTTTAATATGAGTAGTCCTGCAGTGTTTAGATTTTGAAGAAAACCGTATGTGTGTAAGATAGTATGTAAGGTGTCACATTTGGTATATGCAAAAAGTGTGAACATGTCACAAATGCAAATTTAAGACTTGTAATATACTTGTAATAATTAATCCCATAGCTCAAATAGAACTTTTCAGAGCAGCCCCTTATGTCTCTCAAGAAAGGGAATAAAAACTCAATGTCCATGTCAAGCCTGAGTGTTTTGTGTAAAGATGGTTCTTTCATGCAATTCTGATCTTTTGCCAGGCTTTTGATTTCCATTCTCCAAAATTCTGTATTACTATTAATTGCTCTTTTGCATTTGATATCACTGAAACATTAATGTTGGAAACCTGTAAGAAAAAAAAGAATGTTTGCTTTCTTAAGCCATCTTTGTTTTTATCTTACTTGCTTGTCAAATTTAAGATGCTTTTAAATACTTTCTTTCAAGCAAATGCAGGTAGTTCTACTATCCTGACAGTAAATGCTTGCGAGGGTTAATTCTGCAGATATACTCATGTATCCCTGCTGAATTTGAGTGCCACAGAATTGGCTAATGTTTACATGTTTGCATTAATGTTTAGTGTACATCCAGGCACTTCAGCACCAAATACTGGAGCAATTTTGAGTAAATTAAAAACTGCACAACATAGTTTGATTCAAGCCAGATGATACAATATTACCATTTTCGTAAGAAGTGGTTGCTCCTCTCCTTAGTACTTCCTCAGTAACAAGCAGTAGTGACCCTTCCAGTTTTCCTCAAGAATAAAAAGAAAATCTGGCCTTCTCATTGTATCTTATTTTTACATCAGGTTTGCACTTAAAAATAAGATTGCATTGCATTTTATATCCAGTAGGTAACAACTACTTGGGTTAGTTATAAATAGCAATATCGCTTGTTTGGGAGCCTGCACTGCTGAACCCCATAGGTAATCTGTTGTCAGAACCGATTGTCGTTTAAGTTATTGGTGGGCATGAATTAAAGATTTGTTACTGTCAGATTGAATACAGCTTAAAGACAGAACATAAAGGCCAACCAAAACCAAAGTCTGTTATGCCAGCTATTGTTCAAATGAAATAACAAAGTCGTTGTCTCAAAGACCTTGCGTAGTCGGAATATGCTGATCCCTGAAAGGATAAATGAAAGGGACATAACATGGCCCACAAGCTCTTGAGGAGATCATTTTTCCTTTAAAAAATACTGCGGTGAGGTCTTGATAAGGATTAGCAAAGTGCAGAGGTGGAGAGATGAAGAATTGAACAAGGGAGAAGAGCTGTGGTATAAAGGAGGGTGCCAGGGGGCAAGTGAAGTGAAACTGAGGGAAGGGGCTGTTTAGGAGCAGGTGAGAAGAAAAAGCCAACCAAGTGAAACAGAGGAAGGCTCAGAGTTAATGTCAGAGCACAGCATAACGATGTGCTAAGGGTCAGAGGGTCCCTGCTGCTTTGGTGTGCCCCGTTGGCTGTGGGGTGTCTTGTGTGCTGTATTTTCTTTTTTTTCCCTTGTCTCTGCCTTTTCTTTTGCCGTGGTGGCTTGGTGAGGAATGTGCCATCGCGAAGGCTGAGTGGTGCCATCGGATGGAGCTCCCTGGCTGGGCTAGGACGCAGCCTGGCTGGCTTGCTGCAGCTAAGGATGCTTCAATAAGCTGCCTGGACTTGGCAATATTCCCACCACTTCTAGCAGTCAGCTCTCTGGAGCCCGGATCCAATCTTCTGCCAAGTTAATAAAGAAGAAAACTGTTCTTACTTTTTTTTTTCCTTAAAAATGTTACTATATTGAAAAAAGAAGTTCAAACAAAGCTTCTGATGTGCATTTAAATATATTCACAATATGTGCACTAGCTCCAGCAGTGGTATAGCAAGAAGATTAGTATAAATGTTTCAGTTTTTCACTCTAAGGGTATTCTTTCCCTTTAATAAGCCTTTAAATCATAAGCAGAATTTTAAAATTAATTTTACACATTTTGTGTCAATAGGCAAACTTTGGACCAGAAGTATGAAGGTTGCTTACAATATCCTACATAAATTAGGCACAAAACAAGAACCAATGGTACGACCTGGAGACAGGGTAAGTGTCTCAATGATTTTTAATTACTAATAATTCAAATTACATGCTGATGAAGTGAAATGGTGGGAGGGTAGAATCTGC